>NC_051251.2:48308988-49558988 GCF_015237465.2 Chelonia mydas | reverse complement strand
AAACAGTAATTAACATCCTCTATCACTTGGAGTCTTTCAATTAAAACTGAATGCTTTCTAAAAAATATGTTCAAACTCAACCACAAGTTACTGAACTGATGCACCAATTAGTAGGTGAAATTCAATGCCCTACACTGCTGCAGGAGGTCAGACTATCTAATATGATCACAATGGTCTTTTATGGCCTTAAAATTTATGAATCTATAGTGAGAAAGCAAAAGTTATTAGATCATTACATAGGCTAAAAATCATAGAACCATAGCAATATAGGGCTGAAAGGGATACACAAACCCCCATGCTGAGGCACAATCAAGCATACCTGGAACATCCCTGACAGGTTTTGATCTAACCTGTTCTTTAAAACCTCCAGTGATGGCGATTCTACAATATCCCTTTGGAGCCTATTCTAATGCTTAATTCCCTTAGTTAGAAAGGTTTTCCTAATATCTCATCTAAATCTCCCTTGCTGTAGATTAAGCAGATTCCTTCAGAGGACATAGAGAAGAATTGATCACCATCCTCTTTTTAACAGCTCTGAACATATTTGAAGACTATCATCAGGTCCAACTTCTATCTTCTTTTCTCAGGACTACATATACCCAGTTTTCTTAACCATTCCTTATAGGTGATTTTTTTCTAAACCTTTTATCATTTTTGTTGCTCTCCTCTAGACTCTCACAAATTTGTCCACAACTTTCTTGAAGTGCAGTGCCTAAAACTAGTCACAGTATTCCAACTAAGACCTCACTAGTGCTGAGTACAGTGGAACAGTTACGTCCCGTGTCTTACATATGATACTTCCATTAATACATACCAGAATGGTATTTACCTTTTTCACAACTGCATCACATTGTTGACTCATATTCAATTTGTGCTCCACTGTAATGCTCAGATCTTTCTCAGCAGCACTGTTGCCTAGCCAGTTATACCCCATGTTGCGTTTGATTTTTCCTTCCTAAGTGTAGTACTTTGCACTTCTCTTTATTGAATTTCATCTTGTAGATTTCACACCAATTCTTCAATTTATCAAGATCATTTTGAATTGTAATCCTATCCTCCAAAGTTCTTGCAACGCCTCTCAGTTTGGTGTCAAAAGCGTACTCTCCACTCCATTATCCAAGTCACCAATGGCCCTAGTTCAGCCAGATACTTAAGCATATGCATAACTTTAAACATTGGAATAGTCCCATTAACTTGGCTGGGACTGCTCATGTGCCTAAAAGTTTTACATGTGTTGCAATGAGACCAATGAGCGCACCTTGAAGGTTCCCAATCCTTTAAATTTTTTTGTTTGTTTGTTACTTATAAATAGAAATCAGCTAATGCCATGCATCTCTACTTACATCTCCCCAACATCTTAGTAAGTGTACGTAATCATAACAGAGGAACTAAAAATGAACTGGAGAACAAAATCTTCCTTAAGCCATAACACATAAAGATATTCAAATAATTAGCTGTTGCTCTTTCAAGCATATGCTAATTAACAAGGAAGCTTGAAGCATAACTAGAAGGAAAAATCAGTTACGCTTGGAACATTAACTTAAATTGTCGTGTTAGAAGGACAGTTAGCCTCTCACTGTAGGGAAAGGGGTATTTTCATTTTTTTCTATAGAAATATTGTGAACCTAGTAATGAGATATTTTGAAGGAATTCACTCTTCAAGGGATTATTTTAATCATCCATTTAGCAGTTAGCACCCCCTCCCCACTGGACATTCACCTGATTTGGCATCCTAGAGGGTGGGAGGTGGAATTATTCAGACATATTCTGCTTCTAGTTTACTACAAATTTAAAGCAATCATTTAGAATGAAGCCTTAAGTGCAGTGTCACTAAAACACAGAAAAGGGCAGAGATTGCCAATAGGAGCCAGTACATTAGAGACCACTCTTGGCAGATCACAGCAATGAGAACATCAGGGCCATACATTCTAGTATTCTGTCCTTTGCTTTTCCTGGATCCACTGGACTGAAAGGTGGAGACCCTCCATTGGTGGGTAGAGCCTCCAAACCAGGTTCTCTGAAAGGGTAATCCTGCAATTCTTCATAGCTAATCCCTCTTTCAAGGAGGAATGAGCTTGCAAAATGCCAATGCAAAGAGCTCAGGTCCAAAGTCATAAATCACCAGAAATAACTGCAGGTAATGGATACTACATATATTTAAAAAAGCTTATGTCCCTGTCCTGAATTTACCAATTATGATCCAGTGCTAGTATGTCATGTAGAATATACGTGCAAAATGCTTCTAAATTAACTCCCACAAAGGTTAACAAGAGTGAAACAAATTACATAGGGACAACTTAAGAACCCTTGTTCCCCCTACAGAGGAATAACACGAATAGGTGCATAGACATGCTGAGTTTCTTCCTAATTATTTTTGGGTGGCAGATTATGTTGCCTCAGAAATTATAGAGGGTTTGCCTCCCACCAAACCCATGAATCCCCTCCCATGCCCCAATAGCCATCCTCCCATAGACTGTCAGCAAGAGCCCCCAATTCTTTTGGGGAACTCCAGTCTGTAATAACCATTTCCTTAGTCAGAGATTCTGTTCCAACCCCTAAGAAGTCCTTCTGCAGGATCACTGGGAAGTGGTGGTTTTCCCCACTTTTGCACCTCTCAAGCTGAGATCTACTGGATTTAACTTCCCTCTAAAACAGAGGAAACCATGCAGCGCTTAGACCATAATGCAAAATTTAGAGACTTTAGTCTTCAGAGCTCATAACATGGTAAAGCTTCCTGATTGTATATTGCCAGATAAATGCTTGTGTAAAGCTCTGAGTATTATATAG
Organism: Chelonia mydas; assembly: GCF_015237465.2. NCBI lineage: Eukaryota > Metazoa > Chordata > Testudines > Cheloniidae > Chelonia > Chelonia mydas. The sequence continues at coordinate 49,556,201 of NC_051251.2, read as the reverse complement.
TACACACTAGTTATAGTAAGTATTTGAAAGAAAACAGATCTTAGCGTCTGTACTCCATTCCACAGAACCTGTAGTAGAGGCAAAACATGAATGGTGACATAAGAACATAAGAACAGCTATACTGGGTCAGACCAAAGGTCTATCTAGTCCAGTATCCTGTCTCCAGACAGTGACCAATGCCAGGTGCCCCAGAGGGAATGAACAGAACAGGTCATCATCAAGTGATCCATCCCGTCACCCATTCCCAGCTTCTGACAAACAGAAGCTAGGGACACCATCCCTGCCCATCCTGGCTAACAGCCATTGCATACCATGAATTTATCTTGCTGCTTTTGAACCCTGTTATTGTCTTGGACTTTACAACATCCTCTCGCAAAGAGTTCTACAGGCTGATTGTGCGTTGTGTGAAGAAATACTTCCTTTTGTTTGTTTTAACCCTGCTGCCTATTAATTTCATTTGGTGACCCCTAGTTTCTGTGTTATGAGAAGGAGTAAATAACACTTCCTTATTTACTTTCTCCACACCAGTCAGGATTTTATAGACCACTATCATATCCCCCCTTAGTCGTCTCTTTTCCAAGCTGAAAAATCTCAGTCTTATTAATCTCTCCTCATATAGCAGCTGTTCCATACCCCTAATAATTTTTGTTGCCCTTTTCTGAACCTTTTCCAATTCCAATATATCTTTTTTGAGACAGAGCGACCATACCTGCACGCCGTATTCAAGATGTGGGTGTACATTGGATTTGTATAGAGGCAATATGATATTTTCTTTCTTATTATCTATTCCTTTCTTAATGATGCCAAACATGCTGTTCACTTTTGCTGCTACACATTGAGTAGATGTTTTCAGAAAACTATCCACAATGACTTCAAGATCTCTTTCTTGAGTAGTAACAGCTAATTTAGACCCCATCATTTTATATGTATAGTTGGGATTATGTTTTCCAATGTGCGTTACTTTGTATTTATCATCATTGAATTTCATCTGCCATTTTGTTGCCCACTCATCCAGTTTTGAGAGATCCTTTTGTAGCTCTTCTCAGTCTGCCTGGGATTTAACTGTCTTGAGTAGTTTTGTATCATCTGCAAATTTTGCCACCTCACTGTTTACTCCTTTGACCAGATCATTTATGAATATGTTGAATATGACTGGCCCCAGTACAGACCCTTGGGGGACACCACTATTTACCTCTCTCCATTCTGAAAACTGACCATTTATTCCTACCCTTTGTTTCCTATCTTTTAACCAGTTACCAATCCATGAGAGAACCTTTCCTCTTATCCCATGACTGCTTACTTTGCTTAAGAGCCTTTGGTGAGGGACCTTGTCAAAGGCCTTCTGAAAATCTAAGTACACTATATCCACTGCATCCCCCTTGTTGACCCCCTCAAAGAATTCCAGTAGATTGGTGAGGCATGATTTCCGCTTACAAAAACCATGTTGACTCTTCCCCAACAAGTTATGTTCAACTCTGTGTCTGAGAATTTTGTTCTTTATTATAGTTTCAACCAGTTTGTCCAGTACTGAAGTCAGGCTTACCGGCCTGTAATTGCCGTGATCACCTCTGGAGCCCTTTTTAAAAATTGTTGTCACCTTAGCTATCCTATAGACAGCCTTATTAATGTTCCTTCAGCCTTATACCATGTGTTCCAATGGCAAAGGTTAACAAGGGGGAAAAGACTGCATATAAATGAACATCCTGTGCCAGCATTTTCACATACTTTTTCTGAAAAAAAAAATACCAATGATTGTTGGCATGATATTCTCAATTTGATTAAGGAATGTACTAAAACAACAGTGACCCATCCAACTTATAAACAATATACTGTTCCTGTTTTTGAATGTTCATTTCAAAATGAGAATCTTAGTAGATTTTGAAATCAAAGACACCAAAAACACAATTAAATCAGGATAACCACATTTACATTTAATCACATGCTGGTAATTAGACATGCTCTTCATACTCATTGCATTTTGAAATAAATGTGTACAGCTGAAAGAAGAAGGCTGCTCTTTCAGTTAAAATCCTGCACTGAGAGTCAAATCATCTGGGTTCTACTCCTGGTCTTGACATAGACCTTTGGCAGGTCACTAAGGTCCAGATTTGTAAAGGTATTTTGCGTTGCTGTGCTCAGTGTTGCAACATATAACTGGTTTAGGATCCCAAGTCCCATTTTCAAAAGGGATCTTAACCCTTTGGAGTCTAAATCCCATTGATTGTTTCTGTTATCTGTTAATAGTGCCTAGCACAATGGGGCTCTGATCTTGACTGGGGTCTGTAAATGGGGTGTACTCCCCACACTGGTTCTGAGAGGGCTGAATTAGGCCAGGCAGGCCCAATCAGCCAATCAAGCACCAAAAGAGGGAGCTGGGCTAGGAAGGAAGGTGAGAGCTCATGAATAGAGTAGGAGGGCCTGGCCCACAGGGAAGGGCATACCCTAACGAGAGCAGGATGGAAAAGAGAGCCTGTGAGATGGAGGGTAGGAAGCAGCCCACAGAGTAAGTAGCAACGTTGGGGACTGAACATACTTTGCATGTTGTAGGGTCCCTGGGCTGGAACCCAGAGTAGGGGGTGGGCCTGGGTCCCCTACCTGCCACTGGGGCAGTGAACTGGAAGGCTGCCTGTGTCACTGCAAGAGTGACGGGGTCAGGGCACCAGGTGTGAGCACTGGTGGATGCCACCTGAACAGAAGAGATGTTGAAGGACTCTACCCCAGAAGGGGGAGATGCTGAGTGACCTGGCCAGAAGGCTGAGTCATCACAAAAAAGCAGCAGCAACTTGTGGAGAGAGAGATAGCGAGAGAGAGAGAGAGACTGTGTGCAACCACAGGAAGGGGTGTCAACCTTGTGAAGTTAATCCCCAGAATGGCCAGGAGGAGGTGAGTAGAGGACCCCGTCTCAGGGTCTCTAGGTGGTACAAATAATAATTGCTGTTAATAATAAATAAGATGGATTTAAAATATTCAATATAGCCAACATTTTGAAACTCAGAGTCTATTGTTAGAAACCTAAATCCAGGTTTAGGCACCTAAGTAACTGAGCTGATTTTTAGAGATACTGAGCACCTGAAGATTCCATTCACTCCAATGAGAGCTGTGGCAATTCAGCCCCTCTCAACATTTTGTCCTTGTATTACTGATGACATAACTTGAATGGTGTAAATGAGAAAGCACTTTTAATCTTATGTTAGCCCTAATTTATTCCTGCTTTATGTCACAAATATAAAAGTGAAATTATAGAAAATTAGTTCCCATCCTCCAAACCTCCATTTGTTCACATCCAAAATCGTCACATGACTGAGGCCCATTGTCTGTCTGTGCCGTAGGGGTGTCCCTAATTGAGCCAGCTGCTCCAGAGAAGCATTGGAGAATTGCAGGTGAGGAATGAGGTGTTGGCAGGCCAGGATGCAGATCCATCCACTGCATCTACATTTCCATCATTAAGCCTTACTCCAGCAAGTGATGTTATTCAGTTGATCTCATGAATACTAAACCATCCACAATATTTTAATACCAAATCTTGGATTTTCAATAAATCTACTAAATATTTTATTAATTAGAATAGCTTAGAGAGGCCATTCTTCAATTGTCACTGGGAAAACTCTGCATGTTGTTGTTTACTTCAGAACCCCTATCATTCCTGGAAGGGATCTGAACTGGAATTGGAGGTGTATAACTGAGGGCAGAGTTTGACCTGTTCTAAGTTGGGTGAGGCGAAGTTTTACCACTTAGTCTATATATAATTAGCAGATGAGTTTGTTATTTAAATACACTATCCAGCTTTTAGGGGAAAACAAATACCTCCCCTAATGCAGGAGCTGATGTGTGAGGTCATAGAGGGGTAATCGTACGCTTGACTCTGTAACAGGGCATAAGGAAAGGCACAGAGTAACTTCAGCATTTTTCTTTTTTATAGGTAATGGAGTATTCAAGAAAAGAGCCAGCCTGACAACTCTCAAGACTGACTCTTCTGCTTATAAAACAACAAAAAATGTATAGCACAGGTAGGGGCTATACAATTTTTTTTCCAAAGTGCACGTCAACCTTTACCCAGAAAGGACCATCTCAAAGGAGTGAGAGGATAGTTCTCACTTCTTCATGTTCTGCCTCCATGTCCATTCAGTCTTGCACAGGCAGTGGGAGAGGCCCCAAGTACAAACCTAAGGCTCCAGAGGGAACTACCCTTGGGGCGGCTAGCCCACCCATGCAGCGACGGCTACGCTGCTGTTTTTAGTATACTAGCTCTATCAGAGCTACAGTGGGCATGTCCACCTGAGCGGAGGATTACATCTCCAGCTCCACTGTAGACTGGCCCAGGAAGATTTGAAAATCCCACCTTCTGTCAACAGGAGTGCTAGTGCCAATTGCAGGTCTGGCTTTTAGAATTCAACATTAAGAGCTGGACTGCTGCCACAAACACAGTCACACAGCACACCAAAATCCCTTCATCTAGTCAAAATTTGCAATCACTAGGCTGGGTGCAAAATAGTGACATAAGGCAAAAGTAACGGGATACTTAAACTGCCCGCTTTGGTATATTCTGATGGCTTTGGAACTTCATTTCAAATACATGCACATTTTGTATCCAACATGGCTTTCAGATTGAAAGAAGCAATTGTGAAGAACCAGTACAACAAGCCTGAAATACAGCTGCCCAATAGCAGCAAATAAACTTTACAGAATGCCTTATGCAGGAAGAAGTAGAGTTTTCCTGCAGGACAAGAAGACCTGGGAGGGATAGCTCAGTGGTTTGAGCATTGGCCTGCTAAACCCAGGGTTGTGAGCTCAATCCTTGAAAGGGCCATTTAGGGATCTGGGCCAAAAATCAGGGATTGGTCCTGCTTTGAGCAGGGGATTAGACTAGATGACCTCCTGAGGTCCCTTCTAACCCTGATATTCTATGACACAGTGAAAAGAAAGATTGAATTTGCTTCTAGATGTAATGTGTTGCTTTGAGTTGCGTGGGAGAGTCTATCTTATCTGTGTGTTGCAGGGGGGATTCTTTCTGGATCAGCTTCTGAAATCTTTAGGATGATGAGCAAGCAGAGAGATTCAGTGTAAGTAATCCTGCCTCTTTGTCTCCTCTATGAAAACTTTTCCATTTTTCATGTCCACAGCTTTGTTACTTATTTGCCACCTCTTATTCTGAAGTGGATTTTGCTCAGATGTGCCCTTCTGTCCTCTCAGCTTATTTATACGCAACATAAACAAACACAGTCAAATTCATTCAGGAATGTCTTCTCAGAATTGTCTGGTATCTGCTTGCCCTCATGCTTGTTTACTTTTACTTCTAGTTGAACTATGGTACAAGACCTTCCTGCCTATGATGAAAGCCTGAAAGGGTAAGGACTCCTCACACAGAAAGCTGGCTTTCTAGCAGATGAACAGGAACTCTGGGGGGAGATAACAACTTTCTCTTTATGAGTCCTGCCATGCCCCTTATGAAACATGAGAAAGTACATGTGACCGTGACATTCTTGTGAACAGATACCAGGCTTCCTGAGATCACTAGAAACCAAACCAAACCAAAACCTAAGGGGGCTGATCCGGCCAGCACACCACTCAAAGAACTTTCATGGAAATAAATGGGAGTTCTGAGCAGCGAATGCCTACAGGATTGGGACCTAAAAAAGTCAACAACTGTGGAAAACTACTGCACAGCTAACCATGGATCTACTCTTCAAACACTAGAGAAAATGTAGTAGTAGACGTAGTAGACAAAACGTAGTATAGTAGACAATACTATATTTACTAGCTTCTCTGAGTAAGGCACAGACCAGCACTGGGACATTATCCCTGAGGGAGCGCTGGAAAGACCGTGTCTCAGAGATGACACAATGCCTATTGGTGAGCTTCAGCATGTATATTGTGCACACACTGCTTACTTAAATTGTAAGCTCTTTGGGGCAGGGACCATTTCTTTGTTCTGTGTGTGTACACTACCTAGCACAGTGGGTCCTGAGCCATCCATAGTGCAGACAGCATACGGGCTGCAGTTGTGCCTAACTTTAGCTCATTGGTGGCAAGAAGGGAAAAAGCTCCTTGTGTTACCAAGGACACCTGTACAGGAGCCTGCCATAATCTAGCCCTCTATATTCCGCTGCTCAAGGGAGCTAAATGCATCCAAAGATATTTTTGTCTGGGAGTTGGGGACAGAACTTGGAATCAATTTCAGGAAAAGTAAATATCACAAGCCAGATGCTAGCAAAGGCTGAACATTATACATTGAGTCTAGGGATGAGTAAACTGGCACTATTAGCATAAACTAAAAACAAACTTAACCTTTCCCCCAACACTCAAGCTGAACCCCTAGCAAACTCTATTGTGAGAGCTACAAAAGCTTTTGAACTTCTGTTTTCTTCCATTTTTGTACCAATTAGCATTTCCTGGTTCTCGTAATAACCAGAAATGTCATAATGTCATGGGAAAGTCTATTCTCATGGTGTTTTCCTCACTGGAAATCCATTCCATAGTTTTCCAGAGACAAGGTGGGTGAAGTAATATCTTTTATTGGACCAACTTCTGCCCGTGACAGAGACAAGCTTCCAAGCTTCCTCTTCTTCAGGACTGGGAAAAGTACTCTGAGGATATGTTTACACTGCAATAAGACACCCATGGCTGGCCTGCATCAGCTGGCTCAGGCTTGTGGCACTCACAAGGAGGCTGTAAAACTACAGTGTAGATGTTTGGGCTCAGGCTGGAACCCAGGCTCTGGGATCCTCTCTCCTTATAGATCCAGCCCAAGCTTGAATGTCTACACTGCAATTGTATAGCCCCGCAGCCTGAGTTCTGTGAGCCTGAATTAGCTTACATGGGACACCCATGTGTGTTTTATTGCAGTGTAGACATACCTAGAGTGTCACAGCTAAATAGAAGGTGGTACAGATAGTTTAGCATAGGCAGTTAATGTTGTAAGAGACTCTCAGGATGAAATTGGCAGTTAACACTTGTCTTGGACAAAGAAGGGTGAGTGGGTTATAGTTGTAATGAGCCATATATATCCAGTGGCTTTATTGAGTCCATGATTTTTAGTGTCTAACAAAGTTATGAATTTGAGCTCCCAGGTTTGTCTTTTAAATGCCCATTTCACCTTGCGTGGTGTCTTACAACATGTGCAGGATGAATATTTGAGACACTATTCCAACCCACAGTTGAATGAAGTTTTTAACTGTGTTACAAAAATCTTGTCATTACTGCTTTGCACAGTTTCTAATTCATTTTTCCCCCCCAGTGAAAATGCGTCCCCTAATTATTTGAATGCCCTCTTTCTACTGTACTAGATGCATCTATCTACTATATATTAAATAAGTATATATAATATTAATGGGTTATTAAAACATATTTTATGATTTAACACATTTGTAGTAGATTCTAGAAATGGGTACAAAATTAAAACAACTAACTAAACACCTTGAACTTCAGGGAAGTTCTAGTGCAAATAGGACCCTAACTTTGCTACAGATAGGCCTAAACTGGCTACATATTTATAAATTTACACGATTGTTACAGAATAGAAATCAATGTAAAGGCTATCACTGGTTTTTTTTCCTCCAAGGAACAAATCCTGGCCCCGTTAAAGTCAATAGGAATTTTGTCCCTGACTCCAATAAGACCAGAAGTGATCCTATTTGAAGAATTTACATCAATTATGTGCGAGCAAAATTAATTCGCTATGTTTCTATTGTAAACTTAATAGTAGTTTTAGAGCATATTTGAGTAAGAGTGTAAAAGCTTCTTAGGGCAAGGCCAATCTCTTAATATTTAAACAGTACCTAGCACAATGGAGCCCTGGGCTGGGTCTTCTAGGTGCTACTGAAATACACATAATAAAATACATTAGACCCAAATGTGTCACTGTCCACTGGACCTTTGAGCTGTTTACTTTTCTCTCTAGACTACCAGCAAGTTATGACTGACTCCCTTATGCTGCAGATAGGACTTTTTCTCTTTCTGCTACACTGTTTTTATACAATTCTGTGTTTTTTCATATTGTCAGAAAAGTGTTTTGCTAATATTTAACTCCTTTGAATTCCCCTGGATCTCTTGTTTTAAAGCTACCAACTAGCTGTGCAGCACAAGTTCTGGCTGGTTTCAGAGTAGCAGCCGTGTTAGTCTGTATCCGCAAAAAGAACAGGAGTACTTGTAGCACCTTAGAGACTAACAAATTTATTAGAGCATAAGCTTTCGTGGGCTACAGCCCACTTCATCAGATGCATAGAATGGAACATATAGTAAGAAGATATATATATACAGATAAATTAGAAGTTGCCATACAAACTGAGAGGCTAATTAGCTAAGATGAGCTATTATCAGCAGGAGAAAAAAAAAACTTTTGTAGTGATAATCAAGATGGCCCATTTAGACAGTTGACAAGAAAGTGTGAGGATACTTAACTTCGGGAAATAGATTCAATATGTGTAATGATCCAGCCACTCACAGTCTCTATTCAAACCCAAGTTAATGGTATCTAGTTTGCATATTAATTCAAGCTCAGCAGTTTCTCATTGGAGTCTGTTTTTGAAGCTTTTCTGTTGCAAAATTGCCACCCTTAAATCTTTTACTGAGTGGCCAGAGAGTTTGAAGTGTTCTCCTACTGGTTTTTGAATGTTATGATTCCTGATGTCAGATTTGTGTCCATTTATTCTTTTGTGTAGAGACTGTCCGGTGGGGCATTGCTGGCACATAATGGCATATATCACATTGGTAGATGTGCAGGTGAATGAGCCCCTGCTGGCGTGGCTAATGTGATTAGGTCCTATGATGGTGTCACTTGAATAAATATGTGGACAGAGTTGGCATCGGGCTTTGTTGCGAGAATAGGTTCCTGGGTTAGTATTTTTGTTGTGTGGTGTGTGGTTGCTGGAGAGTATTTGCTTCAGGTTGCGGGGCTGTCTGTAAGCGAGTACTGGTCTGTCTCCCAAGATCTGTGAGAGTGAGGGATCAGTTTTCAGGATAGGTTGTAAATCTTTGATGATGCACTGGAGAGGTTTTAGTTGAGGGCTGAAGGTAACAGCTAGTGGCGTTCTGTTATTTTCTTTGTTGGGCCTGTCCTGTAGTAGGTGACTCCTGGGTACTCTTCTGGCTCTGTCAATCTGTTTTTTTTCACTTCCGCAGGTGGGTATTGTAGTTTTAAGAATGCTTGATAAAGATCTTGTAGGTGTTTGTCTCTGTCTGACTGTCATTCTTATATCACTAATAGGCCTTTGTGAGGTGTCATTGTTCCACCAAGCATTCACTCTGGTTACTTGAGTGACATATTACAGACCCTGCTTCAAATATTTCTTTGAAAATAAGATTGTCAAGACATGACCGCAAAAGAACTGTACAAGTATTAAAAACCTCCAAATCTTTCTGTATTTTTCACAGATCCATAGATTTTAAGGTCGGAAGGGACCACTGTGATCATGTAGTCCGATCTCCTGCATAACGCAGGCCATTGAGCTTCATCCACTGTGCTGTACAATTTACAATCAAACATACATGGCTGAAGATATAGAAGCTGAAAAAGATTACTAATGTGATACTGAGGTTTTCATCTTCAGGTCTGTCTCATATCAGTAGTGACTGAAAAACCGTTTTCAGACAGTGATTTGACATGTGTAAAATTAAATGATTATTTCAGTCCAGCTCCTGATAGACAAGCATCCGTATCACAAAATCTGCCAGCATAATTTGCCTCCCTGTTTGACAGCCTCAGCAGAGAGGCAAATGGAATGGGCATGGAGATCAACATACCCTCAGGCCTACAGCAACTTCTTCTAGAACAGATTCTCATTCTATCCTCATACAGGACAATAATCACAACATCCTTGGAAACAGCATGGTTACACTAGTTTGTGTACTAAAGCTGGTCCATTCAGCCATAACGCTACCTTACTGGAAAGCAAGGTTCACAGCTATTTTATCCAAGTAGGAATCTGAAAGAAAATCATATCTTACTTCATCTCTGATATGAATAATGTAACATTATCTTCCTCCATGATCCAGCGACAGTGCAGCATAAAGTACAAATATGTACTAACAGAAGATTGACATGCTCTGATCTGACTTTGCTTTTCTGCCTCCATTTCCCTCCCACTGCCTCTTGTTCCCAGCAACTGTTCCTCCTCCGTATTTGTTGACAATAAGGTTCCTCACCTTTTCTCACCCTCTAATCTTTCCATCTGCCCAGTTACCCCATCTCACTCCTGACCTTCCTTGCCCTGGCTCTTACCCACTTCTTCACCCTGCTCCTTACCCTCTGACTCGCCTCTGGTTCTTTCTGCTCACAATGAAAACATGCTCTGGTCTTCCCCATCCCAATAAAACTACCCTTGACTCCATGTATTTCTCCAGCTCCATCTCCCTTTCCCCCTTCACCTCTAAAATGTACTGAGTGCCCTTCTACAAACACTGCATAAGGTTCCTCTCCTCTAACTCCATTCTGAATCTCTCCACTCACGTTTCGCCGTCTCCACTCCACTAAACTGCCCGCACCAAAGCTTTTAATAACTTCTTCCTGGCCAAGCCTAAGAGCTTGTAGTTTCTCCTCATCTTCTCTGCTGCTTTAACACTGTTCATCACACTCGCTTTGAAATGTTCTCCTCTCTTGGCTTTCAGACACTGTCCTCTACTGGTTCTGCTCCTACCTCTCTAGTCATTCCTTTCACATAGAAGTTATGTCTTCACTGCCAAAAAAGGCATATTTTTAGAGCAAGATATCTAATGTGTGCTAGCTATCTCAGTGTGAAATCCTAGCAGAGACAAGGCATAGGTATTTTTTTTATCATGAAGTAACTTGGCATGATCAACCACAGGTGGGAGAGACAGTCTTAGGATTTACACTCCTCTTCTCATTCTATACCCTTTCTTTGGCAGATTGTATCTAGTATTTCAACTAGTCTCTCTAAATCTACTGTATGTCTCACCAGCAACTTAACGTGCTCAAACCCTATCTCCTTAACATTCTTCACAAGGTCTCCCCTCTCCTCCTCCTCTGTTACAGTAGACACCACATCAGATTCAAGCTTCTTGTCTTTACCCTTTAAAATCCTTCACAATTTTGCCTCACCCCTCTAATCCACTCTTGTTTTTTAAAAGAAACATATATCTTTAATTTTCCTTTCAAGTGGGGTAATATGGATTGCATTCTGATACGCCTGAGAGTTATAGCAAGACTGAGATCATTCTTTCTCTGTCAGCGCACAGACTTGAAATCACAGATGAGGTAAACCTGTTGACTCAGAGGAGTAGGAGACAGTTTGCCTCAGCCAAATATCTACAAGGCAATGTGCATGTGATTGCATGGTTAATATTCCTAGGGAATCTGTAATGTCACTTATCCTGTTACTTGCATGCAGGGTTGATTTTTTAATATATAATTGAGCAGATTCTGGCTGGACCTACAGTGATCTAACTTCCCATCTTGCAAAGGGATGAACCCATAGGGGTGGGGAGTAAAGGCAGTGGCCTAAACTCTCACCACTGTCAGCGACAGACTCCCCATTCCATAGTCCTGATTCTTTCCACACCAATCAATCAGTGTAGCTTGCCAACAAAAAAGACTGAACTGTTTGTATGCTGCACCCAGTGAAAATGTGCTGTCGCTCCCAGTCCAGATCCCAGAGGAATGCTAGCTGAAATGGAAATACTTGACTCAGGCATTTCTAGTGTGAGCCAACTGTTAATTACCTGCAGCAATTAATTTGAACAGCACATCTCTACCACCTGAATTAAATTCTATTTTGATTTCCAAAAAATTTCCCATATGGCACAACACACTGTAGCATCTTTGTCTGCCCTTATGACATTCTGTATGACTTCATTATCCTGCCCAGGAGTATTGCTTTCATATAGATCTTGACATACAGAGCCAGAAGCCAGATGCAATTATTTTAAATACCCCTCTCTCCACAGATATGTGGCCTAACTTTCAGAGGTGCTAAGCACCACTGAAATCAATGGAGTTGTATGTACCCAGTGCCCCTGAGAATCATGCCATTGGTGAATATGGAAATAAATATGTAATACAGATATCTAATGGATGGATGACTAATAAATAGATTTTTGAAAAGGTATGACAGATAATCATAGATTTTAAGGCCACCAAGGGACATCTTGTTATGCCTTTTTCTGCTAGATTAAACTGTTTCCTATGAGAAATTTCTTCCCTATGCCTTTGAAAACTGCTATCAAGGTGTCTCTTAATTTTATCTTGTATGGCGTAGGTAGATTGAGCTTCCTTAGTCACTCTTTATAAAGTATGTTTTCCATTCATCCATCCATCCATCCTTCTACCCACTCACCCACCTCAGAGACAGATATTTAGAGTGGGATTTTCAAGGGCATTCAGCACTGGCCTAACTCTGCTCTCATTTTCTTCAGGTTCACTCTTGGGACTAGATTCACAAAAGGACTTAAGTGCCTAACTACCACTTCAGACACCTAAATCCCAGAATCAGGTCCCACTGGGTTTAAAATAACCCAAAAAAACTCAGATGCTGCCACACACTGTAGGTCCTAAACTCACTCAGCTTCTAAGGTTTTGCAGTAAGCTTTTCGAAGGTGCCTGTCTTCCTAACTCTACCCATGTGCACTACAGCCTCACTCTATGCATCTGGATGCCTAAACCCTAGTGAGGTGCCACAAACTGGTGGAAGATAAGCATTCCCTTGCCTAACTCACCTGCAGTAAATTCACCAACCTGAGCATGATCTGTGTGTAAACTCACATAAAACAGTGAGGAGGAGGGGAGCGCCTCATAAACTTTAGTCCAATGGTTAGCATATTCACCTGGGATGTGGGAAACCACAGTTCAAGTCCCCCCTCCACTTAATACATAAGAAAAAACATCAAAACATATCTCTCACTTTGAACTAATCAAGTAAGTCTTATCTGTAGTTAGTTACTTTAACTTATTGTTTCCGGTTATCATGTCCTTCGGGATTTTAGAACCAGTAGATCTCATCCTCTCACACCCAATTTTTTATTCATAGATTGGAAGAGGAAAACAAGCTTTCCTGCTTTTTCAACTCTCAACTAGTTTCTTAACTTCAAATGAATGAATAGCTAGTCATAGAACTGAACTGACTGAATAAACTGAAATTCAGAAAATATTCTCTCTTCACCTGAAGAAAAACCTACTGATGTCGAAAGCTGGGTTTAGCACTTGAACAGACTGATGCTTAACCAGTGGCTTCCACCAGAGCAGTTTCTTTAAAACCTGGCAGCAAACATGCACTGCTTAATATTTTTAATGAATGTAAATGATTTAATAGTAAGCATTAACATAGGTTGTCATAATTTCAAATTTAATTTTAAGTATAGATTTATTTTTTTTAAAAAAAAGCTATTTAATATAAACTAAAAACTTTTGTTTTTTTAAATCATCAATTTTTATCCACCCTGACCAGAACTAAGGAAGGAAAGAATTACAATGTTATTCTTATTTTGGCAAGAAAACAGCAAGACAGACCAGGTAGAAAGTGAGTTTTCCACAAAAGGAGTAATGCAGTAAAAACCCACTTATTTTCAAATATTTGTTTTGTACAGATAGGCAGATGATACAAAGCCAAACTGCTCTGAAAAGACCTGTGGAGAAAATGTAAAAAGGAAGCAATTTGTGCTAATCACCCTGATGATAAGCTATTGAATTAATCTTTAATTGTAATGCTCACAAAATTCCTCAAGTGTCTACCTGGAGTCAAATACAGGATTGCTGCTCAATGCAAACTAGGCACGTGCACCATGAGAGGCCTTCTGTTCAGAAATGCATACAAATACCCTCTGTGAGCCCAAGATGAACTATGGTAGGATTTTTCAGACAACAGAAAGGGAGTGCCATTAAAAATTGAAATGTAAACACTGTAGTACCATAAATGTGCATTTTTCATGGTGCCCACTGCACTCAGTTCACTAGAAATTGTCCTTCAATAGCAGTTTAAGGACACTGAACTCTTTTACAAAAATGTATAATGCTGATTTACACAAGTGGGAATTGAGCATGAATATTGAGACAAGAATAATTGATTTGCCATCTATCTTCCAAAAAGGCTGGATTCAGTTCATTCACCACTGATTTGCAGATACTTCTGGGATGAAATCCAGGAATATTATGCAACAATCTGGGACAGGGAGTAAATACTATATCTAACTGATACTGTAAAGAAAATTTAGGCACCTGAAATTACCTGAGCAGGAACTTGATCAGAACACCTGGATAAACACCTGTATTCTTACAACAATTTCATGGGACTTTTTATTATTAATTATTATTATTATAAGTAGTCAGGAACTCACAGTTTTATTTCAGCTGGAGGATGGCATATAAAACAGTATAATGTTCCAGTGTGTTCAGTGTTACACTATGATGGAACACTGGTTCAATTCCGACTCAGGAAGGAAGAGTGTGACTTATTGAAATACCAATACCGCCTATTGCAAACCTTATTGTTCATTAAATGTATGTTATCTAAGGGCCAGGCTGTCCTTTTATGCACCACTGCCCCAAATAAGATGTGGAGAGCAGCAGCACCCCAGAAATAGCACCTGGAGGCACTGTGCTTCAGAGGGTGGCATAAGGCGAGTTAGTAGTTTGCTGTTGGCCTATACCCACTTCACATTAGGACACTCCAATGCCAGTTTTGCTCTGGCAAGACTGTGCCCATTCCCAATAAGATTAAGACGTGAGCTAAGAATGGATAGATTCAGTGCATGACACAGGCATGCAATATTATGCGAGAGTGAGAAGCTAAGAACAGGCTCAGTATGTTCAATCTTACACTCTGCTTAGCCATTGGGATAGCGTCATTGCAAAAATGGCATTCACTAATGAGGGACCAATATCAATAAAAAAGAATGAATGTGTTTCATGTATAAAATTAATATGAAGTCCTCTCTCTGTCCCTGCACAGGTCAAAACAGATTCCCAGGACAATTTTTACCATGATTAAAATAGTCCAATTCTTAGATCAGAGCACATGTTTGATGGTTCACTAAATCACATCTTAACCTTCCTGCAAATAATTGGCTGAGTACGAGGGCTTTTATACCTGCCCCTGCTGAAAATAATGTCTTTGTTTTCTATGAAATAGCATTTAATTTCCATGTCATGCTGCTTTCTCCTCCCATTCCTCATTCTTTTCAAGCCATTTTACTTTTTTCTTTCTCTAATTATAAAAGGTATAAAGGTCTGAAAAAGCTAATTTTACCTTTCTTTGCACATTTTACTGCTTACAATGTAACACGTGTAATGTAATGTACACAAAATAGTATTGTAAAATGTAATGAAGATAATAGGATGCACCTAGAAGTGAAAATAATTCTGTGGTTTTGCTCAGCGGATCAAATTAGAATATTCTATGAGAGCAGAAGAAAAATAAGTTATTGCTTTCACTGATGATATGACTCTATTAGAAAGATTTCTAGTAATTTGTAAAAGGATTCTGATTTTCAAGCTTTTCTCCAGTTTGCCACCATTTGTATTTCTTTTTTATACATAATGGCCACAATTTTCAAACCTAAAATTAGATTTCTAAGACCATCCATGTGGGAAATATTGACCTACATTCTAAATTTGGACCTTGATCCTACCGTATAATTCATGCAAGCAGATTCTTGCCTGTGTGGAGACCCACTGACTTCAGTGAAGCTTCACAGGGCAGAAGGTCCATTCACACCGATCAGAATGCAGGATCGGGCCATAGGAATCAAATTATCAAAGTTACCTCAACTTCACCTCTAATTCTGTGCACATCGGTTTTGCATGTTCAGTCAAGTGCAGGTGCAAATGATAACTTAGATGTCAAAATGTTGTTTGCCCGAAAATATCAGGGAGACAGACATCTAATGCGAAATCCTAGCCAATGAAAAATTTGCAATTTGACTTCAAATGGGAACAGGATTTCACCCATAAATTCTACTAACTGCATCTGCAGTTGATTGCACCCACTAAACTATTCAATAGTAGAGGCTTTTAATTTTTTTTGGACTAATTCTATAAACTGCATTCCAGCAGTTTCCATGTATAATGTGATTTAGTTGGTTCTGAGTTGTACCTATTAAAGTAAAATGAATAGTAAAAAAATTCAGGACAATTGCAGCTAGTCCAAAACACAACAAAGGAAGTAATAACAGTTCACATTGCCAGATTGAGAATGCAGAGGCCTTGTGCTAGAATCATTAAGACATTATCTATTTTATACATGAGGATGTAGAGAGCCTAGTTTTAGTTGATGGGGGGATAGTAAGTAGTCATAGTTAGCCAAACAATAAAAAACAATTAAGTTCTAGCCATCATTGTCCTGTAGTACTATTTGCTCCATGCATGGGAACTCTGGTTCCCAAATACTGCAGTCTTACAGGGAAAGATTCTGTTCTTGACTCTGCATTGCAGCTGTACGTTTATTTCATAGACAACGCTAGTTCCATGCATAGTAATTACACTGACATCAATAAAAACTCCACATACAGAATATGCCATACAGACCCAGAGTGCAAGCCAGAGAGAATTATGCCACATAGTGTTGTCAGCTGGTTTTGAGCAAGTGCACTAGGAATTATAATGGCCAGATAGTGACGTAATGGTCCATTTTTTGCTCACAAACTTGGGATTCACAACAGGATATTTTGTTTATCCTTTAGCCTCCTACCTTTCCATGATAAGGCCATTGTATGGTACTGCACTCTCACTGTAAAAACACAATGATGACAAAGAAGGAAACTATACCAGACTCACCGCATCTGCTGAATAAATGCATCGTATTCTTTTTTTCTGTAGCAATACCACCTTTAGCTTCTCTTTTAAAAAAAATTACAAAGACATATAAATAGAAATATATAAGAAAAATGAGTTATGTTGTTATGTAATAGGTGATAATGGTATGAAGAAACACTGAAAGACGATGACAAATATGCCTGTTCCTTAGAACAGTGGCTCTCAACCAGGGGTACGTGTACCCCCGGGGTACATCAACTCATCTAGATATTTGCCTAGTTTTACAACAGGCTACACAAAAAGCACAGGCGAAGTAAGTACAAACTAAGGTTTCATACAGACAAGGACTTGTTTATATTGCTCTATATACTATGCACCAGTGGTCACTAACCAATCGATTGTGATCTTTGGTGGTGTAGTGTGGGCTGCCGCTAAGGCAGGCTCCCTGCCTGCCTCAGCCCCCGTCCCACACCACTCTCAGAAGCGGCCAGCATGGCCCCACGGCCTTGGGGGAAGGGGTCTCCCTCCGTGCACTGACCCTCTCTGCAAGCACCGCCTCTGCCGCTCCCATTGGCTGGGAATGGGGAGCTGTGGCCAATGGGAGCTGCAGGGGCAGTGCTTGCAGAGAGGGGCAGCACACAGAGACATGTGCCCCCCAACCTCTCCAGGGGCCACAGAGGCATGTTGGCCCCTTCTGGAAGTGGCGTGGGGCCAGGGTAGGCAGGAAGCCACGCTGCGCCACCAACTGGGAGCCGCCGGAGGTAAGTGCCGCCTGGCAGGAGGCAGCACCCCATCCTCCAGTCCTGAGCCCCCTCTCAGAGCCAGCACCCCACACCCCCTCCTCCACCCCAAACCCCCTTTGTTTTATCCATCTATTTGTGAAATTTCCGTTTGTTTTATCCATCTATTTGTGAAAACCCCAGCCTAAGCACTTCCTATTTATTGTAATCTGGTACCTTTAATCAATTGTGTGTGGTCTGGCTAAAAGCTAAAGTATCTGGCAACACCTGCCCATTCAATTTTGAATGTCACAGATTGTAATTAATTTCTGTTTTGCACTGGTTTTCTATTTACTACACCTTTCCTTAATAAATGTGTTTTGCTTGGTTATGCTTTTTCACAGTCTAGTAAACCTTGATTTGTACACAAAGCTTTTAACATTACATGACATCAACATGGGAATGAAGTCCAATTAACTCTAATACCTTTTATATCACTGATCATATAATTAGTACTCTTATTGATTCCCAGAAATGTTGGATTCAAGGTTATCAGAGACCATTATGCTTTGTAATTAGATGTACATACCTGTCATACTAATTAGGAAAAAGTAGGAGGCTTCGTTAGCCTCTCATTAGATTCTGAATTCTCTTTTACACAGCCTGAATTTTGATAGTTAGAGCTTATCCTCGAGAGATTAGAATTTAAATGGTGATATTCTGAGTTGAAGAGGGAGGTTGGTTATATTCAAAGTATAGCAAAATATTCCTGATGGTCCTTATTTAAAAGAAAATAAAAGTTTGAAAATCTTCAAAACCCCTATATATTACAAATGTGCAAGATCCATAATTATTTCAAAGAATTCAGCCATACTTTCTTTTATCGTATGTATAAGAGTGTGCAGATGTTCACTTCAGCTATGTATTGAAAGAACCTGAGCCAAGTCAAAATGTATTACTATTTCAATTCACTCTAAGGTGTTTTATTATTATTATTACTCATAAACACCCTAATCAGGAGTGAAGTCCTACTGTGTTGGGTGCTGTAGAAACATATAACAAAAGACAAAGATTTTAGTCTAGATTAAGACAAAACACAGCAGACAAGATTTAGGAGGGGTGATGAAGGTAACAGCAACAGGAACACAAGGTTACATAGACCATCTGATGCATAATTTTCAGGTTTCAAGTCAGAATTTAAAAATATAAATATGAGAAATTAATGAATCACTGCTAGCCATCCATCCAGTCATTAACAGTTGACTGCATCTGCATCTCAGGGTTACATATTTTGGGATAAAAGACAGTATATAACTTTCAACTATTACAATCACATAGCCAATAGTTTAAAATCTCCATAACTTTTAATCACTGAGAAGATTATGTGAATTTTGTATAAGTTTAATGTGATACTTTAGTGACTATCTGGGTAATGGAATGCTCTGTGGCAACACCTATGTGAAATTAGAACTTCATGGTGCTGTTGATTCTGCCACGTTTCTGCATGGAAGTGTAATACATGTAGCACTTACTTGACCATGCATTTTTTTAAACTGTCTTTCTTGAGCAAACATTTCTGTTGATCATACAGCTACTAATATGCATGATGGGAATTCCTCCCCTCTTTTACTGCATCAGAGTCTACACCTATATTCCACAGTCCTATCATTACTGTAACATATTCAGAATGAGGACTTTTCTGACACCGAGCAAATACTAACTTTTAATGACCTACGGATGGAGTAATTCTGTGGGTTTGTGGATGGAAATTCATTTTTTCCTCCTGACACATACACTGACGAGTGCCCTTTAATCCCTTGCCAGAGACTAGGCACATGACAATGACAACAGCTGGTGAAGTTTTTCAATCAAAACTTTTTTTCAACAAACAATTCAGATTAGTTGATACTGAAACATTTAGGAAATTTGTGTCAATTTTGCCAAATTGTTTTTGGTTGAATAAAGCCTAAAAAAAATCTAAAATTTTGTTTCAATATCTTCAAAATTAAATATTTCAATTTTTTATTTGAAATGACTGTTCATTTTCAATTTTATTTGTAAATCTTTTTAAAGTTATAAAAGACAGCTCCAAATCTAATTTAAAAAAAATTATTTACTTATTTATTTTTACCTTTCAATTTGCAGAAAATTTTGGGGAAAAAAATGGTTTTGGTGTAACCCCTAACTGATTTCCACCCTCCCATCCGCCTATTGTTTGGAATTGCCAGTGAACTGAAAGAGTCATTATTCACCCAGCTCTATCAACAATAGAAAAAAGTTACTGTATTAGGGATATTGCAATGATAAGCCTGTATCAAAACACTTTTCTTGGCCTATACTTAAAATAGGAATAACTTACATCAGTGGTGGGCAACCTGCGGCCCATCAGGGTAATCCACTGGTAGGCCGCCAGACAGTTTGTTTACATTTGCATGGCTACCCGCAGCTCCCAATGGCCATGGTTTGCTGTTCCCAGCCAATGGGAGCTGTGGGAAGCGGTACAAGCCACAGGGACGTGCTGGCCACCACTTCCCACAGCTCCCATTGGCCGGGAATTGCGAACTGCAGCCACTGGGAGCTGCGGGCGGCCGTGCAAATGTAAACAAACTGTCTGGCAGCCTGCCAGCAGATTCCCTGATGGGTCACATGTGACCCGCAGTCCACGGGTTGCCCACCACTGACTTACATGGTCTGAATATATAAAGGATGTGAACTGCAGTTTATATGATAAAAAGGGAATTTTTGACATTTGCATAGTTTGAAAGAAATGCTTAAATATAAAGTATAGTAGCCATAATTCTGCCAAAATGCTTAGGTTTGAACTAAGTACCCGATATGGTACAGTACTACATATTTCTCTTGGGGCTAAATTCATCCCTGATATAACTCTATACAGGTCAGTAGAATTACTAAAATAAATATATTTGGTCACTTGTTTTTATTGATGCATCCTACACAAATAGTGCACTTAAACTGGGCACCCTTAAAGGGTATTTCTGTTTGTTTTGTTTTAGTCAGTTAGTTTTTGTTTGTTTGTTTCAGCTAGGTAAGTTATTGCTGGCTTGAGCAATTATTTCCCCTTCAAATTATAGGGACCTTAACCCAATGGCAAAAAGTTAAATGCAACTTAATATGTGGCCTGGGTAGGCTGCATCTGATTGCTAGAGAAATCATTTGAAAATGGAGTTGTGAGTGGATACATTTAATAGTGAACTAATTCAGTATATTCAAGATGGTCATACGTGCAGAATCAAGCACAGCTGAACTTATTAAGAATTTAATTCCAAAGTAAATAAAGTACAGTTTAAATAGTAGGAAGAATAGAAAATCTCACCACTTTAAACTATGAATATCCCAGATAAAAGTGTACTCAAGAATAAACACATGAAATTATCACCACTGCTATCAAAACACTGCATCACTGAAATTGCAGGAATTCACCTGGCACAAGAGAGGAGATAAATCACAGACAAAACAAAAGCTTTACGTGAAAGAAAAAGTGGAATGAACTTAACCTGTCAAGGAACCAGGAGGGTGTAATGCATTGAACTAGACAAGGAAACAAACACGGAAAAAGTAAGAAAATTAATGAGAAAGCAATAGGAAAAGCACCAGAAAAATGGCATACGTAATGCAGTAACGCAAAAAAACCTGGCCAACGGGATAAAGTATAAAGCACTCAGAGAAGATTAGTGAAAATTATGAACTATTTGTGTATCAACTGGGAATTTAAAGACTTTGAACATAGAAGGCTACATCCAAAAAGGCAGCACTTTACAATGAAGGGCAAACAATTTAAATTGCTATGCAGTAGAACAAAGTATTAATGTGCATTTCATATATTTTTAATAGGCCTGAAAAATAACATCCATACATTTTATTATATTCATAGCATCTTCATGGAAATCTCAGAATTTTCATTCCACAAATAAAGATTAACCTGAGAAAGACAGAGGCAAGGGAACACTAGGCAGTGGTTGATTGGGGATACATTGGTGGTGTTCAGCTTTGAAAAGAGTTGACTAAGATGGGATACGATACAGGTCTAGAAAATCAAGAATGGTGCAGAGAAAGTGAATAAGGAAGTGTTATTTACCCCTTCACATGACACAAGAACCAGTCATCAGCCAATGAAATTAAAAGGCAGTAGGTTTAAAAAAACCAAAAGGATTTACTTCTTCACACAACACACAGTGACCCTGTGGAACTCATTGCCAGGGGATGTTGTGAAGGCCAAAAGTACAATTGGTTTCAAAACTGAATTAGATAAGTTCCTGGAAGATAGGTCCATCAACGGCTATGAGCCAAGATGGTCAAGGATGCAACCCCATGCTCTGGGTGTTCCTAAGCGTTTGACTGCCAGATGCTGGGATTTGGTGACACGCAGGGCCGGCTCCAGTCACCAGCTTTCCAAGCAGGTGCTTGGGGCAGCATTGAGAATGGGGTGGCAGTCTGTGTCCTGCGGCGGCTTTTGGGTGCTCTTCCGGGGGCGGTGGCGATTCTGTGGCAGCTCTGCCGCTGTTGCGGCAGCGGCAATTCGGCGGCGACTGCTTGGGGCGGCAAAATTGGTAGAGCCGCCCCTGGTGACAGGGGATGGATCACTCAATAATTGCCCTGTTCTGTTCATTCCCTTTGAAGCATCTGACATTGGCCACTCCTGGAAGACAGGATACTGGGCTCAATGGACCATTGGTCTGACCCACTATGGCTGTTCTGATGTTCTTAACTCAGGTGTTAAAGATTTTGTGCAGGAATAGGAGATTAAAGCTAAATAAAAAATGATTAATAATGCTCTATTTCATTTGCCACTTTTAATATGACATACATGATAAAACTTGAAAATCTGCTTCCTGAGAACATTTTATCTGTAGACTGAAAAAAGTACAAATCACCATGTGTGTCTGTCTCTCCTTCCTTTTTGTGAAAGGCATCTTTAATTTTTTAAGGCCCCCCTGGATGGTAATCTGAGAAAAACACCAACAGATCATAGACTGGTGCACTGGAAATCCTGGCTGAGGTTTTCAAAGGAATGCAAGGGATTTAGGCACACACCTTCCATTGAGATTAAAATTAATGGAAGATATGTGTTTAAATCCTTTGTATTCACTTGAAAATATCAACCTCTACTTTTATGCATTTACAGATTTTTTAAGATGCATATTTTATATTAGAACTTGCTTTTGGTGCACATATTTATCAGGACACGTGAAACCATTAAGCAGGCAGCATCCTCAATATACATAACATAAAATATAACATTTGCTGCATCTATTAACACACAAGTCAGCGTCTGACTGGCTTTGAAAGTAAAAGTTTTGTCAAACCCTTCCACTGTCTTTAAAGCAAGGACTTCCTATCTTCAGTCCAAAGTCATGTTAAAAATAGGAGTTCTTAGAAGGAGAATATAATGCATACTGAATTGAAATATATACAAGAGAGCACAATGCCAGGGAAATAGTATTAACTACACAGAATAAATGCACAGCTGCAAACAGTTTCATATCCCAGAATGTACTCTTTAACATTTGTTGTCCATTGGGGGGAAGAGACAGAAAGGGATGGTAGCGTGAATTGAATTCAATCAAGGCATTATAATATTTGCTAGATAGATCAGAACAATAATCTCTTTTCTCATGCTCCTTAAATAGGCTACAGCTCAGCTCTTCAAAAACTCCTCTTCGGTCCTGATTCTACCCTGACAAGTGTCTTGACAGGAAACGTTGCATCAATGATTTCCAGATCCAAAGTATTGGGTTTGTTTTTTTCAGTGAAAACAATGTGATCTTTTTCCATGTCCTGCAAACACATTCAGGGTCTGAAACCCAAGCTGTGGTGCTTTCTGGCTCATTCATCATTGCCAGTAATAAAGATGCTGCAGGCTAAATTCTGCCTAAATTCTGTGACATGTGAGGAACCCGACTGTGCTGATTGTTCCCTCAGGCCTTGTAGATACTGTGGAGTTCAGCTGTGAGCCACCAGCGCTCCACTGCTTTACATCAGCTGGGGAGCTGGCCCATGGGTCTCTCAAGTGTGATCAGAGAAGAGGTTTCATAAAAAAATAGTCTTCTTACTCACCCGATCTGCTCCTTTTGTGCTGATTTCAGAGGCAAAATATGCATTTTACTACTTTTACTGTCATTAATATTCCAGAGTGAATACAGCTATGGGAGAGTGTGATGCACTCTTTATTGGCTTATGCTTCACAAACAGAATCATGACATTTCAACTGCAGAAGCTTTATTACTAAGGATGGTCACTTTCCACTACTATAATAGCTTTTGTAACAGGAGTGACATGAAAGCATTCCAATTGCAAATTTTGCAGATGCTCACTATACCATAAAGAATGTCTCAAATAAAATCAATGTATTTTTCTCATCTTGTAGCCAGCTACAGTGAGCGATAAGTCTAGTAAAATGCCGAGGAAAGCAGAAATCTGCTATCTATTGAAATCCAAGAATCTCTGTTAGCAATTTTGGAAGTCACCACATTAATAGAAAAGAAAAATGGAAAATAAATATTTCTTTAACAGTAGCACCCTGAGGCCTCAATCAGGATTAGGGCCCCATTGTGCTAAGTAATTTACAAAGCACACAGTTACACATACTCCCTGCACCATGGAGTCCACGATCTATAGCAGTGATACTCAGACCTCAGTGGTTCAGGAACCAAATTAGCGATCAACATTACCCAAAAGAGCCACAGTAGTGTGAATTCAGTTTTGTTCACTATATATATATAATATATATATATATATTAGGGCTGTCAATTAATCGCAGTTAACTCACGCGATTAACTCAAAAAAATTAACTGTGATTAAAAAATTAATCGTGATTAATCTCACTGTTAAACAATAGAATACCAATTGAAATTTATTAAATATTTTTGGATGTTTTTCTACATTTTCAAATACATTGATTTATATTACAAAACAGAATACAAAGTGTATACTGCTCACTTTATATTATTATTTTTATTACAAATATTTGCCCTGTAAAAATGATAAACAAAAGAAAGTATTTTCAATTCACCTCATACAAGTACTGTAGTGCAATCTCTTTACCGTGAAAGTGTAACTTACAAATGTAGATTTTTTTTTGTTACATAACCACTCAAAAACAAAACAATGTAAAACTTTAGAGCCTACAATTCCATTCAGTCCTACTTCTTATTCAGCCAATTGCTAAAACAAACAACTTTGTTTACATTTACAGGAGATACTGCTGACTGCTTCTTATTTACAATGTCACCTGAAAGTGAGAGGAGGCGTTCGCATGGCACTTTTGTATCCAGCGTTCCAAGGTATTTATGTGCCAGATATGCTAAATATTTATATGCCCCTTCATGCTTCGGCCACCATTCCAGAGGACATGCTTCCATACTGATGATGCTCGTTAAAAAAATAATGCATTAATTAAATTCGTGACTGAACTCCTTGGGGAAGAATTATACGTCTCCTGTTCTGTTTTACCTGCATTCTGCCATATATTTCATGTTATAGCAGTCTTGGATGATGACCTAGCACACATTTGTTTTAAGAACACTTTCACAGCAGATTTGACAAAACGCAAAGAAGATACAAATGTGTGATTTCTAAGGACACATACAGCATTCAACCCAAGGTTTGAGAATCTGAAGTGCCTTCCAAAATCTGAGAGGGGTGAGGTGTGGAGCATGCTTTCGGATGTCTTAATAGCAACACTCCAGTGCAGAAACTACAGAACCTGACCCAGCAAAAAATAAAATCAACCTTCTGCTGGTGGCATCTGACTCAGATGATGAAAATGAACATGGATGCATGTCCCCTGGAACAGTGGTTGAAGCATGAAGGGACATATGAATTTTTAGCACATCTGGCACATAAATATCTTGCAATGCCGGCCACAACAGTGGAATGCGAACGCCTGTTCTCACTTACAGGTGACATTGTAAACAAGATGTGAGCAGCATGATCTCCTGCAAATTGTAACCAAACTTCTTTGTCTGAGCAATTGACTGAACAACAAGTAGGACTGAGTGGACTTGCAGATTCTAAAGTTTTACATGGTTTTATTTTTGAATGCAGTTATTTTTTGTACATCATTCTACATTTGTAAGATCAACTTTCATTATAAAGAGATTGCACTACAGGACTTGTATTAGGTGAATTGAAAAATATCATTTCTTTTGTTTTTTACACTGCAAATATTTGTAATCAAAATAAATATAAAGTGAGCACTGTAAACTTTGTATTCTGTGTTGCAGTTGAAATCAATATATTTGAAAATGTAGAAAAATCCAAAAATATTTAAATAAATGGTATTCTATTATTGTTTAACAGTGCAATTAATCTCAATTTTTTTAATCATGCGATTAATCGTGATTAATTTTTTTAATCTCTTGAGAGCCCTAATATAGATATATTATTCTCACAGTAAAATGATTGACCAAGTATTCTATAATTGGTTAATAATATAGTAAAAGCATACTGATTGGTTAATAATTAAATCATGCAGTGTTTTCATATCATGTGCTGCAAAGAGCTGCAGGAGACACATTAAAGAGTCACTTGCATCTCCCAAGCCTCAGTCTGAATATTACTGAGCTATAGAGACCAAAAATGCATCCTATGTACTATGAAGTCACAGTCAAGTTCAATGTTGTGCATAGCAAAGGTCACATATGGCAGATTATGGCAAAAATCTAACCTTCTGAACCTTCAGATGCATGGATGACAAAATCATAGAAATGTAGAATTGAAAGGGGCCTCAATAGGTCATCTAGTCAAGTCACCTGCACGGAGGCAGGACTCCAGATCATCCCTGATAGGTGTTTGTCTTATCACTTATCAACAGGTTTCCTTTAAAAGTTCTGTCGTATAATATGCTCTAATTATCACAAGCATAATACATTACGGGTAGAGAAAAGTATTCTAATATACCAAGAGGATACTGTCCTGTTCTTTTTCTCTTTTATTTCCCTGTTGTGCTGGCCTCAGACACACAGACAGGGATTGTTCTTGCACTAAGAGGTTAAATTATTGCATACAAAATTATTTACACTGCTGAGAATCTGGCCCTGTGTGAAGTCAATAAAGCCATGCCACTTGACACCAGTTGCGGATCTTGCTCATTATATGTTATACAACCACACACTTGCTATCCTATACTTTGTAGAAGACACATGACAAATAGAAACAAAATTGTGAAGTACTCATATTTTTGGTTTGACTAAACCAAGTGAGATTGCAAAAAAAGGAAGATTCAGTTAATATGCCACATCTAACACCTTTAAAAGGCACATTTTATTTTTGGTATAAAGATCATAATAGTATCAATAATATATAGATCATCATAATTTACTTACAGTTAAAACAAGCAATGAAATATTTTTGGGCTCTTATTAATGTTTCAGTGCTCTCTTCCCTTGACTTCTAGAAAAGATAAATTGGCACTTGATAAAAGATAAGGACTCCCATTCTCAAGTCATTTGTCAATTATCACAAATAATTTTTGGACTACCTGGGGTTCGTGTCTTTTCCATAATTCAAGGATTGTACATGTGGTTATCACAAGTTAATGTGAGGTCAGCATTTTGTAATGTATATATATTAATCCCAATATAACAACCAAGGGATCACAAGGCTAATTTACTCTGTGATTTTCAGAATTAGGGATAGGATTTGAGTCCAGTAGTCCTGAATTTTAGCATGTGGGACACTGCTATTTCAATATGATTTGCATTAAGATAGTGTAAAAATGACTTTCGTCTGAGTTACTCTGCTGGTCTAACTCAAAGAATGGCAATTTCATCTTCTTCATTTGAAAAATAAGTTAAGTCGAGTATTTGACCACAACACAGTTACTCCCATTTGTTATTCTGATATTCAAGCTGAAACAATTAGAAATGCTGTTCAATTCATTATCTTCCCATTTGTGCTAGTCTAAACACAAAGGGCTTGATACTGCTCCCACTGAAAGTTTTGCCATCCATTTCATTGGCAGCAGGATTGGACTGGCATACAGGACAGGCAGCTAAAAAAGAAAGGGTGGAAGGCATTGTGTATATAATAATACCCACCCTTCCATATTATAAATACTTGATATCGTGTTCCATTATGAAAGTGGGTGTATTACTATAATGATCCAACAAAAGTTTATACTTGTTTATCAGACCTTTGCCCCAGTTTACACTACATTGTTTCTTATCAATGTCTTTCCTTTCTCATGGGAATTTGCTTGAATAGAGACAACCCAATTTTAAACAATGACCCAATAGGCTTTAGTAATTACGTATACATTGCAATAATGGCTTTTTCACCCAAACATGATAAACTTAACTCAGAGGCAGTGTTCTGGAAAAATTGGGCATGATTACAAGGAAAAGCGATGGTGCCAGTGGCATCAAGGAATTATCTCTGGTACCATCTGAACTCTGCAAAAGAACATAGCCCATTCTGTACTAAAAGCACAGCACGGGAATGCACTCATTTTTTAAACATAAGCAAATGAAGTATTCTGTTATATAATTTTGATGGTTTGCCCTTTCCTTCCTGATCCACTTGTTTATTCTCCTGTACCATTATCTGAAATAGCTTTCTGTATTTACACATAGGTTCTGTAAGAGTCCGATCCTGGGAATGATTACACAGCCCAAGCAGCAAGGTTACATGCTGGTGTTTCTGTCAGGATGTGGAGAGAGAATACTTCACACCTGGATTTACAATGGCTGTGGAGCCACTCCCTGGTTGCCATTGACCAAAGGCTCCTGAATCCCCACTCCATTTGGAGCAATGGCTGTGGATCAAAACATCAGATGCTCTCCCACTCAAAACCCCCCTGCAGGATAGTGGGAAAAGCTTTGGCATGCAGGAGGTGGGCTCATCAAATTCTCCCCAAGCTCTGGTTCTATTTCATCAGAGGGGGTAGCTCACCATGAAACTAGGGGGGGACAGGATCAGTTAATGACTTGGGATATTTAGATGATTTTTTGTGTTTTTTAAATAAAAACAAAAATTCTTCATGTAATTATTTATTTGGTGGGCAGGGGGGCCAGAGGAGCTCAATTCACCTTCTTTTTAAAACAGAACTGGGGATTCATAGAGTTTAAGGTCCGAAGGAACATTCCATCATCTAGTCTGACCTCCTGTATAACACAGAACATTAAATTTCACCGTTATCCCTTTATTCATCAAATAACTTGCAGCAGATAGAAGCATAATTTCATTTGTCTAAGCATATCCACCAGAAAGGCATCCACTTTTGATTTGAAGACATCATGGAGAACTTCCTTTGGCAGATGGTTACTCACCCTCACTTGTAAAAAACAAAAAATAAAAGGTGTCTAATCATTGGAATTTGTTTGGTTTCAACTTCCAGCCATTAGTTCTTGTTATGCCACTCTCCACTAAATTAAAAAGCCCTTTAGTGCCTGGTACTTTCTCCCCATGAAGTTATTTATACACTATAATCAAGTCACTGCTCAATCTTCTTTTTTGATAAACTAAACAGATTGAACTCTAAGTATCTCACCGTGAGGTAATTTTCCAGCTCTCAAATAATTTGTGTGGATTTTTCTGCATCCTTTCAAATTTTTCACCATTCTTTTTAAAATGTGGACATCAGAACTGAGTGCAGTGTTCCGGCATTGGTCTCACCAATGCTGAACACACAGGTAAAATCACCTCCCTACTTCTACTTATTACTCCCCTGTTTGTACAAATATTGCAAAACCCTTTCTGCAACAGCATCACATTGGGAGCTCATGTTCAGTTGCTTGTCCACTATGGATCCTAAATCACTGACTGAGTCACTGCTTTCCAGGATACAGTTTCCCGAGCTTTAGGTATGGCTTTCATTCTTTGTTCCTAGATGTAAAACTTTGCAGCTAGCTGAATTAAAACGCATTTTGTTTGACCAGGCCCATCTTATCAAGCAATCCCGATCACCTTGTATGACTGCCCTGACCTCTTCATTACTTACCACTCTGCCTACCTTTGTACATCATCCTGACTCTTTCCAAATACAAAACAGAAATATTTATTGAATACTTCTGCCTTTTCTGCATCGTTATGAACAATTTTATCATTTCCATCTAGTAATGGGTCTATACCATTACTAAGATTTCTTTTGTTCCTTGTTTTCTTAGAAAATTTCTTCTTGTCCTTTGCCCTAACAGCAATGGATTTTTCCCTGTTATCTGCAGCTTTCCTTATCAATTTTCTATACTTCATAACTTCTCATTTATATCAATTAACATCTATATCCCCTACTTTTCATTTGTTATATACTTGCATTTTTATTTCTAATAGCTGCCTTCACTTTGCCACCAAACCATTATTGGTTTTCAAACAAAGTTGTCCTTTTCTTCATTGTAGAATGGTGGCTTTTTTGGCCATCTAATACACTCCTCTTAAAGACCTCCCAATTCTCGTTCCCATTTTTCTGTCTAAATTTCTCCTTCCAGTCAATTTTGCTCATAATTTTCCTCAGCTTTGGAAATTAGCCCTTTTGAAACAAAGTGTGTAAATATATAAAACATTACTGGCTTGGACTGTCCTGTTTACCTATATTAAATGTCATATGGTTATAATCATTGGTTCCTAGGCAGCCACTAATTTCCAGCCAAGTGATCAATTCATCTTTATCCATCATAATGAGGTCAAAAACAGAGTAACCATAGAGACACATTTTGTGTTAGAAAATTATCTATAATTTTTTAGAAACTCTAATTATGTTTTATTCTAGCTGCATGAGATTGCTAGCATATGTCTGCCAAATTAAAATACCCTGAACATCACAATTTTCCCACACGTTACAGACACGTACTTAAGGAGAAACTCATCCTGTTCTCTGGTTTAATTCAGTGGTCTGTAGTGGTCTACTCTGAAACCTGTAATAGAAGGCTAGCAGTACTATCTTCCCCCTCACCTCCTCCCTCCAGGCTTTGTTAGTTAGCACAATGCTCTATTATGTATTCAAGCCTCTGTAGTTCTGGGTTATCAATTACTCTAAAACAGGTAATGGTATCTTTAATGTAGAGTGCCACCACTATACACACACCTCTTTTACCCACTGTATCCTTCCTGGACCAGTTATAACCAGTGATTTTAACATTCCAATCATGTAAATCATCCCATCAGCTTTCAGTAATACCAATTATATCTATTTTCTTCTCATCAGTGAGAATTTCCCATTTGTCTTGCTTGTTATCCAGACTTCTAGAACTGGTATTCAGGCAACTGAAAAAGAAAATCTACTCTTCACATTCTTTGCCACATTGGTTCAATTTGCTTGTCACATGCTGAGTTGGAGGTGTATCACAGTTGCCTTCTTAGCATCCTTCCCTTACAGTGTTAGTTTAATGTCCTTGTGGCTGCCCCAGCTAGTCTCCAACAAAGATTAGCCCCCTCAACCTATGAGCTGCAGGTTGTCGTTCATACAGCCCCCTCTCTGTGATGGAATACATCTCTGTATTCACACCCTACATACTACTGTAATAATCTTTGTACAAGATATGCCTTGTATTTGAAAACTCATAGTTTGCTGGTCAGTATTGTCCTGATAAAATATGTGTGACAACATTGTATGTGACATTATAAGATTCCCCTATATGATGTTAACAACACATGTTCCAAACCTCACAGCCCTGCTGGGGGTTCAAACAGGTGAAAAAAGCAGCAGGGAACATCTTTTCACAAAGATTCTTCATCTCCTGGCTCTCAGCTGTAAATGTTTTTCAAAGAGGGACTAAAAGACTACAAAAAGGAGGGCCAAACACCCCTCCCTCTCACTCCGTCCATCACATTCTCTGCACCTGAGAAGACAAGAGGAAACAGCTTTTGGACTCTGGCAGGGGAGTCCTGACCTGAAGAGTTTGGTCAGTAATCTTGCTAGAAGCATGTGGTGAGAAATTTTGCTTTGAATCTAATATAGTTTGCTATTTTAGGTACTAGAAGGTGTTTTATCTTAATTTTTCTGGTAACCATTTCTGATTCTTATGCCTCATTACTTGTACTCACTTAAAATCTCTCTTTGTAGTTAATATACTTGTTTTATTGTTTCATTTAATCCTGTATGTTTAAGTTAAAGTGTCTGGGTAACTCCATTTATCATGATAAGCTCATGTGCTCTTGGTTCTACTCTCTCCAAGTCTCTTATTGCCAATCCTTCCTCTTGTGGGGTCTAAGTAATGATTTCACAATTTGGTTGTCCAAGAAGTCTTTGTTTTCTCACCTGCTGCATAATGTTGAAACTTGTTGTGACAGATACAGCACTTTCCTGCAATATCCTTGGAAGACCTTACTGCATTAAGTTTATGAATGATTATGGGCTGTGAGTGTACGTAACCTCTCTAGGGGGGAGATGTGACACATGTGAGATCTGGGAGTTCAAAAACCAATATGCACTCTTGCCAAGTGGTGGGAACATGTAGGTTCTTTTATTGTTTTAATATTTTTCACTGTAATGCTTTTACATTCAGAACAAATGTGGTTGCTTAGAAGGAGCTTTATGGTAACTTACAACTGCGGGAAATACACTGGTCAGAGAGAAAGCAAAGTGCAGATGCTGACTTTTAGGCAGTCTGGCTTGCTGGGAGCTGTGCAAACTTAAAATCCTGTCAGGAGACAGTGAGATGTAGGTATCTGCTGAGAGGTGATGGCTAGGAGCTGGAAGTTTAAAGTGGGTGCCCTCGAGGGACCAGAGAGAGGGGATAATGCAGGTGCAGTTACCTTGAAACTCTGACACTTGTACTTGTAGACAATGTATATTCTTCTTCAATATGGCCTTCGGTGATGTTCTGTACCTCATGGGAACATCCTGCACCCCCATGTTCATCCTTATAATATGATTGTGTGGTATCCAATGCAAAGTTTGTCATGAAGGGTGTCTTCAGAAAGCTCACAATGCACTGAGCATTGTTGTTACAGTAATGTTATAGTAATTGTTGTTATAGTAATGTTATAGGTTGTGTGATACAGCATGGCCAGAGGGCAGCAGGAGAGTGTTAGAAGGGAGGGAAGAAAGTTTGCTATAGATTAATTAAAGCACCTGAAGCCAATTAGAGCACCTGAAGCCAGTCACCTGATAAAACCCCCCTGCTTCAATCAGACAAGAAAAGGAGTTGAAGTAGAGTGGATTGGTGTTGGAGCAGAGAGCAGTTTGGAGGGAAGCAGAGGAGAGTTTGGAGAAGTGCTGTGGTGGGCTAAGAAGACCAAGACCCTAGGTAAAGGGACACCTGGCTTCTGCAGAGGGAGGGTAGGAAGTCCCAGAAGCTGAAGGGCAGGAGAGGGAAGTAGCCCAGGGGAAGAAACCGATAGTTCAAGAGGTTTACCGCTATCCCTAGGGCTCCTGGGCTGGGACCTTGAGTAGAG
Source organism: Chelonia mydas (assembly GCF_015237465.2). NCBI lineage: Eukaryota > Metazoa > Chordata > Testudines > Cheloniidae > Chelonia > Chelonia mydas. Next base: position 49,523,435 of record NC_051251.2, on the reverse strand, counting down.
GGCGGGCCCGGGTCCCTCCCTCTCCTCTCCCCTCCTCTAGGACACTTGTGGGGAAGTTAATACCCCAGTTCAGGGGCAAGAAACAGTGCCCTGAACCCTCCCCAAGAAGAGAAAGTGCGAGACCCATCAAAGTAGTGCAGGCAATTTGCCACAGTTGTAATTTCATGTATATAGTTATGAGGCTGAAAATGTGTCCTCATGGCTTAAAATAAGCCCATGCAAAAATTCTCTGAGAGCAAAGGGGCAGTTCACACCTCATCAGGTCATGTATGGGACAAACCCAGCCCAGCCTCACAGGAACAAAGGACGCTGGCCTAGGCAGCAACAAAGGATCTGTTGGACTCTCAAGTGAGTCACCCCCCTTCCTTTGGTCAGTTTGGGATTATGATGAGGTAATGCTCATCTGACTCTGAAGCGGGGGGCGGGGGCAAAGCCAAGAGGGAAGAAAGAACATGATAAAAGGTAGAGACGTTTGCCATGCTCTTCCTCTCTTCCATCTCCATCACCACCAAGCAACAGAAGCACTGATCAAAGGGGAGAGCCTGGCTGAAGAGCAACCAGCCAGCCTGTGGTGAGACGCATCTAAGTTTGCAAGGGTACTGAAAATGTTAAGATCAGCTTAGAATGCGTTTTGCTTTTATTTCATTTGACCAAATCTGATTTGTTGTGCTTTGACTTATAATAACTTAAAATCTATCTTTGTAGTTCATACATTTGTTTGTTTGTTTTTTCCTGAAGCAGTGTGTTTGGTCAGAGACTCACCTTGGGATAACAAGCCTGGTACATATCAATTTCTTTCTTAAACTGACAAACTCATATAAACTTGCAGCATCCAGCGGGCATAACTGGACACTGAAAGACAGAGATTCCTAGGGTTGTGTCTGGGACTGGAGATATTGGCTAGTGTCATTCGGTTGCACAATCCAAGCAGTTTACATGCTAGATGCTTTGCATGAACAGCCCAAGAGTGGGGGTTCTCACAGCAGGACAGGGTAAGGCTGGCTCCCAAGGTCAAGGACTGGAGGGACCTAGCAGATCACCAATCCAGATAACACCAGTGGAATGTCACATCTTCAGCTTGCTCTTCATGCACCAAAATTCTCGTCTGTCTTTTCGCAGAAAGGAAAACAGCATATCCAAGGAAGGACACAGCAAATGTTCTCTCACTGTCCATATCTGCTAGCTATTTGAGCCATACCTAAACCAGGAGGAACCACACTTGCTCTCAAACCTCCTCCAGAACTCCCATTCCCCATTCCTGTTCACCTGTTTGAAGTAATTTATCTAGCCACAGTGCGTTTGCCCCACACTATCTCTAATAAGTGCCTTGGCATTGAATTGGAGAGACTACTCTTAATGGCTGTCCTTTAAGACTGCTATTGGGGTGGTGACTTTTCTTAACTGGACTGAAACTGACATTTTATGTAGCACCCTGAGCATCTTTCTGTGGACAACTGCTTTCAGTCACTATAAACCTTGAACCAGAGATGTAAAACCTCCTCCACTGCATTATCAATCTTTTTTATTTTTTCACACAACACACAACTAACCTGTGAAACTTATTGCCTTGAGATGTTGCAATGGTCAAAGTATAACTGGGTTCAAAAAAGTTCATGAGGCTAGGTCCATCAATGGCTATTAGCCAAGATGATCAGGGATGCAGCCCCAAGCTCGGGGCAACCTGAACCTCTGGCTACCAGAAGCAAGGAGTGGAAGACAGGGTGGATCACCTGTAATTGTTCTGTACACTCCCTCTGAAGCTCTGGAATGGGCCACTGTCAGAGACAGGATACTGGACATGATGGACCATGGTCTGCCTCAGTATGGAAGTTCTTATGTTCTTAATCGCCTGAGTGATATAGTACCTACAAAGTAGAGCTGAGTAGAGTGGGATAATTCTGTTTTGTGGAGGATTTTGATATTTCAAATTTTGTATGATTCGAATTCAAAACAAAAACCAAATTCTTCTAAATTCACTACAAAACAGAATCACAGGCTGCTCTCAACTCATGGACCTTGGAGGCTCTCAGCTTACTGTCAGCAGAGGAGACAGGCAAGTGTGCTGGCCGGATACAGGCAGTTAGGTTTTGAAAATCAGACAGTCTCTGCAGAAGGTTTCAGTTTTGACAAATTGGGAAATTCTAACGGAAAAAAGTCTTCTCTGAATTTTATGACGATCTCTACCACTGTGCACTGTGATTAGACAGCAAGGTGCCGATGCTGCAAAGTGCCAAGTGCGCCCATCTCTTATTGGCTGCAATAGGAGTAGAAGGTGTTCAGTACTTTGCATCGTTCAGGCCCTAAAGCTACACCAGAATGATAGTTTGTGACTATCCAGTTACTTTTGAAAATATATCTTGTGAGACAAACCAAACCCAAGCGACTGTAATACAGTCAGATCTGAGTAGGACTCTTTACCTGGTAATTGAATGTGCAGCATTTAAGATCCATTTGTACATGTTATTGTGAAGTTTAGTCATCTCAGAGGAAAAGGAATTTGATGATTCAATATTAATGAAGTCATCGTACATATTCCTTTGTACTCCCTTCAGGGTCATGGGAGAGTTCTGGTTTATCTCGCAGAAAGAAACCCTTTTCCAATTTTTTTGACCTGTAATATTCTTGGTTGCCCAGTCATTTGAGGCAGCTGCACCTTAAACTGATGCAAACAAAATCATTGGTGAAGATGTGCTGGAAAGTGCCCTTTCTGAAAATCAGCACATCTTAAAAGCAATTGGGTCACAGAGTAAGATCCAAGGGTTACACACTTGGGAGACGCACTTATTTGTACTCAGGTACAATGTTACTCTCACCAAGAAAAAGATTGGTCAAATAAATGCATCTCAGTTCTCTCTAAATGTCTTATGGGCCCGAAATGCAAAGTAAAAGTCAGTCAAACCACCTTCTCTCACTTCTGCTTGAAACTAGGCTTGGGTACACATGAAATTGCTGGAGAGTTAACCTTATGAACAAAATCTTTTAACAAAACTGGGATAACTTTTAAGTACATAATGAAAAACAAAACCAGGAAAGTTCTTTTTGGGTGGGATTTTGTTGTCAACAATAGTGTAGCGCTGTAAAGAAAGGCTAATATATCTTTTATCAGATGGACTCCACCACAATCGCAGCAGGAAGTTCAGTCAATCTTTCTAATTTTAAGGCCCCTTTTCTCCGGAGAAAGATTTTAAGAATATAGATATACCTTGAGCTATCAAGTGTGGGAAACTGCTTTCGGCTAATATTAATTCTGAAAAACACTACTGAGCCCCATTAAGACTTGTCAAGAGTTTAGATTTATCAGTCATTACCTGCTAGCAGGCATACATCATGACTCTTTATACTATTTCCATAGGTCTTTGTGACATCAATTTTAGCCATTCTGCTTGAATTAGAGCAGCTATACAGGCATTCTGAGTGATGTGACAGTGTAAAAGCAGATGTTACCATCATGTCTCTTTGTGTTCCTCTTGTGTTTCTTCAAATAACCCTTCTCTATCATAACTCAGTTAGTCAATGCTGAATGACATTGCCCACGTTATTCCTGAAGTATAAGAAAATGATCTCCAAGTAGAATCAATTGATATTCACAGGATGGAATGCAGCACAGTAGAAACATCAGTATGAGATAAACTGATCACTGTACTGTCACAGTGTCAGAGTTGCTGCCTGTCTCCATCTTATCAACATACCGGTTTGTCTCGCTAAATATTTTAATGGATTCAGGCCTGAATTCACAAAAGGAGTTAGACACGTAAGTCCCTATTTTAGCCTTCTAAATCCCATTTTTGGCTCCACTTCTATGCACAAAACCCCTAATCCCTGTGATGTCTAAACTCACTCAGCACCTAAATTTGGAGAGTAAAAATTCCTTGGATGCCTGTGTTTCTGCCTCTGGGAATACACACTGCTGCCTCCCTGTGGGCATCCGATCACCCATCTCCCAATTAAGCCCCAGAGCGATTCACAAATTGAGCAAGATTCACAAATTGAGCAAGCCGAGTGGATCTCTTTACCTCAAGTGGGTAAGAACAAGAGAGTCTTAAGAACAGAATTTATTGAAGGACCATTAACACTGCATTTCACATAGTATTGCCTGACTGCTGGAAGTGGGGGAGACACTGCTTAGAATCTAAATAAGACGTATGCAACACAAAGTGGGTGGATCCAAAAGTGAGTCCGTTTTAAATGTAACCACTTGGAGATGTCTGAGCAATGTCAGCTGTATTGGCTAGATTTCTCAAATGTAAGAGGCAATACATGAAGCCAGTGAGTTTAGGTGCCTTAGTTCTGAGGTCATAAAGTGCTGAGAACCACTGCTCCCTACCTCTGAAAATCAGGCCCCTTTCAGTGACTCACATTGGGCACCTTAAAACTGAGGCACCCAAAAGCATTAGCTACATTTTGAAAAGCTTGGTCCCAGAGACATAGATGAGCTCTCAAATCTTATTAAGTAATTAAGCTTTCCACTGTATCACTAAAATCTTTAACTACTTTCCCATGAGACTTTTCCTCTATAACCTACTTCTGTTTTGAACATCTTTATACTTGTCTGCATGAGTCTGACCTGGCTGCATTCAATCTGGAAATTTGGGCCACTGTTTATCATTCATTTTGACTGCACTGTTTAAGGAAATTCACACTTGGCCCAGCTTTTAAAAGCCTGTTACCAGGGGGTCCATTGCAGGCAAAGGTATTATCTTCATTTGCTGGGATCAAGAAAATGGAGAGTGTTTGAATCAGAGCTTCAGCATTACAAGTGTCTCATTGTTTTAAGCTGAAGGCCAACCACGGCTGTGGTTTCAACCAAAGTTTTTGTATTTATGCTTTGACCCTGTGTCATGCAAGTGCGCCCAAAATGGAAGTGGAGATGCCTGGGAGAAAGCATTTGTTACTGTTGCTATAAGAAACTCAAATATATTATTACTGTAGTGACACAAGAAAAAATAAATCCAGTTAATACTAACTATTTAGAATCCCCTGCCTACTCGTAGTAATTATAAAGGACTAAACTTTCTCTCATCAGTCACAGCAAAGGATATAACAACTTCCTGACACCTCTCACCAAAAGAGAAGTCCCTTCATTCCATAGAGTTTTAATCTAAAATTATGTTTCAGACTCATATAATGGGGGCACACACAAAAAATCCCTATCAAAACCTAAAAATTCTCTCTTTGAGTAAGTGGCAGTACTGAATAATAAATGTGCATGTGCCCCCTGTCCTGTCTCTTTGTGGAATTAAAAAGTGCTCTGGGGATCTGTTTGAATAACAAAAAGAACCATTAATCTGCAAGTTGGGTGCTTGATATCACTCATGCAGCTCATGAGATCACTTTGTAGCTCCATCAGGAGGCAGACAGGGGAGTCATTATGAGTAATTACAATGTAACACATATACAGTGTATGTATATGTAGTGTCTTGCATTCCAAAGAATTCCAATTTGTTATACAGTCTGATATTTTAAGAATCATTTACATGGGATGAAACAACTATCATTCTGCTAAAGCACGCTTCTATTTTCTTAAAGAGGTTAGCGTCCTGCACCAAGGTCATGTACTACCTGGATGCTGTAGAGCCCAGGTCTGAGTGGCATCCCCAAGTGTCCCTTTGCAGTGGGACCAAGGCAGTGTTTTCCCCAGGAATTGAAATTAGGGGGGGTGTTCAAATTTACGGGGGAGAGGGGGTCAGGGCCGATAAGGGGTGAGACCGTGAGGGAGAAGGTGGGCTGTATGGCACTATAGTAAAAACTGAAATATGTTTCATGACCATTTTATTAGATTTTAAAATCATCTCACAAATTAAAGTTGGCTACTCAAGCATTCTATGAAGCACATCATCTACATCCTTCTTGGTTTCTTGTTATAATTTTGCACAACTCTGTTAATGAACTTCTTGAATGCAATGCGTTCATCTTTGGAGGCTTCTCATGTGTCTGGTACTTCCATTCCTTCAATTGATATGCTTTTAGTTCATTCACATGATCAGGCAGAAGGCGACTTCTTTCAAAACACAAAATTCTATTCAATGGTGTAAAAGAACGTTCAATTGTAGTTGTTGTTACTGAGGGTGGCAAGAGATGAATTCCTACTTCTTTCAGCCCAAGAAACATAGCATAAAGATCAGGTCGAGCCACTAGTAATGATAAAAAAGACATTGAAGTCAAATCTTCATTCATTCGTCATATGATATTCCACTCTGTGTTCAAATTCTCTATTCTGTCCTGAGCACATGGCAGCCCCATTGCTGGTAGTGCCTCACTCCACTCAACTGTCAGTGTTTTATAAGACAGGGATCTGTAAAAGCTACTTAAAGGTTGAGTAGAATCTAGAAGTCGCTTTTTTAGATTTTTAAGAATCAAGTCTGTGTACTTTTTCAGTTGTCTTAACAAACACTTCTTGTCCTCTTCACTTAAAGATTCAATATAAATGCCTTCATTAGTCAACTTCTGGACTAAAGTCTTTGCTTCTTCCAGTACTTTTTGAACGGCTAGCTCTCTGATTGATCCAAAAGTAGCTTCTATTGCTGGACAAAGATCTACTACTGTTGTAGCAGATGCCTGGATGGCATTGTTTAATGACCCAAGTGGTTTCAACAGTAGATTTATAAGAGAGAGAATGTCAATAGTCTTCTCTGAACGTAACAGCAAAAGTAATCCACCAGCCTCACTACTTAGATCCATCCCATCTTGGTAGATACTTTCCAAAGCCAGTAATAATGGCTGGAATTTTAAGACAACAGCCAAGGATCACTCATGAGAAAGACAGAGGGTTTTCCCAGGTTGGACTAATTTGAACTTCAGTCCCAGTGTATCTTCTATATTTTCCAAGATAGTCAGTCTTTTTGGACTCTTGCTGAAAAAAGAATATAATGAAGACATTAAATGTATAGCTTTTTTAATGTCTTTTGAAGAATCTGCAGCTCGTACTAGCGCTAGTTGGAGTAGATGGCCTCTGCAGTGTGTATAGGAGAGATTAGGTTTACACTTTTCTCTGAGCAAAGCTTGTGCTCCACCATGTCTTCCAGAGAAGTTTGCAGCTCCATCAAATGCACAAGCAGCCATCTGTTTGGGGTCCCATTGACAAGCATTTAACTCTTCTAAGATGTGAGTTGTCACAGATGCAGCCAATCTGTCTTCTATAATTTGAACATCTAGAAATGCATCTACTGGCTTACCCACTGATATCAAGATAATGTACACAGTGACTTAATACTTAATGACCATTTGCATTGGTGCATTCATCAGCCATGTATGCAAATTTTTTGACTGTGGTGAGAGAGTTCTTCACTTTTTCAACTGTTGAGTCTTTCACTGTTGCACCACATGCATCTAGCCAGTCAGTTGAGTTTCTTGCAGAAACATAGTGAGCATTTGCTGGTCTTGTTCAGAACCACAGTTCAACTTCAGGATGAACAAGGGACAATGCACTTAACATAGGCCTCCAGTTTGTAGTGTGTGGTATCTCTTGCTTAACTGGAAAGTATGATGCCACAGCCATGTTTGTTCGCATGAATTGTGTTGTGTCTCCAGCATTCTTAACAGCCTCATTAACACACACCGGTGTTGTCCTTGGTCAGTAGAGACTCAGAGTTTAGAGCTGCTTTCACATGAGTTCACCTCCCAAGTGGGGGGCAAGGTGGCGCCTTGCTCATTCCTCCAGCTGCTCACTGTTTGCTCTGGCCACTGTTGTTTGTTGTGCCACCGTTCACTCCATCGCTCTGTTGCCAATGTCCCTGCACCATCATCTTCTGCTGCCACCTGCCACTGTGACCTCTGCTAGTTGGTCTCTTGAGGTTCCACCCAGCTCTCAATGATTTCAGCTGAGCTCTCACTGGGGGAACCTCGCTGCTAGTGCAGACTGGGCCGTCTCTTCCACAGAAACACTGTCCCACAGCAGGTCTCAGCGCTTAGACCTGATTATCAGTGATTTCAGCTGTAGTGGTCACTTAACAGAACAAAAGACTATCTATGGAGCCTAATCAGCTCTGTCTTTAAATAGTGGAGAGGGGCAGGTCAAATAGTACTCTGACTCAGGCAGACCATCAAGCAAAACACCTGTCCCCACCCTCTCTCTTGATGCCCCCAATCAGCAGAGGCTAAGTACAGTTCTACTGCCCTTTACTCATACAATAAGAATAACAACATTTCTTTACCCCCCCCCCGCATTCAAGTGATTTGTAACCCAACCCCAGCCAAAATCTATCACTTGGGCAACACAGCTCTGTTTGCTGGACACCTAGGTAGATTAGGTGTGAATGTAAATACAATCTGGTCCTGAAGCCTTTCACCCTCCCCCACCCCTCCCCAGCCCCCAGCTCATCACTGGCTGTCAGGAAGAGCTCATTTAGACTTTGCTTACAAATCATAATTTGAAATTATTAGGTTGGCCAACATCACTGAAATGAAAGGGGGGAGGGATAGCTCAGTGGTTTGAACACTGACCTGCTAAACCTAGGGTTGTGAGCGCAATCCTTGAGGGAGCCATTTAGGGATCTGGGGCAAAAAAAATTGGGGATTGAGCAGGGGGTTGGACTAGATGATCTCCTGAGGTCCCTTCCAACCCTGATATTCTATGAATGCACTGACATGATCATAAAAACAACAGCTGTACAAGGAAGCTAGTCTACGTTCATACTTTTCAAATCTATTATACTTTTTCAGATACACATATTTTATGATACACTTTATATGCTTTTAAAGTGTGTATTAATGTTTCAATTTCAATTCAAATTTCCAAACAATCACTATATTGGCAACACTGCATGTAACTAGTTCACAAAACTTGGCTGGGGAGGGGGGCATTGGGGAAATTCAGTGGGGGTGTAGGGAAATCCCTGGACCTAGGGTTACAGTGCATGGGAGCATGGGGAGGGCCCACTAGAACTACCACCACTGGTCACATTCCCCCAAAGAGTGGAAGCATATTAGAAGTGGGAATCAGAGTTGCTGCTTGAAGGGATTAGCTGCCATAAGAATCCCACACACCAAGCCTGGCTACTCACACTGGTGTATGGGAAAAAATGTGAGGATTTGTATTAGAATATAGAGATGAGCAATAACATTTCATTTGGAAATCCACACTCAGAAGTTAAATGGAATATGCAGAATATCAATAACACATTATAAAATTGTCACTCGCTGCATTGCGAGTGAAGAAATTTTATTATAGAGGGAGCAGATGGAGAACTCGGGGGGAGGGGCAATGGATATAATTAACAATCCCCACCAAAAGGGAAAAAAAGCAGAAGCAAAAATTATATAATGTGTATAAAATTTACTTAAGTGGAATTTGTAGGACAGCAGTCAGTAAAGAGTTCAACGTATTTATGTTTTGACAAAAAGCAGATATCACTTTCCACAATGAAGGCAATAACAGCCAGGCATATGAAAAACAAACAACGAATGAAATGAGTCCAGTGCCGAAAAAACACCATCTGCTGTTCATCAGACGAATGCAAAGAAGCTATATGAAGCAGTCACCTTCAAGGCCACTTAAAATTAGTATAGTGAATCTGATGGAGAAAATTCTTTCTAAAAGTCATGAAAATATAGAAGTCCAGTCAGTGCGAGTAAAGAGAAAATGTGCTTATTATAGCTAGGTCATGCTTGGGGTTATTTATTAGCAACAGTAAATTTTTCACATGAACTTTTCATGATTGTTATGAACAGGACCACACTAACAACAGAAAAGATGCAAATGCACACATAAATGTACACAGTAGGAGTTGTAAGAAGTGATTTGATACTAATCTAAAAGCAGCTAGATGGGGAACAAATTTCTGATAGGAGACAGCTACTTAATCTAGCGAAAGTTTAAACTAGACAAACTCAGATTAGAAATAAGGCACACATTTTTAACCATTCGAACAATTTACCCAGGAATGTGGTGGATTGATTCTTCATCACTTGGAGTCTGTAAGCCATGACTGGATATAGTGCTAAAAGATATGTTATACTGCAACCAAAAGATGTAGACTAGAGGCAGAAATTACTGGGTGAGGTACTTTTGGCCTGTGTTATGCAGGAGATCCAATTAGAGGATCATAATGGTTCCTCTGCTATTAAAATCAATCTATGAAGAGTAAGCAACTACAACAAAACTCAAATATTTTATTGTCACAGACCTGTTTAAGCTCCCCCTGCCAGACCCACACACTGGGGCCAATGTGCTTTTAAGCTCCCCTAAGCCTCAGTAGACTCCAGCCACTGTCTCTGGCTCCAGCATCTCTGCCATACTTCGTAGGCACAGACTCTGTCTGTTAACCTTTTGGAAGTGGGAACCCACAGCTGTAGAGCCCCAAGACCTGCAGTCATTTGCAACAACATGTGGCTGTGGGGTTGCCCACTGGATGGAAAAATCAACGTAAACATATTGGAAACTTGATAAAATATAATTGTAGGTGCCAATATTTTTTTTTTTTAAGAGGTGGGAAATAGACAGGCTTAAGAGTCAGTCCTGTCCCTCTCTTTCTCCTGCTCTCCACAGGCAATTCCTTTACATATTATTAAATTCCTGTATTAAACACACTTCCTGCAGGACAGAGAGAATTTTAAAGGGCCAGGCCTATAGGTCAGGTTTCTAATGGGCATAGTGCACATACTAGTGAGTGTAACTGAGTTGGAATAGAGACCCCAAGAACTGCTAGTAGGATTAGTCTATGAGGCATGAGCTTGTTGGAGAGTGTGAAGCATGCTGCCAGAGCTCTGCCAACAGTGGTTGGACCTGTTCCTGTGTGTGCCTGAACTATACGATACCGAAAAAAGACAGTGGATATGTTGCAATTTGCCCATTTCAATCCATTTCTGGTTGATGTAACATATTCAAAAAATTCAGAAACAGGCAATTTTCTTGCGACCACAGTGTTAGCACTGTATTTATCACTATCAATATAAAAATATACTTTCATGTTTTCATAATTGCAACAGAACCCTCCTGCAATATAGAAAGATTTCTCTGGCATAACAAAACCATCCACAAAAAACAAACACAGGATTTCTTTACACATTCTTAGATATTTTTAATTCATCACATTTATTTTTGTAGCAAAATGGCCATATTAATTAAAACACACTAATAAAAAATAAATGTGGGTTGACCTGACCTGATTTGAAGATATGGCCACTTGTTTTAGTGCCTATTTTAGTGCATTCTTTTGATAATTGGGCCCCATTTGCGGGTGCTGAGCCTTTCAGAAGTTTGGGTCTAATTCATCATAGTTTTTCAAAGACAGACAATTGTGATTACATAGTTTAACTGCAGTGGCAAAATTCATATCACAACCCAGTATACGCCTAGTGTTGACTTCAGAAGTCACTCTACAGTAGTGTAGAATCAAGAGTCACCAGTGTCAAACAAGTGTATATGAGAACAGAAGCCAGCCTTGTAACTAATGGAAACTATTTTCTTTCTGTCCTTGGCCAACACTGATAAACTGATCCAGACAGTTAAGTAAATGTTATTGATATTGTATTATTATAAATTATTAATTGTTGTGGAAAGGTATATGTAACTTGCCCTAAATTGTTCAGCCTATGCAAGGAACAGAGTAGCTTGGTCCATATATAGTACTTTGCCAGGAAGTGCCTATGCTGTCTATATCAACTGCATTTAATAATGCATGTGTACTAATAATCTCATATTGCTCAAGCTATTTGATTGTGCTGGCTCATGAGAATCCATTATTTACAAAGCTGTTTTTTCTATTTTACTGTCATGTTTTCAGGACCAGACTCTTCTCTCAGTTACACAGACGGTACTTAGAGAGTGACTTCTGAAACCAACAGAATTCATTTTGGCGTATACTGGGATGAGATATGGATCTTGCCACTGGAGCTCGTGCAAAAACTATGGGATCAGAACAGTTTGCCTTCGCTTCAAAAACTATAATACAGTAGAACCAAGCTTCCAAAAGTGCTCAGCACCCACAACTGGGGACAGAATTTCAAAATAAGACAGCTCCCATTGAGGCAGTAAAGTAGGTGGACGGATTTTCCAAAGAGCACTGCACATTTGATGCACACCTCACAAAACCCCCTCTTTCTAGCTACCTGGACCTTAGGACTGGGTGTACAGGAATAAGTGAAAGCTGCACACTTGTTTACTCTTCTCTCCCTCTACTGCCCTACATCCAGCCCAGAGCAGGCTGGTGGAGAAGGTTCTGCCCACCTTAGCACAACTGAGCTGGCATAGAGGAGTTGTAATTTGATGCTGGTAGAGGCCAGAAGCCAATTACTGCCTAGTTCACCCCTTCACCCCAGGAAGCAAGGGAGAATCAGGGATGAAAGTGTCCATCTGAGAATTATCACAATGCCTCTTTAGTCAACTCCTGGGATGGTGCGATATATGGACCACCTCTTGCTCAAGGCTGTGCAAGATCTTAGGTTCTCAATGGATCTGACCACTCTCCAGTTTCTCATGGGTAGATTGAAGGGGAAGAGTCCTATGGTTTTTTTTTACTGAAATATTGTATGGAAAAGTTTTAGAACCACTGCCTGAGTGTGTAGTCTGCAGAACATAGATGGTCTATATTTCCATTGTTACAGCCTATTGTCTGCACTTAGCTAATAATAAGCAAAATCTTGCTAGTAGAATAACATTTCATCCTAAAATAATGCTATTCAAGAGACATGTCAAGTGAACCATTAATAAATAACATGTGTAAGCTTTTCTATATTGAATACATACATGCCTTTCAATTATTAATAGATACCTGTTGTAAAACCATTCCTAAATATGAAAGTTGGATGGAATTTTTTAAAACATCTAAGTGAGTTAAAAACACAACTGACCTTCACTGGGAGCTGTGGCCTAATTCATTTAGGCACTTTTGTAAATCCCACTGTGACACTGGCAGTCCAGGTCATGCTAGAGTGTATTCAGGTCACTTCACTTGTGTATTAGTAAAGATCAAAATGACTGTAAATGTAAGAGTGTATATTCAAGTGTTTAAACTTCATGATAACTAGTGGAATGTTACTTGTATTGTTTTCATTTATCTGTTCCTGTTATAATGTAATAGCAAATATTTACATTGTGTATACCCTTGTAACTCAATTACCCATCAAAGAAATCTTGTGAAATGGTAACGGGAGATGAGCCAGGCTAAATCTTTATAGATGAGAAGGGTTCGGGTACTGCTTTTACCTGTAAGCTTTTGCTTTTGTACATCCAGACAGCCAATTTCTCCTCTGGCTGATACTGGTTTTACAATAGTTAACCTCTGTTGACTTCAGTGGAATTACTTCTGGTTCACACTGCCATAAGAGTGGAATCCAATCCATTATTTTGATGCTGCCTGAGTGCATCTAGTCCTCTAAATGCTCAAATCTAATCAACTTTTAATTCTTAAAAAGATGATAAAAGAGAACATTGTTAATTCTTAAAAAGATGATAAAAGAGAACATTGTTTCATATCCTTTTTGCAATGGCAAAACCAATTACGTTTCTCAAGCATGTATTCCTTCCATTATTTAACTAAGGTTTGTAATGTGCTTTGAGATCAACAGATAAAACATGCTAGAGAAGTACAAAGAATTATTATATTATCATCATTTATTAATGAAGGTGGATAGTTTCAAAGGCATAAATGGCAAGTTATGGCAGAAGCATGGTATATGATTTATTTTGTAAGGGTCTACACCAATGCCCCTGAAAGTCAGTGGGAATCTGCTCCAATAGAACAACCCTACTGAAGTCAATGGAGCTGGGCCCTCTGATGCCAGTGGTGAATTTGGCCCATATACTACCATAAGAGGTCTCTTTGTACATATTGTTTTAAGAAATTATTTTGATATATTAATATTTAACAATCCAAGAACAGAAGGGATGAAAGACAATCATTAATTTTTAGCATGACCATTTTTGTTGCAGGGGAGAATACACTGTGTGATATCATATTCATTCCAAAACAGATTACATCAACAGTATCATCACCAGTTACTTAAATATCATAGACTAGATTTGGACAGGTTTCTTCTTAAAAAATATGGAAATATGTTCTCTTAGAGAAGAAACATTTTCATTGAAGTCTTCACATGGCATTAAATGCACAATTATGGTGAAACAGGAACAATATTTAAACGATTCTGGAGCCCCGTGGACTAGTAGGTGGAAATTTTGTCTTTCAAGTCTATTTCAGACCAACGGGGGGGAAAGGATTTATAAAAACTACTCATTTTTAACAGAATAGCAAGCAGGGAGAGGATTTACTCTCAGGAATTTTCCAATTAGGTACTATACTATACTTCCCATTTTCTCATGCCTTTGGAGTACATTGTTTCCATCCACTACCAATAGGTAAGAGTGGCTCGCACCATGTGCAATATTGATATAAAGAAAACATTTGCACTCCACATGTCCTTTGACTACGGTGTAAAGGGTTGTTCCCTCTACACAAACACTGAGGCTATTTCTACACTAGCGCAGTAAGTCTACCTAAGTTACGCAACTCCAGCTATGTGAATAATGTAGCTGGAGTTGACATAGCTTAGGTCGACTTACTGTGGTGCCTACATCATGCTGGGTCGACAGGAGACACTCTCCTGTTGACTTAGCTTACTCCTCTCGTTCCCGGTGGAGTACTGGGGTCAACCAGAGAGCGCTCTGCCATCGATTTAGTGGGTCTTCATTAGACCCACTAAATCAACCCCCCGGTGCATCAATCGCCACAGCATCAATCCTGCAGTAGTGTAGACATGGCCTGAGGCTGCTCTGATTTATACCAGCTGCCAACAGCTCCAAGGAGCTGAAACTGCAGTAAGGGTCTGGTGAAGTGTCAGGCCATCCTGTCTACACTCCATGTGCTGGCAGCAAGCTGGGGTGCAGGAAGAGGAGCAGCAGAAAATGTTGTAGTATGGAGGCATCAGAGCAGGAGCCTCTAAACTGGCTCTGCATCACTGGAAGTACCCAGTGGACTGTTGATCAGAAGAGGACATCCTAGACCTACCCTTACACTTTTCAGAGTAGTGTACATTGATTTCATCACACAACAGCCAACTAAGCCCATAGGATTTCCATGCCTAAAACTGCATGAAAAAGCATTTGAACATTTTTATTCCCTGTTAGTTTCTTCCAGCAATGAACTAGATGTTGCAGTAATTGATAATTGTAGGGGATGAGCGAATGCCTCATTGCTGAATACTAATTAAAACACATCTTAAAGCACAATCAACTCAAATTTGGTGGTAACCATTGTGACAGGGTGGGGCCAGATGGCTATAGGAGAGTAACAGAAGGCAGATATATTAACCCCAGGCTAAGTAGGTCCCTTTTCCCTGGGTAAGGTAACAGGGAAGGTCCCAGAACAATCAGAAACCTTCTGGAGACAATTAAGACAGGCTGATTAGAACACCTGCAGCCAATCAAGAAGCTGCTAGAATCAATTAAGGCAGGCTAATCAGGGCACCTGGGTTTTAAAAAGGAGCTCACTTCAATTTGTGGTGTGCGTGTGAGGACCTGGGAGCAAGAAGCACTAGGAGCTGAGAGTGAGAACGCGGACTGTTGGAGGACTGAGGTGTACGAGCATTATCAGACACCAGGAGGAAGGTCCTATGGTGAGGATAAAGAAGGTGTTGGGAGGAGGCCAGGGGAAGTAGCCCAGAGAGTTGTAGCTGTCGCACAGCCGTTCCAGGAGGCACTCTAGACAGCTGCATTCCACAGGGCCCTAGGCTGGAACCCAGAGTAGAGGGCGGGCCCGGGTTCCCCCCAAACCTCCCAACTCCTGGTCAGACACAGGAGGAGTCGACCTGGACTGTGAATTCAGAAAAACAGCCAAGCTGAGGGCTGCCGTGAAGCTTCAAGGCGAGCAAATCCACCAATAAGCGCAAGACCCACCAAGGTAGAGCAGGAACTTTGTCACACCATACATTATTTCTACCAAAGGCCCAAAAGTAGAACAGCTGATTTCATACAGATTAGAATGGAGTGTATTGGTAGAACTGTATGGGAAAACCCACTCAACTTAGTTTAAAGGCTATGATATAAATTTAACCCATAACATAATGAAGAGGGTTAGTGGCTGCAGTGCAATGGGATGAAGTGAAAGCTAGTGCAAGTGTGTGGCTTCAGGGAGGCAGATACAAATAAATTCAGCACACAGGAGTATGGGAAATGAATTGGGAAAGGAAGACAGCAGTATGGATGCAGACATATGTAATCCAAAGAAAAATATTTAAACAGAATATGTCTGTGCTGCAAATTTTGTTACAAATAGCAAAACTTAACCCAAATTATTAAAAAACCAATATGATCAGAGTTCTTCAATCTGAGAAGACACTGAACTGCTAATAGATTTCAAGTATTTATGAGGAACATATTCATACACAAATCACCTCATAAAAGTTTCATATGCACTCCAAGAAGCACAGAAATTTTAGAACACAGTTTAATAATGCACTACAGTACATTAAACCAAACCTATGCGGAAAAAAGTATTGTACTCCCAGACTGGCCTATACAGAAGAGGCTGTATAAGTTCCCAAGACTACGTTTGCTGAACATTTTCATGAAGTTTCCAACACTTTCCGGAGCTGACTTAAAAAAACACATTTTTTAGACTGGCATGCAGGACTCTAAGGTTACAGAAACAAATTGCAATTAAAAAGGGTGTAAAAAGGAAAGGTCATGTAAAATGAATAGGAACATGACCTACCCTACACAGCACTGATGTATAAAAACATACAGGATGGGAAGGCGCCAGCCGCATGCTTCCCTATCTAATCAGCTGTGCCTGTGATAAAGAAGGAAATAAGTTAAAGGGAGGAACTCTTCAACACTTAAACAATCCCCAAGACTCCAGTCCTGCAGTAGTTGTATTGTGTCTTTAGGATTCAGGCCAGCTGAATAGCTAAAACTGTAAAAGAAAATTTAGCAGTCATCCATTGTCCACTTCATGTTTGTTCATGGATAAAGACGTGCTTGTGCAGGGATGATAAATACTATTCTTCACAAGTTATACAGTGAGGCAAATTCTGGATCACGTAGCCCTGCTACATGAACAATGCTGTACAGCTCCATAGAGGGCAGTACAGATGCTACTGCTATAATGACTTTCCTATTCCCTTCTGTCAAAACACCTCACTAATGTGTCTCCTGTTCCAATTCTTCACCTTTCGTAGTAATACATTGGGATGTATCTGAAAGAGGTATGCCTACTTAAAACTGGGTTTGGTAGCAGTAATATTAATTAATTCCCTCAAATTTCTAAAAAGCAACAGAGTGTCAACGGATTTAAGATCTCTGTACCTTAGATTCATAGAGATTAAGGCTGGAAAGGACCACTAGATCATCTAGTCTGATCTCCTGCATATCACAGGCTATTAAATTACACCCGGTTACTCCTGTATTGAGCCCAATACCTTATGTTTGACCAAACCATAACTTCCAGAAAGGCATCTAGTCTTGATCTGAAGGCATCAAGAGATGGAAAATCCACCACTTCCTTTGGAAGTTTGTTCCAGTTAAACACCCTCACTGTTAAAAACACGTGCCTAATTTATCATTTGAATTTGTCTGGCTTCAGTTTCCAGCCACTGGTTCTTGTTATGCCTTTCTCCACTAGATAAAAGAGCCCTTCAATACCCAGTATTTTCTCTCCATAAAGATACTTATACATCATAATCAAGTCATCTTTCATCTAGAGCCTGGTGTCCTCTCCTATTTCCATCTGCTGCCTGACTCTGGGGGTTGCTCCCTCTGACTCTTTTTTGCCTGGACAATTTTTGTAAAATGGCTGTTTATTGCTTG
Source organism: Chelonia mydas (assembly GCF_015237465.2). Classification (NCBI taxonomy): domain Eukaryota; kingdom Metazoa; phylum Chordata; order Testudines; family Cheloniidae; genus Chelonia; species Chelonia mydas. Next base: position 49,505,695 of record NC_051251.2, on the reverse strand, counting down.
GGTCAAATTCTGCCTTCACTGACACCTGTGTAACCCCACTGTCTTCAAAAGGGTGGCACAGCTGTACAGGAGACCATTAAAACAGGTTTTTTATCATCCATATCTTTTAAATTTACCTTGATAATTTCCTATTCCAATTATAGGGAATGCTGTAAATTCTGCACCACAGATAAATACAAGCAGCTAAGTAGTAGTGGTCATTTGGCCAGCTTAATCTAGAGGCAAGAGTTCCGTTAATTCACAGAATAGGGTCAAGTATTGTGAAAGCTGAGTCCAGCCCTTGGGCTGTCTGACTTTGGTGGATGAGGTCATTTGTTACAATAAATGGGCTTCCTTATATTTATTGTTATGATACTAAGAAATCAATATTTCTGTATTATTTTGGGGTTGCATAAGGGAGGGGAATTTTGTGGGCAAGGGGCTATTTTTGTTGCTTCCATAGGGGCCCCTTAAGGTCTAGCTAGGTGCTCCCTTTTTATTATTGTAGAAATCCAAAGAAACAGGCATATGAAACTTGTATGGCCGGGCAAATAGTAGGAGAATGGAGTAAAGAAGGGAGATTGGCGTTTCTATAAAAAGAAAAGGAGTACTTGTGGCACCTTAGAGACTAACAAATTTAATTGAGCATTTCTATGACATCCACCTCAACCTCCTCTAACCCTAGGCAGGGTTGGGGCAGTACTGCTCTCCCACCAAACCTGTGTGAATTCCATATTTACGCTAATACTGCTCAGGTCACTGTAACCCGCCCTACTTGAGGAAAGAGCGAGCCAAGGTCCAGAGGCAGGCAGGGGAATTCCGTGGTAGCATGGTTGGTCAAGAGCATTACAGCAAGAAGTTAAAGGAGACCAAGAGACCAGCAAGGAAACACAAATCTCTGCCCATATGGTCCTGTGCCTCCAAAAATTCTGGTTTTATATATAATTCATGCATGAAAATACATTTCTGTGACTCGCTCCCTTGACTCTGAACAGCACACTGCCCCAGAACTGTCATATATTTGAAATGACCAGACTGGCTTTGATTTAATAGTTGTTTTTCTCATTAAAGTGAGCTGTTTATACAAAGATATCTTGCTTAAACAAGACAAGCTGCTCCACTACAGAAGGAATTCATTAGTCGTCATTATAGCTGATGTACAACAAATTTCAGGTCCCTGTTTAAAAGATTTTGTGTAATTTTTAAAAGCTCCAAAAGAAGGTGCACTTTTTAATTTGGGAACGTTCAGAAGTGTTTGATTCAGAAAGGACAGCTTGATTTTTATTTTCTTCTTTGAAATCTGAGAGCAAAAGAGAATGATCAAAGTGTCTGAATATTTCAGTGTGATTACTGCAATTGAAACAAATTATATCTATATCTAAATAAATGCCTCTAGCTTGTAAAAGCAATAGCCTCTATAAAGACAGTCGGAGATATATTTTGTAGCTTGCCCTGTTTACTATAATGAGCCTCTACTCTTTTGTTGCGAAGAGTAGAGTACATATTTTAGAAGTCATCTAACTTTTGATACTTTCCTGCACTTCCAGATATAAAGCCACAAACAATACAGTAAATAAAAAGAACTAGCACCTGCAGTTGTACAGATCATTTTAATAATGGATTTTGAAACTCACCAAGGTTCATCAAACCTGTGAATGAATTTTAAGAAGATTTGCCCTAGACCTAAAACAACAACCAAGATAATTTTCACTTGTGTTCAGGTTTCATTTGAGGGTGACCAGCCTAGGATCGCCTTTCTACCTCCCATAAGCTAGACTATCTCTCCCTTCAGACTGAATTATCTTCTCGGAGGTCCACTCACTTGATTCCCCCTCCTGTATATTTTTTGAAACTGGCATATAAGATGTATTTCATTAAACACTCTCTTTAGCATCTTCTGGGGGAAGGCTATAGGCAGGCTGCAGCATCAGGACTGAAAACAGAGTGGTTTCAGTGGAGTATGAGCATATTTGACTCTATAAGGCAAAAAAAGACAATCTCATTCTCGTGAGACACTAGAATGAGAGATATCAGATGGTAACGACATATAGGTAACACATATGAACTGTTGACCTGGAGGGCAAAGATCCTTTATCTCTTTTTACATAGGCAAATACACAAATGTATTAAAGTAATCTTATCCTGACTATTCAAACTTCTTTAGTCTTCAAAAACTGTATTTTTAACTCATAAATTAAGAGGCACAAAAATGAAAAAAATCAATGAAGGGTAACCATACTTCTCAAACTTCTGAGATGATGTGGACTTGTATGGAGCCCCCACTGTAGCAAAGTTATGGAGGCTGGCCCTGCCCACCGATTGGCTGGGGATGAGCAAGCAGAAGGAGCTGGCCTCTCCAGGCTTCCAGAGCTCTGCCTGGCTAAAGAGCTAGCAGGAAATCCAGCCCCTACTTCTTGCTGCAGATAGGAAGATAGGGTTGTCTTTCGAGTGAGGAATATATGGGCTGCAGCCATGGCACAGTGCTGCTGCAGGGAGACAATAGGCCATGAGTCTGAACTTCAGGCTGGAGGAGAGGCCGAGGGAGTAGCCTGTCTGCGTGGCCACTGTGAGCATGCAGTGCACGTGAGAACCACCCAGAGCCCAGATGACGGCCTGATCTGTGACTGAAGGACTGATGCTGAAGGGGCTTTTGGACGGTTTGTTGACCAGTAAAGGCTCTGGAGTGACTTCTGCATGAATTCCTGCCTCGCGAAAAGTTGTAGGGGAGAGTTTGGAAATAACATACAGTAAAAGGAGCGACGGTATCACTTAAACTTTCGGTAAAGGGCATGGATTGGTTCTCATTATAATTGATTGGTCCATCCCTAGTATAGTTGAACTATGCAGTCCTCTCATCAAATCTGTCTTTGAGAATGTTGGCCATATTCGCAGCTGATAGCAACTGGTGTAGCTCAGTTCTTCAATAAGGCTATGCCAATTTACATTAGCTGAGGATCTGTTCCTCCATTTTTCCCATTTTAAAATAAATTGTCATTGTTTGAAACAGATGTGTTTATTTCCAACTGACAGAATCAAATATGTCAGTGGAATTATACCAGGTATAAACTGGGCCCTGAGTTCTTCAGCTCAGTACTTCAATAAGGCTATGCCAATTTACATTAGCTGAGGATCTGTTCCTCCATTTTTCCCATTTTAAAATAAATTGTCATTGTTTGAAACAGATGTTTTTATTTCCAACTGACAGAATCAAATATGTCAGTGGAATTATACCAGGTATAAACTGGGCCCGTAACTTAAATGGAGTTAGAATGGTTTTAAGTCAATAAGTAATTAGAATAATGTTTCAAATACATGCAATCTGGAGGAAAATAAATTAAAAATCATTGTTGCTTGAATCACTGCATCATTTGCTAAGCATGTGGTTTTAAAATTAATCATTTACAGTTCAGTTCAATCATGAAAAAGTTACCATAGCAACTCTAAATATCATGGCACTTCTAATACTTCCACAGTATAGTATAGGTCACTTTCCTAGCAAACACTAAAATGATACATAATATCATGCTAATTTTGTATCTTGGACTTGATGAAAATCAAAATAAGTGTCTACATTTGAACATAGACATATTTTCATTTATGGCTGTAATCTAGCTCTCAACTGGTATTTAAAGTGCCTGTTTTGCCTCCTTGCCTCTAGATCTCACCAACCCCCGGATTAAGCAAAAGATGAGGCTAGCCTGTCCTCACCTTGAAGTCATTCTTACCATAAGGAATGCTGAGAGACAATTGGGTGCCAATATATTTTCTATGACAGGTTTCAGAGTAACAGCCGTGTTAGTCTGTATTCGCAAAAAGAAAAGGAGGACTTGTGGCACCTTAGAGACTAACCAATTTATTTGAGCATGAGCTTTCATGAGCTACAGCTCACTTCATCGGATGCATACGATGAAGTGAGCTGTAGCTCACGAAAGCTCATGCTCAAATAAATTGGTTAGTCTCTAAGGTGCCACAAGTCCTCCTTATATTTTCTATGTTACTTTCCCTATTATTTTGATACTTGAAATACTTGTAGGAAAACAGGAATTTTTTTTCTTTCCAGGAGTCCATGTGCTCCTGCTACATACTCCCCATCTGAAGTAGTAATCCTGTTTGCAATATCAGAATTGGTTGCTGTATAAATAACTGTGTTTTGACAAACATGAGTTCATGTGGGGAATAAGCAGCAGAGTCTAATGAATTTGTTAGAAACAAAGATGCTATTTTTGTTCAAATGAATACAGAGTGCCTGCTTCTGACCTCATTTACACAGGATTGACACCAGTGTACATCACTGCCTTCAGTTGAGTAACCTCTGATTTATACTAGGGCAACATCAAAATTAGGCCCAGAAAACCTATGCTAACTTAAAAGAGAATTATTTCTAAATGGACTTTCAAAGTTTCTCAAGGGGTCTCAGCAGGTTTTTATACATTTAAATCACTAAAGAATGAGGATGGGTATTAGGTGATATTACTAAGGTGCTGAGAAATGGTACACTTCCTGAGTTAAAGGGGTGTTACAGAATAGAGCAGATGGATTGGAGTGCAGCATTAGAGGTTGTGACTTCCAAAATATTTGACTGGCAATTTTAAACTGGATAATAACTATGAAGACTATCTCTCTTTACTTCCCTTCTCATCTGTGTACATCCCGCAAACGAAATCAGAGCTGGGTTTTCAACAGTGATCGGCAAATTCAGAAAGCTTTGTTCAGAGAAGTACCCAAACGTTTGGATGTTTATCCAAACTATTCCAAAACCCCGGCCATGCAGAACTGGCACTGGAACTCTCAGAACACCCTTTCTCATGAAGTTTCCTGGTTTTGATCAAGCTGGAAATAGCACTAAAACAGTCTGACCTGTAGTACTTGATGCATCAGTTTCTGGTACTGCCTAGAAGTCAGAGTACAGAAATGCAGTTAGGGATCAGACCCTCATGTGCTGGTGATGCACCTGGAACAGCTGGCAGGGGGGTAGTAAAAAGTGTTTTTATGGCCTCCCTATACTGGGGTGAATTGGGACCCACTCACCGAGCCAACCCCCAACATGTCTCCTATATTTAGGGACATGGTGAGGGTGGTGTAAAACTTGTTATGTTGATGCTATGCCACTCAGATATGTCCCTTACGCTAAACTAATCTCAAATTAGCTGCTTATGTCAAACTTCTGGCTGCAGCCGCTCTGCACTGCAGGACTGGCCCAAACAACTGGAAGGGGAGCGAAGATCTGGCCCTACATGTCTATGTACATGTTTACACCCACAAAATGCAGTAACCATTTTTGACCCTATAAAGTTGGCGTTTCTGTGTGGACTGTGTCTTTTGCTCATAGCCACAGGCCCAATCAGAGAGCAGGGAAAGGGTTACATGCGTGAAAATTAATCACTACAACTTTAAATGGTTAGTATGATGCCCAGGGTAATGTCTCATTATTTCCTAGTGTTCCCTCTGTCTGTTTCTGTATCCCTCCAAACAATATTTATATTTATTACACACCTGACCGCCCACTAATGCACTCTGAAATAAGTGACTTCATTTCATTAAACAGTTACTGATACAAATGCAGTGTATTTCTTTTCAGCACTCTCTTTTTTATCTCCTTTTACATTTATGTAAGGCTTTGGGAATCATTGAGCTGCTCTGTAAGTTAAACATTTTCAAGACAAACACTTTTCAGAGCAGCCTACAAGATAAATATTTAAAGCAATCTCCTCCACCCCCCAGGCCTCCCCTGTGTCTGGCAAATAACCCTGTTTAAGACTTGCATATTGTAAAATACTGATATTGAGCCAAATTCAGCACTGGTGTAAATGACACACAACTCCACTGACTTAAGTGGAACTGCATCCCCTTAGAACAATGGTGAACTTATCCCACTCTGTTTTGGTTTCATCCTTTATACACACATCTTCAGATGCACATGCCACACAAAAGCCAAACTAGGACATGTCATTATCAAGTGTGTCAGAATCTATTTATGAGGAAATGGTGTTGTGTGTCAAAAAACACAAAGACCAGTAGTTACTCATGTTGCATAGCACCTTAACCACGAGAGGTCTAATTCACTTCAGTGGAACCACTTATATAATAAAGCTCTATTTCACATGAGTAGGGCCCTGCCAAATTCACGGCCATGAAAAACGCGTCACGGACCATGAAATCTGGTCTCCTCCTGTGAAATCTGGTCTTTGACCCTATGCTATACAGATTTAATGGGGGAGACCAGTGTTTCTCAAATTGGGGGTCCTGACCCAAAAAGTCAGCTGCAGAGGGGTCACAAGGTTATTTTAGGGGGGTCGCAGTATTGCCACCCTTACTTCTGTGCTGTCTTCAGAGCTGGGTGGCTGCAGAACAGTGCAGAAGGATGGCGACACAGTATCCAGCGTGGCCTGGGGGGCTAGTGGGGGACCTGGTGCCAGCAGCAGCAAGTGACCCAGCCCCAGCCTGCCCTGCTCTTCCTGGCATTGCTCAGGGGAGGGGGCAGAAGTCAGAAAGAGGCAGTGCAGGGGCTTGGGGTGGAATGCGAGCGGGGCACGGGCAGAGCAAGGATGGGAAGAGGCGGGGCGGGGACTTGCGGGAAGGGGTGGAGTGGGGCCGGGGCCTGGGGTGGAGGGTGTCCCGGGCCCCACACTCTCCTAGGGACAGCCCTGAGAATGGCAATACCGTACCACGCCACCCTTCCTTCTGCACTGCTGCCATCAGAGCTGGGCAGCCAGAGGGTGGTGGCTGCTGACTGAGGGCCCAGCTCTGCAGGCAGCAGAACAGAAGTAAGGGTGGCAATATCGCACCATGCCACCCTCCCTTCTGCACTACTGCTGGCGGTGGCTCTGCCTTCAGAGCTGGGATCCCGGCCAGCAGCCGCCGCTCTCCAGCTGCCCAGCTCTGAAGGCAGGGCCACTGCCAGCAGCAGCACAGAAGTAAGGGTAGCAGAACCACAACCCCCCCACTACAATAATCTTGCAGACCCCACCCCCCACAACAACTCCTTTTTGGGTCAGGACCCCTACAATGACAACACCATGAAATTTATGTTTTTTTAAAATCCTATGACCATGAAATTGACCAAAACGGACCGTGAATTTTGGTAGGGCCCTACACATGAGCAAGGCAATCTGACCCATAAAGTTTAGTGATGAGCAAAATTCAAAATAACTAGAAGCTTAACTGAATCCTGTCTGAAACAAATATATCATGAATGAATGAATGGTAGCATCAGCAGCAAAAACACAAGAATAATACATTTTGCATTAACTCGGGGTTCAAAATGCTGTACAAGCAAACTAATCCTTGGGTAGGTTTTGTGGGAAAAAATTTTCTTCAAAAAGTGAATCCAATATAATGGCTAAATAATACAGAGTAATTAGCTAAAGCATACACTATGGGTTTGTCCCGCTTTCACTGCAGTCAATTAAAGACTCCCATTGACTGCAACAAGAGCTGGTGCACACCTTAAGGGTATGTCTACACTGCAATTAAAAACCCTGTGAGGTGGGAGGTCCCAGAGCTCAGGCTGCAGCCTGAGCCCAAAAGTCTACACCACAATTAAACAGTCCCTTAGCCCAAGCCCTGCAAGCCTGGCATGGACTAGCCACAGGTGTCTAATTGTAGCGTAGACATAATAAGCTACTACCAGTGCTTAACCTCTCTTATCAATGGTTCCCCTGAAGATAACCGGAAGACTGAAATTATGATAGATATCACCTTACTTCTGTCAAACGTGGATATAGACACCAAAGGATATTCAGAACAAAAGGGGTTCAGACGACATCTTCTTCCTCCTTATCTCCAGCTCAGTTGAAAAACTAGAGGAACCAAGTTTGCCCTCACATCCATAGGGATAGGTGAACCATATAATGCACTGACACTTTGCACAGAAGTTTAACATTATTGCTCTTTACTTAATCACATGAGAAATACACAGATCTGTACAAAAAGAATAAACCCTACAATCATTTCCCTGACTCAGTTTCCTCACCACTCCAGAGCATTCTTTGGGCTAGAGTCAGGGTCCTCTGTGGGATCCTGGATCCCCATGCAGCTGCATGACTTCTTTTCCAAACCATGGAGCCTATCTTCCTAAGTAAGTTGGCTTCCAATGATCCTGGTAATCCACCCCATTTTCCTATCCTGCCCAATTTCCTGAGTATGTCTCTGTAAGTATTTCCCATGTGAGTCTTTTGGCTTTGTCCTTCAGTAACTCTCCATTGCTCTCCACTTCCCTCTCCTCTTCAGACAGGAGGAGGAAGTATCTACTCCCAGATCAAGCAAACCCATTGTACCAAGGTACTTTACCTATGATCACTGAGTTATAATGACTCCCCATTGTCTCTAGCCTGGCAGAGATGTGGAAACGGCGCCAGCTCATGGGGAAACGCATACAGAGGAGCACTTGTGATATGGCAATTTTCATAGTAATAACTTTATAATATGAACCAGGATACATAAGTGGTACAGACAGACTCCCCAAATTGTCACACTGTGCAAGTAACATCTAACAAAGGGGTCACAATCTGGCCTTACAAAAGGAGTTGCATGTCAGAATCTTTTAGTGCATTGGAAGTGCAATGGGGCTCTTCTTTAATCAGAAACACAAATCAAAAAATGCACAGCAGATTCTTTGCATTTACAGTTCATACCACTGAGCACCTGGTCCTGCCTTTCAGTGCTAATGACAATCCATTCTCTGCTAATCTCTGTCAGAGCTCTCAATAACCCCGAAATGGTGGCACAGACTTAATTGAGGCTGTCTCCAGCACTGGACCCCAGCATAACACAGGGCCTGCTCTTGTAAGATTCTCAATTGTCATTCTCAATGGTAAAACTGCCATTGGCTGTAATGGGTGCATGTGGAATCCCATTGTGATCTAGAAGAAAGTCAGCAGCAGTACTGATAGATGGGGTCAGACCAGTGAATTTAAAGGAAACCTATAATTCTATATCCTGTAATGAACAGATCATAAGGTCTGAGTAGAACAACAATGGAGCAGGCAAAGAGCAGCAGTGGGGCCCAAAGGCTGATGTTAAAGAACCCCCCTAAAGCTTTAAGAAATGTATATTACACAAATACACAGGCCCAAACCTTCAAAGCATGATGCTATGAGGAGCTGTGCATCTTCAGCTCCTACCGAAGTCACCCTTCCTAGAGGCACTCAGCACCTCACAAGATCGGGCTCCTCAATGTCTTTTTCCTGGGGTTCTAAGAGGAAGTCCTACCTCACAAGGTAACAAGGGAAAAACACAATAGGAATGAGCGAGCCAACTACAAAGGTTAGGATGAGAAACAGGACTATTGGAACCATTCACTCTCAGAAGTAGCTGATGTTCCTCCACTCCTTACTAAAGGTTCCTAATTTGGTTCCTGGCATCTACCAAAAAGCTGACAGCTGAATCCAGACCAAGTTAAAGATAATATACAAATTTCAACAAACTCCAGCATCACCAATGGCTAAAGCATGCATAACTTTACTTTATAAATCACCACAGCATTAACTATCTGTTGGGAAAAAGAGAGCAACAGTCAGTATTTAGCTACCTTTCAATGTGCAGTTAGGCCAAGGAACACTTTCTTCTGGAGGCACTGCAGTCCACACTCCTGTTGGATGGCACAAATAGCCATTTGCTGGTTCACTGTCAAACTGGAAACCATCTTTGCAACGAATAATGCAGTAATCAGCTCGACAGTACAAAAATCCATTTGTGGGAGATGGAAATTTCTTGCATGCTGAGAAAAACAAGCAAGATCCTTTTAGATTTAAAAAATAATTTGAAAATATTAAAAGTTGATTTTTGTGTGTGTTACAAAGCCATTTATTAAGTCAATAACTGTACCTGTAGTTTATCTGTGCATTTCAGTTACTTTGCTGTCAAACTCCAGCATTTGTTAACCTGTCATTTAACTTCAAATGAGGAAAAAGCATGTTCTCGGTCTGCAATCCAGAAGGAGATTGGTATGTTTCAACTGGATTCCCCATTGCATGTGCTGTAAAAATCTTCGCAATTATAATTACCTGAAGGTGGCATCTGTCCTGGGGATAGCAAGGAAGATACTGTCAGAAGACAAACGGATGCCATGGTTGTGAGAAAAAGCAGCATGATTTGGATATTTTTTTTAATTGAAGCATCAACTCCTGTACAGCATAGAGATGCTGGTACTCTTCATCTAATCGAGAAACCCTGTTTACTTAACAGTTAAACATTTAACTGGGGACAAATAAACCTTGCAAACATTACCAAGGCTAAAGGGGAAGAGCCGTAGATAGAATTGTTAATGATCATAAAGAAGACAAAGGGCAGTGAATGTATTCACTGAGGTGCATAACATTTATACAAATTGATTAGCTATTTTAAAGTGATGGCCCAGGTTGATGTTGATACCATTCCTAAACTCACGGAGCAGCCTTAGGAGATGATTGGCTCACCTTTCATTAATTTGCTCCTCCTGCATTCCAGGGTCTAAGTAGTTTTCTTGTCACTTTTGTCAATATTTTGGGATGGATCCTCTGCCAAACTAGTTTTAATAAAATTTCAATAGTCTCATCCATCTGTTCCGCAGTGATCACTGCTTCTAAATAGATTTTTTTTCTTTTTAGGTATTTGAATACATTTCATATCATATAAATAAAATCAATATTAAAGACTACTGATGCAAGAAACTAGGAATGGCACACACCAAGATTATTGTCTACTACCGTCTGTGCTATGCAGTGCAAAGAGGAGAACCTTTCCTCAAGGAGTTTACAACTTCAATCCCATTATGCTCCCCTACTATTTAAAATAAGTAGAAGGAAACTTACTAATGTGAGAACTGAATGGCCCTAATATAACCCGAATGTCTAAGCATTCTTCTCCCTACCACGCGGGTCTGCAGAATCAGAGCAGTTGCCGGGGCTGTGGACAGTTTGAGTATATTCTGGCTGACTTTATTGAAGAAATCTCTGAACAGTGCTTCCTATCAACAGCAGTAGAGCAGGACCAATAACTGTGCTGCTATGAGCTGCTGGCTCCCAGCTGCAATCTAGGACTGGCACAAGGCAATCAGAGCAGATGTTAATGCTATCTCTGGAAGCGTAAATTCTCTGCAGACTTGTGGATTGGCTGCAGTTTAAGGTGGGCACATGCTCCTCCCCCAAAGCCTGGCCCCACCCTTTGTTTCCATGTGGACTATGGTCTGTTGGGTTTTGCTTAGTGAGAAGTTAGCTATGTGGAGACTGGGCAGCACCTTTCTTAGCTACTTGCCTACTCCACAAACTCTCTCTATAGATTTAATCCCATCTGCACTGTGCAGTGAGTAGAGGAGTACCATGTGGTGCTATGTGGTTAATGTAGTCAGTAAAATGCACTTAAAGCATGTATCTAAGATCAAAGAGCATATAAGAATAAAGAATCCATATTCACTCATTCACTGACTGAGCACAGATAAACACAATGCTGTGCGATACATAAACAGCAAGACCCCGTCTCAGTAGGGCGGGGAAGGGAAGGAATTAAAATCTTAGTTAAAGAACAAATCTTGTATAAAGGTTGTCAAGTAAGGTGTCTATGGAAAGGTTATGATTTGCTGAATATGATTATGTTATTTTTATGTATGTATCATTTTTGTATTTGATGTTATGAGTATTGGCTCTACACCTGGATTTCAAATGTTTCCTCCTGGGATAACACCCACAAGGTATTTAGCCAGCACATTTTGGAGGGCCCATCAAATTGAATGGCCCATCAAAAGAACATTTAACTCACAATGGAAGATGCCCACCTACCCTGAATCGACTTTCCTGTGAACGTGCTGTTTGAGGTATAGGTAATGACTTCTACTGTGACTAAGCAAAATTATGCATGGACATGTGACTTGCCCATGTGACTCCAAACACCACCTTGTCACCTGTGATTTGTTTCAACCAATGGGTTTACCTCCACATGGCAGAAGCTATAAAAGGCCCTGGAAACATCTCCATTTTGCCTCTTTCCTGCTTGAAGCATGGACTATGGACTTATACTAATAGGAGCATTCTAACCAAGGGACTGAGGTCCTTCCAATTATTTGGAAGCAAACAGAAACTTGACTTAAATCAGTAGTTTATTCCATCACTGCTAGAAGCCTGAACCAAGAACTTTGGAATTACTGTATGTATTTGACTCCTTTAACCAATTTTAACTCTCACCTTTCTTTCTTCCCTTTTATGATACTAAAGGATTGGCAACAACGTGGTTTTTTGGGTAAGATCTGAGTTATATATTGACCTGGGTGTGTGGCTGGTCCTTTGGGATCAGAAGAACCTTTTATTTGATGAGATTGGTTTTAAAGAACCACTCATATCTAAATCTAGTGTTTTTGGTGGTGATGCAAAGACTGGAATGCCTAAGGAAACTGCTGTTCTAACATCTTGTTAGCCAGTGTGGTGAAACAGAAGTTTACTTTTGTTGCTGGTTTGGTATACCTCATGGGAGAGTAACCTCCAGTTTTAGGGTATATCTGCTCTATTTCTCAGCAGTTTGTCCTGAATTTGGTATTCTCAGTTGTGACCCACGAATGCACCGTTACACCTCCATTTTGTGGGATGGAGGGCGGGGTAGACATGGAGCTGCTCTGTAATAATTTATAAATACTGTATGTTGACCTGGCTCTTGGGGTGTTTACTAAATAAATAAGTTGATTTAGTTTTAACAGTGTAAGGGAAACAAGCAGGAAGAATGGCTCAAGATAAGCCATCCTGCAGTAAACACTCAATGACTGCTAAGAGAACATGCCCGAGCTAGTTGCTGTGAAGGTTCTATCTCCTGACTCCAGTCAATTATAGCACTGGTTTTTGACAAGCTGGGCTGACAGTCCAGGAATGGACAAAAACCAAAGGATCTCTGGTTGGATAAAAACAGCCTCTCTCTTTCCAGAACGGAGTTTGTTGTTGGGGAGCTGTTCAGACTGTGACAGACACCTGCTGGAGTGTTCAAAGAAGCTAAGCCTGACTAGCCCACTAGCACAGGATGGTAGGGCTTTAGGTAAGATAGGTGTGTATAGTGTGTTTGTTGTTTTAAAATCCTTCTTTATTCTATATTTGTTCCAGCAGTTAAAATGAAACAATGGCTTGATTTAAGACTATCTGTCTGGTCACTGTATTCACAACTGGTCACAGATTCTCAAAGGGAAGAAACACAGCACCCAGTCAGAACAGTCAATTATGTAAGCATGGTTGATGCACATTGTTGCAGCTTGAGCTAAGCTCAGGTTCTGAAGCCCACCCTGCACCTGACGCTTCAGAGCCAGAGATACAGCCCAAGCTGGAACTTTTATGCAACTATTTTTGAGCACTAGCATGAGCCCTGCAAACCTGAGTCTATCAACCCGGGCTGGGACACTCGGTCCTGCAGGCTCCAAATGCTTTGTAGACATAAGGGCTCAGAAAAAGCAAAACTATCTGTGACCATTTGGTTTGCAAGGGACAATTCTGCCCTTTGCTGAGTCCTAAAGATGAAGCAAGAAAAACGTATTTATTTTTCATTTCCCTTTCGCTTACATGAACCTCCCTTGAAGGGAACTGAAACTTCCCTAGAGACACCAGCCTTTACCATTTGAGGAACATGCTATGGAAATGTTTTTTCACATATACTGTATGACCTTAAAATGAGCCTGACTTGCTTCACGGTATGTTTGAAATGCGGGGAAAAAAAATACTGGATGTTGAAAAAAAAACCTGGGGAAATCTGTTTCCTCCTACACTTCTACATTTAGCACTGAGCTTGACATGACCTTCAATTTCCCATGATATAATCAGATACAAATGTGTGTTTACTTAATCGTGATGAAATAATACTGATTACAGAGATTTTGTGTAAAATACAAGTTTATAGCCTAGACTATAGTTACACATGTTTACAGTTTTTACGAGTCTCTAAAATAGATTTCTTCTACTCTTTGAATTATTGCATGCACACACATCCAATCTAGATTATATTTAGGAAACTCATTTTCTTTTTTGTAGAAACTCATTTCAGAGAAAATATCCAAGTCTGTACTATATACACAGTGCAATATTCTAATAAATGGATGGACTAATTTACCAGCTAAAAATTTAATCATTTCACAGCAAATGTAACTTCTTACTACTTCCTCTTCTGTAAAACCTGAAGCAAATAATAAAACCACCACTGTTCACTGTTCTGTTCTTCCAAACATGAGGAGCAATCATATAATTAGAACCTCAGATCATTTATTTTTTAATTAAGGAAAACAAGAAAAAAAGAACAAAAGTAAAGTTTATATGCAATACAGTGAGGGGGTGTATTTTCTCTAACAAGACTGCAGCTACTCTGACAGCACAATGTTCATGCACTCAGATGTGTGCTCTTCAAAATCTAAAGATGCATTACAAAGAAAGGCATTATAATTTCATCAGCACAGTACCTGACCACTTTAATTCTGAATATCCAATACATGCAATGAACTGTTTGCAACTGGGTTTTATTATTCACAGAATTATTCACAGAAATTACTGGCAAATAATTTTGATTAAACAAATATATCTGAGAAAACTATGATCTGTTTGTGGACACTTCACACACCAGAAAAAGAGGTGTGATTCATCAAATAAGTTACTCAGTACAAGTTATGGCCCTGATTCATCAAAACAGTGACATGTGCCTAAATGCTTTGCTGAATTCACGCCTATTGTCCACCTCTAATTATCAGCCAGAAACATGTATCTGAAGTGCTGCATATTTTGGTAAAAAAAATCTTGTATTTATATGCCTTGAAGAAGACAGGAAGCTGCATGTAGTGTAAGTTATGACGCTGTTGTACAACTGAATGCTTTCAACCCCTTATCCAAAATTGTATCTTTTGGTTTATTTGTTTTCCCTTTATTAATGTTTGTTCTTTTCCACCCCAAATTGTGATCCTGTAAAACAGAAAATGAATCCTTCCCTAAATAGAGCATTCAGCATACAAACAGCAGCAAAGGGCTGGAATGTACAAGCCCTTATTCACACCAACATTCTCACTCAAGTTAGCAGAGCTACTCTTGTCAGCGAAGAGTCCTCACATAAGTAAAGACCTTGCACAATTGAGTCCATAACCACCTTTTAAAAAATCTATTTTGATTCCCCCAGTGATATGCTGGCTGGTTCCAATGTGCAGTGAAGCATCATGATGGTCCCACAGATATCCGATGAAGTGAGCTGTAGCTCACGAAAGCTTATGCTCAAATAAATTTGTTAGTCTCTAAGGTGCGACAAGTACTCCTTTTCTTTTTAGGAAAGCCTGGCTTTTTTTCATCATTTCATTTAGCTATCAACATTTACTATTATTATTTTATATCCTTGAGGATCGGAAAATAAATATTTTAAAGCTTACTTCTTGTTAACTTGCTGAATGCCCATTTTAGCAGTTGTGGGACCTTGAGCACATACTGAGGAAACAGATGAATTTCCTTACTGTTTCAATTGCATCAATTACTCTTCACTTGCTTTCTTACTCTGTTGTATAACGTCCCTGTGCACTACTAAACACCTGCTTTATTTCACACAAAATGTGGCATGCAGCACTCTTAAAGGGACACTACCAACTTAAAAAGCACATTCTGCCTGAAACTCTAACCTTCTATTGCAACAGGTAACACCTGGCATTTATAACTAAAATACACTAAAAAGAAAAGGAGTACTTGTGGCACCTTAGAGACTAACCAGTTTATTTGAGCATGAGCTTTCGTGAGCTACAGCTCACTTCATCGGATGCATAGAAAGCTCATGCTCAAATAAACTGGTTAGTCTCTAAGGTGCCACAAGTACTCCTTTTCTTTTTATGAATACAGACTAACACGGCTGTTACTCTGAAACCTAAAATACACTAGTTGTACAAAAGTATTTGTCTGTTTTTGTAGATTTGACTGTACGTTGGCCAAGATTTTAAAAAAATAAGATTCTAAAGTTAGGTTCTGACATTGATGTTTAAGCACCTAAACAAATGGACAGATTTTCCAAAGTACTGGGCGTGTTTAAAGTTAAGTATATAAGTACGTGTTTACATGATCAGGACCTAAGATTTTAAAACTATGTTGTTCCTTTTCTACAGAAAATAGCATCTTCGACTGATTAAGCTTTAAGAGACAATATTACTATTCATTTTTGTTCAGATCTAAAAATTGGCCCAAATAATTTTAAACAAATATAAACATCAAGCTTTTTGTCCATCCCTATTTCCTAAGAGACAAAGGCCATTGTACTAAGGAAAATAGAAATTTTGACCTTGGGGAAACCAAAAGCACTTGCAGGTACACTAGTTACAATATCTGGAATGGTTTATGGAGTCTTCCAAAAACAGAAATATATTAAATTGAATATTTGGACTTTGGATAATTCACAGATCTTCTCATTTAAACTTTGCTTAATAACAGAAAATCTTCTTTCAGTTGAGTAAGAGTGCTCAATAATACAGCTGTAATTTGTCACACACACATGCAAAACAAAACGTTCACTAATTTTGTGCCTCAGTTTTTGGGTGGCCATCTTGATATACTCGCAGGTGTCAAGTTTGGCACTCAAAAAGTGAGACATCCAAAATTAATAGACACTACTGAAAATTTACAGCACATTGTCTAGATAATTGTTCTTTTAAACACTTTGGTCAAATGTTTTGAGAATGCCCACTTCATTATGCACACCCGACTATATGGATACCAGACAAAAGATTATCAATATATATGGCAAAGATCATTACACAACAGTAGAGCAGACTTTCCTTCTTAGACCTTATAATCATCAAGCAGGTCATTTTTCTCTCAATAATTCAACCTCCATGTTACCATTGTGATGGAAGAACTAATAACTTTTGCGGCCTGCTACAGGGAATAGTATAAGAAATACAAGCACTCCATTCCTTTGTAGTTAATACATTCAGGCAATCTGCAAGAAGCTGGCTCAAAGACCCCAGTGCTCTACGCAAAGGCACAATAAAGCTATCTGTGATACCTAGATGGCTCATTACAGTCGTATCTTAGCAGCTCACAACACTCCTGTGAGGTAAGGAAGGACTACTATGCCCATTTTACTGATTGGGAACTGAACTACGGTGCAGGGAGACTAAGTGGTCAAACAGGAAGCCTATGACAGACCAGGGACTTGAACCTACATATCTAGGTTAGCACCCTAACTACTGGGCCATCTTTGCAACATTACCTACAGCTGCTGCTCCTGAAGATCTCATATGGCTGGTCAGGACTGGAAGCTGCTGTGACACTAGCAATGACAGGCATGCACTTGTATGCATTGGGGTAAAGTGAGTCACCCAGCCATTGTGATATCAGCATTCGCACTAGTACCGTAGGTGCACAGCTACAACAGTTATAGATGAAGCCTTTTTTTAACCCTTTTATTAAACAAAAACTAGAGGTTAGGCCTAAACCACTTGATTAATTTAGTGAATAGAATTATGTTAATACAAGTACATTACACTACGACCACTTAATAAAAAAGTCACAGATAGATGCAGTTAAAAAAAGGGAGGGAAAGTGTGTTTTCTTTGGAGTCTGGAAGAGCATTTACTGGCAACTTGCAGCACCTGAGCTCCACCTACCAGTCAGTTTGCTTTGGTTTACAATCAGTGAACGGAAGGAGCCCAACCTTGTTGTTATAATTATTATTTTACAACTTTTGGCATTGAATTCAACAGCCGACCTAGCCCATCTGGTTACATTTCCTTCAGTGGTATCTTCATTTCCCCTGGAGGATTTTCTGTTTCTTCAATATTGACTCATATTGTGTAACCATAAAATCAAGAGGATATACTCCTAGTTCCAGCCTCCCAAAGGAGTACTGAGATTTGCCCCTATAAAAAGTTGTTATTGCTAGAGGTATTGCTGGAGCTGCTAACCTTTCCTCAGTCTCTTTGAGCTCTGTCCTCTGCTGTCTTGTAAAAGTTGGCAAACACTAATGGCACATTCTCTGAGCAAGGCCTTTGACACTCTGTCAGGAAAGCTGGACTTAAATTCTACAACAAAAACACCTAGTTTTATGGCAGGCTGGGGCATCAGACTGGAAATTCTGCAACAGCTTCACTTATATTAATAAAGGAACATTTTTATTAAATAAAATTAAATATGAAAAACATTAATACAGCTAACACTGTAATCCCTAGATTACTTATTTTGATGTTATGTGCAATTTATTATATACTCTGCCCACCTTTTCACTTTGGAAAGTGTCAGAGATATTTGCACTGACAGTGCACAGCTACGTCATAGAAGCTGTCCAGAGAATTTGGAGGTGTTGGCAACGGGTTGGGAGGCAGTTATGACTCTTGGCACTCCAGAAAACATGGCAGATAGTTTGGAACTGTGGGGTAAGTATAACAGCCAGCTGCTTCAGATAAAGGAGCAGCAGCAGAAAGAGTTAACAACATTTTACATTGATCACTCATCTTTAGGTTTCATAGTTAAACCATTGGGATGAATGCGATAGGACACACTTCAGTGCTCTTGTTTAAGGCTGTATGCAAACTCAGGGACACAACACTGCAGTTTATGTTTTAAACGTGTTCTTTGAAACCATAAAAGTTAGAAACATAACTTGGACTCTGTGGAATGACATTGTGGCCAGGGGCTCCAGTCGCAAAATCAAAAAATTGCAAAACACACCAACCCCATTTCTGAACTCCCTCTTTCTCCCACTTATTCTCACCCTTCTACAACCAAGAAGTGAGAAAACACATACCTACTTGCTGTAGGTTTCCTGGTCCTTTTTAACTTAATGAAAAATTATACAATTTACCTATCATGAAGATTTTCAATTTAGATCGCACAATGTTTTATTTAATTTATTATAACTGTAATATATTTTGTTAAAACAAACAAAAAAACAAACAAAAAAAAACAGTTAAAAATTAAGGGTTGGCCCTTCAGAAAAACAGAGATCTAACTAGAACTTCAGTCCACATACCAGACTGTACTCAGTTGAATCTAAACCTTTACCTAAGTTAACTTCCCCCTAGTCTTCCACTCCTAGCCCTTACATGATTCAGAGAATGTTTATGCCTTCCACAGGCCTTCTCCCCTTTTCTGATATCCTAAATCCAGTTCAAGGTCTCCGCTAGTTAGGAATCTCCAGTAGGTCGGCGGCTATATTCAAATGATAATGGCTGCAGTCTTCATATTGATTGAGTTACCAAACTTTAGGCACCCAAGTCTGGAAACTAGACTCAACACTTTTCAGCACCTATATACATCTTTTGTTAGATAAAGCATTCTACAAATAGCTCAATCATTTTCATAATAGCCCTTTGACATGTTATTACCCACATTTTAAGTGATGCCATAAGGCTGGGGAGTGAATCAGGATCAGAGCTGAGATTAAAATTGACCAAGTGATTCATAATTTATGCTCCAAGTCCTTCCTGGTCCAAAAATTACCATCATCCCCAATGTTTTACTTTTTTTTGTAATCTGAACTCCTAATTATATCATTTAAAATCCAAATCTAGAATAAACAAAATTAAATGGAGAAGGGAAAAGTAATCCATAAACAATTATTTTCATTAAGGGATAATATTCAAACCAGCTGAGTATACAAAACAATAAACATCTTTTTATGTATGAGTAGTTCAAGAAATGGAGCTGAAGAATTTGAAAATAGAATAAAGCTGATTACTCCAAGTACATTCTAATGTCACCATTCTTATAACTCAACAAAGTGAATTATCTTTGAATACTTATTGGAAGTGTGTTTTCAAATCAGGAACATTCATCACATAAATCAACACATTAAAATAAAATATATTTAACTATAAGATATAATATATAGCTTTCTTTCCTTGTGAAGATTCAGTAGTGTTATGCTGCTCCTATATTGCCCTTTTCAGTTTCATCATACTGGGGAATTGGGCGGGATGAATAAAGTGTTGAGGGACAGGCTTTTAAAATGAGTAATCATTTAAGAGATCAGCCAGTGGGGAAAAGGAAAGGTGTAACTGGATGCTCTAAAGGGCAGATCTGCTATTAGTGAAGTCTATGGACTTTTGGCCATTGGCTACGATGGGATCAGGATCAGCTGACAAAAGTAGCTGAAATTTTTCACACAATTTTTTTTTCCCATCAAAAAATTTTCTTTATTTCCAAAAAAATTATCATAATCAAAATTTTGTATTTTCACATAATTTCTTGCAATATTCTTTTACTGAAATTGATATTGAGAGCGTTTCTCATTTTGATAAAAATTTCAATCAAAATTTTGGTAAAACTCATCAGAGAAAATTTTGGTAGAATCATTTTCCTGGTTTTTGCTGAGCTCTATGAGATACGAGACTAGTTTTAAATGACCGAGGGACAAGGACAACTCATTAAGCAGAACTTTAACTAAATGCATCCTTCAGAATGCTACTGGAAATCTTGGGTATACTATAAAATATTGCTGAAGCAAGGGGGTTACCTTGTGGGGGTGATTGTTAGAATAGTTTTCATTGTATTGTCAGCAAGACTTCCACTATAATTCATGATTTATGGCGAGAGATCAGCTGAAACCTCTTTCTTGTCTTGCATTTGTGTTTGTGCTGGCAATGCACTTTCTACTAAAATCATAGAATCATAGAATATCAGGGTTGGAAGGGACCTCAGGAGGTCATCTAGTCCAACTCCACAGGTACCATTGCGGAGAGTGGACCAGATGATATGTCTGGGGGGAGAAAGCAGAAGGAGACTCCGCTGGTTGGAAGGCATGAGATGCGATGTCCTGAGGTTGGGGGTTCCACGACCACCACTCCCAAGAGGAGAAGGCGGGTGGTGGTGGTCGGGGACTCTCTCCTCCGGGGGACTGAGTCATCTATCTGCCGCCCTGACCGGGAAAACCGAGAAGTCTGCTGCTTGCCGGGGGCTAAGATTCGCGATGTGACGGAGAGACTGCCGAGACTCATCAAGCCCTCGGATCGCTACCCCTTCCTGCTTCTCCACGTGGGCACCAATGATACTGCCAAGAATGACCTTGAGCGGATCACTGCGGACTACGTGGCTCTGGGAAGAAGGATAAAGGAGTTGGAGGCGCAAGTGGTGTTCTCATCCATCCTCCCCATGGAAGGAAAAGGCCTGGGTAGGGACCGTCGAATCGTGGAAGTCAACGAATGGCTACGCAGGTGGTGTCGGAGAGAAGGCTTTGGATTCTTTGACCATGGGATGGTGTTCCATGAAGGAGGAGTGCTGGGCAGAGACGGGCTCCATCTTACGAAGAGAGGGAAGAGCATCTTTGCCAGCAGGCTGGCTAACCTAGTGAGGAGGGCTTTAAACTAGGTTCACCGGGGGACGGAGACCAAAGCCCTGAGGTAAGTGGGAAAGCGGGATTCCGGGAGGAAGCACAGGCAGGAATGTCTGTGAGGGGAGGGCTCCTGCCTCATACTGGGAATGAGGGGCGATCAACAGGTTATCTCAAGTGCTTATATACAAATGCACAAAGCCTTGGAAACAAGCAGGGAGAACTGGAGGTCCTGGTGATGTCAAGGAACTATGACGTGATTGGAGTAACAGAGACTTGGTGGGATAACTCACATGACTGGAGTACAGTCATGGATGGTTATAAACTGTTTAGGAAGGACAGGCAGGGCAGAAAAGGTGGGGGAGTAGCACTGTATGTAAGGGAGCAGTATGACTGCTCAGAGCTCCGGTACGAAACTGTGGAAAAACCTGAGTGTCTCTGGATTAAGTTTAGAAGTGTGTGCAACAAGAGTGATGTAGTGGTGGGAGTCTGCTATAGACCACCGGACCAGGGGGATGAGGTGGATGAGGCTTTCTTCCGGCAACTCACGGAAGCTACTAGATCGCATGCCCTGATTCTCATGGGTGACTTTAATTTTCCTGATATCTGCTGGGAGAGCAATACAGCGGTGCATAGACAATCCAGGAAGTTTTTGGAAAGCGTAGGGGACAATTTCCTGGTGCAAGTGCTAGGGGAGCCAACTAGGGGGGGCGCTTTTCTTGACCTGCTGCTCACAAACCAGGTAGAATTAGTGGGGGAAGCAAAAGTGGATGGGAATCTGGGAGGCAGTGACCATGAGTTGGTTGAGTTCAGGATCCTGACGCAGGGAAGAAAGGTAAGCAGCAGGATACGGACCCTGGACTTCAGGAAAGCAGACTTCGACTCCCTCAGGGAACAGATGGCCAGGATCCCCTGGGGGACTAACATGAAGGGGAAGGGAGTCCAGGAGAGCTGGCTGTATTTCAAGGAATCCCTGTTGAGGTTACAGGGACAAACCATCCCGATGAGTCGAAAGAATAGTAAATATGGCAGGCGACCAGCTTGGCTTAATGGTGAAATCCTAGCGGATCTTAAACACAAAAAAGAAGCTTACAAGAAGTGGAAGGTTGGACATATGACCAGGGAAGAGTATAAAAATATTGCTCGGGCATGTAGGAAAGATATCAGGAGGGCCAAATCGCACCTGGAGCTGCAGCTAGCAAGAGATGTCAAGAGTAACAAGAAGGGTTTCTTCAGGTATGTTGGCAACAAGAAGAAAGCCAAGGAAAGTGTGGGCCCCTTACTGAATGAGGGAGGCAACCTAGTGACAGAGGATGTGGAAAAAGCTAATGTACTCAATGCTTTTTTTGCCTCTGTTTTCACTAACAAGGTCAGCTCCCAGACTGCTGCGCTGGGCATCACAAAATGGGGAAGAGATGGCCAGCCCTCTGTAGAGATAGAGGTGGTTAGGGACTATTTAGAAAAGCTGGACGTGCACAAGTCCATGGGGCCGGACGAATTGCATCCGAGAGTGCTGAAGGAATTGGCGGCTGTGATTGCAGAGCC
Organism: Chelonia mydas; assembly: GCF_015237465.2. Lineage (NCBI taxonomy): Eukaryota > Metazoa > Chordata > Testudines > Cheloniidae > Chelonia > Chelonia mydas. Next base: position 49,482,955 of record NC_051251.2, on the reverse strand, counting down.
CTTGGCCATTATCTTTGAAAACTCGTGGCGAACGGGGGAAGTCCCGGATGACTGGAAAAAGGCTAATGTAGTGCCCATCTTTAAAAAAGGGAAGAAGGAGGATCCTGGGAACTACAGGCCAGTCAGCCTCACCTCAGTCCCTGGAAAAATCATGGAGCAGGTCCTCAAAGAATCAATCCTGAAGCACTTACATGAGAGGAAAGTGATCAGGAACAGTCAGCATGGATTCACCAAGGGAAGGTCATGCCTGACTAATCTAATCGCCTTTTATGATGAGATTACTGGTTCTGTGGATGAAGGGAAAGCAGTGGATGTATTGTTTCTTGACTTTAGCAAAGCTTTTGACACGGTCTCCCACAGCATTCTTGTCAGCAAGTTAAGGAAGTATGGGCTGGATGAATGCACTATAAGGTGGGTAGAAAGCTGGCTAGATTGTCGGGCTCAACGGGTAGTGATCAATGGCTCCATGTCTAGTTGGCAGCCGGTGTCAAGTGGAGTGCCCCAGGGGTCGGTCCTGGGGCCGGTTTTGTTCAATATCTTCATAAATGATCTGGAGGATGGTGTGGATTGCACTCTCAGCAAATTTGCGGATGATACTAAACTGGGAGGAGTGGTAGATACGCTGGAGGGGAGGGATAGGATACAGAAGGACCTAGACAAATTGGAGGATTGGGCCAAAAGAAATCTGATGAGGTTCAATAAGGATAAGTGCAGGGTCCTGCACTTAGGACGGAAGAACCCAATGCACCGCTACAGACTAGGGACCGAATGGCTAGGCAGCAGTTCTGCGGAAAAGGACCTAGGGGTGACAGTGGACGAGAAGCTGGATATGAGTCAGCAGTGTGCCCTTGTTGCCAAGAAGGCCAATGGCATTTTGGGATGTATAAGTAGGGGCATAGCGAGCAGATCGAGGGACGTGATCGTTCCCCTCTATTCGACACTGGTGAGGCCTCATCTGGAGTACTGTGTCCAGTTTTGGGCCCCACACTACAAGAAGGATGTGGATAAATTGGAAAGAGTCCAGCGAAGGGCAACAAAAATGATTAGGGGTCTAGAGCACATGACTTATGAGGAGAGGCTGAGGGAGCTGGGATTGTTTAGTCTGCAGAAGAGAAGAATGAGGGGAGATTTGATAGCTGCTTTCAACTACCTGAAAGGGGGTTCCAAAGAGGATGGCTCTAGACTGTTCTCAATGGTAGCAGATGACAGAACGAGGAGTAATGGTCTCAAGTTGCAATGGGGGAGGTTTAGATTGGATATTAGGAAAAACTTTTTCACTAAGAGGGTGGTGAAACACTGGAATGCGTTACCTAGGGAGGTGGTAGAATCTCCTTCCTTACAGGTTTTTAAGGTCAGGCTTGACAAAGCCCTGGCTGGGATGATTTAACTGGGACTTGGTCCTGCTTTGAGCAGGGGGTTGGACTAGATGACCTTCTGGGGTCCCTTCCAACCCTGATATTCTATGATTCTATGATTCTATGAACCCCTTGCTCAAAGCAGGACCAATCCCCAACTAAATCATCCCAGCCAGGGCTTTGTCAAGCCTGACCTTAAAAACTTCTAAGGAAGGAGATTCCACCACCTCCCTAGATAACGCATTCCAGTGTTTCACCACCCTCCTAGTGAAAAAGTTTTTCCTAATATCCAACCTAAACCTCCCCCACTGCAACTTGAGACCATTACTCCTTGTTCTGTCATCTGCTACCACTGAGAACCGTCTAGAGCCATCCTCTTTGGAACCCCCTTTCAGGTAGCTGAAAGCAGCTATCAAATCCCCCCTCATTCTTCTCTTCCGCAGACTAAACAATCCCACTTCCCTCAGCCTCTCCTCATAAGTCATGTGTTCCAGTCCCCTAATCATTTTTGTTGCCCTCCGCTGGACTCTTTCCAATTTTTCCACATCCTTCTTGTAGTGTGGGGCCCAAAACTGGACACAGTACTCCAGATGAGGCCTCAGCAATGTTGACTAGAGGGGAACGATCACGTCCCTCGATCTGCTGGCAATGCCCCTACTTATACATCCCAAAATGCATTGGCCTTCTTGGCAACAAGGGCACACTGTTGACTCATATCCAGCTTCTTGTCCACTGTAACCCCTAGGTCCTTTTCTGCAGAACTGCTGCCTAGCCATTCGGTCCCTTGTCTGTAGCGGTGCATGGGATTCTTCCGTCCTAAGTGCAGGACTCTGCACTTGTCCTTGTTGAAACTCATCAGATTTCTTTGAGCCCAGTCCTCTAATTTGACTAGGGCCCTCTGTATCCTATCCCTACTCTCCAGCATATCTACCTCTCCTCCCAGTTTAGTGTTATCTGCAAACTTGCTGAGGGTGCAATCCACACCATCCTCCAGATCATTTATGAAGATATTGAACAAAACCGGCCCCAGGACCGACCCTTGGGGCACTCCACTTGATACCGGCTGCCAACTAGACATCGAGCCATTGATCACTACCCGTTGAGCCCGACAATCTAGCCAGCTTTCTATCCACCTTACAGTCCATTCATCCAGCCCATACTTCTTTAACTTGCTGGCAAGAATACTGTGGGAGACCGTGTCAAAAGCTTTGCTAAAGTCAAGGAACAACACGTCCTCCGCTTTCCCCTCATCCACAGAGCCAGTTATCTCGACATAGAAGGCAATTAGATTAGTCAGGCATGACTTGCCCTTGGTGAATCCATGCTGACTGTTCCTGATCACTTTCCTCTCCTCTAAGTGCTTCAGAATTGATTCCTTGAGGACCTGCTCCATGATTTTTCCAGGGACTGAGGTGAGGCTGACTGCCCTGAAGTTCCCAGGATCCTCCTTCTTCCCTTTTTTAAAGATGGGCACTACATTAGCCTTTTTCCAGTCGTCCGGGACTTCCCCCGGTTGCCATGAGTTTTCAAACATAATGGCCAATGGCTCTGCAATCACATCCGCCAACTCCTTTAGCACTCTCGGATGCAGCGCATCCGGCCCCATGGACTTGTGCTTGTCCAGCTTTTCTAAATAGTCCAGAACCACTTCTTTCTCCACAGAGGGCTGGTCACCTCCTCCCCAGGCTGTGCTGCCCAGTGCAGTAGTCTGGGAGCTGACCTTGTTCGTGAAGACAGAGGCAAAAAAAGCATTGAGTACTTTAGCTTTTTCCACATCCTCTGTCACTAGGTTGCCTCCCTCATTCAGTAAGGGGCCCACACTTTCCTTGACTTTCTTCTTGTTGCTAACATACCTGAAGAAACCCTTCTTGTTACTTTTAACATCTCTTGCTAGCTGCAACTCCAGGTGTAATTTGGCCTTCCTGATTTCACTCCTGCATCCCCGAGCAATATTTTTATACTCTTCCCTGGCCATTTGTCCAATCTTCCACTTCTTGTAAGCTTCTTTTTTGTGTTCAAGATCAGCAAGGTTTTCACTGTTAAGCCAAGCTGGTCGCCTGCCATATTTACTATTCTGTCTACACATCGGGATGGTTTGTCCCTGTAACCTCAATAAAGATTCTTTAAAATACAGCCAGCTCTCCTGGACTCCTTTCCCCCTCATGTTATTCTCCCCGGGGATCCTGCCCATCAGTTCCCTGAGGGAGTCAAAGTCTGCTTTTCTGAAGTCCAGGGTCCGTATTCTGCTGCTCTCCTTTCTTCCCTGTGTCAGGATCCTGAACTCGACCATCTCATGGTCACTGCCTCCCAGGTTCCCATCCACTTTAGCTTCCCCTACTAATTCTTCCCGGTTTGTGAGCAGCAAGTCAAGAAGAGCTCTGCCCCTAGTTGGTTCCTCCAGCACTTGCACCAGGAAATTGTCCCCTACTCTTTCCAAAAACTTCTTGGACTGTCTGTGCACCGCTGTATTGCTCTCCCAGCAGATATCAGGGTGATTGAAGTCTCCCATGAGAACCAGGGCTTGCAATCTAGTAACTTCCATGAGTTGCCGGAAGAAAGCCTCGTCCACTTCATCCCCCTGGTCCGGTGGTCTATAGCAGACTCCCACCACGACATCACCCTTGTTGCTCACACTTCTAAACTTAATCCAGAGACACTCAGGTTTTTCTGCAGTTTCATACTTGAGCTCTGAGCAGTCATATGGCTCCCTTACATACAGTGCAACTCCCCCACCTTTTCTGCCCTGCCTGTCCTTCCTGAACAGTTTATATCCATCCATGACAGTACTCCAGTCATGTGAGTTATCCCACGAAGTCTCTGTTATTCCAATCACATCATAATTCCTTGACTGTGCCAGGACTTCCAGTTCTCCCTGCTTGTTTCCCAGGCTTCTTGCATTTGTGTATAGGCACTTGAGATAACTAGCTGATCGTCCCTCTTTCTCAATATGAGGCAGGACCCCTGCCCTCTCGCGCGCTCCTGCTTCCTCCCGGTATCCCACTTCCCCACTTACCTGAGGGCTTTGGTCTCCTTCCCCCAGTGAACCTAGTTTAAAGCCCTCCTCACTAGGTTAGCCAGCCTGCTTGCGAAGATGCTCTTCCCTCTCTTCATTAGGTGGAACCCGTCTCTGCCGAGCACTCCTCCTTCTTGGAACACCATCCCATGGTCAAAGAATACAAAGCCTTCTCTCCAGCACCACCTTCTGAGTTACAAGGTAACTGTCAAATATACTATTAGAGCACTCTATAAGAAAAATAGTTAACAGATTAGTGTCGAGGCCTCCCACTACATCATTACATATTATATTAGGACAACTTCTTTCTTGTTGCTTAAATTATGTGAATTAGCTCCTCTGGTTAAATTTTTTCTTCTTTTAGCTTTAAATATTCAGCCAGGAAAAGTAAAAATAAAATAACCTCCCCCAAATTTTCTACCTTAGACCTGACATTATGGTATGTTTCTGCACTGCAAAGTACCATCTATTGATTTCTTAGAAATGCATTATTGTGGTTTCTATGAATGATAAAGTTTTCAGCAGGCTTTCACACAGCAGCACTACACAGCAAGAGTCATGACAAATGAGACAATGGAGCTTTTTTCTTCACACTTGTAAATCATTAATCCTACCATGATATTAGTATAATACTTGAAGGCTGTAAATTAGGACTGACTATCCTTCAAAAGATATGCTCTAGCTCAAACAGAAATTATGGGCTTGATGCAGAAATTACTGGGTGAGGTTCTATAGCCTGTGTTATGCAGACAGTCAAATTAGATTATCACAATGGTCCCTTCCAGCCCTAAAATCTTTGACTATGAACAGCAGTAGGAATACAGAAATCAGATTAAAATTTGTAACACACACTGGCCAATCTTTTATCCACCTTCTCTTATTAATTTATACCTGGCAAAGTCTGATTGATTGCTTAATTATCCAAACTTCTTCCTGCCTTCTGTAGTCATGGCAATAGGGCTACCCCTGGATCACACCAGTTTTCAGATGTGTCTTCTGAGGATGTTTGGGAAACAAACAAATGAGGCAAACAACAACAAAGGATAGATATGGCAATTTCCTGTAATATCCTAAACAAATGTTATTGAATTAAATTAAACCTTACTAAATTAAACTTAATTCAATAAAGTTTAAGTATCTTAGTAATTCATTCTACTACAAATGCACATGTATTATTGGGGGATTATATTTAACTTTTGTAAAGGGGAGACAGACCTAATATAAATCCAGGGAAGCATTAAGAGATTTTAAAACAATGGACCAGATAAGATTGAACTTTTACTTCAGTGGGTTTCCTATGAAATACCTGGGAGGAGAGGAATGCTAATTACCCACCTCTGGACCCATCCTTTTGAAGCTGTGCCCTGAGGAGAAACCCACTGTCTCCTGATCACCTGTTAAATTAAGACAACATCAGAAGCCCAGACTGCATAGAAGACTGACTCTCAGATTCATGGGGTACTTGCTTTGCACTAACAGCTGTTATGAACATAGGTATGTCTATGCTGAAATAAAAGTCCCACAGCATGGCTGCGGCTGGCCCAGGTCAGCTGACTCGGGCTCGGGCTGTGGGGCTATAAGTTGCTGTGTAGACATTCAGGCTTGGGTTGGAGCCCTGACTCTGGGTACCTCCCCACTCATGGTGTCCCAGAGCACGAGCCCAAAAGCCTACACAGCAATTTTACAGTCCCGCAGCCTGAGCTCTTTGAGCTTTAACCAGCTGATCAGGGCCAGCCATGGATGTTTAACTGCTGTGTAGACGTATCCCTTGTGACCACAGAAAAACCCACTGGTGTGGTTTGAGGGACTGATCACTGGCCAGAGCCCTTACCTAATCTCTGGTACCGTTTTAACATGTGTGTAGGTTCTTTTATCATTTTAAACATGTTTTTCTGTAATGCTTTTGCCTTAAGAAGAAATGTGCTTACTTACAGAGAGCTTGTGGTAACTTATATCTGTGGCAATTACCCTGTTCAGAGCCTTCAAAAATAAAGCAAAGCACAGCAGGTCTGCTTGGATAGTATGACTTTGCTAGGGGATTCACAGTGTAGGCAGGGAACTGTGCAGCCTGTATACACCCTGGTCAGCAGGGAGACCGTCTACATGTCTACATCCAAGAGACAGGACATCTGGGGAACTGGAAGCCTCAGAGTGGGTGTTCTTCCTGGACTGCAAGAGGGGAGTTCAGTCTACCCAGCTTTTAAATCCCTCCTTCTACTTGTTTTGCACCCAGAATTTTCACATTTCTCTGATTCTCTCCTTCTTAATGGGGCTTGTGACACTTCTGGGGGACTCACAAGGCTGTGGGGCACCTTGCTTACACCTGGCTTTTGTGTGAGGATGGCTACCCCTTACACTTGAGATTGCTACTCAGTTTAGCACACAGCACTTAGATAAATTTAGTGTGAAACAAGCAGAAGTTTATTTAACAAAGTGTAGAGATTTGAGTGAAAGCAAGTAGAAGGATTGGAAACAAATGATTTCATATAAAATAAAATAATAAATCTCATCCTAGAATTTAGGCTTATTTAACTAGATACTTTTCTGTCTTATAGATCAATACTTACTCAAAGTCCTTCCAGCATCTTAGAGCCAGACTTGGCTGTGATCATCTGTCAGCTTACTCCTAGGTGAAAGAAAAAACCTTAACTCCCACCCTTGTTATGAAGTTAAGGACAATTGTTTTGTACCCCTGTAGGTCCCCTCTTCAGAGACTTAATTTGGGGTTCCTTTGTCTTTGAAAATTTTCAGGCCTATGCCTGACCCAGACAGCAGACAGAGCCTGTCTGCACAGATGATTATTGTTCTATATGCTGTCTGAGTCAGCTCTGATGTTCACCAGGTGACAAGCTTTACTTCCACTGTTTTGGAATCTAATATTTTACATATCTCAAACTACTTCCTGTACAAACATCTTGCAGGGCAACAAAAATGAGTAGGGGTATGGAACAGCTTCCATATGAGGAGAGATTAAAAAAACTGGGACCATTCAGCTTGAAAAAGAGATGACTAAGGGGCGATACGAAAGAGATCTATAAAATCATGACTGGTGTGGAGAAAGTAAATAAGGAAATGTTATTTACTCCTTCCCATAACACAAGAAATAGGGGTCACTAAATGAAATTAATAGGCAGCAGGTTTAAACCAAACAAAAGGAAGTATTTCTTCACACAACATACAGTCAACCTGTGGAACTCCTTGCCAGAAGACGTTGTGAAGGCCAAGACTATCACAGGGTTCAAAAAAGAACTAGATAAGTTCATGGAAGATTGGGCCATCAATGGCTATTAGCCAGGATGGGCAGGTATGGTGTCCATAGCCTCCATTTGCCAGAAGCTGGGAATGGGCAACAGGGGATGGATCACTTGATTATCTATTCTGTTCATTCCTTCTGAGGCTCCTGGCATTGACTACAATTGGAAGACAGGATACTGGACTAGATGGACCTTTGTTCTGACCCGTATGGCCATTCATATGTTCTTACAACAATTAGGAAGACCAATGAGCTACTAGCTCTTGGCAGAGATCTCACGTGCCACCTTTTGTTGAACTATATGCATATCTCTGTAAAACCCTGTGTATCCCCTTTGCCTTCTGCCAGTTGGTATCAAGGTGTTCCTGGGACACAGGGCTCAGACCGTTTAAGGCGCTGGGCACACCCAGCGAAGGGCTCAGCAGCCAAGTCTAAGCTTCACTGCTCACAGGACATTCAGGACCAGGCCCTTAGACAGCAGGTCCTCTGAAGACTTTCATCTTGCTAGCCTTGTCAGCAAGAAGATTCCTCTAAGGGTATATCTTCACTACCTGCCTGATCGGCGGGCAGCGATCAATCCAGCGGGGATCGATTTATCACGTCTAGTTTAGATGCGATAAATCGATTCCCGAGCACTCTCCTGTCGACTCCTGTACTCCAGTGCCGTGAGAGGCACAGGCAGCGTCGACGGGGGAATGGCAGCAGTCAACTCACTGCGGTGAAGACACCACGGTAAGTCGATCTAAGTACGTCGACTTCAGCTACGTTATTCACATAGCTGAAGTTGCGTAACTTAAATCGATTACCCCCTTTCATCCCCCCACTGTAGACCAGAGCTAAAATACTAATGCAAATACCTTTAGGTGATACAAGAAGCTAGTGGGATTTGTGGAAGGCTTCTAGAATACAAATATGTCATCTCTGGACCACAGTACACTACAGATCCACAAGATTAAGCAACCTATATCTCCTGGGGCACATTTCAGAAGCTTTTACTGACTTTGTTGGGAGTGGCAGCTGAAAAATCAAGTGATGTCTCCACACTTGTCTCTTTCCACTTTTACTCCTACTTTTTTCTCTCTTGCCTTCATTTCCTGTCACTTCCCATGCACACTTGTTTCTCAGTTAACCCTTTGCATGCTTGCTTTCACTCTCTCCCTTTTGATTATTCTACCCTCCTTCCCCTACTCCTTTAAGTTTATCTTTTTTTTTCCCCATGAGGAAAAAATATATGAAAAAAAATCTTATGTGTCTTTAAAAATCAGTTGAATTTAATCTGGTACCATGGACACTAACATTCATTAATCATAACAGTATGGATATTGCATGGTGCCACTACAGGGCAGAATTAAGATGGTTTTGGAGCATTAATTGTGCATTTCTATACCTTACCATATTTGCATTTCTTTTAAATTTAACCTTTATGTGGGCTTGGGGAATAATCACACTATGCCTATTATGCTAAATTACTGATGTGCACTCTCAACTTTAAAGTAGTTTTGGCTAGAATTATCCATTAGAATATGGCAAACAATTTAGCTTTGTCAAGATGGGACACAGGTGATTATCTTCTGCCCAGAATTAGGTACTCAGATCCCACTATGAGCACATCTAAAAATATCTTACTCTCCAACATAGGATGTTCTCCAATTGCCAAAATACATGGTTGTCACTGATATTTTTTTTTAGTCCATGTATTGCTCAGGAAAGTTCCCTGGATGTGGAACCCCTATGTTTCTTCAGGTAGCAGCAGATCAAGATTCCTCACACTGCGGCATAATGGCAGCGTTTAGGGACCATATCTAGGGGTTGAGAGTAGATTTCAGTTTCCACAAGCTATTCAGTCCTTGGTCTGTCCTTCAGTTATGATAGTGACTACATATGTTTACTTGTCTGGTATTTCTTTGCCCCTACAAACTAAACTGAGACCACAGATCAGCTGGATAAATCCAACAGATTTAAGAAAATGACAACTTTCAGTTCCTTTGGGTCAATGAAATGCCCATAGCCAGTTACCATGTAGCCTTAGAATGATTTAGAGACTCTTAGCTCAAGTTCTTGGTCCGGTTTTTCTGCTATACACAAGTGAAACATTACACCTGGGATTAGGAGCTGCTCCTAACAATGCTTCCCATAAATACAGGAAATGGTTGTGTCATCCCAAGTGTTCAGTCCTTACACATTAAACAGGTGGGAAAACTGCAAAGGAAATCTTTTGAACTTGAATAATTAGCAGTTTGGGTGGAGCACTGGATTAAGGCTTCTCTTTACTGTATTTGGCCTTTCACCTCTGGAACTTGAGCTTCTAGCCAGAGTGATGCAATGGAATAGTCTTTGAACAGGACATTTAATAATAGAACATGAAATGAGCTAGAGAAAGATAATGGTCTCCATAACTATTTTTTCTTGGCCAATAAGTCCTAAGGACAGTGTACAGTTGAGACCTAATATTCAATTTGTGCAGGTTTATATTTTTAAAGAATAGCAAATGCTGAAAACAAACGCTATTAAACTGCTCCTTATCTTCTTATACTTATACTTATCTTCGGTATCTGCTCCTGTCTTCTAATGGGTTGCTACCCAAAGGCTCAACTCCAGAAAGGAGCTGCAGGAGCCACGCTGACAGTGGATCCCTGAACCAGGGTGGCGTATCTTCTTAGCATTTGTGCATGTGCCTCAGGTGGCACGTGGCCAGGATTCATCACCGAATTTGATCCTGTGGTTGGATCATTAGCTTCCCTAGCATGGGCTGGTACCGATAGGGAGTGCGACATGAAAGCTAATCCATGCCGCCCGCATATAAATGGATGTTGGTATTAAGAATAAGTATACAAAGAGTCCCTATGAGATTGAGCGGGGAGGGACATGATGCTATGTAAATGCCCCCGGTCATGTTCTCTCCTGCACTCAGTCCAACCTTAGAAGCCAATCCCAACAGTGTGCAGGCAGAGGGTTTCTGCAGAGATCAGGGAAGGGGGTGAAATGCCACGGAACTGACACTCCGTCCTTCTACACCATATCCCTTCTACACCATACCTTCTACACCATGTCCAAATCTATAGCTTTTTGCTTCACTTGGCTCATGAAAGTAGATGGAAGCCCATGCCCAATTGAATCTAATTTAGTAAGCTATTACTTATTAAACACTGTTCCCTTAAAAGGCTGTCCAAATGTCTCTGAAATAATCTAACCTACTATTCCCTCTAAAATGGCTAGCAGTGAGATATGTCTAACTCACTCATGGATGTCTAGTACTGCAGGATCTCTCCCATTGCAATGAGGAGTTAATTCTCGTAACATAAATCTTTCATTGGCCTTTGTTATGCAAAACCCTTACTGGTATTTACGTAGGTCTCTCCACGTCCTAGCTCCAAGCAGCATCGGTACCAAAATATCTTGAGAAAGGCAGTTTTCATTGTATTTTTGATCTTCCCAAAAGAAAGAAACCCTGGAAATCCTGCTAGCAAGGGCAGTTCCCCTGAGATTTCCAACCGGATCTCTAGAACAAAGACATCTCAATAGGCATCAGTACTCTTAGGTGCTAACTTAAACTGAGCCTTTAACATTCACTCATCACTGCCACAGCTATATAAACATGAGTATTTTACAGCCACTGACAACCATGTAAGAGCCTTGCCATAAAACAGCTTCAGTGTGTCTTTCTTCTATAAGCCCCTAGCCAGCAAGAACAGAACCATCCAACCATTAGTACAGAACCACAGATGTGTATCCTCTGCTATCTAAATTACTCCCAAGATAACGTACACCCCACAACAAAGTAACTCGTTACCACAGCACCGATGAGTGGTCTGGGGAAGGTGAATGAGACCAAAGATGGTTAATAGAGGATGCAGCATTCAGTCTCCAGTCACTGTCTTGAATAAAGTTCCAGGTCAGCAGGGAATGCATCTCATTGGCCTCTGAGGGCTGGACAGTAGCCTATGTGAAATGAGTTGGTGGCCTCCATATTTGTAGTGAACAGGGATCCATATTTCAAGAGCTACAGTCACAACTGGTGGTCTTTCTTGTCAAGACTGAAGCACATGAATATCATTAAGAGGAAATTTTGGGATGCTTTCAGCACCACTGCTCATGCTATACCTGTACAGTGGTTAAACAGATATTTAATATGGTATCTTATATGAGCAATATATTTCTTTAGTATCAGAGGGGCAGCCGGGTTAGTCCGTATCCACAAAAACAATGAGGAGTCTGGTGGCACCTTAAAGACTAACAGATTTACTTGATCATAAGCTTTTGTGGGTAAAAAACCCACTTCTTCAGATGCATGGAGTGAAAATTACAGATGCAGGAGTAAATATATATGAAGAGAAGGAAGTTACCTTACAAGTGGAGAACCAGTGTTGACAGGACCAATACAATCAGGGTGTATGTGGTCCGCTCTCAATAACTGATGAGGAGGAGTCAATACCAAGAAAGGGAAAACTGCTTTTGTAGTGAGCCAGCCATTCCGAGTCCCTATTCAAGCCCAAATTAATGGTGTTAAATTTGCAAATGAATTGTAGCTCTGCAGTTTCTCTTTGAAGTCTGTTTTTGAAGTCTTTTTGTTGTAAGTATAGCTACTTTTAAATCTGTTATAAAATGTCCACAGAGATTGAAGTGTTCTCCTACTAGCTTTTGTATGTTACCGTTCCTGATGTCTGATTTGTGTCCATTTATTCTATTACATAGAGACTGTCCAGTTTGGCCAATGTACATGGCAAAGGGGCATTGCTGGCACATGATGGCATATATCACATTAGTAGATGTGCAGGTGAATGAGCCCCTGATGGTGTTGCTGATGTGGTTGGGTCCTATGATGGTGTCTCTTGAATAGATATGGGGACAGAGAAGGCAATGGTGTTTATTACAGGGATTGGTTCCTGGGTTAGTGTTTCTGTGGTGTGTAGTTGCTGGTGAGTATTTGCTTCAGGTTGGGGGGGCTGTCTGTAAGTGAGGATTGGCCTGCCTCCCAAGGCCTGTGAGAGTGGGGGATCATTTTCCAGGATAGGTTGTAGATCAATGATGATGTGCTGGAGACGTTTTACCTGGGGGCTGTACGTGATGGCCAGTGGTGTTCTGTTATTTTCCTTGTTGGGCCTGTCCTGTAGTAGGTGACTTCTGGGTACCCATCTCGCTCTGTCAATCTGTTTCTTCACTTCTCCAGGTGGGTATTGTTTTAAGAATGCTTGATAAAGATCTTGTTGGTGTTTGTCTCTGTCTGAGGGATTGGAGCAAATTCGGTTGTATCTTAGGGCTTGGCTGTAGACAATGGATCGTGTGATGTGTCCTGGATGGAAGCTGGAGGCATGTAGGTAAGTATAGCAATCAGCAGGTTTCTGGTATAGGGTGGTGTTTATGGGACCATCACTTATTTGCACTGCAGTGTCCAAGAAGTGGATCTCTTGTGTGGACTGAGCCAGGCTGAGGTTGATGGTGGGGTGGAAATTGTTGAAATCCAGGTGGAATTCTTCAAGGGCCTCTTTCCCGTGGGTCCATATGATGAAGATGTCATCAATGTAGCCCAAGTAGAAGAGGGGCGCTAGGGGACGAGAGCTGAGGAATCATTGTTCTAAGTCAGCCATAAAAATGTTGGCATACTGTGGGGCCGTGTGGGTACCCATAGCAGTGCCGCTGACTTGAAGGTATAAGTTGTTCCCAAATCTGAAATGGTTGTGGGTGAGGACAAAATCATTTGACTGAAATGCAATGGTTTCTCTTAAAATAACCGGTTAGAAGCCATGCGACTCTAGTGTGTTCCACATAGTGATCTTGTACAAAAACCATCTCCCTCTTCTTCCCCCATACACTAAGATTCCAACGAGAACTACTTTAAACTACTGTTTTTGACAGAGCCCTCTGATAAACGGGTGCACAGGGGGAAAATAGTAACGCAAGTCCGGCATGACATGAACAAATCAGATCCAGCTTAGCTTTAGATGTATTCCCCTTTGATGGATCTTTGTGGTTGGCTGCAAGACAGAATTGCTTACAGATCACTGATGGATCTTCTTTGACACATAATAATGCTGCAAAATCAGAAACAAAGAGCTTCAAATAATAGCTAAAATATTGATGAAAATTTTTTGAAACATTATTTTCCTAGCAGCAGAGTCCCCACTCCTCTTCTTATCCTCCAAGGCAAACCTTTTGGGTTGAGCAGCCTGACTTCAAAAGCAAGGATTTGATCAATAAAACTTAGATTTATTATGACTGTCAGCAAAGTACCTTATTTGACTGTTCATACTATTACATGCTGTGCTGCAACCCAACAGAAGAGACAAGACACACCATGATGACTTGAGTTTAAATGAAGTTTTTTCCTTTCCCTTGCACTTCCCCTCCTCACCCTCCACCCAGTCTGGAGAAAACCATCCCATTGTCTAGGCCTTAAATGAGTTTGAGACATCAGAGCGAACATAAGTGACATGAAAAATGTTTTAATCTATCAGTTCTGAGGGGTAGTGCAACCTCCTGGTGCTGAAGGAATTAATCAGTTTTAGAGCTTGCCTCGTTCATAGCTCTGTATCACATTCACCCAGCCAAGCTATATGAATATACTCTTTCTTTATACAAATCATTTTTTCACCCATGGGACTAATGCTTGGTGTTTCATACTAATGTGTAACGAAGAAATCATGCCCAGCATCCATATAAAAGGGTCATTTTCTGTCTGACTGCTTCAAGTTCATGCATCACTATGGGTGAAACAGGTCAGGTTGGAAGTTGAAATCTTCACATGCAATCAAAAAATATCCATCTTTTTGTTTTGTGTTGGTATAATGCCTAGCACAAGGATGTCCTGGTTCATGACTGGGGCTCCTAGCACTATGATAATACAAATAATAAATAATAATCATATACATTTATCAAAGTAGCACCCTTCTGAGCTTTAATTTGACAGTGTGAACCCTGAAAATAATTACAAATGCTGTTGAGCACAGCTACAGTGACCTGTTACCCTAAGTCAGCGTTTTTCAAAGTTTGGGAAGTCACGACGCAGTACTGGGTCCTGGCATGTCAGGCACTGGGTCGCTCTGGTCAGCACCGCCAACCGGGACGTTAAAAGTCCCGTCGGCGGTGCTGCCCGGCTAAGGCAGGCTAATGCCTACCTGTTCCCACACCGCACTGCACCCCGGAAGTGGCCAGCAGCGGGTCCAGCTTCTAGGCAGGGGGGATCCATGCACTGCCCCTACCCTGAGCACCGGCTCCGTACTCCAGCCAATGGGAACTGGGGGGGAGGTGGTGCCTGCGGACGAGAGTCACGCATCTCCACCTAAGAGCCAGACCTGCTGCTGGCTGCTTCCATGATGAAGTGTGGTCCGTGATGCCAGGACAGGCGGGAAGCCTGCCTCTGCACCTCAGCTGCGCCGCTGACCAGGAGCCGCCGGAGGTAAGTCTGCGCCTCAACCCCATGCCCCAGTCCCCTGCCCCAGCCCTGAGCCGTCCCCCCCAACCTGGGCCACTCCAGCACCCCAAGCCCCTCATCCCTGGCCCCAGCCCAGAGCCTGCACCCCCAGCCCAGAGCCCTGACCCTCTCCCGCACCCCAACCCCCTGCCCAGCCCAGAGCTCCCTCCCATACCCTGAAGCCCTCATTCCTGGCCCCACTCCGCAGCCCGCACCCCAACCCTTTGCCCCAGCCCTCAGCCCCTCCCACACTCCAAACCCCTCATCCCCAGTTCCACTGGGTCTTGGGCATCAATAATTTTCTTCAACTGAGTCCCAAGAAAAAAAGTTTGAAAACCACTGCCCTAAGTAACAGTACACATAGTGTATCTGATAACATTATAAGTAAAGTGTACAGTGGAATTCACAGATGTCCCCAAATTTTTGTTTTCTCTTATTTATGTTAGTCTCACTGTTTTTAAAACAGGAGTTGTCACAAGTGTGACGTAACCAGATATCCAGTATTTTCAGAAAACACAATTTTCTCCTTTGAAGGGGACCACAAGATCAATTTGGGAATGAAAGGTTTGACATAAACACCCATCCTCTAAATATTTAAGCAAATGCTAAATGTTATGCATAGTGAGCAGTGGTGCTGGTGAGAAAATTTTATTGAAACAGTTTTCCATCAAAAAATGTTCTTTTAATTAAATGAAAGACAAGGTAGGTGAGGTAATATATTTTATTGGACCAACTTCTATTGGTAGAAGGGGATTTTTTTTAACAAAATCACATTGATTTTGATAAAATTTTGCTTTAAAAAAATTGAAAAAACCCACACATTTTGAAGATAAACTAAAATTCTAAATGGGACTTTTGGACAAAATTACTTTTGTTTTACAATGTACTTTATTCTATGTTTTTAAAAGTGACAAAATAGAAGTGAAATGTTTCAAATTTATCAGAACATTTTGACTGACCCAAAACAAAATTGTGATGAATATCCCTGTGTGGATCTCAGATCTTGGAGGAAAATATTTTCTTTCAAGTTGCCTCTCCTTCTGGAGTCTCACCCCTTACCTCTTCAATTTATCCCAAATTCTGCCACTGAAATCACTTACCATGACCACACCCAGTTACCCTTCAAATTCTTTTACTGACCTCTTCTCATCTTCCTCATCCAATTTAAGATCTTTGTCCTCACCTTCGAGGCATTAAATCCTTGTGACTCTTGCCTACCTCTCTGCTGACCTCCTCACCCCATTTACTCAGCCCTTTTGTTTCCTTCTCCCATTCACCCATCTCCAGGTCTTTCTCCATGTACTACCCTTTTGCTTAGAACTCCTTCCCTGACCTATTCTGCAATGCCTTCTAGTAAATGACAATCTCTCTCTCAAAAAAAAATCCAACCAAAAATCCTGGAACCGACAGGATGCATGCCTATTGTTCCCCATCCCAACTTAATTGGTTCTTCAAGGCAGGGTGCTGATGCTCTGCTTTTATATTCTTACTTTAAATTATATATATGTTTTTGGAACAAACAACTGTGTAGGATTTTCCAGCTTTCCAATGTTATCCACAGGACTGATTCATTATCAGTTGTAAAGAAACCAATGAACAGGGAAGCAGGCCAAGATTACACACACTTTTTATTGGTAGATGGGCTAAGCTAATCGTATTTACCATGCAAACAGTGATGACTGAAAGCAAGAGGAAGGAAATGATGAAAATATGGGCGGAATACATGGCAGAGACTAATGGCTTTTAAGACTCATCATGGTTGTTCGTAATAGTACATTGGGGGAATGTTACATTAGTTTATTTGCGAGTTATTTCACAGATTTAAGTATACTGTGAGACTTTTATAACATAGGTCTCAAATAACTTCTGTTTGATTGACCCAAATGCACTGTTTCCACACTGAGCCAGGACGTGTCATGTTGATCTGCAGCTATTTCATTATCATAAGCAATTTTTTTGCCATAGTTGCAGAAATCGTGGAGCAGCTCCAGCTCTCAGTGAACTTCCTACCATTGTCATAAATCAAAACTAGACTCTTTCCCCTGGATGTGTGCATTGGTAAATCAACAGCTTGGCTAGAATGCGTTCGTTTATGAAAGTGTGATGAGTCATGTGCAGTGAATATTTTAATTTGTTTCCCTGGGTTGTTAATGTTAAAGTCATACAAATTTTTTTTTTAATCATCATGTACTTTTTCACTGTGTTTCCTAATTAAATCTGTTTTGAAAAGGGAAAAGCCCATTACCTAAAACTCATAGTTATAAAAGTATTGTGACAGCTAGTTAAGCACGGTTTCATGTTACCTTTATTTGGCAATCAAAGCTTGGCTCATATTAAACATTTTCTCCTAGCTTTTGCCTGTTTCCATTTATTAATCTCCAATTACACAATAATCTTCTGCTATTAAATAACTGATAAATAATTCAGTCACATAAGTAGCAAATTATATAGCCAAGTCCTTTGTTGATGTGATTTGCCATTCTGTTGTATTTAAATCCCAGATTTTGCGCTCTCTCCCTTTGGCAACGACTGTCTTTGTATTATTTGTGCATACAATGCCTTATACAACTGGGCCCTTGATTGGGATTCTTAGCTGCTAATGCAATAGAAACAGCATATATTATTATTATCATAACCAAGCATACCTTTCTGGAAAAGGAACCCTGTATCATATTTCCTTAACATCGTTAGCTAATAGTCCCCTTTGTGTCTCCTCCCATATGACCAGGCCGTTTTCTTTATGATCCCTTAGCTATCACTTGACTATTGAGCCCTAAGTGCCAAGACGTTATATGGCTTGCAGTCAACTCCTCTCACATGAGGATCTGTCCACTTTCATTTCCACTTTAATTTCAATGGGACGGTGCATATAGTTAAATATATGCTTTTGCAGGATCAGAGCTGAAGTGAAATTTACAAATACTTAGGGTATCTCTACGCTGCAATTAAAAACCCACGACTGGCCTATGCTAGCTGACTCAGGCTCATGGGGCTCAGGCTACGGGGCTGTTTAATGGCGGTGTAGGTGTTCAGCCTTCCCTCCCACCTCTGAGGGTCCTAGAGCCCAGGCTCCAGCCCAAGCCCAAATGTCTACATGACAATTAAACAGCACCTTAGCTGAGTCCCATGACCCCAAATCAACTGGCACAGACCAGCTCTGGGTTTTTCATTGGAGTGTAGCCATTCCCTTAGATACCAATGTAATTAAAAACAAGGTAGTAGTCCTCAGACATTTTCATTATCTTAAAGCACAGTGCCAGCTCCAAAAGCAGTTCCAGAGAAGGCACAATACAGCCAGGCAATCATCATGTGACCTTTTACATAGGTCTATGTGATTTAATTCTGAAAAAAATGTCTCCACGTGCACTCACACCCCAAACAAGGACTTTGTAGTTGACAACAGATGTAGATTCTTTGGTTATTAAAAACAAACATTTCATAGAATCATAGAAGATTAGGGTTGGAAGAGACCTCAGGACCAACCCCCTACTCAAAGCAGGACCAACACCAACTAAATCTTTCCAGCGACGGCTTTGTCAAGCCAGGCCTTAAAAACCTCTAAGGATGGAGATTCCACCACCTCCCTAGGTAACCCATTTCAGTGCTTCATCACCCTCCTAGTGAAATACTTTTTCCTAATATCCCACCTAGACCTCCCACACTGCAGCTTGAGACCATTGCTCCTTGTTTTGTCATCTGCCACCACTGAGAACAGCTGAGTTCCATCCTCTTTGGAACCCCCCTTCAGGTAGTTGAAGGCTGCTATCAAATTCCCCCTCACTCTTCTCTTCTGCAGACTAACTAAGACCAGTTCCCTCAGCCTCTCCTCGTAAGTCATGTGCCCTGGCCCCCTAATCATTTTTGTTGCCCTCCACTGGACTCTCTCCAATTTGTCCACTTCCTTTCTGTAGTGGGGGCCCCAAAACTGAACACAATACTTCAGGTGTGGCCTCACCAGTGCCAAATAGAGGGGAATAATCACTTCCCTCGATCTGCTGGCAATGCTCCTACTAATGCAGCCCAATATGCCGTTAGCCTTCTTGGCAACAAGGGCACACTGCTGACTCATATCCAGCTTCTCATCCACTGTAATGCCCAGGTCCTTTTCTGTAGAACTGCTGCTTAGCCAGTCGGTCCCCAGCCTGTAGCGGTGCATGGGATTCTTCTGTCCTAAGTGCAGGACTCTACACTTGTCCTTGTTGAAACTCATCACATTTCTTTTGGCCCAATCCTACAATTTGTCTAGGTCACTCTGGACCCTATCCCTACCTTACATCGTATCTACCTCTCCCCCCAGCTTAGTGTCATCCACAAACTTGCTGAGGGTGCAATCTATCTCATCATCCAGATCATTAATAAAGATGTTGAACAAAACCATCCCCAGGACCAACCCCTGGGGCACTCTGCTTGATACTGGCTGCCAGCTAGACATCGAGCCGTTGATCACTACCCGTTGAGCCCGACAATCTAGCCCGCTTTTTATCCACCTTGTCGTCCATTCATCCAATTCATACTTTAACTTGCTGGCAAGAATACTGTGGGAGATCGTATCAAAAGCTTTGCTAAAGTCAAGGTATATCACATCCACCGCTTTCCCCATATCCACAGAGCCAGTTATCTCATCATAGAAGGCAATCAGGTTGGTCAGGCATGACTTGCCCTTGGTGAATCCATGTTGTGTTCCTGATCACCTTCCTCTGCTCCAAGGGCTTCAAAATGGTTTCCTTGAGAACCTGCTCCATGATTTTTCTGGGGACTGAGGTGAGGCTGACCGGTTTGTAGTTCCCCAGGTTCTCATTCTTCCCTTTTTAAAAGATAGGCATTATATTTGCCTTTTTCCAATCATCCAAGACCTCCTCTGATTGTCAAGCGTTTTCAGAAATAATGGCCAATGGCTCTGCAATCACATCAGCCAATTCCCTCAGTACCCTTGGATGCATTGCAGCCGGCCCCAAGAACTTGTGCATGTCCAGCTTTTCTAAGTAGTCCTTAACCTGTTCTTTCACCACTGAAGGCTGCTCACCTCCTCCCCATACTGTGTGGCCCAGGACAGCAGTGTGGGAGCTGACCTTGTCTGTGAAAACCAAGGCAAAAAAAAGCATTGAATACTTCAGCTTTTTCCACATCATCTGTCACTAGGTTGCCTCCCCCATTCAGTAAGGGTCCCACACTTTCCCTTACCACCTTCTTGTTGCTAACATACCTGTAGAAACCTTTCTTGTTACCTTTCATATCCCTTGCTAGCTGCAACTCAAGTTGTGTTTTGGTCTTCCTCATTACACCCCTGCATGCTTGAGCAATATTTTTATACTCCTCCCTAGTCATCTGACCAAGTTTCCACTTCTTGTAAGCTTCCTTTTTGTGTTTATGCTCACCAAAGATTTCACTGTTAAGCCAAGCTGGTTGCCTGCCATATGTACTATTCTTTCTGCAAATCAGGATGGTTTCTTCCTGCACCCTCAGTAAGGCTTCTTTAAAATATAGCCAGCTTTCCTGGACTCCTTTCCCCCTCATATTAGCCTCCCGGGTGATCCTGCCCATCAGTTTCCTAAGGGAGTCAAAGTCTGCTTTTCTAAAGTCCAGGGTCCATATTTTGCTACTCTCCTTTCTTCTTTTTTTAAGGATCCTGAACTCAACCATCTCATGGTCACTGCTGCCCAGGTTGCCACCCACTTCTACTTCCCCTACCAATTCTTCCCTGTTTCTGAGCAGCGGGTCAAGAGGAGCAAGGCCGCTAGTTGGTTCCTCCAGCACTTGCACCAGGAAGTTGTCCCCAATACTCTCCAAAAACTTCCTGGATTGTCTGTGTACTGCTGTATTATTGCTCTCCCAGCAGATGCCAGGGTCATTGAAGGGTGATTTGAGCAAGTATCAGAAAGAAAGAAAAAGGAGCATTCAGAAATAATGTCCATACATTTTCCTTGGAGTCAAACTGAAAGAGT
The DNA here is from genome assembly GCF_015237465.2 of Chelonia mydas. Lineage (NCBI taxonomy): Eukaryota > Metazoa > Chordata > Testudines > Cheloniidae > Chelonia > Chelonia mydas. The sequence goes on along the minus strand of NC_051251.2, from coordinate 49,461,984 downwards.
CTTCTTTCTAGCATGCACTGAATTATTGAAGAACATTTTCATCCCTAGAGTTAAGGTTCTATTAGAATCTAAGTTCTTTAGGGCCACAAACTGTCTATTCATAGTGTGTGTTTGTGTACAGTGTCTACCACCATCATAGAAAAGTAGCTCTGGAAGTGGGAGGTGTCATCTAGTCCAGCCCCTCGCACTGAGACAGGACCAAGTAAACCTAGACCATCTCTGATAGTTCTTAATTCTAACCTGCTCTTTAAAACCTTCAATGATAGGGATTCCACAGCCTCCCTTGGAAGCTTATTCCAGAAGTTAACTATCCTCATAATTTGGAAAACATTTCTAACATCTAACCTAAATCTCCCTTGCTGCTGACTAAGTTACTTATTTCTACCTTCAGTGGACATGAAGAACAATTGATCACTGTCCTCTTTATAGAAGCCTTTAATATATATGAAATCTGTTATCAGGTCCCTTGTCAGTCTTCTTTTCTCAAAAGTAAATATTCTGAATTTTTTTAACCTTTCCTCATAGGTCAGGTATTCTAAATTTTTTATCACTTTTGTTCCTCTTCTCTGGACTCTCTCCAATTTGTACATATTTTTCATTAAGCCTGGCACCCAAAACTGGACACCGTACTCCATTTGGGGCCTCAGTGTACCAAGGAGAGTGGGACATTTACCTCCTGTGTCTTACATACGACACTCCCTGTTAATATACGTTAGAATGATTTTACTCTTTTTCACAACTGCATTACAATGTAGGTTCATATTCAATTTGTGATCCACTGTAATCCGCAGATACTTGTTTGCAGTACTACTGCCTACCCAATAATTCCTCATTTTGTAGTTAGTATTTAATTTTTCCTCAAGTGAAGTACTTTTGCACTTGTCTTGATTGAATTTCATCTTGTTGATTTCTCCAATTTCTCAAGGTCACTTTTGGATTCTAATACCATCCTCTAAAGTGTTTGCAGCCCCTCTCCTCTTGGTATCATCTGCAGATATTATAAGCACACTCCATTATCCAAGTCATTAATTAAAATATTGACTAGTACTGGACCTACAAGGGACCCTACTATATGCATACTCCCAGTTTGAAAGTGAACTATTGATAACTACACTTTGAGTAGTTTTTTGGGTAGTTATGCACCCACCTTATAGTAATTTCATGTAGTTCACGTTTCTCTAGCTTACTTATAAGAATGTCATGTGGGACTGTGTCAAAAGCTTTACTAAAACTCAAAATACCACATCTGCTGCTTCCTCCTATTCACTAGTTCAGTAACCCCAGCATTGAAGTACATTAGGTTAGCTAGGCATAATTCCTTCTTGACAAATCTATGTTGGCTATAACTTACAACCCTATTGTCGTCTAGGTGCTTACAAATTGCTCATTTAACAATTTGTTCCAGTATCTTTCCAGGTATCAAAGTTAGACTGACTGGACTGTAATTCCCTGGGTACTCTTTGTTTCCCTTTTTAAAGAAGGGTACTATATCTCCAGGCCTCTGGAACCTCATAAATCCTCCATAAGTTTTCAAAGATAGCTTCCGCTAGTTCAGTGTATACACTAGGATGAATTTCATCAGGCCATGCTGACTTGAATACATCTAATTTAGCTAAATACATCTTTCCCTATATTCTGGCTTGTGTTCCTTCCCCCTTGTTGTTAATATTAATTGCGTTAAGCATCTAGTCACAATTAACCTTTTTAGTGAAGACTGAAGGAAAATAGGCATTGAACATCTTGGCCTTCTTGATGTCATCCATTATTAGCTCTCCTTCCTTGCTAAGTAGGGACCTACACATTCCTTCACCTTTCCCTTGCTCCTAAAGTATTTATAGGAGACTCTGATTCTAAGACTTGGGTACCTGAGCTTCAGGGGAATAATGTTTTACATGCGCCAAAAGATGCATGAGAACAGTTTATTACACAGAAAGTGTTCAGATACTTAAAATATAATTTAAATAACTGTAGTCGCCAAGTCCACAAGCACTTAGAAGATGACATTTCTTTAATGAAACAAGGAACAATAATTACATTTAGCTAATTAATATCATGTAAAAGTTTTTTTATGATTTTCATAATGCAATAAGGCATATTCAATCTAATCCACACCCCAAGATATGAACAGACCTGTTTCTTGACAGAGAAAAAGGATTTTTTTAATTAGCATTACAGAAATGTGATACTGTTCTTCCTAACCAATTAGCCTAACTAGAAATAGGGCAAATACCTACAAATCTTCCACCATCTAAAAAACAAAAACAAAACAAAAAATCTCTCTCAAGAAGACAAAAATCATTGTATTAAAGAACCTTCTGGCAAACAGAATGTTCTGAAATCAAAGTGATGTTTCAAAACAAGTCACAATAGCCTGTTCTTTAGTTTTCCATGTCTCCTCCATGTAATTTCAAAATGACTTGCCAATAGTAATTTACTACCATTATAATTCCTTTTTTAAAGCTGTTGTCAGTTGGTTTGAGGGGAACATATGATTCACATCACATACAGTTAATGCATGAATTGTTTAGTAAAAAGAAAACTGTAGAATAATCAAAGCTCATATCTTCCAATAGATATTTCTGCCAAAATACAGCTGCATCAAAATATTTGCTTTTAAATTGTTTTAAGGAGCTACATAATAGCCACACTATTTTCACACTCAGCACTGAAACACCATAGTCTTGTAATTACTTCAAAGATAGGACCATAAACACAATATTAAAACATGCAAAGTACCTCCCAATAATAGATTCACAATTCTGAGCTGTTAAGTAGGACCAGGTCCTCAGCTGTTGCAAATCGCCGTAGCTCCTGTGAAGTCAATGGAGGTATTACGCTGATGTTCGCCAGCTGAAAATACAAGTCAGAGGGTTGATATTATTTTATTTGTATCAGCATTTGTAATAGTACTCTTCACTATAATAGCAGCCTGATCTCCCAGCACTAATGTTAACAGACATTAATGAATTATGCCTCCCAACACTCTGCTTCAGTTGGTGTTATCTTCATTTTCCAGGGAAACCAAAACTATGACTCGTGCAAAGTGACGCAGCAAATCTGTGGCAGAAACATGGCTAGAACCTTTGACCCAAGAACCTCTTGATGCAAACTGGCAGAGGGCACAGGGGTGCATAATGGTTACAGGGATCCCCTGTGTCTGGTATTTACATACTAGTATACCAAAGAGTGTCATATGTGAGGTGTCTACTGAAAGCCAGAGTCACACTCGGTCATCATAATCTTTGTGAAATGTATGTGCAGATAGTATATAAGGAGATGTATGTACATTGGAAATTATGTTTTTAAAGCCTTGAAATTAAAGGGTGGTCACCCAGACATGACATGCCTTGACCAGACAACAGGTGGGAGACACTTATTTCCCTGACTGACCACTGTGTATTGTGTCTTACAATGGAAGTCTATTTGCATACTGTGTCCAATTCTAACAGAGAGTATGGGGACTGCAGGAGAAGAAATTAACAGGAAGAAGTGAACAGAGACGGGACCATATTTACAGGTGAAGGACAAAGGACTAAGTCTAATATATCTAGGGATGACAAATTGCCAGTGGGTATGATCATATGAAAGGAAGGTCTCAGCCATGCTGGTTGAAAAATTTTGAGAGAAGGACTTTGGGTAAAATAATAAGCATAAGTTACTACTAAGAACCAGCAGCAAGTAGACATTCCACAAATCAATTGCTAGCTACCAGGAGTAAGAGGAAAAACTCAGAACACCATCCCTAACCAGTTTCACAACCATTCCTACACAATTTCCATCTACATTTTAAAAGGAACATGTTGTTCATTTTATTACTTGTTTTAATTAGCTTCTGCCTATAATTACCACATTTCCCTATGTGGAGCTGCACTTATTCTGTTAGACACGAGGAGTTGTAGCACGCTTATCTTTTCCCATTTATAAGTAGATTTTTGGTGTTGTACAGTGGAGGCTGGTACTGGTGTTTCACTGAGGATCCCTCTGCTACATCTGTACTCAACTGTTCATTTGCTGGGTTTGCTCCTGAGTGATAATTTTTGATGTTGATCCAAAAGACATAAAGTCGTATAACTTAAGTGAAGGGGAGGATGATTTGCGTAGGATGTTGAATGCTTGTAAAGATCAGTCTATTTTGTAGATAAACACAGAGAAACGCGGCTGTGGTTGCATAATAGCCATTAGCTTTAGGCCTGGCCTTCACTAGAAAATTAGGTCAGCAAAACTACATTGCTCATGGGTGTGAAAAATCCACACCCCTGAGCGGCGTAGCTAACCCAACCTAAGCCCCCATGTAAACAGAGCTAGGTTGATGGAAGAACCTAGGGGAGGTGGATTACCTATGCCAAAGAGAGAATTCCTCCCTTTGGTATAGGTAGTCTCTACACTGAAACATTACTGCAGCGCAGCTGTAGCTGTGCCATTATAACATTTTAAGTAGAGACATATCCAAAGAAAATTGTCCACTTGTGTGCAGCTGTGAAACTTCTCATGTGTTGTGGAACCTGTTAGGCTGCACTTTATAACTCCAGGGAACTGTGGCAGGACCATTAGAAGCTTACGTTCACACTGACTCTGTGTAAGGTTTCTCTCTATCCTTCTCAATAACGTATATATCTACTTGTTTGTTTGTCCATTTTTTTGCACCATAAAGCACAGTTAGTCATCTATATTTTTGGAAGAAGCACATACTTTTAAAACTTGTGATTAACATCATACCAGATGGTGGTGTTGTGGGAGCTGATGGGGTAGGAAATTTCAGTACTTCTGAGATCATGGTTGCTTAAAAATGTTTCTGATACAAGACAGGAAATGGACAAAGTACACCTTTTTGATTTAGACTGGCCAAACCACTAGCAAATATATTGTAAACAAGAACCTTGCACAGTTGGGTGAAGGACAAGAAGACCAAATGGCTTTTCCGCTTCATTTTCTCTCATTCTGATTTTTCTTTTCTACCTAAAGTTACAGGGCCAAACTCTAAGCTCTCTGGGGCAGGAAATGCCATTTACCACAATATTACTCCTTTTGACCTGAGCAGTTAGCCAATATTTGGGGTCTTGTAGGTTGTTTCTGTTAGGAAGAGAGATTGATTAGAGTCAGGTATTTCTTTGATGTAATCCTGTTTATTTGCAAAGAACCTACACAAAGTTCTGTTTTCCTGAACACCCTATGAACCACTCAGCATGAGATTAGGAGTACTTGTGGCACCTTAGAGCATGAGATTGTTTCCTTGCCCAGTATTCTTGCCTTCTTTTTCCAGCCAGCATTCTACCCAAAAATATCTTTCTGCAGTCTTTTCTCTCTCACACACACACACAATCAATCAATCAATCAATCAATCCCTGGACCCATGCATTCACATTCATCCCCAGTGAAAGTCTCCACCTACGTAGCTCAGCTTCTGACTGGTCTTGCATGTGGCCTGTGTTTTGGACGGTGCCGCCTATAGTTTCAGTTATCTTACTCCAAAAAGGAGCTTACCCGCTTCTTACACTTATCCTGAATGAAGGACGGCTATTATACCCACCAGCTACAACAAGGTTTCACACAACCGTCAGCTTAACAACACAGTGTAACACAATAGGGCCTGCCTGAGGCGCTATGACAACATAAATATTAAATATAATAATTCTACTCAGTTACATCTGTTGGGAGGGATTGTCCCCTCTGCTGTGGTCTTTTTACACAGCTGTAGCCATGTCGGAGAGCCCTCAGTCTGGCCAGGGAGAATTTCCCCTAGCAAGGCTTAGCTCAATGGCACCTTCTGCTGCCCAAAAAGGTGCCTACCACAAACCAAGTAGGGTAAGGGGCAGCAGGGACATGTTGGGAGTGGAGTCACAACACATGGTGCTGCAGGGATTCCTCTCAGCACTGCTAGCCAAGAACAGAGAAGGCTATGCTGCTGTAACTTAAGCAGTCTTTATTGGCTTCCTAAACTATTCAAAGGGCTGCACTGGCCCCTAGATCAGCCCAGAACTGGGAGAACCAAAAGATGGCTTGCTCCTTCCCAGGCTCATACTTTGACCTCACTATGATTTCATGGGTGTTACTGAAGGCAGAATTTTGCCCTCTGTGTTTAAAAAATCAGATAGCTACTCTCTCATTTATGGCAGATAGAATGAAATATTTGCATTAAATCAGGGACATTTAAATACTCTTACTAAACATCTGATCTCTCTGTTGGATTTGATTCTGGTGAAGTACCTGGAATTTTACTTTATTGTTCAGTAAAGTTGTTTTGGAAACTGTTTCATTCTACCAGCAACACAAAGTTCTTGGATGCCATTCTTGTCAGCAGGCACAAAGCAATCAGAGAGCCAGTTGAATAGCTTCCTGAAAATTCCCTAGTAGGACACTATGCAGGGGGCATAAGGCTGACATGGACATGTGCCCAAGGAACCATTGTACCCAGCTGATACCTAACCACATGGATAGAGGCACACGGGCAGTCAGTAGGAAAATGGGTTGATCCAGGCCTCAGGAACCACAAAGGTGGCTAAAAACCACTTCTTCCTGCCCTCAGGCAAGTATGGCAGAGAGTGCAGGAGATCTGGGCCAAAGACTTTTCATCAGATTTTTTTCTTTCTAAAGCAGTTTTATTTCCCCAATTGTTTTATGCTCCTGTCAGCTAATCCAAACAGTTCCACTCCATCCTTATAATATAAAACAGATGAAATAATGTTCTTTTCTTGTTATCTAGACACACATAAGAAGTTGAATATCAACCAAACACATTTTCTGGTATTTAGCGGTCAGAAAAATGTTTGTGAGGTCTGTGTCCTAACTTCTGACTAAACTGAAAGTCATCCATGTGAAAAATGCACTCAGCTGATATTTAGGAGGTAGACGCTCTACATCATCCAAGTGAATATTCTGTAATCAAGGCTAAAACCGGAGCAGAAAAGTGTATATAGTGTGAAATGTTCTATTCCTTTTTAACGACAAAGATGGAAAATCTTTGCTTGGTAGTACATTTAGATTTCATGCTTTAAAATCTTGCTAACACTGCTGAATGTTAAATAACTGGCATGAAATTTACAGTGGCCAGGAAAGTGGCCCTGTTTGCAGTGGGAAAAAACCCAATTGTTTAAATACAGGGAAATAGTTTAACATAGCTCTTCAGTCACAGTGCAGCACTTAGAAACACTATCACCGCCACCAACTGACAGCCATTGCTGAGTTTTCAGAACATGGCAGCTATGGAAGGTTTCCACTTTTCTCATCAGCATAGACTGATATTTATTTTCTTCTCATTGAAGTTCTTCTCTGCACAAAGACTAACACTATTAGGTTGTCTCCTGCTGGATTCCCTGGGTATGGAATGAAAACAGATGTCCATATATTTTTAAAGAATAACACCACTGTTTTGTTTTGTTTTAACTCATCTGATCTTATATCACAAATATACACAACTTTCAAAAGGTTACACTCAGAACTGCCCTCTTCACTCAGGCTGAAAACATTTTCCTCCTGTTTAAACCTGAATCCTCACTGGATTCATGCCTAGTATGAAAGAGTAAGCGTGTAATAAGTGTTTGCAAGACTGAGCCCTTACATAGGAGGTTATTGAATATCAGAGGCCTAATTTTCACCCATGGCTTTTGATTTTACACATGCATAAATGCACAAGCACACCCACATTGCACAGGCTAACAGACTGGATTGTTCCAATGAACCATTTGCAAGCACAAACATAGATGCAGGTTCCTTTTTGCACGTTAAAAAAGGTTGATTTGTGGCCAAATGAAAACTTAGCCTTGATTTATAATCAGCATGAATTAGGATTTTTATAATCCCATGCATCCTTAGATTTGATTATCAATAGTAAAGTTAATGGCTGTAAATGCTCTACATATGAATACAGCTACCGATGGGGAAAATATTATTAAAGAAAGGAAATTGCTGATGTTTTTGAAAACACCAGCTGTCTGTTGACAAAACTAAATCAGTTTGTTTTTATGTATTAAATGTGTTTATTTTCCTTCAAAATAGATCATGATGTTATTTTTTGGAAAAAGCTAATATGCCACTGTGTCTCAAATGTTAAGATGTAGAAGCTCAGAGAAAAGTCATTTCAGTGTAGACATTTTAGATCTCACAAGTATTTGCTATCCACTGTTTTTGTTTGTTGGTTTCTTTCTTTTAGGCTTTGAAGGACTTCAAAATGCAATATTTGTGCTGAATTTTCAATCTTTATTTTTAATGGGAGAAACCTGTTTGCTTGATTCATAATAATTCACAATTTAAGTAGAAGTTAGTTCCTCAAGTTTAATTGTGACTGCCATCTTGCAGAGCATTTTCCCAAGCTCTCACCACTTTACTTGTAGTTTCTGTTACTATATACCTCAGCCAATACAACGGAAATTCTTGAAGACCACAAAAATTAACTTCGAATGAATTTGCTAAGGAAACCTCTATTGAAACCCTGCTTGGTAATGCTGAGAAAACGGATAGATTTCTAACCCTGCTGAATGAAAACAGAAACAAGGCCTGATCTTTCAGTCCTGATGCACGCAAAACTCCCATTCCCTTCAGGTTATGTGACCTGTAAACATGTTATTAATGTTTTCCCTATGTCAGTGCTGCATGAGAGTATTCATAATTCTATTATAAACAGGGGGATTTATTTCTGGTGGGAAAAAGGCATGACAAAGTGAAAATCTGCTGATAATCAGGCAGTTACACCGTATATACACCAGAACTATTTCACAAAGATGGGTCGCAATTTTCATCAGCTGGTTTTAAAACACCAGGAGGTTCCATGAATCACAGTCACACAAAAAAATATTTTAAGAGGACTCCCCTTCCTGGCAGAGAGTGTCTCCAAAGCAACAATAGTCCTAGTTTTGGCGTTAAATGCCAAGTGTTACATAGGTCCAATAAAAGAATGGCTGTAAGCTATAAAAGTAGTGGTGTCATGTCTGTCTGGGGATAAATGTGTCTGTTATGGAAAACATGAGTTGACTGAACTAAATGGCCCATGCAAACTTATACAAAAGTAGTCCACAGTTTGCTTAGCAGCAATACAGTGTCTTTAAAACTATATATAATCAAACAGCGGTAGTGCAGACATTGCTGACGCAGATCATTAACTTTTCTAGTATTACTAACGTTCCTCTAACTGAAAATCAGTTTCTGCTGTTTGCTCCCACTGATTATAAATTACTAATGAAGATGGGCGAAAAATGGAACCATCTAGCTTGACCCCTTCTTCCCTCAACATGGGGCTTAGATCTGAACCAACCCCAGTTGTGGTTCAACAAAAGAAAAACTCACAACTCACATTGTGCCAGATCCTCAACTGGTGTTATACCTGTGATGGTGCACCCCATAAGGCTTTGTGGAAATATGCTTATGAATGTATATATGACATAACTGGAATATGTTTTATGCTACATATGCCATGTAACATATCTCTGTAAAGGTTATGATCTACTGCATCTATTCATCTTATTTGTATGCAGGTATCATTTTTGTATTCAAAGTTATGAATATTGGCTGTGTACTGGCTTGGTTTTTCAGTAGCCTTTGTAAAGCATTTGGTCAGCTTCTTGAGAAAGGAATTTGCAAATTAAGTGCGCAATCAAGAAGCACTTAAGGGACAATGGATCTTGGATTGCTCCAATCCACACAAGAAGTCTACTTGAGGACGTTCAAGATGGCACGTGACCCATGGCTGCTACCTGTAAGTTCTGAGTCATGCATGGACATGTGACTGGCCCATGTGACTCTTAACTCCATCTTGTAGCTGGGATTCTACACAGGGGGAGGGAGGGGTGCCACCCACCAGAGAAAGTCTATTTAAACCCCAGAGAGACACTTCCATTTTGTCTTCAGCTGGCTAAAGAGATAGCCTCTCCACCCCCAAGGATACCTGAAAGAAACTGGAACAAAGGACAGTAACTACAGGCAGTGTGAGTGATTGCTGGATCCAGACTAGAAGGAGACTAGTCTGTAAAAGAAAGCTTACTGGAACTCCTCTAAAGGTGAGGTTTTATCTGTATTCACTTTTCTTACTGTATTAGACACAGACTTACGGGTTCTATTTTATTTTGCTTAGTAATTCACTTTGTTCTGTCTGCTATTACTTGGAACCACTTAAATTCTACTTTCTGTATTTAATAAAATCACTTTTTACTTATTAATTAACCCAGAGTATGTATTAATACCTGGGGGGCAAACAGCTGTGCATCTCTCTCTATCAGTGTTATAGAGGGCGAACAATTTATGAGTTTACCCTGTATAAGCTTTATACAAGGTAAAACAGATTTATTTGGGGTTTGGACCCTATTGGAAATTGGGCATCTAAGTGTTAGAGACAGGAACACTTCTTAAGCTGCTTTTAATTAAGCTTGCAGTTTGTGGGACGTGGTTCAGACCTCGGTCTGTGTTTCTGGCCGGCAAGCGTATCTGGCACAGCCAGACAGGGTTCTGGAGTCCCAAGCTGGCAAGGAAGGCAGGGGCAGAAGTAGTCTTGGCACATCAGTTGGCTACCCCAAGGGGGTTTCTGTGATCCAACCCGTCACAATACCTATGTGAGATACACTGGAAAAGATCTGACCAATATACTGAGACAAATCATGAAGCGCCATTGAGGAAGATAAACTAAATCACACAAGCTGAGGATCTGTGCCATTAAACATAAAATGGAACCTCCAGATACTACGAAGTAGGCCATACACCCTTTCTTCAACATAGCGTATTCCTCAAGGACCTGCAACTGAGCTCTTTGTGCAGAAATGACTAGCTCAATATGTTTTCAGTGTTGCTTGCACTGTTGGTCACAGGACAGGAGAGACACAAGGTGGGTGAGGTAATATACTGAACCAACTTCTGTTGGTGGAAGGTACATGCTTTTGAGCCTCACAGAGCTCTTCTTCAGATCTGGGGAAGGAAACCAAAGTGGAGACAGATTGTTAAGTGTAAGGGGTAAATACATGCTATAGGAGACCACTTAAAATGAAGTGGGCAATTAAGGGGTAGCAGGGAGGGAGGAATATAAAACAGTGTCTCTGTTGAGTCCATGTTTTTTAGTGTCTAGAGGAGATTGGTGGATTGGTTTAAATCAAGAGGATTTAAATGATTATTTTAAACATCATGGGGAAAGCCTTGATTTAAATAATTGATTTCAATCAACTTTTCCATTTGTATTTCAGTTATTTTCTGATTGGTTGATATAACCATTACAACATGTATATTTACCACTCAATAGAATCTTTACACTAGATTTGGTACATCTTTTTGTTACCTAGGACTGAGGACGTACTACAACATATGCTTTATTTAAGCAATTATATAGCTTACTATTTTCAGATTCTTATTAATTGAACATTTTTAGTATGTTAGAAAATGATGAATGATATGTTGCTTATTTACTAGATAATTACCTTTTTCCTCATGATTTGCGTCAAGCTGCCTTAGGATGGGTAACTGGAATTGAATTCAGCACATAAAACAGCATATAAATTTTATTTTTATTAAACAAAACAACCTTAAATATTTTAGATACAAACTTCTCTTATCAAAACATGTTTCACATTTAAAATTAAATGCTTAACTGTAATCAGTGAACGAAACCGATTATTTCAGCTCAGCCTGGAAAAATGCCTGAGGCCACCTCTACAGTAGCACTTATGTTGGCAAAACTTTTGTCACTCAAGGGTATGGAAAAAACACACCCTTCAGCAACATAAGTTTTGCTGGCATAAGTGTTCTTGTGCACAACACTATGTCGTCGGGAGATGCTCTCTCCCTTCGGCATAACACAGCTACATGAGCAATCTTACCACAGCACAGCTTGTAAGGTTAGACACGACCTTAGAAAAATTGAGTGGCGTTTCAGTTCCTACTCATCTAAGTCTCTTGAAAATGAGACAATCTCCTAAATTACTTAGGCTGTCCTTCAAACTTTGAAAACTGGTATATCTCATTCTCTTCCTCCTCGTTTTTATTCATAGACTGGAAGAGAAAAACAAGTTTTCCTGCTTTTTCAACTCCCAATCAATTTCTCAACTTTGAATGAAGTAGTCCAAATGAAGAAAATATTCTTTCTGTGACTGCAGAAGAGGCTACTTCTGTCAAAAGCTGGGTTAGCACTTCAATAAACTCTGTTTCCAGGTGCTTAGCTAGCAACTTCCATAGAATCATAGAATCATAGAATATCAGGGTTGGAAGGGACCTCAGGAGGTCATCTAGTCCAACCCCCTGCTCAAAGTAGGACCAATCCCCAATCAAATCATCCCAGCCAGAGCTTTGTCAAGCCTGACCTTAAAAACTTCCAAGGAAGGAGATTCTACCACCTCCCTAGGTAACGCATTCCAGCGTTTCACCACCCTCCTAGTGAAAAAGTTTTTCCTAATATCCAACCTAAACCTCCCCCACTGCAACTTGAGACCATTACTCCTTATCCTGTCCTCTTCTACCACTGAGAATAGTCTAGAACCATCCTCTCTGGAACCACCTCTCAGGTAGTTGAAAGCAGCTATCAAATCCCCCCTCATTCGTCTCTTCTGCAGACTAAACAATGCCAGTTCCCTCAGCCTCTCCTCATAAGTCATGTGTTCCAGACCCCTAATCATTTTTGTTGCCCTTCGCTGGACTCTCTCCAATTTATCCACGTCCTTCTTGTATTGTGGGGCCCAAAACTGGACACAGTACACCAGATGAGGCCTCACCAATGTCGAATAGAGGGGAATGATCACGTCCCTCGATCTGCTCACTATGCCCCTACTTATACATCCCAAAATGCCATTGGCCTTCTTGGCAACAAGGGCACACTGCTGACTCATATCCAGCTTCTCGTCCACTGTAACCCCTAGGTCCTTTTCCGCAGACCAATGGTGTGACTTCCTTTGAAATGTCATCAGCAAACATGTACTACTTGAATGGTTCGCTTTCAGCACTCAAATTTATTATGGTTGGCATGATTGATGGATGATTATTAGATGCCCATGTCATAGCATTATCTTCTTCAGCAATTAGGCATCTATCCTCATAATTTGGGTTGAGAATACTGGCAACAAAATTAGGAGGAATAAGTGCTTGATCCATCCACTTTCTTTACTGTCTGCAATTTAACTTTGCTGTTGGGTATTTCTTTCTTCAGTGTATCTTGAAGTTCATTCCAAATTTCAACAGCATCAGCAATACAGCAGAAATCTTTCTGTAGTTTGTCGAAGGCTACGGAAATAGGCTTCAGTATATTCAGCATTTCTTCTGCATTTCTCTTTGGTCTGATGACTACTTTGGCTGTGATACTTCCATCTCTTGTATCATGATTTTTGTCACAAATTGCAGTATTGCCAGCCCCAGATGTCCAAAAATCATGAGTCAAGCTCACCAAAAATCATTACATTGGCTTCAAAATTATGAGATTATGTAAAAACAATAAATGTGGCATCCTTTTTATCTTCTGCTTTTTGAGCCTTTAGGTGCACTGGGGTCACATTTTGAAGCTTTCTCCACAGCCACTAGGGCTAGAAATGTTTTTTTGTTTACGAATGAAGGCTGAAATCAGGGCCAGCTCTAGGCACCAGTTAAGGAAGCAGGTGCCTGGGGCGGCAAATCTGAAAGGGCGGCACTTCGGCTGCTCTTGGGGCGGCGCTCGGATTCTCGGCGGCACTTCGGCAGCAGCTTCCTCATTATTTCCTCTTTGGGGCACTTTGAAGGCCACTTTGTTTTTTTCCTTTGCTTCACTGCTTGGGGTGGCAAAAAAGATAGAGCTGGCCTGGGCTGAAATCATCAGATACCCTCTTGACTCCAGGAGCTGGGGCTTTAAGGAAAACAACAATTATCATGAGACTCATGACAAAATCATGAGAGTTGACAACACTGCAAATTGTTATCAGAATAGGCCAGTTCTTAAAACAGTCAACCACTTAATTCCTTTTGTATATCTTGGGGGCAAATTAGTTTGGACCTCCTGCTCTCTTCAGTGAAGCTGAAATGGCTGTTGTGAAAGTATTTTGCAATTTCAACATTTTCCTTTATTTTTGGACTTGTACTTATGTCTTTGGCTAAAAGATGCATCAAATGAGGAGCAAACCCATATGTTATAAGTTTCAGGTTCCCTTCATTATCTTCTAGATTTGTTCTCATCTTTGCTACATTTGCAGCATTGTCTGTAACAAAGCTACAGACTTGACACTTGCATTTTTGTTCCTCGTTTGTTATAGCTTTAAATATTCTGCTGCATGGGCATTTCCTAATGTATAAATTGTTTCTGTAAGATAAACAAACCTCTCTCTTCTATTTTCATACAAGCAAATACTACTGGATTGCTCTGTACGTTACTTCACCCATCAAGTTTCAGACTACAAATTCACCGTCAAAGTTTTGCAATGTTCAATTTCCTTCTCATATACTGTATCCAGCAACCTTCCAGCAATGTCTGCTCTTCTGAGTATAGTGTAACCTAGCTGTAATGACTGACCCATGTCAATGTAATGTGTGTTCTGAACAAGACAAAATGGAGACTTTGTTGCATAAATTAACTGAGCAATCTTTTCATTTCTGAGTCTTGCTGGAATTGGCTGGTCCTGATTATGAACTCATCTTTGGTTTTACTGGATGATGAAAAAAGCTTGTTGGGGTTTTTTTGTTTATTTGTTTTTTTATACAGTTAATTAACTGCTTATTTGCCGCACTTTTGGCGGTACCAGCATATGATTCTAAAGTTGTAGACATTGCAGATAGTGAACGTTCCTAACTCCTTATGTTGAAACTGGACCCTAAAAAAAAGGGGGTGGGGGGTAAAAAAAAAGTCACTCTGACTCATAGAGTATTATTCAGTGTGCAGCTTCAAAAAAAAAAAAAGATGGTAAATGAAAGGTTCCTCCTACTGCAGCTATTTGTACCACTGTTTGCATTATATAATTTATTCTAAAGCCATTTTTATAGGGAAAATAATTAATAAATCATAAGGATTACTTAAATCTGTTTAAACCCTTGTCTCTAGTGATATACCAAACAGCTTGGAAAAAAATATTTTAAATGTTAAAGTTCATAAATGCCTAAAAAAACTTTACTTTTAAACAGGAAATCTTCACATAGGTTTGACTGAGCAATAAAAATTATTTCAGAATGCCCAGCAGTGACAATAAAAATGTAATTAATAAATACTCCCAAAAGAAGTAACATATCAATTATATTTTGAACACAAACATTTTGAAATTCATAAGTAATCCATCCAAAAAAACAAATTTATGACAATCTAAGTTGCTTGCAGTGTTGTTGAAGCCATGTTGGTCCCAGGATATTAGAGAGACAAATGGGGTGAGGTAATATCTTTTATTGGACCAACTTCTGTTGGTGAAAAAGACAAGCTTTTCTGGGAAAAGAACTCAGAGTGTCACAGCTAAATACAAGAGGGAACAGACTATTTAGCCTAAGTAATTAACACATATTGTAAGAGACCATCTAAAGTGAAATGGCCCATTAACACATTCTTGCAGTAATAAGAAAAAAAGAGGGGCTAGTGGGTTACAGATTGTTGTACTAGGCCATGAATCCAGTGTGTTTATTAAGACCATGATTTATACAGTCTAGCAGAGTTATGAATTTAAGCTCCCAAGCTCATCTTTTGGAGGTGTTGTGCAGGTTACCTTTGAAGATGAGGACTGATAGGTGACATATAGAGTGATCACTTTGTGAAAAGTGTTCGCCCACCATAGCTGATGGGATGTTTTTCTTTTATCATATTTCTGTGTGAATTCATTTGAGACCATAGTGATTGTCTGGTTTCATCCACATAGCTCTTAGTGGAGCATTTAGTGGACTGAATGAGGTACACCACATGCTGTGATAGGCATGTGTCACATTCCAGGGTGCAATCCAGACCAGTGAGGGGTTGCATCACCACCTGCCCCACAACTTTGGGTGCCTCACAATTCTTTGCTGTTGTAGTTCCCAACCTGGGCTGCTCACAAACAGCCTGACTGCATGCAGCTCTCATCCTGAATGTCTACGTACAGCTGTAGCCTTGTCCCAGCAGCTCTGACCCCAGCAGCCTGTCAGCAATACTCCAGTCGCACTCTGGCTTCCACCAGTCTGGGTTACTACTTAGAGCGTGACCCCAACACACTCCCAGTCCTGGGTTTTCCCAAAATGTGTGTTCAGCACTGTCGTGCCCTCTCCTGGGGAGTTCAGATATTAAAGTTCCGTTTCCCTTGTACAGGGTCAATATTCAACAATTTGTTACTTGAACTGGAGTTACCAAATAGTTCAGTTTAAACACAACACTGGATTAGTTTAGATTAAAAATAAAACAATTGTAACTACAAAGAGATGGGTTTTAAGTGAGTACAAGTATAAGGTATTAAAGTCAGAAATGGTTACAAGAGAAATAAAGGTAAAATGCTTTCTAGTAGCTAAAACTTAACAAGGTAGACTTAGTTCAAGGTGAAATCCTTACCACAGGTTCCCAGCAATGTTGCTGACCAAACTCTCAGGTCAGGAACTCCCTGCAAAATCAAAGGGCTGGTGTGTGTGAGTGTGAGGGAGAGAGCGCACACGCACACGTGTGCACTTGGGGTTTTCTTCCCCTATCTTTTATAGCCAGTCAACCTTTGAAGTGGATTCTTTTGAGGGCTACCTCTCAAAACACAGTTTATTCAAACAGTAAAGAAGGTGACATGGAGTCTGGTGGTGAAGGAGGCTCCATGTTCTTTCTTCTGACCCATGTTTGCTGAAATGCAAATTTGCTTTGTCTCCTGCCATCTCCTCTCCCTGCTGTCTCAATGACTCTGCTTACTACCTATATGTCAATTAAGGTATACATATTTCCTTGTTCAGGATAGTTCTGCCTGGACAGAGCTCTGTGGTTTTGAACATATGCTAAGAACAGTATAGAGGGGAATTTCATAACTTTACATATAATGTTGCTACATACATTTCACCATGGTATTATTCACCAGTGAGTTACCAGTTTTCAAATGATACCTCACAAGTCATATTTTCTACAAAGATTATTACAATAGTGTGTAGCATGTTAATATAGGGGTGCTTTCAGTCACAGCATGCATCTAAGACCCATGGATCTTGAAAGGGGGTGAGGAGGTATTGACCATTGTAGCAGAGAAGATATGTCCACTGGTTTTGCATCTGTTGTTCTGGCAGGGTCTGGTGCCACTTTAAGTTGGAGTGACCTCGTTTGTGGGAGCTTGCTTCTGATAATTAGCTTGCCGAGGTTGGGGGTTGCTTGAAGGCCAGAAAGGGGGGAATCAGGAAAGATTTCTTTCAAGATAAGGTCCCTATCGAGTAGAGGTTGTAAGTGTTTAATGATAACCCATATTGTTTCCAGTCTGGGGTGGCAGGTAAAACTAGGGGTGTGCAGTCAGCGGGGTTTCCCCCCCATATTGAAGCAGGTTCTCTGAGGGTATTTGGGTGGCCCTTTTCCTGGTGCCATCTCCTTCTCTGGTGGAGTGTCTTTGTTTAGTGAAGGTGGTTTTAAGTATGTTAAGGTGTGTATTCTGGACTTTCTCTTTAGAGCAAGTTCAGTCTAGCTGTAGATAACATTTTTTTTTGGTGTGTCTGGAGTCATTGCTGGATCTGTGGAGGTAAGTGTGGTGATCCGTGGATTTTTTGTATACACTTATTTGTAGGGTTCCATTGTTGAAGCTAATTGTGATGTCCAGGAAGTCAATGCTGGTATGGGAGTATTCCAGAGAGAAACTCATGTATAGGAGGTAGTTGTTGAAGTTGTGATGAAAATCTCTGAGGGAGTTTAGGTCGTCAGAGCAGAGGATGAAAATATCATTGATGTATCTTAGTACATCATTGGTTTTGTGATGGATTTTTCCAGAAATTGTTCCTCAAGGTGGCCCATGAAGAGGTTGGGGAGCCATCCACCATCTCACGCAAGGGTGAACACTTTTCACGGGCCACTTGATCACTCCATATCTGACCTCTTTAGTATTCATTCTCAAAGGAAACATGCACATCATCTTCTGTCCCATGGGGTGCCAAGCTTTAGCCCCGTGGGGTGGGGAAGCTCGGGGCCTCTGCCCCGTGGGGCACCAGGGCTCCTGTCCCACTGGGTGCCAGGGCTCCAGGCTTCAACCATGGGGCACTGGGGCCCGAACATTCTGCCCTTGGCCCCAGCCAGTCTAATGCCAGCCCTGCTTTACAGATCCCCTAAAACTGGCTGGTGACTCCCCAGGAGGCCGCAGATTCCCAGCAGAAAACCACTGTCCTACAGCATGCATTAACCACTTTGTTTAATAATCTGTCCCAACTTGTATTTAGATACTCTGATTTCCTTCTCCAGACCAGAAGAAAAACCTTGTGAGCTTGTATATTCCACCAACAGAAGTTGGTCCATTAGAAGATATTATCTCACCTACTTTGTCTAGCTCAATATGGATAGATTAGGGAGTCATCCAAGGTTATGCCAGCTGTGAAGTTGCACCAATATTAGTTTGAAAACAGAATCATTAAAATTTGATCTCATACATATTTACTGTTCATGTTTCTATAACTGCAAAGTTTTTTTAAACTGTTATCTCTGGAAGCTATAACCTTTCCTAGAGGATCTTGCATGGTAGAAATAATTCTTTTATCCTACAAGAGGAAACGTAATTGGAAAGATACTCTTGTAAGTTCATAGCAGCAGTGAAGAGGAAAACAAGCCTCTGAGAAAGAGGAAAGTGTTTGAGTATAGAAACAGAAATGGGAGTACATGAAACGTGATCAAAATTCTTTGCATCATTTTGTCCTTTCCATTCATTGTGCTGTTGCCAGTGGAAAAGTCCTACCATTTGTGAGGTGCTAGACCTATAAATCAAACTAAATACAAAATGTATCTTCAAGCTGCCAATAAATATGGTACAGCTGCAGTAGTAGTACTTTGGGCATGAATGGTTTACTGTTTTCACTTTATAAACACCTTAAATCACTAACATTCAAAATTCCAGTTGTGCTTTACTGTGAACCAATCAAGGGCTGCTCTAGTTGGCTGCTCTGAAGAATTACTAGGGTATTACACAGTCAATTTTAGCGTTATTTGGAATTTCATTTTACACTAGCTTCAAATAAGTCATGTGACTCTAGTATCAGGTTAGCTAGCAGATCTTTTACCATATTATCTGATTTAAACTGGCAGTACCATCTGAGCTAAAATAAGGAAACTGAGGAGGAAAACAGGAAATGTGTTTAAACTCACACACCTCCAACAGGACTGAGTCAATACATCAGCCGCACATGCACCACCAGAAATGTGTTAACATTTCCACATAAGGTGAAAACAGGATGTTTGCTTCTGATTTCATTCACTGATATTCAGTTACTTTTTGCATGTGCAGTTTTGTTCGGTTTTCCAATAAATGCAACTCTCTCATTTTGTTTTGTTTTCCCAGCTTTTTACTTAGAAAAAACAAAACATGTATGTTCCTCTCACAAGAGCTGGAAATTGAAGATCAAAGGGTAAGCTCCAACTTTGTGACACCTTTTTGTCATTTGAACCTTATCCAAGGGATCGGCAGTGCTTAGCTTTCCAACAGGGAGAACAAAGGGCCCAAGGCAAAGACCATTCAAGCCAATGTGAGATTTTCTATTGACTTCACAGCATGAGGCTTTATAGAGGCAGAGATTTTGCTTGGAAGTAGAGTGAAACTAATAAAACATACAGTTAAAAACAAGCCAATGGCAAAATAATTTTCCTGGCCAAATTTTCAATTAGTCGTTGTTTAGTTTAGTCAGGAAAAAAGGTTTTGTTTGTGTAACTTTTACATGTAAGATATTTCAATTTCCTATCGGACATGTAATTTTAATTTGCGATAGAAAACTACCGTGAACTGAAGAGCATGGATTTCTGCTTCAAATAACATAGGCACACAAACCACTTCATTTCAAGTAGTGAGAAAGTAAGATATTCATTATCTCTCAGCACCACAGTTTGTAAACAAAATGGAGATTGTTTGACTCCCAACAGGGTGCTGACACTGCCTTAAAATCCCGTTAAGATCCACCCAGCATGCAAGGGAAAGAACCCATTATGCTAATCTATTGGTGGAAGTTTGAAACCCAGTCCTATGGGGTTTACAGGGAGAAGGATGGATCATCAAAAAGGTTTGGGACTAAAATTGTCAGTTTAAGCCATGACCCTCAGTAAGGGGCCAAGAAACACGGCACCTCAATGGGAGTGCCCAAAGGCACTGCTCCTCACTAACGATCATGCTGCTCCCAAACAATTCAATGGCAAAACTCAAATTGACTTTGCAGTGGTGCAAAGGAGTGCCTGATCCGAAACCCACGCAAGTGAGTGGAAGTCTCCATTGACTTGAATAGGCTTGTACTGACTTCACTGGGCTTTAGATCAGGCCCACTGGCACAGTGCTTCTAGCATCACAGAGAAGCACAACCCAGAGTAGAGCTTGGGTTTTGTTCTGTCTCTATGGACCTGATTCAGGAAAGAATCCCTACTGAGTATAGTACTTAAATCTATGCTTAACTCTAAACATATGCTTCAGTCCATTTGACATCATGTGCTTAAATGCTGTCTTGAATAGGCATATACTTAAGAACATGCGTAAGTGATTTTCTGAATTAAGGCCTATAATGAGAAAAACATTGTGATACTGGTTTTGCAGTATTTTGTGCAGCGTGCTTTTATTAAAACCAAAATCAGTAGTTAACATCCGATTTGTTTGCAAAATATTGTCTTATGCCAGAAACTAGTGCCCCGATCTTGCCCTACTGGTCCCCTGCACCTATGGAGTTCCCTTTTGCAGAAATAGGGCCTAATACTGCATCAAACAGCAAAAGATGTGCATAATATTACTAAAAAGAAAAGGAGTACTTGTGGCACCTTAGAGACTAACCAGTTTATTTGAGCATGAGCTTTCGTGAGCTACAGCTCACTTCATCGGATGCATAGCATATCGTGGAAACTGCAGAAGACATTATATACACACAGAGACCATGAAACAAAACTTCCTCCCACCCCACTCTCCTGCTGGTAACAGCTTATCTAAAGTGATCATCAAGTAGAGCCATTTCCAGCACAAATCCAGGTTTTCTCACCCTTCCCCCCCCCCCCCACCCCCCCCAACACACACACACATACAAACTCACTCTCCTGCTGGTAATAGCCCATCCCTCTTTGAAACTTCTCTTTATAATGCGCATGATAATCAAGGTGGGTCATTTCCAGCACTAATCCAGGTTTTCTCACCCCCCCCCCACACACCCCTCCAAAAACCACACACACAAACTCACTCTCCTGCTGGCAATAGCTCATCTTACAATGTGCACAGCAATAATCCAAGTTTAACCAGAACGTCTTGGGGCCCCCAACTAAAACCCCTCCAACGCATTATTAAGGATCTACAACCTATCCTGAAGGATGACCCAACACTCTCACAAATCTTGGGAGAAAGGCCAGTCCTTGCCTACAGACAGCCCCCCAACCTGAAGCGAATACTCACCAACAACCACATACCACACAACAGAACCACTAACCCAGGAACCTATCCTTGCAACAAAGCCCGTTGCCAACTGTGCCCACATATCTATTCAGGGGACACCATCACAGGGCCTAACAACATCAGCCACACTATCAGAGGCTCGTTCACCTGCACATCCACCAATGTGATATATGCCATCATGTGCCAGCAATGCCCCTCTGCCATGTACATTGGTCAAACTGGACAGTCTCTACGTAAAAGAATAAATGGACACAAATCAGATGTCAAGAATTATAACATTCATAAACCAGTCGGAGAACACTTCAATCTCTCTGGTCATGCAATCACAGACATGAGGGTCGCTATCTTAAAGCAAAAAAACTTCAAATCCAGACTCCAGCGAGAAACTGCTGAATTGGAATTCATTTGCAAATTGGATACTATTAATTTGGGCTTGAATAGAGACTGGGAGTGGCTAAGTCATTATGCAAGGTAGCCTATCTCCCCTTGTTTTTTTCCTACAAACCCCCCCCATGACGTTCTGGTTAAACTTGGATTATTGCTGTGCACATTGTAAGATGAGCTATTGCCAGCAGGAGAGTGAGTTTGTGTGTGTGGTTTTTGGAGGGGGGTGGGGGGGGGGGTGAGAAAACCTGGATTAGTGCTGGAAATGACCCACCTTGATTATCATGCGCATTATAAAGAGAGGTTTCAAAGAGGGATGGGCTATTACCAGCAGGAGAGTGAGTTTGTATGTGTGTGTGTGTTGGGGGGGTGGGGGGGGAAGGGTGAGAAAACCTGGATTTGTGCTGGAAATGGCTCTACTTGATGATCACTTTAGATAAGCTGTTACCAGCAGGAGAGTGGGGTGGGAGGAAGTTTTGTTTCATGGTCTCTGTGTGTATATAATGTCTTCTGCAGTTTCCACGATATGCTATGCATCCGATGAAGTGAGCTGTAGCTCACGAAAGCTCATGCTCAAATAAACTGGTTAGTCTCTAAGGTGCCACAAGTACTCCTTTTCTTTTTACGAATACAGACTAACACGGCTGTTACTCTGAAACCTGTCATAATATTACTGTGACAGTTTGAGACAACACCCATTTTGCAGCCGAGGCTCAACACCTACTGGACAGACTAAGGCGACAGCTACACTAAAAACACTGCAGCTGCACCTCTGTAGCGCTTCTGGTGAAGATGCTCTAAGCCAATGGGAGAGAGCTCCGCCGTCACCTTAATTACTCCACCTCCCACGAGAAGTGGTAGCTATGTTGGCAGAAGAAGCTCTTCTACCAACATTGCACTGTCTGCACTGGCCTTTAGGTCGGTATAACTTAAGTTGCTCAGGGGTGTGGATTTTTCACACCCTGTGCGACATAAATTATACCAAAGTAAGTTCTAGTGTAAACAACGTCTGAGTCTGAGAAGCAGGGACAGAGTAATCAAGTGCCATCAACTCTTCTCTACTGGAACAATGGATTTGCTACCAGCAAGGCTATTAACTTTGAATGTCTTTCTACACCGCAGCCAATGAGGAAGTGGGGGGATTGGGGAAGGGGGAAAGGCTGGACCTCCCCTGACCTTGAAGCACATGGGGAAACTGGGGACAGAGTCGGTTTTAAAAGGTGTACTTCTCTAAGCCAGGAGGGTCAGAAACAAGGTGGCCAGATTTCCTGTCCAGAGGACTTGGACCAAACCCACCCAGGATCCAACTACAAAATGGGGAATAACTGTCTAGGTGGTAGTACTGCTAAAAAGGATCTAGGGTTATAGTTGACCATAAACTGAATAGGAGTCGTCAATGAGATGGAGCTGCAAAAAAGGCTAATATGATTCTGGGGTGTATTAATAGGAGTGTTGTATGTAAGACAAAGGACATAATTGTCCCACTTTACTTGACACTGGTGAGGCCCCAGCTGGAGTACTGTGTCCAATTCTGGACACCACAATTTCGGAAAAACGTGGACAAAGTGGTAAGAGCCCAGAAGAGAGCAACAAAAATGATAAACAGTTTAGAAAATCTGACCTATCAGAAAAGGTTAAAAAAACTGGGCATGTTTAGTCTTGAGAAAATAAGACTGAGTGGGGACCTGATAACAGTCTTCAAATATATTAAGGGCTGTTGTAAAGAGGACCGTGGCCAATTGTTCTTCATGTCCACTGAAGATAGGAAAAGAAGTAATGAGCTTAATCTGCAGCAAGGGAGATTTAGGTTAGATATTAGGGAAAACTTCCTGACTATAAGAGTAGTTAAGCTCTGGAATACGTTTCCAAGGGAGATTGTGGAGTCTTCCTCATTGGAAGCTTTTAAAAACAAGTTGGACAAACACCTGTCAGGGATAGTGTGACATCCTGTACTCCATGTGACCCCCAATACCCCCATACTAACCACTTTTACATGTTATTATATATGTTTGCACGAAGTATTCCTTGTGGGGGGTATCATTTGAAAACTCAATCTACTGAACATCATCATCCTGTTAAAATGTGTGTATCATCAACACAGTATGTAAAGCTATGAGATTTTTGTTTTTTATGTTTTTTATATGTTTTTTAATGAAATATGTTGTCATTCTGTGGAATGCCAACAGCCTAGTTCCTCAGAGACAACAAAGGACTGTCCACAGGAGTTAAAACTATTAACTGCTGAAGCAACCTCTTGCCAGCAGGGGAGATTGTAAACAAAGAATTTACATGTCATCTCCAAGACAGCTCAAACTTCACCTACACAAAAAGAAAAGGAGTACTTGTGGCACCTGAGAGACTAACAAATTTATTTGAGCATAAGCTTTCATGAGCTACAGCTCACTTCATCAGATGTGCTAAGGTGCCGCAAGTACTCCTTTTCTCTTCACCTACACAGAAGGTGTAAACAACAAATTTACAATTCACCTAAAGGATGTTTCAAATCTCCAGTTCCCAGGGTACTATTTTGTCTATACACAGCAGAGGGTAACACAGCAGAGGGGGGGAAAGGTATAAGAATGGAGAACTCACACCACACAAATCACCTCTCTTCCCCCATCTCTCCTCATGGCAGCAAGAACTCTTGAAAGACAAAAGGAAGCATCGTTGAACTGGGGGGAGTGGTTCTGGCCTGGAGATATTTCCAGCCAGTACAGACTGCTGAAAGCTTTTGGGTGAGAGAAACCTTTTTTGCTTTTAAACCCATTAGCCTTGGTAAAGTTTAGGAATTAGCTTGTGTGCTTGTCCTTTTATTTCTTTTGTAACCAATTCTGACTTTTATGCTTTATCACTTGTAAATCACAAGTTCTATCTTCGTCTAGTTAATAAATTTATCTTATTATTTTATCTAATCCAGTGTATATAGGGACTGAAGTGCTTGGGGAACTCCTCTCGAGACAGCAAGGCTGGTGCATACACTCATTCCCAATGTTGGCATGATGAATTATCTATGAGCTTACACTGTTCAGTAGTGCACTGGATAGTACATTTCTGGGGTGCAAGGCGGGGGCTGGGGATATGCAGGTGTTGCCCTGTATCTATTCACAAACTGCTGGGAGAGCATTCATGTAAACATCTCGGAGTGATTTTACATGCTAGTGGCAGAACAGGAGTGGCTGTTCTGACAGTAAAGCAGTGTAAGAGACATCCCAGGCTGGAAAGTTAGGGAACACAGCAGTTCAGCAGTCCAGGTTGCACCCTGGGGAATGTCACAGATGGTCTAGTTTCACTTCATCCTGCCACAGTGCAGGGGCTGAACTGGATGATATCTTCCAGCCCTACATTTCTATGCCTCCATGAGGTTGTGGGACTAGACCACGGAGACCGTGTTCAGGAGCTTGATGTTTTCCATAGATCTGTAACTCCCTTGTGCACTGTTAAGACTAAAGTATGTGTGTTCACAATTCCCTTGCTAAGCCTGTGTCTAATGTTCCCTCTAATTTTTGACAGGCCGTGTGCGCAAAAAATTTCTTCTGTGCAAATTTTTGTGCTTCTGTGCAAATTTTTGTGCATGCAGTGTTTTGCCATGTGCACGCACACACGCGCACAGCTTAGAGGGAACAGTGTCTGTGTCCCTTTACTGCTATGTTGTTCCTGAAGAGTGAAGCTAGGAAACTGGAGTTTCCACAGCCAGGTGGACTCCGGGGCCAAACATGTCTCTGGGGCCTTCAGAGAGAGGAGACATTGGTTCAAGGTGGGCAAGCTGTGGGGTCCAACTGGCCAGGAAGGGTGTCAGATATAGGGTTTGCACATGGGAGTGCATCTACAAGACCCAGAGCTAGGAACAGTGACCAGTCACTACCTACACCCAGGGGGATTAGAAGCATGATGAATTAAACTGTTGGATCCAATCATGGCAGACTAGTGTCCTCCCAGACAGTGGGATGGAACCAGGCTGTGACAAGTACATTATAATTGATTCAGTTACAGGGGATGGGTGAAAGGCTCAAGCCACACAATTCAGATCTGGATTCAGATTTCAAAAAACACATTTGGATAGGGGAGTTTGGTTTGCCCCATCTATAGTTTCAATTTATTTAAAATATTACCACTCCATTTTCACAAGACCATCTGAAATATGCTGCAGGAATAAACTATGCAACTTTTAGCAGGATATATAATTCAAGATTGAACAGATTAGTCAACTATCTCCTTGAATGACCTACACTAAATACATTACAAAGCAAGGTAATGTATATTGTTCCATGAAGCATTTAAAAAAAATAACCCCTAGTGTATTGCTTTTGTCTTAGTTGTTATAACATCAGCAGAATTGCTGGTGTGCATTTGCATGCTGATGGCACCATTAAGTTGAGACAATCAATGGGAGAAACAGCCAAGTGGTAATGGATGTATGTCTTAGAAATCATAAATGTAATTTAAAGATGAAAAAAATGAGATGTTTGCATGCAAGTAAATTTTCAGTCATAAATCCATTGCCAGATGTTCCCTATTTCAAAGCATGACTTATGCATTTTACTATTGCTGTCTGTAGAGCATCCAAAATGGGTTCTGCTGTGCATCAATCATTTTAGTTACTGCCTGTAAAGCCGTCGTCAGATGGATGGCACATCTATCTATATCAAGGATGGCCAAACTGCAGCTCACAGGCCTTATGCGGCTCTTTAAGAGTTAAAGTGCAGCTCACAAAGCTCCTCATATTCCTTGCTCCATTCTCCGCCTACCAGACTGCTTGGGGCTTCTGCCCAGCAGGGAGGGGAGTCTTGGGGCTTTACCGCAACTGGGCACATCTGCCCGAACTCAGGGCTTCAGCAGAATTAGGGCTGGAGCCCTGAGCCCCAAGAGGCACCTCCCATGGGGCTGGAGCCCCAAGACTCCCCTTCCTGAAAAGCTGAAGCCCCAAGCCTTGGCAGGCACGTCCTGGATCTCAAACGTCTGAAGACTGTCATATGCGGCGCGGACGGTCAGTAAGTTTGGTCACCCCTGATCTATACTAATTGGGGCATTAGTCTTTCACATATCATAGATTATATGGAATTTTAAAATATGTTGCACCAACCAAAAAGATGCATTTTATGCCACAGAAAACTGTTCCCACAATTGAAATGTGGGTGCAAATATGAGCATTTTCATTGAAAACTACCTCATGTGAACCCACCAGCTAAGTAGTTTTCCATGCAAAAATGAGTATCCAAGCTTTCTGAAAATGTTAGTCTTAATGTACGTCAACTCCAAAATGCACCCAAAAAAACAGATGAAAATGCACATAAAATACAGTGTGAGCCTATTCTTCCATCAGATGCACAGAATGGAACACTAAATCACATTACTTAAGTGACTTGTTGCCAAAAGTAGCTAGAAAGTAGTACAACACCACTACCACCCATTCACAAGACTCCAGAATAATAAGGAAATGGTGTTATGATTAGGCAGAAAGCTGAAGGAGTTTGTACCAAAACAGTGACCAGCCAGGGATTCCAGCATCTTGGAATAAAGGGGTGTATCCTGCCTGCCCTTTGCTCTCACAAAGGCAAGATGCTTCTCTGTAACTTCTGTTGGCAAGCCCCAGAGCTGATTTACAGTCTTCATTAGGATTCTTCTATACTAGTCAGACGCAATTCCGACTGGTATCTTTTAGAATGTACTGTGCAGTGGTGATAAAATAGTCATAAATGAACTTAAATTTAAAATGAAGCGTGGAATACAACAGGGCCACTGAATCCAGAGAAAGTAGGCATGAGAGAGAGAAGAAAAAAAACACATCACGATTAAGACTACGATTTAATCACGGGTATTTTTAGTACCAGTCATGGACAGGTCACAGGCAAGAAACAAAAAAATCACGGCTTGTGACCTGTCCATGACTTATACCATAAATACCTCTGAATGAATCTTAGGGGAGCTCTCCCCAGGGTGGGGGGCCTGCAGCACCAGCTGCAGGGAGGGAACCTGTGGCACAAGCTACAGGGGAAATCTCCAGGGGGGGTCAGCAGCTGCTCCGGCTGCCACTGTGGGGGAAGGCCTCGGGGGGGGAGGGGGCAGTGACTGCTTCAGCCATCCCGGGACCACTGCTGGGAGCCACTAAGCTGCAGCAGCTCTGGCCGCCCCGGGATCGCTGCTGAGGCAGTCCCAGGGTTAGCCACATCGGCTACTACTTGGACAATCCCTGGCCGCCAGAGCAGTAGCTGGTGCGGCTGGGCCCAGGGCTGGGACCACTCCAGCAGCGGCTGGTGAGGCTGGCTGTGGGGCCACCCAAGTGGCTGGCTATAGAGCCACTCCAGCATCGGCCGGTGTGGCTGTCCCCAGGGCCGCCTGAGCAGCTGGCCCCAGGATCAGCCACACTGGCTGCTGCAGAAGTCACAGAGGTTGCAGGAAGTAATGGAAACCGTGACATCCATGACAAACACGGTGCTCTAATCATGATAGCTAGATTGCAGACACTGCCTGGCAAAGCCGTTGGATCAGCTTCAAAACAAGTGTCAGCTACAGAAACGTATGGTAACAAGTTACCTTGATTGTTCATTTGTATCTAGGCCATAGCTAAACAGCGATGGAAATTAATTGGTTTGAGTCATTTTTATTTTGTGTCACCTGAGTTACTACAATGCCAGGTAATGAGTGTAGTTTCTGACACTGTAAAACCTATCCCATCCGAATCAGGGCCAAAATTTTGCCACCTGTATGCACAAGAAATAGTACCAAAAAGTCCACTCACTGGTGAGACCAGTGGGAACTGAGATCAAGCCAACTGGTGTGTGTTGTTAACCGAAACTCTCTAACCAGGAGCTCTTGTCATTTTGAATGTAATTCGAAGGGATTTGCAACCATACCTTTCAGAGATCAGGATATAAGCCCACTAGGACTGCACATTTCCCTTTTTACAAGCAAAATGAAAAATAAAATCCAAAGGAGGTGAGGGTAAGGAGGCAGGAGAGGGGAGTGGCTTTGTCAATGGAGCTGCAGCCTGATGTGAAGGGCACTGTGTAGCAGAACTGTACAATGAAGAAAAAAAAAGGGATAATGTCATGGTTCCCCCTTGCACCTGAGCGCCCCTTTGCTGCTGGATGCAATAATGCCAGAGTCACCACTCCCATTTCCTCTTTTAGGCTCCTTAAAGACTCCACCACAAGGTCTCTTCTGTCTGATATTACCCCTATGTGGGGTCAGTTTATTATCCCGCATAGCGCAAATAGTCCTTAAACCCCCAAAACATGGTCCAATTACCCCCCACACAGTGCACATCATCCATAAATATCCTAAACCACAGTCCAAAGACACACCGCAGGCCACAGCTCTGGCATCTTCTGCCACATCTGGGCTTTCCTCTGGTCCCTACTTGCTCTTTCATCAAAAACAGCCACCCCAGCTCTTTCAGCTCAAGGCTTCTTCCTGGTATCCAAGCCTCTGACTGGGAAAGGTCAGCAAGCTAGCACCTCTGTGCCCTCAGTCCTCTTCAGCCTCTTGGCACTTGCTCTCCTGCTCAGGAAGGTCACCAGGCTAGCCCGTCCACTGTTCTCCTAGCCCTAAGCCCTCTTCAGCTTCCCCACCCTGGCTTTCTAACTCAGGCAGATCTACAAACTCACCCTTCTGCAGCCCTCACCTTTCCCAGGGAACTCCTGCAATTCCCCCCAAGGACTTCTTCCCCAGTCACAGCTATCTTTCTCTGATTTATCAGCCCTACCACCTCACCCTCTTAATCAGGTCAACCTGGGACATCCCTGGGTGGCACAGGAGAGCTGGACCCATTTCGCTTAAAGGGGCCAGCCACTCTGTGACATTCAATAATATTGCAAATCTGAAGCTTGCACCACTCGCACCTTTTTAAGCCTTGAGTACACTAGGAAAGTCAGTGGTGCTAAATTGCTTTAAGTGAGATGAGAATCAGGCCCATCACCAGCAATTTTTCACATTTTGCATTAATTATCCAAAGTGGCCTGATCTCCTGCAATTTTCATGATCTATTTCTGTTAATCACAGCGGGGTACACTGTGACTTCACCATCATTCTCCATTGATAAGTCTTCTCAGGATCATTTGAGTTTGTGTGATCGAGCTCCGTGACTTTCATTTGAAAAAAGAATCTATCTCCATGAGTCATTTAATCAGTGTGCCATTGCAGTGTTCCTATTTTACATGCCAATAACTTTTACATTTAGAGTTTAATCAACTAAACATTGGTCCTTTGTACTAGATCTCAACTAGATAAATGGAGTAATCTACAGTTTATCTTGTTTTAGCTCTCCCTTTTGTTTTCTTGATAGGTATTGGGGGGAAAAGTGTGTTTTTTAATTCTGATAAATGCTTACACTTTTAATGCATCATAATTAACATCCTCTTGCAGGATTGCCAGCCTCAAGCATTAAATCATGATCCAGACTCCCAAAAATCATGGGTTTGGCTTAAATATCGTGAGTTTTTAAAAAATAATAATTTGGGGGTTCTTTTCCTTTGCCTTCTGGTTTTCGAACCTTTAGATTGCACTCAACTTGTGTTTTCAAGCTTTTCTCCATACATGTAAGGGCCTGAAACATACCTTTATAATAAAAGATGAGTTTCTCACCTAATCACTGGACTCCAGTAGCTGGAGCTTTAAGAAAAACACCTAATATCATGAGACCCTCTATAAAATCACAAGAGTTGGCAAAACTGCATCTTGTTTTTATTTTAAATGTGGTTTGAAAAGTTTACCTCACCCACAGATGTTATTATCCATATTTGAATTTTATATACCATGTTGGCCTTTCATGTTTTCGGGCCTATTAATCAGGGTTATGTGGAGAAGTTCACCTGTTTCCACATTTCTGTTTTCTACTAGAAGTTGTAAAAGGACAAGAGCTGTATTGCTAAAAGGCAGAAGCCTGACCATTTACGCCTAAAACAACTTGGAATAGATCATTTCTAGATGTTAAATGAGGATTTGTTCATTTAAGACTTTTGCTTAGCACAGAGATGTTAATTAGTACTCTGCATATAGTATCTCTTTGAATCACACTGTTAACACCTTTTCCCTCTTTAATCATTAGAATGCAAGCACAGCTCAGCCTTTGTGCATCCGATGAAGTGAGCTATAGCTCACGAAAGCTTATGCTCTAATAAATTTGTTAGTCTCTAAGGTGCCACAAGTACTCCTTTTCTTTTTACGGATACAGACTAACATGGCTGCTACTCTGAAACCTGTCTTTGTGGAACTAATGGCTTAAATTGTAATTCAAACTCAAAATTAAAGTGCTCCAAAAGACCAGACCCTCAAAAATGGATTTTGTAACAAGCAGTTTAGTGTGAAATGCACTTAGACTGTTCATAACCCAAACTGAGCTGCAAATCTTTGACCATGCACTGCTAAACTTTTTACATTAGCAGCTATCTGTTGCATTTGCTAAAGCAAAATCACTGTCATTCCTAGTAAAGCTGAGGCATTTAAATGACTAATTTCAGAATTGAAACTACAAATCCCAAATTCAATCTCCTTTCTCTTATCAACATTCATTAAAATCATATTTACTTAAACTATTTAGTGCTTCAAATGAGCTGAAATAAGTGACCATCAAACCAGAGCCAAACTTTGAGGGAAACATTCCAGATAGATCTGCTTGAATGCAATGTATGAGCCTCTCCTGTGCCTTATACTTCAGGATTCAGTTATTCTGCTTCACTGTATTTATGAATCAAAGGCCTGATCCAAAGCCCATAAAAGTCAATGGAAAATTTTACTGACTTTGGATTAGGCACTATAATTGCATCTGCTTCTTATTTTGTCAAACAGTCTCCCCGTCCCTAAATAAATAAATAAATAAGCAAGCACGCATCTAACAGTTTTACAAAGAAGTTAAAACAAAATATAACTAATATTCTGTTTGCAACATTTTTCAGAACACCTTGGCACTGAACAATTAGCAAATTTGCGCTGACTCCTTGTGGTTTTGTATGCAGCAGCACTCTTACCCTATTTCGAAATGTCTCTTGAATTTGCCTTTTTATAAACAACTTCAAAGTTCAAGTAACCTGAAGAAATAATTATCTACAGCAAGTTTCAATTTACTAATAAAAATACTTTGATTAATGCTTGAATGCTTGATTTCCATATTTCTCCCTTGATCCTATCGTTCTGAGTACTTGGCTTCCACTGACATATCCATAAGAATTTTACTACTGGAGGCTGAGATGCTGCCTCAAATTTCCTTAAACTGAAAATTTAACCAATGACTGCATCTGCAAGATCCATACTGCCAAGACATTTCATTGGTTTAATCAAGTTTCTCAGAAATAATCATTGAGAAAATTAGTGCCATTTCCAGGTTAGCCAGTATCTTGTTAGAACGTGAAAATGGCAGATGCAGACATCAAGAACTAGAATAAAGATGGAAGTGAGGTAGGAGCATTTGGTTGCTTCTGTGATTATGAACTTACATGTCAATTTACATATCAAAAGTTTCACCTACTATTGTTATAAGTAGCGTTTAAGATCACTACAAATTAAAGATTAAACAATTATCCATACTTTGTATTTTTCAGTGTTACTTTCCACATTTGTCAGTTTCAGAGAAATACAATAAAGATCATAGAATCCTAGAATAGAATCATAGACTATCAGGGTTGGAAGGGACCTCAGGAGGTCATCTAGTCCAACCCCCTGCTCAAAGCAGGACCAATCCCCAAGTAAATCATCCCAGCCAGGGCTTTGTCAAGCCTGACCTTGAAAACCTCTAAGGAAGGAGATTCCATCACCTTCTTGGGTAACCCATTCCAGTGCTTCACCACCCTCCTAGTGAAAAAGTTTTTCCTAACATTCAACTTAAACCTCCCCCACTGCAACTTGAGACCATTACTCCTTGTTCTGTCACTGAGAACAGTCTAGATCCATCCTCTTTGGAACCCCCCTTCAGGTCCTTGAAAGCAGCTATCAAATCCCCCCTCATTTTTCTCTTCTGCAGACTAAACAATCCCAGTTCCCTCAACCTCTCCTCATAAGTCATGTGCCCTAATCATTTTTGTTGCCCTCCGCTGGACTCTTTCCAATTTTTCCACATCCTTGCAGTACGTGGCCCCAAACTGGACACAGTACTCCAGATGAGGCCTCACCAATGTCGAATAGAGGGGAATGATCATGTCCCTCGATCTGCTGGCAATGCCCCTACTTATACAGCCTAAAATGCCATTAGTCTTCTTGATAACAAGGGCATATTGTTGACTCATATCCAGCTTCTCGTCCACTGTAACCCCAGGTCCTTTTCTGCAGAACTGCTGCCTAGCCATTCGGTCCCTAGTCTGTAGCGGTGCATGGGATTCTTCAGTCCTAAGTGCAGGACTCTGCACTTGTCCTTGTTGAACCTCATCAGATTTCTTTTGGCCCAATCCTCTAATTTGCCTAGGGCCCTCTGTATCCTATCCTTCTCCTCCAGCGTATCTACCACTCCTCCCAGTTTAGTGTCATCTGCAAGCTTGTTGAGGGTGCAGTCCACACCATCCTCCAGATCATTTATGAAGATATTGAACAAAACCAGCCCCAGGACCGACCCCTGGGGCACTCCACTTGACACCGGCTGCCAACTAGACATGGAGCCATTGATCAATACCCGTTGAGCCCGACAATCTAGCCAACTTTCTACCCACCTTATAGTGCATTCATCCAGCCCATACTTCTTTAACTTGCTGACAAGAATACTGTGGGAGACCGTGTCAAAAGCTTTGCTAAAGTCAAGAAACAATACATCCACTGCTTTCCCTTCATCCACAGAGCCAGTTATCTCATCATAGAAGGCTATTAGATTAGTCAGGCATGACCTACCCTTGGTGAATCCATGCTGACTGTTCCTGATCACTTTCCTCTCCTCTAAGTGCTTCAGAATTGATTTCTTGAGGACCTGCTCCATGATTTTTCCAGGGACTGAGGTGAGGCTGACTGGCCTGTAGTTCCCAGGCTCCTCCTTCTTCCCTTTTTTAAAGATGGGCACTGCATTAGCCTTTTTCCAGTCAAGATAGCATAAAGTTAAACTCTTTAAACTGATTAGTCAAAATCGTCACAGGATTTGTAAAATACTATCCAAATATTTGCTTTCAACTACAAAATACACTGTAACAATTTCAATGTGCATGTACTGTGTAGTGAATGTACATGACTGATATGATGTGGTCAAGGAACCAGATTCACTCTAGGGTCTTGCTTGAGACCCTCGTGGAAAAGGCTTATGGAATTTAACCTGATAGAGTTGAATGGAAATTATTCTAAAAACCTATCTGAATTTTAGAGATTTCTACAGATGTTTGAAAGTATCCTACAGCAGGGATATAACTCTGTATTAAGTTCTAGAGGATGATCAAACATACACCCAAGTAACAGAAAACCATTACACACCACTATCGGCAGTGTATAATGTTCTATGACATTATACAGAGCTTTTTGCAAGGTTCTTACTACTTCCCATTTTCCAAGGGGCCCACAGTGTGTTCTGCCAACAACTGTGAAATAGCTTGCTGTTCTAAGTAAGGTGCAGTATGCCCAGGGCAGCTGATTAGCACATCCTCTCAGCGGTCTCCATCAGCCAGGCCTGCATGGAACCCAGGAGGAGGATATAGCTGCTTCCAGCAGGCAGAACCCTTGAGGGACACAGCAGAAGAAAAACCGTCTGCCCTACCCCACCAGCCGTGAACTCTCTAAGCTGCGCAGTTGGGCGGCCGTGCAGGAGAGATTCAAGTGCCGCGCACTTGATTAGCAGAGCCGTGCATGCTCCTTCCCCCCACCCCACGTTGCTCCTGCAGCTGCTCCTGGGACCCTCCTGCTGACTGTGGAGGGTGCTGGTGTGAGAGTGTCCCCCTTCCCCTGCACCCCATCTCCACAGAGCAGAGGAGAGGGGACAGGGCTCAGGACTTGCAGAAGCTCTGAGGTCTGAAGGAGCCTTCCAGGCAGTGAGTGAGTGCCTTAAAGAGAGAGAGCACGGCATCTCTCAGAAACTTCCTCAGCAGCCAGCACACACAATCTCGGTCTCTGTGTCTCACACACACAGACACTCTCTCTGTCTCTCCCGCTCCCCCCTGCCCTTATACCCCATCTGCACAGAGCGGGTGAGAGGGGACATGGCTCAGGAGCAGGAGAGCTTTCAGTGAATGTCTTAAAGAGAGCACACGGCATCTCAGAAATTTCCCCAGCAGCCAGCACACAGTCAGTCAGTCAGTCAGTCACCCACACACTCTCTCTCTCTCACACACACACACACACACACTTGTATTATCATTGTTGTTACTTCTTGGTACTTCCTGCAATGCATATATATTCTCTGTAATTTTATTCTTTCAAAGTGTGTTATTTTAGTGTTTTGACTGGTCTATGCATTTCATAATTTTTATTTCTCTCTTACACTTACATTTAATTCTTTGAGTAGCAAGCTCTAAAATGCCCCACCTGTCCTGGCTGGAGTAACTTTTTAAAAAATATATATCTAGGTTTTTTGTTTCTACTGGTGGCGCACATCTGCATATTACCTCAGTGCACATAACATTTATTCCGCACATTAGAGGGAACACTGCCCACCAGTGAATCTTTCTTGGGGTGTAATGGTCAAGATAACATGTAGAGATGCAGTTTGCAGATGCATCAGCAAGGATAATTTAATCCAAAAGCTGAACTGCCACATCTACTCTGGGTTTAGTATGGAATATTCTTTTCGGCGGCTAAATTGGATCAAATTCTATCTGTCAAGCAGTAACCACTGTGTGACTCTTCATTTTTAACAGCTTCAATTACAGCTTTGTTCTGTCTCACCGCAGAGTGACAAATCCTTGCGTCATGCAGATTAAATGTTTAAACATTTTACATTTTCCATAAAATCTCTCTCTCTCTCCTACTCCTCAGCTGATTCTTTTTTCTCAGATTTCTTCCCCCATCTCACTTCAAAAGCCAAATGCTCCCTTTTTTCAGTCCCACCCATGATGCTTCAAACCACAGTTGGGAGCAGTACAATAGGACTCGCTCCGGAGCCCATCAGCAATACAGTTTAAGAATATCTGCTGCTAAACAATGTGGTATTTCTACCTCTGCATCCCATTCCAGTGGGGCAACATACCGTATTCCTGCCCACTTAATGTTGATTATGATCATTGTTTCATTACCATAATAGAGAGAAGCGCTCAGCACCAAAGCAGACAAATGCTTATGTCAGAAATATTATTGGAAAGAAGCAGACCCCGCTGCCAGAAATCACCAGGAGCAAATTTATGTACTTGGTCACATCAGGCATAAAGGTGGAAATAACCTTGAGACTTTAGCATGGAAGGAATGGTAGTGAGTCATCGTAGTAGGGGACTACCAGTGAGGAGATGGATAGATGGTGTGCAGCAGGTCACTGGGAGGGCAGCTGATGAGTGCTCAAAGTTAGCGATGGCTCAAGAAGGCTTCCAAAACTTCTGCTACAATTTCACCAATACTCAGACCTGAATAAATGGATTTTACTTGCTTACATTTTACCATAGCGTCAGGCATGCCACATCTTCAGTCTCGCAACCAAAACCTTCCCCGTATAGGAACGGACGTGGGGGCAGGCACTAATTCTGAGCACGGTACACTTTGCACCACACTCAGCAAGTGCACAGCTCCCAACCAAACCGCCTCCTTTGCCCAGAACTGCAGCAGCATGCATACAGCACTTTATAGTGGCAGTGATTCTTCCCTATGCACAGTCAGGGCCTGACAAGCTACACAGCATTTGGAGTCCGAATTCTGAGGAATTCTGTTTGACTCAGCCAGGATTTCTTCAAGGGACCCCTAGGCAGTGTAGCCCAGTGCATCTGCACAACAGTCTTGAAGAGGTTACAACATACTCTCCATTCTGTGCCCACCCAGGTCTGCTTGCTACCATTAAAGGGAGAGAGGCAGAGGTCTGTGGCCCTTTATCTCTTAAAATTATTAAAAAATCAATCTCATTTTCATCACATATACATTAGATGTATCTAGAGTAATGTACATATCCCATGTGTTTCTTTGAAGTCTGG
The DNA here is from genome assembly GCF_015237465.2 of Chelonia mydas. Classification (NCBI taxonomy): domain Eukaryota; kingdom Metazoa; phylum Chordata; order Testudines; family Cheloniidae; genus Chelonia; species Chelonia mydas. Next base: position 49,425,176 of record NC_051251.2, on the reverse strand, counting down.
CTTTGATCTCCCAAACAGACTTTCTGTGCACAAATTGGGGAAATCCACATGAAAGCAGGCAGTTAGATGCAGAATTACCCAATTGCACATGCAAAAGTTAGTGGGTATGCAAACGCTAAAGTTTACAAGGGAAACTGCTGCACTTCGGGCTGAAAGTTTGACCCAAGATATGTTTATTTAAAGGCCTCCTTTGTCCTAATGTTCATTTTCTACTTAACATTTAAGAACATATGCTTGTTAATAGGCTTGTTTGCTATTATAATTGTCTATAATACAGTATGTTCAGTCTTGAAATACCCAGATCAAAATCCCCACTTAACTCATCAATCTCTCATGACTGTTGTGATCAACTCATTTTTTAAAAAATACTTTTTGAAATAGATCTTTTTGTTTTCTTTAACAAAAGACATGTTTCCTGGGGCTGAAAGGACCTTTCTGTGCAATTCCAATGTCTTTTACATTTGTGCCTTTCCTTAGGGGGCCTGAAACATATTGGTGCCTTAATACATAATTAGAAAAGACTTAATTTAATTTAATTTAAAAAGGCTTAATTAGTATCCAAAACAAAGGGTGAAATCAATGAGAGCTTTACCACCGGCTTCAGTGGGGCCAGCATTTTGCCTGTAGTTTTCATTCTACACATTGATTTTTATCATATTTATTTTACAGACAAAAATGAGATGGAAGCAACTATTTGAGTCATATAATCAAGAAAGATTCTTCTGTGCTTTAAAGTGTAATTTACATTATATGATTTTTCATTTTTGGCAGGAAGTTGAAGTTAATGTTTACAGTCTGATAGCTTGTGATGTGCATAAACATAGACACTATGGATGGGATAGAAGCACGGATGCATTTGTGTTGATTATTATCTGGTTTGGTTTACTTTTGATTTGATTGTTTTCAATGTCTGGCAAAGGCAAGAGAGCCCAAGATCAAGTGTTTTTTTTGGAACATATTCATTACAAATCAAAACAACTAAACTACCTGTAATTTTCACTTGGGACCAAACGAAATTTGAAATAAAAAAAGGTAAATTAACCCTTTATCACCTCCAAACCACCTCACTGAAGAATCAAATCAATACCAACGACGTTCTAATATGATAACGGTGGAAGTGATATTTCAATATAAAATAACCGAGACGATGTTTACAAGGTAGATAAATTAAATATAGATACACCGTTTGTAGGGAGACCTGGCTGATGGGCAATGGCTTTCCCTGCTGTTGGACTTAGCTAACTAGATTCAAGCAGACGTTCACTCATGTCTTAAGCCAGAACTTAGAATCATATAACCATAGGGTTAGAAGGGACTGCACGGGTCAACTATTCTAACCCCCTGCCAAGATGCAGGATCTTCATGTTCATGTTTCTGCAGAAACTTCTTGTTTCTTTGGTTAGTCAGAATTTATTTCCCTCCCAAAAGCAAATGCCGGAGCAGTCAAAATCTGGAAATCTGCTGCCTCAGCAACAGGAATAAGAGCTCATCTAACAAAAGGATTTCATTCTACACTCTTAACCGTGAACACATTTCTTGGGGCAAGTGAACCAGCCTCTGATTATGCAATAACAAATATTTACTGGAGCAATTTATAGCATTTAAGTGTCCAACTGCCTAGTCTGTGGTGGTGGTCAGAAGGTCTGTGACAATTAAATAACAATTAAAGGACCATAATTTTGCACCCATCACTAGCTGCAGCGGCAAAGTTTGAGACAATGTTAAAAATGTGGCCCATAATGCGAGTAACTTTTTAAAAACAACATCTTTTATTTTTAATGAGAGAAGTAAACAAGCAATATCATACATATTTTGTTGTAGTTTAAAATTGCTGACAATCATTGTATTTAGTAAATCTATGTATTTTAAATCTGAATTTTAAAACCTGTTCATAATAAAGTGTAAAAATCTTTCACTTCCCACCCAGATGTGTGGATATGCTTGTCACCCATTCCTCTATTGCCATATTAAGGGTTGATGTTCCACTGTAGCCAAATAGACTATTGTCAGAGTCCAGGAGATTTCTTTGGTTTACGGAATATACGTGAGCTTCATTTCTCTACCAGGATGTTGTGGAAATAGTTTAAGAAAGTTTCAATAAAATTGCAGAAAATAGTGTGAATCTCGAATGATTCTCTGAGAAAATGGCCATGGTCTTTTGCCTGTAGAGAGCTACTGGGGGAGATGTTGCAGTTGAAGTTATCTATCAAAAGCAATGACCATACATCTGTTTGCAAACAGGAATGTTATCACTTCTTCCTCCCATTGTGAAAAGCTATTGATAGTTTTCTCCCAGCAGCTCCTCTGAGTTTTCTTGTATTGAGCACATGCTATGGCTGCTGCTGGGACCCAAGCTGTTAGCTTAATTAGAGGATAAGTCTAAACTAAAGAGTCATGGACCAAATTCAGGGCTGGTGTAAGCAGGAACAGCTAGCAGAGACTTCAGTGGGTACTGTGCCCATTTATGCCATGGATAAATTTTGGTCCTTGTCTCCACAGAATCAAAAATGACTTTCAGGCAGTAATTTATACAGTATGTTGGAAAGATTCAAGAATTCTGCTGCTAATGACAGTATTTAAATGTTAAATGAGATGATAACAACTACTTTTTACTGAATATATTTAGAGAAAAAGGCAGCAGGATTAAATTGTTTGTGCAATGGAGCAATTCCATTGATTTCAGTGGAGACATCAAATTTACATCACTAGAGAAATTGGCCCATCATATTTTATGAAAAAATACAACTAAACACAGTGTTGTTGTAGCAGTGTTGGTGCCAGAATATGAAGACACAAGATGCATGAAGTAACATCTTTTACTGGAACAACTTTGGTTGATGAAACAGAGAGGTTTTTGAGCTACAACAAGCTCTTCTTCAGGTCTAGAAAAGGTTAGGAACAGCCCTGGGTACTAGGCAGGTTCCCCAATATGCCAATTTATTTATGGGTCACCTTAAGGAGGAATTTCTGGAAAAAAACACCACGAAACCAATAATATACCTAAGATACCTCAATGATGTTTCTATCCTCTGGACAGACAACCTAAACACTCTCAAAGATTTCTACCACAACTTCAATGACTAGCGCCCACCCACCCAAAATCTCTCTAGAACTCTCCCATATAAGCATCAACTTCCTGAACACCACAGTCAGCTTCAGCAATGGAACCTTACAGACAACTATATACAAGAAACCCATAGATCACCAAACTTACCTCCACAGATCCAGTAGCCACTCTAGAGGCACTAAGAAATCTGTTATCTACAGGCAGGCACTCAGATACTGCAGTATATGCTCCATTCAGAAAGACCAAGATACATACCTTAACACACTTAAAACCACTTTCACCAGACAAGGACACTCTACCAGAGAAGTAGATCACATCATTGAACGGGCCACCCAAAACCCCCGAGAGAACCTGCTCCAATACAGGGGGGCAAAAACAACCCAGAGAGTGCACAGCTGTAGTTGCCACTGAGTACCCCATACTGGAACCCCTATGGGAAATCACTAAACAATTACAATCCATACTTGATGGGGATCACATCCTGAAAGAAATCTTTCCCAGCCCCCCTCTTCTGGCTTTCAAACTATCCCTCAACCTCTCTAAGCTCATCATTAGAAGCAAGCTCCCTGTAGACCCGGACCCAACAACTCAAAGTGGCACCAGACTCTGCCAGAACAACAGTGCAAAACTGATCATCGTACCCCACTACTACGATGATCAATACCCCCCAACACACCTTTCAAGATCCATGGGCCTACACATGCCTATCAAAACATGTGGTATACCTCATCCAGTGGATCAAATGCCCCAACAACAATCAGGTGGGTGAAACCATGCAATTGCTACACTTCTGAATAAACTCTCACAGAAAAATGACAAAAGAAAAAACACTGTATCAACCATGAGTGAACACTTTTCATAAAGTGATCACTCCATATCTAACTTCTCAACCTTTGTCCTCAAAAAGAAACCTGCACAACACCTTCAAAAGATGAGCCTGGGAGCTTAAATTGATAACTCTGCTAGACTCTAAAAATCATGGATACAACAGAGATACAGGTTTAATGACTCATCACAACAATCTGTGACCCACTAACCCTTCTTTATGCTATGACTGCAGATGTGTAATTTACTCACTTCATCTTAAATGGTTTCTTGCAACATGCGTTTACCCATTATGCTACACAATCTGTTCCACTTGGTATTCAGCTGTGACCCTCTGGGTATGTCTACACTGCAATCAAACACCTCCAGCTGTCCCATGCCAGCTGACTCAGGCTCACGGACCTCAGGCTATGGAGCTATTTAATTTCAGTCTAGACGGTTGGACTTGGGATAGAGCCTGAGCTCTAGGACTCTCCCCCTTCACAGGGTCCCAGGGCTCAGCATGGGCTCTGGGATCCTGGGCTAGAGCCCAAGCCTAAACATCTACACCACAATTAAACAGTCACTGTGATAGTGCCCCCCATAAGGCTCTAATGAAATATGCTTATATGTAGACATACCCTCTGATAGATATATGACATAACTGGAATATATTTTGTGCTACATATCCCATGTAACATATCTCTGTAAAGGTTATGATCTACTGAATCTATTCATCCTATTTGTATGCATGAATCATAGAATCATAGAATATCAGGGTTGGAAGGGACCTCAGGAGGTCATCTAGTCCAACCCCCTGCTCAAAGCAGGACCAATCCCCAACTAAATCATCCCAGCCAGGGCTTTGTCAAGCCTGACCTTAAAAATATCTAAGGAAGGAGATTTCACCACCTCCCTAGGTAACGCATTCCAGTGTTTCACCACCCTCCTAGTGAAAAAGTTTTTCCTAATATCCAACCTAAACCTCCCCCACTGCAACTTGAGACCATTACTCCTTGTTCTGTCATCTGCTACCACTGAGAACAGTCTAGAGCCATCCCCTTTAGACCCCCCTTTCAGGTAGTTGAAAGCAGCTATCAAATCCCCCCTCATTCTTCTCTTCCGCAGACTAAACAATCCCAGTTCCCTCAGCCTCTCCTCACAAGTCATGTGTTCCAGTCCCCTAATCATTTTTGTTGCCCTCCGCTGGACTCTTTCCAATTTTTCCACATCCTTCTTGTAGTATGGAGCCCAAAACTGGACACAGTACTCCAGATGAGGCCTCACCAATGTCGAATAAAGGGGAATGATCACGTCCCTTGATCTGCTGGCAATGCCCCTACTTATACATCCCAAAATGCCATTGGCCTTCTTGGCAACAAGGGCACACTGTTGACTCATATCCAGCTTCTCGTCCACTATAACCCCTAGGTCCTTTTCTGCAGAACTGCTGCAGAGCCATTCGGTCCCTAGTCTGTAGCGGTGGATGGGATTCTTCCATCCTAAGTGCAGGACTCTGCACTTGTCCTTGTTGAACCTCATCAGATTTCTTTTGGCCCAATCCTCTAATTTGCCTAGGGCCCTCTGTATCCTATCTCTACCCTCCAGCATATCTACCTCTCCTCCCAGTTTAGTATCATCTGCAAACTTGCTGAGGGTGCAATCCACACCATCCTCCAGATCATTTATGAAGATATTGAACAAAACCGGCCCCAGGACCGACCCTTGGGGCACTCCACTTGATACCGGCTGCCAACTAGACATGGAGCCATGGATCACTACCCATTGAGCCCGACAATCTAGTCAGCTTTCTATCCACCTTATAGTCCATTCATCCAGCTCATACTTCTTTAACTTGCTGGCAAGAATACTGTGCGAGACCATATCAAAAGCTTTGCTAAAGTCAAGGAACAACATGTCCACCGCTTTCCCCTCATCCACAGAGCCAGTTATCTCGTCATAGAAGGCAATTAGATTAGACAGGCATGACTTGCCCTTGGTGAATCCATGCTGACTGTTCCTGATCACTTTCCTCTCCTCTAAGTGCTTCAGAATTGACTCCTTGAGGACCTGCTCCATGATTTTTCCAGGGACTGAGGTGAGGCTGACTGCCCTGTAGTTCCCAGGATCCTCCTCCTTCCCTTTTTTAAAGATGGGCACTACATTAGCCTTTTTCCAGTCGTCCGGGACTTCCCCCAATCGCCATGAGTTTTCAAACATAATGGCCAATGGCTCTGCAATCACATCCGCCAACTCCTTTAGCACTCTCGGATGCAGCGCATCTGGCCCCATGGACTTGTGCTCGTCCAGCTTTTCTAAATACTCCCGAACCACTTCATTCTCCACAGAGGGCTGGTCACCTCCTCCCCATGCTGTGCTGCCCAGTGCAGTAGTCTGGGAGCTGACCTTGTTCGTGAAGACAGAGGCAAAAAAAGCATTGAGTACATTAGCTTTTTCCACATCCTCTGTCACTAGGTTGCCTCCCTCATTCAGTAAGGGGCCCACACTTTCCTTGACTTTCTTCTTGTTGCTAACATACCTGAAAAAACCCTTCTTGTTACTTTTAACATCTCTTGCTAGCTGCAACTCCAGGTGTGATTTGGCCTTCCTAATTTCACTCCTGCATGCCTGAGCAATATTTTTATACTCTTCCCTATTCATTTGTCCAATCTTCCACTTCTTGTAAGCTTCTTTTTTGTGTATCATTTTTGTATTCAAAGTTATGAATATGGACTATGTACTGGCTTGATTTTTAAGTAGCCTTTGTAAAGCATTTGGTCAGTTTCTTGAGAAAGGAATTTGCAAATTAAGTGCCCATTCAAGAAGCACTTAAGGGACAATGGATCTTGGAATGCTCCAATCCACATAAGAAGTCTACTTGAGGACGTTCAAGGTGGCATGTGACCCATGGCTGCTACCTGTAAGTTCTGAGTCATGCATGGACATGTGACTGGCCCATGTGACTCCTAACTCCATATTGTAGTTGGGATTCTACACAGGGGGAGTGAGGGGTGTCCACCCACCAGAGAAAGTCTATTTAAACCCCAGGAAGACCCCTATATTTTGTCTTCAGCTGGCTAAAGAGATAGCCTCTCCACCCCCAAGGATACCTGAAAGAAACTGGAACAAAGGATAGTAACTACAGGGGGTGTGAGTGATTGCTGGACCCAGACTAGAAGGAGACTAGTCTGTAAAAGGAAGCTTATTGGAATTCCTCTAAGGGTGAGGTTTTTATCTGTATTCAGTTTTCTTAGACATAGACTTGTGTGTTCTATTTTACTGTGCTTGGTAATTCACTTTGTTCTGTCTGTTACTACTTGGAACCACTTAAATCCTACTTTCTGTATTTAATAAAATCACTTTTTACTTATTAATTAATCCAGAATATGTATTAATACCTTGGGGGTGGGGAGCAAACGGTTGTGAATATCTCTCTATCAGTGTTATAGAGGGCAAACTATTTATGAGTTTACCCTGTATAAGCTTTACACAGGGTAAAACAGATTTATTTGGGGTTTGGACCCCATTGGGAGTTGGGCATCTGAGTGTTAAAGACAGGAACACTTCTTAACTTGCTTTCAGTTAAGTCTGCAGCTTTGGGGCATATGGTTCAGACCCTGGGTCTGTGTTGGAGCAGACTGGGGTGCCTGACTCAGACAGGGTGCTGGAGTCCCAAGCTGGCAGGGAAAGCAGGGGCAGAAGTAGTCTTGGCACATCAGTTGGCAGCCCCAAGGGGCTTTCTGTGATCCAACCTGTCACAGTCACATAGCTGGATCGCTGCAAACCTGAGTCAGCTGACAGGGCCAGCTGCAGGTGTTTAGCTGCAGTGTAGACATACCCTCTGATAACCTTTTCCAGAGCTGAAGAACAGCTCTGTATAGCTCAAAGGCCTCTTTCACCAACAGAAGTTAGTCCAATACAAGATATTATCTCACCCACCTTGTCTCTCAAAATAAAGACATTACATTTTTCATTCCTCTTTCTCACAGCATTTGTGCAGTTACCATATTCAGTCTGACAAAGAAATGTGGATGAGAGAGGACATCAAGGGGTGTCCATTGCAGCTGGAGGATATGTTTTGCTTTCCAAAAACAATGAAAGTGACTCCAATCTTGCACAACGTGTGTTGGCTACATTTTAGCAGACTGTTGAAATACTCCCAAGCTGCATGTAAATTAGCATCCTCTAAAAGTAAAGAAAAAATGTCTAAGATAACAAGGACTTAAAACACAAAGGGTGCCGGGCACTGATGCCAATTAAACAAATTAAAACCAAATTCGCAACCACTCCATGATAAATCATCTTGAAGATTTGTAGGTTTTCTTTCCCTGAATGCAGCTGGTATCCAAGAAATCGGAAGCCAAAGGGTGGAAAACAGCTAACATGAAAATTGTCTTTGGCCTATGTAATATAACTGTGCTTCACCATTGAGGGTGTTTAGAATGATTAGGCCAAATTAAACCAGTGGAATTTTGTTAAACTGTGGGCACTGCTCCATCCATGTAGCTATGTTGCTTCCAGCCCAATGCCTCACATTCCCTGTTTTCCTGGTATCCTGTCCATAAAAATCCCTCCAGCAAACATGGGCCCTTTGACTCCAGTTCCACTGATCACAGTTCATCTTCCCTGTTCTACAAACATTTTAACATAAACATTGAAAAATAATAATTGATGCCTAGACCCCCGTCCCATGTCCTTTCGGTCAGAGGTTGCTAGAACATAGTCAAGATAGCATCTCATCGTTATCACAGACTCAGCAGATGACATTGTCTTGGAGATAGTTTGGTGTCAACAGGCGACCACACTTGAAGTGACCTGTCTCTTTATCTCAGACTCCAGTAAATTATCTGTGGAGTCTCCACCCTCCCTGTGGGGTTGGCCTCCAGAAGGTCTCTGTCTCTCCATTCTGTGATGAGTTCTGTATCTCTGTAGGCTCTCTCTGGATGTTGTCTGCTGACTCATAAGTGTCTCCTGTTCCTTCAGATCACTTGTCCCTCTTGTGTCGTCATCTCTTGTGACCTTGGTGCAACTGCACCCCTCACAACTCCTTCAGTCCACTCTTTATGGTGTCTCTCTAATGGCTGGATCCTCACAGGAGTGCAGGTCTCCAAGGCCAGCAAGCCGTTGGCTGACATGTCGTGCTCTTGTGCTTGCTTTCTCTGATTGTTGGCCATCTCTCAACAGTATCTCCATTTGCTTGGCTACAACAGGTCTCCCCTCACTGGTAGCAGGGTTTTGGTTCTTCATCCCACCAGTGCCTGCACTGGACTATTTTGGCAACCCCATAATGGGGTATTCCCATATGCCAAAAATGCTAATGAAAGGTCCAAACCACAAGAAACAGCCTTGTTAACAGTCTCTTAGCTGTTTTTACTAGTTCCACCTAACACCATTACTCTGTGGGTATGCTGAGGAGAAGATGTGGTGATAAAACTCCTATTTGCACACACATTCCTTGAATTCTTCTTAATTCCCCCCCCCCGACCCCATCCAATAAATTGGGGTGCATTGTCAGTGAGTATAGTGTCCGGAATGTCATCTGTCACAAAGTGGGCCTTGAATTTGCTAAACATTGACTTGCTTCTTATACCAGTCAGAGCACCGATCTCCCAAAAATGTGCACAGCAGTCCACCATAATCAAGCATTGCTTTTCACTGAAGGTAAATAAGTCTTTTCCCACCTTTTCCCGTGGTCGGGTGAGCAGCTCATGTGGCATAACCAGCAGGTGTAACACAGTTCTATCAACAAATGGAGCTGCGTATTCATGCCCAGCCAGTAAACAAGCCTGTCTCAGACAGCTAGCAATGCCCTGGTGTGAGGCATGTATTTTTTGCAAGACATCGCTACATAATGAGGCAGGGACAACAGCTCTCTCTCCTCAAAATAGGATTCCATCCTGCACACTCAGCTCATCTTTGATTTGAAAATATGGTTCTGCTCCTACTGGTGCTTGGCTTCTGCCTTCTGGCCACCATACTGGTTCAATATCCTGCAATATCCTTTTCCGTAGCCTCCTTGATTTTCATCAGTTTCACTGCTGAAACTGGGCAATAGTGCAGCATGTTCATGGATTCAACACCCTGATCCCCTTCCCGCAACTCGTTGGTGCTGGGTCCATACACCCTGCTAAGGGTGTTAGTTAACACCATGAATAGTCCTGGCCAGTATCTGATCTCTACCTGGTAGCACCGTTGGTGCATCAACATATGCTGAAATCTCTTTGGAGCACTAAGAAGGGGCTTTGCCATGAATGTCTCTAGAGGTTTGTAGCCTGACTGCACTATTACTGGGTGGCCATAGGTGTACAAATGGAATCGCTTCACTCCAAATACCACAGCCAGAAGTTCTTTTTCTATTTAGATGTGCCCTGTTCAGTCTCTGACAGGGCTCTGCTGGCATAAGTGACAGGCTGCTCCTGGAAAAGCACTACTCCCAGTCCTTTCTCCAATGCATCACACTGGAGTGTCAGTGGCTCTCCTGCTGGTAATACATCAGGACAGGGGCATCCATTATCATTTGTTTCAGTGTATCAAATGCTTGCTGTTGGGACCTGTCCAGTGCCACTCAGCATCCTTTCTTGAGAGCTGATGTATGGTTCCATCACAGATGTGGATAGAACTTGGACAGAAAATAATTATTCCTATGAAGTGCTGTACTTCTTTCACATCCATTGAAGCTGGCATGTCTCTGACTGCCTTGATCTTGTTGGGATCTACTTTTGGTCCCTCTGCTGTGAGCAGACATCCAATGTGTGTCATCTAATGCTGTTTGAGTTGTATTTTGTCTAGGTTCAGTTTTATGTTCTTGTTCCTGCATCACTGTAGAAAAACTTATAGTTCTTGTCATGGGTCTTGTTCAGCTTCTGTATCATAACTAGGGCTACGATTTTGTCACAGAGGTCACAGAAGTTACGGAATCAGTGACTTCCAGACACCTCTGTAACTTGAGCCCCTGGCACTTGGGAGATTTAGGGTCCCCTGCCACCTCTGGGAACTGCGGGGGCCCAAGCTCCCAGCCACAGAGGGCAGCAGGGGTAACCTACAGCTCCCAGGCCACTGCAGGGGGGGGAAGCAGGGGTGCCCGGAGCTCCCAGTGGCAGGAAGACCTGAATTCCTGGCCGCCATAGGCAGCAGGGCTCCTGGGAACTCCCAGCCACCACGGGCAGGGGGGTGCTCTGCAGCTCCTGGCCACTGCGGACAGCGGGGCCGCCCTGCAGCTTCCAGCTGCCACGGGCGCCCTGGAGCATGGCGCCACCATGGGCAGCCGGGCGAGCTACTGTGGGGTAGCCAGGATGCCCTGGAGCAGAGAGCCACCGTGGGCAGAGGGGGAACCTGGGGGCTTTGAGCACCATAGGTGGCGGTACTCCGAGCTTGGAGCCACCTGCCATGGGGGGACCCTGCACCTCCGATTCAGGCCCCCTGGATGGTATGGGGAGCCTGAAGCTCCCCATTTTGTCATGCATATTTTAGTAAAAGTTATGGATAGGTCACGGACAGTCCTTCCAGCACTTGGGTGAGTTCTCTCTGGAACTCCTCTAGTGCAGGGCTTTTGCACATTGGCATACGTGCCATCTAAGTTGTCAGCATGCTAGACTCTTTATCCAGGCTTTTGTGCCAATACCTGTCCTCACATCACAGACCATAAAGATTCTGGCTTTGGACTGTTCTGGCAAGATGTCATCAATTGTGAGCAGTGGATCGTGGACAACTTTTCAGGTGAGGTACTATGAGGTCACATTTTCCTATAGACTGCATTATGCTCTCATTGTACATTATTAGATTGCTACTGCTCTTTGTAATGGGTGTTTTCGAATCCAATTCACCCAGAGAAATCACATTATAGGAGGCCCTCCTATCCAGCTGAAATTGCACATGGCATTTCCCCATTACCACTGTTATATGCATAGAGGTTGGCACTGCCCTGTGTTGCTTTCCTCTCCCAATAGCCTGAACCTGCTAAACACTCAGACTCAAGGAGAGAGTCATGACGTCATCACTGCTGTCTGATGTGCCCTTCCCACCTTGCACAAGTCTGACTCAATCTTTCAGAGGCCTTCCTCTGCTCTTGCACACACTGCTAAAACGGTTTAACTTCCCAGATTCTTTACAATGCTGTCCTAGTGCAGAACACGTCTCCTTTACCCGCTCATGCTGTCTCCCACGGTAAATGCATCTCACTATGGTTATGGAACCCTGGCCACCTGCTCCCCTTTGCAGTTGTCTCACTGCACGCACTTCTGGTTTTGTGGTGCCTCTTAGGACTTGCACCTTTCCCTTGAGGCTCCCGCTACACGCCCCATGTGTAAGCATCTGTCTAATTTCAAAAACAACTAGGAGTCCGGTGGCACCTTAAAGACTAACAGATTTATTTGAGCATAAGTTTTCGTGAGTAAAAACCCCACTTCTTCAGATGCATGGAGTGAAAATTAGAGATGCAGACACAAATATATCGCCAAGTCAGAGGTGAAAGTAAGCTGATATGCCGTGCCCAACTAGACCGGCTTTCCCAAGCTGGTGATTTAAAGCGCCCGGGGCTTCCTTCCGGGCCCTTTAAATCGCCTTCTGAGCCCCACTGCCGGAGCCCCAGGGTAGCGGCGGCAGGGCTCTGTCAGCAATTTAAAGGGCCCGGAGCTCCGCTGAGGTAGCAGCAGCCGGAGCCCTGCGCCCTTTAAATCGCCCCTGAGCCCCGGGGCTCCCAGCTTCTTTTGCAGCTGGTTGCTCCAGGGGTGATTTAAAGGGCCGGAGCCCCGGGGCCTTTAATTCTTGATTTAAAGGACCGGGGTATTTAAAGGCCACGCCCCCTGCTCAGGACTCCAGCGTACCGGTAAGTCCTTTAAGTTACTTTCACCCCTGTACCAAGTGCTGTAGATTAGCCTGTCCCAAGTTAGGGAGTCTGTGAAGTCCCTGAAATTGCATGTAGCAGCCAGAGTGTGTGAGGCTGTAACACAGAGATCTTTGCATTGGCTCTAACAATTCTCTTCTCTTCTCATTGGTCTCTAGTGAAACACCTGTGGTGCTCCACCATTTCATTCTGCTTTGGGGAGCAATAGGTCCCCAGGGCTCCTAGGCCTGCTGTGAGGCTTGTGGCAATGGTGCGTTTCAGAGTGATGCAGATCTCTCTGCCTTGTTCCCCAACAGGATAAAACAACAGTTTGCCTCTCCTCTTGTTGTCGTCCTCCTGCCCGTACTGCTCAGACTCTTCTTTCCACTGGGTCCACCACTGCGCTAAGTTTGTGTCTGCAAAATCCAGGGCTCCTGGGGCCTTCAGACCAAGTTCCACGGTTCAAACTGCCAGCTGCTGCTCTGCAGAGAACTCACAGCTCAGCCGCTGAATGCAGGTTAAGTTGAACCAATGCAACTTTATTAAACCCTGTTTTCCTAGTATCCCATAAATAACAGGCCCTCCAGAGAACATAGGCCCTCTGACTCGCATTCCATAATACAAGAAGCAGGCTTCCCCCAATATGCCTACACAGGCTGCTCATGTGAGGGCAAAGCTGTTCATGGACACTCCACCCCTTTAGAGAGTGGTATGCGCATGTAAAAGATTCAATTATAAAACTATCAGAGGGCCTCCTCTGACATGCCAAATGGTATTTGGTTTGGTATATCCAAAGTATTGTTTATTTTAACAGTAGGAACAAAGATAAAAAGGATTTTAAACCAACATGCCTATCCTACTTAATGTCCTACCTTTCCCCAGACAGTGCGATAGGCAGGCCTAACTTCTTCAGACAATGCTAGCAGGTTCCTGCCTCTGAACCTGGTTCACCCAAACAACTAGACCCCTCTCTTGAGAGTGAGCTTTTTTGAAAACTGCTAGAGCATCGGCGCCGACTCCGTGGGTGCTCCGGGGCTGGAGCACCCACGAGGAAAAAAAAAATAGTCGGTGCTCAGCACCCACTGGCGGCCCCGTGGATCAGCTCCTCCCCCTCCCCCCAGCGCCTCATGCCCGCGATCAGTTGTTCAGCGGCGTGCAGGAGATGCTGGCAGGGGAGGAGAGGGGTAGATGCAGGGGCAGGAAGAGGCGGGGCAAGGGTGGGGGATTGGGGGAAGGGGTGGAGTGGGGGCATGGCCTGGGGCAGAGCAGGGGTCAAGCACCCCTCCGGGAACTCAGGAAGTCGGTGCCTCTGGCTTATAATACCTTGCTACCCCTTGCTACTTCTTTCCTCAACACAACTTCTCAAAGATTTTTTATTCATTATTATTTATTTCTAGTAGCACCCGTAATATGAAAGGTATTTCCGAACACAGAACTCAGCCCAAACTTTTCCCTGAGGAGCCCACTCCAAATTTTTTCCTGTTCCCTGCAGTAATCCCTCCCCAATAGTGTCTTTCCTCTTCTCCCACTGAGGCCCCAGAGACTCAGAGTTCTGTGTCTCTTCTGTGCCAGCTCCTAATGTATCTTTTCCCCTCCTGCACAGACACCTCGATCTGGATCCTCTAACACAGCAGTTCTCAACCAGTGGTACGTATACCCCTATGGATACACAGAGGTCTTCCAGGGGTTACATCAACTCATGTAGATATTTGCCTAGTTTTACAACAGGCTACATAAAATGCACTAGCAAAGTCAATACAAACTAAAATTTCATACAGACAATGACTTGTTTATACTGTTCTATATTCTGAAATATAAGTACAATATTTATATTCCAATTGATTTATTTTACAAGTATGTGGTAAAAATGAGAAAGTAAGCATTTTTTCACTAATAGTGTGCTATGACAGTTTTGTATTTTGATGTCTGATTTTGTAAGCAAGTAGTTTTTAAGTGAGGTGAAACTTGGGGGTACACAGGACAAATCAGACTCCTGAAAGGGGTACCATATCTGGAAAGGTTGAGAGCTACTGCTTTAATATTTCCCTCCCCTGCAGAGATTTCTCAACCCATCCCTACCTCCTACAAGTGGAAGAGGGAGCAGAAGAGCAGTGTAGAAGGGCCAGCAGCACTAAAGAATCCCCTTTCTTGCAGATTCCCAGAATTCACCTGTCCCATTACCCCATCTCCAAATAAACAAACACATAAATAAGGAAAACAGCAAAAAACATCCCATCCAATGGCTAACTACCTGGAAATTCTACGTGGGGAACTTCAGTTTCCTGCCCCTCCGCTCCCTCCCATGGCTTCTTAATGGACAGAAACAATTGAACCTTTGACTGAGAAGGTAGCCTTTAAAATTTGCATGAGATAAAGGAACAAAGGAAGTGTAGCACTGATTGGAGAGGCAGAGAAAAAGTGACTGGGGAAGGAAAACACGAACAGGAGAAAGACTTAATAAAAATGAGAAAGCAAAAACAAAAGGGGGAAATGGAAGTGCAAAGAGAATGAAAGTAAAAACAAGAAAAGTTCAGCGGCTAGGAAGGGAAAAAAACAAGAAAAGAGAGAAATATAAAATGAAAGAAGAAAGTGAGAAGAGAAGAGAAGAAAAAAGGATGAGAGAATTTGAGAAGATGGGGTCGATTTCTTCTATGTTGATTTAATATAGATCACAAATATAAGTTACAAAAAGTTGCTATTAATGAGAATTAAATTATCAAAAATTGCTAAAAAGAAACTAGAAAATAAAAAAAAGCAAAAACTCATAGCATTATAATCATCTTGAAATCTAGTCTATTCCAAAAAAATGAATTAA
Organism: Chelonia mydas; assembly: GCF_015237465.2. Classification (NCBI taxonomy): domain Eukaryota; kingdom Metazoa; phylum Chordata; order Testudines; family Cheloniidae; genus Chelonia; species Chelonia mydas. The sequence goes on along the minus strand of NC_051251.2, from coordinate 49,409,669 downwards.
TGGTGTTTCAGTCACTACCTTTGCCCCTGGGTCCCTTTGTCAATTTTTAAAGGTCCACACAAACAGGAGGAAATGACTGACCTGACTACAGAGGAGAAACGGTGAAAGAGCCCATACAAAATGCAATGTCAAACATACAAAGTAACCAAATGGGGGAAAAGGAGGATTTGTTTCATAAAAATTTCATTTATATTAATTTTAGTTGTCACTTACAACAATAATATGTTAAAACAAACTATTGAAGACAGAAGAACGAATTTTAAGTGGGTGTCCCTTTAAGGTTAAGCATGGATGAACTCAGTCAGATAAAAAAAAAACCCAAAATCAAATCTTAACACTCACTTTTTATTTGGGTTAGAAAATTCTATTTTGCTTTTTAAAAAAAAAATAATAATAATTTCTTCATTTCTGTACCCTAAGTTCTCCTGGGACTGGATCCACAAACAGGGAAACCTACCACTGATCCCAAAAAGTCCAGAAACTGAGAGCAAGGACCTACTGGTTCAACAAGGTATTTAAGCAAGTGAGTACTCTTATTTAAGTCAATGAGACTACTCACATGCTCAAAGTTAGACACGTGCCTGAGAGACTGGCAGAACTGGGGCCTAAATGTAGATTTTCGTAGCTGAATTTATAAAGCCACTAAGTGTTCTTGATAGCAAGGCACAGAGCAAATCTATGAATAAAAAGTAATACAATGCCAACTTTTTCCTAAATTTTTTTTCTTTTGTTCTGTTTTGAATCCCCATCTGTTCTGCTGATGTGCCAACATGGAATCCGTTTTTCACAATGACAATTTGTTGGTGAGGATGTCTGTTCCCAAGAGTTCGCAAAGTGGCTGACAAAAGAAAAAGTGATCTACAGCACAGACAGCAAATATCCTGAACATCAAAATTGAAGCCAAGAAAGATACTGCTCCCTGCTGGCTAGTTTAGATAAGAGCTTTATCAGGATACCACTATGAACATTTTCCTTTTGTATTTCTCTAACAAAACTAGACGTTACCTTTCTACCATTAACCTTTTGAACTACACCACAATTCTCCTTTTAAAATGTTAAATGACCCAAATACCCACAGAAATTTTAAAGCTTAGTAGGTAAAGCAACCAATGTTTATGCCCTGCAACAAAGAAAAATCAAAAGAGGAAAATGACAAAGGGTTTCTGTTCTTCACATTTAACCATTATGAAGAGAAAATGGAGACTAACATCAAGATATTCCCTAACTTCGAGAGCCTTATAAATTGTGTTTACTAATTAGGGATAAGTGAATTAGCTTAAAATAACAATAATTCTGAAACTTCAGCAAAAGCTTGAATTAAAGTGTATTTGAATTTCAATCAGGACTAACAGTAGAAAAAAAATGAAATATAACCACTGAAAAAGGCTGTTCTCACTGTATTTCAGTGTGGCCTGCCAGAACTAGAGAGTATTTGAAATCTTGCAAGCCACAGCCCTACTGAAATTTTTAACTTGATTTTCAGATCAAAGGAGTTTCATATAAATTGTCATGAACTTTGGATGAGTGTCTAAACTTTTGGCTGCTTATCCAAACCAGACCTCCAAACCTTGTGACATTTGGACATCTGGTTTGGATATGCATTTCACCTCTGGAGGTCTGGGCTGGCATCTCACTTTTGACAGTTTATTTAAATTTTAGCTAGTGAGGTTGTTTTTGTTTATTTGTTTTTAATTTTTAAGGTATTAATCCTGAGAATTTTTACTGACTCTTAGGGATAGGCCCTAACCAAAATCTTGGATCCCAATATACCCAAACGTTGCGTAAATTTGCATTTGACCCTTATTTCTATAATGGCCTGTACCAAACTCACCCTTCTGAGTAAACCCAAACTTTAAGAAAGTTCAGGTTCGATTCCAAACTCCGATTATTTTATTAACACTATAGTCACATGGACATTTATTCACTGTCCTTTGCTTGCTTAAATGCCTGTGCTGGGATAAAGTGTATGAAATGTACACTTTTCACAAAGCGATCATTCTATATATGACCTATCAGTCATCATCCCCAAAGGAAACATGCACAACATTTTCAAAAGACAAGCCTGGGAGCTTAAATTCATAACTTTGCTAAACACTAAAAATCATGGACTGAATACAGACACTGGATTTATGGCTTATTAGAACAATCTGTAACCCACTGAGCCCCACCATCCTGTCCCTTGGCTGCCTTTCTCCCCCCTTACTTTCCCCCCTATGACTGGAGGAGCGTTAATGAGCCACTTCACCATGAATGGTCCCTAGAAGTATGCATTAACTTCTTATGCTAAATAATCTGTTCCACTTTGTATTTTGCTGTGACACTCTGTATGTTTCCCAGACCTTGAAGAAGAGCTCTATGTAAGCACAAAAGCTTGTCTCTCTCACCAACAGAAGTTGGTCCAATAAAAGATATCACACCTCACCCACCTTGTCTCTCTAATATCCTGGGACTGACACAGCTAAACAACACTGTATGAAACGTCTCCATTTAAACTGGCATTACAACAAGGGCAGGCCTGAAATGGAGATTCTACTCTCTCTCTGGTATGGGGAATGGAGGTTTACCTTTTTGCTATGTAACATGATAGCATGTACTTCTCTTACAATATGTAATAGACACACAGGCTGCCAGAAGCATAGCAGTGCATCAGTGCTTTCAATCTGCTAAGCAGAATTAGAATGAGAAGTGTTGGGGTTTCAAATATTTGTCTTGACAAGTTTGCTACTGGAATAACCTTAAACCCTGACGTGTTACATTACCACCTAAAAGATACCAACATTTTCTCCAAATCTGTTTTGTAACCCTCTATGTTCGACAGTTCCATGAATGGAAAGAAATATTCAAATTGTTGTCATTCAGTTGGCTGTCAGGTTTAATATCCTTTTGTAAAATTCCATTATCAATAAAGATATTACAGTTTATTATGTCCCCTCCCTCTCACTCTGGCAATAATTCAGGTGACAAAGGAAATGAAGAGGTCCAGGATCCAGCCTTTTCCCAGTTACAGACAGAGCTTTTTCAGCTTGAGGTAGAACAATAGCAGGAAATGGTAGAATGATGGCAATTTTTTTTCCTAGAAGGGGCTTTGAAACCTAGAAGAGGCACGCCTATCAGTGCTCTACTTACACAGCCATGAATTGGAGGAAACTGGCCACATCAAATGGGTTTAAACCGACTGACATGATAGAGGACTAGATTGTCACTTCCTGAAAGGGATGGACAAATACACTCCCCGGATGCACCTTCCTCTGACATTTCCTATGCCTTTCTTTATTATTCATCCACTCCCAGGAGTCAATGGAAGAGGTTGCAACCTGTACTTTTAAAAGGATACATAAAAAAGTCACAGTCTGCATAGCACTGTATACAGCTTTATCACTGAAATATCATTGGTGAGGGAACACTGGGCTGTGAAAGGAGAAGGATGAAACGCTCACTTTGATAGTACAAGTCTGCTGAACTCAGAAACAGAACTTCAGTTTACAAACCGAACTCTGGAAGTTAACGCAGCTCTTCATCTTGATAAACTATACACGGTTGCAAGGTTATTAACATTAAACCCTCCACACCGCTAAGGGTTATGTGTTTCATTATAAACAATTATTTTATATGCAAGGTTAATAATTATTGAGAGCTTAAGAAAATGTAATTGGAATTCTAGTAGCAGGGAAAATTTCAATTAATTAATAATGATCAAGGCACAGTCATTTCCTGTGGATTAATGACCAGCTGGTAGAAGTTGATAGCCCTCGGCTCAGCTTCAGGCTATGAATCCCAGCCAGTCATTAATCCCCAGGAAACACCCTGCACCTCAATCATTGCTATTAGAGAAATATATATGTATGTGTGTGTGTGTCTGTATGGAGTTCTAATGGGGGCATACTGTTTCAGTTGGCATGTACAGAGCATTGCTGGAGAATTAGTGTCCTGTACATAAGCCAACTTGAATCATTTCTCAACATGCCATTCATCTTATAATAGATTACATATGACATTACCACTTGCCATGTTACAGCACATACATTTGGGTGCAGCATACATTTCTAGAATGGAACATTCAAGGCCAAAAACAGACCTGGTATAAGCAAATGCATCCCTATTGACCTTCGTAGCACTGAGTCAATAACATCCATTCTGCATTGGCCCTAAATGCTTAGGGGTAAACTCTTCCACTGATTATAAACAAAATACACAGATCAAGGATAAAATACTTGATTCTTAATGTTGGTATTTTGCTCCCCAGGCCCACGGGAGCTAAGATTACTGCACAAACGATACACTAGGCCCCTTGAAGAGATTTAGTGCCTGAACAGAGACTAGCTAAGAACCAGCCACGATGGACTCCAAAGGGAGTCTCATCCAGCTGTTTAAATACAAGGGTAGCCAGGGCCAGCCCTAAATGCGTATGAAATGAGCAGATGGAAGTCCATGAAAGAGGTTGCAAATCCAAAGACTAAATGGTATTTATGCAATTGCTCTAAACATGCCTAAACAGCCTAAATAATAAGCAACTTACTACATCCAAACAGTAACAAAACATGAAAGAGGACAACAAAGAGAATTCTTCAATGGTGTTGTAGAGAAGACAGGAATATGAGTCCAAAGGAGGCACTGGGTGCCTGTCTCAGCTGAGCTAATAGCAATTATGAGGTTGGCAGCTAAGATATTTCCCTAATTGTCTATCTTGACCCAAGATCTGAAGGGAATTGTGTTTTACTTGAAGTGATTGTCAAAGGCTACAGGAGTCTTGAGCAAAGAGCAATGAGAAATTCCAGCGTTGGATAAGTTTTAATGTACATCTGGGAATTGACACTGTGACTTTTCTCCTCTAGGTGAGCAGCTGGAATCCTGCCCAGCCAGCATTATCACCAAAAATTACTATTTAACTGAAGTGTTATGACTTGTGAGAGATGAGTTTGAGAATTTAGTTTAGTTCCCAATGAATGCATGTTCAAATCACAAAGCCACCATCACAGTTAGCACTTGTGTTAATACCAACATTTTGCCCTACTGCAGTGCCTCTTATCAGAGGGTTGCAATGCACCTTAGAATCCTGAATTTTCATTCCCTGAGCGTGGGGCATTTTTATACCCATTTTACAGGTAGGTGGCTTGAGACATAGAAGTTAGGTTTACAGAAGGCTACCCCAGAAGAGAATGGCAGAGGTGGAAACAGAAAAGTCAAAAAGTTCTAACTTCTATCCCCTACTCTAAACACAAGCCTGACTTATGTACAGGGCATTGGTTCTCAGTAAATGCTCTCTAAATAGCAACTGAAACGGCATAGCTCACTAAAGCAACCCTTATGATTTATTTTGTTTATTTTTAATTCATAATAGCAACAATAACCCCAACACAGGAATCTTCCTGGGAATTAATCACTAGTTAGGATTACTGGCTAAAGGTGCTCCTCCCAGCCAGTCAATAACTCCAAGTACTTCTTCTATTTCCTTTATCATCACTGAATTGTTACTGTGTTTCCTCCCATCTCCTTTAATTTTATGGAAAGATACTGTTAAGTAACAAAATGGCATCTAACTATATGCAAAAGCATCCTGAACTAGAACTCCTAACTTCAGGATTCCTGAGTGAGCGCTGTCATTTGCTATATATCCTTACATGCAGCGTGTTACCCTGGGAGTACAAGAATAGTGTTAGTGCACCTGTGAAATGCTGATATGGCCAGAAATAACACCCAAAGATGTAGCCAGGTTTGTTTATTTGTTTTCCCCCATGAATTGCCTTTTCCTTTAGCCAGAAGTTCATAACTGTACAAACTGTAATGCTCAAACCAGGTGTGGCCTTGAATTCTGAAAAACAGCTGCAGGCAATTTTGGGGGGGTTGGGGGTGGGGGGGGCTCCACTTTCACACTGAGCAGTGAAGTGAAATTTTTTCCTTTTCCTCTCATGAGGAGAGCTCTGGAATTAATACAATTGCAGAGTTTTCCTTCTCCCCCCGCACCTAGCAAAGTTCCCACTCTGGTCTAATGAATAATGCAAAGACAAGCAAAGGAAAAGGCTTATTCCATCACCACCAAGAAATAAAGAGAAGGTACATGGGGTGCAGTACTGGGTAGCTTTAAGGATTCTGCACAATAAAAAACATTACCATTCTTTATTTTATATATGTATTAGTTGCACTTTACACTTAATATTCACAAGGAGAAATTGAATGCAATTCCTTTCCCTGATTGTTATGTATCTAATCTTTCTTGAAATTAAGTAACTGAATGGGAATTGAGAGAGTAATAAACGACATAAACCCAAAATAGACTAGATGGTTCAGAGAAATCTCAGTAGGTAGGAGAAGTGAAAATAGAACAAAACTAAACTGAAAAATAAGAGACAAGTCAGAAATAAAACTTTGTATATGAACATCTTGAAATTTGGGGAAGTTTGGATCAAAACTAACTTTGTATATGTCCTTCTTCTCTATAGGAGGCTAAAACAAATGGCCAGGTCTCAATACACATAGACTTTTGGGGAAGTTCAACTCCAGAGCTGACCCCATCTGTATGGGAAATTCAAAACAGATCTAAACTAAAAAGTGAATTATTTCAGGGAACAAAGAATTAGAGAGACAATTTTGTTGTGTAGACTGATTCGCCCAGCATGTTAACCCCACTCCCTCCACCTCCAGGGACGTAAGTGGAACTGTTTTGGTGCCAGAAACAGCAGCTGCCAGACTGATGGGAAGAAGGAACGGCTGTTGTACTCTGCAGAGAAAGTGACTTCTGCTCTAGGCTGTTCTTTTGCTTGTATATTCAATAATGCAAGACCAGACAAGGGGTTTTTGGTCCAGCCTGAGCAGTGTGGTGATGTGAGTTATCTTGGAAGTTAGCTAGATGGCACTACGTAGCACAATATTTAGGTGTTGGTACATCAATATGTCTGTTTCAATCACAATCCTTGTTACTATTTAGAAATTCCTGAAATAGAGTCTATTCGACTATTGCTTTGTACAAACATCAATAACAGTATATAATCAACTCCAGCAAGGACCAATGAACTCCTAGAAAGAAGCAGAGTGCAGCCAGAGTCCTCCCAGATACTGAAAGACATAGGTGTTAATCAGCAGGATCTGCTCTTCTCCCGCCCCCCACCATGCCAGCCACCAGGACAACAAATCCTTGTGGGACAACTGAAGATATCTGCCCACATGCCAGTACCCAAAAAGTATTCTGAGTGCACCAAAACTGCATAAACTGCTTCAATGAGTATTCTAAGATGCTGTTGGTCAGTTAAAAAGACAATGAAGATCCAAGTGTTTGTACAAAATCCTTCTTGTGTATTTCTTACATCAAACCAACATCATCCCAGACCACACAAGAGCAACAGAGTAATGCTCCACAGTTTCTCTCCACATAGTGCCTTTCAAGAAAAATGTAATAGAACACCTTTCCCAGTCAGATAAATAAATCTCTGAAGTGAGATTTAAGTTTTATTTTGAAGGGTAATGAAACCAATCCACTTTATGTAAACCTATAAATAGATAAAGTAGATTTCATTTATAAGCCTCATATAAGTACTGTATTTATAAGTACTGTGGCAGCTTTCCTAAGAGCCCTTCTGCCAGATGCAGAAAAAAAGAAATGGGAATCAAGGCTACAAAAGACTAGCAATGGCCGATGGCCAACACCACAAACTTTGGGCAAGTTTGGATCCAGATGTGGAACTGAATACTTGCACTGTAGGAAAATTTTGATCTGGATCTTAACTTTGCAGCTTGGGCTCATTTCTGGTATTACCAATCCCTGGTAGATTTAAGAATATTAGAGGACAGCAGGGAACTCAGCGTTTTTCACTCATGTTTATATAAAGGAAAATGACTATGGTCATATCAAGGCCCACTGTCTCATTTATGTTTACTAAGGGCTACATTCAGCCCTTCTTTTCCCCATGAACTCCCACTGATTTCTGTGATTGTAAATGAAGACGGAAGACAGCCTTGAGTCAATTCTACAACTGACTCCTTACTTGATTGTGCTTATTTTTAATCTTTATTAAAGCACTTAAGCATGAACTTAAAGTTAAGTCCTATTGACCTCAATAGAAGGAACCGATTCCCAATGAGGGTTCAAGAAAAAAATAAAGCATCTTTTGCCAGACAAAAGCATTCAGCAGGACTGTGAGGGAGACAGTCAGGGATATTACAGAAGAACTAAAATGAGAAAATATGGGTGAATATGGATTTACAAATGCTGAGAACTAGGAAAGCCAGTATTTCCCTAGAGTCTGGCATTTAATGAGAATTAACCCTGCATCAGATGAGACATACTATTACCAACTGTTTGTGTACCTGTTCTAAAACATGTAAGACAACATAGCAAGACACAAAAATTAATATAAGGCACTGGAAGATAATACTTCTAGGAATGATGGGAATAAAACAGCAGTGAAAAGGTGACACCCCAATGTTACTTTAAAATTAATGTAAGAAAAATTATACTAACTTTTACATTTATGTCATAAAGAGATGGGCCAAGTTCTAAACAGAGGCGGCAAATCTAAAACCCCCCACAACAAAATGTGAATATTTGGTAAAGAAACATATCCTGTTTAATTCCCCCCACCACACACACACTCCCTCTTCAGAATACTATTTATTACTAACTGAAGTGCTCTGAACATCTGATTTTTTTTAATCCAACAGGCTAACGCGTCAGCACAAGATGAACTACAGTAGACCCGGTTATGTCAGTATCCAGCATGGCTTTTATCACTGGGCGTTCACAATGATGTCTGGGCTTGCGAAACTCAAAATTATATACTCTTTTCAGAGGATTGGTGTAACAAAAACACATTTTAAAAAGAACTTGTACTCTTAATGTAGGGTTTTGTTTAAGGCAAAAATGCAAAAAAATTAACCATTATTTGCAACTATTTAGCTTTCTTGCTAAAATCTAAATATTATGTCCCATGTTCCCTTATGTGTGTACAGGAAAATCTTCCCTAATGGAGACAGTTTAATTCTCTAAAACCCTAGAAACATTCTATAGCTCAAATGACATAACAGGAATTATGGGGTATTTGGAATATTCAAAATCAGGACTGGGAACCACAGTTTGGAAAAATAGAATTCTGCGGTGTATCTGCATATGTTTCAGGGTTATCCATGATTTCATTTCACATACAAATAATAGTAAAAGGAAAAGTTTTTTAAAAGCTCAGTAAGCACATAATAGCACTCTGCCCTTGGGTAACCTCATCCATTGTCTCAAGACTTTAAATCACTTTAAATCAATGAGGTCCAGATTTCTTTCCACCCCAATCACTCCCCCCTTTGATCACACTTTTATTTTGAATTGCCTCTAGATATGTCCTGCTGCCAAACTGAAACTCAACATGTCAGACGCTGAACTTTTCATCTTTCCTCCCAATTCCTTCACTCCCCTTTCGTCATAACTGTCAACAATTACATCATCCTCTCTGCCCCATAGGCTCTCCGCACTGGTGTCAACTTCAGAGCCTCTTCTGTCCCCCATGCTCTTCCTAAGGAGCCAGTACAACAAAGCACTTAAGCATGAACTTAAAGTTAAGTCCTATTGACCTCAATAGAAGGAACCGATTCCCAATGAGGGTTCAAGAAAAACAGTAGAGTCCCATGGAAGTGCTGGAAGGAAGGCAGATTCATCAGAAGGCCTCAGCTAAACCTGGAAGATAAGCAAGAAGAAACAACAGTGAAGACATTTTTGCCTGAATAAAAATGTCTGTGCTTCATGGACGGAGGGGGAAGCTTCTCCTTGGGGAGGCTAGCCCCACTTCTTCCAGCTGAGGCCACGCCCCACTTGCTTCTGTCAGCTCGCCAAAGCCCCTCCCACTGCTGGGGCCATAGCAGTGGAGTTCTGAGCCCTCTCCCATTCCTCCCCTTCCTCCGTGGCCCCATTCCTGTTCCACCCCCACTCTGCCTCTTCCCCCAAGGCCCCACTCCCCTGCTCCCCTCCCTGCTGCAGCCCCAAGACCAGAAAAGCTCTGTGGCCACAGTGGGGAGCGAGAGCTCCTCCAGCCACAGGGCCATGGTGAGGGGGGAGATTTTTCAGGGGCCCCAAATTTTCTGGAGCCCCTGGGCATGGGCCCATGGGAGCATGCAGTAATCCTCAATGGCCCCCACCCCCAGCAGCATGAGGCTTAGCCTCGTCCAGCCTCCATTATGCACCGCCCATGATGTGCTTGCTCTAATAAGTTATTTATTATCTCCAGTTTTGAATAGGGTTCACAGGCAAACTATCAGAAGGTAATATTCCTTAGCTAGTGAACAGTATTTGTATGAACACATTACAAAAAGAGAAAAATTCAGTCGGAACTAATTTACTTTTAAGCCGGAGTGTCGAAATGGGTTTTGTAACTGGTAATCTTTTATCTGAAATGTAAAGATTCTCTCTGTCTTATTCTATTTCTATGGAACTAAGCATAGTTTTGCATCAGAACATGCAATTAAGACAACTACCTTTATTTGGGCTGTTTAACCACTTAGCCATCTTTGTTCACTTCTTTTTGTATAAAGCTTTTTAAATAAAAACTACAGAAATAGTCTCTTTGATAACCATCTTCAAATCCAACACTGTATTTCAACAAAGTTGCTTAGTCCTACTTTCCAGCATAGTGGGGTAAGATAAACATTTCTCCCTTTCTTTTTGATGAACGAAACAAAAAAAATCCTTAGTCTTTGCATTCTTGATCAGAGCGGGTAGGCTGCAGTTCAAGGATATCTCTCCAAAAATCAGCATGCTGATGAGAGGGCAACTTGAATATGAAGTCAAAAATGAGTGAGCCTCCAATTTCAAGATTTAAATGAGCACAGTACAGAAGATGAATGATTTGTTTGCTCCTTAGAATTCAGCACTATTGTGTTAGGAATACTTCATCTCTTTTGATTATTGGTGCAACTAGAGTATGCCAATACTTGCTACGTGGTTCAGGAAACTCAAGTCAACCAAATATACTGGGACTATACCTTATCATAATGGTAATGTCAAATTCAGGGAGAAACCTGCTCAAGATATTTTTATTTCTTCTACTTCTCGTTCCTGGGCCTTGCTATTAATTACAAAGGCCCATGTGGACTTTCTGGAGATACCATACCCATGTTTAAATCCCCTCGCAATGTTATTAACTGTCATCATGGGCCTACATAGCAGGTGAACTGGGATCATTTAAGTTAGATGGAAAAAAGAAAGAGGATGTAAGCACCCCCGTAATATATACATATTTTAAGTACTCTAAATACTATAGGACTTGGGGCCAAATTTTGTTCATCTTATTCAAGTTAGTAACCCCAGAGAAGTAAGGTGAATAGGATTTGCTACTTGACTGGAACTTGTCCTCTCAAAACCTTCTTCTAACCAAGCTACTGTGCTTATTCATGCTGCTGGACTATTTTAAATTTTTCCTTCAAAATCTGAATTGAGAGCACTGAAGCTCCCAATTCCATTTATTAAATATAAGTTAAACATTAAGAAACCCAGCACTCTTTGAAGTGCTGATCACTAATGTGACTAAGCTAAAGCAAAAAACATTCTTTAGCTTTGATGTTTGGGGTTTACTTTAAGCATCCTCAAAGACAGAGGCCAATAAGCTTATTTAGTTTCCGATAGGAACCAAAATGTTTATGTTGTGCTTGCCAGAAATATTGACGTTTCTTTACCGTTAATTCTTAATGTTGCTGTTCATTGACAAGCGGGTGGGGCATGTTATAGATGCAGTTACTGGCCCCAGTTGAATATGTTTGCTGGATATGTTTCTAAATACCTATTTAAACTCATTTTAATACATATGGAGATTCTATCACATAACACAGCTTCCCTTTTGGAAGAAAAGAGGTGCTTAGATTGCTGGCAGATCCTTTGTTTCATGGATTTATAAACAATACCTAAATAACTTTGATTGGCAATTCAGACTTTTCTTATGAGTCTCTTTCTGAGTACCTGCTATTTTTCAAGCAAAGAACATGCTGCTATCTGACTAAATAGTTATTATATCTTTGAAAACACCCAGACATTTGTTAAACATACAGCCACATACAGTAAATTCTCATTAACCATAAAGTTTGATTTGTGAGCATTGACCAAAAATACAACTTTTAAAAGTCATTTGGAACCCAAGTCATACAGGATATATGTATTTTTTGAAAATTTCGCCCAAATTACTGCAAGAGTTAATAGTTTGTGTATAATTTACAAATTGTTTTCTGGGTAGGCTTTTATTTATTTATTTATTGTATGCAACTCACAGCCTTAGAAGGTTCCTTTTGAGTTTTTCATTTTGCATATTGTCTTCTCCTCTGTGACTCAATGATTTCTGTCTGTCAGTTTAGCTCATAAACAGAACAAACATGCACACAGTCAAATGGGAATATAAGTAGAATTAATTTCTGATTTGTTTAATGTTCTGCCATGCTTGGACTCCATCCTAGTACTTTCTTCATATGAGCCATTATGTCATGTGGCTCAGGCAAATGAGAGAAAGAAAGAAAATTTGATCTAGTTTAAAAAGACAATAAAAACTCCACTAAGCATCCATTTGGATAATAAAGCTTGATTAGTCAGACTCCAGTACGGAGATGTGCAGAGCTGACGGAGAAACAAATCCATCCCCACCTGGCACCCCTACCCAAGGCCAGACTGATGAAGAGCTCCCCAAAACCAAAAATCCAGAGCTAGGTTTCTATCCACTTGATTTTTATGACAGTGCTGATTCTGTATGGTGGGTTTGGAGGAGACAGTTTACAAAAGGGAAAGAGGTCCTGGCCACAAAGTTATTCAAGAGCCTGTACATGATACCATTTAAAGCAGAAGGTGCAAATTGAGGGTAATATGAAAGAAAAAAACATACTGGACAACCTAAGTAAGTGCAAAAAGAGCAAGAGTATTAACTGAAAAAAAAAATCCTAAAGATTTATCACTATGAGACGATAGGGATTTTAGGCTAATCATCTCAGATTAAAGAAGAGAAACAGGAAGCCAAATGGGCTGAGTACTGATGTCATAAACAAGAGTGAGCAAGAGGAAGTTTCTCAACCAATTTCACACAGATTTACTTGGGTTCTTGGGTTTGTGGTTTGTTTTTAAGACACACAACCTGGTAAGTGTCTGCAGACTCAGATCCCTACTTTCTTTAATTCCTTTTAACATATTTTTAAAGTATATGGACCTTATTTATCTGAGTTTCACATTTACAAGTTTTATTTTATATTATTTAGTATCATAATAATTCTAGCATGTAGACAGCAGCTGCCATCCAGGGATCCTATTGCACTTTACAAATATTAAGCCTCCAGGAAACTGTCACAACATTAGGGTAAACTGAGACGCAGAGAGGTTAAGTAATGTGATTGAGGTCATATGATGAATCTGTAGCATAAACTAGGATAAGAACTCAGGAGCCTTCCTGTTTCCCAGTGGCTTACTCCTTTATTCAGAACCTTTACAGTATGTTTTGAAACATGCTGGCGCAAAGAAATATCCATTTTCCTCTTCAAGGCTCATCTGGACCCACTTATGATTTCATTCAGTGCAATAGCACTGAACTAATCAAAAAAACGTAAATCCCTTCAAACCAAGTACATTACAAAACAGAGCTAAGGATGATAATAGCAATTGTGTGGAAACAAACAATAGTACACAATACTTGGCCTTTGTTTCCTTGTTAGATTTATTGAAAACTTGGGATCAACAATTCACTTTTTATTTTAATGCCAATATCTAGAAAAACATCTGGTTAATCTACACGGTATTATTACTGGAGTCACCAAATGGAGAACAGAACATCTTTCACAGAGAGTACTGAATGTACCTCAGTCTGCTCAGGTTTGATTTGTCACAAATGATAAAGGCTTGCTATTGCTCTTTTTAAATATCCTTCAGGAGAAAGGTAGTTTATGCAAGTGATTCAAACTTCAGAGGGGGAAATCAGGATTTCATATCCCCACATTTACCAGTGACTCAGTGAGTGACTCATGCAAGTCACTGAAACAGTGTCTGAGTTTCCCCCTCTAAGAAGCTGGGGTGTTAGTTTTAGTAATTTGATAAGTAATGGTCATTTAATTAACTAATTTGTAAAGCACACTGAGATTTGAAAGGTGCTTTTTAAGTGCAAATTATTAGTAGTTACATTTTTTTAAAAAATGAATTACCCATTGCCCAGTCTGATGTGAAGGGGAAATAAATAAATATTCTGTATCCAGATTGTTATGGTGCTGCTCCTCACAGTATTGTGTGGGTTTATTGTAAAACACAGCGAGTGACTGCAAGTAAGTGATCAAAGAAAACGAACAGACAACGCAGTGATATCAGTGCAAAGCTGAATAAAAATTAAACGAGTAGCTTCATATATGTGAAAATATTAGTTTAATTTTGTTACCACACTTTTTCTTCCCTCAGATGGGGTGAGGGGGCAGTTATGGAGTACAGCTGAAGTTATAAATAGCCCATGTACCCCAGGGTCAGCGGGGGCTAAAACTGGAAAAGAAAAAAACATGCAAGACCTAGGATGCTTGTTTATTTTGGCTGGTTGTAGACATTTTGACTGTATTTAAGAGTTTTAGCTAGAGTTGGTCAACTGTGTGCGTGTCCATGTGTACAAAAAAAATGTCCAAAGAGAACGAACAGTTTAGTATCATTTAGTAATTGTTGATGGTTTTGATTAAAAAATTTGAAACATAATTTTTCATCTCATTTTGAATTTCTTTTTCCTGTCTCACACGTTTAAAAAAATCTTTCTCCTCCCCCAATATTTTTTTTTTTTTTGCCAAAAATGAATTTTGGGGGCACTAAGACACCACAGTGGCACGTTCATACCATCTTTTTGTTCTGTGTTTATGCAGCACCTAGAACAATGGGATCCTTGTCCATGACTGGGGGTCCTAAGTGCTGCCACAGTACAAATTAATAACCATAATAATGAAAATCTTGATTGTCCTAAAGCCTGGGTGTTCTAAAGTGTTAGCCACGTGGGGTAGTATAGGCCCCCTTCTGCCAGTGACAGCCGTTGAAGGGATTTTGGGAAGCAGCAGAATCAGTGAGTGTACTGGCTGAGAGTACAGTCTGACTGAAGGCAGGGATAAAGTTGTTTTCTGGAGTTCTGAAGGATGGGTGCAGTTTCTCTGTTAGAAAAAAGCTTTTTGCTTTTGCTATCTGATATTGAGGATGTACATATTTATAAATACAGGAGACCAGGATACAATATCTTCTCTGTGTTAAATCATTCCTCCCCTAACACTGAAATTAATTCATTCCTGCAGTCTGAAGCTTCTTGACCTTTTAGAACATGCCCTCAGACATCCAGGGCCTGAGAGAGCCTGGAGAAGTCAGACTCCAGGAAACCTTAGGAAAAAGAGAGTTCCCCACCTGTAGCAAGTGCACAGTACCTACTTCATAACTACACAGCCATTAATGCTTGCCCTTTCCTATGAGTTAAGTCCATTCTGCTCAGCCTAATTGCGATATATGGCAATTGAGGTCAACTGGAATGGCATACAGGGATTCACTGAGCATGCTCAGTGCAAGGTTAAGTGGTGGAGCAACATCTCTTCCAGACATAAAATGTCAAAACTTAATATCCCATGGCAATACGGGGGTAGAGACACAGTTATAAGGTTTTGCTCCATAGCTTTATACTGTTGGACAAAGGGAGATTCCCAGCAGGATCTAGCATTTACTTCTATCTCTAGAATAGCCTGGAATAACAGACATTACCTAAATATGTCTCACCCTTACAGATAAACTATTTTAGGGCATTTTGAGATGTCTGAGCACCATGCAGTTAGACCCAGGGAGCCAGATCTCAGCTGAAGTAACTCTGTGGAGCAACACCAATGTAGGTCTTGGTTCAGCAAAGCACTTAAGCACATGCTTGCCATACTGTTATATATTCATCATATAAATATTTATTAATATAACTAATATATAATACTTGTGCATACACTTTAGTGCTAATACACTAAAATGCGGGCTTTGGCAATTTTGACCTAAACCCAGAAACTATAGAGGTCCTGGACTTCAGAAAGCAATGCTCCTAATTGCACAGGAACTCTGACAAAGTCCTTGAGTTGGGAAAACTATTATGCATGAGAAATTCATTAGAACAACAAGGAACAACAGAACATAGTATTTCAGTCAGCTGCTCCAGAGAAACCCAACAAATGTTCATGTTACACTTATTTACAAGTTTCCAAGAAGTGTTTTGCGCATACATAAATATCAATGTACGAGGAGAGAGAGAGAGAAGTGCCAATTTGGCTTATCAAGTGAAACCACAGAGCATTACAGTAACTGCTACAACAGAAGATGTTTTCTTTCCTTGTAAAATACTCCTATAATGTGGTATACTTTGAAAATATGTGAATATTCAAATAAAGATGAAACGGCAAACAGCATGCCAATTACAAAATCAAAATACTGTATTACAGAATGTGAATAGTCATTGGGCACACCAACAATATGGGACTTAATACTTGTACTCAGAAGATAACATTTTGGAATCAAACAAAAAATTAGTATTTTTTGATCAAGTTACATAAATAATTAGAATATTTATGCTTCTTGTTTACTTTCAAACTGTACGAAAATCCAAATCCAACTTACTTGTACTAATCCTTTCTCCCATTTTATAGCCTTAATCTTGCAAATACCTTAAACACAAACACAAGCATTTGCAGGATTGGGGCCTATGCTAATAGCAGGCTTTTAACACCTTGATAGTCTATTCTTAATTATTTTTATAATAACAGAAACATCTGCTATTTAAATAATGGTCATTGTGGTTAAAAAGTAGCTGGTTATGAAGTCTCCTTTCCTAGGATCTCCAAAATTTTATTTCTGATCCCAGAGTGACAAGTCCCAGTTATTTATTTGATTCTGTTTTAAATTTTATGTGCATAGGAAAATACTGAAAGACAGGAAACTATGGCATTTGGGCAGCAGGGAGTAGGGTGACCAGAGAGCAAATGTGAAAAATCGGGACACGGGGTAGGGGGGAATCGGTATCTATATAAGAAAACGTCCTAAATACTGGGACTGTCCCGATAAAATCGGGACATCTGGTCACCCCAGCAGGGAGATCAGGAGCACTATTTAGAGTCTTACTAAGTAAAACAGGGGTCTGTTACATAGTGTGCACAATCTTATTTCAGCCAAAATGGGGCTGAGTTAGAGGTACAGGAGAAAGAAGTCCTTTCTCTTGCCTTCAGAATGGTTTCTGTGGATTGGTTGAGGGGATGTACCTTGCTATCCATTAAAAAAAAAAAATTAAAAAAAAAAAATCTGAAGAGTGGATTGGAGTGGTCCAGCCAGTCATCCACCACACTCAGGAGAGCCAACTGGCTGCCCCAAAGACAGGAAATGATGGGTAGGAGGGAACGAGGAGGGGTTCTCCAGGTTCCTGCATGAAGACAGAAAAACATATGAGCAGCCCAGGCCTGTTAGGAAAGAGGGCTTATTAGAGAAGAGGGACTGCCGCTTAAGGTTACTGGTTGAAACCCATGATGCAACCTTAGATGGTTTCACATGAATGTTGCTTTGAGTTTTTCAGATTCTGAAACACCATGCACCCATCCTCTCGGGGGTGGGGGAGGGAAAGTTCACTGAACCTTTGCAAACTGAAGCTAACCAATCTTTCACAGCTCAACTAAATTTAGTCGCAAGCATGCATGCACAGCTACAGCACTCCCCCTAACGGGGGGTGGGAAGGGTTTAGAGAACCATCACTACAGTATATTGATCAGTGAAATGTACCAAACACACTCTTGTTTAGTATGTTTAACTCTGTATTTCCTGCAATGTCAAATATAAATATGTCATTTCAGCATAAAAATGCTGCATTTTCTTGGGAAAAGGGTGGTATTTCTCTATAAAAATGGTGAAACTTTAATCTGTGACTGGTCAGGATTTTAGCAGGAATATTATACCTCAATTAAACCACTGTGAAAAATGGCATTCATTAGTGCAAATGACTGCTTTTTACCCATGCAAGTCTTCTCAAAAAATCATGACAACCTAAGCTTTTGCACGGGCTGTACAGTGAAATGAAAACTTGCTAGCTTCTTACAGCTCTCCTTGTTACACACAGAATTACTTTACAAAGATGCAGGATGTAGAAATTTGGACAACTCTGCTGAGAATATTAACATAATTAATCAACTCTGTCATGGATCTGCACCCAGAACGCCCACTGAAGTCATTAGGAGTTTGCTGTGTACTTGGCCTACAGATTGATGGCATTGTATGGCACGATCCCAAGAAAGTGTACTTTGCAGCCCAATAAACATCTGGTGTTTCTGAAACCCCCTCTTGGAAAGGATTGCTCCCAGTGTAGGTGATCAATACAGGCCTATTCCTCTGTCCCAAAAGCTGTTATCACCACCACCTTTGCCTTGATTATCATCACCCTTATGTATCCAATAACCTCCTCCCTCTTACTTTTTGTCAAGCAACACTGCTCTCAAATCTCACTTCCTAGCTTCCATCTTGGTTCTGTGTAACTCCACACTGGCACACTGACAAGTCACAAACCAGAAATCTATTAAATAAAACACCTAATGATGTACTTTCATTGAAACACTTGCTATAAGCAAATCTAATAGACACTGTGCTGAAGAAAGCTGCTGGAGCTAGAGACCTGTCTATGCTAGGTCTCCCAACACAGCTGCACTGGTGCTGGCAACAGTGAATTTTTTTGGTAACAGTTTCTTCTAGTGGCTAAAGCTCAGAAGTACAAGCATTCTGGCTGTCTCCTGCATCGATGCACTGGCCTGAGACTGGATCCCTGTAGGTTCTCCTCATCTGTGCAGAGGGAAACAGAATCTCCTTATCTGTGCAAAGGGAGACAGAATCTTAGGCATATGATGACGGGGAAGAGTGCATGAGGAGTTGTAGCTCCTGAGTAGTAGCGGCCACAATACTGCCTGTGTAGGGTAAATACAAGCAAAATGCCTCCAGACACGCTGGACAGGCCATGATTAGAGGTGACTATATGCTTCCCCCAAAACAGGCCTCCAGTCACTAGCAAGCGTACAGCTGGTGTTGGAGGGCGAGTCTAGTCACTCATGGCAATATACCATGCTCTGTGCCAGTCACGCAGGAGCACAAGCATTGGCATTCTCCCATTCCAGTACACTAGGGCAAAGAACACCCTGCATCCTGTCACAGCCATACCCATGCCATACCCATGCAGGCACGACCAGAATCTACCCTACAGACTGTAAGCTCCTCAGGTTAGAGATCTTGGGTCAACTCCCATTGACTTTTACCCCTTGCCTTCTTTTATCTGCATCATGCTCGCCAATAGGGCTATCTAATACAATAGTTTTACATTGATATTAATAAATGTATTCAGCTATAGTGATTGAAGGAGCAATATAATGGAAAATGTCTGTACATCTATCAAATATTTTCCCCCGTTCGTGGATTACTGTATTTGGTTATAAAGTGCTCACTTTAATACAGCATGTTCCAAACATAATTTTAAAAAACTAGCTTCCCAATACTACACTGTTGTTATGCCTGTTCTACAAATTAATTCTCACAGGGAGAAAAAAATCCTCAAAGAGACACCCTTCAGCAGCCAACTGGCTATTTTCCACTTTCATCCCAAATTTTATGTCTTTGGAAATGTGTTCATCATAGTGCAGTCTAACTTTAATTGTTATGATTTAAGTTTTATTTGCTTCTTAATCCATAGATGAATGTTGCATCTGCCTTTCAAAAAATATTGGGAGGAATTGGAAAACTTTACATTTCCTTTCTATTGACAAATATAAGATACTTGTGAATTTAGTAGAGGATACAATAAGGAGGCATTGCCTAAATGTGTGATTATAAACATGGAATCATGAAAGGTTGTAGGCTATTATCAACTCCTGCCTTTTTAAAGGGTTTTTTGGTGCTTATGTAATTGATATGTCTAAATGCTTGAGGCTGACTAGAAGTTACAGGGGAGGAGTTCGAAAAGAGAGAGTCACAAGGGCTAGGACTGTCAGGATGTCCTTGAGAAAAGGAAAATGGATAACTGACTGACAAAGTGATAAAAGCAGCATAATGGTAGCAAGCTAGATACTCTGTGAAAGCCAGAGAGAAATCCTCTAGACCAGGAGAAGAGTTGGTTACAGCCTGCTACAGCCCTGGTAGTGAAACAGAGATAGAATCCTGACCTTCATTCAATTTTATCTATCACTTTACAGTTCACTTTTAAGCATGTCATATTAAATTTAACAAAGGTGTAGAGGAGGAAATTCATCTTGTACTCATTAATTTGTTAAAATGTAAAAATACCCAAAGTAATGACCATCCGACTGAATGCTAAGAGGAAGACAAAGACACCAAAATAATGTCAAAATACTACATTTTTTAAAAATTTCCAAGCTTCGGAAGGCATGGTATCAAATTGATAGTTTTAAAAACATATACATGTTTACTCATACGCTGTAAATGTTATTTTTGAAATTAAATGATCAAAATGAATTGTCCAGAGTTTCCCTCAACCCTCTCCTTTGAAAATTCTTGGCAATTTATTCACTTTCCCCCTAAATGTAAATGCTAGTGGCAATCATTTGCAATCAGACATGTTGAACTTCATTCAGCATGCAAGCTCTAAAATAAAAATAGATTAGCAAAGTAGCTCATCTATACATATCAGCCAGAATCAGTTACAATTTTTAGCTACCAAGTAGTTTACCAATTCCAGATTAACCCAACTCATTCTCCACCTTGAAGTTTTAGCAAATCTGTTTTTGTTTGAAAGTCTGTATAACTGTACATTTTAAATAATATTTTCACCATCTAAGAGAAATGCAGGAGCTAGAATACAGTGTTTTCTGCAACTTATCATCCAAATATGCCAAGGACATATGAATGATGGCACCATTCTGAGCTATATTACTGAATGTCTTTGGCTATTGCTCTAAAGACTTGAGTGGTCTATGTTTAATCACTTGAATAAAATATTTTAAAAGTGTGCATATATACAGATATACAGCAGTAAAAAATTAATTCATGCTTTATCCTAGAAAAGATGCACATAGGACCTATGAATTTTATAATCTTGGACTCTACATGCTACCAAACACTAACTGGACTTGAATGCTTCAGCTGTTGTCCCGTATCAGTAGAAGGCTTTAATTAATACACTATGGTTTAGTATCAATCTAAATAACGACAGTAGCAGAACTCTTGAAAACTTCCAAGGAAGCTGGATATATGCCTACAACTCAATCTCTTCAAGAATACTGCCCCAGCATTCATTGTATCTCATGGGATGGGGGCAGTGTCTTGTTCCAAACTCCTGGACAGGAACACAGAAATCTTTCCAAGACATTCAATCCGCTTACTAAGAAGAAGAAAAATTACCATTATTTTCCCTTATTATTGAGGAAGGCAGAGCAACAAAGTGGAGGGAGAAAAGAAAGCTTGTCAGGAATATTTGCAAACAAGCCCTTTTCAAGCAGAGTTTCTCAAGTCTGGTCTTCCCTACTTAGGAACATCCCAGATAAGAGTCCCGAAACTGATTGCAAGGGCGTTCACGAATTCGTTCCTGAGGTTTGTGTTTGCTCCGCTACAGAAGAGGTTGGGGATTCCACCTCCAAACTATCCACCACCTCTAAGATCAGTTGGCACTAAAAGTGATTTACAAAGGAACTAAAAATGAAATTGGTCTCGTGCTGCTATAATGCATAAAAGGGACCCAAAAGGACTTTTTGTCAGCGAAACCTTGCTTTCTTCCTTAAAAATTCAGGTCTTGTCTACTCTGGTGACTCTACAGCATCTTAGGGCATGTTCTAATCAATAAGTACTATCAGCAGCCATGCCTCAGGTTTAATTCAAACTATTACTGTGCAACTTGACTTATATACATTTCTGAAAGCTCATCATATCAAAAGGAAATGTTCTGAAGCACATTTCCCCCTTGCTTTAACTTCTGTGATGAGTGACATAATATAGACAGACCGTTTGACAGTCTCAGGAAGGTTCAGCAAATTACAGTCCCCAAACAGAATATATTAGATTTCTGTCTGTAGCAAATTATTTTTCTCTCCTCACATTATCTCCCTACTCATAATAAAATGAAAAACAGGTTTCTGGAAAAATAAGTTCTTAAATGTATTCTCTATTTAAAGTTTCACACCCAATTTATTCATACCATTCACTGTCTAAACTTGGAACAGTACCACAAAAAACCAAACCTCTTCATGTCTCTCAAAGTACACAATAGTAAAGAACATATTTAATATTCTAAAATACATAGTAACATATCCGCAGCTTCAACATACTGTAACGTTATAGTTACATTACAGTTCAATATACTGCACCACAATAGTTAAACTTATGGCAGGTTTCAGAGTAGCAGCCGTGTTAGTCTGTATGAGCAAAAAGAAAAGGAGTACTTGTGGCACCTTAGAGACTAACAAATTTATTTGAGCATAAGCTTTTGTGAGCTACAGCTCACTTCATTAGATGCGTTCAGTGGAAAATACAGTGGGGGGATTTATATACATAGAGAACATGAAACAATGGGTATTACCATACACACTGTAACAAGAGTGATCACTTAAGGTGAGCTATTACCAGCAAGAGAGTGGGGGGGAAAAACTTTTGTAGTGATAATCAAGGTGGGCCATTTCCAGCAGTTGACAAGAAAGTCTGAGGAACAGTGAGGGGTGGAGGAGGGGGCAATATACAAGGGGAAATAGTTTTACTTTGTGTAATGACCCATTATGGCCCACCTTGATTATCACTACAAAAGGTTCCCCTTCCCCCCCCCACTCTCCTACTGGTAATAGCTCACCTTAAGTGATCACAGTGTGCATGGTAACACCCATTGTTTCATGTTCTCTATGTATATAAATCCCCCCACTGTATTTTCCACTGAATGCATCCGATGAAGTGAGCTGTAGCTCACGAAAGCTTATGCTCAAATAAATTTAAAACTTATGGTAATATAGATTCTTATGAGTTCTGAGTGGACAGAGAAATCTGGGCATCAGCACTGGGTTATTTCTTTCCTGAGAAAGAAATGGTTAAAGGCAGGACACTGTATCCTAATCTAATTTATTCCCAGATATGTAAATTATTGAACAGACAGAAGACAAACTACACTTTTCCTTTATAACTCACTGTTATAGCATACCACGTGAGATCGCCAACAAGCATCTTTTTGTTCATGGTCTCAGCCATGTTTCCCTCTGTAGTAGGACTCTGCCTACTCCTCCCAAAACACATTCAATCTTTTATTAGACGTATATACAGGGGTTGCTATCACTCAAAATCAAACATTTTGATCAGATTCCAGTCAAAATGAGAGCTGACCAAATAATTATCAGCAAACAATACAACTAACTTATCCTCTTTTGAATTTGTTTGCAAGTTATCCATGAGAAAACTATTGTTTTTAAAATTGTTATCAAAAATTAAAATTCATCAAAATTTGCTTAATTGTTTCAGAAAATAATTGTTCACCTATAGTCGGTGCACAGGCAGTTTGTTGCAAGCATTCTTTTTCCAAAATCCAAGCCAGGTTGGCCAACTTTAATGAGGCACAGGTCACATGGTATCATGTTGGAATATTAAGATGATGAAAATATTAACATTTCTTTTGGTGGAAAGGATAAACCTGATGATGGTATGAGTATAAGTGACAGCAGAATCTCACCCAATGTCTGCATACTAGGCAATGATTACAAATTAATCTTCAATAATCCCATTTTTACTTGTGTTTTTCATTATGTATTAGATCACAAACAATGAACGAAGCTTTATGATTTTAATACTCTTGATTGAATTAGAAACCTAATGGACAGCATTGAACTTAAACACATTTGGCTTACTATAATAGACATGCTTCTGACAAGATTTATGATGATTTACAGTAAAGCAGTTTGCTACTCATGAATGAATGAAGAAATAACCTTTTTTAGTGTTCTCATCCCCTTTGAGCGTAACCATTGAGAGAACAGTAAGTATAAGGACATGTTCCATTCTTGTACAGATATCACAAAGAGGGTTATTCTTAAGTTCTGTGGAAACCGTGCTAGAAAAAAAGAAAGGTAGTGAAAAGCATACTAGGTGAAAGAGGGCATGTAGAGAGCATCAGGTGAGAGGTCTGGAGAAACAGAATGGACTGAATGTGTGTCCATAGAAAGTATTTCCCTTTGAGAAAGAAGTAGCCTGCGCCCAAAATCAATGAAGAGAAAAGAAGTTTAGCAAGTCAATATATAAGATTCAAGTGGCCTCCAAATTGCTTTTATTCTATACTCTTTGAATCAATCTTAAATTAGGTTAATTAGTCACTCTTTAATGCATTGGAAGGCTGTAGTTTCTAAATGAAGCAATGGATGGAAGGTTGGGATAAGGACATAATGAGCCAAACGCCTCACATTGAGGTCGATGACAACGCTACATTGTCTTCAATGGTGCACGATTAGGCCCAATAGGAGCCTAGACAGACATTCTCAAGAGTGTCAGATTCACAGGGAAAACTGGAGAGGATAGAGGTTCCAGGATAAATACCTGCAGGCATCACAGAAGAAATCCTGTCACAAGTAAACATGATACACGTAATTCATTGTGCCTCTCTTAACAGAACCTGACAATATGCAGAGATGAGCAAATTGGTAATATGGTTTTAGTACTATCACATATGGAAAGATAAGGAGCTGTTAATATTTCATTCAGAAATTCTTACTTTTAGTGTTTTGCATCTCTGACAGACATTTACTCAAAGATCTGAGATACTGTGCAACAATGGGACGTAAGGGAAGGCATTTATGCCACCATGCTATCTCATTAACAGTGGGTTGGATTCACAGCTTGAGGGAGAGATTTAACCCATGCAAATAATAAATAATTTGAAGACCATGGAATGACTGTAATGAAATGGCTTTCATAGATAACAGCACACATGCCCACACACAAACACACCCATCCCCTCAGGGTAAATTCAGGGGTCTCATGTTTTTGCTGTTAAATATACCTTTTTCAAAATAAATTTGGTAGCTTCTCAGTAAATGATGTGCATTGATCACTTCTGCTATTATACTGTTTAAAAGCAAAGTTAATATTTTAAAAACAAGTTGCAACAAATGAGATAAAGTCCTAAGAATTTTTTGCACTCGCTCAGGGACAAATTATGCCCCTCCTTCCAGGATGGCATAGGTCCCTTGTGACGTTTCACTCCATATTCTTTATGAAAATATGCTTATGATATGAATATGACATAACTGAGATATACTTTATGCAAGACGGCTCATGTGAGATATCATTGGAAAGGTTATGATTTACTGAATGTGATTATCCAACTTGTATGCCTGAATCATTTCTGTATTTGAAGTTAGGAATATTAACTCTCTATCTGTATTTCAAATGTGTTACTTTGGGTGCCACCCCTCACCAGTGATTCAGGTACAACAATGAAAAAGCCAGACAGACCTAATGGGCCATTAGTGGAGACAATGGACTGTGAAAGAGCTGAGTCTTCCTGTGGACGCTGGAGACAACCTACAAGTAATGGCTGCCACAACCATGCAAAGACATGCGTCCGAGTCACCTGGTACTGGATACCCTTCCTCCCTTTTTGAAATGCCAGTGGTTTTGGACTAGAAGACAAAGGGTTCCCACTTACACAAGAGCTGTGTAAGGCAGGGGAGTCACATCACCATGGTTGTCCTCTGCTTCCCCACCCAAAGAGACACTGAAAAAACACCTGGAAGCAAAAACTGAACTGGTGGGAGAAGGGTTGAACCCAAGCTGGAAGGGAGTCTAGCTTGTGAGTAATAATACCTGGGTCTCAAGAGGAAGACCAGTGCAGCGACCTTTCAAGACTTTCTGCAATCTGCCTGCAACAATATCTAGGGTGAGAAATACTATTAGTAACCAATTTCTTTAGTGAAACTAGCTTAGTTTGCGTGTTTGGTTTCATTTGCTTAGTTATCTGCTTTGTTCTGTCTGTTATCTCTTATATTCACTTAAAATCCACCTTTGGTAGTTAATAAATTTGTTTCTTGTTTATAATGAAATCCAGTTTATGCAATTTCTAACTGGGGGGGGGGGCAAGAAGTGTGTGCATCTCTTCACATTCAGGGAAAGAGCAGATTTTTCTGAGCTTGAACTGTGCAGATTTTTCTATGCAGCACAAGACAGCATTATTTTGGGTTTACCTCCCAAATGGGGTGCGCACGTGAATCCTCTCACACAAAGCTGACTTCAGTCTGTGGCTGCATCTATACTAAAAATCTCAAAGCGCTGTCGTGGGAGCACTCCCGCAGCAGCTCTTTGAAGTGTGAGTGTGGTCACACGCGGGCGCGGGGAGAGAGGTCTCCCAGCGCTCCTGGTAATCCACCTCCACGAGGGGAATAGCTGGAAGTGAGGCTCCCAGCGCTCAGAGCCCATCCACACGAGCGCTTTAAAGCACTCAAACTTGCTACACTCAGGGGAGTGATTTTCACCCCCCTGAGTCAGCAAGTTAGAGCGCTATAAAATGTAACTGTAGACAAGCTCTGTGTCTGCAACTGGGTGTGGCCTTACCTGTGTGTGTGTGCTGCAAGAGGCCGGAGAGCCTAATTCAGCAAAGCAAGAAGGGGGATCCCAGGCTGATTGAGCAGGGGAGGCTCAGTGAAATCCCAGTACATCAGGTGGCATCCCAGAAGAGGGGGTCCAACCCGTTACATCCCTAACCAAAAGTAACATGTGATTCCAATGCAGAGGGGAATGAAAGTGCCTCTATGGAACCTCCTAGTAGCACATATACCAGCTTTTTGCATTATGCTTTAGAGAAATGTGCATAAAGTGGCAAATCACATTTGGCATCCACATTCAGTTTACGGATCACGGCTCTTGTGACCCCACTATGATATTACCTGCTACTGAGCCACAGATATGACACATGATAGGACAGACTGTAAGGATCAATAGGCCAGTCGTTAGGGGGACAAGGTGGGTGAGGTAATATATTTTACTGGAGCAACTTCTGTCAGTGAGTGACACAATATTTTGAACTTACACAGTGCCCTTCTTCAGATCTGGGAAATGTACACAGACTGTCACAGCGAAATACAAGGTGGAATCGATTGTATAGCATAAGTAGTTAATGCACATTTCAAGGGACCATTCAAGGTGAAGTGGCTCATTAACACCTCTCCAGTCATGAGAAGGAGTAAATGGTTTAATAGATTGTTGTAATAAGCTATAAATCCAGTGTCTCTATTCAGCCCATGATTTTTAGTGTCTAGCAAAGTTATGAATTTAAGCTCCCGGTTAAAAACTCCACTGTTAATAGCTCAGTGATTCCCCAAAGCCAGAGACTCATTTTTCCTAGAAAGGAAGATAACCCATGGGAAACTAATACAATTTTTAGCCTATGAGCACTGATCTAATCTATATCTTGTTGAAATCAATTTATAATACAATATACAAGTTCCACAATAAATCTCACCACAGACCAAGTACTCTGCTTGCATAAGCAGTTCAGTTTCTTGCAACCCTCTCCAGTATTGCCAACTCTCACAATTTTATTGGCAGTCTCATGATATTTGGTGTTTTCTTAAAGCCCTAGACCCTGGAGGCTTGTGAATATTCCAGAATCCCAGCTTTCTTTTAAATAAAATAGGTTTCTAGCCCTCCTGGTTTCAGAGATGAACTTGAAAATGTGAACCCTAAAGTTTCAAAAGCCAGAAGATAAATAAGAACTCCTAATGTTGCATTTTTTAAAATCTCAGGATTTTTATTTATTTATTTGGATCCTGTTTCATGATTTTTGAATGCCTGGGGGTTGGCAATAGTATCTTCTGTTAACATTACTACTATTCAGTTAGGATCTCTCTTATATAATTTCCTATACTTCCACAAACACAATTGTTTATATGTTTACTTTAAAAAAAGTCAGTGAGAATGAATGGAATGAAAACTGATTTATTTTGGGTCCCAGAGTGTTCTTGAAAATTAGATGCTATCCTGATCAGACAATATTTAACACTATTTAGCCTGGATATTCTGTTCCAAGAGGATGAGTAAACATGCTTCAGGGTAGCACTGGCCTGTTGTGCAGCAAAGATTTGATAGTTTCATTGCCATGAGCTGCATACAGAATGGGGAACTGTACATAAGCTCTCTGCACTGGCACTTCATGGCTCAGGCCTATCATTAGAATTAATCACAGGGGGCAAGACGACAACCTTCACATAGTGTGCCTGTCGTTTGTTATTGATTAATACAATGTCATCAAAAGACTACTGGACATTGTTATGGCGATCTCCAGTATGATGAGCAACATGAAATTTGTCCTTGTCTGGAACAGGACCAAAGAACTGTAGGATCAGCTCCACATGTGTTCCAAAGTGGATGGTCTCCCACGTGCTAAGTGTCACTATCTTGCAAGAGTTCTCACAATGAACAACACTGATGTTGTTGCTCTACAAGAAACTTATGTTGTAGACTATGAGCAAGCTGCAAGATATGAAATTCATACCTATGAACTCATTGCCACCATGAAAGATGTGAAGTACGACATCGCCACGTACACCTGGCAGGGTTTTCCAGATGTCTTGGTTCTGGAGGAATCCAAGACCATGGGAATCTCTATTGCTGCAAGAAGAATTGGACAAGTTACCATAACACACATCTATGAACCTCCAAATCTTGAACAGCCGAAGCCCACAATAGTGTCTTTTTTCCACCCAGCTGTGCACCCTGGTGACTTTCATAGCCATCACTCACTAGGGGGCGATAGCAGAAATGATGCAGTTAAGTAATTCACAGATTGGGCTTCATTCGCAAATGTCCATCTTCTTTTTGACCCGAAACAAACAGGGACTTTTCACTTAGCCAGACGGAACACTGAGCAGAACCCAGACCTCTGCTTTGCGATGAAAGACAATAATAATGTTCCTCTGCAAATTTCACAAACATTTCTTGGGAATCTTCTTTGCAGCCAACACCACCACACAAATCTGCATGTTGGCTTGTCCACTGATCGAATCAACTCCAAAATCATGCTGGAATTTCCACAAGGTGAACTGGGTTGCATATATAGCAATAGTTGAAGACAGATTTGTCAACTGCTTTCAAAACGGTATGGAGATAAAGGCTTTTGCTCAAGGCATCAAGGTCATCAAATGCTGCAGCACTATTTCTGGCCACAATATTGAGCAACTGTAGGTACTGCGTTCTTTTAAATGTGCAGAGCAGCAAAGCATGCACTCTCAGTGATGAGCTATCTCAAGGATCTGTGCTGACTTCTTCACTACATCTACATTAATGACTTATCTGACACAATTTTGCATAAGTTTTCTTATGCGGTGACATTGCCCTTGCAACAGAAGACAAAAGATCTTACCACTACCCGTGACACTCTCGCCAGCGACTTCAAGATAATGGCAGAATACTTTCAATATGGGAAGCTTCACCCCCACACCTCCAAAACCCGGGTAACAGCCTTACACCTAAACAAGAATGCTGCCAATGAACCACTCAGTATCTCCCTTTGTGTTCAGTCGATCCAAAATGAGCCCTGGGAGGAGAGGTAGATAAGCTGGAGGGTAGGGATAGGATACAGAGGGACCTAGACAAATTGGAGGATTGGGCCAAAAGAAATCTGATGAGGTTCAACAAGGACAAGTGCAGAGTCCTGCACTTAGGACGGAAGAATCCCATGCACCGCTACAGACTAGGGAACGAATGGCTAGGCAGCAGTTCTGCAGAAAAGGACCTAGGGGTTACAGTGGACGAGAAGCTGGATATGAGTCAACAGTGTGCCCTTGTTGCCAAGAAGGCCAATGGCATTTTGGGATGTATACGTAGGGGCATTGCCAGCAGATCGAGGGACGTGATCATTCCCCTCTATTCGACACTGGTGAGGCTTCATCTGGAGTACTGTGTCCAGTTTTGGGCCCCACACTACAAGAACGATGTGGATAAATTGGAAAGAGTCCAGCGGAGGGCAACAAAAATGATTAGGGGACTGGAACACATGAGTTATGAGGAGAGGTGAGGGAACTGGGGATGTTTAGTCTATGGAAGAGAAGAATGAGGGGGGATTTGATAGCTTCTTTCAACTACCTGAAAGGGGGTTCCAAAGAGGATGGCTCTAGACTGTTCTCAGTGGTAGCAGATGACAGGACAAGGAGTAATGGTCTCAAGTTGCAGTGGGGGAGATTTAGGTTGGATATTAGGAAAAACTTTTTCACTATGAGGGTGGTGAAACACTGGAATGCGTTACCTAGGGAGGTGGTGGAATCTCCTTCCTTAGAAGTTTTTAAGGTCAGGCTTGACAAAGCCGTGGCTGGGATGATTTAATTGGGGATCAGTCCTGCTTTGAGCAGGGGGTTGGACTAGATGACCTCCTGAGGTGCCTTCCAACCCTGATATTCTATGATTCTATCCAAAGTACTTGGGTATAACCTTGGACTAGCTGGAAAAGATTGGGTGAAAAAGTAAAAGCAAGGAATAACCTTGTCCAAAAACTTGTGGGCCCAACATGGGATGCCAACGCACACACACTTAGAGCAGTGACTCTAGCACTGGTCCACTGGACCAATGAATTTTGCGCACCTGTCTGGGCAGGCAGCTGACATACCAAATGCCTAGATAGGCAGCTTAATGCAGTGTTGAGAATCATAACTGGAACATTAAAATCAACACCTGTTAAATAATTCCCCATCCTGGCACAAATACTCTCACCAAAAATCCAGACAAGTGCACATACACAGCTCATGAACAGACACCAAAGTAAAAAGAGAGTGCACAACCATTGTTTACATGTTTAAAAAAAACACTCAGACACATAGATGAGTTGGAATAAAACCCACTTGAGCTCATGAAAAACATCCTCTTATTAATTAGAGCAGCAAGTGCAAATGCCATCACTGCTGTCAGGGCTGTTCTAGACTGTAGCTGTTCAGATCCAGAGATTATGATTGGGAAGCAGAGAATGACTGTCATACTAACTAGCTTTGTTGGCTATATTGTCATTTTTCTCAAGGTCACAGTAAAATTGTGAATTGTGCAAACTGCTGACTGGGGAGGGCGGGGAGAAAGGGTTTCCTACGCCTCTAAGACTCAGCCTTCATCAGTTTGTAAAAAGAAAGAAAATGCTGGGATAAGCTCTATAGCAGCAGCAGCAGCAGGTCTCTGAAGGAATGGAAGGCATGTGTCATGAAGGCACAAAAGACTTTTTCTGATACAGCAGTGGAAATGCTTTAATCCTCTTAGCATCTCTCCCCCTGAAGCCAGCGCTGTCATGAAAGTCTGAAAGTCTGATAATGCTGCCTGGTATTGCCAAACTATAGTTTGGAGTCTGTCAGTTTTATCATAATAAATGCCGTGTTCATAACAGTCATTTCAAGTGGCATCAGACTAAAATTTAGCACAGTTTTTTTTCAATGCTAGGGAGACAGGCTTGTTATTAGCATCACCAAAAAGATGGAGTTCTCCAGGCAGGGCCGTCCCTACCCTTACGCGAAGTACACAGCTGCGAAGGGCACCAGGAACTTTGGGGCCCCAAATTTCCTGGTGCCCTACGCAGCTGCATGCTGCTCCAGCCCCTGCTCCGCCTCTTCCCCATGGCCTCCACCCCAGCCCCGCCCCCACTCCACTCCACCCCTTCCCCAAAGCCCCTCCCTCTGCTCCGCCCCACCTCTTCCCGCCCCAGCCCTACCCCCACTCCCCTGAGGCCTGCAGCAGGGGTCGGGCCTGCACTCACCGGGCAGCAGTAAATAGAGAGACCCAGCCTGCTCCCCGCCACGCCGCCGGCAACTGCTGGGGGGCGGTTCCCTCCTGCCTCCCGTCCCAAGGCTGGGAGCCAGGGGAGCAGAGTTCGTTTTCCCCCTGCCCCCCAACCGTCCTCCATGGAGGCCTGGGGCCCCACACAGCCCCCCATGGGGGAGGCTGCGTGGGGCACCAAAATGGCTAAGGATGGCCCTGTCTCTATGTTTTAAACACTTTGCCGGGGGGGGACGACACCTTTTAAGTTAAAGACACCTTCATTTTGAAATGCAAAAATTAAAAAACTAATTTTGAGACTTTAATGTTTGGGGAGAACATGCCAGAGATGGCTGGCTTCATGTTTATGAGACTGCAAGCCCTACAGACTGAATAGCCACAGAACAGCTACAGTACCGGCAGTGGCAGTGTGAATGTCTCTTCCACACTGTCCCACCAGGGTGCCTCACTCCTGAGCTGGAGGACCAGTTCAGACACCTTTTCCATTCCATTCATGGCCTCTCGGTTGATACTACCGACAAGCGTCTGGTTAGTGCCAGTTGGGATGGTGATTTTCGCGATGAGAGCCCCTGCTCACAATGAACTCTCCTTAGCCCCCAAACTCATTTCCCAGAGGCTTCCCAGCGGCCAGATAATAGGAGTAATTTGTAGTCACTACCAATCTGGATGGGATTTCTTACATTTGAAAATTAAAATGTAATTTGATATAAAATATGAACTAATTGCTCTTCTATTTTGACCAACTTTTAAAAAAAAATTTATTCACTGTACTTACATTTGGCTAAATCCCACTGAACATGCACATCAGCTGGGTTTTGCCACAGACTTTTATTACTCTAATACAAAAAAAACCCATACTAAAACTGCAGTGGTATCATACTAACCAAGGACATATTACAATGAAAATGGAAATAGTCAAATGTCTCATTCCAGTCACATATAATGACAATACAGGGGTTGAGGGGTTTGGAGTGCAGGAGAGGGCTCTGGGCTGGGCCGGGGGTTGGGGTTTGGGTGGAGGGGGGGGGTGAGGGCTCTGGCTGGGGGTGGGGTAAGGGCCAAGGATAAAGGGTTTGCAGTGCGGGAAGGGACTCTGGGCTAGGGCAGGGGGTTGGGGTGTGGGGAGGGTGAGGGCTCTGGCCGGGGCTGTAGGAGGGGACTCTGGGTGGTTCCAGAGGATTGGGGTGTGGGGGGAGTGCGGGGTCACAGCGGCGCTTACCACGGCTTTGATGAAGCAGACACCGGGTCCCTGTGGCATCTAGGCGCATGGGTGACCAGGCGGTCCCGCGCAGTGCACGCTGCCTTCGCTCCCGCAAGCACTGCCCCTCGCAGCTCCCATTGGTCATGGTTCCCAGCCAATGGGAGCTGCGGAGCCTCCCTCGCCACCCATGCGTTTAGGGACTGCAAGGACCTGACGGCCGCTCCATGATCCACGCGGAGCTAGGGCAGGCAGGGAGCCTGCCTTAGCCTCAGGCCCCCGCTGCGCCGCCGACCGTACTTTTAATGGCCCGGTCAGTGGTGCTGACCAGAGCCGCTGCGGTCCCTTTTTGATTGGGAGTTTCAGTTGAAAACTGGGCACTAGGTAACCCTAGTCTTGCTCCCTACAGAAGCAGCAGGATTTTATAGATTTTAATCTTTTGTATCGTTTTGGCATTATTGCTATAAATTTGACAGCATGGGCAATAAAGAATAGTTTTAAGTATGTCCTTTGGCCTACCGCCTGTGTACAGTTTAGATCTCTTCTCTTCCAAGTGCCAGACAAGCATAGAGAAAGGGAAAAGATTATGATCTGGCAACAACACAAAGCTTGCTTAGTCTGATGGGATGATATACTTTCAAAATCTAATTACTCAGCATATTATACAACTTTCTAACAGTAATAGGGATGCTTATTTCCCCTCCCCCCACACCCCCGAAATATAGGCTCTGGAAGTTCAAAACTCCTGTAGAAAAAACACATGAACATATACACATCCCGAGACAGCTAGCTCAGGACTAATAAATGACTAACAAGATGTACTGTACATTGACTTTTTCCACTTATTTCCGTTCCACGCAGAGGAATGGGTTCAGCAGTCTTGGTGCCTGGTTCCATGCAGTCAGTCAAGAGACTTAGGGCCAAATTCTTTGCTGGTATAACACCACTCGTGTCAATTGAGTTACACCTGCAGAGAGTCTGACCCTTCATATTTTGACCTTTTGAGTATATTTTCTAGTTTAATGAGCCCAGTCCTGTGAGAGGCATGGTTGCGATCCCGTTGTGAGCACTTCACAAGATGAGAGCAAATCTCTCCAGGACTGATTCTTATCTCACGAATTTAAAGAAGTATCAATGAGCCCAGAATCAGTCCCCAAGTCTTTGACCAGTTGTAAGGCTGCTGTCAGTCAGCTTCAGAGTGTTTATCCCTCTGATTAAACCATGAAGATGGTGCTCATTATGGTAGGTAACTGACAATAAGGAGGAAGCAGTCTCGATGAATGGGTAGCACTGAAACTTAGAGACCATGGACCTGATTCCCATGGGGGGCCAAGCTATGCTTGGGACAGGACTGGAGTGGGAACAGTGGTAGCTTTATGCCATCTCTACAGATGCTTGCCCAGTCAGTTGGACAATTTGGCCACATCTACCATAAATTAAAGTAGTCCCCAGGCTTAGGGTTGCCAACTTTCCACTTGCACAAAACCGAACACCCTTGCCCCGCCCCCTGTCCTGCCCCTCCTCCCATGCCCTGCCATGTCCCGCCCCTTCTCTGAGGCCCCGCCCACACTCACTCCATCCTCCCCTCCCTCTGTCGCTCGCTCTCCCCACCCTCACTTGCTCATTTTCACCAGGCTGACTCAGGGAGCTGGGGTGCAGGAGGGGGGTGAGGGCTCCAGCTGGAGGTGCGAGCTCTGGAGTGGGGCCAGAAATGAGGAGTTCAGAGTGTGGGACGGAGCTCCAGGCTAAGGTAGTGGGCTGGGATGCAAGAGGGGGTGAGGGCTCCGGCTGGGGGTGCGGGCTACAGGGTGGGGCTAGGCATGAGGGGTTTGGGGTGCAGGAGGGGGCTCTGGGCTGGGGCTGAGGGGTTCGGAGAGCGAGAGGGGGCTCTGGTTTGGGGTGGGGGTTAGGGTGTGGGGGGGGAGTGAGGGCTCTGGCTGGGGGTGCAAATTCTGGAGTGGGGCTGGGGATGAGAGGTTTGGGGTGTAGGAAGGGGCTCCAGGTTGGGACCAAGGGGTTCAAAGGGTGGGAGGGGGATCAGGACTGGAGCAGGGGGTTGGGGCGCGGGAGGCGGAGTGAGGGTGTGGACTCTGGGGTAGGGCTGGGATCAAGGGGTTCAGAGGGCAGGAGGGGAGATCAGGGCTGGGACTGGGGGTTGGGGTCCGGGAAGGGGTCACGGGTGCAGACTCCGGGAGGCACTTACCTCAAACAGCTCCCAGAAGCAGCCGGCATGTCCCCACTCCGGCTCCTCCACGGAGGCGCAGCCAGGTGGCTCTGCACGCTGCCCCGTCCACAGGCATCACCCCCGCAGCTCCCATTGGCCGGGAACCACAGCCAATTAGAGCTATAAGGGCGGCGCTTGGACCAGGGGCAGAGTGCGGAGCCCCCTGGCTGCCCCTACACGTAGGAGCCAGAGAGGGGACATTCTGGCTTCTTCCCAGGAGCTGTGCAGTGTGGAGGCTAGCAGGGAGCCTGCCAGCCCTGCTGCATGGTGCCGCCAACCAGACAGTCAACGGCCCAGTGAGCAGATCCCTTTTCGACTGGGTATTCCAGTTGAAAAACGGACACCGGGTCACCCTATCCAGGCTATTCTAAAGTATGCCTGGCTGGCTGCAATCGCTGGAGTTGTTAAGACAGCTAGGAATAGCCAGAAAATAAATCTACTCTGGTGCTACAGGGGCATTCCCAGAGACAAGAGCAGCCCAAAGGGCCATAGAGGAATGGAGAATTGAGCTCCTTTATTCTGCAGGCAAGATAAAGAGAGAACTTTTTCTACTGACTCAGCCTTATGCCATGTTAGTGCTCTGTTAAGCACCGAAAAAAAAAGTGTATGGTTGCTTCAGCAGGCTACCATGGAAATCCTATTTCTGAGCAAATATGGCCTTAGAGAACTGACTAGAAAAACTGCATCTAAAACACGCTGAATGCAATGCCAGAACATAAGAAATTACCCAGATAAAAATCTGCAAGCGTTTTTAAGTTTTCCCTCTTTCCAGCCTCCCTATCCCCTCGTTTCTTGGCTGCAAGTGCTGTTGTGAGAATTGACAATACAATTGTTATTTTACACAGAATTAGCAACATCACTAGGTTTGAATGGAGTCCCACCTTTTCACTTGGTGTATGTTTATTTGTCAAACTCCAGCAAAATGGCGTAATATGCAGCGCATGAAGTTGGCTGATTTTTCTTATTCTGTTACTAGAGAACACACAACAGCTGACATGCAATTCTTGATTCTGCCTTTTCTGTTAAGCTGCTCTGCAATCCTGTTTCTGATGGCTTTTTGTATTTGAATAGTCAAATTCATTGACTGTTCCAGCTCACAGCTGTACAAAGAACTTCCCTCTAAATTATGTTGTGGGGACATTTACAGCTCACTTAAAAAAAGAATTTAAACCCCTCCACCCTTGTCATTAACACGCTCTTGAAAAAGACCTTCACGCTACAGGTCTGATACTCTGATACACAGCATGATACACTGTGTACATCCTTTCCAAATCCAAGATCGTATTCCCACAGCAGGGAGTAAAACTTGATTCATATCATAAAAGCAAAATATGACAGGCTGAAATGAGAAACTATACTTGTAGGAATAAGAAACTGGGGGGAAAATACCCAGAAACACAGCTGTAACAGCAAATGCAAAGCAGTGCCGGGACATTTTTCTTTCAAAGAATAACACATTTGTTTGTTTGTTTTTAAATAAACTATTCAAAGTTTAATCCAAGTGCAACTAAAACCATTTTAAAAGGGATTAGATCTGCCTTCTAAGAAAAACACACAAAATACACAAATTATTCCCTTTGACTCCTACTACCTAAGTCACCTGAACTCTATCCCCAGTTTTAATTATTAAATATTAATTAAAAATAACAATGTAACTAACAAACATATAAAAATCATCAGAATGACCAATTATTTTTACATTACACTCTTTTCTCCAGTTCTTCATCTGTTTACAATCTAGTTGGGTTATAAACCCTTTAGGACAGGACTGTCCTTTTGTTTCACGTTTTCAAGGCACCTAGCACAAGAAGCCCTGATCCATGACCAGGGCCCGTAGGTACTACTGCAATATAAATAATTATTAATTTTTTTCTTTTAGATTGAAAATTGTATAGGGCAGAGATTTAATCTTCTCCATTTTTATACAGAATCCAATACAATGGGGCCCCAATCCTGACTATGGGCCTTTAGGTGTTACCATAATACACATTATTATTATTATTAATAATAAAATAATAATAATAATGGGAGACTTTTCACAGTTCTAGAAAAAACCTTATAAAGTGCCAGCAGCCAGAGGGAATACCAGAGGGAGGGAGGGAGGGAATGGTGCCAGATTTTGTACCGAAAATGACATTTTCAGTGTTTGCTGTCTTATATTGGTGAGTACAAGTGCAGTCCTCTCTTTCTCACAAAGGGGCAAATACTGATCCTTCTACACATCCAAGAAAAATTCTCCTGGGACTACTGCAGAAAATAGAACCTTCCTCACAATCTCTGCAGCAGCTACTACTGTCATTGTGTCCCAGCTTCTACATCTATGGTGGCCAAATCTGACCTATGGATCTGGACCAGGGGTGGTCAAACTTTTTGGCCCGAGGGCCACATTGGGGAATAGAAATTGTATGGTGGGCCATGAATGCTCACAATATTGGGGTTGGGGTACAGGAAGGGGTGAGGCCTCTGGGCTGAGACCAAGGGTTTGGAGGGCGGGAGGGGGAATCAGGCTGGGGCAGAGGTGCGGGAAGGGGTGCAGGTTCTGGCTGGAGGTGTGGGCCCTGGGGTGGGGCTGGGGATGAGAGGTTTGGGGTGCAGGAGGGTGCTCCGCGCTGGGATCAAGGGGTTTGGAGAGCGGGAGGGGATCAGGGCTGGGGCAGGGGGTTGGGGCATGGGGAGAGGCTCAGGGGGTGCAGGCTCCAAGCAGCGCTTACCTCAAGTGGCTCCCGGAAACAGTGGCGTGTCCCTTCTCCAGTTCCTATGCAGAGGCGTGGCCAGGTGGCTCTGTACGCTGCTCCATCACAGCCACCACCCCTGCAGCTCCCATTGGAGCAGGTAGGAGCTGGAGCAGGGCCATGCTGCGGCTTCCAGGAGCCGCGTGGTGTGGCACCCAACCCAGCACCCCAGCCAGAGCGGGGCCAAGCTGCGTGGTGCTGCCCTGACCCAGCGCCCCGGCCGGAGCGGTGCCAAGCCACGTGGTGCAGCTCGCAGGCTGGATCTGGCCCACGCGCCGTTGTTTGCCCACTCCTGGTCTGGACAGTCAAGGATCTCTCCAGCCCACACACATTGTCCTGTCCCACCATTAACCTATTGAGCCTTCCCCAGAGAGTGACAGGCAGGGTTCATCATTTATTACAATAATTAAGGTTGTGATAAGGCTGAAAATGATCAAATCAGGAACTAAAGTATGCTTAACAAATGAATACTTAGGTTGAAATTTTGAAGTCAAGTCAATGGGAGTTTTGCCATTCATGGAAGCCAAGATTTCACTCCAGGAGTATGAATCATGAACAACAACAAAACACTTCAAGAGCACTGTTTTCTTCCATGGCAGAATAGGGCCTCTGGTAGCTGCTACAGTAGATAAATTAAAGTTGTGGGCAAGATTGACTCTTTGTAGCCATAAGTGAAAAGCAATCGTACTCCATGCACAAATTTGACTGTCAAGTACAATTATTAATCAAATCGAAATCATGCTTACATTATACAAATTCACATTTCATGTCAAAGTAATAAAATTGTCAAATAAAACATAAGCACAAGGAAGAGTTTGGTCATTTTGCAATGATTTAGGCCTACCACTCACAAGCAGGGCTGCCTGGGTCAAATAAATTACAGTTTGTACAAGATGTATTGACCATTTTTAGACATTTATAGCCAAACGCTTTAATGAGAGTTTTTTTCTCCCTAAAAAAGTGGATCCTATTTGAAGATTAAAGGGCAAACCCTGAAAGTATTTATATGACTTTCCTTCTTTTTAAAAATATAAAATCATCTGTTTTTACTAGATGTTTGAAGTCTGTTGTTGGTGCCAAGAGCATATTCTTAACATTGATGAAAGAGAATCAGTTAAAGGTCATATCCTACGTAAAGTATAAAATTATATGATGAAATATGTCTTAATTATGTGCAGTTAATGTTCTTATGATTTGCAACTATTCGCTTCCTTGTTCAAACAAAGTACTTTGGGGGAAAGAAAGAAAGAAAGAAAGAAAGAAAGAAAGAAAGAAAGAAAGAAAGAAAGAAAGAAATAGATGCATCTATTTTATAGATGCAACTCATAGCTCCCAAGGTCATTGTACCTCTCACTTCTTCATGGCCTCCTAGATAGCACACCACTTAAGTCTCAGGCTTCTAGCCATCATCTTTTTCATGACGTAGTCCCACCACTCTCTCCCTCTACACAAGGGATTTAGGCTGTAATTCCTCCTGCAATTCACTGTCATCACCTTAGCAAGTCTGACTTCGCTCAGCACCTGCAGTTCTGTTCTCTTCAGGGCAGTGACAGGGTTAACTAGTGACCAGACCACCTTGATAAAGCAAAGAATTATCTATTCAGAACAAAGGCACACTTATCTCAAAAATAATAAACAGCTTACATGTGGGCCTTAGCTTACCAGGCAATCATCCATGTGGAGACCCAGAGAAAAATAAAGTACCTCAGGGTCTCTCTCTCTTAGTCACAGTTTCATGTCAGTTCTTAGAGCCAGTGACAGTGTCCTCTCCACCATGTTGGGGTGGTAACTTTTTATAGTTATACATTTTGTTCCCAACTCTCTTTAACCAAGGGCTTGTCTACACTGGCACTTTACAGCACTGCAACTTTCTCGCTCGGGGTGTGAAAAAACACCCCACCCCACTCCTTGAGCAAAGCAAGTTTCAGTGCTGTGAAGTGCCAGTGTAGACAGTGCACCAGTGCTGGGAGCTACGCCCCTCGTGGAAGTGTTTTTTTTAGAGCACAGGGAGAGCTGTCTCCCAGCACTGTGCTGTGACCACACAAGCCATGTTAAAGCTTTAAAGTTGCCAGTGTAGACTAGCCCCAAGTCAAACTAGTCTATGCAGTTTCCTCCCTGAGTGTGAGATGAGGCCTAGGGATTTGCATTAATTAGCCATCAATGATTTTAGCTGCTATAGGAAACTCCTACAACGCCCCAGGGAACCAGAACACAAACCCTAGTCCATATACATACATATTTATAAAGTTGATACCATACCCTTTGACAGGTTTCAGAGTAACAGCCATGTTAGTCTGTATTCGCAAAAAGAAAAGGAGGACTTGTGGCACCTTAGAGACTAGGTGCCACAAGTACTCCATACCCTTTGAATATTCCATATGCCTATAATATCTGTCAGCCCTCATCACAGTAGCATCAGAGCAACTCTCAGCAATTAATGGATCCTCACAACATCCATGTGATGACAGGAAGTACTATCCCTAATCAAAAAACAGACAACTAAGGTATGCAGTAGATTATGTGATTTACAGTTTACTCTGTGGCTGAGCCAGGAATAGAACCAACGCCTGCTGACTATAATATACAATGGATATTATATGGCTGTGGTAGTTCATGCCTTTATTATGACAATCCCTGTATCATGGCTTGTAAAAATATCTCCGGTTGGTATGCGCTCTCTCATTTCTTGGTTATTTTTAGGGCCAGCAGTGAAAGTGCCATATAGCATGGGAAAAGCTCAATACTTCCAGTATTGGCAGAAGCAGGAAATATCAATAAATCTCCTCAGAAAACCGTTCTCTTAAGATTTCCAACCCAATCTTGTTGACTCAAGAAGTTCAAATAAGAGTCAAACAAGCAACCATATTTTATCTGGTTTTTAAACCATTATTTATCTGGACCAAATATATTGAGAATCGCCCAACAACAATGCCATACATATTAATATATTGTCATGGCTTAGCTCCATAAATGGCTCAGAAAAATTCCTTCAAGGCGTATGATAAAAATGAAAAATAAAACTTCCCTGAATGATCATCAATAGAACAGTTACATACTAATAATTATGGAGCACGAGCCTGGAACTTTCTGGAATCTAGATGCTGTCGAATAGGGCTCCGCACGCACACGCACACGCACACACACACACACACTGCTTATGAGACACAGTGGAATGTGCTTAGTCCTGATCAGATGGTAGCTTAGAGCCCTCTTTACACAGAAACAGTGTATCCTAGTTTCCCAAGGCCATAAATGAAGCTTGGTGAAAAACACAAAGAAGCTGATGGATTTGTTTAGGTGGAAATCAGACATTACTTCTGAGAAGAACTGGGATGTGAATCCTAGAAAATTCTTCTGGAAAACAAACTCTTTCACCAGAAACCTCTACTGCATGAAATGGGAGCAATCTGCCATATGATTGAAACAAAAATCTTTCTTCCCCCTCTGGCCCTCATTCTATTTATCCTGGACTTCAAATGTGCCTTAAGCAATCTGGATGCTTTATCTCAGGAAGAGAAAGAATTCTGTTTCAGTATTTTAATTAAAAAATTAGTAAACAGGAACATATACTTATTTTAGAAAGATGGCAAAACAAATTATTCGCATAAGCTTGTGATGGTCAATGATGCCTTATGTTTTAGAGAGGACTTTTCTTACAAGAGATAGCTGAAAAAGAAAAATTTGTATTCTATCTCTCCGTAATTCACCATATCTCAGTTTTAGTTTGTACCCTCTTGTGATTTTTCCTTCTTCAACATTCAGTAGCGGTTTATGACACAACTCAAATTTATAGTTAATTTGAACAGTAATCTGCACTGATAATATAGGCATTCCCAATTTCTTCCACTGTGTTAAAAAATAATCAGATATTGGATAACTATATGAAGCTATGTCCACTCTGCTGAGTCCCAATCCTGCACATTCTCTGTTCAAAAACAGCCAGATATGGCAGATTTCTGTATGAGGGCTTGCACTTTCTCTTAGCATTGGGAGCATGGTTGACAAGCGTAACTTAATATGTGGGGCTTGTCTCTCTTCCCAGTGTGTTACACTAATCCAGCAAGACTTTGCTGCAAACTGTGCAGAGCCAAAAATATCTTTTGGCAATGCAATAAAAAGCTATTCCACCTTTGCCATGAGAACTATGTGAAAGTCAGGTATTCTGAGGCTTCTAGTACTAGGATGCCCAGCAAAGGATTAACAGGGAATACTAGCCTTTTTGAACAGCAATTGGGTCTCAAAAGCAAGCAGAGGCTAAGGACACTCAGAGCATGGGGTTACATCCCTGACCATCTTGGCTAATAGCCATTGATGGATATAGCCTACATGAACTTAACTAATTCTTTTTGAACCTTGTTAGAGTTTTGGCCTTCACAACATCTCCTGGCAACAAGTTCTACAATGTGTGTTCTGAGAAGAAGTACTTCCTTTTGTTTGTTTTAAACCAGCTGCCTATTAATTTCATTGGGTGACCCTTGGTTCTTGTGTCATATGAAGGAGTAAATAACATTTCCTTATTCATTTTCTCCACTCCAGTTGCAACTTTATAGACCTCTATCAACTTTATAGACCTCCTTTCCACGGTGAAAGGTCCCAGTCTTTTTAGTCTCTCCTCATACAGAAGCTGTTTCATACCCTTAATAATTTTTGTTGCCCACCTCGATACCTTTTCCAATTCTAATAGATCTTCTTTGAGATGGGGCAACCAGAACTGCACACAGTTCTCAAGCAAGCAAGTATGCCACAAATTACTCTGCATGAGCCTTCAGCCCAGAGGCGGCTGCAGAAAAATTGTGTAGGAAAGAATAAAAAAAAAAATCACAATGCTCAGATCAGATAATGACTGCTGATAACCACTTCTATGGTAAAGGATTTGTGCCTTCATTGACTGAGGAAACCAATGGAGATTCATTACTAACTACACCCACACACACACACTTTGCCCACATATCTGCCCCACAACTGTATGGAAAAAATTTCTGAGTAAGGAATAAACAAATAAAATTTATTTTCATGTACACTGTACACTCTTTCCTTGAGGAGCTGACAATCCATTGGATGAAGATCACTAGACACAGTCATATTGTGTACTTCAAATCTTTCAACAGTAAACACATGACCAGCGCCATTTCAGGAGATGCTCGATAAATGTCAGACTGCCAAAGATAGAATCCACATGGGATAATATGAAAATGGTGCTAACTG
This sequence comes from Chelonia mydas, assembly GCF_015237465.2. Lineage (NCBI taxonomy): Eukaryota > Metazoa > Chordata > Testudines > Cheloniidae > Chelonia > Chelonia mydas. Next base: position 49,366,614 of record NC_051251.2, on the reverse strand, counting down.
GAAGTGAGCAAATGCATTTTGGCTACTTCCAAACCCACAAAAGCGTTGTGGATTTTTATTTACGTGCCATTTAAGCATCTTTTTAGGCTCCTGTTTGGGCTTAAAACATGAATTACTTTTTGGTGAACACCTATTTTACCTTCAAGTTCAAATTACCATGTATCTTCCTCCTCTTCCTCAAATCTCTCCTTAAAACCCACTCTTTGCCTAACATTTTATCACTCATATGGTTCCACTGGCTCTGTCACTCAAGTCTCACCTTTTAAAATATAACATACTCTTTCCCAAATCAGATTGTCAGCTCCTCAAGGTAGAGGTCATGCCTCGTTTATACAGCACTCAAAGTGCAATATAATAAATAATGCTACCATGAACTTGAGGTAGAGAACAACTCATGGTAAGATACCATACAGACCATCTGCCTATCTAATCAGTGGGCACTTTTCAAAACAGCAACATAAATAGGGTGACCAGACATCCCATTTTTAAAGGGACAGTCCCGTATTTAAGCCCTCCTGCAGGTCTCCCTACTTTTACTTTAAAACGGACAAATTGTCTCGTATTTTCTATCTCCCCCTCACAACCGTACTGGAGGGTCCTGCTGCTGGCCGGATCCCTGCTCACCAGCCGCCCGCCCACCAGCGGTGCGTGGGAGGTCCAGGGGTCGACGATGAGGGTGGTGTGCCAGGCTGGTGGTGGGGTAAAGCTGCAGCACGAGGAGCCAGCCACACCCCCCTCCCCGCTGGTCCGTCAGCACAGCCCCTGCTGCATGCCAGTGCTCAGCCAGCAGGACCCCATTCCCCTGTCCCGTTTCCAGCCGACACTGGCTGAGTGCTGTGAGCTGCGGTGGCTGGTGAGTGCAGGCCGGCACCAGGCAGCGGCCAGTTATGTCTCGCCTCTGTTGCCCACCCATCAGCCCTTTACATGCTCCCCCTCTCGCTGTCCTCTCCCTGCTTTGCCCCTTCACCCCCCACAGCCCCGCTGCTCCTCCATATCCCCCGCAGCGGCATGCGTCCCACTCCCAGCGCTGTGAGGAGACCCAGCCCCTGGTTGAAGCGCTCAGCTCACCAACAGCCTGGCCGGCAGGCTTCTTCCTTCCCTCACTACTTCTGGCTGGGCCAGTGGCCTGGGAAAGCCCAAGACCCTCCGGCCCGGGGCGGTGGCCAGGAGGAGCCAAGCCCTGCATGTGCCAAAGCCCCACACGGCACTGGCATGGGGAAGCCTCTCTGCCCCTCAGTTAAGCTCTGGAGTGGCAGAGGGGAAGCGATTTCCAGCCTGTTCCCATCCCTAACCTGCAGGCTCCACAGCAGCCCTCCAGGCAGGGGCTTAGCACCCTCTTCACCGGCACCTGCCTGCCTCCCTGTCCTGGGTCCTGCCCCCAGGGAGTGCGGGGCTGCTCCGTCCCCTTGGCACCCTGCCCTGCTGAGCCACTTCTCTGTCCTGGTTTGTTGAAGCTCCTGCAGTCAGGTTCTCTGGGCCCTAGTGCACAATGAATTCTTAGGACTTAACCCGTTCCTGCCCACGCTGTAACTGGGGGGACAGGAGGCGGCTGCGTTATGTCGGTGGCCAGCAGTAGCCTGGAGGTGTTAGTTGCCTTTCAACAGGTTATAGTCCAATGTCCATATTCAGGATGACTCCAGTCAGTGACTGGGGATCTCAATCCTTATGGCTTAAGGTTTTCTGCTCTTGAAACCCAAAGCAGATCTGAGATGAAGAAGGATCAGATTGTGTCCCAAGGTTTTTATACATTTCCTGCAGCCATTTGGCCTGAGAAAACGATAGGCTTAACTTTCCTTCTTCCAAACATCATGGCAATTAGTACAGGATAATTTATCCATTAAACAGTTCAGACACGGGTCATCACAACCTTCAAAGAGACATAGAAAAATACTACTATTTCACTGAAGTATCTTCCTAAATGTTAATATTCCTTTTTCGATCTTTGAATCAAAGCTATAGCCATAGACAAGACTTGTTTGCTTACAAGATCTGAGCAAAAATCTACTCTTCTATCTCTAACAATACAGGCTTGCATTTCAAAGCTCTATTCATTGGCATTGGCCTGCTAAACCCAGGGTTGTGAGTTCAATCCTTGAGGGGGCCATTTAGGGATCTGGGGCAGAAATTGGAGACTGGTCCTGCTTTGAGCAGGGGGTTGGACTAGATGACTTCCTGAGGTCCCTTCCAGCCCTGATATTCTGTGATTCTATGAACACTGTGCAGGCAGGAAGGGACATGCTGCCTTCAGCCACAGTGGAGGTGGGGAGGGAGGAGAGAGCCAGGTCATCCCTTCACCACCACCACCCAACCCCCACTCCTCCCGTAGCTGGAAAAAGCTCATGTCCCTTCCCTCCCGCACAGACCAAAAGGCTGCTGCTGGCCACATTCTGGTGTGAACACTGTCAGAAATCTGGGGAGGGGGGCATGTGACCCTGCATCCCCACCCCCCATGTGTTGCCTCAGGAAGATGCAATACCAGGTACCAGGAGAGGTGAGTCCATTCCAGGGACCCAGCCAGGCATGGAGGGCGGAGAGTGCCTGGCAGGAAGTGTTGGGTCGGTCAGTCACATGCACACACCACCATGGGAAGAGAGGTGTTACGGGAGTGTGTGTGTCAGCTCTCCCCATGTGAGCCCTAAAGCTTTAAAGATAAGAAGATAAATAAAAGAATCTAACTATGCAGTATTTTTATTTTTAACAGGGATTCAGTCAACTTGATGTTAATTTGAATGTTTGTACGGCATAGTTCTGATTGATTGCCATTGAACTTGCTTGAAAACAAGTAATTTTACCAGGTGTCCTGTATTCAGTATAGGGAAATATGGTCACCCTAAACACAAATAATTATGATAAAACTGTTAATATTTGCCAGTTTTTGAAAGTTAAAGTTAACATGCCCCAACCAATATTAGACACAATTATGAACCAGATGGTCAAATACTATGTGTGAATATGAAGTGATCAGATACAGAACAGTTGGTCCAATAATTCTGTATCTAACAACACAAAATGTTCCTTCTTCTTCTTCCAGAAGTGCTAACTGCATAGCCATCAACTCAATGTATACAATTCTTGGCTGACACACAGACACACCCATGTCCATTTTTGCCTTCCCTGACTCCTTTCTGCTCTCCATTCCTTCCCCCACAGAATTCCAGTTCCTCTCTCTGTACTATCCACTCTCCAGAATCCCATGAGCAGTGCAGGAGCCCAGTATGTCTGGCTGTCTTAAGATTAGTGCAACCTCAAAAGGTCTTTCATACATTCATACATACAAGGCCAAAAGGGACCATTATGATTATCTAATCATATAACTCAAGCCAAAGATCTTCTCCAAAATAATTCCTAGAGAAGCTTTTTTAGAAGAACATCCAATCTTGAATTAAAAAATTTTAGCGATGGAGAATCTACCACAACTCCTGGTAAATTGTTCCAATGGTTAATTATCCTCACTGCCAAAAAATTAAGTATTATTTCCAGTCTGAACTTGTCTAGCTTCAACATCCAGCAATTGGATTATGTTATACCTTTTTCTGCTAGATTGAAGAGCCCAGTATTAAATATTTGTTCCTCATGGAGAGACTTATAGACTTATAGATGGTAATCAAGCCATCCCTTGACTCTCTTTTATAGTCAATCACTATAAGGCATGTTTTCCAATCCTTTAATCATTCTCATGGCTCTTCTCTGAACTCCCTCCAATTTACCATCATCCTTCTTGAATTGTGGGCATCAGAACTGGACATGCTATTTCAGCAGTGGTTGCACCAGTGCCAAATCCAGAGATACTACTGTACTCAATATTCCCCCACTGATGCTTTCCCAGGATCGCATTAGCTCTTTTGGCCACAGCCTCACATTTAGCGCTCATGCTTATTGATTATCCACCATGACCTTTAAATCTCTGTCAGAGTCTCGGCTTCCCAGGATAGAGTCCCCCATCCTATAAGTATGGCCTAAATTCTTTCTTCCAAGATGTATACATTTAGCTGATTATTTGCTTGTTTGCACTTAGTTTACAAAATGACCCAGACCTCTGATCTTCATTACAGATAACGTCCCCAATTTTTGTGTTATCTTCAAACTTTATCAATTATGATTTTATGTTTTCTTCCAGATCACTGATAAAAATGTTAAATATTGTAGGGCCAAGAATCAATCCCTACGGGACCTCACTGGAAATACACACACACTTGATGACAATTTCTAATTTATGATTACATTTTGAGACTTATCAGTTAGCCAGTTTTTAATCCATTTAATGTGTGCCATGTTAATTTTACATCATTCTAGGGGTTTTTTTTAATCAAAGAGCATGGGAAATGTCAACATAGTAATGTCAGAGGCCAGGAGAAAGCCTGCTGAGCTCTACTGATCCTTGAAAATGGACAGTCTTCAATCAGTGAAGCCAAATGACTGGAAAGGAAGCAGTCCTCAAGAGAAGATAGTAGGGAATTATGTGTATTTAAAATAGGCCCAGTTTAAGATGAAGCACTCAACCCTCACTGAATTACGGCTTGTCTGCATGCAGTTACACTGATTTAAGTAAAGGTGTGATAATTGACATAGCTAATCCAGTGCACAAATATGTGTGGGCGCTCTTATTTCACTTATTTTCGATTAGTCTGAGTCAATTCAGAATTGAGTTAACTAAACCAAAATAAATCATTCTAAATTGAAATAAGGGTTCAGACAAGGGGTTGTACCCATTTAACTAAAGCACTGGAAAAACTGTATATAGACAATCCCAGGGCTTCTTAACTCCCTTGCACTGCAATAGCAAGAAACAGTTGCAATTTGGTACTGCATGTAACACCTCACTGAGGGGAATATCAAGAGGAGAAGAGAAGAGTTACTGCTGTTATTTACATGAAGACAGTTTCCTCCAAGCTCACGTGAACAAGCCAAATGGTTAACTTTGTCAGGATTATCTTCACAACAGACAGGGCTAGCACATCATTTATGTAAAGTCTGGTTTCTGCAGAAAACAGCAACACATTGTGGATGGAAAGATCCCCAACATTGTGGACTCCATGATTTATTTGGAGGCTAGGGCCTATCTAGCTGCTTTTCCTTATAATCACAATCACTTCTAATTTTCCACAAATAAATCAATGCCACTGTCTACAAATTCCAACACCTCAGTCCTTTCTCTGCTCATAATCATAGATACTAAGGTCAGAAGGGACCATTATGATCATCTAGTCCGACCTTCTGCACAACGCAGGCCACAGAATTTCACCCACCACTCCTGCGAAAAACCTCTCACCTATGTCTGAGCTATTGAAGTCCTCAAATCGTGGTTTAAAGACTTCAAGGAGCAGAGAATCCTCCAGCAAGTGACCCGTGCCCCATGCTACAGAGAAAGGCGAAAAACCTCCAGGGCCTCTTCTAATCTGCCCTGGAGGAAAATTCCTTCCCGACCCCAAATACGGCGATCAGCTAAACCCTGAGCATATGGGCAAGATTCACCAGCCAGATACCCAGGAAAGAATTTTCTGTAGTAACTCAGATCTATTCCTCTGATTTTACAGTGGCTGTAGCTCATAGAATTCCTCCCGGCAGTTACCATAACTACTCTAACACTGGCACACACAACTGGGATCAGCAAGGCGAACAGCCAGATTTCCCCACCCCCCCTTTGCTGGTTCCCATCAAATCCCCCAGGCACTAGTCACAAGCCTAGCCCTCTTTTGCATTCCCCTGACAAAAGCAAACCACTCCTCAAATTTCAAACAGCCCATGCTCCATTACAACAGCAAACCACCCAGTACTTCACACCAATTACAGGGGAGGCCAAACTCCAGCTAACAAAACAACAAGTAACCAAACAGATGGAAGACACTGCACTGCAGTATTGCTTAAAATTATTTTAAAGGTGGTTCTTGGCCACATCACCTCTTTAAAGCTATAAAAATTTTAGATCTAGTCTACACGCAGTTGGGGGATTTCAATAACTACAATGATGGAAATCACTTGTTGTGTTTAGTTTGAGATACAAGTTTACAATTTTCTAGCTCTGGCCTTCACTTCCTGGTTGAAAGCTGGGGCTGTGGGTGTTCCTCGGACAAGAATCATCAGAGCAGTTTTAGGGGCTGGACAGCAGAATGCCAGTTCTGGGGCTCTGCCTGTAGGAAGGGAGAAAATGATCCCTCCAAGGTATTGTAGGAGAGCAGAATCTGCAACCACTGCTTCCCTCCACAAAGAAGTTACTGGAAGGGATCTGACTGCTGCTGGGAGTTAGACCTGATCAGGAACCCGGCCTGTAGAGTGGAGAGAAGGAGCACATGTGCAGGTAGTAAGGGGATGCTTCAAAAAAAGACATGTAGGAGTCAAGGAAAGTGCCTTTGCAGTTCCTAATCAGGGGCAACTTCTTTCACACACGGCAGTGAGACTGCAGCAGGCTCCTCTCCCCAGCATCTTCAGCAAAGGTAGCTGTGCCTGGCTTCCCCTCACACACCAGAGGATAGCCATGTAGTAGTGCTGCCACCACTGGGCCAGGACCCAGAGAGAAAGTAGGGAGAAACAGCTGCATCTGCACAGCCTTTAGCAAGGAAATGGTTCTGACAGCAGACCAGGATCCACTAAGGGAAAGGAATGTCTCCTCTTCAGCACCATTCTTCTGAACCAGTGGCCAGCTGTCCACGGTGCTGCTTTAGACCAGAAGTCCATGCACTCAAAAGTTGTGCAAATACCCCTGCCCTTTCCCTCAAAATCTTCCCATTCCTGAACAGGTCCCATCACCCCTCTCACATTTAGATGTCTTCAAGGGGGAAACGGGGAGGAGGGGGAAGCAGGGAAGGGTAGAGGCCTCCAGCAGGTGACACGTTCACATGTCCTGTGAGACCCCAGCCTCCATTCTTCCAGGGCTGGCCCGCATGCACCCAGGAAGGTTTGCAGGTAAATAAACCATCCACAACCAATTGTCCTAGTCAGTGGGAGCCATCAAGATTCTAAACCACCATTAATGGCCCACACTTTGCATAATTACAATAGGACCTCAGAGTTATACTTCATATTTCTAGCTTTAGATACAAGAATGATACATGCATGCAAATAGGATGAACACACTCAGGAGATCATAAGCTTTGTAATGATACCTAACAAGAGACCTTTTGCATGAAGCATATTCCAGTTACATTATATTTACACTCATAAGCATATTTCCATAAAACATGATGGAGTGCAACATCACAGGTGTAATATAAAGATTTTATCAGTATGAGTTTGGGATGCATGTATTTCTCACTATCTATTGTAATACTTTGCATTTTCACAACTATTTTCAACCAAGGATTTCAAACCATTATGCAAATGTTAACTTAGCTTCATAGCATTGCTGTGAAAGCCTTGGTTTAAAATATTATTAAGAGAGATTTATATTGTTACAGTCCAATGGCCACAATTATGTTGGTCATTGCACAAACAGATAGAGAGACATCCTTGCTCCATTGGGTTTACAATCACACACACACACACACCATTCAAGCAAACAGAGATGATCGAAAAATAGGGGAAATTTTTTTCAAAATTGATGTTGTGGAAAATTTGTCCTTTTTTGGTCAGAAAATTTCCAAATTTGAAAGTTTTCAACCACATTTAGAAATGAATATGATGATCAACGGGTGGCTATATAAATGAAAAGTACTATTATTTGTGTTAAAATCTTTAGAAACTGCAATGGTTTACTCAGTTTCAACATATTTCTACACGTTAAATTGTACAGACTCTTCATGTACTGTATTTTTTAAATCAATCTAAAGCTGTTGTGGATCACTTCTAGCCTTCCAGACTGCTGTCTACAAGACTGGCAATTCCATATGTAGTGCCTTTTGTCTGTCATTAATTCAAAGTCCTATCCCCATAAACGGGTGGAAAGCCGACAGGCCTGAATCTATAGCTTCAATAAGACAATATGGTCTTTAAAAGATATTAGGAGCTTTTTAACAGGTGAGTAAAAAGAGGCAGAAAGAAGTTAAGGGCCTGATCATTTCCCATCAAAATTAATGGGAGTCTTTTCACTGACTTCAGTAGGAGCTGACTTCAGTTGGGCTCTACCGTGTGACCTGCCCAAGGTAATAAATCTGTGGCAAAGTTGGGAAATATGACCCAGGACTCCTGGAGAGATGGGGGAGGAGGAGACCATTAACTGTCCCAAGATCTAAAGTCTAAGCATGAGCCTGACTTAATCATCACAGCTGTCCCTGTTAAGAATGGTTTTATTTTTTACTAGGGTATGGATTATATTCCTGGGGCTTTAATTAGTACTATTTGTAGGAAGCTACTGAAAATTTTTCTAGCTAGAGCGGACACAAGGCCAGTCTCAGCCACTACATTCTTTGCCAGAAATCAGGAGACATTCTACAATTTTGATTACAAGCAGCAGCTGTTGTTCGGAAGTTACGATACTTTTCAATTTGCCCAAATGTTTAAGCATGTTTATTTATTTAGGAAACTCAAGAGACATATCCATGCTTCTTCAAACATTACTAAAAAAATTCCTATGGGGTTATTTCCATTTCAAAATGAATTGTTGTATTTATGTTAAGCTTGCAAGCTGGTGAGCAATAACATTTCCTATATGTGTTTACTTAACTGAGATTCACAGTGAGCCCTTGCCCATACATCAGTGAGAGTGAAGCCTAGCACTGTGCCTCATCACAATACAGAGAATGGGATTCTTTCTTCAAAGATGACTTCCTGTCATCGGGAAATTAAATGTTTCTCATGGCAAAGAGCAAAGCATATGCAGGAATGAAAATTAATCTGTGGGCTCACACTTAGGTACCTCCTAAAAGTTAATTAAAAGCATCAGGTCACCCAAAGTTCAGTGGACGGTGGGATCCCACCACAGGAAATTATTTCGACGCATAGGAGATGGAAAGGGAATAGATTAAAGATGCAACAAAAGTAGACTATTTCAAAAGGTAAAGAGCACCAACAATAATCAGGAAACTCATGAAAGGCCTATGAAAATGTGTAGTTAGAGTAGTAGCAGACTGTCACTAGAGAGACACCTAGTGTTCAAGTGAAAAAGAAAAGTCATGAAGGATTAGATGACAAATACAAAAAACAGCAGATGTCTGATTATTGAAACACATGAGCTGGCAAGGTATTAGCAACCTATCCACTAGGTGATAATAAGGCTTGTCTAGTTATTCAAGGACTGAATCCAATAGGTGCAAAAAGCTCTTAAGTCTTTGTGTAAATGGAGAGGAGAAACTAAACTCAGTCGTTTTAAGAAGCTTTTAGTATGTAGGAAACAGAGAAAACAAACCTTGCCTTATAATAGGGAAAAGATTCTTAGAAGTCACTTTTCTCTTGCAATTTTTACCACTTTCATCTGAACCATAGATACTAGGGCTGGAAAAGACCTTAGACTGCTTTGTCCAGCTACCTGCAGGAAAAGCACTGCATCTTGAAATATATTCTTGAGAGCTTTTTGCACTACTTTACCATTTACACACACACTTTCTGAACTACAAACATCACCACAGAATTTTCCCCATAGAACCTTCAAAACTTGACCAAGCATTCAGAAAATGCTTCACTAGGCAGTGACGATGCCAATTTACATTTTTGTTTGTTTAATTTAAAGCTTTGTCTAGTTTCTTTAGTTTACTTTCACCAACTGGGAATATTCACAGCAGTAAATCCACAAAACCTATGTCCAGGAGTTTTAGAAAGTATCTAGCTACAGTGGTTCTCAAACTTTTGTACTGGTGACCCCTTTCATATAGCAAGCCTCTGTGCGTGACCCCCCTTTCAAATTAAAAACACTTCTTTACATATTTAACACCATTATAAATGCTGGAGGCAAAGTGGGGTTTGGGGTGGAGGCTGACAGCTCGTGACCCCCCATGTAATAACCTCATGACCCCCTGAGGGGTCCCGACCCCCAGTTTGAGAACCCCTGATCTAGCAGATCTTCTCCTGGTACTTTGGAAAACTTCAAAGAACTTAACATTTTAAAACATCTAAGTTTCCATATTTCCCACAGATTGAATACAAAATCATCTACCAAGCTCTGAACTTCTTTATCAATCCATTTACTATAGCAAGTAAAACCCCTGGCATAGTGTAGCGGGGTGGTCAGCCCGCTCCGGCCCTGAAGAGGTTAAAGCAGCCCTGGAGAGGGCTGCAGCTGGGGAAAAGGAGTTAAAACAGCCAAGCTAGACTGATGGGAGTAGCAGCCACAGCTGTGGCCAGCTTAATCAGGGCCCAGCTGGCCTTTATAAGAGGGCTGGGGGCCAAGAGCTGAAAGAGTCCCACTCTAGCCCTGGAGTGGGAAGGGCTAGCTGCCTGGGAACAGGGTGCCTGAGCAGCGCAGCGCAGCGCTGCGCTGGGGAAGGGCAAAGGCAAAGGCAAAGGGAGCTGCAGCCTGATAAACCCCCAGGCCGCAGGCCTTGGTGAAGGCCTACAGAGGCACTGGGACTGCAGAGGGGCAGCCTGAGGATAGGCAAAGGCAGCAGGTCCTACCCCCTTGCCTGTGATGAGTGGCCATTACACTGCAATCTGCCCCAGTGAACGGGGCTAGCTGATGACTGGCAGTAGCCACTGAGGCAAGGTGGGTCTAGAGGGTTGGGGGTTCTCTGGGAGGAGAGACCCAGAGTGGGGGTCCTGCTGGGGCAAAACCCCAGGGAAAAAGGCACCGGGGTCTGGGAGGGACATGGGCCCAGTGGCAGGTGAGATACCGGTGTGCAGAGGGCGCTCCAGTGCTGGTGAAGAGCTAATTCCCTGGACGACCAGCAGGAGGTGCTGCACCGGTGAGTCTCGCCCCGCTACACATGGTTATTAAAACACCACTTACTCAGTAAAATACATAGTTTTCAGCAAGTTATTCAAATGATACAGAAAACTATGACAGGTTTCAGAGTAGCAGATCTTGGGAGACAGGCCAGCCCTTGCTTATAGACAGCCCCCCAACCTGAAGCAAATACTCACCAGCAACCACACACCACACAACAGAACCACTAACCCAGGAACCTATCCTTGCAACAAAGCCCGTTGCCAACTGTGTCCACATATCTATTCAGGGGACACCATCATAGGGCCTAATCACATCAGTCATTATCAGCGGCTCGTTCACCTGCACATCTACCAATGTGATATATGCCATCATGTGCCAGCAATGCCCCTCTGTCATGTACATTGGCCAACCTGGACGGTCTCCATGTAAAAGAATAAATAGACACAAATCAGACATCAAAAATTATAACATTCATAAATCAGTCGGAGAACACTTCAATCTCTTTGGTCACTCGATTACAGACCTAAAAGTGGCAATTCTTCAACAAAAAATCTTCAACGAGAGACTGCTGAATTGGAATTAATTTGCAAACTGGATACAATTAACTTAGGCTTGAATAAAGGCTGGGAGTGGATGTGTCATTACACAAAGTAAAACTATTTCCCCTAGTTTATTTCCTCCCCCTACTGTTCCTCACAATTTCTTGTCAACTGCTGGAAATGGCCCACCTTGATTATCACTACAAAAGGTTCCCCCCTCCCCCGCTCTCCTGCTGGTAATAGCTCACCTTGCCTGATCACTCTTGTTACAGTCGGTATGGTAACACCCATTGTTTCATGTTCTCTGTGTATATAAAATCTCCCCACTGTATTTTCCACTTTATGCATCCGATGAAGTGAGCTGTAGCTCACGAAAGCTTATGCTCAAATGAATTGGTTAGTCTCTAAGGTGCCACAAGTACTCCTTTTCTTTTTACAGAAAACTATGCAATTTGTGACCAATAATGTATGCATTACAAATAGTTTTGATATTTGCAAACTACCCAACCTGACTAGCAAATATATAAAAAGCTAAATTTAGTGAGACCAATACAGTCAGACAATTTATTAAACAAGTAAAGATGCAGGTGATATAACTTATGCTTTAATGCATACCATTTATCTTCAGCGCAGCCTGAGAAAAGTTACTCTGTGCTACAGAAAATCCTTTTCCCATGCTGAGCTAGCAAACTGTTTCAAAGAGGAAAAAAGGAAGAGAATTTTTTTAAAATAATCAACAATCCCTTTCTTCCCAAATAAACTCAGACTCAGCAACTGGAGTTGTGACTGTCTGTGCAGCTGTTGAAACAGCCTCAACTTCTCACTATTATTCTGTTGCTCAGTGAATGTCTTCCTGCGATTATAAATGCTGGAACTAGTACATAGTGTCCTACAGAGCTGTAGAGGTACTGTGGCACTGTGCCCTGTGAGGCGTAACCAGAAGTATATTTTACCACCATACTCGGGAACAAGTTTTGACCTCAGTGGGAACTGCATGAACCCACACGAGTGTATTATTTGACTCCAAGGGTCATGTACTTAAGGGCCTATTTTTCAAAAAGCAAAGTTCATTCACTTTTTATTATCTTTTCTCCCCCTCACTATGTAAAAACTTCTCACTACTCCCCATTCTCTAACCATTTAAAGAGTACTATTAAAGAGAGCAAGAGCCATAATAGCATTAGTTCCACTCTTTATGGAAATGTATCACTTATTTGCAAGCCTTTAGACCAATTTTCAGCCTCCCTGAAAAGCAACAGGTGGCCACACCTTGCCTTACACTAGCAGGGTGGATTTAAAAGAAAGAGAGGATTACCACTGCACCTCTACAGGAAACAAGGGCATTTTACTAGACCTGTAGAAAACGAAGGAAAAAGTGACATTTTCCATCATTACATTTGCCCATTTTTGCATCTGCAAAATTGGGGGCTGGGGGGTGAATGGTAATTTGGCTGGTAGCAGTTGCCAATTCACAACATTTCACAAGTTTTCGTAGGGAAACTGGGCTCATTTTTGCTAAAAAGAATTCTAATTTCACAAAATGTTGTGTTTAAATTAGGACAGATTTCATGCCTATAGCTCTGTTTATACCAAAGGTACATCTATAGCAACACCGTATAATGGGCAATAGCATCCCATCAGGAACTTATGCTATGTACCCACTACAGCTTAAGTCAGTATAACTTATGTCACTCAGGGTGTGAAGAAGCGTGAGCGACATAAGTTACACCGACCTAAGCACCGGTTCTGGACAGCGCTATGTTGGTGGGAGAGCTTCTCCCGCCAATATAGCGTGTCCACACCGGTGCTTAGGTCGCTGTAACTTATGTCACTTAGGGGGTGTCTTATTCACACCCTGAGTGACATAAGTTATACCAAAATAAGTGGTAGTGTAGACATAGCCTCTGTGTTTTGATCAATAAGTGAATCTTTGCATGTGTAAGTCTTTCACTGTAGGAATGCATGAAACACCCTTGTTGCTACTTCCCTCCACAGCAAGAATAAACATTCCATGCCGGAATACATGTACAGCCTGCCACTCGTCCCCACCAGATGGAATCCTTTCAGTAATAGAATTTAGCCACCACTGTCTCCCACCTTAACCTGCCCAGAAAATATAACACTTTCAGTGAAAGAGTATTCACTACTTCCCTTCCTGGGACCTCCTGAAGAGCCCAGAAAAAAGCTCTAATCGTGTGGCACTGGAGTTCAGCGTTCAAGTCACTCCTTATCCAACCACAGAAGATAACAAAGTCACAGTCTGGTGGAGGACCCAGGATGTGGGGTGGGGAGGTGGATGGAGAAACTCTTTGGGGTTATGGAGTTTCTTGGAGGATTGGACCCCAAAGACCCTACAAGACTGGTTAACTGGTTCACATAACTTGTATGAACCAGCTAGCATCAATCACACTTATACTGTAATTTTTCCATTTAAAATGGATTAAATATTTCCCATCTGTTAATATCAGTTATTATTCATAGAGTCACAGAAGAGGGAGATAAAATAGCTGTGAAAATCATCAAGCCTCTCTCTCTCTAGTACAGGATACAATCTCCTGATAGAAGATGGATGAGATAGTAAAGTGGAGAAGTTTAATCAGGATAAAGCATGGGGTAGCAATTAAAAAATTCCACAAGGATTCTTCATACAGACAATCTGTGCAAAGGAAAGGATCTACTGAGACAGAGAGGTGAAGAAACCAGAACACGAGTTCCAGCACAGCATAGTTTTACTTCTTATTTAAGGCACAATTTCTGTGACAATGAAAACTGATTTTTTCTTCAACATTTTCACAACGCCATGATTTACTGCTTTGACTTTCTAACTCTCACCAATTTCCTTTCCCTCCCTCTCTCTCTCTACAAATTGTGTCCAAAATATATAACATTGGGGGAGTGGGAGCTAGACTGACAGAGAACAGTTCACCCATTGCAATGAGAGATCTATGAATAATAGAGATGGTCCAAAAAAATCACAAACACCTAAAGTTTGATGGTAGAATGGAAGTCTTGGAGATTTGTGTTAAGTGCTTCTCTAGAAAAAGAGACAAGAGCTAGCTGTTTAAATGTTCTGGTAAAACAATACACAGTTAGGGTTAATATATCCCACATTCTAGGACTCAAAAACCCAAACTTGGGAGCTCAGAACTGAGAGATAAAACCTATTCAGCCTTTTCTGTTTCTTGTTTTACTTGATAATTTCAATAGCTAACCTTTTTACACTATGGCTCTTTTATAGATATTATAGTTCCAACACGCAGCTGCACCGCCTCAGTATCAGGGACATCTGCTACGCCCTCTATACAACTGGAGAAGCATAAATGGGCCTTGAGGAAATAGTGAATTGGACCCTTACAATTTAATAAAAATAGCCGTGCTAACTTGCTTGTTTCAAGATACATACAGTCATCTCACTAATAATCCATATTCCCCACACTAAATCTTGCCAGTGTTATTAACTTTGCTCTGATTTATTAAGAAACAATAGTATGCAACTTTGTCCTGCGTATTAAGTAGTCACTTCACTTTATTCTTTTTTTATGAAGCTGTAAAACATCATATGTCAGCGGTAGCCTTAATAATGCTATCACAGACATACTAAAAGCATCCATGCTGCTACTAAGTACAATGCCATTTATTATGTGATTGCAAAATGGGATTTATGGTAGGTGGGAGTTTAATTACTGAAGCATCATAGTTTACCTGTCAAGTATTTCAAAGCAAATGTTTAATAGCATAAAAGTATCCCACATCAAAATGATTTTACATATATAGAAAAAATTACTCAAGGTTTAACTCCTTGCATGCGGCATATTGTATTGTCTACTGTTTGGTGTGGCACAGTATAAAGATTTTTTTGGCCATATTATTCACAAGAGGGTAAACTACAAGTGATTTATGCAAGTCACCCAAAAGAATACCAGTGAAATGTACATACAGCACCACACTACATCACCGGTTTCAGAGTAACAGCCGTGTTAGTCTGTATTCGTAAAAAGAAAAGGAGTACTTGTGGCACCTTAGAGACTAACCAGTTTATTTGAGCATGAGCTTTCGTGAGCTACAGCTCACTTCATCGGATGCATAGCATATCGTGGAAACTGCAGAAGACATTATATACACACAGAGACCATGAAACAAAACTTCTTCCCACCCCACTCTCCTGCTGGTAACAGCTTATCTAAAGTGATCATCAAGTAGGGCCATTTCCAGCACAAATCCAGGTTTTCTCACCCTTCCCCCCTCCCCCCCCCACACACATACAAACTCACTCTCCTGCTGGTAATAGCCCATCCCTCTTTGAAACCTCTCTTTATAATGCGCATGATAATCAAGGTGGGTCATTTCCAGCACTAATCCAGGTTTTCTCACCCCCCCCCACACCCCCCTCCAAAAACCACACACACAAACTCACTCTCCTGCTGGCAATAGCTCATCTTACAATGTGCACAGCAATAATCCAAGACGTTCTGGTTAAACTTGGATTATTGCTGTGCACATTGTAAGATGAGCTATTGCCAGCAGGAGAGTGAGTTTGTGTGTGTGGTTTTTGGAGGGGGGTGTGGGGGGGGGGGTGAGAAAACCTGGATTAGTGCTGGAAATGACCCACCTTGATTATCATGCGCATTATAAAGAGAGGTTTCAAAGAGGGATGGGCTATTACCAGCAGGAGAGTGAGTTTGTATGTGTGGGGGGGGGGAGGGGGGGAAGGGTGAGAAAACCTGGATTTGTGCTGGAAATGGCCCTACTTGATGATCACTTTAGATAAGCTGTTACCAGCAGGAGAGTGGGGTGGGAAGAAGTTTTGTTTCATGGTCTCTGTGTGTATATAATGTCTTCTGCAGTTTCCACGATATGCTATGCATCCGATGAAGTGAGCTGTAGCTCACGAAAGCTCATGCTCAAATAAACTGGTTAGTCTCTAAGGTGCCACAAGTACTCCTTTTCTTTTTACACTACATCACCGTGTGTTCTGTTCTCTATATGCCACATACAGTACAGCAAAACTACTTTACAGATATGCTAGAGTTTTAAACATTCTCTAGGGTCAATTTTCCACATCCACCTGTCTAGACCAATGGAAACTAAGGCTCCTTCCTTTATAACTTTCCACAGCTCAGAAGAAGCCCTATAAACCTCTGAAAATTAGCTAAAATAGCTTGCCTCAACATAAAAACAGCATGTTTCTAGCCTTCCCGAGATGCCACATTAAATATAACTCAGTAACATACACATTACTGTATTCTGAAGTTAACCTCACTCATGGTAACAAACAACTACATGTGAGCTTGTGGCCAAGTTACAACGGCTATGCTAGTCCCACATAGGTGAGTGCATAGTGTCAGTCACTGGACCACTGACTATACAGTTGCACTGGCACAGCAAACTGGAAGGCAGCAACCATTATTCCAGCCTGAGGGCTGGACCAGGGACTGTGCCGCAGCTCTGCCAACCACAGGTAGGGGAAAGAATTCCATTTATCCTAAGTCTTCATGGATATCCCTGCCCAAAAAACAGTTACTATGGGGATAGGTGTGAAGGGTTCAGTCACAGAGGCCCCTGGGGACTGTCACCTGACATGCTGAATTTACCTCTGAGCCCATTTTCCCTGCCAGCTTGGGACTCCAGAACCCTGCCTTGTTGAGCCAGACTCGCTAGCCTGCTGCAACACAGACCCAGGTCTGGTCCAAACCCCCAAAGCTGCAGCCTTTAACCAAAAACGGCTCAGCAGCTCATTTATCCCCAACACCCAGAAACCCAGTCCCCAATGGGATCCAAACCCCAAATAAATCTGTTTTACTCTGTATAAAGCATATACAGGGTAAACTCATAAATTGCCTACCCTCTATAACACTGACAGAGATATGCACAGCTGTTTGCTCCCCCAGGTATTAATCACTTACTCTGGGTTAATTAATAAACAAAAGTGATTTTCTCAAGTATAAAAAGTAGGATTTAAGTGGTTTCAAGTAATAACAGACACAACAAAAGTAAGCAAGCAAGCAAAATAAAACAAAACACGCAAGTTGAAGCCTAATACATTAAGAAACTGTTTACAGGTAAATCTCACCCTCAGAAATGTTCCAATAAACTTCTTTCACAGACTAGACTCCTTCCTAGTCTGTGCCCAATCCTTTCCCCTGGTACAGTCCTTGTTAGTTCCAGCAGGCATTTTAGGTGAAAATCAGGGACTTTCTCATGACTGGGACCCCTCTTTGTTCTCTTCCACTCCCTTATATAGCTTTGGCACAAGGTGGGAATCTTTTGCCTCTCTGGATCCCAACCCCTCCTTCTAAAAGAAAAAGCACCACATTTAAGATGGATTCCACCATTCTTTCTGAGTTGGCTTACACGAACACAGGAAGGCTTGCAAGTAAACAAAGCCATCTACAACCAATTGTCTTAGTCAATGGTAGCCATCAAGATTCTAAACCATCATCAGTGGCCCACACTTTGCATAATTACAACAACACCTCAGAGTTATACTTTATATTTCTAGCTTCAGATACAAGAATGATACATACATACAAACAGAATGAACACACTCTGTAGATTATAAGCTTTGTAATGATACCTTACAAGAGATCTTTTGCATATAGCATATTCCAGTTACATCATATTTACATTCATAAGCATATTTCCATAAAACATTATGGAGTGCAACATCACAATAAGTTCTCAATTTCATCCTATAGACACACTCCTTGTCAGCACTGCTCAGTTAACTGGAAAATGTAGGGAACTTTTTAATGATCATCTTTTCTCTATAGAGACTGTTGGAAACAAACTTCAGTATCTAATCTTGACAGATCTTTTTTTATTTTTCACAAAAATAAATATTATTCTAAATCTTTTAAAAAATCTATATAAGAATGCTATTCTGTTCTTCTTTGAGGGACACATGTAACTGCTATTACTACGACAAGGACTTATGCACACTGACTACAAAAACTGACCGCTGTTGTAACTGAGGAAAAGCACCAAAAACTCTGCAAAGGAATATAGAGTTCCATGCAAAGAATAAATGTTCCTTGGAAGTCTAGTGATTCACATAAGTAAGGCAATTATTGTAAGATAAATACTAAATTGCAGCAGTATTCCAAATCATAAAGCAATACTACAGCTAAACAGCTAAAATTGCAAAGCTCTAGTAAATTGCAGTATTTCTTGCTGTAAAGCTGTTGTAGGTTTTGTTGTTGTTAGGTTTTTTTTCTTTTAAAAAAGGTATATGTTGACTATGTAGCACCACCAGACAAAACAGAATGTTAATGCTGCATTAATGTTACAGAGATAAATAACAGAAAATGGAAACAATACGATTCCTATAGAAATGATTACTTGGGCTTCACTGAATATATGGACTATTTTCTATTTTTGTTTTTCCTAGTAAAATCCATAGCTAAAGATATTCTTTGCCACAGATAGAATGGGCACATTTCATGACATTCCCCTTACAACATCCATCCCTCCATTATAACCGTGCTATTGTAATTTTTTTTTTGTATTTAATTCCCTTGTTTTTAAAAAATATTTTAAAAGTTAGTATTTACTGTGAGTATGTCTTCCTATTGTGGCTGCTGTCTTCCCCACTCATTCACAACCCGCTGTTTTCTTTACTCATTATGTCATGTGTGAAATCAGGTCACAGTCCTAAAATTGCATCCATACAGGCAGACCCCTGCACCTTTGATTTTAATGGAGAGATTGTGGCCTTAGACTGTAAACTCTTCAAGGCAGGGACCTCATGCAAGTGATCTCAGTTAGGTTTTGATGTGTACACCTCACTGAGATGAATGAGGGATAGGGGGGTGGGTCAGTCTTTGCAATTGATTGAGGTAAATAGGGAAGGAGAATGCTTTGGAAGAGTCATTTGAGGGAAGGGATCAGAGGGTGACCCCATCAACCACAAGGCATGGGATGCATTGTCCTAGGGATGAGGGTTCCACGACCACCACTCCCAAGAGGAGGAGACGGATGGTGGTGGTCGGGGACTTTCTCCTAAGGGGGACGCAGTCATCCATCTGCCGTCCAGACCGGGAGACTCAAGAAGTGCCCTGCTTGCCTGGAGCTAGAATTCAGGATGTAACAGAGTGTCTGCCAAGACTGATCAAGCCCTCAGACCACTACCCCTTCCTACTTTTCCATGTGGGCACCAATGATACTGCCAAGAATGACCTTGAGCGGGTCACTGCAGACTACGTGGCTCTGGGAAGAAGGATAAAGGAGTTTGAGGCACAAGTCGTGGTCTCGTCCATCTTCCCAGGTAGGGACCATCGCATTGTGAAGGTAAATGCATGGTTGTGCAGGTGGTGTCAGAGACAGGGCTTTGGATTCTTCGACCATGCGATGTTGTTCCAGTAAGAAGGATTACTTGGAAGAGATGGAATCCACCTAGCGAAGAGACGGAAGAGCATCTTCGCAGGCAGGCTTGCTAACCTAGTGAGGAGGGCTTTAAACCAGGTTCTCTGGGGGATGGAAACCTAAGCCCTGAGGTAAGTGGGGATGTGGGATCCCAGGAGGAAACACAAAGAGGAGCTTGCAACGGGGGAGGCCTCCTGATTCATATTGAGAAAGTAGGGCAATCGGCTTGTTATCTTATGTGCCTGTACACGAACGCAAGAAGCTTGGGAAACAAGCAGGAAGAATTGGAAATCCTGGCACAGTCAAGGAACTATGATGTGACTGGAATAACAGAGACTTGGTGGAGTAACTCACATGACTGGAGCACTGTCATGGATGGGTATAAACTGTTTAGGAAGGACAGGTGGGGGAGAAAAGGTGGAGGAGTTGCACTGTATGTAAGAGAGCAGTATGGTTGTTCAGAGCTCCAGTATGAAACTGTAGAAAAGCCTGTTGAGAGTTTTTGGGTTAAGTTTAAAGGCAAGAGCAACAAGAGTGATGTTGTGGTGGGCGTCTGCTATAGTCCACCAGATTAGTAGGATTAGGTAGACAAGGCTTTCTTTGGATGACTAACAGAAGTTTCAAGATAACAGGCCCTGGTTCTCATGGGGGACTTCAATTACCCTGACATCTGCTGGGAGAGCAATACAGCAGTGCACAGACAATCCAGGAAGTTTTTGGAAAGTGTTGGGGACAATTTCCTGGTGCAAATGCTGGAGGAACCAATTAGCAGCCATACTCCTCTTGACCTGCTGCTCACAAACAGGAAAGAATTGGTAGGGGAAGTAGAAGTGGGTAACAACCTGGGCAGCAGTGACCATGAGATGGTTGAGTTCGGGATCCTGACAAAAGCAAGAAAGGAGAGCAGCAGAATACAGACCCTGGACTTCAGAGAAACAGACTTTGACTCCCTTAGGGGACTGATGGGCAGGATCCCCTGGGAGGCTAATATGAGGGGGAAAGGAGTCCAGGAGAGCTGGCTGTATTTTAAAGAAGCCTTATTGGGGGCACAGGAACAAACCATCCCGATGTGCAGAAAGAATAGCAAATATGGCAGGTGACCAGCTTGGCTCAGAGAAATCTTCGGTGAGCTTAAACACAAAAAGGAAGCTTACAAGAAGTGGAAACTTGGACCAATGACTAGGAAACTTGGACAGATGACAGAATAAAAATATTGCTCAAACATGCAGGGGTGTAATCAGGCCAACACACAATTGGATTTGCAGCTAGCAAGGGATGTGAAGGGTAACAAGAAGGGTTTCTGCAGGTATGTTAGCAACAAGAAGGTGGTCAGGGAAAGTGTGGGACCCTTACTGAATGGGGGAGGCAACCTAGTGACAGATGATGTGGAAAAAGCTGAAGTGATCAATGCTTTTTTTGCCTCGGTCTTCACAGACAAGGTCAGCTCCCAGACTGCTGCACTGGGAAGCACAGTATGGGGAGGAGGTGAGCAGCCCTCAGTGGTGAAAGAACAGGTTAAGGACTATTTAGAAAAGCTGGACGTGCACAAGTTCCTGGGGCCGGCTGCAATGCATCTGAGGGTGCTGAGGGAGTTGGTTGATACGATTGCAGAGCCATTGGCCATTATTTTTGAAAACTTGTGGCCATCGGGGAAGGTCCCGGATGATTAGAAAAAGGCAAATATAGTGCCCATCTTTAAAAAAGGGAAGAAGGAAAATCTGGGGGACTACAAACCAGTCAGCCTCACCTCAGTCCCCAGAAAAATCATGGAGCAGATCCTCAAGGAATCCATTTTGAAGCCCTTGGAGGAGAGGAAGGTGATCAGGAACACAACATGGATTCACCAAGGGCAAGTCATGCCTTACCAACTTGATTGCCTTCTATGATGAGATAACTGGCTCTGTGGATATGGGGAAAGCGGTGGACGTGATATACCTTGACTTTAGCAAAGCTTTTGATACGGTCTCCGACAGTTTTCTTGCAAGCAAGTTAAAAAAGTATGAATTGGATGAATGGACTACATGGTGGATAGAAAACTGGCTAGATCATCAGGCTCAATGGGTAGTGATCAATGGCTCAATGTCTAGTTGGCAGCCAGTATCAAGCGGAGTGCCCCATGGGTCAGTCCTGAGGCCGGTTTTGTTCAACATTTTCATTAATGATCCAGATGATGGGATAGATTGCACCCTCAGAACGATCGCAGATAACACTAAGCTGCGGGGAGAGGTAGATAAGCTGGAGGGTAAAGATAGGGTCCAGAGTGACCTAGACAAATTGGAGGATTGGGCCAAAAGCAATCTGATGAGGTTCAACAAGGACAAGTGCAGAGTCCTGCACTTCGGACGGAAGAATCCCATGCACGGCTACAGGCTGGGGACTGACTGGCTAAGCAGCAGTTCTGCAGAAAAGGACCTGGGGATTACAGTGGAAGAGAAGCTGGATATGAGTCAACAGTGTGCCCTTGTTGCTAAGAAGGCCAATGGCATATTGGGCTGCATTAGTAGGAGTATTGCCAGCAGATCGAGGGAAATGATTATTCCCCTCTATTTGGCACTGGTGAGGCCACATCTGGAGTACTGCACCCAGTTTTGGGGCCCCCACTACAGAAAGAAAGTGGACAAATTGGAGAGAGTCCAGCGGAGAGCAACAAAAATTATTAGGGGGCTGGGGCATGTGACTTATGAAGAGAGGCTGAGGGAACTGGGCTTATTTAGTCTGCAGAAGAGAAGAGTGAGGCGGGATTTGATAGCAGCCTTCAACGACCTGAAGGGGGGTTCCAAAAAGGATGGAGCTAGGCTTTTCTCAGTGGTGCAGATGACAGAACAAGGAGCAATGATCTCAAGTTGCAGTGGGGGAGGTCTAGGTTGGATATTAGGAAAAACTATTTCACTAGGAGGGTGGTGAACACTGGAATGGGTTATCTAGGAGGTGGTGGAATCTCCATCCTTAGAGGTTTTTAAGGTCAGGCTTGACAAAGCCCTGGCTGGGATGATTTAGTTGGGGATTGGTCCTGCTTTGAGCAGGGCGTTGGACTAGATGACCTTCTGAGTTCTCTTCCAACCCTAATCTTCTAAGAAGGAGAAGAGGTGTGTATCAGCCTTTGCTGTTGCTATTGTTGGCCCCCACCTGGTTTTATATAAAGCTAGGTTCACATAACGGTACCTTTAAAATCTTCTCCAAAATGTTTGCCATTGAGTATTTATAGCTCTCCCTGTTATATCACAGGAAAAATATGCAGTATCTTATACTCTAGAGATCAGAGATCAGAGAGTCAGGAAACTAACATGGACACTTTGTTATTACAGCCTAAGTCCCAACAAGTAATAAAGCATATCCCTTAAAGAAACACAATATTCAACATGCAAAAACACTTTAAAATAGTTCAGAAGAATTTTACAATGACTTAGATCTAATGACTGCACGGAGGAGACTATTCTTTGATCTGCTCCCAGGTGCTTCCAGAATCAGTATTTCATTCTTAAGCTCACATGCTTACATAGAAATCTATATTGAGATGACTGCTTGAAACACAAGACAGATCTTCTCCTGAGACACATATGGAGCTTAATAAGACACAACAAGTGTCACGGGTATCAGACCTGAAGGGCTTTCTTGCTCTTTTCCAGTTAAGATATTCATACATCAGAAAAGACTGGGAAAGCCTGTGACTGAGTGTTTCTATACATATTCAGGGTGATTCCCATGTACACAGACAATGATCAGAAAACACTGATTTTCCTCCATTTACCCCACAGTAAATGATCATTTTTCCCCGAGATCTTCCTTTCCAGTGACATCACCTCACAGTACCTGTTGCACCAGAATAGCAGATAGACCAGGAATTAATTATAATGCAAATATTTTAAAGAATAATAAATGTTTAACCTGCCTAAAAGAACTGTATTTCACTGATAACCTAAAAGACCAAGTTCACATGGCTTGAAGTGGGTACAGTGCAGTACCCACCTGAAACATCATGATTTACCGAGTCCTAGGACATTCAAAAAGTTCCTGAAATGAGAAAAAATCCTTGTTGTTTCCTTGATTTTGTAAAGGTTGAAGCTAGTAATTAATGTATTATCTGTCAGTATCTAACATAACTTCAGTAGGACTACTTACATGTTTACACTCAAGCACATACTGAAGTGCTCATCTGGATTTGGGCCTTACAGCATTTTATACCTAAGTGACTTCCAGAACTGCAGAAAGCAGTGCATGAATATTCAGGAAAAGCAAATGTACTGAAGTATGCACTCAGTGGAATCTTTTGGCATTTGTTATCGAATTAGAAATCATTCAAGGAGTTATCTTGTGAAGTTAAGGCCGATGATGTTTCTAAAGTTAAATACTAATGGGAAACACATCAGTTACTTACTCCCTGCATCTCTTTTCTGGATCAAATCTAAGAACAAAAATTAAAGTGTCTAGCATGGAGAAACTAGAGAGGCATCTCAGGTGGGGGTTTTGGGGAGCGGTGGGGGGAAGCGGGGAGGTGGTAAAAAAGCATCACTGAATAATTTCTCAGACTTGACTTTCTAGCTATCAACAATATTGTGTGAAAAGGACATATTTGTTGGCAACATTTTTTCATAAATAGAGGAAGTGGACAAACATAACTCCAATGGGACTATTTGTGCTCAGAGTTAAAGCAGGTGCCTACAGGCTTTGCTGGAATAAAGCTTAAATGGGCTGGATCCATAACTTCAATTCATGCTGCTATTTTTCCTGCTGCAGCTCATTCTTCACTACCAATCTGAGAAGAATGACTAAAATGGCCATTCGTTGTACAGAGAACAGCGAAAAAAACTGAAATGCAAGCACCATGATAAAAGGTAAAGTACTAATGAACTCTCTGAAGACAATATACACTGGCAATCAGTTTTAGGAATCACTGCTTGTAGTGATAATATGGTTAGATGGATCAAAAACTAAAATTTCCAAAGACCATTTTCTACTGCTGCTCATGCATTTGCTGGCACCTTAACCAGTTGCAAGGATCAGTTTGGAAAAAAGTAATTTCTTTCACTTTTCAAACCTAAAAAAATGAATAATGAATTGCACACCTTTTTCAGTTCCATTGGCCTCAGGCAAGAATGTCACAGCTTGTGAAAAATCTATATAAAATCTGACCAAATATTGGTATGATGATACCTAGAAGAACCCGTTCTGACTTTGCAATGGGGAAGTTTTCTTGTGTGTGTGTAACTGGTTTGGGGAGTTCACTGTTTTATGGATATAGATGTAATGATTAATCAGAAATAAAAGTCCAAAAGAGAACTACCACAGTAGTCACATTTATTAACACTGAGAACTATCCTGAGAAGGACTACCGAGGTTTCATACTCAAAGTCTTGCTTACCGAACTCTGTGGTACCCAATAAAAATCTGAGTAGAGTCCTTAGTTGGTAAACCATTTGGAGAAGGGACCTTTTCTGACTCTGCAGCACCTAATGTCATGATTCTGATTCTGAACAAAATCTCTCTACACTACCATAACACCGATATTTGATCAATATCCCTCTGCCATGGTGTGGTAGATTTTCCATTGTTGTAAGTACGATAATTCAGTTTTTGGTAGTCCCTGGTTCAAGACAATGGTCAGCAAATTTGTGCTAAAAGCTGCACTTCCAGAGAAACACTTTAAAGAATGTTAATTCTTGGTATGTGACAGGATCCAGAGATGAAGATACTGGTGCAGGGATCTCATTATGCTCCTCAGTTACTGTGATGGATTAGGACTAAGGTGCAGATCCTCAGATGGCATAAATTGTCATAGGTTTGTTGAAGTCAACAGTACTATGAAAATTTACACCAGCTGAGGATCTGCCCCTAACCATTGCCCTCTGCGATTAATTTCACACAAGCTCCTTGTTTTCACATGCCAGTATCTGTAGATTATAATAAAGTATATGCTTTGGTTTTAAAATCCTCTCACCTTAATTTAAAATCTATCTGTTGGGGTTTTTTAAACTGACATCAGATACTCTCTTGCAACCACATTAGCCCCATTCACCTACACCCTCACTATAGTCTCTAACAAAGAAAAACAGACAAGAAAACAGTAAAAATAACCACAAAAAATGGAATTATGGTTAACAACCAATGTTCAGAGCAGAGCCAGCATCAAAAAATGAATGGTGCTTAATCTTTGTGGAATGCAATTCCTTCTGGTCCAATTTGCAACATGTACGTTGTGGAATTTCATGTTTGTAGATCTGTTAACACATTGTCATTAGACTAAGTCAGGAAGCTGTGTAAAACTAATGGCACATTTGGCTTAAAGTACATGAGCTGAGTCTGCTATAAATCACATATCACTGCACCATAGCCAGTGAACGGCTAACCATTTATATAGTAATCTTAGTTTAATTTGTTGCACTGACAGCTATGTATAAGTAAATGATTATCAAATGAAGAGTTCAGTCCATTAAATATGTAAATCCCAACATAATCAATTACACTGGCAAAAAAAGGGTTGGTGGGGGGGAGGCCACAGGGTCTCCCCTTTCTAGTTGACTTTTCTGGCACTGACTGCTGCTAAGCTCCCCCACTAGCCATCCATCCTCAAGGAGGGTGAAATTAACTCCTGTGCAAAGGGCAAGCATACAGCCTGTGCACCACTTAGGCCTTAAAGTGGTGCATAAGCTTTATGCTGGCCTCTGCACAGTGGGGGAATTTCACCCACATTGAATATCAGGCATCTGGAATGACATTTCTTTGTTCCAGGCCATGATGTAAAATTCTCCGCTGCTGTCACAAAGATTTTTCAAGCAAACAGCTTTCACCTTGGAAACCTATTTAAAGTCTCCTACCGTAGTGGAAATCTGAATCAGTGTAGTCAGGGTATTGCTTCATTACATAGAGTAGCAAAAGTTAGATTGGATCCTTAAGAACTGCAGTGGGCATTAAATTCCCTGGTGTCCAGTGGGGAAAAGTGTTCTATTCAACTCCCTTGTGCACATGCTGGAGTTCTTGAATATCCTGCTATTGTGCACTTTTTGGATCAGCTTATTAATACTAGTAAACCAGCAATCCACAAAAGCCTACATGGCCACAAGGCAACCAGACATGGGGCACAGCTCAGTGCCACTGTGTGGAGGGCAAAGTAAAGAGGGACTAGTTAGGAAGGATGATCTAGCAAAGAAGTCGCTGAACTAGGCGACAGGAGACCAGGTTTCAGTTCTCAGCTCAGCCACAGATTGCCTGCACAACCTCAGGGAAGTGACAAACTATCTGTGCCCCAGCTCCCCATTGGTAAAATGCGGATAATACTTCTCTCCCTTGCAGAAGTGTTGCAAGAATAAAAATCAGTTAGCGATTTGAGGTACTCAAACGCTAAACTAAACCATGATGAGGCCCGTACAACCACCTAGATCAGGGGTGGCCGATCAGAGCCTGAGAAGGAGCCAGAATTTACCAATGAACATTGCGAAAGAGTCACATTAATATGTCAGCAGCCCCCCATCCGCTACCCCCCTCCAGCCCCCAGCGCCTCCCACCCACCAGCAGCCTCGCCACCCTTTCCCTCCCCACGCCTCCTGCCCACCGCAATCAGCTGTTTTGCAGTACGCAGGGGGCTCTGTGGGGAGGGGGGAGAAGCAAGGGCATGGCAGGCTCGGGAGAAGGGGCAGGGGCCTTGGGGGAAGGGGTGGAGTGGTGGCAGGACCTGGGGCAGAGCAGGGGATTGAGCAGTGAGCACCTCCCAGCACACTGGAAAGTTAGCATCTGTAGCTCCAGCCTCGGAGTCAGCACCTATACAAGGAGCCGGATATTAACCTCTGAAGAGCCACATGCAGCTCCGGAGCCACAGGTTGGCCACCCCTGACCTAGATAGTCTAGACTGGGTTACGTTGACATCTCCACCAAATTTGTGATGAAGGCATTTCGGAGTGGCTCTAATATCATGGAGATGTTTAATAACAGTGACCACCACACAGCGCAACAACGTGTGTTTTTCATACACACATCTACCCCATACAGCATCCTCCATAAACTATCTAACACCTGACATGTGAGTAAGGCAGTGGTAGTTCGTATTAGCAGCTAATCGACACAAAACAATGGAAATTTCCTCATCCACAAAGATTGATGCTTGCAGGTAGACTGGCACCTTAATGTCAAGGCACTCAATGCTGAAAGTGAAAGTGGGCCTGGTAATTCAAATGTCGGTCAACCACTCATTGTCACTTCACCTCACAGCATTACAACAACTTGCCAGCAAGTAGAGCTTACATTTGGTTTTTCTGATCATCTTCTTGCTGTTAAGCATGAAACAAGCAAAGCCAGGGTGTGTATCCTTCTGAATTGCCAAACCGCTCTGAAAATGTTCCCAATGTCTTAGGAGGCTGATGGATTCTGAAGACAGTGCAAAAAAATCCCAGAATGCTAATGAACTCAGTGTGTGGTAGGGTGAAATCTTAAAAACACCCATAATCCTCTGCCTCTGAGGCAAGATATAATAGATGCCCCAATTTTCCCAAATGCAGTGATGCAAATAAAGTTAAACGACAGTAGCTGTGAACAGGTCAACACAATTCTTCTGGGAAGAATTATGCTATGTGGATGCATTGAACCATGTTAGAGCCAAGTTACATGTAACACAGTTATATCTGTCTATCTGTAGTGTAAATGGGCCCTAATAAGCAAAGCAGCCTGTTCTCAACTGACAAGCTCCAGCTATTTCAAACCACACAACACTCTTTCTGGGGGAGCTAGTAATACATCTTTTTATTACACAAATATTTCTAACAAATTTATTTGAGCATAAGCTTTCGTGAGCGACAGCTCACTTCATCGGATGCATGTAGCTCACGAAAGCTTATGCTCAAATAAATTTGTTAGTCTCTAAGGTGCCACAAGTACTCCTTTTCTTTTTGCGAATATAGACTAACACGGCTGCTACTCTGAAACAAATATTTCTAACCAGAAAAGAAACAGTATAATTAGAACATTAGGTAGTTTGAGACTGAAGATAATTAAGTAAGAATAAAATGGTAGGAGCTTCAGAACATGCTGTATCAATTACATTCAGCATCAGTAATTTTAATAATGTTTTATAACGCCATTAAATTTACCTGCAGATCATGTCTCAGACCTCCAGAAAAGAAGATTTCTTCACCAAATATCATTAGCCCTCAGCAAAAATTCTTGGTAAATTACCATGGATCTGCAGACAATACCTGAGTGGTAGAAAAACATTTCCTTTATGGACTAGGGTGTGGACACTGAGGGTCACAAAAGTTACTGCCCACAAGTCTGAGTTATTTTCCTTTGGAGGGGATTGCTGCTTTGAAGGATTTTACATTTCTGTGCAAGCTGTCTGGTTTTGGAAGGTTTTTGCCAGTAAGCATTACAGCTCTCCATCCTTCCCCTCTGTTGCCAGCAGTTCATTCCTGTCTCTGAATTCTGTTCTCAGTGAGGGTCTCTCCAGAATGTTACGATGAGGTATCTTTATTTATAAGGCAGTTTTGATTTATACTCTGAGAATCCTAGAGAGAGGACCCCTTAATCCCTCGGTTGAAGTCATCATGTTGAGATTAGTTTCATTAGTAGGGAAGTGTCATTACTCATAAATTAGACTTTTCTTTTCACAGGGCTGTGTGTCAAACGTGCTAATTTCAACATTTTATTTGAAGGTTCTGTGCTTGCTTTTCTTCTCCCTTCCCCCATCTTCACCCCCCCACCCCTCCAAAAAAATTCAGAATCTGGATTTTGGACACACATGTGTACGTTGTATCCAAATCCTGCTTCTTCTCCCACAATGTGTCATACTCAAACTTCTCTTTCTGTCCATACATCTAAAATATATCTATATCTATATATCATAGCAGAGCTCATCAGCACTCTTCTTGATTACTGAAATCTTACCTAGCTTCCCCAGCAACTCCAAGTACTGTCTTCCCACTCCAATCATACTAATCACAATCACTAAGATTTTCTTACTTGTCTGTTTGACTGTGTCAACTCCCCTTCCCTAGTTCTCTCTTCTCATCACGCCAAGTTTAAACATCTTGTCCTCATCTTCACAGCCTTGTACAATTCTGTCCCCATCTATTCACTGAATTTAGTCTCTTATGTCTAGACTTATAATTTTGGGAGATAATATAGATGATTATTTTAAGCTACTTTTATTTGTATTAAATTTTCACAGCTGTGCAAAATGATGGGTTTGAAGCATTTTTTTCAATTTCTATCACTTTACTTTGCACAGTTGAAGGAAATTTTGGGGGCCCGACAATAATTATTTAATGACAGTAGAAACTGAGATTCCAAAAGGTAAGGCATTATAGCTGTTAAAACACAAATTGCATTTTTTGACTTGTGATGTTGATAAATAAGTATCCTTAAATCAAACTCAAATAAGTTCTCAAGCAGCATTTTTCGTACTTTGCCTGTCTGTGAATTTCAGTTACTATTGATGGAAATGTTTTTTCATCCATTTGAGCGTGGATGGTGAAATCAGTTTACTGACATTTGCCAATAATAACCTAATACTTCCAAACCTACCTATACTCTTTCCAATTCCATACCACACTCCTGCAGCAATGCCAACCTTGATATCCTGTTTGTCTGCTTCTCCTACAATAGTCTCCATATTTTTCTCCATGCTGCCCCTAGACCTTACTTGAGTGGAAAAAAAGTGGAAGTTTTTACGACCCAAGAAACACCTCCCTCATATAACTGGAAACATTCAGCATGTTTTGAAAAGTAGAGCTGGGGATCAAAGGCCTATATGTGCTGATCTTTTGATGACTGGAGGGGAGAATGCAATCTATTATACACTGTACATTTTTGTATATAGGTCTTACTTACAACACAAGAAATGTGGTCAGAGTGTTTACTGCTGAAATTGTCCAGCAATTAATTAGGCTGGGCAAAACAGAAAATGGCTAATGGGTGTTCAGTATACTGGTAAATTTACTTTTTTAATGAGAGATCATATGTCTCTTGTCAGTTATACTAACCCAGCTCTGGGTTAACCATGTCACTGTGGCTATCAAACTTTATGCAAACTTATACAAGAATGTTACAGGTGTGAGGTTTTTTTGAGAGCTAATCTTGAAACAGCATGGGCAGGTTGCCACAATGATGCCAGGTCTGAATTGGTGGTGGAGGCTCAACCGCAAGCTATTTACATCCTATTGCTCATTTACATAAGAAAATATTGCTTCTAATGTTTTTCAATTTTTCACACTTGTGAATTTATTTCTCATACACTCCAGATAACATAGGACTGGAAGGAACCTCATGGGTCATTTAGTCCAGTCTCCTGCTGTCACAGGCAATCCATTCACACTTATGTCTCCTTGTTTCTCTCTTGTGCATCTTGTCTATTTCTCAAGTCTCTTTCTTATATGTTTCTCCAGACTTGCTAGGGTGCGACTCCCAAGACATCGCGGGAGCGCTCCCGCAGCAGCGCTTTGAAGTGCGAGTGTGGTCGCGTGCGAGCGCAGGGAGAGAGCTCTCCCAGCGCTCCTGGTAATCCACCTCCATGAGCGCGGCTCCCAGTGCTAGGAGCCTGTCTACACTAGTGCTTTAAAGCGCTCTGAATTGCTGCGCTCAGGGGGGTGATTTTTCACACCCCTGAGCCAGCAAGTTAGAGCGCTATAAAATGTAAGTGTAGCCAAGCCCTTAGTTTCAGCTGTGTATTCTATTTATGGCCTGCTTTGTGGTTTAAACCAGCATCTCTCTTTTAATTACATTTTTTATCCTCATCTTAGGTTTTTTTATGCTAACACCGAGTTTTCCTGATTTGAGGGACCAATAAAATATTCTGGGAACATTCAGTTAAAAGGAGTAATCCAGTAGTTCAGATCTGATCAATTTCTTTGTGGCATATAGAAGGGATAAAGAGTAGAAAATCTTACCAGCTACTGAGGTGGGTAATAAATGCATTAATTGTGGAACCTGTCTTAGTTAATATTGATGGTACAATGCTTGCCTCTGATCATCAGTAAGTCTTCTAAATGAACTTCACTGCATTCACAAGGAGCTCCTCTTTCATGCTGACCCTCCTTAGGTCTGTTCAAATTGTATCTCTACGAGTACAATGACTTAAAGGGAAATAAAGGGCATTCTCCAGAGTGCAACTGGCCTCCATAATTCATAATGTTCTATAATTAGTTTGAGTGGAAAAGTGGAGTCTATAAAAAGGCAGTAAGTATTGTAGACCAATGTACCTGACTCTTTCATTCTCTTAATGTTCCGTGCTTCAGTGGGCATCTTACACCAACAAACTATGTATATGCTGCATTTCCTTCTGGTTTGTATGAGTTACAGTCTATAACTTAATGATGAAGGATAAAAATATCTCGCACTCTCACAAACTCAATTTTCAGGTTGTCTGAAACCTGGCCCCAAGAATTACACCAGCATAAAAATGGGTATTTGCCAATGTAAAATAGATAATTATGTACTTTGTCTAACTGGCAGGTGTTGCATATATAAAACAGGCAGGTGGCATGCTGGAGCTTTCTTTGAAAATCTAGCCCTTTTATGTTGTCATTCTACTTAAGAATGTTAAGATTCAAAGCCTCAGTCCTAAACTACAATGTCCTTAATGGATTAAGACCTAGTTAAACCAGAGGCCAACTCATCATATACATCCTGCTGAGTCAGTTAACCTCCAGAGGAATGATGCACCAGGCAAGATCCAGAATAAGACATCCAGGTTCTTGGGACACAGTATTTTCAGCAAGATGACACCAGTTGAGGAACTCCATGCTGGAAAAGGCCAGACTGAGTCCAAGCCTGATGGTGATCGGTTCTAAATAGAAGTCCCACAATCTTTTCAATAAAGCCCTTACTTTAATGCCTTCTCTTAGGTCATGATGAAATGAACAAAGGAGAACACTTGGGGAGGGGGGAGGATATTTTTCCTGTGCTTTGTCTGCATTTGGTGTTTATATACCAAGATAATAGGTGCCATATAAGTACTTAAAATGCATAGATTTAAACAACTCGGTCATCTGCACCCTCTTCAACATTTGTCTCCCCTTTTGTTCCTAGACTCCTTTCTTGCATTAGCCTGACTGCAGCACTTTATGAAACACCTTCTGGGAATGGACATCTTTGTCCATGCCCTTTCAACTGCTACCTCTCAGAAGGGTAATATTCCAGACATCCCTTTCACTACCTCCCCATTAAGATAAAAGGGGTTTATGCTCTTTGGACAGCCTGTGAGTAATTTCATACATAACAATAGAAGATCCACAGTCTTATTAAAAACCAAAATTAATGGGAATTTCATGTACTGCTCTCCAAGGTGGCTTTGCAAATCTCAACCCAAATTTATTAAAGAAAAAAAGGTACTAAAAGAAAAGAAAAGTTGATAGAACAAATCTAGATTAAAATTTTTCAAACTAAGCTAATTAAGGCACCCTCGTCCTAGTTACAGAATAATAAAAGAATAATACATTGCATTTATGGAAAGTACATCTATTTTCTGACTCTCTTATTATAGGCAAGCTGTCAACCATCCCAATCTCTTCCCTGCCCTCTAGAGTGTCTCTTCTCAGATTCTCATGACCTGCTTTTCAAGCCCCATATCCATATCCAGTCTTTGGATGATCACAGAGGTTTCAGAGTTCATTATCCTATTCATCCTGTTTAACAAAAGAGATTTAATTCAGAGGTTCTGGCGTATTATCCTACCAGACAGCCCTCATCTCTGTACCCCACTTTACCTCCGAATGGTCCTTTGAAGGAAGGCACACAAAATAAGTGTATGGAAGCATATCTTTAACCTCATCCTCAG
This sequence comes from Chelonia mydas, assembly GCF_015237465.2. Classification (NCBI taxonomy): domain Eukaryota; kingdom Metazoa; phylum Chordata; order Testudines; family Cheloniidae; genus Chelonia; species Chelonia mydas. The sequence goes on along the minus strand of NC_051251.2, from coordinate 49,333,208 downwards.
GGAGGCTGACTAGCGAGAAGAAGGGGGACTTCTTGGGATGCTAAATCTCCTCCCTTTCAGACGTTCAACTTCCTAACCAGATGGACAGATCCAGGTTTGTTAGGTGAGATCCATTTTAAACCTCTTTGGCTGCATTCAAAAATGTGGCTGGTAGACATTCATAAATCATTCTTAACACCGTTCTACTCCATATTAGACACTTATTCAGACTTTCACAAACACCAGAGATGTTACAAAGAAGTGGGAACATTCACCACTACAAGAAATATGAAAACCGTAGAATCAGTACATGTAGGGCTGGAAGGGACTTCAAGAAGTCATCTAGTCCAGGGGTTCTCAACCTTTTCTTTCTGAGGCTCCCACAACATGCTATAAACACTCCAGGGCTCAGCAGGGGAGGACGATGGCTCTGGGCCGGGAGGAGGGCCCTCTGGCATAGGCGTAGTTGGACTTCTATTTTGGGTGGGCAGGGGCCAGCGGGATTCAAGCCAGCTCCGCACAGCAGAGTCTGGGGAAGGAGCACCACTTCCACCCCCTGACTCACCTCAGCAGGCCACCCGCCTGTCTGGGTGGTGGGAGGCGCAACCAAAAATTATAACTCAAAGGTGGGGGGCTCACCTCAAAAAGTTTGAAAACATCTTAGGGGGCAGGGAGGAGGTAGTTGGGACTGTGTGTGGACAGAGGGGTAGCTCAGGGTGCAGGCAGGGGGTAGCTTGCTTCACGGAGGGGGGTAGCTAGGTGCTATGTGGGGGCAGGAGGATAGTGCAGGGAAGGGGTAGATCAGGGTGCCGGGAGGAGGTAGCTCAGGGTGCAGGCAGTGGAGGTAGCTGGGGCTGTATGTGGCAGGGGGATAGCTAAGGATGCAGGGAGGGGGTAGCTAGGGTCTGTGTGCCAGGAGGGCTCCCTTGCGGTCCCTGTTCCCCGAGGGCTCTGCCAGCCATGGAGCCAGATCCCCCCACCCAGGCGGCTCTCACCGGCTGCGTGAGTAAAGGGGGCTGGGAGCTGAGGAGCAGCTTCAAACCCCTGCACCAGCAACAGCAGAAGACGAAGGAACACCATGGCTGCCTGCTCCCTGGCACCAGTCAGAGCAGCAGCAATCCCTCACTGCCTGGCTCTGGCTTCCTGCCTCCAACCTGGCCAAGGGGCGGGGGGAGAAGGAGGTGGGGGGAGAACTGTGGAGTTGCCCCGGGACTGCCCTGCTCTTGCACTGTAGTTTTGGGGGTGGGGAGCAACACCCCCTGAGCCCCCCCAACTCTGCCCATGGGCTCATGGCTTCTGTCCTGTGGGAAGCCCAAGGGCTCGGGGTTCGGGGATTCAGCCCCGCTGCTCCTGGCTTCGGCCCCACAGGGGGCACTAGGAATCGGGGCTTCAGCCCTTCATAGGGTGCTGGGGATCAGGGCTTCAACTTCGCGGCTCCTGGCTTCAGCCCCATGGGAGGTGCTGTGGCTCAGGCTCTGGGTTTTGGCCGCAGGGGCCCCGCGGCCCCCATGAAAGGGTTCACAGACCCCCTGTTGAGAACTGCTGATCTAGTCCAGCCACCTGCAACGAGGCAGGGCCAAGTAAACCAAGACCATCCCTGACAGGTGTTTGTCTAACCTCTTCTTAAAAAATCTTCAGTGACAAGGATTCCACAACCTCCCTCAGAAGCCTATTCTAGTACTTCACTATCCTTATATAGTTAGAAAGTTTTTCCTAATATCAAAACTAAATTTCCCTTGCTGCAGATTAAGCTCATTACTATTTGTCCTACCTTCAGTGGACTTGAAGAACAACTGATCACTGTCCTCTTTATAACAGTCTTTAATATATTTGAAGATTTATCAGGTTCCACACCTCAGTCTTCTCTCAAGTCTAAACATTCCCAATTTTTTAACCTTTCCACATATGTCAAGTTTTCTAAAACTTTTATAATTTTTGTAGCTCTCTTCTGGGCTCTCTCCAATTTGTCCCCATCTTTCCTAAAGTGTGGTGCCCAGATCTGTGGTACTCCAGCAGAAGTCTCTCCCGTGTTGAGTAGAAGCAGGACAATCACATCCGCAATCACAAACTACATACAACACTCCTGTTAAAGTATTCCAGAATGATATTAGCCTTTCTCACAATTGAATCACACTGTAGGTTAATATTCAAATTTGTGATTCTTTTCAGTAGTGCTCCCACCTAGTCAGTTCTACCCCATGTTGTATTTGTGCATTTGAAGTGCAGTACTTTGCACTTGTCTTTATTGACTTTCATCTTGTTGATTTTAGACCAATTTATCATGGTCATTTGAATTCTAATCCTGTCCTCTAAAGTGCTTGAAATCCCCTTATAGCTTGGCCTCATCAGCAAATTTTGTAAGCATACTCTCCACTCCGTTATCCAAGTCATTAACAAAAATATTGACTAGTACCAGATCCAGGACTGACTGCTGCAGGATCCCACTAGATACGTCGTCCTTGTTTTACAGAGAATCTTCATAATGACTCTGATTCCAATCTTCCAACCAGATAGATACCCGGCTTATAGAAATTTCACCTAGACCACATTTTTCTAGTTTGCTTACAAGAAGGTCATGGAGGATTGTGTCAAAATCTTTACAAAAATCAAGATATCACGTCTGCTGCTTCCCCCTACCCACGAGGCTACTAACCCAGTCAAAGAAGGAAATTTAGTTAGTTTGGTATGATTTGTTCTTGACAAATCTATATTGGTTATTCCTTATACCACTATAATCTTCTAGGTGCTTACAAACTAATTGTTTAATAATTTGTTCCAGTGTCTTTCCAGGTATTAAAGTTAGGCTGACTGGTCTATAATTCTCTGACTATTTCAGCTAGTTCCTTAAATACCCTATGATGAATTTCATCAGACCCTGCTGACTTGAATATATCTAATTTAAATATTCTTTAACCTGTTTTTTCCCCTATTCTGGCTTGCATTCCTTCCCCTTGCTATTAATATTAATTGTGCTAAGAATCTGGTCACAATGAACCTTTTTAGTGAAGACTAAAGCAAATAGGCATTGAACACCTCAACATTTTTGATGTAATCTATTATTAGCTCTCCTTTCCCACTAAGTAGAGGACCTACACTTGCTCCTGGTGTATTTATAGACCCTTTTATAGCTTTTTATGTCCCTTATTAGGTATAACTATTTTGTACCTTAGCCTATCTGATTTTGTCCCTACATGCTTGTGCTATTCTTCTGTACTCATCTTTAGCAATTTATTCATGGGATAAAAGCACTTTTTGTGGGATTCCTTTTTGATTTTCAGATCTAGATGGAGCCATATTGGCCTCTTACTAGTCTTCCTATCTTTCCTTAGTATTGGGTACTTTGCTGTTGTGTCTTTAATGTTATTTCTTGAGAAACTGCCAACACTCCTGAACTTCTTTATCCCTCAGATTTTCTTCCCATAAGAATTTACCTACTAATTCTTGAGTTTGTTACAGTCTGGTTTTTTGAAGTTTGTTGTCCTTATTCTGCTGCTCACACGCCTTCCTTTCCTTAAAATTGTGAACTCTATCATTTCACGGACGCTTTCACCCAAAATTGCCTTTCACCTTCAGAGTCACAATCAATTCCTCCCTGTAAGTCAGAATCAAATCTTAAATGGTTTCTCCCGCACCCCCACCCCCACCCCAATTACTTCCTCCACTTTTTTTTTTTTTTGAGAACAAAAAGTCATCCCAATACATTCCAAGAACTTATTGGACATTTTGTGTTTTATTATATTATTTCCAAACAGATATCTGAGCACTTAAAGTCCCCCATTACTACCAAGGCTTGTGTTCTGGATATTTCTATTTGTTCAAGAAATTCCTCATCTACCTCCTCCTCCTGATTTGGTGGTATGTAGTATACCACTATCATTACATTGCCCCTGTTTTTTTCCCCTTTTATCTTTACACAGAGACCCTCAACTGATCTGCCGCTCACCTCCTTCTGGACCTCAGAATGAGTGTATATATTTGTGATGTGTAATGCAATACACCTTTCCTTTTTTCCCTATCTGTTCTTCCTGAACTAGCTATGCCCCTCTATACCAATGTTCCAGCCATTACATTTATCCCACCAAGTGTCTATGACACAAATTAAGTCATAATTTAGCTTATGTGGTAATATTTCCACTTCTTGCTGTTTATTCCCCATACTCCTTGCATTTGTCTATAGACATCTAAGATGTCGAGCATATCACCCCACTGTTTCCTGTCTTGTTACTCCTATGACCCTATTGTAGTTTTCCATCCACACCCTCGTAACATCTGGACCTCTGCTAAGGACACCTTTTTTTATACCAACCTCTGTGCTTCTGTCACCTGCCCCCTTTTTGCCTATTTTAAAGCCCTTCTCAGTAGGTTGGCAAATCAGTGTTCAAAGATGCTTTTCCTCCTCTCAGTCAGGTGGATCCCATCTCTTCCCAACAGTTCTCCTTTCCAGAACAGCATCCCATGGTCGAGAACGGAAAGCCCTCCCATCAACACCATCTATGAAGTCCTGCATTAATCTTTAGGTCACACATCTCCCTGCCTGAGCCCCTACTTTCAACCAGGAGGATGGATAAGAACACTACTTGGGCCCCCTCACTTCCAGAGTCCCGTAGTCACTGCTGATCTGCTCAGGGTGATACCTGGCAGTATAATTAGTGCCTTAAGGATAAGAAGCATGGGGTAGCAGCCAGAGAGATGGATAAGCCTTGGTACTCTTCACCTCCCAGATGCCTCCAGTGTCTTACCAGCCACTGGAAGTCTATGGTAGCCTGTGTGCTTTTTAAAGTCTGGGCCACACATAGCTGAAATGGGTGACTCCGCCCCTCTTACTCAGCCACCTCTAACATCTGGCCTATTCAAAAAAAAGAAAAATGCTGCACTGATCTCACTTCAAAGAGCCCTGCTAGAGATCAGGTGCTAATCCACCTAACTGCAGGGCAACCTAGCCCAGACAGTGAGCAACCAAGCCTAGATTTCAAATGCACCAAATCAGTAAAGCAGCCCCAAGTCCTACCAAACTTGATGGCAAGTTCCCAGCACAGATATTTTGCCCCCTCCCCCCCCCCCCCAAAGTTAATCAGTAGCAATATGACAGAAGTGCCCCAGAGATACTCACCAGCTGCATAACTATCTCTGTCTCCCAGTTCAAGTACGGGATTGCTTCTTTTTCTTTTTTTTTTTTTTTTCCATAAGTAAACCAGTTCTGAGAGTTTATAAAGTTCCAATAGCTTTGCCTATCATATGAAGCCAAAAATTCATGAGTGAAATCCTAGCTCTATTGAAGTTAATAAAAAAAATGCCCATTGACTTCAGTGGATCAAAGATGTTCCCTCCTAACTCTAAAATGACTGCTTACTAATCCTTTGGCTGTGCCTCACCTATCACACTGTAGAAAAGGCTATTGTTCTAAGAGTTAAGCATAAGGATTTTACAATATAAAATTCTGGCTCTCCAATTCCATTATATAAGCCAAATTCTATAGGGAAAGTAATATAACCCCTCTGCCACCCTCAGGACAAATACACAAACTGTAAAAGAAGCATTATTATTGAGGTGCTCTATAAAAAGAAAGATAACTAGTTACACTACTACAGTCACCACTCATAAAACTGCAGTAAATCTTGTACAAAGTATGTCATGGAATTAATGGAAAAATTATAATCTGCTAAGTATTATTATCCTGTTTGAATCCACGTATCATCTTTGTATAGGGAATTATGAACATTTGCTACGTGTTTGTATCTCAAACGTGTTGTTTTCTTGGGTGTCGCCCCAAAAGAGATTTGCATCAAGGCTAGCCAGCCTGCTTGATGGCCTAATAAGGACAATCAACTTGCCCTGTGAGACCCTCCTGGAGATATTTCAGATCGCACTGACACAATAGCTGCCCCATAACTCAATGAGGCATGTAAGGACATGTGATCTAAGACTCCATCTTTCCAGGCACATGAGCTAAAAGTATAAAAGAGGAGACTGACATCACTGCTTTTTCTTCACTTCTCTGGACTGTGATTTCTAACAAGAGGGAAGCTTTGAACAAAGAACTGATGATCCCCAACCTTTTGCGTGATCCAGAGAGACTTATTGAAAGCTAGCAGACTTAACATCACTGCTATTATCCTGACCTACAGACTCTGAAATAAATTGTAATGTATGATTCCTTTAACCATTTATTAACTATCTTCTTTTCTTTTTATTAATAAACCTTTAATTTTTAGTTCACTAAAAGAATAGGCTGAAGCATGGTTTTTGGTGAAAGCGTAGGTTGACCTGGGGAAGTGGGTGGTCCTTTGGGATTGGAAGAACTTTATATGTGATTTCTGGTTTTAATAATCATTTATTACCAAAATCCAGTTGTTGGGTGGCAAGTCAGGGGCTGGAATGGGGGACAGTGTCTCGGCTTCTTGTTAACCAGTGGGGTGATACAGGAGCTCACTTTTATTACTGGCTTGGTAAAATCTATTTATAAAATAAGCCACCAGTTTTTGGAGTCTGTTTGCCCTGTTTCCTACAGTCTGTCCTGAATTTGGCAGTCTCATTGGTGACCCATACCAGGCAGTGTAGCAATAATGCCTAACACCATTCCTATAAATAGTCTACTCCTGTTAAGAAGTATCCTAATCCAGTGGTGAGCTGGAGCCGGTTCGCTAGAACTGGTTGTTAAATTTAGAAGCCCTTTTACAACCGGTTGTTCCGCGAGGGACAACCGGCTCTAAAAGGGCTTCTAAATTTAACTGGTCAAAAGTGGCACCTTAGGTGCCTACTCCATGGGTGCTCCAGGGCTGGAGCACCCGAGGGGAAAATTTGGTGGGTGCAGAGCACCCACCGGCAGTTCCCTGCCCCACCCTTGGCCCCAGCTCACCTCCGCTCTGCCTCCGCCTCCTCCCCTGAACGTGCTGCCCCGCTCTGCTTCTCCGCCCCCCGGTTTCCCGCGAATCAGCTGTTTGCGCAGGAAGCCGGGGTGGGCTGAGAAGCAGGCGGTGGCTTCGCACTAAGGCCTAGGGAGCTGCAGGTGAGCTGGGACCGGGGGGGGGGGGCAAGGAGGGCCACCCGCGCTGCAGCAGGTAGCCTGGGGGTGGAGGGGGGGGGGCGTGCAGGGGGGCGTCCACCCCAGCTCACCTCCGCCACCCTCAGCCTGAGTGCAAAGCTGCTGCCTGCTTCTCAGCCCAGCCGAACAGCTGATTCGAGGGAAGCCGGGGGGGCGCGGAGAAGCAGAGCGGGGCGGTGCGTTCAGGGATGGAGGCAGAGCGGAGGTGAGGTGAGCTGGGGCCGGTAATGGGGCGGGGAGCTGCCGGTGGGTGCTCTGCACCCACCAAATTTTCCCCGTGGGTGCTCCAGCCCCATCCACCCTGCCCCTAGGAGTCAGAGGGACCTGCCAGATGCTTCCTGGGAGCTGCCCCAGGTAAGCACCGCTGGGACTCCCCACCTCGTCCCCCGGCAGGTCCCTCTGGCTCTTAGGGGTGGGGTAGGCACCCACTACGGTGGCCCACGAGACCCTCCTGCCCAGTTCTGGGAGCAGTCAGGGGACAGGGATGGGGGATAGATGGGACAGGGGTCCTGGGGGGGAAGTCAAGGAACGTGGGGGGTTGGATGGGGCAGGAGTCCCGGGGGCCGGGGGTGGGCAACGACCCCCTCGTGGGGTGAGGAGGGAACCAGTTGTTAAGATTTTGGTAGCTCATCACTGCCCTAATCCTTTTATAATAAGCCCTGTTGCAGGTATTTGATGCGATATGAAAGCATTCACTGGTCCAGGTATCTGCCTACTTATTCACATAGACTATGCCCACTTCCACATGGCCATTGGCTATTATACCTTCAATGGTAAGTGATAGGGGAAATGGCTTTTAAATAACTTTTAAGATGGACAGCCCGATGCTGGGACTGGGTGCTGGGATGGATCGCTCAATAGCTGCCCTGCTCTATTCATTCCCTCTGAAACACCTGGCATTGGCCACTGTCTGAAGACAGGATACTAGGCTAAGTGGACCATTGGTCTGACCATGTATGGTCATTATTATGTTCTAATGGCTTTCTGTGGGACTTAGCATTGGGGGTAGCCCTGGACTCCTGCAGGTTTCCTAGTGTCTCTATAGGCACATTAACAACTAGGATTTAGCCTGTATATTGAAAAGCAGTTTAGTTGCAGAGGTGTCATCTTTTCATTATGTTCTTCCCCGTTACTCACTTGACTTTGGATTAATATTTTTTAAAGTACTGAAATATTCTTATTTTAGTAAGAATTCCACAGCAATTTTATGATTGTCTGTCTATGATCTTTTCTTATAACAGTTGTGCATATATTTATGAATTATTTTCCGCTACTTTAGTCAGTAACGTCACACACTGTAGATTTCTAATAGGATTTTCTTATTCCTATTCAGCATTACACACACATATACCATCTTAGCAGCAGATTCACATCACCAAATTATTCATTAGCTCCTAAACCTAATTATTAGCATTCTGCCCAGAATAACAGAAAGAAAAACATTTGCCAAATTGTAAAAGAGCCCTATGGTCAGCAAATGCTGACATCCAATCTTAGTGTGATACTCACTTTATTTTCTAAATTGTCTACGAATTAGTGTCAGTTGAATAGCATGAAAAGAAAAAAAATTAATTGTTAGAAACTGTACGTTGACATTTTCAGATTGGCTTTCTTGTTAGCTGGAAAGCATTTTTAATCTTTGGTTTCCATGACAATTTTTTTAAGTTACATGATTATTATGCTATTTCCAACCTGACATATGCAACCATAGAAATAAACATTTAGAATATGAAATGCACAGTTCTAGGAGCTGGTTCTGCAGCTCAACTCTTACAAAAACTGATTTATTTCTACCATCTCCTACCATTTCTACCATCTCCTACCATTGTTCCCACCATCTGCTGGGAAGAGGATGATCCCATTACTACAGTTCTGCTGCTAAATAGTGATCCAAAATATTTATTTCAGCCCCAAAGAGCTGTCAACTTTCCATAGGTACACTTTTTAAAAAAAAAAAAAGCCAGACATCCATAATTCAAGCACCAGGCTCACACTTGATAACATGTTAATACTCTACGGTGAACAGTAATATTTTGAATGAGAAAAATGAATAACTCAGTAAGCAATTAAATTTTCACTTCAAGAGCCAGAATTCAAGGACCTCTTTCAAGAATTGCATTATTGAACATTTTCAGAAAGTGAAAAGTGGATTGGGGGGGGAAGGGGGGGCGCTAGGCTGTCACCTAGCCGTGTCAGTAGATTTAAAAAGGAAGGTGAATAAAAACTGTCAGCTAGCCTCTACTGTATAGGCCCGAAGGAAGCCTGTTGTGTCGAGGACTGACTTATTTAGAGAAAGGTCTGGCCAGTGTGGAAGGGCCAAACAACAACAAAACACACGTGCTCTGTGGTCCAGAATGGGGAGCTCACATAAACAGTTTTCCTTGAATTGAGCAATGTTATTCCTAGTTCTAGGAATGTGGTGCCTCTTACCCTGGCACCACATAGAAAGAAGAAGTTGCTACTACACACAACTCTCAATTTACAATAATCCTTTCCATCGGATATGTTCTGGGGATTACCCAGAGCAGTTGATTCTGTCACCATCTGCCTTGTAACTTTGGGTGCCTTAATGCCATGTTGCTATGACTCAGAACTCTGACACTAGTAGCCAGCCTACAAGCATAAAAGTTGTCACCCTGGCTTCCAACCACCTAGTTATTCCTTTCAGGTGACCCCAATAGCTCTTCCGGCCCTGAGTCTCCCCAGATACTTCCCCCAAGTTCTTAACTACCAGATACTTGGTCTTTTCCCCTTTTCTTTGTCACTCCTCCAGGAGTGAAACCTGCCCCCTGTTATCAGTCTGCTTGGGGCTGCACACTCCACCCAGATTGCACAACAGAGACCTGCCTGAGGCAAAAATAAACAAAGAATTTATTTAATAGAAAAATCATAGATTCAAAGATGAAATGGCAAGACAAAGACAAACGCATACAAGTTACACAGAAACTAAACATAAAGATACAACCTCAGACTTCACACTTCTATATTAGCTACATTCCCTTCTTTATTACAAGTTACCTATTACCTCTGAACAGTTTCCCAGCATGCCCTCTGTCCTAGAGGGGATTCAGTTTTTTACAGACAGCACCCTCCTTAGATGCTGGCACTTTGTTTCTGAATAGCCTTCACTTCAGATTCCATTTTCTTCCCTTTTAAGTTTTAACAGGGTTTGCAGTTCTCTCTCTCTCAGACTATGGTAATTCATGGTAATAAAGGGCAGGGGAAACTCCCTCCTTCCTTAGTTTTCCAAGACTGGGGTTTTCTTTTCAGTTTCAATGTCTTTCCATTAACTTTAGTGGTCTACCATTGTCTTTCCCAGCTTGTACAATGCTAGGTGCTTGGAGTTAGTTTTCTGTAAACAACTAGCCTGGGAGGTGCCCCACCCACCCCGCCTGATTGCTTCCCCACACTGCTGTGAGGTGATGCTGTAATTGCTCCCTAATTACAATTACACTTTTCTACATATATGTAGATGCATACATTCTTAACCATAACCTGTATACATATCTCCTAATGACCATCAAGTTCAGAACATTACACACGTTCACAAAAGACCTTACCTGACATACTTTTATATGCAATAACATTCTATACAACCAGTTGATTCAACTGCTTATTCTTTGGGGTTCAGACTCCTTGTTCTCTCCTTGGGGTGTCTGGACCCCAATTGTCACACCATAGTTCTAGTGGGATGGACAGAAGGGAACTAGCCCCATCTTTGAAAGATGTAATTCGCAATATTGCCAACCCCAAATATTCAAAAATCATGAGATTATGTAAAAATAATAGCTTTGTGTTCTTTTTATGGGCCTTCTGCTTTTTGAGCCTTTAGGGTGCACCAGGGTCACATTTTGAAGCTTTCTCCACAGCTATGAGGGCAAGAAACTTGCTTTTTCTTTAAGAATGAAGACTGAAATCGTCACATATCCAAAGTCTGGGGCAGCCAGACTGCAAAAGGAAGGGCTCAAACCAGAGATCTGAGTCTGAGAAAGAGCCCTAGAGAGGCCCAGAGCTAGAAACAGTGAATAGAGTCAGCCCAGACTTGGGGGTATGTTGGATTCAGCAGTTGGATGGGTCTACTCACTACAGATTGGCGTCTATCCAGAGGGGGCTGATTTTGCAGCTTTGTACTTGGTTGCAAACATTTCCTATAAGTGCAGGGAGGGGATTTGATTGGATTCTTTTACCTGTGCAGCAAATATTACATCCCCTCCTGCCCCAGAAATAAATCACTTCTGCACAGCTACCTGTTAGCCTACTGTTTGCAAATGATAAGTTTAATACTGATCTCATAATATTAGATCAGCTTAATTTCCTATATTTAATAAAAGGTTGTATGTATTATGCAATAGCAATAGTGTTTAACAATAAGAAGCTACCTTTGTACGCCCCATCATCTCAGGCATTGGCACCCTGACAGCAGGATTGTCTGGCTACGTAGACTCCCTCCTCAGGCCCTACGCTACCAGCACTCCCAGCTATCTTCGAGACACCACTGACTTCCTGAGGAAACTACAATCCATCGGTGATCTTCCTGAAAACACCATCCTGGCCACTATGGATGTAGAAGCCCTCTACACCAACATTCCACACAAAGATGGACTACAAGCCGTCAGGAACACTATCCCCGATAATGTCACGGCAAACCTGGTGGCTGAATTTTGTGACTTTGTCCTCACCCATAACTATTTCACATTTGGGGACAATGTATACCTTCAGGTTTCAGAGTAACAGCCGTGTTAGTCTGTATTCGCAAAAAGAAAAGGAGTACTTGTGGCACCTTAGAGACTAGCTGTAGCTCACGAAAGCTTATGCTCAAATAAATTGGTTAGTCTCTAAGGTGCCACAAGTACTCCTTTTCTTTTTGTATACCTTCAAACCAGCAGCACTGCTATGGGTACCTGCATGGCCCCACAGTATGCCAACATTTTTATGGCTGACTTAGAACAACGCTTCTTCAGCTCTCGTCCCCTAATGCCCCTACTCTACTTGCGCTACATTGATGATATCTTCATCATCTGGACCCATAGAAAAGAAGTCCTTGAGGAATTCCACCATGATTTCCACAATTTCCATCCCACCATCAACCTCAGCCTGGACCAGTCCACACAAGAGATCCACTTCCTGGACACTACGGTGCTAATAAGTGATGGTCACATAAACACCACCCTTTACCGGAAACCTACTGACCGCTATTCCTACCTACATGCCTCCAGCTTCCACCCAGATCACACCACACGATCCATTGTCTACAGCCAAGCTCGAAGATACATCCGCATTTGCTCCAACCCCTCAGACAGAGACAAACACCTACAAGATCTCTATCAAGCATTCTTACAACTACAATACCCACCTGCTGAAGTGAAGAAACAGATTGACAGAGCCAGAAGAGTACCCAGAAGTCACCTACTACAGGACAGGCCCAACAAAGAAAATTACAGAACACCACTAGCCATCACCTTCAGCCCCCAACTAAAACCTCTCCAGCGCATCACCAAAGATCTACAACCTATCCTGAAGGACGACCCATCACTCTCACAGATCTTGGGAGACAGGCCAGTCCTTGCTTACAGACAGCCCCCCAACCTGAAGCAAATACTCACCAGCAACCACATACCACACAACAGAACCACTAACCCAGGAACCTATCCTTGCAACAAAGCCCGTTGCCAACTGTGTCCGCATATCTATTCAGGGGACACCATCATAGGACCTAATCACATCAGCCACACTATCAGAGGCTCGTTCACCTGCACATCTACCAATGTGATATATGCCATCATGTGCCAGCAATGCCCCTCTGCCATGTACATTTGTCAAACTGGACAGTCTCTACGTAAAAGAATAAATGGACACAAATCAGATGTCAATAATTATAACATTCAAAAACCAGTCGGAGAACACTTCAATCTCTCTGGTCACTCAATTACAGACTTAAAAGTCGCAATATTACAACAAAAAGACTTCAAAAACAGACTCCAACGAGAGACTGCTGAATTGGAATTAATTTGCAAACTGGATACAATTAACTTAGGCTTGAATAGAGACTGGGAGTGGATGGGTCATTACACAAAGTAAAACTATTTCCCCGTATTTATTCCCCGCCACTGTTCCTCAGACGTTCTTGTCAACTGCTGGAAATGGCCCACCTTGATTACCACTACAAAAGGTTTTCTTCCCCCCCTCCCCCGCTCTCCTTCTGGTATTAGCTCATCTTAAGTGATCACTCTCCTTACAATGTGTATGATAACACCCATTGTTTCATGTTCTCTGTGTATATAAATCTCCCCACTGTATTTTCCACTGAATGCATCCGATGAAGTGAGCTGTAGCTCACGAAAGCTTATGCTCAAATAAATTGGTTAGTCTCTAAGGTGCCACAAGTACTCCTTTTCTTTTTGCGAATACAGGCTAATACGGCTGCTACTCTGAAACCTACCTTTGTACTGTACTTCAGTTCAATAAAAACTGCCTCCAGAGAGAAAAATATTTTCTGCCTTCACCGTAAATGCTGTTCTATTGTGCAATGAATTTCCACTAAACCAGATGAGTTGTTATGAAATAAGGGACACAAGATGCACTTACAGAAATGATAGACATTAGGAAGGTAAAATGAGAAAAATACGTGGAAAAGATTCACATTTCATTAACTGTTAGGAAGACCTTCATGCAATAAAAAACAGAGACAGTGGACAAATTATTGGCAGAATGACAAGCTGCAGATGGCTGTCACATAGGCCAAAGCTAATTTTCCATTTATTGGCCTCTGCAGACAGTATAAATCTATAAAATCAAATAACATGACAAAGTTCAGAACACTGACATTTAAATTATGGCTCTGTGGTATTTCAGATATATAATCTTGGTCTCCTTGGTGATGGATTTACGTATCTAGTCCCAATTTTTAAATAAATATGTGCCTCAAATGCAGAGGAAAAAAAGGATAGGGGATATTTGGTACAGAAGCAAATCATCTCAATGATTGGGAGCATATAGACACAAATAATTACCACTGAAAACTAAGTATGGAGCAGTTACTGATGGCAATTTGTGACCTCTTCTATTTGCAATTACTTCACACAACAGCAGCAAAAGTCTGTTGTTGAGCCACCAGATCTGGGTGTACTGATGTGTCAGCCTCTCAATCATCTCATAAGACCTTTCTCTCCTACTTATTCCCTTATTCCCAAACTTCAATAAAGAGGAAAGTGTTGGCTAGCACAGAGGAGTCCATACTCTTGACTTGTCTGCACTGTTCAGCTCCAGGTAGGTCTTCTTGACACACGGCTAAAAATGTGCTGGACACAAGCACTAAAAGTCAATGCTGCACCACTGATGACAAGTAAAAAATGTTCTTGAGTAAACCAGTGTTGTGGGTCCACCTCCAAATCCAGGTAAAAAAAGAGGCAGCATCCAAAAGGCCCAATCCTTCACCGTCAGCCATGGAGGGCTCAATTCTGCAGGGTTAAGCACCCTCAATTCCCAGAGACTACAATGGGAATTGAAGGCACTTAGCAGCTTGCATAATCAAACACCAAAAAGCCCAAGATCTGTCATTTAAATGTGGTGCCCATACCTAAAACCAGTCCTGGACTAGCCCAGCTCCTATTCTGTTCTGACATCCACTGCAATTTAAAAGTCCAGAAGCGAGTTGCATCATACTCAGTTGCGAAACATGGAGTGAAACAGAGGAGTATTGGTACCATTTACAAGCTCTATTCTAGAGAAAACCTACCGTTGTAGTAGAAAGAGAGAGCCTGAAACATGGGCCTGGTACGAGGCCTGAACTGAAGTCAGGTCCTGCCGCTATAAAGCAAAGTCAGCAAGTCAGGCTACAAGCAAACATCAGGCTCTGTTACAAAGCAGATGCTTCCTTATAAATTCTCTGTCCGGTACATGAACTTGGCAAAAAACACAGGCACTCCCAAGTAGTAGTAAGCCCAGGGTATTCATGTATGCACATATCAAAAGATGCAGGTACCCCCTAAGATAAAGTATGTCATAAACACAATTCTGAGAGATGGAACAGGAACACACCAATCCCAAGTGAAACAAGGACAGGAGGACAGGATAGGGTGGTAGATGAAAATGTTTTGGTCGAACCAGCAGGTACAAGGTGTAGGGTTGGTAACTAACCACATCAGAAGGGTAATATATAACTTGTTTGTAGCAGAGTATAAAAGAGAGGTCGCAGAGGGGGTGTCTTTCTCCAGCCTGCGGGGAACAGAATTTCCTGCCTCTCACTGAGCCGAGTCCATTATAACGGGCATACATGTGTTTGTGTCGCCGTACAGTCCACCGGGCATTAGGACCATGCTTTGTTAACAATAAGCCTGGCCAAACGCCTTCGCTACCGAACCGAATCTGTGGTCTTCCTGGGCAGTTCAATAGAGGTCTGCTGTGCCGGCTATCTGGCCAGAGCAGAACAGCACACAGAGAAAACACACGCACACAGCCACCAACTGACAACAACTGTCTTTGTCTTTATAAAAGAGAACCCAAAGGCTAAGTGACCTGAGCTTGTTTTGCAATCAAAACAATGAATTGGTTGTATTTTGTTCTGCACTTGTTACAGACATAATAATGTTCTTATGCTACATACCAACACAACTAAAAAGATTTCCAATTGCAGCATTAGACACAAAATCTCCAAATACATCAATGTAACTTTTTTCGCAACACTGTAGATACTGCATATTAGACCACAGAAATGAAATATTCATTATGGATTGATTATCATTGGTTATGCAGCACCCACCACTCAGGAAAGTATTTATTCGTAAATGTTACATGATTTTCATCATTTAATGAAATTGAACACAAATTGTTCACTATATTAGCCTTTAAAAGCATGTCACAAAGTCCACCTTTTCTCTCTAGCTTATGAGGAGAATAGTGAGGCTCAGTAACAGGGATATATTGAAGGGTGGGAGCTATAATGTTTACAGCTTTTGTTGTTTACCTGTCACTAGGTAATTGTCATTTGAGGAATGACAGAAAGAGACAATCATATTTTTTTTAATGTCGAAGGAACCTAGAGTCATGAATTGATGCTCTTTGTATTTGGTGGGATAAATAAAATAAATGAATAAAATTATATGAACATTACCCATAGCTGGTAGCATTATTCATAACCACTGCTCATGAATTAAAGCATCCTGAAACATTAGCAGCTATGTTGTCAAGAAGCAAAACAGCTCACCAAAAACTGAACCAATGAGAGCATTGTGCAGCGGTCCCTGAAGCTCACCAAACGCAGGCTCTTGTGAGCCAGAGGGAGGTGCAACTATCAGAGGTGAAATGACTCTTCACCAAGAAAGCCCTGCCACTGGTCCAAGAAAGCATAACCTCAGAAACTAAGAGCATGTGTAACTGCTGTGACATGCTATAGAGTAGTGTTTCCCAAAACTTGGAACGCAGCTTGTCCAGGGAAAGCCCCTGGCGGGCCCGGCCGGTTTGTTTACCTGCCGTTTCCACAGGTGTGGCCGATCATGGCTCCCAGTGGCCGCGGTCTGCTGCTCCATGCCAATGGGGCGGCCAGTATGTCCCTCAGCCTGCGCCACTTCCTGCAGCCCCCATTGGCCAGACACAGTGAACCGCGGCCAGTGGGAGCTGCAATCTGCCGAACCTGTGGACGCGGCAGGTAAACAAACCGTCTAGACCCACCAGGGGCTTTCCCTGCACAAGCGGCATCCCAAGTTTGGGAAACACTACTATAGAGCAAAAGAAAAACAATTCAGATGACCTGGCCTCAGACCATTAAATGATTCCAACCAACATCCTTAAGTGCAAGCAGAGGCAAACAGGGAACAAGTACAGAGTTAAAATGTACACTCATAACGGCTCCTAGTAGCTCATCCCAAGGGACACAGACTGAACTAGCTGAAGATTCCGGATGGTCTTGAAGGTTAACCCTAAGTACCATGTGTTACAGAAATCTAGCCCAGAAATAACAAACATATGGAGACCAGCTGCAGAGTTTATGTTAGAGAGGAATGATCACAAGCTGTTGGCCAGTCAGAGATGACTAACAGCATATGGACCACACTGGTGTCTGAGACCTCAGGATCAACGACAGAATCAATAAAAAACCAACACTGTTAACCATTTTAGAAAGCAGAAAGAGGAGATATTTGTTGTCGGAGCAGCAGTGATCTGTACGCTCTGTATGACTATGTTATGTATAACCTGTATGCTCAAAAGGTCTGTTACACTTTCCCCCACCCCCTTTTGTCTCCTCTCCCTCTTTGAAACCTGTGAAGTGGTTTTCCCCCTCCCCCTCCCTCCTGAAATGCTTGTGGGATAAATGGGCTGGTTGAGCAGCTGGAAGATCAGAAGAGCTCCAAGGTAGACAAGGTGTCTGGGACGCTAATTAGGCAGCACTCACACACCCAATGCTTGGACACTGGCCGAGGTGGAGTGTGACCAACCAGACGCGGCCAAGTCATCTCTAGTGGCAGGCCATGAGGAGCAGGTCCTTAAAAGGGGAAGGGGCCATGTGCTCAGGAGCGCACTCACAAACTTGCACCTCCCGTGAAGGCCCTTCACCCAGACCGCCTGGCCAGTGTTTCGCCGTGTGGATTCCATCGTGCCTCGGGAAGACTTACCTTCATCGCACCATCCATTGCTGCGCTGTGGGACACTTAACTTGAAGGATCCTGACATCTCCAGTGCCATACCAGTCCTGGGAGCGTGAGTATGTGAGTGTGAGTGTGACCCCCCACTTCTTTTGAGTTTAGCAATCAGTATAATAAAAGTGCTGCTTTCTGCCAAACTCTGGTGGGTCATTAGTCCTCCCTAAGCTTACTAGCTGGCCCAATTTCGGGTAACAATATTCACCATTTACGGAAACTGCATCTCTTCAATTTTATCTATGCTAAGTAAACAGACAGTTTACTTTCATCCAAATCCCTTTCTTGATCAGACACTGGGAGAGATACTTAAGTCCACGAGTGATGTCTGGAATAATTACATTAATACAACTTTCCGATCATGCAACCCAGTTCTTGTTTTCTGAAAAAACGGTAAAAGCTTTCCAAAATGTGGAGAATATTGAAAGAACATAAAGACATCTTTAAAAAAATGGTTAAGATGTTTAAATAGTCAAAACTATACAGTGATATTATAAACTAAATTAGGGCTTCTGACACTGGGAGATTTGCTGGCTTTACTATGCCAGTATAATTATACTGTTAATACACTGCTTGTCTGAATACTCTTATTATGGAATAAGAGTGTTCACATTGGAAGTTATACTGGTATAAATACACAGGTACATTTCCCCACGTAGCTAGGCCTTAGTGTAGTATATTCAAAAGCTCTCAGCACTGGCCAAATTTTGGTCCCATTGAAACCAAAAATAAAACACCCATTGACTTCAATGGGAACAGAATCAGCGCTGAGTGTTTTTTTATATCCCACCCTATGTACTCCGCCATTTTGAAAGACTGCACTGTTTTCCGTTTCCATGCGGCTCCGGGGAAGTTTAAGCTGCTCCTCTCCGGTGACAACCCTACAGAGGGTTATGGCACTATTAGAATGAATACCTCTTGGGCTACAGATAAGCTGTGGTGCTGCAGGGATAGGACACATTTTCTTGTACATAATACATAAAGAGCAATGTGCTATCTACTCAACATACTAATGCCACAATTCCGTCAGACGCTTCTCCTGCCCATTTTAACCACAAGAGGCAACTTTGAGTAACTTATCATAGCTACCAGAACCCTGTCATGAAGTTACAGTCTTAATTTATGTGGATACATCATTCGCAGTAGCTCCAAATCCTATCCCACTACCAGCTTATTTAGCTAGGCTAAGCTCTGAGGAAATTCACACAAGCCAGAGGGAAAAAATCCTCTCCACAGGTCACGAAGCAAGCAGTAGAGCTGCTCCACTGACGATAGTGCAGCCTCAGCGGTGGCTGCAGTATTTTTCATGGAGAGGGATAACAGGTGGATCTTTGTAGTTGCATTTTTTTTCCTTCTCATGTGCAGAAGGTGACTTTATTATGTTCCTTTGGTAAACATTTCATTCCCATTATCTATTGTTTTCATTATGTACTGTCCTAATGAAAAGTACGTAATTAGACTGCAAATAGCTATTAGTGATCAGCCTGTTACAGGCTTCTTTATCTAATATTATAATTAAAACCAGATAGTACAAAGAAAGACTTACATCAAACCTATTTTAGAATCTGAACCTCCTGGAGAACAGTTTAGAGATGAGTAATTGAGGAACATTTATCCAAGAATTAACGAGAAATAGCTTTTTTGGAAATAGCTATACGTTTGCATGTTGACCAGTGGTGGCTGGTAGCTCAAAATAGATTTAAAAGTATAAATAGTAGAACGATCGTATGACTCCTTTAGAAGGTATAAAGTGGTATCACAGTTACAAAAACCCATTAAAGAAAGTATTTACATTATTATAGGGACAGTATAGAAAATGTCTGAACAAAACAGCATGCTATATTGTGAAGTTGCTCATTCAAGTGTTGAATCTGAGAAGAAATTTTCAGTGTTCCCTAATGGGATACATCTATTACCTAAATAAAGTGGATATGTATTATAGATTTCAATGTTGTGTTTGTAGTCAAGTGTCACAGATTACTTATGGGGGAAAGTACAAAGCATAACCTGTAAGGTTTTTGAATTTGCTGTGCAGAAATCAGCAAAAGAGAGCATCCCAAGAGGTAAGAGGAAGAAATGCACTCCACATTGGAATGATGTTGGCATAGCAAATCTTATCATGGAAAGGAATCAAGTTCAACTAGAGACGGAATGGAACCCTGGAGATGAAGAGACCAGATGAAAATGGAATAAAGTCTCAAAAGAGGTAACCACGAAATTGCTGAATGTGGATGCAGGCAATAGAAAGACTTGTGAAAGGCTGAATCTTCACAAAAGAAAAGAATTATGGGTGATACTAAAGTGAACTGAGAACAAACAGAGTAAGGCTTTCAATCTAAAAAACACCAATATCCTGAAAATGGAAATACAGAGGCATTGGGCGATAACATCCGTCAATATGCTGGTCAAAGATTACACTGCATATAAAAAGATGATAATGGAGCTGTTGCAAAACACACAAGATGAATTATTCAAGAGTAAAGACGAAGAGGGTCTAAAAACATGCACACAGCCCCAACTGAGTACCCTCGCTTCAGTAAGATCTTTTTCATACCTGATCTAGAAGAAGATGCAACAGGAAGCTCAAACCCAGCAAATGCCCGGTACTCAATGTCATTTTTGGCCATATGATAAAGCACTTTAGGAAGCAAGCTAAAGCCAGGTTATTGAACATCATAAACAAATCATGGACAAAAGGGAAGATACCTAAAAAGGCAGAAGTCAGCAATTATTGTTCCTCTTCTTAAGACTAGCAAGGATCCCTCTTCCCCAGGTAGCTATCTTTAACTAGACACGTTTGTAAGAAAATTGAAAGAATGGTACAATCAAGTCTTCTATGTGGCTGTTAAAAAAAAAAAAAAAGACAGAACCTACCCAGATCTCATACAGGTCCTTGTACTCGAATATGGACCTACTGGTGGCCTTCTGCTAGCCGACTGGTGGATTTCAATGAAAGCCTCCACAATCATCAATAGGCATCCATTTGGATCTTATTGCAGCATTTGATAGAGTGTCATGAGATGCTCTTAGTGAAATTCAATGAGATGGGAAACTGTGGCAAAACATAGTTCTGGACAAGAGACTTCCTGCAGTACAGGAAAATTACAATAAGACTAAATGGTACTTTTTCCAAAGACAAGGCCAGCTGGAGTGGGAGATCCTCGGGACTAAGTTCTAAGTCCTCTTCTTTTCCTGCTATAGACTTCTGGACTGTTACGCTGCTTGAAATCATCTGTATACACATATGTAGAAGATATTGTGCTTGGTATCATGGGTCATGAAACTGATGAACTGGAGAATGCATTTAATGAGGACTTAGAAATTGTAAATAGATGGTCAGAGGAGCCTAAATTCCATCTAAAACCAGCAAAAACCAAGTCCACCTACTTTACCACAGAGCTTAAGAGGTTCAAGTATCATCCAAAATTGACACTGGATGAAGAAGGTACTGGTGTTGAGAGAAACCCAGTATACCTTTTAGTGACCTTGTACACAGAATTAAGGTTTGGACCAAGAGTCATAAAGATGGTAGCCAAATCAAAGAAGAGACTGAATCTTCCGCAATGTATTGCTGGCACCAGTGGAAGCTCATACTGTAGGACACTGAACTCAATGTACTGTTTGATAGTTTGCCCAATACTCAGCACAGCAAGTAGGGAGGTATGGTCCGGTACGCTGTACCAGCAAGATACTTATAGCTGGTACGGCGTACCAGAATGCCAGCAGCTCCTCCGGTGCAGTTCTACCGCCCCAGCCCTTCCACACAGGGTCTTCTCCATCTGTACAGCAGCCACGCCAGAGGACAGGGCTGAGGGCAGTACAGTAGCCACGCTGGAGGAGCTGTCGGCGTGGGGCCAGCCAGTGGTCCCACATTCTGCTCCTTTCCCCACTGTGGTTCCCGGAAGAGCTCTTTCCCTCGAACTGCAGTGGGGAAAGGAGCAGAACCCCAGCCCCGCTCCCTGTCCTTCCACGGAGCTGTGCCTCCTCCGGCTCCCAGCAGCAGCCCCGCCGGAGGACAGGGCTGGCGGGAGGGGACGGGGGGTGGAACGGCCACCGGAGGAGCTGCCAGCCTTCTGCTCCTTTCCCCACTGTGGTTCCTGGGAGAGCCCTGAACCACAGGGTTTTCCCAGGAACTGCAACGGGGAAAGGAGCAGAATGTGGGGTCACCAGCCAGCCCCATGCCAACAGCTCCTCCAGCGCGGCTGCTGTACCACCCCCAGCCCTATCCTCTGGCAGGGCTGCGGCTCTACAGATGGAGGAGACCCTGTGTGGAAGGGCTGGGGTGGCCCCACATTCTGCTCCTTTCACCGCTGCAGCACCAAAGACACAGCAGGAGAAGGACAGAGCCCTCCCCCATGATCCCATGGATCATGGGGAGGGCATAGGGAGATCATGGGGGTCCACTGCCAATACTTGAATATGCCTCATCTGTCTGGTCACATGCTGCTGTCAGTAACCTTACCAAGACTGATGTTGAGCAGTTGTCCCCAGTTCACATGATAACTGGAGTTGTAAGATCAACTCCAAGTGCAATTTATTTGTGAAAAAGAATGATGTTCCACCTCTTGAGAACCGTAGAAAAGAACAGCTAATTCAGTATGGAAAGCATCTTTGAATGTCATCACTGTTCAGGTCTATTCAGACTGAAACAATTGTCTTGTATAAAGGTGTATAAAGGCTACAGAAGACATGGAAGTAATTTATGATGTTAGGAAGATGGAGAGTGTGAAGAAGCTTATATGCCCACTAATTCCTCCACGTGAACATACTTACATTAGTAAATCTCTCCCCCTTTGGAACTTTCCTCCGAGGAACACATGAACATGCCTACAATAAGGAAAATTATAGAAAAGACCTTCCAACAGTATCAGTCACAAGGCAAACAGATTCATATGTACACTGATGGTTCATCAGACAAATCCTTCTAGAATGGTGGTTGTGGTTCTTCATCCAGTGGTCTAATGGACACAATACAAAAAAGAACACTAATTCAGGACACATCAGCTCAAATTATATGGCTGAAATGAAAGCTATTCTCACTGAATTGAAAGAAATAAACGGAGCAGAAACAGAGGCGGATGTTGTGATGTTAGTTGACCTACAGGCAGAGTTCCTCAGTTCCTTTTAAAGAAATCAGAACACTATTATCAATCATAAGGAGGCTTAGAGTGTGAGGCAATACTAACTTCAGTGAATTCCATCATACACTGGTATATAAAGGAGGTAACTGATGATCTGGCTAAAGTAGGAAGACTGGAAACTCAGTTGAGGATACCGATGCCCTATGAATGAAAATATTAGCTGGAATAAATGGCTGAAAAATAAAAGATCTTCTGATTGATATCAGAGCATCTCAGAAAATAATATCCACTATTATGAGACTGCAGACAGGGCACACAGCAGGAATGAACATTAGTAGAGATAGGACCAAGATATATCCACTCTACAAGTTGTGTTGGGAGCAGGCTTTAGCACCTGGCCATGCTTTTAAATGTAATTTTGTAAGGAAAATGATACTCTTTGGATTTGGATCAAGCCCTAACAAAGGATCCCGTAAGAGTCGCCAAATTCATTCTTGAACTTAATGGCCTGATATGATTATTGTGGGACAATAACAGCAGCAAAACAAAGCATTCTTATGCTAGAGAGGGGACAAATCTACCCAAACCATATCAAAGCGCCTCAATTCTTTTCTTTCAGTGGATGGACTAAATTGAATACAATCATTTATCCATATGACTCTAAAGTGTCATGTCATCTTATTAAGCTTTGATTTATAAAGGTTTCTGTACTAAATTGAAATACTTATTGACTGTTTTAATCTGCATTATATTAGAAGATGACTTGCCGAGACAACAATGTACATTGGCTTGGATTCAGCATGCTACTTCAGCACATGCCTAGTTTTAAATGAGTAGTCCCATTGAAATCAAGAGGATTACATACATGCTTAAAGTTAGGTACCTAAGCTTGCTGAAGAAGGGCCAATATTGCCAGTATCAGATTTTCAATTTTAAATAATTTTATCAGCTTTAATATTGGCAAAAAAAAAAAATCTCTCAAGTGAAGTAACGTGGTTAAAAAGTGATTAACTAGATTTAGGCCCACACTACAACATATTAAATGCATTTTGGAACTGTGTTAAACAATAGCCTTTGAAGCCTGCTTTGGAAGATAGTTGAATAAGATAGCTGAATATGACTTTGCTTAAATCATTTTAGCAATAATAAGGTCCAGACCTGGGCGTTCCAGGATTTGCTGCAGATCCATGTTAGTTATTCATTCCAATCCAGGGGCGCCGGAATGGGGGGGCCAGGCACCTATGGCCCCAGCACTTTTAAAAGCTCTTCCACTTTTTACCTGCCTTAAGGGTGAGTGATGGAGGGAGGGGCGGAGAGGAGAGAACAGCGGTGGGGCCTCAGGAGAAGTGGTGGAGTGAGGGCAGGGCCTTGGGGGAAGGGGCAGAGCGAGGGTGGGGCCATGGTTCGGGCACCGGTGTCTCTCCCACCCTTCTAGGGAGCATCTGGCGTGCCTGCTCCAATCAATCCTACCACACACATTGATGGGCAAAAGACACATGGGCCAAATTTTCTAAGTCACCAACAAACTTGTGTCTGCAAGATATACATGTGCACCCATTGCCTGCACAGACTGTAGCTTTGCACATGCAAATGGGTGTTTGTGCACAGAAGTGGTATATTTTCCAGTACAGATATTCATTTGAGAGTATTTTGCACCTAAAATTTAAATGGCCAGCTTTGAAAATATAGCTCCACAACAACAAAACCCTAGGTCCAGATTATCAAAAGAATCCTGTAAATCTAAACCCACAATTTTACATGAGGGGGAAATTGAATGCCAGTCTCACATCCCAGATAAGTACCCTAACCACTTGGCAAAGCTTATAAGGGAGGTACCACCAAGCACCACCACTTCCTCCACCTCCAGCTGTTTTATGCTTTCTTTTCTTTGTTTTCATAAAAATGCCTAGAAATCTAAACACAACTTTTCAATGAAGTGTTTCATTTTGACTCATTGTTACTCACATTTTTTCAACTATTCAAGTCACTGAAAAACAGATTTTGGTTTAACCCAAATAAAAAATAATTCCAATTTTTTGAAATTGTCAGTGAGCTGAAAAATCCATTATTCACCCAGCTCTGTATAGGTGTTAAAAAAAAAATCAAACGAACATTCAAGTTGCACAAGCAAACTCTGTAAATGTCTACCCACTTTCTGCAAATGAAACATCCATGCACCAACATGAGTTTTAGGATCCAAAATTCGCACATAAAAAACATGCATGCAAAATGGGAACACAATTTTAGATGCTTTGTTAACATCACTTACAATTTTTGGACCAAATGGTCAAAAGAAAGACAGATCCTTCATATCACATATGGATATACAGAAGGATAGCAAAGATTACCAATTGCTTCTGTAGTCAGGGGTCTATAAAAGTGTCACATTGTTCTTTACCAGCAGAGACTCTCAAAATAAATCAAGGATCATTTAATAACCTACTAGGATGGCTCTGAATTTAAATAAAATCAGTTTTCAGACTCCGACTATTCTCTTGTATTAGTCTAATTAAATTAGTTTACTGTGCCTCAGTGATTTGGCAGAGATGCCTATTAATCATCAAGATGAAGAAAGCCCACTAGCAAACTGCTATTTATAGTAGAATTCAGTGCATGGTAATGATGAGAACCTGAAGCATGACAGGAAGGTGAAAATTAAGATTGCCCATGTGTAGAAAACATATTTCCATAAACTGTTAGTGTAGCAGTAACTGGAAAAATTTTTAAATGACATAGCAAAGAAAAATAGAAGTGTTATTTTGATTTCTATTTCTTGTCTCTGCTTTTTTTGGAAATTCTCCCAAGGACATTTCTGGTTGGTGTCCTTTTTTTCCTCCATCGCTTGGCCTGCTGGGGTTTCTGAAATCCAAGCTACATGTAAAGATATGCGTATTTTATGATCGCATCTAACACTAGACCACATTAACACAGAAAAAATTAGTGTCTGTAAATTAATTGGAATAATGTAATTTACAAAGCCAGCCATGGCATTTTTGTGTGTGCCTACAAAACAATTGCCTCTCTCCAGAAACAACTGCCCACTTCTCAACGAGATCTCACAACACTATCCATAGGACCAGCCTCAAGATTTTCGGGAGGAACAGTAAAAACAACTTTAAAATTCATCTCGCTCTTCCACTATACTGGATATATGGAGAGAAAGAAAAATTAGTAAGAAACCATGGAGGAGTCTTGCTCAGTAAGTGGCTGGCCAAAGCGACAAGTACCATAAGAAAATCCTAAAAGTGATGAGCTTTGTCACAAAAGTCATGGCTGTGATAAAAATGCAGTTTTAATCATTAATGTTCATTGGTTAAACTACCTACTGTGGCTGAACACAGTATATTAATTTAGCTGACCACAAGTGGTGAGACAGCACTGTCAACACTGGTCCATGAGGAACACGAGAGCCCATTCTGAATTGAGCTGCTTGATTTCTAATTTAAAACTAAAACAATGGAGGGCTCAACTGGTTTCCAGTGTTGTGGTGGGGCAGAACATTTAGGGACAGATTCTGACACACTTACTTGTGTTGAAAAGCCATTTACACCTCGAATCTTCCCACTGAATTCAGTTGGACAACTTGTGGATTGAAGTGCTACTCGCTCTGATTAAAGGGATCGGATTCTGCCTCTTATTAAACAAATATGGAGCCATTGGAAGCCTCATAGACACTACAGTGATAGAAGGAATATAAATGGATAGACAGGCAGAAAGAAAGTGGAGGGATCTTTCTTTCTCCATGTTCCAATGGTTGTTTGAATTGTAAGCTCTTTGGGAAAGGGACTGTCTTTTTACTACACTTTTGCACAGTGCCTACTATAATGAGGCCCCCAATCCCTGACTGAAATCTCTATGCTCTATCACAATATAAACAAAAAATATTTTCCGCAGACATTGGCTATTTTTCAAATAGCTAAGGAGTAAGTTTCTCTATCCCCGGGGAGGAGGAGGAGGAGAAAGCATGGCAGTTCCTCACTCTGTAAACAGTAGTTCTGATCCACACACATCTCCTCTCTGACTGCTTAATAGTATTTCTTCTGCCCTTCTTATTACCCCACTCATTTGTTGTACTTTATAAATACAAAGCCCAGCTGCTCACTAAAGTCTCTCCTAGAAGTGTTAGAGTTTCCTCTCCCAAGTTTAATTTATATTTTTCCACCTTCCATAAAGCAACTGTCAGCAGAAAACAAATTGGCCTATAGATTAAAGATCATTACTGCACTTGAGCCTCTATTCAAAGTATCAGAGTGGTAGCCGTGTTAGTCTGTATCAGCAGAAAGAATGGGGAGTACTTGTGGCACCTGAGAGACTAACAAATTTATTTGAGCATAAACTTTTGTGGGCTAAAGCCCACTTCATCAGATGCATGCAGGGGAAAATACAGTAGGAAGATATAGATATATACACACATACATACATACAGAGAACATGAAAAAATGGGGGTTGCCATACCAACTCTTAATGAGACCAATCAATTAAGGTGGGCTGTTATCAGCAGGAGAAAAAAAACTTTTGTAGTGATAATCAAGATGGCCCATTTCAAACAGTTGACAAGAAGATGTGAGTAACAGTAGGGGGAAAATTAGCATGGGGAAATAGTTTTTATTTAGTGTAATGTCTCATCCACTCCGAGTCTTTATTCCAGCCTAATTTAATGGTGTCCAGTTTGCAGATTAATTCAGTTCTGGTGTTTCTCGTTGGAGTCTGTTTTTGAAGTTTTTTTGGTGAATAATTGTGACTTTTAGGTCTGTAACTGAGTGTGCAGGGAGGGTGAAGTGTTCTCCGACTGGTTTTTGAATGTTATAATTCTTGACGTCTGATTTGTGTCCATTTATTCTTTTGCGTAGAGACTGTCCGGTTTGGCCAATGTACATGGCAGAGGGGCATTGCTGGCACATGATGGCATATATCACATTGGTAGATGTGCAGGTGAATGAGCCTCTGATAGTGTGGCTGATGTGATTAGGTCCTATGATGGTGTCCCTTGAATAGATCTCTGGACAGATTTGGCAACGGGCTTTGTTGCAAGGATAGGTTCCTGGGTTAGTGGTTCTGTTGTGTGGTGTGTGGTTGCTGGTGAATATTTGCTTCAGGTTGGGGAGCTGTCTGTAAGCGAGGACTGCGCTGTCTCCCAAGATCTGTGAGAGTGAGGGATCGTCCTTCAGGATAGGTTGTAGATCTTTGATGATGTGTTGGAGAGGTTTTAGTTGGGGGCTGAAGGTGATGGCTAGTGGCATTCTGTTACTTTCTTTGTTGGGCCTGTCCTGTAGTAGGTGACTTCTGGGTACTCTTCTGGCTCTGTCAGTCTGTTTCTTCACTTCAGCATGTGGGTATTGTAGTTGTAAGAATGCTTGCTAGAGATCTTGTAGGTGTTTGTCTCTGTCTGAGGGGTTGGAGCAAATGCGGTTGTATCTTCGAGCTTGGCTGTAGACAATGGATCGTGTGGTGTGGTCTGGATGAAAGCTGGAGCCATGTAGGTAAGTATAGCGGTCAGCAGGTTTCTGGTAAAGGGTGGTGTTTATGTGATCATCGCTTATTAGCACTGTAGTGTCCAGGAAGTGGATCTCTTGTGTGGACTGGTCCAGGCTGAGGTTGATGGTGGGATGGAAATTGTGGAAATCGTGGTGAAATTCCTCAAGGACTTCTTTTCTATGGGTCCAGATGATGAAGATATCATCAATGTAGCGCAAGTAGAGTAGGGGCATTAGGGGACGAGAGCTGAAGAAGCATTGTTCTAAGTCAGCCATAAAAATGTTGGCATACTGTGGGGCCATGCGGGTACCCATAGCAGTGCCGCTGACTTGAAGGGTCACTTGCCCCATAACCTCAGCCGTGCAGAACACAATGCCATCCACAGCCTCAGGAACAACTCTGACATCATAATCAAAAAGGCTGACAAAGGAGGTGCTGTCGTCATCATGAATAGGTCAGAATATGAACGAGAGGCTGCTCGGCAGCTCTCCAACACAACATTCTACAAGCCATTACCCTCTGATCCCACTGAGGGTTACCAAAAGAAACTACACCATCTGCTCAGGAAACTCCATGAAAAAGCACAAGAACAAATCTTCACAGACACACCCCTAGAACTCCGACCAGGGGTATTCTATCTGCTACCCAAGACCCATAAACCTGGAAATCCTGGATGCCCCATCATCTCAGGCATTGGCACCCTGACAGCAGGATTGTCTGGCTATGTAGACTCTCTCCTCAGGCCCTACGCTACCAGCACTCCTAGCTATCTTCGAGACACCACTGACTTCCTGAGGAAACTACAATCCATTGGTGATCTTCCAGAAAACACCATCCTAGCCACTATGGATGTAGAAGCCCTCTACACCAACATTCCACACAAAGATGGATTACAAGCCGTCAGAAACAGTATCCCCAATAATGTCACGGCAAACCTGGTGGCTGAACTTTGTGACTTTGTCCTCACCCACAACTATTTCACATCTGGGGACAATGTATACCTTCAGGTCAGTGGCACTGCTATGGGTACCCGCATGGCCCCACAGTATGCCAACATTTTTTGGCTGACTTAGAACAACGCTTCTTCAGCTCTCGTCCCCTAATGTCCCTACTCACGCTACACTGATGATATCTTCATCATCTGGACCCATAGAAAAGAAGTCCTTGAGGAATCCCACCACGATTTCCACAATTTCCATCCCACCATCAACCTCAGCCTGGACCAGTCCACACAAGAGATCCACTTCCTGGACACTACAGTGCTAATAAGCGATGATCACATAAACACCACCCTATACCAGAAACCTGCTGACCGCTATACTTACCTACATGGCTCCAGCTTTCATCCAGACCACACCACACGATCCATTGTTAGTCTCTAATGTGCCACAAGTACTCCTCGTTCTTATTCAAAGTATGTGTTTCTCACACTCTAAGGGTGTGTGCGCCCTACAAGAATAATACATGAGTAAGCAAGTGCCAGAAATGGCACCACAAATCCCTTTCTCACACAATTTCTATGGTAGTAAGGAAAATATGGCTTATGCCAGTGTATCTAACATCTGAATTTTAAACTGACAGAAGCGTTATGCACCTGTAACCTGATTATCGATGCTGGTTTCCGATAATAAAAGCAGGTGATGAGATTTGCTACAGAATCATTAATTTAGCAAAGTGTTGACTGTATTTTCAAAGTGAAGCATCCAATTACAGTGATTGATAAAATTTTCTGTGGGAATGGTTCACTGTAAACAATATCCTTACAATAGATCCATTAGAAAATGTAAGTTGCTCCAAAAAGAGTGCTACTTAAGGTGTATTAAATTATAGCTTTTAAATAGCATATGATGTTTACATAATTAGAGTTAAATTTGCAAAAAGATGTGGGTTTCCACCTGCTGGTTTCCAACTGGTGGTGTGTAAAAGCAAGGAAACTACTGCATGAGAGCCCTAATCCTATTGAGAAATCCTAAGTGGGGGAACTGAAACAAACTGGCAGACTTGGAAGGATAGCCCTTTATTTAAGGACAAAACTGAATATCTAAACCTAATTAATAATGTGCAGTGTTTACATATATAAATAAATATTGTGGCAAAAGTAGCATGAACAATACCTAACAACTTGTTACTTATTTGGGCTTGTCTACACTCAAAAGTGAATTTGAAGTGCAACCCCTATTCCAGAGTAACTCCATTTCTAGGTAAGCCCTTAGAGATACTGTTGTCTTTAGAGAAATAAAAAATACAAAGGGAATTTTTAAGCCTTCTTTGTTATATATGGTATGATTGATTATTTTAACAACATAACCAAAGAAAACTGAAAAAGCTATGCTAGGAGAAATTGTTTCATACAGACATGCATTTATCCCCGCTGGAGTCTACTGCACTCATGCATGTTCATTGACTATCCTGCTTTAATTTAGGTCATTCGCACAGAATCAGAGTTTGTGCAATGTACATTGTGCCCCTTGGACTATACAGTTCGTGTTTTGCTGGAATCATGCTCCCATAGGGCATTTAAGATCACATGGGATAAACTGTTAAATGTCATCAATGCAAATTATTAGCATTGTGGTATTGTAAACAGTGTCTCAAAAGCTAACCAACCCAGACCTCATTAAAAATTGCTCAAGTAACCAATTCACAAGGGTCAGCACTGCTCATATTGGAATGTATCAAACACCCAGATTTTTCCTATTGACGGTGGATGGATTACATGAGACCAAGACGGCATGTTGCCTAATACTACTCATCTGCATGTGTTTTACTGGCGATTCAACATCAAGAAACTAACAGAATGGTAGGGGGAATATCTCATGGGACAGCTCTGTCAGTTTTACTTATGCTAAATTGCACCTTGTCCCACTGAAATCAATGGGACTATTCACAGGGTAAAACTATTGCAGGGGGCAAAAAAGGCCCTCAACTCACTACATTAAAAAGATTAAATTGGTCAAAATGAGTGACATGAGCACACACATTTCAGGAGATAGAGAAGAAAGAAATTGCCCTTCCTTCTTTTAAGTTTGGAATTAGTTTAATCTTTTAGATAATCAGGAAAAAAATCATCATTGTGAGGAAGATTTTGCAAAATAAGTATTTTCTGCCTGAAATTTAGCACCTGTTTCCTTGGGCTCATGAGCTGACTTCTCAGCAGGGGAGCAAAAAGCAAAAGTACATTATTTGAACAGATGACGTATGGTGCGAAGAGTTTATGATGGGAAGACTGTGACCTAGAGGCACTTTATATGTTGGCAGCTGTTTTAAAAGCTTGCACAAATTCAAAGGGCATAGAAGTCCTTTATTACATCACAATAGAGACACTGAACTTGCCAATACATTAAAAAAGATACAAAGGTTCTATTTGGTGCATTAAATAACTGCATCATCTATTTCAGAGACTTAGTTTGAAATATTACTTTGAAATATTCTCATTTATCTGGGTGTCCATTCTTACGAACAATATCTCCCTGCCTAGATGAATTAAGTTTTATTAGTTGCTCAGATAAATATACTTTGTTTCAGTCCAGGTGACATGAAGATCAAGCACAACAAATAGCTAGCCAGCAAGAGACATATGGTATTGTACAAAACCACTCTTGTATTGTAGATTACACATACTCAACAGTTTTACACTGCAGGTCATACGAAGCCACAAAATCCGTGGTGTAAAATGTCCACTCCAACTTTAGTTATTTCCGAAAGAAATTTCATTGCTGAAAAGGAATCTAGAGCAAAATCTTCACCGGACTCCACTTCAATTAAAATTTTAAGTGAAAATGTTGCTGGATTTAGAAAGAGGGAGAAAGAGCATGTCCCCATTTTAACACAGAGTTAACGGTGCCAAGAGGAAGAAGACTTAGAATTCCAGTATTTCTAGTAATGTGATAGTTTTTTAGAGTAGAAGCAATAATACCATTCCACAGATCCTCACTGTGTCATTCAGATTTTAAACATAAACCACAGTGGGTACATATTTTAATAAGCAAAAGCTATATGGAGTTATGCAAGTGTGGGAAAAAGACAAGTGTGGGAAAATACAAAGGAGATGGTTAATGAAACTTGTGTTGACCTTTGTTCAACATTCCCAGAAGCTAATACAGATTGAGCTGTAACTCATGAACTGTGGCAATGCTTTTATGATCCCCTGCATTGGATTTGTGAGCACTGCTGTACCCTTAACAACAATAGTATGAGAGAATAAGGACATAGTCTCTCTAGTTCTCAACTAATTCTAAAACAAAATCAGTTAGAGAAGCATGGGCTCTTTTTACTAATGCTACATCCATGGATTTTTCGGTTTCTCCCTTTTTTTTTGTTTGAGGTTTTCAACAGAAAATCTAGATAAATTTAACAGAGCTTAAGAAAAAGAAACATTCCTTTTTAAGAGTTAAAAATGGACCTATGTAAAAACTATTCTTCATGAAGGATGCATCCTGTCCATTAGGGCTTCATGTACAGCGAGTTACCATTATTCTGAAATGATTCTTGCCTGACTTCATTCAGCATAGAGGGTGTTTTTCTGAAGTAGACTTGTTGTTGCCTTGAGAACCACTTCTGTCTTCTAAAAGACCGTGCTTTTTTATTATTATCCTAGCAAAGCTTAGGTGCATGTAGCCTCTGAGAACATTTAAGCCATAAAATGAGAATCCAGAAAGATCACTCTCCAAAGCCTTTCAGATGGGAAAGAGCTTCAAGGGTTCTCAAGATTTACAAGGCTTGAATTGCTCCCAGACATACGCAACTTGGAACTTTTTTTTGCTTTTCTGCTTTCTGAGCTTTACTGGACAAGTCCAACCTTGGTGATATTCCTGAGCAGTCATTGCACAATGTAAAATGCTACAAAAAATATAAACAAAATGGCTTAAATAAACTCAGTGGATGGTTTTCTGAAAAGAGTTAAGGATTTAAGAAGCAGCACTTCAAAAAGCCATGAGTATGGCCATGATCTTCCCAGAACCAGAAAGACCAGGAAGGTTTAAGTTGCCCCACAGACAGATACAGGACTTCAGCTGCTTAGCCTTTCTTATCCCACAACATTCACGACTGAGTTTAACTTGATCTTTGTAATCATGTAACCTCCACTAAATGGGGGACTATACTCCTCAGACCCCCATGCAAAGGAAACCATCCTCACACAAATCCCTCCCCCCCCATACATCTATGAAAGAGGGCCTCAGCCAACTTTGCGCTACAGTTCCACCTTTAACGAAGTCCTGTGAGGATGCTCCACAGGGGCTGGACCCACATGGTAGGAAGGGGTGGTGAGTGGATGAGCCAAGGACTCACATGGCCTCCTAACCCTCCGAAGCCTACAGCATTTACCAAAAAAGATCATGGCATTATATACCGTATGAGATTACATTAGTTCTATTGAGCCCTCTCTAATAGCACAGTTACTTTGGAGTCACTTTATCAGAAAACTGGAGGGGAGCTGCCACAGAGATGGCCCTGGCCTCCTGAAAACCCCCAGGAGTAAGGGGCAAGATCCTCAGTGGGTGTAAAATGTCATAGCTCCATTGACTTTAGTTGAACCACTGATGACATACAAATTAAGCATCTGTCCCTTCAGCTGAATCCTGTGGCCTGTTCCCCCATGGAATGATTGGAGGGGATGGGGGAAGGGATATCTACAAGGGGATCCTCACAGAGATTTCCTCCTCTGACTCCACTGCCATAGGTTTTACCAGGCAAGATGGAGGGTGATCATGCTCAGTAAACCTTGATACAGACACACAAGTTATTATTTTCTTATCATATGAGTGCAAAATACAAAATAAAAAGTAGGATAACATGGAATACAATGATACATATTATATATATCGTAAATACTCATTTTTCAAACTAATGATTCTTTAGAGTTTTGCCAGTTGTTTGGACCTGAGCACTTCAATGGGCAACTTTATCCTCTCTATTTAAAAATACAATCCTTTAATATCAAGTCTAGAAGTGTTTTTGTATTTTTTTTTTAAAGAAAGGTTACCCTATATTGAAATGGAACGTCAGCTTTTATAAATTACAAAGAACTCTGACTCCCTCTTGTGACTGAGGAACAGAAAGCGAACAGACCTTCAAGTTGAAGTTTGTTTCATAGAGTGTGCAGTATGTTATTCTTGCAAATGAGACTGCATTCAGAATGAGTCCCAAAAATCTTTCGCCCATTGGAACTAGAGAGAATTAATTCAGATTAACTACATTCCAAATGGTTTCTTCCAAACTTAATAGCAGAGATTCCAAGGGGAAATGGATCATACCGCAGGGACAATAATATTGTGTGTGTGTGTTCTATGTCTGAGTGCCTTTGCTTTAGGACCCATTGTGAATTTCACCTTGTCTTTATTCCTGAAACACTGTGTCTTAAGATAAATAGAATACTGACCATCAAGTACCATTCCACCAGCCAAGGATCAGAGATGTTCATCACACTATCTGCTACCCCTGCAGCACGTCCCTGGCCCAGGCCTCCAGAAAGCCCCTATGACCCCTATGCGAAGGTACAATGGAATGGGTGCTATAAAACTAACTTTCCTGGCTTTTTGTCATCCACACAGGGGAAATCCTCAGATGAACCTTTGGGGCCGCTTTAATGTCATTTTGTGCTGTTGTAGTGATGCAAAGTAACATTGCGGGGCTGCCACATTATCAGAATGTCTCCCCAGGAACCAACTAATGGTAAGAACTGCAGCTTAATTTATGCAATTCCTCTTAGTTCCTCTTAGAATTTTCCAGCCTGTGTCAAGTGACTATTTAATGTTTTTATCTTTAAAACAAACAAACAAAAAAAACCTCTAGCTTTTATACCTATGTTTACATATTAAACATGCAGAAATAGCTTGCTGAATACAAACAATGACCATTAACACTGCCTGGAATTTCCACAGTGCTGTGTGGGCCTGTCCTCAGCACATCCCTCCTACCCGCAGCCTTGACCCTGCACACGCCTTACACCTGGGTTTGCAAATGGGTCACTGGAAGGTAGCCTTATGGCTGTTTTCCACAGTGCTTCTCCTGGGGCATTTCTACCACAACTGAAACCAGGGCTTTTAGGGCCCCTTTATGTGGCATAAAGGGGCTGGATTGTATGCGTGGGTGAGTGGGGGAAGGATCTGTGGTGTCTGAGACTGACAATCCTATAATTACAGCAGAAAAGAGAAACTACTCCCCATTTTTTCAGATCATCAAGAACCATCATTTCCACAGTATTGGTGAAGTAATGAAATCTCTTTTCTTATCCATACCTGGCGTGACCTAGTTTGAGATGACGGATTCTTCCCTTATGTCTGGAGTGAGCTCGGCAAAGTCTTCAGTCAGAGATCTTTCCCAAATATTCCAAGAAATCCCCAGATAGAGAAGACGGCCACAGAGCCTACTGAGCCTCTTCAAAGGATTTTTCAGATGGCTGCCAGAATAAATAGATGGATTTAGTGTGGCCCACTTAGTGCTAACGAGAATCTGTGCAGAAAGGGACAATAATGATGTGCAACTATGCTGGAAAGAGCCACTTCCACAGTGAGCCGAATCCTTCTTGGCACATGGAGGAAGTGACGACCTTGTGAGAGATGGTCAAGCGGAGGGCAACCCCCAATCTGAAAGGGGAGTTTTACGATCATTAAGGGACATATACAGCATATTTATGTTACTAATGAAGTTCATTTGTTATGAGACCACAGTCAAGGTGCATCTGTCAAAGTGAGTGACTTTCCTGGTTTGGCCATCTCTGCCTTTCCCATGACTTTTCTGAAAGTTATGCGTCTGAAGCAAGTAATATCGCCCTGAGCAGAGGATGGTCCTCAAATGAATAGCATAAGAGGGGGAAAAAACACCTTCTCAAAGATGGTGTACATATAATGGGGCAAAACCTTCTGTCTTCTTAAATGATTGTGTCATTTCCTGCTATTCTCCTTATGGAAATATTTATTTTGTGACCTCAAATACCGGCTAACCAGGAGGCCTGATTCTTTGTAGAAATTTTCAATGTGCAGTTGAATAGAATATTATTTAGAATGAATTCTTGGGCAGTGCCCTTCCTGTCTAATGAGGAGTTGTTCTGCTGGGAAACTGCAAAGGCAAAAGATATATACAGGCTTTTATTAAAACAGGGTTTTTTCCTTTGTTTTTCTCAGATGCTACCAAGGACTAAAACAGCAAACTGTAGGGAAAGTGGCCATGACCGTGAAAGATGACATTCAGGCCCACTCAGACACTGAGATGTAGAAAATGCTGCGCCTTTTGGGACAAGAAAAAGTCAACAAAATAACAATACATTTTTACAACTATGCTACATTCCATTTGGTTGATAAGCAACACAGATGTAATATTTTTGCTGGTTTTCTGAAGCACCAGGAGGGCATTAATGAGTGCATAGTATTATAGTGGAAGCATTCGTGCATACCTCTGGTAAACTTCTAAAACACAAAAGGATAGATAGACTAAGGGATTTAAAATAATTAAATATCAATGGGGCCAGAAAGTGAGAGAGTGACTTTATAGCCCGGTTGTGAGGACACTCACCTAGATTTTGGGAGCATAGGGTTCAGTTCCATCATCCAATCAATATTTAGTTACACAAAGTGGAACAGCTTCAACAGGAAAGACTGAGAGGGACCCACCCAGCCTGAGGCTGAAGGGACTCACCTGGGACACGGAAGACCCAAGTTCAAGTCCCTGCTCCAAATCTGGCAGAGTAGAGGTGTGAAAACAGGTCTTCCACATCCCAGGAGAGTGCCCGAACCAGTGACCTATTGGCTATAATGGGGTGCAGTCTCTCTTTCCCTCTTGAGCACTTAACTCCAGAAGAGGATTCACAGCTGTGAATCTGAAGCTGAAGTAGTACCTCCCTCCAGCCCAGACCTAGGCACTTAACTACCTTTTGAGGTACCTCAACC
Organism: Chelonia mydas; assembly: GCF_015237465.2. Lineage (NCBI taxonomy): Eukaryota > Metazoa > Chordata > Testudines > Cheloniidae > Chelonia > Chelonia mydas. Next base: position 49,296,115 of record NC_051251.2, on the reverse strand, counting down.
CCTGTTGGTGGCTATCACATCATCTTGCGGGCACATGATTCAGTAAAGCAAAAAATAGGGACAGAAGAAATGTATCCTTAAGGAGTTGCTGTTCCCAAGCAGATCCATAGGCAGCCAAGAAAAATGTGTGTTTGTGTGGAGCTATGTAGTGGCACATCTGCTCATCACTACCTTAGTTTCTGCCAAGATGGAGAATCCAAATCGATTTAAAAAATGACAGGGGGGGCACTACAGGTGTCCCCATAAATTTTGAAACGTTGATGCAGGTTAATTCTCCTGCATGGTAGAAGACTGAAAGTCGTTTAAGAAAAGATGTTATACAAAATCCGATCTCTTCGGTATTATTCATGTATATTTACCTCCAAAAGTACTCTCTAGCATTCCATTGACTCACAACACCCCTGACAAGATACATACCTCATCATTCAGCAGGGACTGCTGAGTCAGCTGGGGTATTCATGCCATTGCTGCTCTGCTCCAAGGCTTATGAAGGGTGAGAGCAGTTTTAAAATTCATGTGCGACTCCACAGGCCCCCAGATGATGGAGCTGCACCCCCTTTCCAGGTGGACTTACTACCAGAATGGGCCCACAAGCCGGGTTGCACCAATGGAAGTGAACATATCCTCTGGAACAAATGAAGTCAGGGTGCATAATGATGCTGTTGTGGGTACACGCCTGAAGCACATATGCAAATCTTCCCTTATCGCTAGATCTTTGTAAAGTACAGTCTCTTCTGAAACACAAAATAAGGCCTTCTCTACGTAATTATCAACTGAAGATTTTTTATTAACTCCTAGCGTTTTCAACCATGCTATTGCCAGGCTGACAGCTTCAGAGGTAAAGAAAGCGTCTCACTACAGATGTGTGAATCACTGGTCTGGCTCTTATCAACACCCACTTTGACTGCATAGCAGGAAGATTTAATCTAATCATGGTAGTCGGCAAGCAGAGAACACAGAATCGTAATAAAAATATACTATTTTAGGGCCTGGGCACAGCAAAGGAACAAAACGAGGCGCCTGTTACAAGGAGACTCAAAATCCTTATCTGCGCTAACAGAATTAGCTGTGCCCTGAAGAACTAATCTACCTTTTAGTTTGCTGAAACACCTGCTACATAATACAAGAGGAACTCAGCAAAAGTGAATTAGTTTCATTATATGGTATGTCAATAAAGAGATTTTAATCACTTCAGTCTAATCAGAATTTCAAATTTGATTTCCGTCAAGTGGCATAAAAGAGCAATTCGCAAACAAACAACTTACTAACCACTCCGTTAGAAGGCAAATCATAAATAACAGGAAATCCAGAATCAGAATGGCAGCAGCATGCTCAAGAGGAAGAACAACAGTTCCAGAATATAAACATTACTCCTAAGCCTCCTGACTAAAAAAAACTTCACTTTTTAATTCTTTGTAGATAATATAGGAAGAAGAAAATATGATAGGAAACAAAAACTCACTACAACCTGATGTTTTTCTATATTACTACTCAAAATCGTAAGTAATCTGCTCTGATATTACTGTAAGATTTACCAAATGCAGATAAAAATAGGTTGTACCTACTATCTCTAGACCAGGGGTGGCCAACCTGTGGCTCCAGAGCCACGTGCGGCTCTTCAGAAGTTAATATGCGGCTCCTTGTGTAGGCACCGACTCCAGGGCTGAAGCTACACGCGCCAACTTTCCAATGTGCTGGGGGGTGCTCACTAAAGCACTATTGCAGCACAGCTACACCGATGCACCTACAGCGCTGTATATGTAGACAAACCTTAAGGCAAAACTTAGATTAGAGGTGGGAAAACTAGTTTCCTGACCTTAATCTGGTTTTGTTGTCTGCTCAGAGTGCGATGAGATGTGTCTCTCTGAGTTTGATAAACAGAAGCGGTAAAGATTGAAAAAAAAAAAAAAATAGATGGCCAAAGCACATGTCCCTTTGAGCAATGGAAATGTTGGGAATTAATGGATATAGGAGAATTTCATGGTTTTATTGTTTATTGTTGTGTTTCTTCATATGTCCATATTTTTTTTATTTTTTCTGATGAGTTCTAGTCTGATGGATAATTTTCCTACGCAGTTCTCCAAATGTGAATGGGTGCAGTAACATTAAAAAAAAAAATCTCTTTTTTTGAATACCTGTCCCAGAAAAAGCTGGACATTTCATTTTTGCAAAAGATGCACACCGATGCTGGCAACCAAACCCACTGGCTTACTGAGTCACGGTTCCACTGCAAGTGCAGGGGTTGCCATTTGCTTTACAGGCAGGGTGAAGCCAGATTTGGTGGTTGTGCAGGAAGTTGTTCCAGGACATTTATTGACAGTTCAAGCTACTTTTGAGTAACATCTTCTTTTCTTTATTAATATCGATGGTCCAGCAGTGGGGAAAGACAGGGTGTGAGTTTTTCAGATGTTGGGAGCTCATTTTGCAAATTGTTTGGTACGTGATGTTTTAATTTTGGGGGGTGATTTTAATTGTATTCTTAATGAGAGATTGGATAGGAATCATTCAGAACGACAGCTACTGCCTGCTCAGCGACTTGCAACTCTTCTACAGGTTTCTTACCAGGCTGATGTGTGGCAACATTTTCACTCTTACGCACAGCAATGCATCTGGTTGCGTTCCAGTGGCAGTTCTTTCTCTACGGCCTTTTTGAATCATTATGTTTTTACTGATCGTTTGTCTCGTTTTCTTTCTAGCTGTATTGTCCCTACCAGCATTTCAGATCATGTGTTGGTCTTATTTGCGTTGTCTCTTCCTTCTATTCAAGACCATTGTCCATACTGGCATTTTAATGCTCACTTTTTACAGGATGTTCACTTTCTGGGGGAGTCTAGAGTGCCTCAAAGGATGTTTTCCCCTCCTTGAAGCCATGGCGGGAGCTGGGTGGGTACTGGTTAACCAAGTGCCAGCTCTGGCCAAGGCTGTAGGCGTTATCTAAGAACTGACAAACTCATAGCTGGAAACCAAACCAGCTTTAGTTTTGTTCAAAGTAGGTATTAGTCTTATAAGAACGTATTTAGTGTTTAAATTCCATGAAATGCTTGTAAATTGCTGCATGCATTAATCTCACTTGTAGTGTCTCAATTCTATGCTACAAAGTAAAATATATGTTTGTTTTATTATTGTAAAAGTGCCTGCTCTGAACTTGTGAATTCAGACAGGAAGAGTGGCTCCCCGCACACCCATCCAGGGGGACTATCAAAATGAAGTGGGCCATTAGAAGACAAAAGCTTTCTTAATTGCCCCATCCACCCATGGAGAAGTAGGTGCAAAAGGCCTCATCCCATCAGATTTAATGCTGGAAAAGGGAAATAAAAATAGCTAAATGAAGATTTTTCATCTTTGTGCTATTTGAGCTCTCACAAGGGCTAAAAAAAAGCAGAGATTGCCAGTGTTGACCTTGGTTAAGCCCTAAAAAGACATTCAGTGCTGACAGATTACTTATATCTCTCTGGCACCTTTTGAATCACAGAATGAAATTCATTTATATATACTGTGACAAAGTTCCTCCTCTACCTTGGTGGGTCTTGCGCTTATTGGCGGATTTGCTCACCTTGGAGCTTCACGGCAGCCCTCAGCTTGGCCATTTTTCTGAACCCACAGTCCAGGTTGACTCCTCCTGTGTCTGACCAGGAGTTGGGAGGATTTGGGGGGAACCCGGGCCCACCCTCTACTCCGGGTTCCAGCCCAGGGCCTGGTGGATTGCAGCTCTCTAGAGTGCCTCCTGGAACAGCTGTGCAACAGCTACAACTCCCTGGACTACTTCCCCATGGCCTCCTCCCAACATCTTCTTTATCCTCACCATAGGACCTTCCTCCTGGTGTCTGATAATGCTTGTACTCCTCAGTCCTCCAACAGTATGCGTTCTCACTCTCAACTCCTAGTACCTCTTGCTCCTAGCTCCTTACATGCACACCACAAACTGAAGTGAGCGCCTATTTAAACCCAGGTGCCCTGATTAGCCTGCCTTAATTGATTCTAGCAGCTTCTTGATTGGCTGCAGGTGTTCTAATAAGCCTGTCTGTCTTAATTGTCTCCAGAAAGTTCCTGATTGTTCTGGGACCTTCTCTGTTACCTTACCCAGGGAAAAGGGACCTACTTAGCCTGCTCTCCTCCTCCTGCTGCTGCCTTCTGGCCTGGGCTTTCCTTGCTTTTTACCCCTGCTTTCAGCTTCCCCCCTGACCGGGCCAGATGCTCTCCCCCCTTTCTTTTCCTTTTGTTGTTTTTTTTCTTTCTCCGCTGTTGCTAGAGTGCTGGCTGGCTGCTGGCCGGCTGTTAGCCGCCCCGCCCCCCCCGCCCGTGCGCTGTCAGACGCTGCTGACACTCCAGCTGAAACCCCCCCCCGCAAGAGAGGGGGGGCCTGCCGGCCCGCTTCCCCAGAGGGGGGGTGTGGAACGACCCAGCCCCCAGACCCAGCCGCTTGCTGTTTGTCTGCGGACCCGTCTCCGGTTGAGAGGAATCTTATCACTTGCTCCGGCATTTCTGGAATGCAAAAAAGAAAACCCGGAACAGACAGAGAAACAGCCGTCTACCAGAGAAACACCGCCCGGGGAACTTACAAATCGCCGTGGAAGGGGCCCAAGACTGAGTAACTTTCGAACTGTGCTCTCGTGTGGGGGGAGGCCTTGACTGTGTCGTGACTGTGTTTGTAGGGACACAGGGGGTGTGGCACGGAGCTGCCCCCCGATCCATCTAGTGTCCTCCCAACCCCCACACTACCATCTTCACAACTGCCTCCTCCACCATCATTGCTGGCTGTTTAACATCTGCCTCTGGACTTAGCTGCTCACCCTGATTCCACTGTGTGGGCCAGAAGCACCAGCCAACCAAACAGGACTCTCTGGACAAGCGTACGGTGGCTCATGTGCCCCCCCCGCCCCTGAACTGCCCATCCCACAGCCTGTCCCTTTTTACCTGACCCCAACTCCTGTTAACCACTTGCCACCACCCCCGCTGGGGCATCGGCAATGGAGGGCACCGGGGTGACCTCTGCCGCTGCCATGCCCACCACCTCCCCAGACTCTAGGGGAGCCCCCCCAGCCGGCGGGAAAGGCCAGGGCAAGAAGAAGGAGAAGGACCCCGCTAAAACCACCAGGCCCTCCGTGGCAGAGGCCACCCCCACTGCTGCGGCCCCGCCACCGACCACAGTGTCCCTCCCCGCTGCCCCCTTCACCAGCTCTGCGGGTGTCCCTCCCTCACCCCCCAGGACGTATGCCCGGGCGGCGGCAGCCCCCCCGCCTGCCGCCTTGTCATCTCTCCCGCCCACCGCCTCCGCTACCATCAACAGCAGCCGGGGCCCCTTCCCCACCATGACAAGGAAGCACGGTGTCCGATGCCTCCTGGTGCCCACCTCACCCCACGTGGAGACCTACGTGTGGGCGTTGGTAAGGGTGGTGGGGCCCTCGGCCATTGTAGCGGCCTCCAAAATGTATGGGAAGGTCGTCTTCTTCTTAGCAGCAGAGGCTGCCGCCCAGGAGGCGGTGGAGAGGGGCCTGGCAGTGGGGGGGTTGTTTGTCCCCCTAGAGCCACTAGAGGACCTGGGCGTCCGCCTGGTCCTGACCTCTGTCCCTCCTTTTCTCCCCAATGCTGCCCTGTTACCCATCCTTTCCACCCTGGGGAAACCTGTTTCTGTCATCAGCCCTCTCCCGTTGGGCTGCAAGGACCCCACCCTCCGTCACATCTTTTCCTTCCACTGGCAAGTGCAGCTTCTACTGCCGTCAGCGGCGCGTGATGGAGAGGCGCTCGAGGGGTCCTTCCTAGTCCCCCACCAGGGGGAGGACGACCTTTTGCCAGCAAACCTCGATTTGGGCGACCTCATTCCACTCCTCTTTTCCCCATGCTCCCTCCCCCTAACTGCTGCTTCTGCTCCCACCTCCGAGGAGCCCCTGACTCCTCCATTGACCCGGCCGCTGATGGCACCCCGCTGACGACCACCGAGCCTGCTCAGGTGACAGCCGGCGCCACGCGGCCGGGACACGAGTCGCCAGGGGCACCCCCGGTTGGTGCGGAGCAATCGATTTCCTTCCCGGGTGGGGGCCCAACAGAAGATAATCCACCTCCTGATGCTGTGGCTAAATCCACCAAAGAGCCCGCGCCCGGTATCACTGAGAACTCCCTCCCCACCCCCTTAACCGTCGAGTCTGATTGGGAGGCGCCACCATCCAGCTGCTTGCCTCCCGAAATCCAGAATCTTGCCTCTGCCCCTACCCCTACCCCTATCCAATTTACCTCCTGCAATGTTATTGCCACCACCGGGGCTGTCTCCTTCCCTTTCCCAACTGATGACCCCCAGGGAGCGGCCTTTGTGTTCTCCTGCCCCGACCCATTAGCAGCTGCTATCTTCCCTCCACTGCCCCCTATCGCCCCAGAGCTTGAGGCGGGCCTAGAAGCTCCAGCCCATCAGGCACCCCATCGGGGGTCCGCACCCTGCTTGTCCGTTTTAGTGAACCATGGAGCTGCACCAAGGGCCCCGCTGGGGAACAACTGGGAAACCATAACCCCACCCCCCCCCATGAGCTGCGAGGAGAGCTGCGGAAGTTTTTAGAGGATGTCCGTGGCTCCCGCAACAAGGTACAGCTTGCTCTCTAGCGATGGGGAGATTTTTTTCAAATCCTCCGGGCCACAAGGGCCCTCATAGGGGAAGATAAAGGGACAGGGAAGCAGGATGCCGTGGCCTACTGGCGGGTCCACGTCTTCCGTGACCAATTACTCACCTATGGGATGGGTCAAGGACTGCTGAGTGGCCCGCTGGGGGATGCGAGCATCCCTGCCAGTGAGGATCCCCCCCGGCCCCCCACATGACACCTCTTACCATTGCAACGTTGAATACCCGGGGTTGTAGGATGGCTCTCCGCAGGTCCCAGGTGCTCTCCTTCCTTTGGGAGGGAGGGTACTCTGTGATTTTCCTGCAGGAGACCCATACAGATCCGACCGCCGAAGACAGTTGGCAGCTGGAGCAGGGGGACAGGGTCTACTTTAGCCATTCCACGATTCGGCAGGCTGGAGTGGCGACCCTGTTCTCCCCCGACCTACGGCCCGAGGTGCTAGGGGTCGCCGAGGCCGTACCGGGTCACCTGCTGCATCTCCGGGTCCGTATAGAGGGGCTCGTGGTTAAGCTCGTTAATGTCTATGTCCTGACATCGGGCCCGGAACGGCTGCAATTTTATCAGCAGGCATCCGCCTTCCTCGGCACCTTAGATTCTCACGATTGCCTGGTCCTGGGAGGGGCTTTTAATACCACCCTCGAGAAGCGAGACCGCTCGGGGACGGAGCAGAGCCCGGCCGCCGAGGACACCCTCCGGGAGATAGTTGAACATCACTCCCTAGTGGACATCTGGCGTGACCACCACCCGGATGACACTTCCACATTCACCTTTGTCCGGGTGGAAGCCCATCGGTCGAGCCACTCCCGGTTGGGCCGCATTTATTTATCACGCTTCCATCTCTCACGAGCCCACTCCTCCAGCATTCGGCTGGCCCCATTTTCTGACCATCACCTAGCCACTGTGACAGCCTCCCTCTGTGCGGAGAGGCTGGGGCCGGCCTATTGGCATTTTAACAACAGCCTGTTAGAGGATGAAGGCTTCGTGACGTCCTTCTGGGAATTCTGGCTGGCCTGGCGAGGGCAGCGGCGTGCCTTTCCCTCGGCGCGGCGATGGTGGGACCTGGGGAAGGTGCGCGCCTGGTTTTTCTGCCGTGACTACACCCGGGGCACTAGCCGACGGAGAAATGCAGTGATAGAGCAGTTGGAACGGGAGGTCTTAGAGCTGGAGAGGCGCCATCCCTAAAGACCCACTCCTCTGCGGAGCATGCCAGGAGAAGCGGGAGGAGCTCCGGGCCCTCAAGGATCATCGGGCCCGGGGCACCTTTGTTCGATCCCTCATCCACCTCCTTTGGGAGATGGATCGCAGCTCCCGCTTCTTCTATGCCCTGGAGAAAATGAGGGGGGCTAAGAAACACGTCACCTGCCTCCTGGCAGAAGACGGCACCCCCCGCATGGAACCGGCGGAGATGTGTGGGAGGGCCCGAGCCTTCTACACAAGTCTTTTCTCCCCGGATCCAACCGACCCTAGCGCTTGCAGAGTGCTTTGGGAGGAGCTCCCTACAGTCAGTGCGAGCGACTGAGACTGGCTAGAATTGCCTCTCACTCTGGCCGAGTTCTCGGAAGCCCTCTGTCATATGCCCACTAATAAGTCTCCAGGCATGGACGGGCTGACCATGGAGTTCTACCGCGTGTTTTGGGACGTCCTCAGCCCAGACCTAGTCACCATCTGGACCGAGTCTCTGCAGAGCGGGGTCCTCCCTCTTTCGTGCAGGCGAGCTGTGCTCGCCTTATTGCCGAAGAAGGGGGACCTCCGCGATTTACGAAATTGGCGTCCTGTCTCACTCCTCAGCACAGACTACAAAATCATAGCAAAAGCAATCTTGCTGCGGCTACGGTCTGTGCTTGTGGACGTGATCCACCCAGACCAGACCTACACCGTCCCGGACCGCAGTATCTTTGATAACCTATTTATGGTTCGGGACCTTTTGGAACTCGGGTGTAGAGACGGTCTGTCGTTCGCCCTCCTGTCCCTAGATCAGGAGAAGACGTTCGATAGGGTGGACCACGAGTACCTCCTGAGCACTCTGCAGGCATTTGGCTTCGGACCCCAGTTTGTGGGTTTTCTCCAGGTGCTGTACACTTCCGCAGAGTGTCTGGTTAAGCTCAACTGGACCCTGACCGAACCGGTCAGCTTCGGGCGAGGAGTACGGCAGGGGTGCCCCCTCTCGGGCCAACTGTACACTCTGGCGATCGAACCCTTCCTCTGTCTCCTCCGCAGGAGGTTGACAGGGTTGGTGCTGCAGGAGCTGGAGCTGCAGCTGGTCCTGTCGGCGTACGCTGATGACGTGCTCCTCGTGATCCAGGACCCCGGCGACTTGGCACGGGTGGAGGCGTGCCAAGCCATCTATTCGGCAGCCTCCTCCGCCCGGGTCAACTGGGTCAAGAGCTCTGGCTTGGCAGTAGGAGACTGGCGGCAGGCGAGCTCCCACCCACCTGCGCTTCAGACCATCCGGTGGAGCGCAGGTCCGCTGCTCTACCTTAGCGTTTACCTTTCTGGCACGTATCCCTCTCCACCGGAAAACTGGGAGAATTTAGAGGGCGGGGTGATAGAGCGGCTCCGGAAATGGACGGGACTACTCCGATGTCTCTCCCTCTGAGGGAGAGCGCTGGTGCTTAATCAACTAGTCCTGTCCATGCTCTGGTATGGGCTCAACACCCTGGTCCTGGTCCCAGGTTTCCTGACCAACCTCCGGACATCGATTCTGGGGTTCTTTTGGTCAGGAATGCACTGGGCCCCTGTAGGGGTTCTTCATCTACCCCTGAAGGAAGGAGGACAGAGCCTGAAGTGTCTACACACTCAGGTCCGTGTCTTCCGCCTCCAGGTCCTACAGAGGCTCCTCTATGGTGCAGGCAGTTCGGCGTGGAGCACACTGGCGCACACCATCCTGCGCCGCATCCGAGGGCTCCAATATGACCGGCAGCTCTTTTATCTCCATCCGGGAGGTCTTCCGCAAGACCTCTCCGGGCTGCCGGTCTTCTACCAGGACCTCCTCCGGACTTGGAAACTGTTTTTAATGACCAGGTCTGTGGCGGCCACCAAGGGGGCAGATCTCCTCACAGAGCCACTGCTACACAACCCCCAGCTCCGTGTGCAGGTGGCGGAGTCCCGCTCGGTGCACCAGAGCTTGATCCTGGCAGAAGTCACAAGAGTTGGAGACCTCCTGGACTACAACCAGGGAGACTGGCTGGATCCCCTGACGCTCGCCCGGCGCATGGGCCTCTCCAGACCTCGTACCCCCCAGCGTGTACTTCAGGAGGCGAAGGCCGCTTTGCCGCCCGCTGCTCGACTTACCTCGACCGGGTCCTGCTCGAGGGCACGCCCCGCCCACCCTCTACCCCAGGCCCACTGGACCTTTTAATTGGACCCCTGCCCTGCAGACCCAATCGACCCCCTCACCCCTTCACTGCGAGCCAGCTGCATGAACTGCTCCACACCCTTCACGCCCTCACCCTAGTGTCCCACCCCGACACAAAGTGGCGAGACCTTCTGCCACCTTTGGAGGGTGAGCAGCCCCGGTGGGCCAGCCTATATTCCACCTTGGTTCCAAGGCCCGTCGGGAATATCAGTTGGCGGCTCCTTCATGGAGCTGTGAGCACGGGCACGTATTTGGCGCGGTTCACCCCCATCCCAGATACTTGTCCCTTTTGTGGTGTGAGGGAAATCCTGGCGCACGTACATTTGGAGTGCGCCAGGCTGCATCCCCTGTTCCGGCTCCTCACAAATCTCCTATTATGTTTTTGGTTGCATTTTTCCCCTCATCTTTTTATTTATGCACTCCCCATCCATGGCCTCACAAAGTTGCGGGATCTCCTAGTTAACCTCCTCCTGGCCCTGGCTAAAATGTCCATCTATAAAACCAGAGAGAGGAGGTTGGCCGATGGAGTTTCCTGTGACTCTGGGGCCGTTTTCCGATCCTCGGTCCGTTCACGTATCCGGGCGGAGTTCCTCTGGGCGGCGTCCACCGACTCCCTTGATGCTTTTGAGAAGCGGTGGGCGCTGTCCGAGGTTCTCTGCTCGGTGTCCCCATCTGGGTCCCTTTGTCTGACCCTTTGATTGGGGGAGAGAGTAAGGGACCCCAGCCCCAGCCATTGCTGCTGTGGACACCACCACCTTAGAGGGGTCCTTTCACACGTGGGTGCATGTGCCCCCCCCGGATTGTCCACCCCACAGCCTGCCCCTCTTGTTGGGGGCTTTCAGAGGAGGGAATTGTTGGTGACACTCGGGCGTGGCACCAGGTAACTCGAAGGGGGTGGAAGACCACGAGAGTCGATGAAGCCCCCTCGCTCTGGGCCACCAGGTAACTCGGAAGGGTGGAAGACCATGAGAGTCGAGGAAGCCCCTCGCTCTGGGCCCAGGCAAGCTTGAACATTTCCCTCCCTTGAAGCTAATGAGAAAACAATTGTGATTGGTTGCTGTGTTACACATTGCATATGCTGCTGTTTTTACTTTGTAAGTGTGTTAGGCAAATAAAAAACATCTTTTGCTTCAAAAAAAAAAAAAATTACTCTCCTATAGCGATCTGGCCCGACCCTGTCACAATACATGCTTGCTTGCTTGCTTTAACCAGTAAATAACTCTCTGTCTTTTTCCTAGTTAATAAATCTTTACTCAGTTTTATTACAGGATTGGCTACAGGTGTGAAATCTAAGGTACAAATTGATCTGGGATAAGTAACTGGTCTCTTGGTACTGGGAGCAGCCTGGGTGGCAAGATAGAAAAGCCCAAGGGTACTGAGACGCCAGGGTAAAACTGGTTTCAGAATAGCAGCCGTGTTAGTCCATATCCGCAAAAAGAAAAGGAGTACTTGTGGCACCGTAGAGACTAACAAATTTATTTAAGCATAAGCTTTCGTGAGCTACAGCTCACTTCATCGGATGCATGCAGTAGAAAAAGTGGCAATTCTTCAACAAAAAACTTCAAAAATAGAGTCCAACGAGAGACTGCTGAATTGGAATTAATTTGCAAACTGGACACAATTAACTTAGGCTTGAATAAAGCCTGGGAGTGGATGTGTCATTTCACGAAGTAAAACTATTTCCCCATGTTTATTTCCTCCTCCCCACTGTTCCTCAGACATTCTTGTCAACTGCTGGAAATGGCCCACCTTGATTATCACTACAAAAGTCCCCGCCCAACCCCGCCATCCTGCTGGTAATAGCTCACCTTACCTGATCACTCTCGTTACAGTGTGTATGGTAACACCCATTGTTTCATGTTCTCTGTGTGTATAAAATCTCCCCACTGTATTTTCTACTGCATGCATCTGATGAAGTGAGCTGTAGCTCACGAAAGCTTATGATCAAATAAATTTGTTAGTCTCTAAGGTGCCACAAGTACTACTTTTCTTTTTTCAGGGTAAAACTGTTACAGTGATCTAGGAATTCACATTTGTTACTAGGTTGGTGAAATCTAATTGTAGAACATACTACTAGTTTGCAGCGCCTCCCTTGCTTTTGACAGTCAGCCCTGAGGTTGGCGTGACAGTAGGTAAAGTTAATATTAAGTATTTTTGTCAGCAATAAACTCAGTATTCAAGGTGTGGGCATACCATGTATTTAAATAGTGATGTTATGATATTTTCTTATCAATATCCCTTTTCTAATGGTTCCTAAAATTCCACTAGCTTTTTTGACTATCACTGAACACTAAGCAGATGTTTTCAGAGAACTATCCATGGTGACTCCAAGATCTCTTTCTTGAGTTGTAATAGCTAATTTAGACCCATCATTTTGTATGTAGAGGTGGAATGATGTTTTTCTGCATTACTGTGCATTACTTTTCATTTATCAACATCTGAATTTCATCTGCCATTTTGTTGACCATTCACCCAGTTTCATGAGATCCCTCTGTAACTCTTCACAGTCTGCTTTGAAGTTAACTATCTGAAAACTTTGCCACCTCACTGTTTTACCCCTTTTCCCAGATCATTTAGGAATCTGTTGAACAGCACTGATCCCAGTACAGATCCTTGGGGAACCCTGCTATTTACCTTTCCACTGTGAAAACTGACCACTTATTTCTACCCTTTTTTCCTATCTTTTCACCAGTTACTGATCCATGAGAGAAAGTTCCTTCTTATCCCATGACAGCTAAGTTGCTTAAGAGCCTTTGGTGAGGGACCTTGTCAAAGGCTTTCTGAAAGTCCAAGTACACTATATCCACTGGATCACTCTTCTCCACACGTTTGTTGACCCCCCTCAAAGAATTCTAATAGATTGGTGAGGCATGATTTCCCTTTACAAAAGACATGTTGACTCTTCCCCAACATATTGTGTTCAGCTATGTGTCTGATAATTCTCTTGTTTACTATATTTTCAACCAATTTACCTGGAACTGAAATTAGGCTTACTGGCCTGTTGTCAGGATCAGGATCCTTCCCCTGGAACAGCAGCACCAGATAGCCAGCAAAAGGGAAAGTCCTTGCGCCCACCAGTCCAAGAGCTATGAAAGCGGCCAGGAGAAAGGAGAACCTCTGAGTCCAGTGGAGGAAACTCTCATGTGCAGTACTGTCCACACAACCAAAAGCCCTACCTCCTCCGATCTCAGCAGGAATAATAGCAGCTACAGTGCTTAGCTCTTAAACAGGGCTTTTTACCAGAGATCTACAAATGCTTTACAGAGGAAGACAAGTATCATTATCCCCATTTTACAAACGAGGGAAGTGAGCCACAGAGAGATGAAGTGATCTGGCCAAGGTCGCTCAGTAGGCAGAGTGCAGGGAATATAACCAAGGTCTCCTGAATCCCAGTCAAGTGCAAGCCCATTGGACTGTTCCAGGTATGTCAGAAGCTTGGTAAGATATCTGTGGACTAGTCCATTAAAGATGGAATCATTTAGGGCCAAATTCTGCACACACTGAAGTCTCTCGTAATTTGGCCATTGATTTTGAGGAGTTCAGGTTTGTGGCCTTAGATTGCACATGCAATAAGGAGGGAATCATTTTCCTTGTGATTTGTAAACCATCAGGCATATGATCCATACTCAATAAATCAAAATGAGCAAATGCTACTACTGCTACTGACTTTAGAAACACTGGAGGTGTCACACTGAAGACAGAGACCTCACACACAATGGGACAGACTCCCAAGATGGGGCACAGCCCCTTTGTGCCAGTGAGGTGGTGTAAAGGGGCCACAATCTTCTGGGCATTTGCTGCAGGAGAGTGGGGGAACTCTCCGTTGGTGCATCTGTGATGTTGCTGGCCCTGAGCCTCTGTCTTCAACTCTCTTCCCAGGATAGGGGGCATGTTGGGCGGGGTAAGGGGAGCATGGTGGAGCTGTGTTCAGTTCCACTAATCCTCCACTGATGTAGGATCTATTGAGGATCATACACTGATGGCAGGGCTACTGGAACAATTTTTATAGTGTGGGTGCTGAGAGCCATTGAACAAAACTGTAAACTCTGTATATGATGGAAACCATTTCAAACCAGCACCTATTTCCAGCACCTATGATTGATGGTGCAACCTAGAGCTTCCTGGCAACAGTTGTATGTTGCATCAGAGCTTGGGCTGGCCCTTAGAACCAAGAGCTGGACCTGGCTCTCACTTCTCCTGAACTGAGCAAAGCCCTGAGTAGAGAATCTAGACCATTACGTGCAATTGTAAAAAAAAGAAAAATAAAAAAAAAAGCTGGAAAGACATTCCTCAAGTAGTCAAATGTACTGGAAACGGAAGACAAACTGCAATTGGATCCAAAATTAGTACTAATGACCATAATTCCAGAAAATCAGCCATCACTGCACAAACCACAAAACTCCTATTAATAGTATTCTGATATTTCAAAACTATCATTACAAAGAAGTGGAAATCCCCTACAAGCCTATAGTAAAACAGAAATGATGACTCAAGGCTGTGAAATAAATGAGACCATTTGTATATGTAGATTAATAAATTTGACAAGGCATTTTTTTGTAACACATGGGAACCCTAGATTCATTACTCAACATAGTACCTACTTGCAACATGAGATCTAAGTCTTTCACAGTGAAGTATATATTGCAGTTATGCTACAGCTATTATCTCTATTAGAGAACTAGTTTTTTTTAAAATGTACAAACTGTAACAAACACTCTCTAAGAGATGACACCTCCTGTAAAAAGTTTTACATGGTTGCATGATTTTATGCTATAGGCATATAGCACCAACCAAAAATATGGGGAAGTATGACTGTGAATCAAATCATAAACAGTATATAGTATTAGTTTAATATTCTCTTAGCAAAGTTTCACCGCCTTTTGACCAATCTGATACTCTTCCTGTATTTGTGCTCTGTTGAACACAAGCAAGCTCACGGCTTCCTGTGTGATGGTGATAACATATGTCTGACTTTGTTGTTGGCTGCTGGAGTGGAGGGGAAGACAATGCCCTTTCACCTGTCTAAAGCAGCACAGAGCTTATCAGATCCTCTCCAGATATCACTGAAGGAAATGGGCTGGGAGGGCTGGCCCCACATAGGAAACATATATATAAAAAACTGTCAGAGGCAATCTTTTTTTAATGCCATTAGAAAAGCACTTCTGCGAAATTTAGTCCTAGACAATGGCATTTGTACAAGGTAATTTGAAGCAAAAGAACAGGAGAAAGCATGCGATACAGCACATTAAACTTAGGTTCGTATCTTCTCAAGTGATTTTATAGTCACACATAGCAAGCGTGCTTCACTTTATGGTGCCAGAATAATTTGTTCTTCACTGTTCTTACTCTTCTCTGTTTCTACAGTGGACCAAGCCTGTAGAGGTCATACATCGGGTTACAAGCCTCCTTTTTCCCCAGTAGGTACATTTTAGGGTTTTGTTAATCTGCTAGGGCTTCTTGCCAAGCTATGGCAAGCACATTTTCTTTAAAATGACCATAAAGGAAACCATATGTCCTGGTGACTATTAGGACCATCTCTGAATGTCCCAGTGCAGCAATCTAGATAATATCCGTACTCTCAACTGGTAAATAAAAAGGACTGTACTGTTTAATGAAACACGTGATCTCCTCTACATAGTTACACTAAGTCAATTCACAGTAAAAATGATAAAAGGGCCTCAACAAACCAAACTTGATTCTGAAGGGTTTTTTTCCCATATTGTTAGCAAGACATGCTTGAACTGATAACTAATTGGGATTAAACAAACAAACTCTCTTTTTCATTGTGTTTACTTTGTGCATTTGACAGCACTTCCTTTATAATCAGTTTCACTGCTTCCTGTATATAGGGCCTGATCAAAAACTTCCACTGAAGTCAATGGGAGTGTTTCTAGTCATTGGATTCAGAGAGAAACGCACTTAAAAAAAACAGGATGTAATTGACAAAACAAAAAAATTGCAGTGGGACTCAGGGTCAGACGTAGCACCTGAAATGACAGAACTTCCATTTTTGAATTAACAAGATTTCAAGCTGGTGTTCTCCCTTTATCTTTATATATTTATTAATGTTGTTACATTTCACTCTCAGAATCCTAAATTCTTTCCAGAAACAAACCTGTCAATACAATAACAAAATTGAATGGTGAAATAATTTAGAAGTCAGGAAATGGTGTTGGAATGCATATTAAAGCATATGAAACACAGGAGTGATAGTAAAACTGAACTTTATTCCCTGACCTAGTTACCTGACATGGGTCAGGGTTACACAAGTTTAGTGCCCGTTTCCTGACAAGAGTCAGTATCCACTTATTCCAGAGAACCTCTGAGGATTGAGAAACTGGCTTTACAGGAAACCTTAAGAACAGCTTTTTGGCCCGAGGGCCACATCTGGGTATGGAAATTGTATAGCAGGCCATGAATGCTCACGAAATTGGGGGTTGTGGTGCAGGAGGGGATGAGGGCTCCGGTGGGGGTGCGGGCTCTGGGGTGGGGCTGGGGATGAGGGTTGGGGGTGCAGGAGAGTGCGCCGGGCTGGGACTGAACGGTTCAGAAGGTGGGAGGAGGATCAGGGCTGGGGCAGGGGGTTGGGGCACAGGAGGGGGTCAGGGGTGCAGGATCTGGACAGCGCTTACCTTAAGCAGTTCCCGGAATCAGCGGCATGTCCCCGTTCCTGCTTCTATGTGGAGATGCATCCAGGCGGCATACCTGCAGCTCCCATTAGCCGGGAACCCATTGGCAGGGGTGGCGCTTGGGGTGGTGGTAGCACGTGGAGCTCCCTGGCTGACCCTATGCATAGGAGCTGGAGGGGGGACATGCTGCTGCTTCCGGGAGCCACAGCACACACAGAGCGGGGCAAGCCCGTGACCCTGCTCCCTGGGGGGAGCTCAAGAGCCAGATTAAAATGTCTGAAGGGACAGATGTGGCCCCTGGGCCATAGTTTGCCCATCCCTGATCTATATACACCTGTGGTAAGGTTTTACATCCAGTTTGCAAAGCTGTAAGGGACTACACAAGAGTTGTAGCTGTAGCTCACGAAAGCTTACGCTCAAATAAATTTGTTAGTCTCTAAGGTGCCACAAGTACTCCTTTTCTTTTTACACAAGAGTTGTAAAAGCAATAGAGATCCCATACTCTTTCCTCCAACAGTACACTCCAACATTATGCAGCCTTTTATTACAACATTAAATACCTGCAGTTATGCACAGAGGTCACAAAAATAATGAGACTGGCCTAAAAGTGATGAGATTTCTTTCTTTTTTTTTTTTCTTTTTCTTTTTTTCTTTAATTGTGGTTTGGTCCGTATCCTGGCTTTGGAACTCCCCATGACCAGACCCAGGGTATGTTAGAGTCAGTTACAGGGTAAAAATTCAACCTTAATGTATGCCAAGTATGCATATAAAAAATGCAAGCCTCTGCTCCACCAGGAACCTGCTCTCCAAATTCCCCCCTCCCCTCACCCAGATCCCTGCTGGCTCTTCTCAGGCTGGCTCCGCCAAGCCCCATCCCAGCAGGGTCTCATGGCCCCTCAGCGTCACTCCTTGTCTCCAGCCTGCAGAGGAAATGGCTCCTCCTGGCCTCTTACTTACATGAACTCCCCCTTCCTGCACTGTGATGGTGAGGGTGAAAACACTGCTGCCCAGCTGGCAGCTTTGCTCTGCTGCATCTGCTCCAGAACTCCACTCCTCTCAGAGCACAGGCACGCACCTGGACTGCCAGCAACAGCTATGGCGGCCTGCTGGAGCACAAGTAGCACAGAGGCCACTAGTGGCTGAAGGAGCTATTGCAGGCAGTTTGGGCAAAATTCCTGAGCTGCCTGATGCCAGGTTTCAGAGTAGCAGCCGTGTTAGTCTGTATCCGCAAAAAGCACAGGAGTACTTGTGGCACCTTAGAGACTAACCAATTTATTTGAGCATAAGCTTTCGTGAGATGAGTCCTCTTGCAATATCACAAATAGGAATATGGCAAAATATGCCCAAAATTACCACACTCATGATAATATCCTGCATGTTAACAATACCGCATCTGTAGTAGTTCATAGTTCTGTGCAGTGCTTTGTGTGTGTGAGAGAGAAAGAGGCACTGCATCAAAGTCTGAGCTATGTACTTTTTTTTGTGGGGGAGGGAGGGTTGTTTATTTATTTTGGGTTGTAAAACTGCATGGAAAGAATGTAGCTAGAGGGGTCTGCCGAACTGACATCAGCTTATTTATTTAGAACCTACTGTCCAGTTCTCAAGAGGTCACAGAAATCATTGGCTGGTTTTGTTGATTTGACAAAAACCTATACCCCAAATTTATATATTTGTATTGTATATTTGTATTACAGTAACACCTAGGAGACCTAACCACGATCAGGACCCATTGCACTAGACACAGTACAGATACATAATGAGATAACCCCTGCCCCTATGAAGTTACAACCTGAACAGACAAGGTGAATGAAGAGTAGGGAAAAAGGACACATTACCCCTATTTTACATAGGGGAACAAAGGCACAGAGAGGCTAAGTCAGGAGTGCTGGAACAACTTGTATAGTGGGGGTCCTGTGAACCACTGAACCAAACTGTAAATCTTGTATATAATGGAAACCACTTCAAGTAAGGGGGTGCTGCAGCACCCCCCTGCATCCCTAGTTCCAGCACCTATGAGCTAAGCGGCTTGCTTTAGGTCACACAGGAAGTCTGTGGCCAAACAGGAAAATTAAACCAGATCACCTGAGTCCCAGTGTGGTGGCTAAACCACAAGACCATCCAACCTTTCAAGTCTAAATATATTGACCTGAAAGTTTTCAAATATGTTAAAACTAGGGCTGCTATAAAGAGGACAGTAGTCAATTGTTCCTCATGTCCACTGAAGGTGAGACAATAGTAATGGGCTGAATCTGCAGAAAGCAAGATTTAGATTAGATATTAGGAAAACCTTTCTAACTACAGGGTAGTTAAGCTCTGAAAGAGGCTTCCAAGGGAGGCTGTGGAATCCTCATCATTGGTGGTTTTTAAGAATAGGCTAGACAACACCTGTCAGGGGTAATCTAAGGTTTACTTGGTCCTACCCCAGTGCAAGTGGCTAGACTTGATGACCTCTCAAGGTCCGTTCCAGCCCTACACTTCTGTGATTCTGTGTAGATACTTATAGACAATGCTCAAGTCTTTTAATCTTCTCTTTGTTAAATGAAATAGATTGAGCTCTTTGAGTCTGTCACTATAAGGCATGTTTTCTAATCATTCTTGTGGCTCTTCTCTGAACCCTCTTCAATGTAGCATTCCTGGTCATTGCTCCCCTTTCAGTGAATAATTGATTGTAATGGGAGTTAGGTGTCCAAATAACTTTGAGGATCTAGGCCAAATGCTTATGCAAAGATTTGCTTAACTTCCTTAGAAACTATACTGAACTATTAGGATAACTGGTATTTCTTGGTTTCAAATCAGGACGGAAATACAGCATGAATAGGGGGAGAAGAGTTTCCCTGCCACCATAAAGGGGGATTTTTTCCTCTCTTTTTTCAGGACAGATTAGTTATAACAGGCATCTTACAGCTCCTTAAATTCCATAGTCCTGGCACCAATTTTTTTTATTAGATTTACAGTTAGTGGCTAGGACACGTCCAAGCTTTTTGTTCTTATTATAATTATTATTTTATAACTTTTAGGGGATTTTAGAACATTATGAACAATGCGTGGGAAGTTTCTATTTACCATAAATACCCTCCTTGCACTCTGGACTTGCCTTGGAGAATTGTAGTTTAGTAACTGGGTAGTTGTTTTATTCCAGACATTGTGCTTTGTGATTCACTGGCTCTGTTAAGAATGTAATTTTATTAGAGGTGTATAGGAGTGAACAGCAAATTCAGCGTAGGGCTGACAGTTGTGATGGCAGTATATGGTCCTGCTTTGAGCAGGGGGTTGGACTAGATGACCTCCTGAGGTCCCTTCCAACCCTGATATACTATGATTCTATATATACACCTGGCTTTCTGAGAATCTACTGCAAGAGAAAGGAACTCCCCTCCCCCAATATCTTTCACATAGGGTGAAACGTGATCAACTGGCAGAAGAATTACCAGGAAACTCCATAAACTGTACTCTGTGGAGTTTCCACTCCTCTAAGTCAGAGTAAACACCCACATAGGGAAGACTATTGCTCGTGTTTATATACTTCTAAAGTAATTGGAGGAGCATTTAGTATGTATAAATATAACTTAAGCCATGACCCTGTGCAAGGGAAACCCTGTAAAATGGAGTTTCCGGGGAAACCCCAGGTAGAGGAAACACTTGTACCATTCCATCAAACCATGCAGTACCAATGGAACAACTTGGGAGGGATCTTTGTGAGAAAATCCTTGGGTTTCCCTGCCATATAGCCTCCTCATGTAGCTTTTACCAACAGGGGAGCAGTAATCTGGCCTAGCGATCTCGAATGTCCTGTCCGCATCAAACAACATTACATTAAAAAGATGCCATCAGAGAAGCAGCATGATCATTTCACTTTGTATTTGCGTCTTACAATTTTCTTCATTTCTCATCTAAGTCATTTGAGTCTTAAAACTTTTCTCAGCACCGTCACCCCAATATTTTGTTAATTATTTACCAACAGTGCTCTGACTAGGACCTGAAAAATATGAAATACAATGTAAAATATGTAATAAAAATATAATAGGGATAAACTTATAGTCTTTGCTTTCCTTATAACATATCACTTTATGGTCCTCCTAAACCTGCACTACTTAAGTCAATGGCAGTTTTGAGATTGACTTCAACAGTGCAAGATCAGAGTCCTTTTATAGCCAGTGAGTTTCACATGTATTTGCTGACAGCAGAGGAATGGTGGGACTCAAGAATCTTGGGTTCCATTCTAGATTTGGTAGGGAGTATTCTAAGATAGTCACAGATCATTCTGGCTGTTCCCTACCCAAGTTTGAGTCATTCTGTTTTGTTCACTCCAACTCTGTCCCTGTCCTATCACTTTCCCACCTCTGGCTCCTTGTCTCACTGCCATTCTCTTTGCCTACCCAATCCCAGTCTCCCTTCCTCAGATTTCTCATCCCAGTCCCAGTCTCCTCACCCAGTCAGTCCCAGTCTCCCCCTCTGGATGCCCCATTCAAATCCCAATTTTTGACATTCTCAGCCCATCTCCTTGCCCAAACAATCACAGTTCCCTCCTCACAGTCTTTCATCCAGTCTGCCTCTTCCTCCCACCAAATTTTAATGGTGGCAATTACCTTCTCCCCACCTAACTCCCCCTCAACCTCTCTTTCCCCAACACCAGTTCCCTGTCTCCACTCCAGATTCCTCATCCCCTATCAGTCTCCCTCCCCAGAATCCCAATTCCTTGTCCCAATCTCTTTGGACAGCCAGTCACAGTTCTCCCCACATATCTGACAAGGAGCAGGGGTGTCTTCCCTCCTCCTGCCCCCATTCCCCCCAACAGGTTCCCAGCCCCAGTCTCCTTGTTCAGCTTGTCCCAGTCTTCTCCCCTCCCCACAGCTCTTTGACCAATCTGTCCCCCTGCCAATAATTAGCTCTTAGACTCTTCCCCTTACCCTCACCATCTCCCAGTCCCAGCCTTCCCTACTCCTAGTCTCCTTGCCCAACAAATCCCAGCCTCCATGAGCCCCAGGCCATCTCCTTGCCCAACTTATCCCAGAATCCCTCCTCCAGGGTCTCAGTTCAAAGCCTCCCCCAAATCAGTCACAGTTTTTCTCTCCCCCCAACTCACCCCAGTATCACAGGCTCCTTTTCCAAATCTGCTCCCTTCCCTCAGCCCCTTGGTCCAGATCTTGTCACCTGTGCATTTGAGTCAGGCTGCCTGCATGCCAACGGGGCATGGGAGAGTGTTACTGACAGCACAGAAGAGACATTATTCCTGCTCTCTATTTTGGTGCCCAGCCCAACACAGCCATTAGAGGGAAAGACTGGCTTAGCTCCTAGGCCTGGCTAAAGCATGCCGAGTCACTTTCTGGAGATAATTCATGCATAGTCTGGTCAGCAGTTGGAGTTGTGAGAGGTCTGAGCATGCTCAATGTACATGGAATCTTTGGAGACTTTAGATACTAAACTCTAAGGCCTCGATCCACAAATATATTTAGGCTCCTAACTTTCATTGATTTCAATGGAAGTTAGGAGCCTGAATATCTTTGTGGATCTGAGCCTAAATCTGTACTGAGCATTTGTGAACCAGGATGTTTTGAAAAGGGGTTATAAATTGGCCAAATTTGGGTACATTTTCACAAGAAGAGCAAAAGGCATACCCCTGACACAAAGATCACTTCACTGCCTGATTTTAAGTGTCTGCTCCAAAGCATATTGGCGCTAGAGCTTCTCAAAGAAAAGGATGACAGACTATTTTTAAATAGCAAAACAACATATTTCCCTCATCCTCAAAAATGGCTGAACCTTTTCATAAAAATTCAGTCTAAGGCAGATAACCATCATGGAAAATTTCAGCGCAAAGAGTTAAAGTATGGCAAACTTACTAAAAATACGGTGTTATAATGGGAAGTGTTGGACAACTTTAAAAATAAGGGAACTACCATCCCCACCTATATCATCATCTAATTCTCTGTTCACCTGCTCTTTTTAGTTAATACCTTGTGAAATCAGACTGGTGATGTCAGCAGCCAATCTTCTTATTTTTTCTAGTGATAGGTATACATAATATAGTTATTTTAGAGTAGGTAAGCAGGTACAAAATATTCCTATAATGTACAGCTGGAACATATTTGGGAAACAACTGAATGAGTCAAAACAAAGAAAACAGCCTGATAAGAAATAAATTAAACTAATCAAATAGATTTAAGATGCAGTTGATTTTTGGTCACTTTCAACTTGGCTGAAATTTGATTGAAGGTCAATATGCTATTACTAATCTAAATCATCCAAACCAATCTAAATCGTCTGTACAATCTTTCAAGTCAACATACAACTTTACAAAAATTTAGATGTCTGCAAGACTTCTTGTATTTCCCTTTCCCCCACACCCATGTTACACAAGTGAAGCTTCATATTTGGAATTAGGATCTGTTCATAGCAACACTTCCAGTAAATACAGGAAGTTGTGTCATCCTAAGTGTTTGGTAGTTACAATTTAAATGAGTGGAAAGTCTGCAAAGGAAATCTTTTGAACCTGAATAATTAGCGATTTGGGTGGAGCACTGGGATAAGGCACTGCTTTACTGTATTGACCTTTCACCTCTGGAATTTAAGCTTGGAGTCCAGAGATATGTAATGGAAAATTCACTTTAACAATTTAACATTTAGTATTTAACATTAGTATCACATTTAGTGTGAAATTAACTACAAAAATATAAAGGCCTCCACAGCTAATATTTTAACTCACAGGGTGACCATATTTCCCAAAGGGAAAACGGGACACCGCGTTGGGATAGCCCAGGGATCGGCAACCTTTGGCACGTGGCCCATCAGGGAAATCCGCTGGTAAGCAGGGATGGTTTGTTTACCTGCAGCATCTGCAGGTTCGGCCGATCGCAGCTCCCACTGGCCATGGTTCACCATTCCAGGCCAATGGGGACTGCGGGAAACGGCGCAGGCCGAGGGATTTCCCTGATGGGCCACATGCCAAAGGTTGCCGATCCCTGGGATAGCCCAAGCCCTCCCCTCCCCTAAGCAGGGCTGGCCCAAGCTGCTCGCCCAAAACCCCCTCCCTGCACAAGGCCGGAGCTGGTTTCACTGGATGCCCAAGCCCTGTCTTCCCCATGGGCGAGGCTGGAGCTGGCCAAAACAGGATGTATGGTCACCATAAATCCAACGATCAATGGACTGCTGTTATGTGAAAATAAAAAAATAGCATGATCTGGCATGTTTCATGATAAAAAAAATATTTAAAGTATAAATTTTACCCACTCCATTAGGTATATTCTAATTACATAATTAAAAATGAGATTCGCTTTGAGATTTAAAGAGTACAGGACCAATGACATATAGCTGAGCAGGTCTGATTCCGTCCTGCATAGAGCAGTGGTGGGTATATATATTTATATATACACACACAAGCCATTTCATGTATTATGAAGTAACACATGCACCACTACGCTAACCCCAGTATATGCCAGAGGTAGAAACACAACTGTTAACATACTTGGAAACCAATATATTTAAATTAGGCAATGAACCCAGCCACACATCAATGCATATCTAGTCTCCCACAGCAGAGTGTCAACAGCAGTGGTTCTCAACCTTTCCAGATTACTGTACCCCTTTCAGGAGTCTGATTTGTCTTGGTAACCCCAAGTCTCGCCTCACTTAAAAAATACTTATTTACAAAATCAGACATAAAAATACAAAAAAGTGTCTCAGCACACTAACACTGAAAAATTGCTTACTTTCTCATTTTTATCATGTAATTTTAAAATAAATTGATTGGAATATAAATATTGTACTTACATTTAAGTGTAAACTATATAATGCAATATAAACAAGTCATTGTCTGTATGAAATGTTGGTTCATACTGATTTTGCTAGTGCTTTTTATGTAGCCTATTTGTAAAACTAAGCAAATATCTAGTTGATGTACACCCTGGAAAACCTCTGAGTATCCCCAGGGGTACTTGTACCCCTGGTTGAGAACCACTGGTCTACAGGTTTTTTTTAATCTGCCAATAAAAGGGTTGGTATAATCCTTCCAATACACACCTGCTATGCTGAACTTCACTAACAGGTATAAAATACAGTGGGGGAAAATCACTAGGCTAAAATCTATGTTACACATTATTTCCTGCGGCATCTGCCAGTGGCTTAAAGATGCCCATGATCTGACAAAGATTAATTGATAACATGAATATTACTTCAAGAAAACCATGTCACTTCAGCTTCACATGTTGTTTATGACGCTGAGCCCTCATCGTCATCAATAATGCAATTCAGCTGCTCATTACAACCCTCCACCACAAACTCAGTTGTCTGTCATTAAAGTAGTTGATTAGCAGGGATGAGTCTGATGAATAACAGACAACCAGACTGTGGAAGGAATAGCTGAAGAAAACACACCATTGTTTATTACAAGATAGTCTGTATCAGTGTGAGGTTATGATTCCCCGGCATGCAGACAGTGACTGCAAGCACCCCTTACAATAGAGCAATACAAGTAGCAAAGATCTGAAAGGAGCAGGTGTGGAAATTTCAAGGAATCAGTTCAAAGAAAGATGTTAAGTAGCAGTATTTGCTTGTTCATCTGTTCCAGTGGTTCTCAACCAGGGGTCTGGGAGCCCCTGGGGGGCAATAAGCAGGTTTCAGGGGGTTCGCCAAGCAGGGCTGGCATTAGACTTGCTGGGGCCCAGGACAGAAAGCCAAAACCCCACCGCATGGGGGTGAAGCCCAGGGCCCCAAGCCCCACCACCTGAGGCTGAAGCCAAAGCCTAAGCAACTTAGCTTTGCCGGGCCTCCTGTGGCATGGGGCCCCAAGCTATTGCCCTGCTTGCTACCCCCCTAATGCCAGCCCTGCCTTTTATATGCAGAAAAACAGTTGTTGTGGCACAGGTTGGCCATGGAGTTTTTATAGCACGGAGTGGGGGGGGCCTCAGAAAGAAAAGGGTTGAGAACCCCTGCTCTATCACACAATCATACTGCAGGGAGTGTGCAATCAGTAAGCAGCCAGCTGCCTGCAAGCTCTTACTGGTGCCCGTGCCCCATAAATACTACAAGCATCTATGCAATGGCTAATTCACAGGTGTCTATGACCAGACATATTACACAGAGATGGCGTGAGAGATTACAGTTGCCCATCTACCTTTGGAGAACACCACGATATGCAGCTGTACTGGATGCTCACAGACAGAGTAAGTCTACTGCACCTATTAAATGCTGCTCAACCCCCAGGACTAGATAAAATGATCAAACTTCCATTTGAATTTAATAGATAGTACAATATGAGAAATAGACTGTGATTACATAAGTATACATAAACAAAGAATCAGAATTAAGGTGGAGCACTTGATAGTTCTTGACATTGGAGTGCTCCATTTTACAATCTTCACACAGTATCAGTATTTTAAATTTAATTTTCTAAATTTGGTGGACTTGTTTGTTTGTGGAGGTACTACAGGGTAAAAAGCAAAGGGCACTTCAGTCTCCAAGGTTTCCAAGCTCCTTGGGTCTGAAAAAAAATTGCAAATGGAAGTTGTAATATCTCTATATATAATTTTGAACTAATTGGCTTCAGTGCCATTGTCCTTTAACAAAGATCATTAGAACCCCGTTGCTTTTGACAGAGGGTTCTGGATAATCAGAGAAAACATACACCTCCGTCTTGTTTTGGTAAATACCTAATAAAGTTACTTAGCCTCACTGTGCCTCAGTTAGCCCACTTGTAAAATAAGAATTAATATTATTAATCAGGTTTATTATGGTAGTTCCTAGAAACCAACCAAGAATGGGCCCTGCTATGCTAGGCACCGTACAAACAGAGTAGTAATCAATCTCTTACCCAGAGAGCTTATACCAAAGGAATATTTACTAACATCACAGATATGGTAGGAGATCTCACTAAATTACAGTTGTAAAGTTTAAAACCTTCCTAAGGTCACTGGTTGGAAGAAGAATAATTCAATTCTAGTCTATCTTGTATACATTCTTATACCACACATAATGCACTGCTGGAAGAATTCAGATATTTGAATACCTTCCAGCAGTGCATTACAAGTATGTCTACACTACAATCAGGAAGTGAGATTACAGCATACGTAGACATACCAAAGCTAGCTTTGATCTAGTGTGCTTGAGTACCAATATCAGGGAAGCCACAGCAGCACAGGTGCCAGCTGCTTGAGGGTCCTAGGTGGGCAAGGCTAGCCAGTACTGCAGCAACTTCCCTACTAGTGTTACTCAAGCTAGCTTTGACCTACTACAGACCATCTACACGTCAAACTTCCAGCTCAGGCAGACTAGCTTTGATTGGACTAGCATGCTAAAAATAGAAGTGTACCTGCAGCAGCGCAGGTGGCAGGATGGGGTAGCTGCCCAACTAAGTACTTAGGGTCCTGGGCAGGATTGTACTTGGGATATCAAGCCTGTCCCACTGCTCGTACCTCCTGGGCTATACTTCTAATTTTAGCATGCTCACTATAGGGCATTTGGTAGCCACAGATTTATGAAATGCTGGCTTTTCCAAAACATTTGCTTTGATTGTTTGCCAGGTTTGGACCAAAGCATGACATCCAACATTCCACTATACTGTTATATCACCACATCTGCATATGCACTGCATCTGAAGTTAAAACCAGACTTTTCATATTGCATGTCCATCAGGATACATTTTCAAATGTTCTCAATTTTTTTTAATATGTCCAGATTTTTCAAACTGTAGCAAAGGTTCAGCCACTTTTAGTTTTCCTTTAAATGTGAGAATATTTCTTCTACCAGAGTATTTTCCCCATTCTTCCATAACTCAAAAACGGCTGAATACATTTTCCCTGTGAGTTAACACAAAAGCACCTTTGCGCAGAGACCAAATATAGAAAATTCCGCCAAATAGGTGAATGTTTTGGAAATCTGAGCGTATGAAAACAGAAGGAAACTGTTTATCAGTCGTATTGTTCAAGTGAATTGTGTGCTTAGCACAATGACGTCTTGGTCCCTGACTGGGGCCTTTACTAGCTACCATGTACAAATAATAAAAGAATAGCATGCACAATCAAGCAAACCCTATCATATCTTCAAGAACAAGTTGTTCAAACATTTAAGTTGATATTTTGATGTGCCCAAAGTTTGTTTCCTGTAGAGTCAATACAAACAAGGATCCAGTTTTCAAACACATCCAAAAGGTTGATTCTCAGCTGTTGGAATGTTATGTGACCAAAATTATAAGTACAGACAACAGAAAATTATTATGATGCTTGAAAAAAATCAGAGCTATTTTACAACTAAACATCAATGATTAGAGTTAGTTACACATGTTTTTGTTGGTTTGTATAACTTTTACATTATCTATCCAAGTAAAGCCTATCTGCACCTACTGCTGGACAGAAATATTGATACAAACATAAAACTCTCCTTTATGATAGATTCAGAGCAAATGTGTTTCTGTAATCAACTTGTAAAGCTAAAATTTACAAAAATGAAAATCTTCCTATCTGAATTAGCAATTATAGTTTATCCGCTTAAATTCACAGTTATGTCACAAGAGCATAGAAAAAGAGCTAGTTTTTATTATTCTTACAAAGTTGTTATGCAATAACAGGGAGCAGGGGTAGTGGACGACACTGGGGATACAGAACTGGCAGTCCGTGGTCTCCTGCTGATCCCCTGGAATCTGTGCAGACAAGACTCCAGCCTCTTCTACCACTGAAAAAAGAGCAGTATCAGCCTACTTCCCAATGGAACAATTCTAAACCGAACCCGGTCAGATACGCGCACAACATACTTGAGCTAATATTGACACAAGATGGTAGGAACTGTAATATCCTCTGAATAGACACAATTCCATCATAATTACTTTCCTGCACCTTTGGAGGAGCGATAAGCAGATGGTAGGAGAGGTTAAATCACTATGTGGCTTCAAAGAGGTTCGTACGATTTTTGTTGCTGAGTATTTTTCATTGAAATGGAATGAGCTGTCCATTTTTAATATTATTGGGGGAATTAATTATGTAAGGATGCCTAAAGAATGAGATTGGTAATTAATCGAAAAGAAAGAGATACATAAAATAACTAAACAAATAATGATCATCAATATTTATGTAAAGATTAAGAAAGAAACAAAGTGCAACAGTTCCCCCTATTGGCTCCACAAAAACCAGGTTACTAACAAATACTGTTCCCAGAGTGGCACTCACATTTTATTATATTACATTACTGGTACGTAAGCAAGAAAAAAAATATATACAAAAAAAAAAGATTAATTTCAACTGCATAAGAAAATGGTAGAGGACAAAGTGTTATTTTCAACCTTGAGGAAATGCTACAGACAGTGAAGAGTAAAAATAATATTGAATAAACCTCTGAGTGTTCTTAGGTTTACTTTTAGCTACTCAAAATAAAGAGGGAAATGCAAAAATGACATTAAAGAAAGGTAAAGAGTTCACACAGCATTTCAATTAAGTTCTAAATTAGGGCTGCTATTTCTGGGCCTGTTACCTATGATGATGTGAATGATTCTGGCACAAGGCAAGTATCCGTTCCCTCCCAGCTGGTGTTGTAAACACTGCCCCTGACCATTCCTAAGGTTCTCCTGCAAACAAGCATCCCTTCCTTATCCAGATTGAATTGCAGCCAGGTCACTTCCACCAAGATTTTAATTCGGTGAAGCAGACTCTGGCAGTAAGACTATATAAAGGTGGCGTTAATGAAGAGAGAACATTAATAACGCTGCAGCGGAAGACATCTCACAATGGCCGTGAAAGATTAAAGGAAAAGGTAAAGCCCACAGGTGAAAGGCCCTGCAATAAAAGAGCAGGTTTCAGAGTAACAGCCGTGTTAGTCTGTATTCGCAAAAAGAAAAGGAGTACTTGTGGCACCTTAGAGACTAACCAATTTATTTGAGCATAAGCTTTCGTGAGCTACAGCTCACTTCATTGGATGCATCCGATGAAGTGAGCTGTAGCTCACGAAAGCTTATGCTCAAATAAATTGGTTAGTCTCTAAGGTGCCACAAGTACTCCTTTTCTTTTTCATAAAAGAGCAGTTACACACTGGGAAGAAGGGCTTGGATGCTGCTCCATAAGTCTCCATTATCTACTTGCCTGTTTGCTCCAAACCCCTCCCAGATGCCCCCTGAAGCTAAATCTATTGTGAGGGAGGCCGTAGGATGTTGTGGTGGGGTTATAGTTCTACTTACATGTGATTTTTTTTTTTTTACACATTGTGAAAGACCACAAAATCAGATGAAAACCAAAGAATGGCAAAAACCTGGTGGGGCCGCAGCACTAGGGTGGTTTGGCCTGGCCTCTGCCCCCCTCCACACAGGCCAACGCCAAAGTGGAGTGGTGCTGCGACCCTGTGCACCAGGTCACAACACCGGCGTGGGACCAGGCCCGGGCCCTGCCAGGGGAGAGCGTGGGGTGGATTTATTCGCCAGCACCCCCGGCCGGCCGGCCCGCCTCTCCTCCGTACCTGGAACTTTGCTTTAATCCCCCCCCGTGGGGAGGGGGGCAGGACGCCCCCCAGCCTCTTACCCCGGGGCAGGACCTGACCCGACCCATCCCCACCCCCGGGGCAGGACCTGGCCCGACGGGGGCAGGAGGTAGCACGGATTTCCCGAACAATAAGACGGAGCAGTCCGAGCCCCACGGAGCTGCGCGGCTCTAGACGGGAGCCCCGGGACCGAGCGGAGGCCGATCCGCGGACGCCCCCGCAGCACGAACGCTCCGTGGCCTGGAAGGGCCCGCGGCTAGAAGCCCGCCGCCGCCGCCGCGCGCCACACCAGCAATTAACGGCTCCCGTGGCGCCAAGGGGCCGCGCGCGTCACACCCAGCCAGTCATCGTCACCGCGTCGCTTTGCCCCCGCCCCGCACGGGGGCGCGCGCGCGCTGAGAAGTGTGGAATGCTCGCGGGGACGCGCCGTTTCTATGGGGACCGGCATCCACGGCAGCGGCTGCCGTTTTGGACCCTCCACCAACTGCCAGCCGGGACCCCGCCATGTCCCGGCGGCGGTGCGCGAGCGCCGGGCTGAGCTGGCAGCAGGACCAGGCGCTGGGCAGCACCATGCGCATCGTGCGGGAGCTGGGCCCCACCGGCTTCGTGCTGCGGGAGGAGGGCGGGTCCGCGCACCGGGTACGGAGAGATGGGGGGGGGCCGCAGGGGCGGGCTCGCTATAAGGCCCGCGGTGCCGCGCCAGCCCTGCCCGCCGCTGGGTCCTGAGCGACCCGCCGCCCCGCAGCGTCTGCCGGGGCGCCAGCCAAGGGGGCCGCGAGGTCCTTCCCGAGGCCCCCGCTCTGCTGCGCCGCGACCGACGCCGCTGTCCGTCTGTTTCCCCAGGTGCTCCTGGGGGAGCCCCACGCCTGCACCTGCGCCACGTTCCTGAGGGAGAAGGAGCTGTGCAGCCACATCTGTTGGTAAAGGCGTTGTTCCTGGGGCATCTCCCCCCTCTCCACCCCGGACACGGGGGCAGGGCCAGCCCTTACGCCTGCCTTTCCTCCAGGGAAGATGAAGCACTGGTGGTACAGATCAGGTGTCAAAACAGGACTTGCTGAAACAAACCCCCTTACTTCTTAACTTCATAGTATACGTGAAAGAGCAGGGAAGGAACCCAAGAATGAGGTGGTTGAATTGCTACCAGTAATGTGCAATTTTCTCATTAAAGTTACCTATTTTAAAGGTAGAATGGAGGGTAGAAAACTTCATATCTTTCTGGAAGAGAGTAGTGGGAGTGAACCTGGAAGTTACAGACCAGTGCGTCTTACTTCAGATTCAAGTAAATTACAAACCCCTAGGTTAACATCAACTGCTGGGGACAAACTAGCTGTACCTGCTGTAAAGGAAAAGTGGTTGCTTTCTAATTTATCAGTTTGCTCTAGCACCTCTTCTTTGATACCCTGATCTCTGAGAGTACTTCATCTTTATCACCAGGAGAAAGCAGGCCTAGGATAGGTATCTGCCACCTCTAAGGACTTTACTTGCAACTTTAAGACATTTTTGACTAACCATCTCATTTTATTTAACTCTCCTCTTCTAAAGTTTCTAGTGTATTATGTTTTGGTATCTTATTTCCTCATTCCCCTCAGGGTGTTGTTACTATTTAGTGGCTATTTCTACTTTTTGAATTAATGCTTGTGTATCACATAAGACTCAAAACAACAAGTTTCTCTTCATGTTTGCTCTAGAATTAACTTTTCCAAAAAGCAATCCATTAAAGCATGAAATTGTTTCTCTAAATGTTATGCCAGTGTGCAATTTAACCAATTAGGTGTAGTCAATTACGTATTTCCACTCTAAGAGAATTCTTTGACTATGCAAACAAAATAGTGGATGAAAGAGAATAGGTGGATGTAATTTTCATTTGGATTTCAAAAGTGTCCCTCACAAGAGACTCTTAAAGAAACCAAATAGATCTGGGGTAGTAGCTAAAGTACTGTCATGGATTAGAAAATGGCAAAGAAATGGGGGGAAATAGCAAAAAACAATTGGTAGTTTTGAGGCTTTCAGACAACCGGCAGAGGCACAGAGGACCCCAGTTTGGATAAGACCTCATTTGTAGCTTAGCACTATAAACTTTTGTTCTTACAGTTTTAGTCCTAATATTTTCTCTCTGAAGTATTTAAGATGGCTGTTGTCCTTGAAATGTAAATGTGATGGGTTCGGTCACAAAGACTCCCTTGGGACTGTCACCTGACGTGCTGGAATGACCTCTGAGCCCATTTTCCCTGCCAGCTTCGGACTCCAGAACCCTGCCTTGTTGAGCCAGACTCGCTAGCCTGCTGCAACACAGACCCAGGTCTGGTCCACACCCCACAAAGCTGCAGACTTTACCAAAAAGTGCTCAGCAGGTCACTTATCTCCAGCACCCAACTCCCAATGGGATCCAAACCCCAAATAAATCCGTTTTACTCTGTATAAAGCTTATACAGGGTAAACTCATAAATTGTCCACCCTCTATATCACTGATAGAGAGATATGCACAGCTGTTTGCTCCCCCAGGTATTAATCGCTTACTCTGGGTTTAGTAATGAACAAAAGTGATTTTATTAAGAATAAAAAGTAGGATTTAAGTGGTTTCCAGTAATAACAGATGGAACAAAGTAAGTCACCAAGCAAAATAAAGCAAAAACACACAGTCTAAGCATAATACATTAAGAAACTGTTTACAGTAAATGTCAAATCTCACCTGCAGAGATGTTCCAATACGCTTCTTTCACAGATTAGACTCCTTCCCAGTCTGGGCCCAATCCTCTCCCCAAATACAGTCTTTGTTAGTTGCAGCAGACATCTTTAGGTGGAAACTAGGGGTGTTCTCATGACTGGCTGCCCCCTTTGTTCTGTTCCACCCCCTTTTATAGCTTTGGCGCAAGGCGGGAATCTTTTGTCTCTCTGGGTCACCACCTCTCCTTCAAAAAGGAAAAGCAACAGATTTAAGATGGATTCCAGTATCAGGTGACACGTTCACATGTCCTGTGGGACCCCAGCCTCCATTCTTCCAGGGCTGGCCCACACGTACCCAGGAAGGTTTGCAAGTAAACAGAGCCATTTACAACCAATTGTCCTAGTCAGTGGGAGCCATCAAGATTCTAAACCATCATTAATGGCCCACACTTTGCATAATTACAATAGGACCTCAGAGTTATACCTCATATTTCTAGTTTCAGATACAGTAATGATACATGCATACAAATAGGATGAACACACTCAATAGATTATAAGCTTTGTAATGATACCTTACAAGAGACCTTTTGCCTAAAGCATATTCCAGTTACTCATAAGCATATTCACACTCATAAGCATATTTCCATAAAACATTATGGAGTGCAACGTCACAGTAAAGTTGAAAGTAATAGCTAGTAGTTAGCTTTAGTTGACTTCCACAAGCAGCAGCTGATGGTTATCTTATTATCATTGTTAGGATATTGTTGAAAAAATTCAAAATTCCAAGAAACCATGAATGTAAGTATAATTATTTTTGCTTGCTTGTTTTATCTTGCATATAGAGTTTAAAGGCAAAGTTCTCTGGAGGTTGGATAAGCTCAGCTTTTAGATCAATGATTGTTTTCCGCCAACTAGCATACCAACATTTTTATGCTTTGGGGCATTTTCAGAATTCTGAAACATGATACCTTTTTCCTATCTGTAATACTGCTGCTAAAGGTACAACTGTAAAATACTTAAAGAAAAATCCAGTCATTTGCAACACTTTCAGGGCCTTAGAGTAGAAGATCATGTGATTTAATAAAGCACATATCCCACTCAGAGTATCCTAAAACATTTTCAGATCCAAGTACTTCATTGATTTGGCAAACATATAATCCATTTTGCACTTGGACAGATTCTGCACGGCACCTACATTACATTACATTACAGTAAGTGAAACTCCCTTCTAGCCATGTTTGTGCCACACAGATTCTGGGGGTGATGGGTCTCCTGGAATAAATTAATAGCTGCTGTTTTGAGTTGCTTCTGATCATAGCTAATACATATGCACCACCATATTTTGGTGCTGTTTCAGGAAACCTGACTTGAGTTGTACAGAAAAACCTTTGAACCAATTTTGCCGTAAAGATCAGATTTAGATGTGAAGTTGTACAAAACTATCATTACAAATTGCAAATGAGAAATGAAGATTTACAACATTTCTGGCACTAGAAGCACTGACAGAGTTGGTTCACTGCAGATGATTTAGCCTGACAGTTATTATAGCTGAGTATTAGTAAATGTAAAATTTTTGCCAAAGAGCTTTAATCTGAGTTTTCTATAGATGCTTTTCAGCTGGGTCTTCTGGAAGGAGAGATCAATGACATGCTTCAGCGATTACAGCAAGAACAGACCCTCTCCCCAAGAGCAAACACTCTCTCCACCAAAACATTTCAGAAAGAGGATGATGGATACATTAATCAGAAAGAAATTGATGCAGAGGCTGTCTGTCCTATTTGCCAGGAAGAGCTATTAAAGAAAATGTTTCCCATCACTTACTGCAGGTTAGATATATAGTTTTTCTAGTTCGTTTTCATGGTGGAAATTCAGAAAAAGTTTGTTGTATTAGCTAATGATAGCAAGTTTCTACATAGTTAATGTTGCAGGGATCCCATTGGAGGGCTGGTCTTGACATGTAAAAATCATAATTTTAAATAGTTAATTTTTACCGATGGCTTTTTTTTTATAAATGCTCTTTGAAACAAAGCAGTAGTAGTGCATGACTGTTGCATTGTAGCTGAAAAACTATTGTATTAATGATACTGGATTTTCTAAATGTTTATGGACAGGGTACAGTAATTGATGCCTGTTTCAGACCTTGTCTATACTCTACAGTTTTGTCGACAAAAGTCAGCTTTCGTCGACAAAACAGTAGAAGTGTACACCCTGAAATGCTCCTCCTGCTGATGTAACTCCCCTGCTATGCAGACATAATAAAAGCACCTCAACAAGAGGCGTCGGACTTATGTCAGTGTAGTTAAGATGCTGCAGTGTCTGTGTAGACACTGAGTTCCTTACATTAGCTGTCATTCTTGTCAATTTCATGAAATTGACAAGAAAGCGGGCTCCTGGCTCCCCAGCCAGACTGCTGCCCTGTCTCCACTCCAAGCTGGGTTGCTTCCCGGCTCCCTGTTCCTCGCTTGGAGCCCTGCTGCCCCTTGGGGTCCTGGCTCCCTGCTCCCCACCAGGAGCATGGCAGCTGACCGGATTCTAGGCATGAATCTCCCCATCAGAGCCGAGAAACGCCTGTTGTCTGCCCCCTGTCCTGTCCCTGCTCCCAGCTGAGAGCATGGAAGCAAGAAGCCCCAGGCGGCAGCTGGACTCCCAGTGGGGAGCTTCGTGGAGCTGAGACCCCTGACTCTCAGTCCTCCACATTGCCCCTCTTCAGTTGGTGGAAGCACTTCTGCTGAGGACATGCACCACTGACAGAAGGAAGGTAGTGTGGACATCAGCCACTGCAGTAATTAATGTGGTGGCTGTAAGTTGACCTAAAATATGTTGACTTAAGATTGTATAGACATAACCTTACTTTTTGTAGGTACAGCTGTGGAAACAACGTTCACATCACATGTATGAAGATTTGGGCTGATCACCAGGGTGAATTGGAGAGTGACTCTGTGGTGAAGTGTCCCCTCTGTAGAGAAGAATTTGCACCATTAAAGCTCATTTTAGAAGAATTCAGAAACTCCACTCAGCTTGTGACTGCAGCAGAGAAAGTGAGACTTGACAAACACCTTGGACTCCCCTGTAATAACTGCAGAGCATTTCCAATTGAGGGAAAATGCTACAAGTATGTACTTTTAAAACACTTCTAGTTTAACTGTACAATTTCTTGTAACAATCTATACTTTACTACTTATTTCCCCTTTGTCTTTATTATAACCAACCAATGTTTCTCTGTGGGTTAGATGACTTTGGTTCAAGTCTGATTTTACACTCAACCCCTTGGTGCTGATTTCTGGTCAATTTACATTACAGTGATCGGTGTAACAAAATCCTAATGGGATCTTTAGCTCAGTGATGTATGAGGTTGAGTCACACCTCAGAATTCCTTAGTGTAATGCATTTCATCTGAAGACTTATGGCTATATCCACTGAAACACACAAATAACTTTACTCACACAAGATATTGCATTGCCAGTGATGAGAGTAAAATTATTTGTGTTTGCAGTGGTGTTGTAGCTGTGTTTGTGCCAAGATATTAGAGAGACAAGGTGGGTGAGGACACACAGGGTTCAGGAAGGTGCAGTCCAGGGAGGGGTTGTCATCTCTTACCCTTTAACCCAGTGTGCCTCACAATGCCTTGCCACTGTAGATCCCAGTTTGGGATGTTCACAGCCAGCAACAAGCATGCAGGTCAAGTGTCTGTGCACTACGCAGCCAGCCCTGGTTGAGCAACTCAGCAGGCTGTTGACGGCCCCTCTCTGGCTTCCACAAGCCTTGGTTAAGACCAAGGTGACCTCAATACATGCCCAGTCCCAAATTTTCCTCAAACCATGTACTCTGCAATGTCTAGCCCTCTCCTGGACAGTTCAGAGAAATAATAAGGTTTGTTTGTTCCTTTAAAGAGACAAAAGCACATCACAGCTTGTTTACTGGGGTAAATACACCATTCCCTGCAAACACATCACTGAGTTGGTTTACAATAAATTGATTTTATTTTTTAATAATAGGAGAAAGGTTAAATGACACCAAGTAAAAGGAATAAAGTTAGAAAGGGTTAGGCCTGGTCTACACTACAGAGTTAGGTCAACGTAAGGCAGCTTATATCAACCTAACTTTGTAAGCATCTACACTACAATGTTCCCCCTGCCAATTTAACTCACCTGCTGTGGGCGATGTACTAACACCACGTCTGCAACAGGCGTAGAGAATAGGTCAATGTAGTTAGGTCAACACACCGTCCATGTAAGACACTGCATTGCTTACATTGCCCGTTGCTGCTTTTAACAGCCCAAGCCCCACCACCCCACCTAGGACAGACGGCCAGGGCTCTCAGTGCCAGGGCTCTGGCTTTCAGTGCCCCACAATGCCCCACTTAAGTCCATGCAAGCACTCCTGGTGAGGACACACACTGCCTACAGAAGGGCAGAGTGTGGACATCAAGAGCCAATTTAATTACTGCAGTGGCTGCAGGTCGACCTAACTTAAGTTGACTTAATTTTATAGCATAGACATGCCCTTAAAAGAAAAAAAAATCTGAAAACGCATCTAAAACTTAATCTAGCTAGGTACAGGCTTTGTTCAAGACGGTTGTCTCTCACCAGTATTCTTCTCAGTTCTGACTGACTTTTCCCTCGGTCTGGACCTTCCACAGAAGTACACGATGCTGGCTACCCTTGTCTTCCTAGGTGAAGGATCTTTGCCTAAGCCCATTTCTCACCTATTTTCAGTTTCCAGAGACTTCAACCCCTCCTTGGTTGAAGGACTCATCTTTCTCAGCTTGCAAAAGCACTGGCCTCTCGTCTGTCTAGTGATGGATGCTCTGTGTAGCTCCACAGCTTGTCTGTTTCACCAACAGAAATTGATCCACTAAAAGATTTCCTTGACAGCTTGCCTCTCTCATATTATTCATGTAATTGTTTGCCAAATCAGGGTCATTGTGCTGACTAGTTGCTTTTTCCTTCAGATCAGCTGTGGTGAGAATTGCATCAAGGTCAAATGTACCAAAGCTATGTTGAACCATTTGTGTTTTAAATGAAATACTGTTCCGCTAGAATCTTCTTTTCAATAAATATAGACAGCCATCAAGTTATTTTAAATAATGTATTTTAAAAAGTGATTGTTCAACCCAAAATCACCTTTGGAAAATATTTTGCCCATCCTCCCCTGCAGCATGTGGCCACAAGGTTTGCTTTTTCCCTCCCCACTTGCCCTTCTTACTGAGAAGAGCATCCTCCAGGATTCCTTCATCTTGATTTACTTCTTGAACAGTAAAAAGAAAAGGAGTACTTGTGGCACCTTAGAGACTAACCAATTTATCTGAGCATCCGATGAAGTGAGCTGTAGCTCACGAAAGCTTATGCTCAAATAAATTGGTTAGTCTCTACGGTGCCACAAGTACTTCTTTTCTTTTTGCGAATACAGACTAACATGGCTGCTACTCTGAAACCTTCTTGAACAGTGTGCATGTGCCACTTCATCATGAGCTTTAGTATACTTAGGAGAAAAATACAGAAATGTTGCTGTACAGCAAGCTGAAGGAATGTATAGGGTTTTCTCCTTCAAGTATAGAATCCACCAATGGTTTTTTCTTTAGCAGACCCCTAAAAAACTTTGAATGGAGGTACAGGACCCCTTTGGAAAGTTAAGCCATAGTTCATGGACACCCAGGGGTCTGCAGACCACAGGTTGAAAACCACTGTTCTGTTGTAATGACAACTTTTCGCTGACCCCTTTGAATTAGTCTGTGGACCCCCACAACACTGGCATACACTATTCACTTTTGTATAGAATTCAGCCAGAAAGAAAGCAACAGGTTTTATTTTCTAAAAACTTTCACTGGTGAAATGGGCTTGCGTTCGGATAATTTTATACTGTAATATGGGACTTCCTGATACTAAATAGTAGAATTTTCAACAAAGGTTTTTCATACATTAATAAGTTCTCCTAACTTAACATTCCACTCTAACTACCTTATATTTTTGGTTTTTAGGTGCACTGAGTGTAGTGAATATCACCTATGCCATGAATGCTTCACTAGCGTTTGCCATCCTCCACATGTTTTTACCTTTCGACAGGTACAGAACTATATTTTATTGCATCATATCCAAAGCTCTCTAATGGTCAGACCTAGAAAACATTCTATATAGGAATGTAAAGCTGATCTTGTTTTTTAAAAATAAAAACCACTGTTACAATGACTGGGATTACCTGTGATGGACTGTAGACCACTATGAAATACTTTAATAGTGAGGAAGGAGTAGAACCATAAACTGAAATGGTACTTCAAAATAGGCTCAGTTGTGGGGGTGAGGAAGACAACATGACAGCTGCCTCTGTACTATTTGTCTTCTGTCTTGCTCTGGACCTTTCAAGTTACTCTGCAGAACCTGGGAACAGACAGATAATGGATCATTTCGGGGCTGGGGGACTGAATGCCATCATCCCCTCTCCTGGCCCTCATGTCCAGTGGTATTTTCTATGAAAAAAATACAGAACCATACTGTATTAACTTCTTGGAGCCCCACTCCATGGTAGGATCATCCTTTTAAAAATGCTCAGGACAGCCACTAGCTGGAGGAGCCCAGTCAGCATGGCTATATTGGAACCACAGTGTCAGGGGAGTGCTGGGAGCACAGACCTAGATCTAAGGCATGGGGTTATCACTGTCGTCTAGCTTGGCCTTCCACTGTGCCCTACCCCAGGATCTAAAAGTCTTGGGCCCTGATCTAGCCTATTATCAGTTGGTGCATTTCCATAGTTAACTAATTTTTACATCATTAATTCACTGTGTAGAGTCAAGGCACAAACCGTGTGAATGAGGATTGCCATAGGTTCAATGGCAGGTTCAAGTGTATACATTTGATTTTTCTGCAGCTTTGCTTCTAAAGACCCAGAAATATTAACTCTTCAAGTTTACCATCGATAAGGATAAGTTTGTTTGGGTTTTTTTGTTTGTTAGACATAAGGGCCAAGATTGTCCTCACTGTTGTGAAAGACAGCACAGCACTTCAGAGCTTTTGCAAAACCTCATACAACAAGAGAGCCTCTTAAAATACAGGGACTTCAGTCAGAATGGCGATTAATCTGTTTTTGTTGCTACAGAAAAAATTTGTTAAATTGTTCATGGTTTTGTAAATCATGAAAAGAGAAACTCATATTTTGGCTACTGAAAATTGGAGGTCTTTTTCTCAATTACTTATTGCACCATATTCTGTGATCTTTCATTAGCTCTTTCTGTATTCAACAGAAGAGAAATCAGAGGTGGAGGTCACTTGACCAAGTTTCACAATTGTCAACTCCAGGAGGAAATTTAAAAAGCATTAATCCAGGCAGTAACTCTAAAGAAGAGATGTTACATCTTCAGGAGAAGTAAGATAAAAAAAATTTCATATTATTTAATGTAATCAATTTCAACATTCTTTAAAAACAATTTTTTCCAATTGATTAATATTTACTTTTGTTTATAGAAATGATCCTGTAAAGGGTAACAGGAAATGCTTTAGAGAAACCAGATGTGTATTAACTTTGTATCTTCTTAATCTTGTTAAAATAAAATTTTAAATGCACCTTGCAGGTGAGTGCGATTCTTCTCACCTGTGTTTAGAGACTAATGGCTTGAGCCTTGGAAAAACATTTGAAACCGTCACATTATGAACTACCCTTTGAATAGCTGTAACAAAATCTGCCAGCAAAAAGCAAAAACTATGCATTTAAAAAATTTAATGTGTTTGTGGAATTTCTGAGCGGAAAGAGAAAGTACCAGCAATATCATAAGAAAACCTTATGAAAATAGGCTTACCAGCTGGGTTTGCCGATGAAAAAGATTTGGATAAATATGAGTTGAATTGATGTGCTTATTGAAATCAAACTCTTTGCAGTTCATTGATAACTAAGAGCTAGCATTGTACCACTTTGTACTAGAACAGAATACTGGTGTAGTGCACTATCTGCAACAGGATCCATACATGCAAACAAAATCTGTGTACACCTCACAGAAAGTCTTAGTGAGGAAGTATAGCCTTGTGGTTAAGACACTAGCCTGGGCCTCAGAACATAAGGATTAATTTCCGGGCTCAGCACAAGCTCCCTATGTGACCTTGAGCAACTCACTTGACCCCTTTTGTGCCTTGGTTCTCCCAGAAATAAAAAGGAGATTATAATATTTCAACCAAAAGTTATAGGCTTGATGCAAGAATTACTTGAGTGAAATTCTCTCACCTGTATAACACAGAAGGTCAGACTAGATTATCATAATGGCCTCTCTTCTGCGGAGAGTAAGGGTCCACTGATGATGGTTTTTGTAGCAAGATCAGGGCCTCAGTAATAGTGGCCAAACACATTAATCTATTGAACCATCAGCCTGTAAAGTGATAGTCCCATCACCAAAACTAGCCTGCCATTTTGAAAGTTTCAGTTTCTATTGCTATTTTCCTACTATGTACTAAAAACATGTTCTGTATTTTCTGTTTAGATCCAGTTGCATCCCAAAGCACATTGTAAAATCTTTACCTATGATGTGGATTAGAAAATGTAGCAACTTTCTTGCTCCAGGTCTCCAATGTAGGCTCTGCTTGAAGATCTTTTGCCTTGGTCAGTGTGCAAGACTCTTGCCATGTAATCACAAGGTAGAGAAAACTAAAGGCTCTAAATTTTACTGAACCCAAAACCCAATGTTCATGCCAAAATCTCACTGTTAGCCTGTGTGTTCATGCTTGTGGTTCAGCTCTTTAACATAGTCTAGACACTTCTTATTCTCTTC
This sequence comes from Chelonia mydas, assembly GCF_015237465.2. Classification (NCBI taxonomy): domain Eukaryota; kingdom Metazoa; phylum Chordata; order Testudines; family Cheloniidae; genus Chelonia; species Chelonia mydas. The sequence continues at coordinate 49,254,667 of NC_051251.2, read as the reverse complement.
TGCAAAGTTGATGACAATGTAAGCATTGGAGGGAATATGTGAAGTATTCTGTGTGCAGGGTTGTTGTAGGCATGTCAGTCCCAGGATATTCGAGACAAGGTGGGTGAGGTAATCTTTTATTCTTCAACTTCTGTTGGTGAGAGAGAAGCTTTCATGCCTACACAGAGCTTTTCTTCATCTCTGGGAAAGCTTACTCAAGCTATGTCTCCACTACAGCTTATGTCGGCATAAAAACGGCACTCAGGGGTATGAATAAGTTCTCTCCCTTCAGTTTAGAGCATCTGCACTGTTGGATCATATTAAAGAAGTTCTATATTAAAATCACAAATGAGTTTGATTCCCCATAGTTTAAATTCCAGGGTATTACTAATTAAGAGGTCTCTTGGTTTTTGGTACTGTTTCTCTCCCTCTGTGTGTGAAAACTTGCAAGCTGCTAATTGTGTTAGTACATTCTAAGACAGAGTCTGTTCTCAAAGCAATTCACAGAGACTCAAAGCAATACTCTAACAACAGAAACAGCACCCAGAGACTCCCCGCTCTTTTGTTGTATTAACAATTGTGATTAAAATAGAGATAGAGGATGTATGTGGATGGATGCTTGGTGTGGATAATAACTGAATGATCAGGGAGGTGCCAGCCTAAGAATCCAGTGTCCGTCGGCTGAAGAAGGCGTCAAGTGGAAATAACCAGAGGACCCCCGGAGGGCAGACTGGAATCCACCCAACAGCCTCAAGAATGGGAGAACCAAAGAACAAGATAACATCTTGGAGCCGTCAGGAATGTGCCATCTGCTGATTGATTCAGCAACAGCATGATGCAGCAATTCCCATAGACTGGCATAGGAAGAAATTCCTATAAAAATAGACTCTAAAAAGTGAGAACTTTGGGGTCTGATTCTGCAAACCAACTTCCAGGAGCATCAGATGAGCATCTGACAAGGCCCTGCTCCCTCCTCATGTCCAGGCCACCTGGCCAGTGGCTTGGCATGAGCAACTCTAAGGCTGGTAACTATGATAACAACTTTGCAGAACCTGTGTGTGTGTGTGTGTGTATGAATGAATGAATGTGTGAATAAATATGAGATTGAATGGAATGTTATAGCTATAACTAACTGCTTACTATGATAACAACCTTGCAGAACCTGTGTGTGTGTGTATGAATGAATGTGTGAATAAAGATGAGATTGAATGGAATGTTACAGCTGTAACTAACTGCTTACTATGATTCTTTCTGTATTCACAATAAATGTGGTATTTTGCCTTTTTTCCCTTTAATAAGATCCTGCTGGTTTTTATTTTATGGGTATAACAGCACTAGCAGCGTTACAGCAGCCCAGCTGCATCGGTGCAGGTGCGCTGCTGTGAGCTCCGTAGTGTTGCCGTAGCCTCAGTGTCACAACTATATACAGGATGGAACAGATTGTTTAATATAAGTAGTTAATATATTTCAAGGAAACATTCAGGGTGAAGTGGGCCATAACACCTTTCCAGTCATAGGGAGGAAAGGAAGGGGTGTGGAACAGCTGGGGGGGAAGAGTCAGTGGGCTATAGATTGTTGTAATAAACCATAAATTACAACAATTACGCCCAGCCTCTCCAGCCTCATAGTCAGAAGCAATCTCCCCACAGACCAGGACACACCAACTCAAAGGGGCACCACACCCTTCCAGAACAGATGCAAAACCTGCAGACATATCTCCACTGCTACAATGATTAACACCCCCCACAACACACCTTTCACGATCCATGGGTTCTACACATGTCTATCACAACATGTAGTGTACCTCATCCAGTGCACTAAATGCCTCTATAGGTACTATGTGGGTGAAACCAGACAATCACTACACTTTCAAATGAACTTGCACAGGAAAATGATAAAAGACAAAACTACCACGTCCCCTACGGATGAACACTTTTCACAAAGCGATCACTCTAAATCTGACCTCTTTGTCCTCTTCCTGTACAACACTTTCAAAAGACAAGCCTGGGAGCTTAAATTCATAAATCTTTGCTAGACACTAAAAATCATGGACTGAATAGAAATACTGGATTTATGACTTATTACAACAATATATAATCTACTAACAACTTCCTCCCAGTAGTTCTCTCCTTCCTTTCCTTTCTATGACTGGAGGGGTGCTAACCACCCACTTCACCTTGAATGGTCCCTTGAAATATGTGTTAACTACTTATGTTAAACAATATGTTCCATCTTGTATTTAGCTGTGACATTGAGGCCAGGACTACATTACGCACTTACTTTGGAATAACTGTGTCGCTCAGGGCTGTGAAAAATCCACCCCCCTGAGCGACGTAGTTATACCAACATTAACTCCCCCATCCCTCGACAGTGCTGTGTTAGTGGGAGAGCTTCTCTCGCCGACATAGCTACCGCTTCTCATGGAGGTGGAGTTTTAAGCTGACGGGAGAGCACTGTCCCATCAGCTTAAAGCATCTTCACCAGAAGTGCTACAGCAGGGCAGTTGCACTGATACAAGTTTGTAGCATAGACCTAACCTGAGTACGTTTCCAAGACCTGAAGAAGAGTCCTGTGTAAGCTCAAAAGCTTGTTTCTTTCACCAACAGCAGTTGATCAAATAAAAGATATTACCTCACCGACCTTGTCTTTCTAATATCTTGGGACCGACACAGCTACAACACTGCAACCCAAGTTAAAAAGCAGAATTGACAGGTCTTCACTGCTATTTCAACCCAAGTTAGGACTTTTTTTTTTTCCTGCAGTGAAGACATACCCCGTGAGCAAATTCCTTTTCTCCTTTGGAGGGAGGAACATCTCTGACCTGTGCTCTGAGGGGTTTCCTGAAATGGAACCTATAGTATTTCTTGACTTTGGAGTGCTTAGCTTTGCAACCTTAGAGTTCTCTCAATATACATTTGTAGAAAGGAGCTTCACTCCTCTGAAACTCAGATGTCTTGCAACAAATTGGCAAACATTTTTGTAAATGCCATGGTTTGGGACTACCTATCTGATTAGACCACTCTAATACCCTACCACGTGCATTATAAGTAGGCTGCAGGAGAAGTCCCTTCCCTTCTCCGGCACACCTTAGGAAGCCCATAGAAGACATCCTTTTTCGGATTTGCATATCTGCTGGGGATCTTCTAGTTGACAAACATGATGAACTATTTTTATAGCAATTCACACGATCCTGTAAAAAGAAAAGCCAGTGTTGCCTGAAAGTACACAAACAAATATTAATCTAACGTCTATAGTTAGTATCTTTTATAGATTTCTAGAAAGAGTGCAAGTGAAGTGCCAGGAGAATTAGGCTAAAAGAAAAATACTGAAGTCAACATTGAGTCTGTAGATCAGTGAGCATAGGTGCAACTATTTTCTTCAAGGGAGGTAATTAAAATGTATTTGAAATCTGAAGCACATCAATAAATGTATTGATTTACAGCAGCCAATCTAAGTTGAGGTAAGGCATTTTCCATAGTAAATTAGGGTTGGGACTTTTTACATGAAAGGAATATGCCAATTATACACTAATGTAGCTCCACTAATGTAGCTCCAGTGAAGGTACTTCTGGTTTATAATGGTAAGAGAAGAATCCGACTCCTTAGAATATCCTTTTTGCATGCAAGAATAATTACTTCTGTAGTATTCTTCCAAGTTGGATTAATTATTATTATTATATTGTTGATAATTATCAGGACACAGCTCCAGGTATCTTAACTGACTCTCTTTTTTAAGTTCCACAGAGAATGTATTGACAACTGGTTACTGCACCAAAAAAATGCATGTCCTATTGATGGATATATTGTGTATAATCCATTAACCTGGAAGGATATATCAGCCATTCGTAATGTCAGTCAGCCAGGATCTCAAACAAATACTACCAAACTTGTAAAGCAGATGGAACCAGAGCTTTTCATACCTGGAATTGGATTGTTCTTCAAGCAAACACTATTAGGCCATACACTTGAAAAATCTCAAGATAGCCTCCAGAGACTTCATAACAATAAAGATCCACCACATTCTCAACAGGGTTTAACTTTAAATGGTTTAAGCTACTTTCATTTAGGAGATTCTGATTCTAGTCAGCACAACGATAGAAATTTAAGTCTACAGTTTTCCAGGCATGGTAAGGATTTAGCCCATAAGCCTTTCCAGAAAATACTCTCTCAAAAATCCTATTCTGTTACATCTAGTAAAGATGCAATTTCTAATGGTACGAGAGGCTTAAATGGAACTTGTACCAATAAAGAGAAAGGAGCAAAAGTGTACCACGCTGACCAGGCTAACCCAAACAAAGTAGTTGCTTTTGAAGACAGGAATAACCATGAAATTTCAGCATGTGTAAGATTTCCTGGGAAATTGAACTTTGAGGATAATTTGGGGGGTACAATTGGCTTTACGTTCCCAAAAAGGGACAATAAGTGTGTGGGAAAAGCCAGACAGCAAAGAAGGCTTCTAGCAAGACCACCTAAGCATAAGCCTCTGAGCCTTAAAACTACAGAAGTAGCTTTATTAATGGAAGGAATTCCACTGAACAACAAGTCATAACATAAAGAATGTATGAAATATTTAGAAAACAGCTATATATTTATAGTTTTAAACTCATGCTTTTTGTCTGAGTTTTTATTTTCCATTAGTGTATTCCCTAGAGGCTGTTTCTACCAAGTTTAAAGGTCCTTTACACCACTGGACTGGCTTAATGGAGTCCGAGAATCAGCTCCAATAACTAAGCTGAGGTGAATAAAGTTAAGCTGAAAGCTGAAATATTTATTGCAAAAACACTAATAATTTTAAAAAACTTACAGCTCTTAGTTGACTAGTCAAGGATATAATAGAATTTCTGAGAGAACAGGAAAGATTTACAAATTACAATATTGAAATAAAATATTCAAATTTTAACTGAGACTACAAAGTGGGCTTCAGAGTACTGTAAAGTAAGCAGATTTGACATACACATCTCACTTACACTAAACACAGGAATCCACCATGCTATTTTTAGTTGCTTTTCAGAGTAGAATCACACCATTAAAGAACAATCAAAGTTTGATGCACCATTTTTTAACCTCCAATTAACTTCTGCCAAAAAAAGGGGAACTTAATATGTTTGAGAGGCTACAGGGGGCCAAATCTCAGGGTCTTTAATTTATCTGAAATTAATTGGAGCAAGTAGTTTATCTAGTTATATCAAATTATGTCCAACTAGTATTTACATATTGCTGAAATACTAAGACTGAACCTGTCATTTTCAATAAAAAAGATTTAACACAAAGAACCTATTTATAATATTGAATTATATTAAAGCCATTCTTTCTCTGCTGACATTCTAACTCTTTTCCTATACATTTCCATTGACGTAAAAACAATATACAAGACATATTATGGTTAAATGACAACTCATTTTCTAAAAGTTGGTGGGCTGCTATCTGACATTGGACAAGGAGCTCTTAGGTAATTTAACAAAAATTGCGTTCATTTTCAGAGTACAGACCAAAGGAAAAGAGTCTGTCATCTGAGGAGTAAATTTTTAAGATAATGCATAGGAATTTAGCCACACAACTCCCATTAACCTTAGTGTATATCTGCATCCCTGTGTCTTGTACTGTCACAGGGTAGGTACATCCCGTCAGGGTACTGGGTCACATATGGACAGAAGAAAGGGAAAGGCTGCATAGCAGTCAGTTAGGTCTCACATTAGTGACCCTGACTGTAAACTGGGGTAGTAGGTCCTAGTGGCCAGAGTCAATAAAGCAGCCCTCCCACTCAGGGCAGCGTGGTCTAATAGTCCGAGTTAAGAGCGTAGCCCTTCTACTTAGGGCAGCGTGGCCAAATAGCCCAAGTCAATAGCACGGGCCTCCTGCTCAGGATAGCATAGCCTAATAACCAGAGTCAATAACGCAGTCCTTCTACTCAGGACAGAGTAGCTTAAGGGCCAGAGTCAATAAATGCGTCCACTTCTGGGGTACCCTGTGGCTTACTGGCTTGTTGGGGAAGTGGGGTGCCACCTAGGGGTATGTGGCGCCCAGGGTAGGGGGACTTGGGCCCTCCCTGCTCCTCCACGTCCCAGCCCATGGCCCTGGCAGTGATGGGAGTGCTCACCACCAAGTCAGCGGGGATCCTCCCAAAACATGCTGGCCGGTTCCCTGGTTCACTCACGGGAGCAAAATCTAAGTCCCCGGGCCGCTTCCTACCCTTTCTCCCTCAGCGATGCTCCATGGTTCCCTTGGGTCTCTGAGGTCCTCAAGCTGTGTAGCTCCTGCTTGTGTGTCCTCTTCTCTGGGTTTGTCAGGCAGCCTGGAGTCCATCTGGAGCTGTGTGTGACATGAGTCTGTAATCGAGGCCTGTAGCAACTCCCTGAAGAGATCCTGCATTCTGTGTCATCCGACTTCAGCAGCCTGCCCAGACTGAGGTGGGCTGCTTCCTTTTATACTCTGCCTCCAAGCGGAGCATGTGCAGCAGGGTCTGAGGGGTGGGGCTTCCTCAGCCTGCAAAGCACAGTTAACCCTTTGGGGGCTGGTGCAGGGTAGGTACACCCCATCACATGTACCAATGAGTTAATCAATTACTAATACACTAAACAGAAAAACTTCAAGTATTAAAATGTAGATATTTGTGATAGCAAACCACAAATTTTTTTTATGATTTGGTACTGATAAAGTGAGAAATGGGAGGTGATTTTATGAAACTTACTCAAATAATTTGACATCTGTCTTTTCCCAGCCATCTTTCATTGCTTTGGTCTTTAAATCAGATGCTGTAGATTTTGGTAGTGCTTGCAAACTCTCTAGTTGCAATATTTTATTGCTATCTTCCATCCAGTTGCTTCAGATTATATTTAATGAGATCCATCAAGTATGCTATGATGTAGTGTCTCTGTTTTAATGTTTTTGTTGTATTTTTTTTTAAAGTACAACAATCTACCACTAGAACTCAACAGAGCCTTTAATTTTGCAAGTATTTATTTGCAGATACAAATCAGGTGGGGACCCATCAGATGTAACTTTGAGAAAATGTGGCCCTCTTTATTCATAGAAGTGGAAATAATCTATTAAAAGTCTATGATTCCCAGTAAAAAGAAAAGTAGTTCTTCTAATTTATAGCATATGTCTAATGAGATTACAGTGGTAATGGGATGCATTTTGTTGAATTATTGAAAACATACTGGATATGAAACTGTCAGTCAGGTGAGTGGCACATAAAGTCATTACGTACAACCAGGGAACTTCCCAATATTTAATAGGTCAGAATTTAAGAATATTTAAGCAACTAATGAGTGAGCTCTACTTAATTCACTAACAGTCTGAAGTCTTGTGTTAGAGGGAGCATTCTTGAATGTATATGGTTTCCTCTCTTGATAAGAGAAATCAGAAAAATGGGTACCACTGAAGGGAAGAAGCAAACACACTCACTGAATACAGCTGAAGATTTGAGTGACTCCTGAGTGACATTTCAGGACACTTTTTAAAAGTGCATTTATAAAGTGGAGGGGAGAACAGAAAAAAGAAACAAAAAAAGTAAAGAAATGAAGGGAGGGAAAGAAAAGGAAGAGGGAAGAAAAGAGACTGACATCTGGTTCCATCCACTAAGAATTAATCAAATTTTTTTTTACAAAATAGACTAAAATCTTTTCAAGTTTGTCTAAGGTCCCTCTTCTCCAAAATGTGACCTGCTCATCTGCAGCTTAAAGGACATATTTGGTCCAGATGCACTGGGAGCACCAGAGACTCCAAAATTGTTGTTTATGTGGAGAAAGCTCCATAGGTTCACCCGACTAGCTTAACCTGTTAACGATTTCCTGAGAGAGGGTTTGAGAGATGAGCGTCCAGTGCTGGGCACCAGTTGGTACAAAAGCAGGACAAGAAGTCAGCATGATGCTGTTGTGTAACAATGTCTTGCTGGAGTTGTGAAGATAGAATTACCTGTGCATAGCTTTGTTGTGGCTTTTGCCGACTCTGTTCAAGATGAACTGGACAGGAGGTCTCTTATCTGTAATCACTATTGGGGCCTCATTATGCTGCATGGTGTACAAACAAGTAGCACAGGGGTTCTCAAACTGGGGGTCAGGACCCCTCAGGGGGTCACGAGGTTATTACATGCGGGGTCGCAAGCTGTCAGCTCCACCCTAAACCCCGCTTGTTTTTAATTTATAAGGGGGGGGGGTCGCATTCAGAGGCTAGCTATGTGAAAGGGGTCATGAGTACAAAAGTTTGAGAACTACTTGTGTAGCAAGATAGTCCCTGCAATCAAGAGCTAATATAAGAAAATACTTTTCAGTAGGTTTAACAATTGCAGTGAATATGGGGCAGAGTGGGAAAGAAACCACATATGAATGAAATAGATTAGGAAGGATACCCTGAGCTTCTGGGTAATATTCCATGACCTCAAGAAAATCAACATATTTAAGTAATAATTTCAGTTCTGCCTTTGGCTGCTCAGGAGCCAGGGAGCGAGACTAATACATTTGATATAATCGTGGGTAAGAAATCTTTGCACCTTTGAAGAAAACAGAAAAGATGAGTATGAGGTATCCTATCCAAGAAAGAGCAGTCAGTCAGTCACATGATATAAGACTGTATAAAGAGATATTTTCCCTTCCTAAAACCGATCTTTGCAGCCATATGGCATTTAGAAACAAATTCAAATACCTCTATCCAAAGTTACACAAACGTCATCAAGTCCTAAACAGCATTTAAGATCAGAATTTCACAGCACTAATCTGAATTTATATAAAATGATGGTAATCAATACAGTACCTTTGGGAAGCTGTTGCTTGACTAAAGTGTACCACAAAAAACTCAATTCTCACCAAATTGCTAATTTTGCTCCCCTTCTCTGGTCCTCTTTATTCTTTTCCTAGTTTTATGCAATTTAAACTTAATTTATATAATGACACACATGACAAAATATCTCTAGGATTAGGACCTGAAGCCATTCCAGTGGTATCAGCCAATATCTTGACATTTAGTTAGTTACTGCTGAGTACAACAAACTAGCACAGCTAATTTGATTTAAAGCACATTCTCTACAAATCTGGTTAGGTAAATCAATCCTGCAAAAGACAACACCCCTTCATTTGAATCCCAAAGCAGCTGCATAACTAAAAACCAATTTCTCACCTGTTAATTTTGTGTGTGTGAGAGAGAACACACTGGTACAGATAAACTGAGTGTTTTCCTTTCCTCTGGCCATTGGATAGGTAGTATCCCATCAGAATACAGAAGTTTTTTTACTTTGCTGTACATAGGTAAACTCCTCAGTTGATGACTTCCAAAGCTGCAAAATATGGATTGTTGACCGTATCGTCCTAATTCAAGTTACTCATACCAGGCCTCGTATCTAATGAGACATTTGGGTGAGTGTCTGTTACTGGTCAGACCACAAAAAACAACAAGAAATTTGTTTTCCTTGTGGTGTAATTGCCAAAGGTTTGTGTGTGTCATAAATATAAAGGGAAGGATAAACACCTTTAAATCCCTCCTGGCCAGAGGAAAAACCCTTTCACCTGTAAAGAGTTAAGAAGCTAAGATAACCGTGCTGGCACCTGACCAAAATGACCAATGAGGAGACAAGATACTTTCAAAGCTGGAGGGGGGCGACAAAGGGTTCTCTCTGTCTGTGTGTTGCTTTTGCCGGGACCAGAGCAGGAATGCAGGTCAGAACTCCTGTAAAGGGTTAATAAGCAATCTAGTTAGATATGCGTTAGATTCTGTTTTGTTTAAATGGCTGACAAAATAAGTTGTGCTGGATGGAATGTATATTCCTGTTTTTGTGTCTTTTTGTAACTTAAGGTTTTGCCTTGAGGGATTCTCTATATTTTGAATCTGATTACCCTGTAACGTATTTACCATCCTGATTTTACAGAGGTGATTCTTTTACTTTTTCTTTACTTAAAATTCTTCTTTTAAGAACCTGATTGCTTTTTCATTGTTCTTAAGATCCAAGGGTTTGGGTCTGTGCTCACCTATGCAAATTGGTGAGGATTTTTATCAAGCCTTCCCCAGGATAGGGGGTGTAAGGTTTGGGAGGATTTTGCAGGGGGAAAGACGTTTTAACCGAAGCTGGTAAGATTAAGCTTAGGGGGTTTTTCATGCAGGTTCCCACATGTGTACCCTAGATTTCAGAGTGGGGAAGGAATCTTGACAATGTGGATAGGTCTGACACACTAGTTATTTGTCCAAGGAACCAGGAACCAACAGCAGGGTCATTGAGGTCATAGGGGCTGCTCAAGCTGTTGGAAATAGAAGTGTATTTGCTCCACAGATTACATCACTTGAGGGCATTAGATGATTTTCTAAGGGGTAAAGCAAACAAACAATGCAATGCATGTAGTGAAAACGCTCTATGCCAATGGGAGAGAGCTCTCCTGTCCGCATAATAAAACCACCTCTGCGAACAGCAGAAACTATGCCAGCGGGAGAAACTCTCCCAGAAGTGTTGTCCACACAAGCACTTTTGTTGGTGTACCTTATGTCTCTCAGGGGGGTGGTTTATTCACACCCCTGAGCGACATAAATTATGCAAGCATAAGATGTAGTGTAGACATAGCCTAAGAAAGAACAAAAGAAAGAACTGAGAGAGAAAGCAATTCAGATTTCTTATTCAACTTAAAATAGAGTAACCTATCAAGCTACTGGTAAGAAAGGCATGTTTGTTTCAGCGAGAGGACTTCTGATATATGAAAACAGTAATCTTTGCAATATTTATAGACATACAGTAGTGAAACTCTTTTTGTATATCACTTTACCTAGAGAAAACAATCACCCTGAACTTTCCTTCAAAAACCCCAAACAGCAGCAAACAACCACCTTCTGGCTGGAACTCAGGTTCCTGAGGGATGATAGAGAATTAACTTTATTTTAACCTATCATCTTTGTGTGTAGAGAATTAGAGAAACTAGACACAGACCGCTTTGGGAGCCAGCTAGTAAACATTTGCTTAAAGTTACAACAACAAAGTATGTACCAGAGAGAGCGTGAGAATGAACAGGGTATAATCTCCTCTAATTCCCATTATAATAAACAAGGTTACATTTGTGCATCAAGAGCACTCTGTGTCTGCTGAAGAGATAAAATATAATTGTAATTTAATTGTTAAATTGTGGGATTATAGCTCCTACTCATTTTCCAATCTCAGTTTCTCAGGGAAGTGGACTACACTCTTTTGAAATGAGAAACTGGTTGAGGCCCTGGACTCTCAAAATCTCAGTTCAATTCCCAGCTCTGCTACAGATTTCTTATGGACCTTGGCCAAGTCATTTCATCTCTCCATGTCTCAGTTCCTCATCTGTAAAATGTATTTCCCCTTTCACATCCAGTGTCTTGACAATTTATATTGTAAACTCTCGGTATTGTCTTGTACATGGGTACAGTTCCTAGCCCAGTGAAGGGTCTGATCACAGACAAAATACATGTGAGAGATGGGCAGGACAAAGGAAGATGTCAAATCTTAGATTTATTGATAAATCAAGTACCTCTCCTTAGGTATTGTCTTTGTGATGTCACAAAACAGTTACAATGTTGTTCTTATACTGCCGGGTTTGTCAATAGAGCCAGACTATTTAGATAACATTCTATGGAGAGCACTTCAGATCTTATTTAATCCTTTCATGGCTTCTCTGTGAACAGTCAACATTCCACTGACATTAACAGAAATTAGGCCTTACTGTTACAGTCAGCAATCTAGTTACTATGGACATTTAAAAAAAATTGTACTGACCCCAAAGATGTAACTGGGGACCAAAACAGAAGGCAATTAAGTGTAATAACACAACATAGACTTCAAAGGACTTGCTCTGTTCTGAAGGTAAAATCCTGAGATTCTCTGAAGCGGAGCACATTATGCAAGCAGGACTGCAATGAGCCAAAACATTTGGGCTTGAGTCTGAGAATGTTCCTGCATTTCCCAGTGACATCAGTAGAAATTGTGGGTACTCAGCACCTTTCAGAATCATGCCCATTGTAATGACTCAGTCCTGCTCTAAATTAAGTCAATAGGGGGTTTTATCAGGACATAAGGTCTCAATTCTTTAGTGAGCTCCTTGAGGACACAGATGTCTGCCTACACAGAGCTTATTACTGGATTTGGAGCCTAAGTAAACAAATTAATAGTAAGTGCAGTTTTGGTGACGAGTGACAAGCTCTCAATATAGGAGTGATTTGGTGGGAAAATTTAATTTCTTGTCATAAATCTAGCAAAGAAAGTTCACATGAAACTAGTGTGTTCCTGAATAATGTGTGTTGCTTAAAGAAATTCAAAATACAAATTAAAAATAAGGCAGCAATAACTTTTAAAAACTATTTTATTATATTGCATGAGCTATAATGTTTTACAAATCTTAATTACATTTTCAGCAATAAATAGAGTAGTACTGTAGTAAATACTCTGAGACATTAAGACACCTGACAAAAGGATACAAAAAAGATAGAAACACCTAAAAAGAGGGATGCAAAATGTCAATTACGTTTGAAATAGAAAATAAATGTTTACAAGACTGTGTGTTTGAAAATGATTGCCAAGGCAATGAAGTGCTTGTTCAACATTTAAGGCGCAGTCCTGCAAGATGCTAAGCACTTCCTGTGCCATCAGCTCCATGGGATTCATCATCTCACAGAATTGGACTCTTTGTGAGCTTCATGCTCTAGTGAGCATTAAAAAGGGCCCTTTCCCCAACACAGCTGCAAAGATGCTGTAAAAATAGTTACAAAAGACTTGACATCATAATATGCATTAAAGTCTAACATCATATTATGCTTTAACTGAATCTATCAGTTCAATTGAGGAATAATATATCCAAGTACTTGGAAAACATGTATAGAGATTTATTAAATCTTAATTTGTGACTAAAATTACGGAAATTTCAGTTGGTAAAAACTAATTTTTAAACTTTAAAATGTTGAGAACATGAATTACTACATAAATTTTTTTTGTTTGGTTTTTTGTTTTTTAAAAGGTTTACTACAAAGGGGTGAATGGCTTCAGATTTTTAGCAGGAAATATTTAATACTTCTTTTAAAAGTAAATAAAAAAGCTTGGATAAAAGTGTTTATCATTAAAAAACGGCTATAATATCCCAAATCCTTAGCAGAATGCAGAGTGCCTACGGCCAAAAGAGTAACACACATTTACATTTTAATACGAACAATTTCGAGAATAGCATCCTCACTTTTTAAACATGATGGGCCTACTCCTGTATCTCTTGCATGCCCAAAGGCCCACTAAATTCAATGTCTGGGAAGTCAGTGGGGGCACTTGGAGTACATAAGCAATGCAGGGTCAGGCTCAAAAGTGTGATTAAAATTAGCTCCCTCATTGTAAGTCATAAAATACCTGTCTCCATACTGCTTCTACCTCCTGCTAGCCAGGTAGCTCAGCACTTAAAGTAGGATGTATAATTTTTTAGTTATGTGTACATTCCATTTGAGATAATAAATGTATTAGATCTGATATCAAGATCATTTAAATCAGTTTTATACTTTGACATCAATGGATTTCAACACATTTACTCCCTGATTTAAGGAGGTGTGATCAGAATCAGGCCCTGTGTGTTTAAAAAAATCCTTGACTGTTGAAATCCCTGGAGAGATGTGATTTCATTGATAATTTCTGACTTCTTTCCAACAAACATTTTCTTAACACTTCCCGAATAGAAAATGTAAAAACATGGCTTACAGCAAACAAGTGTTGTTATCTACATGCAGGAGGCAATGTTCCAACATGAAACACTAGATTTGTCTTTCAAAAACTACAGAAACTACATAGTTTTAGTCATGATCTTTTTTGGCTAACAGAAAAAAATTTACGTGTGCTTTTCATATAGTGGAGCGTCCGACCGATAAAATAATTCTTTGGGGAAAAAGAAAGGCACTTTAGCAGGCTAGTTTACTTTCTTCAGCTCTTCCATGCCTGGGTTGTTTACTCTATCCGTGTAAAGGGTTCCAAATACAGTACTACTCATTGAAAGTCATCTTATTTCAGAAGTAACTGCATTTTAACTTGTAGACTGCTACGTTAAAATTTACCATTAACCCACTTTGTTTTTATTATAATTAATGAAAAAGACTGACAACGAGAGGGTGAATTCAATTATTGTGGAATATCCACAGGCAATTTCCTCCTCTTTGGTACAAATCACTGCACGTGAGCAAGACCGTGGAACTCAAACAAAATATTTTCCTTCTTGCATCATGGATTTTGTTGCGAGGGTCTGGTTGTGGGAAGCTTCTCCAGATCTGCATTACTCGAACATGCTCACTGTTCGACTAGTAAATCTGGCAGTACCCAAGTATTTTTTTCAGGATGTCAAACATAGAACAGGATGCCAAACATAGTTATGTTCTAATCAGAACCCTCTATGTACATTCTTGATTAGACAACAGTCCCCTCACATCAGGAATAAACAATTCCTCTCCTGTGGTGTTTGCCTATACATGATGGTGTTTGCCAAGTTAACAGAAAACTACCTCCATTTGGCGCCTAAGAAAACATCAGTAAGTTTAATATTCTCAGTTTACTGCAACATAGTCACTTATCTTCATTACAAAGAAGTGTTTGGTCTGAAAAATGTGCTATATTGCATAAAAAACACATGACTAAATTACTTTTTTTTTTTTTTTTTTTAGGGACTCCATTAGCCTACCTTATACAAGGCAGAAGAGATTTGAAACTGGTGTGCTACTCTGAAGTGGGAAAATTCTGGAGCTCCTTAAGTCACACACTGCAGCCACAGGGGAAAAAACCTATAAAGTTACTTATTTGAAGTCTGCCCCATGCATCTGACGAAATCTGACCCTCAGGGGAAATACAAAAGGTACATTTGTGCACACACATTCTTAACTCCTAGTGTTTATGCTCAGAGTAAGTGATACCTAGTTTTTCATTACATGAGGCAACGGCAATAATAATCTTTTGAAGAATCCTGCTTCTCAGAGATGGCGTTCTTTTACAATGCCCAACACCGGCCGCTCTGATCACAATTGTGAACTTCACTGCCCGGGGTCACGGAGACTAGAAGCCCTCCCCCTTTAAAACTCCATGAATTTTTTAAACTCCTTTTCTTGATTGTCCATTTCAAAAAGCACACCTAGCAGCTCTCCAATTGCATGCAACAGCATAGTTGATTATGCTAGCTACAGGCTCCAGACGTGCACCTGCCCGAGTACACAGAAGATATTGGCTCTCCTGGGCCTGTGGGGAGAAGCAGCTGTAGAAATGTGGACAATGACCATGTCTTGTTTATAACTTTAGGGAGGAAGGGAAGGGAGGTCTGAATCTCAACTTTTGCCTTCTGTTGCGACTATCCTGAGAATGGTATCTCTGGTGTGTTTTATCTGCAGCTGCTGCCATTGCAGCCTTGAGGGGTTCCCCCCACCCCCACGGAACACCTGGGCCAAATAAGGAAGAGAAAGAAAAGGACTTGGGATGAGACATTCAATGAGAGTCTACAAGCCAGTGAACAGAGGCTCTGGAGGATGAATACTGTATGCAAAAGGAAAGAACAAGAGAAAGACCCAGGAGTCCCAGCAGGTAAGAAATGGAGATGCACCAGGTGATAATGGGGCTTCTCCAGCAACAAACACAGAAGCTGCAGGACTCTTGTGGACCTACAAGATCGTTAACGCTGCCTGTTGTGTCCTGCATAGTATCTGTGAAACAAAGGGAGAAGAGTTGCCACCAGGATGGAGGGCAGGGATTGACTGCCTATCTGCTGAGTTTGAACAGTCAAACAAAAGGGCTATCAGAATAGTTCAACAGGAAGCTATCGGTATAGGGAAGCTCTGAAAGAGCGCTTTAACAGTGAGCCACAGCAATGCATTGTGGCGTACCTCGCCCTGCAGTTTGCAAGCTTATTAGGAACTACGATGTGCTTGGTGCACATCTATTAATATAACACTGTCAATGCACCTATTAATTTTGTGGTTCTTACTGTATATTTATCATTATTACACTGTGTTCGTCACTGATCCTACAAGTTGTCACAGTATGTAATAATAAGTCAAGTGAGTGCTTTTGCTGTCACCAGGCACTCTGCAGCATATGTTGGGAACTAATAAAGATGAATTGTTTTCCAAACAAAGTTTTATTGAGTAACAAAAACACTTCAGAAAAAATTCAGTGCAAGTTAAAAACAAATACATTAAAACCTTAAATTTATGAAACAGAGCTTAAAGAGGAAGGAATGTTCCTGTGCATTTTACCCATGCACACATCAGCCCTGGCTTTCGTAGGTCAGTGTATGTGAAGCTGTGTCTGAGTAGAGTGGTAGGGATGCAGCCCGATGCTACATGAAATGTTGGGGGAAGGCACAGGGAGGTGCTATACTTGAGTTTTTCAAAGACTGCAAAAGGAGACAAGCCCAGGATTGTTGATTGGGATATTTTTCTCAGAGATCCAATCTTGTGAGTGAACAATGCCTGCACACCTTCAATCTACCAAAAGCACATTCAATTACCATTCTGCATTTCCTAAGCTGGTAGTCAAATCTTTCCTTGGTGCTGTCAAGGTGGCTAGTGTATGGCTTCAAGAGCCAGGGGAGCTAGGGGTAAGTTGGGTCCCCCAGAATCACTATGGGTATTTCAATATCAGCAGGTGAAAGAATGTCCCTGTTTGCAGCTTTCTGAACCGTCCTTGTTCTTAAAAATGCAAGTGTCTTGCACCTTCCCTGACCAGACCACACTGAGGTCAGCGAGGCATCTCCAATAATCCACCAACACTTGCATAACTGTAGAGAAATAGCCCTTTCTGTTGATGTACTCTGTGACAAGGTGGTCTTATGCCAAAATAGGGATATGCGTGCCATCTATCGCTGCTCTGCAGTTTAGGAACCCCATTGCTGCAAACCAATACGTTATGTTCTGCTGTTACTAATAGTCACATTCCTGCATAGCAGGAGATACTTAATGGCCTTGCACACTTGTATGACAACAGCCCTGTGATGGGGTGTACCAGGCTCAGAGGTCTCCTGCTGTTCTACCACACCCCGTCCCAGAAAAGAGCAGTGGAACTAAGTCCTCCAAATGGCCTAGAGAGACTGTTCAGGAGGCAGCCAATTAGGGAAAGACTGCAGGGAGAAGCCAATCAGGGGTTTGCAGACCCATACAAAAGAAGCTGCAGAGGTACTATCAGGCAGTTGCTGTTTGGAGCCTGAGGAGTATACAGTGCTCCTAGCAGGCTGAAGGACTGCAGCACCACAGACAGCTCACTGCTGGCAGTGACCAGAGGAGAAAGAGCTCCTGGCTGGCTGCTGGGCCTGAACATAGAAGAGCCCTGAGGTAAAGGTGAAACATTAGTTGAAGCCTGGGGCCATGGGGAAGCAGAGGGGGCATCTTATGACTGCCATTCTGTGTGAGGTGGGGCCATGGCATGTGAGCAGGAAGGGTTAATATCATGGTGCACCTAGGGCCCTTAATTGCCTTAATATGACCCTTCCTCTTCGGAGTCTGTGGCCAATATTTTTCCCCTGGGCCTGTTACAGGTCAGTCTTTTATACCCTTCTGACATCTTAAAGGGTGAGAAAAAATAAAGGAAATCCAACCACTGAGCTAAGTACTACAGACCTTCTGGTCTACAAGCACAAAAATGTAGCAAACAAGGATAATGTAGCAAAGCCACTTGACATGTCTCACTGTTGTGAGAGTGCTGGAGACAAACAAGCAAGCCAGCCCTCTGATCACTTAGGTACCAATTAGTTCCCCTGGAGAAGACTCACTGGCAGATAGCTAGCTAATTGGTTCATCGGCCCAAGACTGATTAGCTAAGGGCTAGAAAAGTTGACACAGGAAGAAAGGGGAGAGATTGGGTTAGTGAACTCAGCATGCTCTGAGATCCCAAGGGAGGGACGTTTCTGTTTCTCTCTGGCCCTGGGGTGACAGGGCAAGAAACCACTGTAAATACTTGGCTGCACAAGACTGTATTGGTGGCAGTGGTGGGAATATAAATAAATAACATAAAGATGCCACTCACTGGAGAGTCTGAGGTTTCTGGGCATACAAGGGCTGGGACAGAGTGCACCACGTTACAACTGCTAGTAATACTTAATCAGTTCATGCCAGTAAATCAAAAGAGAGCAACAAAAACAGCACTAGTGCTAGCAAGTGGGAGATTGCGAAACAAAGATGGGTGTAGTAAGGCCACTATGACAGATGTACTACTGCAATTATCACCAAACCAATGGCTGGTGGGAATAGTCCAGAAAATCCCAGTACTGACACTGGACAAGAACAGGGCCAGGTAAAAGTGAGAAAATCCCAACAGAGGTATCAACCAACATTTAGATACTTCAATGAAGGTATTGCTTGAGATGGGGTTTCAACTGTCTTAGAACCTTTGTTGTATAGACATGTGCTTTCTGTATGTTTGCAGTGTTGTTGCGGCTGCAGAACACCTTCAAAAGACGAGCCTGGGAGCTTAAATTCATAACATTGCTAGACACTAAAAATCACGGACTGAATACAGACACTGGATTTATGGCTTATTATAATGATCTGTAACCCACTAACCCATCCTCTGACTTTTTTTTTTTTTTTTTGGTCCTATGACTGCAGGGGTGTTCCCTGGCCACTTCACCTTTAATGGTCCCATACAATATGTTAACTACTTATGCTAAACAAGCTTTTCCACCTTAATTTAGCTGTGGCACGTTGCGATTATTTCCCAGACCTGAAGAGCTCTGTGTAAACTCAAAAGCTTGTCTCCTTCACAACAGAAGTTGATCCAATAAAAGACATTATCGCACCCAACTTTCCCTAATGTGCTTCATCTACACAGATAATGTGTCATTTAACATGTATTGCCTTATCCATCCATCTTGTGTCTCTAATATCTTTTGATCAACATGGTACAGCATCACTGCACACAACATGTATTGCCTTGAAATGTGTATAAAGGGGACTATTTTAACAAATCACTCATTCACCTCTGAGCCAACATATAAGCTCATGAAGTCCAAACACTACCTGTATGATTTTGCATAAAAAAAGTTTATATATTTTTGATCCATGTTGCTGCTGGAAGCCTAAAAGCAAGCCAAATTTTCTGGGGTCTGTTAGCCTAACAAACCAGATCTGAGGGTATCAGCTGAAATGCACTACTGGCATATGTGCTCAGAAGGGGCACTTTGTATTGCCACATCTATATGGTCAGATTCTGCCTGATGAGCCCAAACAGCACAATGTTTGGTTGGGGGGGAGGTATGCAAGAGTACAATCTCCTACTCTGCTGGGGGTGGCAACCTGGAGCTAGCCAGCACAGCCCATCAGGTAGATGCACCAACCAATACAGTGCACATCCCAGCCAGCCTCCACTGGGCTTCTATGGAGTCCCAGACTTAAAACTGAGCCTCCCAACAAACGTACACATCCCTGGGGGGAGTGAATCCCAGCTTTGGTGCATAACAACTTCTTGTGGGAACAGCAGAATGCCAAACTGAATCTCTCTGAGCTTGCACGGATTAAATAAAGCCATTATTTTATTGTGTCCTATCACTCCCATTAGTGAGCCACATACAGTAGGCTTGAGGAATCAATTATTTTCTTCTCCACAGAATGGATTTATTCACAAAAATTCCATAAGGGAATCTGCAAACTAACATTCATCAGTGTCAAGCTGCTGTAGTGCACAAAGTGACATAGAAGCATATTCTCAGTATTGACTGGTATCTGACAAACCCTCAACTCACGAGAGAGATTTTTAGCTGCTCTATTTCAGAGCACAGCATTAGGAACACTATTTTTCCCCTCAGCTAATATGCCACCATTAGCTAAAGGGAAAAATAGAAACAACATTAATAAAAATTGGAGTGGCAGCAGTAGATCCTAATAAGATGCATAAAAATATATTAAGGAAATAAAATAATTGTTTATAAGGTTTGTGTGTATGCTTGAGATAATAAAGTTGGATGCCTGTGTGTGTATGTATGTTATTATGTACAAAGTTTAGTATTTAATTGAAATTGCTGTCAGCATCCATCTGATTGATCACCGTATGTAGAACGAAATCACTTAAGCCACCTCCAAATGTATGATACTACAGTATTGGTTATTTTAATGTACATACTTGTGCTCATAGAATTTGTGTTTCTGTTTCTTAATATATGCTTTTAAGATCTATTGTATTAAGGAATATTGGTATGTTAAATAGAGAATATTTTGTTTTCAATGACTACTGCCTAAGTGTCAATCCTTTAAGCGGAAGGCTGTATCCATCCTCCCAAGGGTAAACAAAGTTAGTTAGTTCTGGAGAGTTTCCTGAAGGTCATAGGGGAACTCCTGGTAAAACCCTAGCTATTCCTCTAGGGTGGGCCACCTCCTTTTATGTACCAAAACAGACAACAGAGTTACTGGAATAGGCAAACCATTGTGGGGGTGCTCCAAGTCTGATTTTGGGGGTATCAAGGACATTATATTAGTATCAATGTAAACCCTGGTTCTGTATTTGAAGGACTGAACAAAACTGGTGCAACAATGAAAGCACTGACAGTGACAATAACTTATAAGCTTGACATTCAAATAGTCTTTTAAATGTATATCTGTTTTGAAGTGTGGTTGATTATTTAACCATTATGAATCCATCAGAGAAAACAATTCCATCCAGAGGGTGGAACTTGATGAAGGATATATGTTATAAACATTTTTATATGAATAATTAGTTACACAAATCAAAACACATTACCAAAGGCAAGCAAACTTGGCAAATACCCACACTCAGCTGTAAGGCAGATGACTTGTGTAATCTTTCAGATTTATTTTTCTGTTGGCCAAACAATAATCTACTTACCATATTTAATATTTCTCTCTGAACATTTTATTTTTCATTGTTATATTCATGGGATCGATAAGGATTTCATATGTTCAGGAAGCAATGGCATACTAGGAAGAGTCAGAAACATGGTATTGTTTGCTATTTGGTTTGCAAATTCTTCTAGTAAAAGAAGGAATGGTACCAACACCCAAAAGACAAAGGTGTTAACCGAGTTTGATGGTATTGTT
Organism: Chelonia mydas; assembly: GCF_015237465.2. Taxonomy (NCBI): domain Eukaryota; kingdom Metazoa; phylum Chordata; order Testudines; family Cheloniidae; genus Chelonia; species Chelonia mydas. The sequence continues at coordinate 49,233,710 of NC_051251.2, read as the reverse complement.
TCCTGAGTGAAGATGACTGCAGCCCAGGTCCATAGCGTATATATATATTTTGGTTGTGTTACTTCAACCATATTTATTATATAGACAATAAAAAGCTTTTTTTTTCTTTAAAAGGAATTTTCTACTATAACACTTTTTAAAGCAATCCTTTATAATCAAATTGCCAAAGCCAAAATGCTGTGACTTATTTCTTCAGAGAAACATCTTAAAGGTCATAGGAAATATTCTGTTTCATGTGAAGCACATTAAAAAGTGTGAGTCTACTTTTCTGTTAGCCAAAGCTAAATCTATCACTTTGACAAAATGACCATTTAAAACAAAAAATATATTTTGATGGACATTTCCTTCCTCTGTACATATGTAAGTTACATCTCATGCATTCACAACTTTTGGTAGCTGTTTAACTTAGTAATAACTCATAATCAAGTGTCTCTGTTGTACTGTGGACCAAGTATGGAGCTCAGCTTCCATAAACTCAAAAGTCTAAACAATCAGGTTTTTTTTTAAGCCTGTTTAACACCTCTGTGCTGCATGGCCTACTAACAAAAGTAGCAAAAAAGAGGCACGTTAGCCAATGTGATCAAATTTACTATTTGTTTTTAAAAACTTTTAAAAATGAATGAACTTAACAGTACAGGTCATTCCTTCTAAAAGTACCTTTTCTGCAAAAGGCGCCATTTGCTCATATTTACAAAAGTATTTTCATTAGACATCAAGTTTTATCCTAAATACACCTTTGTGAATCAGGAATAGCCTATGATAGAGAGCCAAATTTGACTCAATATGCATTGAGTAACACATGAAAGGGAAGATTTTTGCAGACTTAACAAGTGTCTGGAGTTGATACCAAGTCCCTGATTATTTCCAAGAACACATTGAGACTAATGTGGTGAAACTTTATACAAAACAGGAATTACTACGGTCAGGGCTCCAGTAAAAGTTATGTGTAAATACTACACAATAGCCTGCTGGTCACTCCAGTTAGGGACAAGATTTTGGAAACTTTTTAACAATCGCTACCCAGAAATATGCCTACAAAAAATAAAATACTTTCTTTTTCTGAGTGCCTAAATTTCTAACTGTGCACCCCAAGAGGTGTACCCCAAGAATGAAAAATTTAAACAAACCATTGTAGCATTTCTTAGTGACAAATTCACATTTTATATCCAATGCTCTGTTGAAATCATAATCCTTAGTCTGCACGTTAAGAAATGTAACTTTACCTGATACTAGAAAACCATTTTGACTGCTCCTTATAAATCCAACATTGCAAATTTACAAGAAGCAAAGAGGAAAGAGTGCATAAACTGCTAGAATAAAGCAAGAACACTGAACACACTGTGTTTCAATTTATAGGAATCAGTGGTCTCTCCTCTCTTTTTTTCCAGATATTGGTTTGACTATCTTTCTTAGTTACAGGTGGTCTACCTCTTTTTTTAGCTGGAGGAGTATTGGACTCATGACCTTTTGTTGTGTTTTTTTTCCGAGGTGGTTCTTCAGTGTGCTGTTCTAGGACCTGCCTACTTCCTCCGTCCAATAGGTGTCTCACAGACTGATCATCAGGGCTACAAACAGTGGTCCCACTTTCGCTGCTGCTCAGATCCAAATCTTCCAAATAAAGGATCTTAGAATGATGCATGCTTTTAATGAAAGTTTTCTCTCTCTCCAGTTTTCGACTGGGATGATGCTCATTCATGTCCACGCCAGAGTCCAGGCTGGTGTCATTACTTTCTGTTTTCCTGCCCTTTTTCAGATCTATAAAAGAGTGCCTCACTTGAGCGACTGGCTTTCCATCTAGTGACACGAACCATGCTCTGGGGTGTGGGGATGGTTTTCCTTTAGAAAGCTCCAATAACGTTTGCTCTGAAATACCTTGAAGTTCAGATGAAAATGGTGTCATAACTGCTTCGTTCAGTGTCCCAGGAACAGAGACAGACTCCAGCAAATTATTGGTATACCGACCCCAGTTTGAAGTTTGTGAAGATAAGCCCTGTTGACCATCTAATGTGGCTCTCTCATCTCTGGAAGTGGGGGGCTGGAGTGGAGAGTGCATTGGCATTTTGGGTAGTGTCTGTATATAGCTGTTTCGATTCGTGGGCTCCATCATTGGGCTGTAGACTAATTGCCCTTTTCTTGGCAAAGTAGCTGACTTAGCCACATGCAATTGCTCCGGAGAGTGGAACAGGTCAGAGGTTTGAAGGATGGCAACAGGCTGACTGTAAATATGCATTAGTTGTTCTGGGATATGGGAAAGCCCATACATCTCTTCGTTCACTGCAAGATATCGGTTTTGGTCTTGAATGTCCCTGGGAGATTGAGAAACACTGCTGTTAATGTGCTTTGGCTGCTGTAATTGTCTAACTCCAACATTAGGCTCCAAGGACTGGGCTGAATTCCTCAAGTGACCACTCTGATTGGATGATTGATATGAAACATTTTCTGTGTAGATTTTAAAATTGTCCCAGGCTTTTTTGTCCTCTGTTTCCATAGAAGTCTTTCTGTGAGGGCTATAGGAGGAAAGCTTGGGCATGTATAATTGTGACTTATCCTCTAGCTTTACTGACCCCTTCACAGCACTGATGTGATTTATGTGAGTTGTTGATGTTGTCTGGTCTTTTTTTAAGACCTCCAGTTTAGTTGTATTTTTTTCCCTCCTATGTGATTGGCCACATTTATCCCTATCGGGAAAAAAAAAGGGGGGGGGGGGGGAGAGAATTGTAGGACATATGATTCAAAACACTAGTGATGAGCACAGATTGCACTTAAGACTTCACAGACTAAAAGGTATGATGTACAATTTGAAAGCCAGTAGGTACCAACTTAAACCTGTTCAAAAACCACTGAAATCATTTGTGATTACACTGCATATTAACGTAGTGTACATATTTAAATTAGTACGTTTGAAAAAGACTTTAAACACATGCACTTCCTAGATATTACAAAGAAAACAATTATTTTGTCTCAAAAGAGCCCCATTTGTTAACTTTAAACTCCATCCATACTGAGCATATTAAAGCTTTTCTTTTTCCTTACCTGCAGTAACAGAGAAGAACAGTGAAGAATCCAACGATAATGACTATAGTACCTCCAAGTATGGCTGTAAGGAACACTGTGTGATAGGCTGTTATGTCCTTGGAAACTGCATTAACAATAGAGTCTAGATTTTTTAAACACAAAACCAAACAAATTAGATGTCAAGAACTAAGAATTGTGTTTCTCATGCAAAACTGCATTTGATAAATTGCACTGTAGTTTTCTAGCTGTTGTTCTGCTCCCTTGCTATTGGTCATTTTAGCCATTATGGAAATGTGGGAACCAGCACCAATATCAAATCACACTTCAGGGGCTGATGTCACAAACACTGACATACTACCTTTGCTCAATTCCAGCCAAATGGTGTTCATGCTATATGTCCGAATTTGTTTCAAAATCCTAGTCCCTGAACAGAGCTGCTGTCACATCATGTCACATTAATTTTAAAATTCTGAAACCACATTTTCTCTTTCAAAAGTTGTCATATGAATCCCCACTCCAGGGATAAGTACAACTTTATTTGTGCAAGCTCAGATTCTTCTATATAAGCTGTAACCACTGTGGCCAATCAATCCAATCCCATCCTCCTCCCCACACAGTTCCAGGGGCTAAAACAGACAGAGGGTTCCAACAGCTTTTTAGTTCATTATGTTGATACTTCTCTTCTAGAGTATGCCCAGAAGATGGCAGTAATATATATACCTAACATGGTTTGGCTCTGTCTCCCTCCAAAAATGTATCTGACAAGAGGTCTGAAAATGGGGAAGATGAGGGAGACCATGTCTGCTCTGAGGCACCAGCTGATCCGGAAGAATACTTTTTCCAACTTATTGGAAACGATTCCACAAATCATATTTCTTCTTTCGAAGTATGCTGGGTTGCAGGGCCGTCCTTAGGCATATGCAACATACGTGGCTCCATAGGGCACCTGAAAATTTGGGGCACCTCCTAGCTCTTCCTATCCCTGTTCTGACCCTTCCTGCAGGCTCCCACCACAGCTGGCTGCTGGTGAGTCTTCCTCCAGGGGGTATCTAATAACTTAAAAGTGAAAAAGCCTTCCAGCCTGCCAGATCAATTAGCACAACATTGAAACGGTTAAAGAGCCATTCAAGTGGCAATGAAGCCATTTAACAGGCATTTGCTAAGCCCCAGGTACATACTGTCAATTTCTGAATTTACTGACAAAAACAGTTGTGCATTACTGTAATACTTACTCAGAACATGTTAGTCCATAGGACCTTAGTTTAAAATTTGCTTTAAAAATATTTCATTAGTGAGTTGGTGAAGATTATAAAATCACATCTCTAAAAAATCCTTGCATAGATTTTTAGATGCACGATCCTCTTTAGCCTTAATGCTTGGATCTTCAGACATGTAGTTTTTTAAATAAATCCCTCAAAAGACCACCTTTATCTAAAATACACATTTTAATTTTAATTACAATAGTAAAAAAGAACTTGCTTCCAAAGTCTTCCTGTCCTTCCCTTTCTCCCTTCACCCCCCACTCCCCTGGCTGAAGAGAGCCCTGAATGGGACAACACCCCTTTCCTTCTAGATAGGTACACAGAGTTTCTCTTTCTTTACTTATGACTATCCGATGAACTAGTTTTACGAGAACCCTCCAGCAAAATCAGTACCTAGTAAGATATCAAATCCTTTGTTATGCCTAAAATCTTTGGAAACATGTTTTTTAAAGTTGCTGAAATTTCATAAACATGTCTATTGTTATGGAGATCACACAGAGTAAATTAGTGTTCCCTTCTTCTAAAAGCAATGAACCTTGTTATGAACACATTAAACCTCTGTGACTGATTATTTTAAAATAATGTCTTTGTTTCAGTGAGTTAAATATGTAGTAATCTGGAATGATTACTTTATGAAGGCTTAAGAGTACATTTAAAATACAAAATCATCTTAGAAATACTGATTAAGAAAATGTAAAACAGAGAAGAGCTGCATTATGTATTCCATAACATTTAATGTTGTATTCAGCAAGACGGCTGACTCGCCCTTACTACAAAGTTTTTGCAAATAAATCTCTGACAAACTTCAGGGCATATCAAAAAACCTGCGACTGACATTTTTTATTCCCAAGTTTAGTGCTTTTAATTAGGTACGTTCTGCATGTCCAGTCTTCACCACCTGGCATGCAGCGGAAAACATGCTCCGTTTTCTTTAGAAAGAAATTGCAGAAGAGTATTTTTTTCAAATGTCATTTGCTTCGTTTGGGTTCAGGGATTTGGCTGGAAGGGAGTGAGCAGGGAGATGGAGGGAAGAGAGGAGGGAGACAGTGGGGAGAGGACAGGGCCTGGGCAGAGGGGGACGGGGCCTGGGGTGGAGCAGGACTGGAGCCTGGGTGGGGCCACAGACAGAAGAGATGGGCTGGCGGCAGCTTCACCCACCACGCATGAGAGCAGATAAGAGCGGGTCAGCTCCCGCACACCCAATGTGCGCTGCAGTGTCCTTAGGCAGGAGCCGTATTCACAGAATCGAATGCGCCGGTGCTGCGCATTGTGCGTGAGGAAGAGGGTATGGGGGTCTCTGCGGGGAACTGACTCTCCACCGCTGTGAGTTGGGCCGGGTGGCTCGGTATCCTTTGATGCCGCCGCCGTGAGGCAAGCCCAGGCTGCCGTTGGGCATAGGGGCACCAGTTTAATATTACTGCGTAGGGCCCCATAAATACTAAGGACAGGCCTGCTGGGTTGTGTTCCCTGCAATCCCCAAGCCAACTGTATCACTAGCAGTTAAAGGACACAAGTACGCACGTGTATGTTGTATACAGAAGCAGAAGCACCCTAAGAATTCCATCTTATTAACAATGACTCATCAGATTGAAGCCACCTGCATACCAATTTTTCCTCTATTTTTCAACAAGCAAATTATACTGACAAACAGCTATTAAGTTATTATTTGGATAATGTAATGATTTTTGTGTTCTAATAATATGCAATACCTCTGGTTCCAGGCACTGGCGCTGCTACCCAGTATCCCAAGTGCGGCGCAACATACGTCCATACTAAATGGTCATTTGCATTCTTCACCATTCCCAGCCCACGATTTACCCAGGCACCTGAAAAAGAAGGCAGCCATTAAACATATCACGGGACATGGTTTTGTTTTATATATGGTTCTACCACTGAAAAAGGCATTACATAAAGCAAGTCATCAGAAAAGTATGGAAAATCAAAAAGGAACCATTTAAAATCAAGCTCTTCTGGGACTTTCATCTTATATACTAACCCTGTCGACACACAAACTTGTATGACTTAACTAAATCTTTTTCTACACCCGATTTAGATATTTCAGTGCAATTCTATGAGTGGACAGTTATTTTCGAAGAAGAATAACTAAAGTCAATCTAGTGGTTTGTTAAATGACTTTAGCCAGTTTTATTCCACAATAATAATAATAATTAATAATAAAAAAGAGTCCACACACAGACTTGCACCAAAATAATTTTAATTCATACCTTCTGCTACTTTAGTGCAAGGCTTAAATTTATTAAGGATGGGTAACTTAAGCACAACTAATAGAATTTCCAGCACTAGTTATTAGTGTACAATGGACAAGCAATGGTAATCCACTAAAACTGCAACGGGATCAACAATACCTACCTTGAACATTTTTTTTCTGTTTAAATTGTCTAAGGCTGAAACAGCTCAATTAGCCCAAGGAAGACTTATTGTTAGGCCACAGATCCCACACCATCTGTTTTGCAGTGCAAAACAACAGGTTTTGGGTCATGTCAAACTTCTGCAAGGTAGGATACTGCACTTGCATACTGTGAAGAGCTTGCAAAGAAGTTTGCTTAGTAACTGTGGATACATTTGTTGTGTAACAATCTGTGAAATTCTCAAGAGGAAAAAACTGGATGAGAATGTAGTGAGGCAGAGTGGACTCCCTCTGAGCCTGACAGGGAGGAACTGCCCCCTGGTGGGAGAAGCCGGGCCAGCCCTGCCCCCAGTAACAGAAGCAAAGGGATGGGACAGGAAGTGTAAGAGGCAGGCCCTCCAGCTCAGCTGGGCTGGAACCAGGGAAGGAGGCAGATGTGTCTGCCGCGCAGCGGAACTCCAGACCAGGGATCGAGCGGTGCAGCACCCTGCCCCTGGAGGAGACTGACTGTGGAGAGGAGCTGTGGGGACTGCCAGCCACTGTTTACCCAGAGGAGACTGAGGACTCTCCGGCAACAGAGCCCTGCCAACAGACTGTGGTAGGAAGTAGTCCAGGGAAGCCAGACATTAGTCCAGTTGTGTTGCTGGGAGACAAGTCAGCGTGTTTCAGTGATTTCCCTGGTGACCCAGTGTTGGGACCACCCGCCACTGTTAGGACCCCGGACTGGGACCTGGTAGAGTAGGGGGGGCCTTGGTACCCCTGCCATAACCCCACCCCTGGGGTGGTGGCCTATTCACAGTAGGTGGAGCGCCTGTTGCGTTTGGGGCTTGCACCAGCCAGGAGGCTGTGAGCCCTAGGCTGTGAATTGCTAGGAGGCGCAGGCTAAAGAGTGCTTGTTATTGTGCCCTGCCCAAAAGGGCCTGGGCTGTAGACTTAATTGCTGCTGCCCAGCCAGGAGTCTAAGCTAACTTCTAATTCCCTGTGATTTGACTATTCGAGGTAGTAAGTCAGCGTGGCCTCCCTCCAAGCCTAACAGCAAAGCATGGCCACAGACCCACTACAGAGAACCATTTTACAAGGTACAAAATGGTGAAGTAAGGTAACAGATGAGAAGACAGCACAATTCGTCCCACTCCAAGCCATCCAGTCATTTGTAAGGTGTGGGGGCTGTGTATAATGTGAAGGAAAGAAGAGGGTAACAATCGATATACAAAGCCATATGTTTAGTAAAAAGGAAATTATTCCATGTTTTAGAGGTAGTTTTATGAGAGGTACAACCGAGATTCTCATGAGAATTAATCTCTGTAAAAGTCCTACCTGGAGTGAGAATAAAAATATCTATGCAAAGTAACAAAGATTTGTAATCACCTTTAAAATTAGAGAGTTAGCATTCTTTAATTTTTTTACTTTCTACTCCATAGGAAACAGCATGTACTAAGAAAAATTTATAATTTAATTGTCCTTTAGTACCCTTTAAACAGAGTGATGTAATTTTCAGTTATCTTATAACAAGTCTGAAAAATCAGTTTAACTACATGTTGAGAACAAGAGTACTTTAAATATTATTGATGCAAATACTTCAGTAACAGTCAAGAAAAGGATTAGCTCTATATGAATTAGAATAGTATCCATGGTAGCTGGGATACAATTACATAGGCTTATATTTCCAGGCATAAGCTAATTGCCAGTGAGAGTCAGGACCACCTGCCAATATAGTATTGCAAGATGAGCTGCATTATGGAGGTTTCTGCCTTCCTCTAGTGCATCTGAGCGGGTCAACAAGATCACTGGTCTATTTCAATTTAGTTGTTACTGTAAATATTTGACAGGAGATATTTATATGTCGGATTACAGCAAAAGAAAAACTCTAATTTAATTCTATTATTTCTCCTATATAACTTTTACTTTCTTAACTGTTTGCAATAATCATAAAATAATAATAATAGTAATAAAACAGACTAAAGCTATGTCTGTCCCAGTATTAACATTTAATTTCAAGTGAACGTTAGGGGTATGACTCTGGAGCATAATATATTCAAATAATTCTTAATTTTGAATGTCAGTGAAACTATCAGCCAAGACACCATCATCATGCTTAAATTTACATCAGTTTTAAAAAGTCTATCCTGTCCCAAATACTTATGGAATTGTGAAAATAAAGATCAACATGTGATCGATCATTAAAACTACTCTTTGATATAACTCATTTACATACGTATGGTTCATGGCTGAATTCATCAAAGCAGGGATATACTTTTGAAAAAACAAACATGCAAGTTAAAACATTTACAACCAGGAAAATCCTGCTAAAATATCTATGACCCTACTTGAAAAAAAACCAAAACAAAACCAACAGGTTTTAGTGGTATATATTATTCAATACATGCACTCAGATTCAAACTACTCCACATCACACTAATACTACATATTGCAGTGTATGATATACATCATTAAAGTGGGATTCCAAAGTATATAGCAGACATACCAGTTTTCATATCAAATGTCCATGCAGGTATAGCATCTCCTGATTTTACCCTACTTGTTGGTAGAAGAGGCAGCGTAATATGAATTGGACCAGTCACTTTCAATTCTTTCCCAGCTGAAAGGAGGTTTACACATATTGCAGCAAGAGGGGTCAATTCAATGCTTTTAAAACCTAATCAACAGAAGGAATAATTTGTCCATAAGTAATACACACTCAAGAATATATTTACTATTTTTTTAAAAATGGGTTTTTATTTGTAACTGAAGGCAAGCCATCATGAGAATGTATGGTCTGTACCACGAGATGTCAATATAACTTGAGAAAACTCAAGTCTCAAGCATTTCACCTCTTCAATGAATATTTTTTAATAATTGGTACACAGCAATTCCTATTTAAGGCCTGTAAAAGAGAAATATATCTTTTAAATAGAGCTGGTTCGACAGTATTCACAGAATTCAATATTAAGCAAATCTGACTTTTGGGGAGTGATACCTGGTACCAAGTACTTTAAATCTCAGATACCAGACTAGCTATTCTATGTTGAATATTGCAGACCAAGTCGAATGATTTGTGAATCCACACATATTAAGGGGTGTTCTGTTACAGATTAATCAAACTGAAGCTCCAGTATTCATGATATATTTGCATGTCTTTTCCAGTATTTAAGTAGCTCTGTTAATAAAATTTACTGAAAGCATTAATTTGTTAATTTAGAAGTTTCTGTAGCGTTAATCATGAGGTACAGTACTTATGGCTTGTCAAAATATTCAAAGGAACCACTGTGTTTGTACTGCTTTATTGTGCGGGCTGTAAATTTGTCTCCCTTCGTTCTTCTTGCACTAAACTTGCAATAACTGATACTATGTGATACAAATACTTCAGGATCCAGAGTGTGACAGGTTGCTCAAGAAAGACAAACAGAATTATTAAGTAGCAGAATGATATTAGAGCTTTGCACACTGTTAGAAACTAGTTGCGAGACAACTGTCAGTGTATCAGATATCAGCCTCTACCGGCTATAAAATATAGTCCTGAAGGAATAGGCTCTATGAATAATTTAAAAAGACACCAGACAGAATTTAAGAGAAGAACACCGCTTATCTCTGATGCTTCAAGTTCAAAAGTTGTATTATAAACAATTTTTTTAAATCTTCAAATGTCCACACACACATAGGATACTGGTATTTGTGAGAATTTTGATTAAATATAAATTAAACTAGAATATGAAACTCAGATAATTTGGCTAGAAGCCACGGGAAGGACATCATCCAATTCATATTAATGAAACCATAAAACTGCAGTGAATTTTTAAGAGACTTGTTGTACCTTAGGCATTGGGAAGAAAAGAAAAAAAACATTTAGGCAGGATGGAAGAAAGGGTACAGCATGGTGATCTCTTGGATACCAACATAACTATGTGGATTAGAAAGTAAGCGTGAATAAATATTAGGAATGCAGTTAGTGGCTTATTTCAGAGTGCATTAAAAAGGTGTAGCACTACAGATGTACAAAGTATTACCACTGTTACTACTACCGCTACCACCACCACCACCAGAGGTGAAAGTAAGCCTGTCCAGTCCAGCATACCAGCAAGAGCCCGTACACAGCCGACCATACTGGCAGGGTGCAGCTTCCCCAGGCTGGCAATTTAAAAGGGCCCTGGGCAGCAGCAGCCAGAGCCCCAGGCACTTTAAATTGGCGCCAGAACCCCGTTGCCAGAGCCCCTGGCCCTCTAAATCGCTGCCAGAGCCCTGGGGCTCCTGGGGATTCAAGCTCCCCGCCCCTTCCGGTTGAGGCCACACCCCTTCTGGTTGAGGACCCCGCCCCTGCGTACCGGTAAGTCTTTTAAGATACTTTCCCCCCGACTACTACCAACCCATGAAACAACTTAGAACTGTTTCAAAATGTATTTTTACTCACTGAAACAGATGTGGAGAACATACTTTATTTCTTCAATTGCTCTCCATATATTTAAAGTGCCTGTTTGGTATCACCAGGCTTACATGGATTAACTGCAAGTAAATCAATAATGCTGCATGGATTAACTGTCTGCAAGTCAAATGATAGTTTCTGTGTTATCCTTATGTGGGTGGGTGGGGCAAAGTGCTCACGCTGACTAGGTAATAGAATTAAAGTGAAAAATATAGGCAGATCCTCCACTGGTATAAATTGATGAAGCTCCATTGACTTCAATAGCCCTAACCCAGTTTACACTACTTGAGGATCTCGCCATAGAATTGTGAATGCATTCTGGAAAGTTGTGAACACCTTCAACTCCCAATAAAATCAATGGGAGCTGAAAGTGTTCTGCACATTGCAGGATCAGACCCTACTTTGGTTGCACTTAGGGGTTATATAGTATGTGTGGAACCCCCAGAGAAGGAAATCAGCATACGGCCCTCAGTACCACTATTTATGCCTGTGGAAAAGAGGTGTTTATTATGTTCTTGAATGATATCTAAAGTGATGTAAATTACTCATCTACAATTATAACATGTATTGGTTCAATCCAGCTCTCGTGAAAGTCAAAAGGAGTTTTGCTATTGCATGAAATGGGAGCAGCATCAGGCCCTCGTGACTACAGGGGAAATGTATATTTACATAAGCACAGACATACTTGTATTATGTTTTTTAAAGTGCAGATTCTAACAAATTTAATATACCTGATTTATTTAGAAGAATTCCTGTTGTATACAGAAAATTGTCCACTTTCAAAAACTGCTGTGGCACTGTCAAATAGGCTGTCACGTTTGTAATATGGTGGCTTACAGGAAGTTTTATTAAAATTTTGGGAAACTGAACACTTGGTTGAGATTTGGCATCTGGAAAAAAAGAGTAACATTTTAAATTAGCAATAATTCAATCTGAATTAATGCTTTCTATGGCCAAACAGCCCAGAAATCCTTTGTGCAAAACACTGCTTCAACCCCCTACTCTCGAGTGTTTGCAATTGTCTAGATTTAGGCCAGTACTTGCCGCTAGAATATATACAACAGTATCTGAAAACAGAATAATTTCTTCTTGCTCCCATCCCTAATCCTTGGCTTCTCTAAACACTCTCTGCTACAGCAAATGTTCTCCAGCTTCAATCTTTCCTGAGGCAGATACATTTCAAATAACTATCTTGGGTAACCATATTGAAGACTACCAGAGCCTTTCAATGCAGTGGAATAATGCACATGCACGCCAGTGCAATGAGCTCCTCTGAGATTTCTGGTGTTTTTAATAGCGCTGGTTCTCCACAGGACATGTCTTCAATCCATTAATCTCGCCCCCCCTCCACCTCCCACCCCTACATGTACAGAGTGCAAAATCAGCAGCTTTCTATTCAGACTCCCTTGTGATTTGAGATGAGAAGGTCAGAAATAAATAATAAATACAGGGATAATAACCTAATGTCTACATGGCTGTAAATAACACTCACATCCGTGGAAGGCTGGAAGATTTGGAAGGAGCTTAGCTTGCTACAATAAATATAGAATCTGAGGGCCAGCTCTTCAGCTGGTGTAAATCAGCATAGCCCCAATTCAGTGGAGCTGTGTCAATTTACACCAGTTTGGAATTTGGCCATAAGTAATATGTCTATTTATTTTTAGTGGAAACCGGTGCCAGAAGCCATTGCTTTGCTAATTAAAAGCTGGCTATTTGTGCACAAGGTGGAAAAACATTCATGAATAACCCCTTAAGTGCACAGAAAGCAACACCATCATTTGGGAGGTCACTGACTTCTCCACACAGAATTTGTTGGCAAAAAACAGTTGTATTAATTAGTTAAGGCACATAGTTTTCCATACAAAAAGCGTTTACATCCTATCTCATGTAGTGCTGTACTTACCAGACAGTTTTCCAGTGATTAGAACTGTATCTTCAAACAACCATATATTAGCTTGGCTTTGTGGGAACAGTGAAAGTGTTACAGATGAGTATACTGTGGAAAGACAGACATTAAGAATATCTGATTACATGTGTAAAAGTTTCAAAGAAAGTTGTGATCAAACATATGGTTCCAAAGACAGGTAAAAAAATGGAGAAAAAGAAAGAAGGTATGGGAAGACCAAAGGACTAAGCGGTCCCACTAGTCCAGGGATGAATCATACTAGTTAGGCAGTGTGGACTACCAGTGTACATGGTGTACATGTTCTGTGGATTAAAGGATAGCTGGAGTTCCTGGACAGCCCATCCTCTTTTAAAAAAAAATAAAATAAAAAAAACAGGCACTTTAAAAACACACCCTAATAGAATTATTAAAAACAAAATGTGATAGTTAAAAGCAGGCCATTCATGATGAAACACTGCTGAAAACATAACTAAACTGACAGATGGAAGAGTTCAGAGCAGTAGCTCTGAGCCACCATCACATTTCAGCCTCTCGGTACCCCATAATCCTAACGTTTTCTAATATTCCTAGCTGGCCTTTCACTCACTCTGTTATGACCATGAAAAATACACACGTACGTGTACATATACTACATATATGTATGTATACATATATGTATATGCATATGCACATGCATTCACTTCCTTCAAATCATACCCCCACTGCAGTATAATCTCTCAGCGTGGACAGATAATTTCAACAACAGTTAAAAATATTTTTATTTCAGTTTTAAAAATACATGTTATAATTTTATCAAGTCTAAAGGGTCACTGACCTTTAATATCTGGCGTTCAATCATGACCGACTTTGACTTCATTCAGTCATGTACAGCTCATTACAATTAGGTGGATTACCCAAGGAAGAAAGAAGCTTCAACTGAACACAGTGTAATAATAGGACTTTAAAGGGTTTACTTACTTGGCATTCTCCCAGTCTTCCAAGGCAATGGTGTTAACATGTAGCCCTCTTTGTAAGATGCAATAGTTAAACTTAGACCTAACTTGTAGGGAACTTTTATCAATACTACTCCATTGTTTCCGGTGAGGGTGGAATTTGTCTTTGTGTAGTTAACAAACACTTCTACAATTGCTTGGGGTAGGTACTGATGACTGATGATGTCATTTACTTGAACTTTCAGCATAAACACAGATCCTATGAAAAAAAGGGGGAAAAAAAAGAGATAGGTCATAACCCATAATGACTAAGCATAATATTTAACTAAGCAACCATATTTGTCATACTTTAAATTACCAGGCTGATGACAGGCAAAAGTAACCATATTCTGTGGTTTACTGGTTGTCAGTTTTGCATATTTCTCTTTTTCCCACATCCCAAATTTTAGCATTCAAAATGCATTTGTCCAACAAGAATAATGTGATTGTTCAACAATAGCAACAGTGCAAAATTATGCTGATGGAATGCTTAGGGGATATTTTCTTTAAAGTACTTTTTAGTCCTTTTCTCTAGGTTTTCTTCTACCATCTTGCAAAGCCAGCTTTGTAGAAGTGATGTCATAGCTCAAAACCGTAACCTACGAAGAGGAAAAAAAGATAATGCCATTGGGACACAACATACTGAGATATGAAACTCTGAAGCAACAGATACTGCAGTTCCAAACCCAAAATAAATGATAGCTCCACTGGGACCCAGATTCTCCTGTACCTTGTATGAAAGAAGTATCATATTACAGTGTGCTGTGCATTTCCAATAGAATCTCAGCAACTCAGAACATTATTTATCCTATGGGATAGATTTAGAGTTGTCTGAGATAATTTAGGAATATTATGTGTTGACTTGTTTATCAGGATGTTTACTGTATGAAAATGCAGGTTTGGTTTGATAGGAGGTGGGAAAAACAAACAGGTTCCTGATAAGACCCTCCAGCTAAATGTTTCAAAGCCCTGGTCTACACTACGGGGTTAGGTCGAATTTAGCCACGTTAGGTCGATTTGCGTCTACACAACCAACCCCGTTCCGTCAATCTAAAGGGCTCTTAAAATCAACTTCTGTACTCCTCCCTGGCGAGGGGAGTAGCGCTAAAATTGACCTTGCTGGGTCGAATTTGGGATAGCCTCCAGGAGCTATCCCAGAGTGCGCCATTGTGACCGCTCTGGACAGCATTTTGAACTCCGATGCACTAGCCAGGTACACAGGAAAAGCCCTGGGAAATTCTGAATTTCATTTCCTGTTTGGTCAGCGTGGCGAGCTCAGCAGCACAGGTGACCATACAGTCCCCCCAGAATCGCAAACAAGCTCCAGCATGGACTGAAAGGGAGACACTGGATCTGATTGCTGTATGGGGAGAAGAATCTGTGCAGGCTGAATTCCGATCAAAAAGAAGAAATGCTAATATATATGCCAAAATCGCACAGGGCATGGTGGAGAAAGGCTACAACAGGGACACACAACAGTGTCGCGTGAAAGTTAAGGAGCTCATGCAAGCCTACCAAAAGACAAAGGAGGACAATGGTCGCTCCGGATCAGAGCCCCATATATACTACCCCACCGCTGTCGGTGGACACCTGCAAGGGGGGAGTCTCATGCAACAGGGAGGAGGATTTTGTGGATGAGGAGGAGAATGCACAGCAGGCAAGCGGTGAATCTGTTCTCCCCGGCAGCCAGGACCTTTTCATCACCCTGGAGCCAATACCGCCCAAGGCGGGATCCCCGACCCTGAAGCCGGAGAAGGCACCTCTGGTGCGTGCACATTTGTAACTACAGTACAGGGTTTAAAAGCAATAGTGTTTAATGTTTGATGTGCCCTGAAGAATTGGGACGCATTCGCGGCCAGTACAGCTACTCGAAAAGTCTGTTAACGCGTCTGGGGATGGAGCGGGAATCCTCCAGGGACATCTCCATGAAGCTCTCCTGGAAGTGCTCTGAAAGCCTTTGCAGGTGGTTTCTGGGGAGGGCTGCCTTATTTCATCCTCCACAGTAGGACACTTTCCCACGCCAAGCCAGTAGCAAGTAATCTGGAATCATTGCAGCACAAAGCATGGCAGCGAATGGTCCTGGGTTTTGGTCGCATTCAAGCAACATTCGGTCTATATCTTTCTGTTTTAGCCTCAGGAAAGTGATATCATTCATGGTCACCTGGTTGAAATAGGGGACTTTTTGTAAGGGAACAGTAAAAGGACCCCGTTCATGCTGGGTTGTTTGCACTTGGCTAAAAGGGATCATCCCGGAGAATAGCCAAGCGGCGAGGGGAGGGGTGAAGGGATCATCCCGGAGAATAGCCACGCAGTGGGGTGGGAGGAGGTGTGTGCTGCACATCCACCCGAAAACCACAGCCCCTCCTTTTAAATGTGAAACCCAACTGGTATTGCTTGCTATGGGAAAGGATGGCGCTGCAGTTTGAAACCATTCCCACATGTTATGAAGGTGTAAGAAGCCAACCCCACAAAAAAAGACTTACCATGGCTGCCCAGAAACAAAATTCTGTTGCCTAGCCGTTTGTGATGTGTCACCATACCGGCAGGCGCTCAATATAAAAGGCAAAATGCAACCTTGTAACTAAAGCACATGTGCTGTCTGCTACGAATTGCCTGATTCACTGTGAAAGAGCCTCCCTTCTGTTCTCAGAAATGTATCATCTTAAATTTTACTCTTTTTATCCCCCCTGCAGGTGCAAATGTTTCTATGCTCCGCCCATCATCTCCATCTCTGAGGTTATCGCAGATTAGAAAGCAAAAAGCAACACACTCACACTGATATGTTTTCTGAGCTCATGCACTGATAGGGCACAGCTTAATGCATGGAGGCATTCAGTGGCAGAGGCCAGGAAAGCATTAAGTGAGCGCGAAGAGCAGAGGCGATGCTGAGGCTAATGGGGGAGCAAATGGACATGATGAAGTGTCTGTTGGAGCTGCAGGAAAGCCAACAAGAGCACAGACCCCCGCTGCATCCATTGTATAACCGCCTGCCATCCTCCCCAAGTTCCATATCCTCCTCACCAGACGCCCAAGAATGCTGGGAGGGGAAGGCTCCGGGCACTCAGCCACTCCAGAGGATGGCCCAAGCAACAGAAGGCTGTCATTCAACCAGTTTTGTTTTGTAGTGTGGCTACAAAAAGCAATGTGGCCTTGTCCTTCCCTCCTCCCGCACCCCACCCCACCCGGGCTACCTTGTCAGTTATCTCACTTCTTAAAAAATTAATAAAGAAAGAATGCATGGTTTCAAAACAATAGTTACTTTATTTCCTTTGCCAGCTGTGATCAAAAGGGGGGAGGGTGGTTGGCCTCCAGGGAAGTAAAATCAACAAAGGGGGCGGGTTTGCAGCAAGGAGAAACACACACAGCTGTCACAATGTAGCCCAGCCAGTCATGAAACTGGTTTTCAAAGCCTCTCTGATGCGCAGCGCGCCTAGCTGTGCTTTTCTAATCGCCCTGGTGTCTGGCTGCTCAAAATCGGCTGCCAGGCAATTTGCCTCAACTTCCCATCCCGCCATAAATGTCTCCCCCTTACTCTCACAGATATTATGGAGCACACAGCAAGCAGCAATAACAATGGGAATGTTGGTTGCGCTGAGGTCTAACCTAGTCCGCAAACAGCACCAGTGAGTTTTTAAACATCCAAAGGCACATTCTACCACCATTCTGCACTTGCTCAGCCTATGGCTGAACTGCTCCTTACTTCTGTCCAGGCTGCCTGTGTACGGCTTCATAAGCCATGGGATCAAGGGGTAGGCTGGGTCCCCAAGGATAACTATTGGCATTTCAACATCCCCAATGGTAATTTTCTGGTCTGGGAAGTAAGTCCCTTCTTGCAACTGCTTGAACAGCCCAGAGTTCCTAAAGATGCGAGCATCATGCACCTTTCCCGGCCATCCCACGTCGATGTCAGGGAAACGTCCCTTGTGATCCACCAGTGCTTGCAGCACCATTGAGAAGTACCCCTGGCGGTTTATGTACTGGTTGGCAAAGTGGTCCAGTCCCAAGATAGGGATATGCATTCCGTCTATCGCCCTACCACAGTTAGGAAACCCCACTGCAGCAAAGCCATCACTATGACCTGCACATTTCCCAGAGTCACAACCCTTGATAACATAATGTCAGTGATTGAATTGGCTACTTGGATCACAGCGGTCCCCACAGTAGACTTGCCCACTCCAAATTGATTCCCGACTGACCAGTAGCTGTCTGGCGTTGCAAGCTTCCACAGGGCTATCGCCACTTGCTTCTCTACTGTCAGGGCAGCTCTCATCTTGGTATTCCTGCACTTCAGGGCGGGGGAAAGCAACTCACAAAGTTCAAGGAAAGTGTCCTTACGCATGCGGAAGTTTCACAGCCACTGTGAATCATCCCACACCCGCAACACTCTGCAGTCCCACCAGTCTGTGCTTGTTTGCCGGGCCCAGAATCGGCGTTCCACTGTATCAACCAGCCCCACTGCTGCCATGATGTCCCAACTGCCACAGCCCATGCTTTCAAAAACGTCTGTGTCCATGTCCTCATCACAATCGCCCTTGTGCTGGCGTCTCTTAGCCCGGTTCTGCACATGCTCCAGGATAATGCATGAGGTGTTTACAATGTTCACAACAGCAGCGGTGAGCTGAGCGGGCTCCATGCTTGCCATGGTATGGCATCTACAGGAGAGCAGAGTTGCAGCGAAAGTGGTGGATGATGACAACATGGAGAAATTTGCTATTGAGACTGCTTCTCCTACTCTTGTAAATAAGCTCAGAGTTGCAGCGGAAGCGGTGGATGATGTCGGTTAGCAGTCGTACTGCATCGTCTGCTGACAGCAGCATCCAGGACAAAACAGAAGCAGTGACGGTGAGCTGAACTGAGCGGGCTCCATGCTTGCCGTGGGATGGCGTCTGCATGGAAAAAAGGCGTGAAATGATTGTCTGCTGTTGCTTTCATGGAGAGAGGGGCGACCGACGACATGTATCCAAACACACTCACGACAAGCACTCCACCGACTTAATGCACTTAGTGGGGACATACATAATCAACTGTAAAAAACTGATTTCTTAAAACCAACTTCTATAAAATTGACCTAATTTCGTAGTGTAGACATACCCAAAATGTCTAAGAGACAATGCCTGGGCTATTGAATGGGATGATCTCACTTCCTTGGCTCCAGTCAAGTTACACAGCTTGTTTTGCCAATATGGAACAAAAGAATTACGAACAGTTTAAACGTCTCTGTCAAGAAGGGAAGCAGTTGTTTGAGGACACACAAACAGACCCTGCTGGAAAGTCTGAAGCAGTTAGGTCTTCTTAGGCTTCCAACACAATGGATAGATAAGCCTTAAATAAGGTAAGCATTTTGGGGCAGGACTGACTTTTTGTTCTGTTTGTACAGCATCTAGCACAACAGGGTCCAGATCCCTGACTGGAGCTCCTAGGTGCTATACGAAGAGAAATAATAAGTAATAATACTAGACATGTGTAGATAATTTGTTGTTTTAAAACCCCTTCTCTCTTATTTTATGCGTTGTTCCTATGGTTAAAATAAACAATACTTTTTCTTTTAGAAGGCCATTTTGGGTCACTAGATCCATTGGTCACAGACGCTCGAAGGGATGAACTGCAACTACCCAAACCCAGTCGGACCTGTTGGGTTAAACATGTTTCATCTACAGAGTACTGTAGGACAGGACCTGGTCTAAGAATGGAAGAAACGCATAATTCCACGGAGGATGAGAATACATAAGAAGGTGTTTGCCATTGCCTCTGCTTCTGCTAAATGATCCAGATCCAGAGAGATTTCCTGCATCATCACCAGAGTTTATGACGGGGCCCCAAAACCTATTGAAAAGGTCTTTCCTTAATACAAGAACTCACATCACCACAAGTCCTCGTACAGAAATGAGGAATCTCCACCAATTTACAAGCTCATAGTGCAGTTGTGCTTTCTGGCTTGAAGAACAGAGTGATAATCCTGGAACAGCCAACAGAGAATGCTACCAGAGCAAAGGCTTATGAGATTTCTGTACTATAACCAGATGGTTAGGATGCATCACCAGCCAATCAGGTTGGTAAAATTACTAAATGCCATTTTGTAATGTGTTATACTGCATAAAATAAATACAGTTCCAAATTCACAAACTAAGGAACTGCAGATTGTAAGATAACCATCCTTCCAGGGTGTTTTATTCAAGAGAAGGTCCGCTTCGATATATTGATCTCAATAAGAGAAACGAGAATTTTGCTAACAGACCAGCAAGACTTCATTGATTTTTTTAAAATGTTTTTGTTTTGGCAAATCGAACTTTTTAAATCCAATGAAAAATATTGTAGTTAATTTGTTTGAAATTTAATTTCAACAAACACCCAAAGCAGTATATTTTCATTCTATTGCAGGCATTCCCTATTACAGAAAAAGCACAATTTGACTAATGGTCATATTTTGTATGCCTGCATCTGAGCAGCCCTTACTTGTGAAATTAGGTCCACTGAACGCCACGAGTCTATTTAGTGGAATAAGGATAAAAGGGGTGTAACAGTGAAGAGACAGTGTAGGCCAAATTCATCCTAGATATACCTGTGCAATTCTTACAGGTATTTTTAGAGTAGAATTTAGAGACAGCTATTCCAATAAAGGTCTGTACAATAAAAGGAAAGCTAACAAGAAGCTGAGTAGGAACGTGACAAGAGAAGAAATTACAAAAAAAAAAAAAAAAAAAAAAAAAAAAAGGTCAGATTTTATGCATGTGCTTAAGTACTCCATGCACATATGCTTGTGCTTTAAGTGAAGTACAAACTTAAACACTTTGCTGAATTGGGGCCTAATTGATGATACAAAATGAATGTCAGTGCAGGACTCGGGCAGGTCAATTCCAAAGTGGATTGCTGAATATCTTCAAGAACAGATCCAAAACCATATTTATTTTTACACACTTGCTGCTTTTAGACAAGTCATTTCAGAATCTATCCAAAGCTCTAGGATTTGTGCTGAATCCCAAAGACTTTGGATTAGCAAGTAGATGATGAACGGCATCAAAAGCTTTAGCTAAATCCATAAATAAAACAGTACACATTCATTTACCATCCACAGCTAACAAAATAGCCTTTCAAAGTGTACTTGTCAGAGTAACAGTTAAAGATATCTTCCTAACCCCCAACAACAATCTCTGAAAGATGTCATTAATCAGAGGTTTCAGAGTAGCAGCCATGTTAGTCTGTAGTCGCAAAAAGAAAAGGAGTACTTGTGGCACCTTAGAGACTAACAAATTTATTAGAGCATAAGCTTTCGTGAGCTACAGCTCACTTAATCAGAGGCTTTCCATTACAGCTAGACTCTACAATTATTCACCATCTGCACCATCACCAACTACATATAAAAGTTTATTTAATACACTTCTCCAATGTTTAATGAACTCTTTAAAAACAATGACAAGATCTACGAAATTAGAAACCAGAGTTCAAGTATAACAAATCTAATAATCATACTATCAGCTAATTTAAAATATAATAATTGGGACAGTTGAGATTTTAGCCTGTCCATTTCAGAATACGAAAAATTTCATTGAGATGTTAATTTAAAATAAGAATGATTTAAAACTGTAATTTTTTAAATTCCTGAAACAGAAGTGCAACTTCAGAATAAACTCATCACTACACTTCTTTCAAAAGGCCAGACCGGCCTTTATAATAAAGCGTTTATTAGAGTGTATAAAACCACGTTTTGAAACCGCTATTCATAAGCCACCTTTATTATAATCACGATAGGTATGATTTTGGGGGTTTTTTGGTCTGCCTTGCCACTTGAGAGGCAAAAATGATGGCTGGTTGAAAGTCACAGATCTCTACAAAGTCCCATGCAAATAATAATAAAGGATAGCAATAACATTTTTAAATGTCAGCTATCCACTGAGGTAGTTCTAACCTTTTAAAATTTAACGTTAAATGTCTATGTATTTCTTTTCTAAATCCAGCAAGTCTGGAAAAAGTCTTAATTTAGTTTTTAGTGAATAACGGGTCTCACTCAACTCCATGAAGCCAACAAATAAATAAAAATACATAGAAAGGAATTCCATAAAATTAATACGCTAATTTCCCTCTTTCTTCCTCCACTAATATCCTCCATTAATCCCAATGGGCATTACATGTGCATCAAGAAAAAAAAAAGGAATACAGGAACAAAAAGCAGCCAGTTAGTTCAGCGTTCATGCGATTAAATATATTGTCTTTGCGTGTATGGATTAGTGGTGTTGCCCTCTACTAGTGAGTGGCCTACAGGAAAGAAATAGAACATGCTGTTACTTGTCAGCTAAATGACTTCTCCTTTAGATCAAGCGGGAAAGGTTTGTCGTTTTGGAAATGAAGGTTCAGAGTGCTGTAGCCCTGATTCCTGCTGTTCATGCAGTTTATACAGTATTTATGTCTGTTTATAGGATGCGTGTTCATTGCAGTGAGCCCCTCAAAAGTGACTGTACAATGCAAAGGAAAATGCCAGAATACTGAACTGTCTCTTTGCATCATAGCACTAATACTATAGCCATGTATAGAATGCCCATAATCCGCTACCATGAATAGAATGTTCATGAGATGTCATCTCTGTAGAATTCATCTGGGTTGGTAACAGAAAAACAAAAAACCCACCATACATTCAATTACATCAATTTTAGGGGGTAACACAACCTTAGGGTGCTGTGCTGGGGACTTCTACAGAGATCTTCCTTTGGGCTTAGAAGACCCCTAGGTGCGTCTGTTTGGACCTCCATGCCCTCCATTACCTGAAATTTGTTTTACTAGCTGAGGGCTTGTGAAATTTTTCATTGGTCCTTGTCCTTTTGCCCAGGGAGACAAGGAGTGCTTCCCAAGAGCACTCCTTCGTGGAAAAGACTGGAATCAGGCCATAAATCCTGGCCGAAGCCATAAGACTGGAGGCACAAAAACTGGAAGCCAGGAGGGAATAAATCCCATCCACTGCTCTCCAGATGGCTCCCAAGCATGTAGTGAAACACACGGTAGTCAGAGAAACAAGTGTTCAATAAAAAAGCATTTAGCCTGGGATCAAGGGGCTGGGAGAGAGAGTCTGTGACTTTCTTCCAAGGTCTTCTATGGAGGGCATGGTCATCATTACAAAGGCCTAGCTGCACCTCTGTTCCTTTGAGGTCTCTGAGCTCACCCCCTCAGGTTTTAGGCCTCATGGGGTAGAATTTCACAAGTATCCTACTCTTAGCCTGAGCCTGTGACCAGAGGTATAGACTGACCAAACAGCCTTCTTAAAAGAAAGTGTTGTTTATTTAGCAGTAGGTGAAAAGAAAAGAAAAGAAAAGAAAAGAAAAAAAGGAATTTTTAAAAAGCCTACATGTGTCTATCTTACCATCTCCTGATGATAATCAACGCAGGCCTAACTTCCTCATATACACCCAGAGAGGTCCTGTGTCAGTCTGGTTTTCCAGAGCAACCATTGCACTGCCTCTCTTTAGAGAGCATCCCTCTTAATACTGCAGGGAAGTGCCTTTGTTCCCAGGCTTTGACCCTTCTGTTCAAAACACATTTTGTAGGTTCACTGGAGATGGAGGTAAAACCATGAACGCTACCAGTTCTGGCATTGTCCCTTAACAACTCTTAACTGTTTGCTCTGGTAGCTATCTTGAGCCATTCTTTTCCTTCCTTCCTATTTTTCCAGACAGTCTCTGGTTGAATTAAACCAACAGCCATATAGAAATCAAGCCAATAACCAGTCCAACATACAGTATTCATAAATCATCACAGAGTATGTCCAAAGCTCTCACAGCAGCCAGACAACCCTGATTGCCTGGACTAATCCTGAAAGCGAGAGGGAGAGGGTGGAATGTACATCTGGAAACCCCAATAAGTTTCACTCTCTCTCCAAAAACTGCAGGGTCAGCTGAAGAGACACTGCTAGAATCTGTGAACCTGCTTGAGAAAGAACGCATTATTGGGTAAACGTTTTTGTTTATCCTAATGAATAAAAATATACGAGCAATGCATCACATCTGTTGCTCCCCATAAGATTTTCATTCTCTCAGTCTAGTTCTCAACTCTCTGTATCAGATCTGCTGTATCGTATTTGTCTGTTTTTTAAACACTGCTAAGTAGAGGATCTGACTTCCCCTTGTGATACCCAGCCTCTTGCAGAGATTATAATTACAGTGACTTTGAGTATGCTTCAAACTGGGGTTTCACTGATAATAGCTGCATGCTACACTTACTCTCAAGATGTTCTGCATTACCTTAATTAATGTTGCATCCTGGATTCCAAATAAGTTATTTGGGAATCCCTGGCAGCAGAAACACAGGAGTAGAGGGAGTACCATGCTGTCATCAATATGACCATATGCTTTTTGGAAAATGAGTTCTCTCATCACCACAAACGCAAATATGTATGTACCCTCATCAAGATGGACAATGACTAATCACTTTTGTAGCATTATGCATCTTCGCTACAGAATGGACTGTTAAACAAGATGACATCTGTTTTATATACAGGCGTTTAAGTGTTTTACCATAAACAGGACAGCGTTTTAATTATGTCAACTGCCATGTAATTTTTATTTAAACAGCACTAAAATGGCTAAGATTTTTCAGGATAAAATATAGTTATCTACTTGTAAGTGCGAGAATAGTCCCGCTATTGTGGGGAACTTTCCTGGCTTCTGCACTACCCTGGTGAAGTGGGCTAGCGAAAGGATCTGAGTCCTTACTCCCACTTCCTTTACCCAGTGGCCTCCCTGCCCTTGAGGACTCCCCTTCCACTCTCCTGCCTCGCAGAGTCCTCGTAACCCCAACAAGACTGGGCCCAGGATTCCTGGGGGGCTCGACCCCCAACCCTGCTGTGGTCACCTAGGTCAGGGGCTACGGTGTCCCCACTCCGGGGTACTCTGTCTGCACTGGGCACTTCTCTGACCCACTGACCATTACATACAAGTTAAAGCAAATGCAAGTTATTTAATCAACAATTAAATTTTAAAAAGAATAAGGAAAAATGGGAAAGGTGAAAGGAAACACATCACCCCGCTCTGTGGCAGGGAACATCACAAACAGTGTTTCTGGAATGTCAGGGCAGTTCACAGTCTGTTCCTTGTAAGTCCCCGGCTGCCTTCTCAGGCCCTGGCTGTGCTGCAGCGACGCTGTGGGTTGGACACTCGCTCTGGTGGTGGCCACACGCTCTCAGGCTCTAAGTGGTAGGACCCTTCTTCCCAGTGTCGCCCCCGCCCTGTCGGGGTTACGATCCATGCCTGGCCTGCAGAGCCTCTTGGCTGAGGCGTCTCCCTGTGCTGGGCCCGCTGCCCAGGGTCCCCCTCGCACTCCCCAGCTGCTCACCGCACCCAGCTCCGGGCTGCTCCAGCCCCAGCTGCACCACTCTGTCTCTGCACTGCTGCTGCTGCTCTGCCTCCAGCTCCCTGGGCTGCTTCTCTGGCCCCTCTGGCTCTGGTTGCTACAGCTCTGCTCCCAGGACAGGTCTGCTCTGCAGGCTCCTTCTGTGACTCTGCTCCTAGCACTGACCTGCTTCCTGGGCTGCTTTTCTGGCCCCTCTGGCTCTGGTTGCTGCAGCTCTGCTCCCAGGACAGGTCTGCTCTGCAGGCTGCTTCTGTGACTCTGCTCCCAGCACTGACCTGCTTCGTGGGCTGCTTTTCTGGCCCCTCTGGCTCTGGTTGCTGCAGCTCTGCTCCCAGGGCAAGTCTGCTCTCACTGGGCTGTGCCTCTGGCTTTGGGGCTGCAGCTCTGCTCCCAGGACACGGTCTGCTCTCTCTGGATCTGGCACAGCTCTGCTCCCCAGCTCAGCTTAGTCCCCTGCTTTCTCCTTAGCTCGGCCCCACTCTGTCTGACCCAGGCAATTCCAGCTCACACGGAGGACGGGACCTCCCTGGCCTCCTGACTCCCTGGTTAGCCTGCTTGCCCTGTCAGTCAGGCTGACTTGGAGCATTGGCCTCGCCCCATTGTTCCTGGGGGCTGTCAGTCTCAGGGTCCTGATTCCCCATCGACCCTTCCCCCTTTTTAGTACTGGGAGTTAGCAACTAAAACACTCCCACTGAATGTTAGCAAGGGGGCAACAGTCCCCTTACATACTGATAAAAAGCAGATACCAGTTCACCACAACTATGCTATCTTTCCTACGGTCTGTATTGTACCATGATAATTATTACTGCCATTGACCCATAATTTGCTTCTCAATGCCTTTTTTCTTAAAAATAAAATAAATAAAACCAAGATAGAGATAAGTACACGAATAAATGCTATATAATGCAGGGATCTGAATGAGAACCTCTGTAGGGATTTAATTATTTCCATTTACTACATCTAAAGTATACACAGTACATTAATCTGCAGTGAAGAGATACAATAAAAACTGCCCTGGATTAAATCTAGTAATAATTATGTTACATAGGGTGATAATGTGCCATTTTGGGATGTTCTTTGTAAAGAAATGTTTAACACAGAAACAAAACTGTTCTTACACATGGACAAGAAAACTAAAAATAACTGGAAAGCTTAAGTACCAGCTCTTTAGCTACTTCAGTAATTACTCTGTTTTTTTCAAAGTAGCAGCTGTGTTAGTCTGTATTCGCAAACAGAAAAGGAGTACTTGTGGCACCTTAGAGACTAACCAATTTATTTGAGCATAAGCTTTCGTGAGCTACAGCTCACTTCATCGGATGCATCCGATGAAGTGAGCTGTAGCTCACGAAAGCTTATGCTCAAATAAATTGGTTAGTCTCTAAGGTGCCACAAGTACTCCTTTTCTGTTTTTTTCCTTTCATTTGGCTTTACTGTTGTTCTGCTTACTTTTTTTATCGCTTTTTACCCCATAGCCTCATTAGCATTTAATACAACTTGGCGTTTTGGCCAATTGGTGAGTGCCAATATGAATTTTCGTAGTTGGTAATAACAGTGAGAAATGTAAAGAAAATTGCTGATTTAGACAAGATAACTGAGCTCAGTGAAACACATTTTTGAAAAGGAATCTAAGGATTGATGGTTACTTCAACTACTAAACAGGATATTTTATGCCAGGTTTCAGAGTAGCAGCCGTGTTAGTCTGTATCCGCAAAAAAAAAAGAGTACTTGTGGCACCTTAGAGACTAACTAAATTTGTTAGTCTCTAAGGTGCCACAGGTACTCCTTTTCTTTTTGAGGATATTTTATGTATTTCCTAGGCGCCTGTCACTGTAAAACTTGAGTAAAGAGTTAGATGTATTTTAAAAAGTTCCTGTAAGGACAATTTTTTCTGTTTTTCCTTCAGCAGAGGCATCCTTCTGAGAGTTAAGGTTCAGTCAAGAAGTCTAGGAGTAGAAAATGCTGGGTCAGTTTCCTCCTCTCTTTTTTTTTATTTACAGAGACATTCGTTGAGCTCTGAGAAGCATGCTGTGCTCATCCTGATTGCCAGAGGCGTTTTACAGGAGGAAGCTCTTTACTGAAAACAATCTGGGGGAGATCCTCTTCTGCTTCTCTTAAAAGCTCAGCACTGAACTTGCAGCCGAGAGAGAGGCAGGGCTAAGGTGGCTTTTATCCACCTTTGCACCCTCCTGATCCTTTGTTGCGTATCTTAAACAGCCATAAGCCCTGGCATGTCTTCTATGTTGGGGCTTGGAAGGTCACCCAACATACCAGTGGCAGAGTAGGGGATAGAACTCATGTCTCCTGAGTCCCAGTCCAGCGTTCTGTGCATTAGGTCACACTGCCCCTCTAAGGCATATAATCCTAAAATAGAATAAAGTTGGTTTTAAAAAAAAATTGAGATTTTTTAAAATTTGTTTTAAAAAAAATCCTTTTTTTCCCTTTTTTCTTTTCTTTTTTTGTTACTGAACCATTTTGGAACTTTAGATTTTTTTGACCATCTCTAATCGGGACCTTCAAGTGGATCCGGTATTAAGTTAGGAGCCATTTTGGAGATTACAAACTCCTGTTATGTGTTATACATGAGTTAGGGTGGCTCATAATACAAATGAGTTATAGCCAAAATGTTGTAGTTTTAAAAAAAATATTCTGGAAAAGGATACTAATAATTAATTAATAATAATTAATAATTAGTGTGTAGGAATTAGGTGGTATCCCTTTAAACAGTTTGTGAGCCCTCTGATGGCTCTCACCATCTTCTGTGTTTCATAAGCTGCCAGAACCCTGCCAGAGCAGCAGTACCTATATGTGGCTAAGCCTTGTATCTTAAGTAAAGAGTTATCTGAACCTCACCTTCCTTGTGTTGTGGTTCCTTCCTATTACTTGTGTAAATGCAAAAGACAGATCATATGTATGTATTACATTTTTTGTTTGGTAGCTTCTTTAAAGCAAAACTTTCACACTGTGTAAAAGAAACAGCTTCTATGTTTAATTCTAATAAGCACATTCAAGAAATACCGTCTGGTATTTAGGGAGGTATCCCTCAGTTATGTACATACATATACAGTAAAACCTCTTCAGTGACCACCTCTGAAGAGAAACCACCTGTCACTAGTGACTACTTGCAGAGGCCACAGAGCACCTCTGCTCACTGGTGTGCAAACCTTTGAAGAGAGACCACCTCTTACAAGCAACCACTTTTGTTAACTCCATGAGTGGTCACTGTTGGTACTGTAATTTTGAAGGTGTTAGAAAACATTCAAGAGTATACATCCATTGAATTGCATAGGAGAGGCTGGCACATCATCACCCTATGTAACATAATTATTACTAGATTTAATCCAGGGCAGTTTTTATTGTACCTCTTCACTGCAGATTAATGTACTGTGTATACTTTAGATGTAGTAAATGGAAATAATTAAATCGCTACAGAGGTTCTCATTCAGATCCCTGCATTACATAGCATTTATTCGTGTACTTATCTCTATCTTGGTTTTATTTATTTTGTTTTTAAGAAAAAAGGCATTGAGAAGCAAATTATGGGTCAATGGCAGTAATAATTATCATGATACAATATAGACCGTAGAAAAGATAGCATAGTTGTGGTGAACTGGTATCTGCTTTTTATCAGTACGTAAGGGGACTGTTGCCCCCTTGCTAACATTCAGTGGGAGTGTTTTAGTTGCTAACTCCCAGTACTAAAAAGGGGGAAGGGTCGATGGGACTGACAGTTATCATTTAAAGAAGTTATCGTTTAAATCCTGGGAATCCTCACATTCTCCATATATAAAAACACATCAAAATCCAAATGTCAACCTATTTCCTTTTCCCCCCCTTATATAACTGCTGTAAGATGCAATTCTGGAGACAAAGACTTCTACCTTCATGGACTATTTGGTAACCAATTCAGATGTTTTCTCAGCTCCTGGCATTACTCTGCTCATTGGAGTCAGACTCATAAGAAAAATCCAGCCAGGCTTCCTAGTTTACATAGTGTTGAGGCCGTATTTTACAACATTTTTTAAGAGTTGACCTCTTAAAAGTCAAGCAAAGTTTTAGCAAAAATATTTTTTTCTATGGCTGAGATTATGCTTTTGTGGGATGTGGCTCAAACATCTGAATTTTGCAGCACCCACAGAAAAGAGCCATTTATCTCCTTACCTTTCTTGTCCTCTCTCCCCAATGTCCCTTCTAAAAGAAAAACAAAACTTAAAGGGGAACATTGTCTACCTGATAGCTAGTCAATTTAGAAAAACAAGGTAAAAGCAATTTCAGATTCTACATCTGTGTGTTCCCCTACCAGTTTTTGTGGTTTATTCCAATCACACATTTTAAAAAATATTTCTATCTTCCCTGGTAACATGGATCTATTCAAAAGAGAGGAAAACTGACTGTATGGGAGGAGGAGTGTAGCAACGTGCTGTCAAATGCACAAAGTAAACAAAATGAAAGGATATTTCTCTTTCATTTACAAATAACACCCAAGATGACTGTAACAACAGTAGGTTAAAAAAAAGATTTCAAAAAGCAAGTATGATATTTGATGTGACAATCTCCCTTTAAGTTTATAAAAGATTGCATACTCAAACACTGGAGTACTGTAGTGGGAAAGAAGGTAAAAGAAGGGGGAGGAATGTTACACTGTAAGTTCATGTAAACTGATAAAAGTTGCATCACTCCCCAGCACATTAGCCCTCCTCACCTTTTCATACTATTTACTACCTTGGCAAGTGGAATTTTCATTGCATTTATCACAGTTGATATTCTGGCTGAAAGGCTTTGAAGCAAAGGACTAAATGAAAGAGAAACATGCTTTGAAAGCATGTGTACACTGGAGAAATTACTGAAGCACAGTGTTCCAGCGTGAAAGTGTTACACCCATCATAATACTATTAGAGTCAAGGTCTGAAAGAGTAATCACCTGTGCAATTATTCTACTATGTAAATAACAGTCACCTAAATTTAAAAAAAAAGCTCATCTCACCTAAATCAAGATTATATAGAGCCAGATCCTTGGCCCTGGCTGCTTCGCATTGCCAGAAAAAGCGTAACCAAGGATTGATACTAACAGAGTTTGTGTGTTTTTAAAAAGTAGGTCAACAGGAAGGAAAAAATATCTTATCCCCATACCTGCAGTACAAATATCAATGCTTTAGCTCACACATATTGAGCATTAGGCAGAATATACTGTGCCAACAAGCCCTTTTGATTTTATGTGGAATGTCTTTGGAAAGTTTATTTTAAAAGTCATCCCGTTCTTCCCTAGACAGTACTGACACTAGGACCAAAAAAATGACTATACAATATGATGTATCAACATAAGTAAATACAGTGACACAGAAAAAGTGTGTAGTGTCAATATGTGAAATAGCTTCCCTCATTTTTTTTCCAGGAGCAATTTCAGTCTTGGTTTGTGTAAAACTGACTGCCATGAGAAAGAAACTTCAGATCGCATCCTGCTGCAGCACAACCATATTTATCAGAGATCTAGTTAAGATAAATAATTGCTAGGCTATAATACCTCAGGTTTTAAGCCCACTGATGCTGTGATATATAGAGCTGGTGAAAAAATTTCAAATTTTGAAAAAAAAATTGGATTTACAAAATAGTTTTCTTGCAAACAACTTCCCCACTTTTTTGGGCAGCTCTAGTAATATTGCTGATAACACTTTGTTCACCTTCTGGTTGTAAGCAAGTTGTAACGACACTACACCATTACACAACACATTATTTAGCTACTCCCCCTCCCCCACTTTTTCACAGTGCTATTAAGGCATGTATTTATCTGTCATGATTGGGGACATGCAGATTAAAAATGAAACTATTTCTCCACATAAAGTGGAAAACAAAGGTGCTTACAAGATGGTAGGAATTTCAATTTGCCTTGAATGCTATTGCTGGGGATCATTTACTAAGAAAACTCTGTATTTTCTTACTTCTCACAGAGATCTTAACTACAGTTTTCTCTTCAAGCCTTAAATATGTAAGTGCTGTGGTATGAACTTGTATTTATCGCAATAAAATGGGATGCACAACATTACACAACAAAATTAACCGCTGGGTAATTCCTCTACAATACTGAAGTTTCACATATAATGAAATCACCCAACTTGCAAACTCATCATGTTCATTTTTGGTGGTGCACATATGTTTGGGCTGTATCTCGACACTGAAGAGATTCAACAGAACTCCCAGAATTAGAAAGATAACTCAATCTTAGCTAGTTCAATTTGCACCACTCCAGAGGAGGTGGGATTTTGCTTACTGGAAATGCTAACCTGTAAAACATTTAACTAGTTGCTGCTAAATGGTCTCACAAATACAATCGACATTGATACAGAAGTGAACACAACAGCTAAAGCTCTAATTTATTCAGCACTGCTATCATTTTAAAATGTACAAAATCTTAAAGGTAATAAAAGATGGAGTTTGATTTCTTGCATTTCTGTGAGCAATAACATTCCAAGCTACCGTGTACTTCAGGCTTCAGAGTATTGCTCTGCTATGGACATGTCAAATGCCTTGCTTAACTATGGAATTGCATTTATGGAGTCACCATGAAGAGAAAAAATGACTATTCTACAATCCTAACCTCATAATTCTAAACCAACAGGGCACTAGACTGAATTTTTTTACATTACGTCTACAGCTATTTTCTTTTCTCAGTGGATGTTCCTTGAGGCAAGCTGGTTATATCAGCTATACTGTTTCCTATGCTGAATACATCAAAATGCACCTTTTGGGAAAGGGTTTGATCAAGGGCATACGAATGCAGATTTCAAATACAGACAACCCCCACACTCTCATAGTCCCACACATGGTTTTTATTGAATTTTATCAAATACTAAGAAACTGTGCAAGTCGAAGAACACAATGTCCACTTTATATACTGTCCTGTACCACTTCATAGCAATAGCTATTGCCATTGGATTAAACCAAAGAACTGCTTGGGATTTTTAGAAAATTGGTGTTTGTGCTATCTCTGTACAGTTTGCTTATACTCCTAATGACACTGCATTGCAACTCCTAAACAGCTGGTGCGTTCACATCCTCCACCGCAGCTGACTCTTGGGAGATGGCACACGGGCATACTCTGGCTCAACATATTCCAGGATGAAGATAATCAGTCTCAGTTGTCACTGGGGACAAACAAAAATGAATCTACTGATGAAGAAAACGAATAAATTCAGCCAATTACTGCCAAAAGCCAGCATAACTAGATCCCATGCTAAATTCCCCACTGAACTGTGGTCAGAGGATTTTGAATCTGAATGGAGATGGGACCTCCCCCTCTCCTGCTACTCACAATAGCAAATGTTGGTCAAAAGAAAATACAGGAGGAAACAAACTCTTCTTAATGTCTGATTTGGAAGAAAAACATAAGAACGGCAATCTATCCCTTTCTTAATGATTCCCAACATTCTGTTCGCTTTTTTGACTGCCGCTGCAAATTGACTGGGCACTTTCAGAGAACTATCCACAATGACTCCAAGATCTCTTTTTTTGAGTGGTAACAGTTAATTTAGACCCCATCATTTTATATGTATAGTTGGGATTATGTTTTCCAATGTACATTACTTTGCATTTATCAATATTGAATTTCATCTGCCATTTTGTTGCCCAGTCACCCAGTTTTGAGAGATCCTTTTATAGCTCTTCACAGTCTGCCTGGGACTTAACTATCTTGAGTATTTAGTATCATCTGCAAATTTTGCCACCTCACTGTTTACCCTTTTGTCCAGACCATTTATGAACATGTTGAATAGGACTGGTCCCAGTACAGACCCTTGGGGCCAGCACTATTTACCTCCCTCCATTCTGAAAACTGACCATTTAGTCCTACCCTTTGTTTCCTACCTTTTATCCAGTTATCAGTCCATGAGAGGACCTTCCCTCTTATCCCATGACAGCTTACTTTGCTTAAGAGCCTTTGGTGAAGTACTTTGTTAAAGGCTTTCTGAAAATCTAAGTACAATTAGATCTTCCGTGTCCACATCCTTGTTGACCCCCTCAAAGAATTCTAGTAGATTGGCAAGGCATGATTTCACTTTACAAAAATCATGTTGACTCTTCCCCAACAAATTATGTTAATCTATGTGTCTGACAATTTTGTTCTTTACTATAGTTTCAACCAGTTTGCCTGGTACTGAAGTCAGGCTTACCAGCCTGTAATTGCTGGGATCACCCCTGGAGCCCTTTTTAAAAATTGGTGTCACATTAGCTATCCTCCAGTCATCTGGTACAGAAGCTGATTTAAATGATAAGTTACAAACTACAGTTAGTAGTTCTGCAATTTCACATCTGTGCACTTTCTTCTATTTTCTCTGTCTCGATATAAAGGTGAATGGGTTAACTACTAACTTCTGTAGATCAGTACAGGTTCTGGTTTTTAAACAGGCAAATAACTCCATTCTCTTAGGCAAACAGAGGTTTCCCCATACAGTAATTGGTTTAGGACTTGAGGGAAGAGAATAAAAGTAAGACATTCGTTAATTATTCCTTTTCTTAGTAGAAGGCTTCCCCCCCCTCCCCCCGCCCATCTTTGCCTACGGCATGTTTAAATCAATGTAGGAGAAACTGTTCTGGCTAGAAAATGCAAGATATTCACGTAAGCATGTTTTACAGAAACTGTCTACAACATATTAACATCCCATCGGTAAGTAGATCAGAGCACCGTGCTGTGAGATTTGTTTGGTCTAAGCTGAATGAACAATCATCATTTTTCCACACTTCACTACTGCCTTTATAGAACATGGTATTTTCAGCTCAATCTAATTAGGGATATGAAAGGTGCACTGACCTGTAAAGAGGAAATCAGATGTTCCAAGAATAAGAGGGCTTACCATGTATTAGCACAGCATGTGTAGAATCATGGAGAGCTACCAATGTGGTAGTTAGTTAATTTATATAGTCAACAAACAGCCATGTTCAGTGATGGTGCTTATTTAAAAAATAAACAAACAAAAGCCCAAAAGAAAAAAAAATCCTTTCCTGGTGTTTCCATAAAAACAGAATAATCAGAATCAAGCAAGAGTGACAAAATAAAGGAGCATTCCAACAAAAGTAAAACCTATTATACCTTCAAAGCAGTTTTTTTTTTTAAACCCAGCATACTTGAAATTGAATTGTGACAGCAACTAATTTATAGGGGACTGATTTAATGCTGCAGTAAGCCTTCCACACTACACAGCCAGTCAGCAGTTATCCTTCATTTTTTATTTCAGTATAATGCATTGATACCCCTCAGATTTTACTGCACAGTATATTAAAATGACCAAAAGCTACCCTGAAAATATAGTGAAACTATTTTATTATTATATTCTGACAATTATTAGCACCCTTTGATCAGTTTTCAGTTATCATTCTTTCCAAAGAGATCTGATTACCTGTGAGTCCAACCAAAAAGACTGCAAACTAAAAAGTAGTTTATCAGAACTAATTCACAATCACAGCTTACTATACTGTAGGTACTGCACTATTAGCTAAACAAATGCCCAGATTTTCTGTACAGAACTTTTAAAATGGACTGAAAGTAATTTCAGAATAATTTAATCACAATTGTTATGTTTCAAGAAAATAATATGCTATTTGTGAATCTGAGTTCATTTTAATGGGTTTCACTAATACTGGATTATGCTGTAAATGGTTGCACACAGAGCAAGACATCTCTTTTGATACTAAAACACTATTTATTTATATTTTCAAATGCTAGAAGATCAGATTAAGAATCTAATGGTAGCGTTCATTTGAGAAAGACAGCTTTTAATATGTTAATCTTCAATGAAACAACTAACTCATTAACCGTGTGGAAAGTAAATTATTTTTTCCTAAAGGGTAGTATATGGAAGCCATTAAAACATGGAAACCACCAACGGTATAAAATGTTTAGTATTAGTCAATTTCAAATTTATATTGCATAGCATTTACTATTATAATATAAAAACCCATAAAGTTACCTTCAGTACACATAAAATAAACGGGGGAGGGAATTAGATATTTAATTTGTGGGTACAAGGAAATTACAGAAAACTTCACTGCCCTTTTTTTTTTTTGGTTGTTGTTAGAAAATCATCTTCTTCAGAGTACAAACAGAATTTCAAAGAGTGAACAGATGCTATGGCATGCATCGTTTCATACAAGATTAAAAATGCAAATGCTGAAAGTTAGCTTAAGTAGAACAGTTCTTCTGGACTTAAAACAAGGTTAAAAGTTGACATAACCCTCTATAATATTCCCCTAACCAGATTAAAACCCTGGACACGATCACCACTCACCTACAGGACAACTTTTAACCTTGGGTAACTGGGCAGGGACATGATGGTTTAACTAGGTCTCTGACAGTTATAGTTTTTGCAGGGCCTTACTCAAACACAGGCACAAATATAGCATCATTCCACCAATTAACTCAGGGTGAGGGATGACTGATGCTTGAAACGTTCTTAAATTTTTTTTCCTATATATAAAAATAAAAGTTAAGGACATCTTGATAGACTATTTGATTTTCACATTTGTGCTACTGCTCTAAAAAGTTCAAATATGCAGAACAGTGGTCCTCAACCTTTTTTGGCTCAGGACCCATTTGTAAACTTTGATGACTTGTTGCAACCCAATATATAGCTTTAGTACAAAAAACATCTGGGTTACTAAATATTTCTTACCCACAATATACAATACACACATTAATATAACAAATACAAAACAAGTACACCGTGTGTACCATATGGGGGGCTCCTGTGTTACAGGGCTGGCTGGGCTTGGCTCCCAGCTCCAGGTGTTGCACCACTTGTGGTCACAGCGCTGCTCAGGTTTGGTACGGTGCCCCAGTGGAGGGCTGACCAGGCCAAATTTGTGGCACTGCGACCTGGCCAGAGTGGGGAGCCAAGCCCAGCCAGCCCCAGGAGATCAGAGCTGCCGCTGCAGGGTGAGTGCAGGGCAAACTCTACATACACCCCCCCCCCCGCCCCCAGAGCTTCCCACTTACCCTGGGAGCAGGACCCAACCTCAACCCTCAGGCCTCCCACACAGCCCTTTGACACATTCCAGTGAAGCAATTTGGGGTTGCAACCCACCATCTGAGAAACCCTGAAGGCAGGGATGTAGAGAAAAACAGGTCCT
Source organism: Chelonia mydas (assembly GCF_015237465.2). NCBI lineage: Eukaryota > Metazoa > Chordata > Testudines > Cheloniidae > Chelonia > Chelonia mydas. The sequence goes on along the minus strand of NC_051251.2, from coordinate 49,197,328 downwards.
GTACAGGTTTTGTCAACTCCAGGATAAGTGAAGAGACAGCAGATCTTGTGTGAATTTTTATAGCAGTAAACAGCTCCCAGAACTAATCAACAGACTTTGAATCTTTATTGTACAGTCCTGTAGTCTAGTGTTCCCTGGAGATTATTTTTAAATGCAGGACTGAACACTGAGATGCATCCTGTGCAACTGCAGAATATTTTATCAAAAGATACTGTTCTTGAAATACATTATTCACTTCAATAGTAATCAAGTGCAGCACAACAAAAAGCTTAGGACAGGAGGAAATGGGGCAGTAAGACAGCGTAGGTTTCAGACTGCCCTGTTTCCAGCGATCCAGTTCCCATTGAGGTCAATGACAAAATTCCCATTTACTTGTAAGGGGCTAGGATTTTGCTTGAAGAGCACAATACCTTTTATACTGGGTAAGTACTTGTACATTCTGTACAATAGCAGAACGTCACTGTGTTCCCACTTGTCCTAGATGGCTCCAGCAAGCTCTTCTTGATATTCAGGTGACGCATTGTGGGACGGCAAGATTACAAACTAAACTAAAAATAAACTGCAACTAGTGCTTTGACAGCCAATGGCTCAAGCAAAAAATCTTCTCAATTAAAAAAAATAAAACTTCACAGTAGTTTGTGTAAATTTACTGCTGACAAATCAACATTTCAAACCTTTCTCCTGGTTATCAATGTTATTTTTACTTGCTCCAGTGACAGCGTTGTTTCAGCTATAAGAAAGCATTAATTTACTGCCACACCTCATGCAATACCTGTCATGTTGAGATGTACATGGAGCACATGTCAGCAGTCCTCTAAACAGATAAGAGTATTCAAAACCGGTCCAACTAAATTTGATAGGAGACAGATGTTATTTACTGGGAACTCTTCCCCATTAATGCACACATTTTACTGTCAACATGTACTAGAAGCTTCAGTTGGTCTTTTTTGGGCACTTACAAGATAGGACTGGACAAAAATCGCACAGCATAGCAGTAGGGTTTACACCTTTCTACTGGCACAAAACCGAACACCCCTGCCCTGCCCCTCCTGTGAAGCCCTTCCCCTGCTCCACCCCTTCTGAGGCTCCGCCCCCTCTCACTCCACCCCCACCCTGCTAATCCCTCTCCCCACCCTCACTTACTCACTCATTTTCACTAGGCTGGCTTAGAGGTTTGGGGTGCAGGATGGGACTCTGGACTGGAAGGTGGAGCTGAGGGGTTTGGAGTATGGGACAGGGCTCCAGGCTGAGGCAGGGGGTGGGGTGTGGAAGGGGGTATGAGCTCTGGGCTGGGGTACAGGTTCTGAGGTTGGGCCAGAAATGAGAGGTTCAGTGTGCGGGAGGGGGCTGTGGGGTTTGGGGTGTGGGGGAGTGAGTGCTCTGGCTTGGGGTGTGGGCTCTGGTGTGGCGCCGGGGATGAGAGATTTAGAGTGCAGGAGGGGGCTCCGGGCTGGGGGGTTTGGAGGGCAGAAGGGGGATCAAGGCTGGGGAAGGGGATTGGGGCACAGGAGGGGGTCACAGAATCATAGAATATCAGGGTTGGAAGGGACCTCAAGAGGTCATCTAGTCCAACCCCCTGCTCAAAGCAGGACCAATCCCCAACTAAATCATCCCAGCCAGGGCTTTGTCAAGCCTGACCTTAAAAACTTCTAAAGAAGGAGATTCCACCACCTCCCTAAGTAACGCATTCCAGTGTTTCACCACCCTCCTAGTGAAAAAGTTTTTCCTAATATCCAACCTAAACCTCCCCCACTGCAACTTGAGACCGTTACTCCTTGTTCTATCATCTGCTACCACTGAGAACAGTCTAGAGCCATCCTCTTTGGAACCCCCTTTCAGGTAGTTGAAAGCAGCTATCAAATCCCCCCCTCATTCTTCTCTTCCGCAGACTAAACAATACCAGTTCCCACAGCCTCTCCTCATAAGTCATGTGTTCCAGTCCCCTAATCATTTTTGTTGTCCTCTGCAGGACGTTTTCCAATTTTTCCACATCCTTCTTGTAGTGTGGGGCCCAAAACTGGACACAGTACTCCAGATGAGGCCTCACCAATGTTGAATAGAGGGGAATGATCACGTCCCTCGATCTGCTGGCAATGCCCCTATGTATACATCCCAAAATGCCACTGGCCTTCTTGGCAACAACGGCACACTGTTGACTCATATCCAGCTTCTCGTCCACTGTAACCCCTAGCTCCTTTTCTGCAGAACTGCTGCCTAGCCGTTCGGTCCCTAGTCTGTAGCAATGCATTGGATTCTTCCGTCCTAAGTGCAGGACTCTGCACTTGTCCTTGTTGAACCTCATCAGATTTCTTTTGGCCCAATCCTCTAATTTGTCTAGGTCCCTCTGTATCCTATCTCTACCCTCCAGCATATCTACCTCTCCTCCCAGTTTAGTGTCATCTGCAAACTTGCCGAGAGTGCAATCCACACCATCCTCCAGATCATTTATGAAGATATTGAACAAAACCGGCCCAAGGACCGACCCTTGGGGCACTCCACTTGATACCGGCTGCCAACTAGACATGGAGCCATTGATCACTACCTGTTGAGCCCGACAATCTAGCCAACTTTCTATCCACCTTATAATCCATTCATCCAGCCCATACTTCTTTAACTTGCTGGCAAGAATACTGTGGGAGACCGTGTCAAAAGCTTTGCTAAAGCCAAGGAACAACATGTCCACTGCTTTCCCCTCATCCACAGAGCCAGTTATCTCGTCATAGAAGGCAATTAGATTAGTCAGGCATGACTTGCCCTTGGTGAATCCATGCTGACTGTTCCTGTTCACTTTCCTCTCCTCTAAGGATTGATTCCTTGAGGACCTGCTCCATGATTTTTCCAGGGACTGAGGTGAGGCTGCGTGGCCTGTAGTTCACAGGATCCTCCTTCTTCCCTTTTTTAAAGATGGGCACTACATTAGTCTTTTTCCAGTCGTCCGGGACTTCCCCCGATCGCCATGAGTTTTCAAAGATAATGGCCAATGGCTCTGCAATGATATCCGCCAACTCCTTTAGCACTCTCGGATGCAGCGCATCTGGCCCCATGGACTTGTGCTCGTCCAGCTTTTCTAAATAGTCCCGAACCACTTCTTTCTCCACAGAGGGCTGGTCACCTCCTCCCCATGCTGTGCTGCCCAGTGCAGCAGTCTGGGAGCTGACCTTGTTCGTGAAGACAGAGGCAAAAAAAGCATTGAGTACATTAGCTTTTTCCACATCCTCTGTCACTAGGTTGCCTCCCTCATTCAGTAAGGGGCCCACACTTTCCTTAACTTTCTTCTTGTTGCTAACATACCTGAAGAAACCCTTCTTGTTATTCTTAACATCTCTTCCTAGCTGCAGCTGCAGCTCCAGGTGTGATTTGGCCTTCCTGATTTCACTCCTGCATCCCCGAGCAATATTTTTATACTCTTCCCTGGTCATTTGTCCAGTCTTCCACTTCTTGTAAGCTTCTTTTTTGTGTTTAAGATCAGCAAGGATTTCACTGTTAAGCCAAGCTGGTCGCATGCCATATTTACTATTCTTTCTACACATCGGGATGGTTTGTCCCTGTAACCTCAATAACGATTCTTTAAAATACAGCCAGCTCTCCTGGACTCCTTTCCCCCTCATGTTATTCTCCCAGGGGATCCTGCCCATCAGTTCCCTGAGGGAGTCAAAGTCTGCTTTTCTGAAGTCCGGGGTCCGTATTCTGCTGCTCTCCTTTCTTCCCTGTGTCAGGATCCTGAACTCGACCATCTCATGGTCACTGCCTCCCAGGTTCCCATTCACTTTTGCTTCCCCTACTAATTCTTCCTGGTTTGTGAGCAGCAGGTCAAGAAGAACTCTGCCCCTAGTTGGTTCCTCCAGCACTTGCACCAGGAAATTGTCCCCTACGCTTTCCGAAGTGTGTCGGGTGTAGGCTCTGGGCATCGCTTACCTCAAGCAGCTCCCGGAAGCAGCAGCATGGCCCTGCTCCAGCTCTTACATGGCCAGACAGCTCTGCGCACTGCCCCGTCCGCAGGCACCGCCCCCGCAGCTCCCATTGGCCACAGTTCCCAGCCAATGGGAGCTGTGAAGCAGGTGCTCGGGGCGGGGGCAGTGCATGGAGCCCACTGGCTGCCCCTCTGTGTAGGAACCGGAGGGGGGACATTCCACTGCTTCCGGGAGCCGCACGGAGCCAAGACATGCACGGAACCTGCCTTAGCTCTGTGCACGGCGCTGTCAACCAGACTTTTAACAGCCCAGTCAGTGGTGCTGACCAGAGCCACCAGGGGCCCTTTTTGATTGGGCATTCTGGTCAAAAAACGGACACCCGGCAACCCTACATAGCAGTGCTCCACATTGGTTTCCCATCCAATTCCAGATCCACTTCAAAGGTCTTAACGCTGAGCTCTAAAGCCATTAAATCTAAAATGGACTTGGAACTAGACATCTCAGTGCTTTCACTTTCCAGGACCTAGCAGCACTATGTTAAAGTGCGCTAGGAAACCTTCAGTGTGCCCCTGCAGGATCTACACAAACCAATCAATGTGCAACACATTAGTGCATTTCAGAAATCACACCCCCGTAGCGTGCATTACTGTATGTGTAGGCAAACCCTAAGGTGACAGAAGCGGTAGAAATCAGAGAGGAAGACAGGACAGAACAATTACTCCAATCATCAAGAAACAACATTATATTGCAGTGGAGGCTCAAAAATAAGAAAATAAAATTATATTAAAACAAAAAATACCTTCTTCCCCATTTTGTGCACCACTCATTGCAGTTAATTTATTGGAATAAAGCTCTTTCAGTGGAAGACTTCAGAAGGGGAAGCAACTCCGACTGCCTGAGTGTATACCACATAGGGTTTCACTGAACTGCTAAGCAAACATTCTGAAGTTTTAAGGGGCACATATGTTAATTAATTTTTAAAACTACATGTTCCAAAGCATCAGCGGTGGGAGGACTTCACTGAAGACTCCATCAGCCACTATCACAGATGGGCACTTTCAAAATAGCCTTAATTGATTAGCACACATAGAACCAAGGCAAGTCACAGTGCCACACCTTACATGGACTTCAAGCAGCCATTGCTCTTGAGGTTCAAACACTCAGAACTATTTGTTGTAGTCTTTCTGCATATGACAGTCCCCTCGCCCCTGTTTGTTAGTTTTGAAACCTTCCAAGGTTTGCGTTACACATTACTTTGTTAACACAAAGCTGAATTTACTTCAAATGATTCTGTTGGGGATCACAGACACACTCATAGGGTTGACACCATCAGAAGAACCATTCAAGTGAATAATTCATTTTGCAGGGTTTATATTCCTATTAGTGGAATGATCTGATGGAGGCATCTTCAGAACCAGGACACTTACTTGCAACCCAGGCATGGCCAGTAGCCGGAGTATATGTCTGAAAGCCTGAAATTCCTCTGTGCTAATCCTGGCTGTGCTACTGACTTACTCTGGGAAAGTTTAACCCTGGGAAAGTTACTTAGACCTGATCTACACTACAGTTAGTTCAACACAAGGCAGCTTACTTCAACCTATGTGACTATGTAAGTGTCTACGCTAAAATTTTGCTGCCGCCGACATAACTGCCCTGCTACGCCGACTTAATAACTCCACCTCCATGAGAGGCACAGTGTCAATGTCCATGTAGTTAGGCTGACCCAGTGTCAGGGTAGACCCTGTGTTGCTTACATCAACTTGCTGGCTTTCAGAAGCTGTCCCACAACGACAGTACAGTCAGTACAAGCGCTCCTGGTGAGGACGCACACCGCCGACACAAGGAGCGTAGTATGGACATGGAAAAGCGATTTAATTACTGTGGCAGCTGTATGCTGACGTAACTCAGGTTGACATAATTTTCTAGTGTAGACATGGTCAAAGGTCTGTATTTATAAAGGTGCAAACACTGATATGCCAAACGTGAGCATGAAAGTTATGGGGGGCACGTACATACCTTTGCGAATACAATAACTCTAACTTGTGTGCAGGTATTTTATAGACAAAACCAGAGCATGTAAAGTTTTCATCCTTAGCCTCTATGGTGTGAATGGGGAAAAGAATACTTATCTAGTTCATTAGGGTGTTCTGAGGCTTTACATTTATAGTACACTTTGAAGACAAAGTGCTATGTATTATTAATGAGTCATATCAAATAAAATCCACAAACAATTAAAAAAAGCAGCGTTTGCATATTGACCTTAAATGAGCAATTAACAGAAGATGCTACCCAGATTAGCAATAAAACATTTAACACATTAAATATAGCAAATTAAAGCACTTGATCATTAGAGTTTATTTAAATATTTACTGTGGGACAATAAAAAAGCAGGATTCTTGTAACACTAATACATGAAAGGCACTTTCATGTCTTAAAAGTAAGTCTGTTTCAAAAGAAGCAAAATAATTAGTGCAGAAGGGAGGCCAACATTTTTGGACAATTCATTGCATCTCATAAATAATATACTGGTCTTCATCCTTGCCCTCTTTTCCTCCTACTCACCCTCCTTGATCACCTCATTTTTCTCCAAAAGAAATATCTCTTCTCTCACTCTGCTTTTCATGTTGTTCCTTCACTTGGAACAACTTCCCACCTGTCTACCATCTATCCTCCTCCTTCAAATCCTTGTTAACATCCATTCCATCCTGGGATGTTCTCCTTTGTGCTCTCTCTAAAACCCCATACACCTGAATCATGGTGGTCCTACATATTTACATCTGTGACAGGTTGTAAACTATGGGGAAAGAACCTTGCCCTCTTGTTTCTCTAGAGCACCATGCACACAAATGGAACTACATAAATTATTAATCACAAATGCATCAAATTAAAGTGAACATGTTAAACCAAATCCTTCAAAAACGAGTGCTATTAACCAGAATCTATAAACCCATCAGATTTCACAAACTAAACAGGATCGAGCCCAGCAGATAATTCCAAGATCCAGAAGAAAACCTAGGGTCCTTAAGAAACCAATGATGGTGAATCAATAGGCAACATTCAGTAATAAACTGAAGTCCCTGTATTGTCCAAAAAGCGCTGCCTCTCACACAAGATGAAAAACTGAGCACCTGACAGTTTATGGCTATTAAAGATCCCAGAGCACTTTTTATAGCCAGATTAAAAGCTTGAATTTTGTCCTTATTCAGAACATATTGTACAGACAACGTAAAGACTAGCGATAAAAACAACTTCACCTATTTTGAAGACTTGTCAGTCATTTTATCCACATCTCAGCCACGATTTGATAAATACTTTTACTGCAAAAATGTTAAATTGACTTAGTTGTATAGCTTGGCATACAACTGAAATGAGGATAATATTGTGTTCTTATCTACTGATTTTGCAAAATTAGAAATAAAATAATATTAGAGAGGCAAAATTACTGTGGCTGTATATTCCAGTTCTGTTAGAGGTGCCACAAGTACTCCTGTTCTTTTTGCGGATACAGACTAACACAGCTGCTACTCTGAAACCTGTCATAAAGAATAAAGAAGATAGTAACATTACTTGTTCCTCCATTCTTCCAAAAATGTATTAGAAAGTTGATAGTCATTTCAGTGCCTCTCCTTGCAGGAAAGTATTTACTGACATCTCTGCAGTCTAAATAAATAAACATTACAAAAAATTTCAGGGTAACAATATCATCAGGTCATCTGTGCTCTGAAACAACTTTTTCAAAATGAAAATTTTATTTCTATAGAAAAATATTTCTATAAGAGATCTTGGTCATATTTTTCAAAAATAGGAGCCTAAAATTAGGCCCCTAAATCCGTATTTAGGCAGCTAAATAAGTAGCCTAATTTTCAAAGTGCTGAGCACTCAGAATTCCCACTGAAGTCAATGAGAGCAGCTGGCTGATCAGCACTTTTGAAAAAACATGCTACTTCTTTAGCTGCCTAAAAATATGAATTTAGGAACCAAACTTTAGGCTTTGGTTTTTGCAAATCTGATGCCAAATTTCAGTCCTTCAAATTCAGATGATTCCAGTGAAGGCCTTGACTCACAAAGCCTTAATTTGGCCATGGACACTGATGAATTATTTTAATCTCCACCATTTTGGAAGCTGATGTGAAATATAAACTAATTCTTTAGATAAGCGAAATGGTTTGGAAATTTTCCATTCTTTAGAATTACTCTAGAATACATATTCCACAAATACATCAGCTAACCAATGATATTATATGTCTCTATAGATTTATCTCCAAGTAACAGCACTCAGACACACACAGGTTTCAGAATAGCAGCCGTGTTAGTCTGTATTCGCAAAAAGAAAAGGAATACTTGTGGCACCTTCAAGACTAACAATTTTATTTGAGCATAAGCTTTCATGAGCTGTAGCTCACGAAAGCTTATGCTCAAATAAATCTGTTAGTCTCTAAGGCACCACAAGTACTCCTTTTCTTTTTGCAGACACACATAGAAACCCTTTTATTACTTGCACTCATTTTAGTGGTCTAGAAAAGATTGATGATTTTATATCTAATCTCTCAGAAAACCACCACATTAAGCTTAGACAGCCAGCTACAGAGAACAATATCTGCAGTATAAAATTAACAGTTCCTCACAAATAAGACCGAAGCAAAATAAGTTAATATCTGAAAAATAATTAGAATGCTCCGAAGTAGCTAAACTCGCTGAACATCAGAATTAAAGTGACCTAATTTTAATAAAATACAGAAAACATCTATTGCTTAGGCACATTAACCTTTCACTTCCCATACAAAGTCATAAATATGAGAAACAGAGAGAATGCATGCATTATTTACTGCAAAGCCTTTCCAGTACCAGCAGCTTGGTAACCCAGCCAATACTAGTAAGGCTTTGGAGCAAGATCTCAATCTGAACACTCAGTAAAACAGCCCGGAAGGCCCTTCTAGAAATACGGACAAAGGCCAAATGTCAAATTAAGGCCCTGATCCTGCAAACTTCCATTAATTTTACACTCATTAGTAGTTCCACTGACTTCAAAGAGACTCCTCATGCTTGCAAATTAGGAATAAACATTTGCAGGCTTGGGACCTACCATATCACACTGCATGCTGCATTACCTGCTCTAAATTCAAGAAGACACACAGTGCATAAGTGGATGAATTTGAATTTACTACAGAAGGAAAAAAATGAGGGCCTGCTTAATAATAATAATTTTAAACGTCTGAAGTGCCGACTGCCAAGTTGATCCAAGCTCTGCAAAAGCCATTAAAAGGCAGCAACATTCATCACCGAATACATAATATCTAAATCTAATGAAATATTTAGAAGCCAATGTGGTTATTTACATGAAACATTTACTGATTTATAGGCCCTAATCACATTATTCTTTTAACATTCTTTACCAAATTTTTCATATAGAAATAGTCAGAAGGAAAAAAGCAACTGAAAAATACACTACTACCAGAGTTAAATTGCTAAGAACAGTTCCAGCTATATAAGCTTATTCAAAACAATCTTTACATGGCCTGTCTAAAAGCAGTAGTTCTAGAGATATTATGAAAGATAATTTCCAAAAGTTCATTAATTCCTGGAAGCTTCATCATATGTTTAGTACCAAGTTTACATATTAGCTTAATTTGGTTTTAACTGCAACTCCCCATCCTCTCCCAGGAGAATTCTTCTTCAGGAAACCTAAAAATGTGAAAAATACTGAATACTGCTCTCTCTAACTTCAGGGTCTACAATCATTTAAAGACCTGAAGAAGAACCCTTTGTAAGCTCGAAAGTTTGTACCTTCCATCAACTTGGTGCACTAAAAGACATGACCTTACTTACTTTGTTTCTCTCATATGCTGGGACCAATACTGCTGCAACAACACCGCAAACAATCATTTAAAGGGTGAAGTGACAATCTGAACTTCTTTAAATTGACTAATATTTTGAAAAATAAAAAATAGAATTTCACCTTTTTAAAAAGCATGCATAGTGAGACAATTTGGGGAATACGTGCCCAATGATAGATTCTACTTGGTATTATGAACACTATTTGTATTTGTAACAATCATTGTGAATCAGATCATCCATTTGCAGGAAGAACTTGGCAGGTAGTTCGAAGCTATGTCTGACCGATAGTAATCTGACATTGCGATCACCACTAACTGTCAGTGCACCTCTCATTTTGGTATCCCTGTGCTGGAGGGCTGGGGCAAGCTCGGCAGGCAGATGCAGAAATGTAGCCTTTTGCATCCAAAAAGTGCCATGCGGGTTTGTGGGATTTTAAAAAAAAAAAAAAGGCATGAAATTATGGGCTATGTATGGCATTATGGGATGGAGAAAGTTGTGTGCTGAAAACTTGATCCCTAGCTCCCAGAGATCCTGGGTGACTCATTTCTATCCCACAACAAATTGTGAAAAGTTCCCAAAAGGCATTTGCACCTGACTGCCATGCATGATGCACTGGGACATCGACTTGGGGTGCACTGCACTTTGCATCAACAGAAGTACACCTGTTCGGTACACACAGCGCTGATGCAAGCAGCCACATGGGCATGAGCAATATACCAACTTTGACAGATGTACACCAACATAACTTGCACTGATCAAAGTTTGAAGTATAGACAAGGCCTTAAGAGTAAAGACACTGTGCTTAAATTCCTTTGCTAAGCCTGAATTCCTTTCTTTCTTGCCACATTGTCTCCAAAGGGACTAAACTAGAAGTCCAGGGAGTCCACAATCAAGGTGGAGCTCTGGAGGAGCACATGTAAGCAATTGGGCAGGGGGGAGAGGAGCGCTGGGCGGTGACAGACACCATTTTGGGTCTCTGGCTCCTGAGTAGTGGCCGCCGACATCTCAATGAAGGGCATCAGACAGGATGTTTGAGCTTATCTTAAGAACCCTGAGCGAGAAACTGTGACTAAACTCTATCCAGACCCAGTTGGCTTGGAAATGATTGGGTCCATTCACAACTAACTGGTGACCATACAGCATGGTTCTGGGCCAAATTATAAGAATGCCAACCTTTTAATTATGTTTCTAGTAAATTAGCAAATGTGAGGGAGAAATACCTGAACTTCTGTAGAAGTACAGTATCCCATGCTGTACCTTACATAAGTATTTCATCCTTTCCGTCAGCAGCGACAATGAATAGCTAAAAGCACTCACCGGCTAAGATAGGTGATATTTCACCAGGAGGGTACTGAAGCACTGGAATGGGTTACCTTGGGAGGTGGTGGAATCTCCATCCTTAGAGGTTTTTAAGGCCCGGCTTGACAAAGCCTTGGCTCGGATGATTTAGTTGGTGTTGGTCCTGCTTTGAGCAAGGGATTGGACTAGATGACCTCCTGAGGTCTCTTCCAACTCTAATCTTCTATGATTCTATAGCAATTCTGCCTATTTTGCATTAGATACACACTCACAGATAATGGTCTTGTGCTTTGACAATCAGAGTGAAATTCCATTAAAAAACCAAACCAAACCAACCAACAAAATAAAAAAAAACCACCTCATGGAAACAGTGAGATTACGAAGTCAAGCACTCAAAAATCAGGAAGTGTCACTAGTAAAGTTGCCCCCTTGTATATATGCATTATGATTCAATCTTTAACAACACAATCGTATCCTTTATTTTCCATTACACCACTGCCTCATTTAGTGCACAGGATGAAAACTGGGTCTGGTTTTATATATGTCTTGGGGATATGGAACATATTTTAGTAATCTCATGAGTTACCAGAAATTTTATTACAGTGTTATTCAGTTATTTGTGTAGTCTTCACTTTATCAAAATCTCTATACTTTATCCAGTACATAAACTCTAGGTACATGACTGTGAAGTTATGCCCAGCATTTTAGTTACCGTAGTAATTTTGCTTTTGCTTTTTGATGTAACTCTTAAGTGCCACAGTTAGATATCCAGCTGCATGAGTTTTAGAACTTTGGCTATTATGATACCCAGAAGATTCACCCTCCTGAGTGCAAAGACGCAAAATGAAGGACAAAAGAAAAACTATGGTCCAGGGAGCTTTCAATTACACAGGAATCATTTCTTCAGCTCAAATAACATTTTCTGTAACCTTACTTAAATGGCTCAGCATTTCTGATGTAAATAATTAACCATATTACAGCAACAATTAAATAATACCAGTAAGGTGTGGGATAAGATAAATTCATGTCCTGGACCGTTAAGAGAAACTGATCTAAAGTACTTTAATGAGCGAGTTCTGCCATCACAATCTGTAAAACATACTGACAGAGAAAATCTCTGTACATATACTTCAAAGGATTGTTTTTAAAAGGTGGCTTTTTCTCCTCCAGTCCCCTGCAGTTGCTACCTTTAAATCTGAGCTTTTATTTTTATACTGAATGACAATACAAGTCTATCTTGTAATGAAGCGGATGGTATTATGAAGGAGTATCAAAAATATAATCCCCTATATAACATTTTGGGGCATTATAATAGTCTTGCATCAGAATGCTGTACAGATACTAGCTTCAATATCTTGAAAAAGTTTTGACAAATGGTTGTTTCATAAATGGCATTCCTGTTATGTACGGTATGTATTTCCTTCTGAGGATCTTCACAGAACCATAGAAGTTAGACGTGGAATGGAGCTATTAAATCATCTAGTCCCATCTTCCTGCCAATGCAGAGTTGCTTCTATAGTATATTTCCTAATATTGTTCACTCTGACATTTCTTTGTCCACTGAAGCATTTTCTTTGGGGGACAATTCCACACCTCAACAATCTTATAACATGTCTTTTTCTTACTATCATATTATGGGAGTGTTTTTCAGCATGGTACAGGGTTTGGTCTAGATTGATTTTCATTAGCACTACTGGGTGTCAGGGTGGATAAAAGTGGATGATTTAACAACAATGGACTTCTTTATGTCAAATGAAACATGTTTTTTTTTAAATAATCCTATTTAAAATTAAATTTGAAATTGACAAGCTATGTTAAGACCTGTATTTATAATCCATTAAAATCATTTAAATTATGTATTAAAAAACCCAAATATTAAGCAATGCATGTCTGTTGCTAAGATTTAAAGAAAGGCACCACAGGGGGGAGGGGAGCTGATAAAGGGCTGCCGGTGGGTGCTCAGCACCCACCATTTTTCCCCAGGGGTGCTCCAGCCCCAGAGCACCCATGGAGTCAGCGCCTATGAAACATTAGATGTGAGAGGATGAGATCTACATGTTCTAAAATCTTGAAGGACAGAAAGTATCAGTTCAATTCACTAGCTACAGATACTCCCTACAGTTAATAATTTGTTTTGTTTTAAACGTAAAACATGTTTTGATAAACTTTTTCTTTCTTATGTATACAGGCCACTTACATTATAATTTAATACAATAATTAATATGCTGTTTTTGTGAATTTAATTGAATTTGAAGAGGTAGCTGTTGGTCTGTGCTGTGCTGACACAGATATGCTCTAATAAATTTGTTAGTCTCTAAGGTGCCAAAAGTACTCCTGTTCTTTTTACAGATATATCTGTTTCTCAGACCACATCTATAGTATGGGGACTACTGCAACAAAGCTACAGTGCTGTAGCCATGCTACCATAACCCCAGAGTGCAGACAGAGCCTACAGCGACAGAAGGGTATTTTTTCGTTGCTATACCTCCCCTAGCGATGATAGCTCAGGTCGACGGGAAGCATTCTTCCATCAACCTATCTGCATCTACATCAGGGATTAGGCTGACACAGCTACAGAGCTCAGGGGTAGGGATTTTTCACACCCCTGAGCAAAGCAGCTATCTGTATCTAAATCTTAAATGTATACCTCTCCTCACACTTTCTCTAGGACAACTGAGACACCGAGGGGTAGGAGGGACACACAGTAAAGCAGAAACGTAAAACAGAGAGTAACAGTGCTTCACTTCATTGCATTACCGAGTATGCCAATTTAAATAAAAGTGACTTAGCGCTGTAGGGACAGTGCACTAACGTATGGTGCCTTGTGAAAATCAGAATTCAGAGCTAGCGGCAAGTTCCATGCTTCCTTGGGGAAAAGGGATAGAGAGAAGGAAAGCTGCAAGAGTGACACTAATGAATTCTGGAGGGAGTAGCTTTCAGAATCTTTCTAGACCAGAGAATGCTGCTGTGATGCAGCACTTTTCGGGGAGGGATCACAGGGAAAGGAGGGAGCTCACAGAGGAATCCCAACAGTGAATGCAAGTTAAGGATTCCTGAGCAATCTAGGTGGGGAAAAAAGGGTAATGCCACCCACACCAAAACTCTTGCTAACTCGGGATGTGGAAGATCCAAGTCTGATTCCTTGCGGCACCACAGGCTTCCTGCTGACCTTGAATCAGTCACTTAGTCTCTGTGCCTAAGTTCCCCATCTATAAAATGTGGATTATAGTTAGGGCCCTACCAAATTCACAGTCCATTTTGATCAATTTCACGGCCAGATGGTTTTTAAATTGGTCAAGTTCACATTTTCAGATGTTTACATCTGAAATTTCACGGTGTTGTAACTGTAGGGGTCCCAACCCAAAAGGTACCCGGAGGTGGGTCTGTTCTCCCCACCTTTGCTCCCACCTCAGCAGCCCTGCAGGGGAAAGACAAGTCCTTTCCCTCCCCAGCCTGGTGGGGGGACTTGTAACTCGGAGGCCCCTGGCTGGGGCGTTCCCAGCAGCACATGGGAGATCAGATTTCACAGGAAAGATCTTATTTCACAGTCCGTGACACGTTTTTCATGGTCATGAAATTGGTAGGGCCCTAATTGTTGTGTTTCCCTACCTCGCAGGGCTAGATACATCTCCAGTAGAATCTGGAATCTATTTTGAATAAACCTGCCTCTCTCAAACCTCAGCCTTCGTCTTCAGAAGCGATACCAGTCGGCTCTGTGTTTTTGGAGAACCAGGGCACAGTATCTACCTTGTCTGACTCATGAAAGACACCGCCCCACCACCAGTCTCTTCCTGAACCAACACCGGTCAGAGAAAAGAGGGGCTTTCAGAGAGCAATGAAGGGCAGATGGGAGACAAACCTAGACCCCTCCTGACAAGGGTGACAAGATTAAGACATCTCCATTAGCATACAGAATGGAAAAAAGAGACAACTCCCCTAGCCTCATCTGCATGAAAGATGGGAGAGGGAGACATCTCAATTTATATACAGAATGGAGAACAAAGAACCGCACTGAACTCTGGGACCAGAAAAGCAGGGACACACTGCATCATGGGAATCTCTTTTCCAGATGTTAATGAACCTACGCCTGCACACACCCAGCTCAGCAATTATCAGACCAATTCTAGTAGTAAATCCTTGATTGATATCCAAAATACTGAAGCAGCCTAGCTGCACTGTGAGCTCCCTGGAAGAAAACACCACCCATAGCCAAGAGTGATCAGCTCCTATTGTCTAGCCTAAAGAAAACTCTTAAGTCATCAGTTTACATATAAACAAATCTAGTGTTCTCCCTTGAACCAATGTATTTTCTCTACAAAAACCCCTACCTATGCCCAAGTAAGTGTTCTGATGCTTAGATCCAAACTATGCATGAGTTCCACTAGGAATCCATCTTCTCCTGACTGATCGTGCTGGAGGCTCTGCCTGTCTCCAGCACTCAGGACCCTGAGCTACCACCATCACCTGGGAACCCCGACCAGTTCAAGCCTCATGGAGTGGGTGAGATCCCCCTCTTTCTCTTTCTCTGTTTTCCTTTCTACCTTAGGTATTACATTATTAAAGGTTATGCTATGTTGGTTTATCCCTCCTTGTGTAGTTATCACTATTATTCAATAAATAACTTTTATGGTTAAGCTGGTTGCTTCTCTTTCTCTCTGCACTTTACTCTTTTGGGTTTTAGCTTCCCCCATTTACTCTGCAGCAACGCCTCTTTTACCTAAGCTAAAGATCCTTGTAGCACCCCAAAATACTGTGGGGTTTGCTTATCAAGTGGATTACTACCAGTACAATCGTGATGTGAAAGTGGGATAGGGACGTGTTAAACCTGTGGCACATAAGGGGGTCTGGGGCAGGTGAAAGTGCTGCTCAGATCACCCTATTGAGACCAGGAGCACATAAGGATGACAGCTTGAAGGTGCTGCTTAACCCAGCCCATTGAGTACAGGGACATATAAGGAGATCAGGTTGAGAATGCTGATTGACCCGGTCCTCTCAGACTTGCTCTGCTAGTGTGTGTGTGCTCGTATATTCATCTAGTTCTAGGGCTGGAGGAACCCAGCCCCAGGGAGCCTAGGTCCTGCAGAATAGCTCCACTGGGAGAGGACTTGCAGAAAGAAGGAGCAGAGCTCCATATGAACACACAAGTGAAACAAGCAGTACATTAATAGAATTACAGAACCCCCCCTGCCCTCCAAAGAGCAACCCTAATAAATGAGCATACCTCAAATTAACAGGCATATCTGGTAACAGAAGTTTTCCTCTACTAACAACTAATTCATAGATAAAACACACTGCAGATCCCTGATGGCACCACTCAATAGCTGTATTACAAATCCTGACACTGCCCTCTTTCAGACTTACAGCAATTTTAGTAGAAGCTGACATATTGGTTGGCCACTGATGATTTAGTGCCTGCCAACGTCTTACCAAAAATTAACAGAAACCAATAAAAAGAACAGCAGAAACTACAACCATTTGGCTACATTCACATATTGCCATCTGACAAACTAAACTGCAAGCTCTTCAGGGCTGAATCAGAGGTTCCATTTCCCAATTCCGCACTCTAACCACTCAACACTTCTTCCGCCCAATTACCTCCTTGCTCTTCACTGAGGAAATTAATGCCAATTTGGGCTTCTTGAATCACATTGGAACACTGGTGCTACTACTGTTCAGTATGATGGTCCTCAAATTTTCAGTACAACTGAATTGTTTATAATAATTCTCCTTTCTTTCTCCCCTCACTACTTCACTGTCACAGATTGCTTACATCTCCTACCAACTTTCCCTTCTCAAATATTGATTTTTTGTTTCAGTTTTTGGGTTTACCTTTCCCATGATTGCTCCTGACAGCTGAGCAATCACCCTTCATAAAACACACAGAAAATAAGCCTCCCTCCACATATATTTCCTCTTCTCCATTATATGTTCCTGTCTCATATTCCACCTGTCATATCACCTCTCAATTTCTTCCCTAACTTAGTTTCATAACATCTTATCTCGTTCCTTTATTGCACTTTTCTCCTGTCTCCAGTCTACTAGGTTTTATAGTTTCATCCAATCTCCTCCTGTGCTGTGCTACTATAGTCACTGACAATTATCTTCTCTTGCCATTTCTAATAACTTGAGTGCTCTGAACATGGGTCCTGAATAAATGGAAAACCACTATATATAAAATTGTGTTTCCCCCCTCTACTTACTTAAGAAACTAGAACTAAAAATGCCAGCAAGAATCGTATTTTAGAGAATAGCAATGAGCTTCCACACAACAATGTGCGTTCAGAACTTGTTTCTGGAGGCATCAGGGGTTAGTACCTTGCATTGTGTTCAATGACATCTTCTGTCTGGGGTGAGAACTGTATCGAACTTCGGTAATTCCACTTGAAACCAGGTGCAGATTTGCCAAAAGGTTCATGTTATTTATCTGGAAATGCATATTGGTGCCTATCTTCAACTGCCTTGGCACCCTACATTCCTAAACGCTACACAAAAACAAAACACTAGCCTTTTAACTCAGGACTGCAAGGCACCCTCCCCCACCCCATAATAAATTTAAAAAACCCACAATTCCTGATTTAATCAGTAATCTTTCAAAGGCTTGAATATATAAATCTTATCACACTGCACCCGGACACTGGCTAAACTCTGGCTCCAATGACCCTCCATTGAAAAAGCCAAGTTGCCAGTGGAAAGTTTAACCCCAGAAATGACGGCAAGAGACAATGGATCTTAATTTCTGTGATAGGAATTATGCAGGCTGGCCACATCAATAGTCCCTAATTTGACAGCCCTGACCTCATGAGCAAGGCCCCATGTCCTATGCAATTATGCAGCCAGGAAAACGGCTGCACAATTTCCTTCTTTCTACAGATGCTTTCTACACCCTTAAGAAACCAATCCGAAGAGAGATCTGTCCTTTTGAGAATGTGCTACCAATTTTTTTCAAAATATTTAATTTGGGAGTATAAGGATGCCTGACAGGGTGGGGCTGAGGAGGGAAAGCCGGAGCAGGAGCCCAGAACAAACTATGGAGGCAAACAGAATGGCTATAGAGTTGAGCTGCCATATAGGACGCAGCAACCTGTGGGTAGCTACACAGTCAATTCAATAAGACTTTGTTGGTATGACAAGCAGGCTGGTTTGATTTAAATCAGCCAGCAAGAAACATGATTTAAACCATTGATTTTAATCATGGTTTGCAACTGAACTTTTCAGTTATTTTCCTAAAGAAAGGTTGATTCTCATTGGTTGATAATCATTAAATCATTAAAAGAAAAGGAGTACATGTGGCACCTTAGAGACTAACCAATTTATTTGCATCCAATGAAGTGAGCTGTAGCTCACGAAAGCTTATGCTCAAATAAATTGGTTAGTCTCTAAGGTGCCACAAGTACTCCTTTTCTTTTTGCGAATACAGACTAACACGGCTGTTACTCTGAAACCTGTCATTAAATCATTGCAATCTAGTACTTCTTTTTGCTAACCAGGACACACTATATTGATACACATTTGTTTCAGCAATTACATAGCTTAACATATATTTATTCATATTCTTAATTGTTACTTTTTTATTATGTTAGAAAATGGTGAATGATGTGTTACTATTTACTAGATTTGCGTCAAACTATTTGGATGGAAATAGGAATTAAATTAAAAACACACAAATGCATTTTAAATTTAGTTTTACTGAACTGTTAAACAATCTTAAGTGTGCTGGACACGTAAGGGGAAAAAAGTTAATCAAAACGTGTTTTACATTTAAAACTAACTGATTTATTAAGTAAAGGAAGTATTCTCTGTAGTTAGTGAATTGAAATTATTGTTTCTGGTCACCCTTTAGAACTAGTAGATCACATCCTCTCACACCTAACTTGTATTCATCGATTGGAAAGGAAAAACAAGCTTTCCTACCTCTTCAACTTCCAATGAGAGTCTCAGTTCTGAATGGACTAGTCTGCAAAAAACTGTCAAAAGCTATTTGAGAACTTCAGAAAACACTGGTTCTAGTTGCTTAGCCAGTAACTTCCATCAGTTCAGTAGTCTGACTTGCTTTAAAACTTTGGCAACAAATATGAACTGTTTAATGTTATTTTTGTGTAATTTAAATTTAATTTAAATTTAAATAGATTCTAATACACTTAGGCCTTAACATCAGTTATCATAAGTCCATTTAAAATTTAATTTGAAATTATTTTTAAAAACAAAAGTATTTTTAAAAAATCTCATATAAATCAAAAAGACTTTGTGATGCACGGCTAGAAAGGGTTACACATCCCGCAAAATAAATGGCTCAAATTCAACCCTTAAAGACATGTGGAAAGATAATGTTTGTGGTTTTGCGTATTTACATGTATATGGGTAATGGTCAACAATGTAATCAACAGTCCCTGTTTATGCTGTATTCTGATAATTCAGGTATCAAAAGAACACCCTAGCATTTAAATGAATTGTAAATATGGGATCTCTCTATATTCATCTCTCTTTGAAATGTATAGCAAATCATCTGTGAATGGTGGAGGAACAAGCCAATTGTCGCATGTTAATTATATAGCAAAGTACAGGTGATGGATCTCCTTCAAAGTCATCCGAATTATCTTTTGTTCCCAAGGAACTCCCAACTTGTCAAAGAGGACATGAAATTGTATAAAATATCCTTGGGTCCCGATTCTGTCATCTCAGATCTGCTTGAGACTTCATACAGGGGAAGCTTAGGCATAAGGACTGAGATCCCAGTCCTAAATTGGAACACCCTGCAATGACTTCAGACTGTAACTATGAACTATTTCTGAAAGAACTCTTTGCAACTACAAAGCTCACCATCTCTGCTATGAATCTGAACCTCAATGAATTGAACTCACATCCGTATGCATATTAATCTTTTATCCATACTTTCTCTCTGTTTTTTTAAATAAATTTTAGTTTAGTTAATAAGAATTATCTGTAGCGTGTATTTGGGTAAGATCTGAAACATTAATTAACCTGGGAGGTAACGTGTCCGATCCTTTGGGATTGGTAGAACCTTTTCTTTTTTATGATGAAATAAGATGAAATAAGATTTTCAGAAATCATCATATTTGACTTAGGTACCTGGATGGCGGCCTGAGGCCGGATCACTTTAAGGGAACTGTGTTGTTTGCCTCCTGAATAACCAGTGAGGTAATTAAGAAGCTGTTTTATGCTGGTTTAGTAAATCTAAGTATTGGACTATCCACCAGCTTTTGGGGGATTTTTTGCCCCATTCTATACAGTTCATCCTAATTGAGTGACCTCAGCTGGCCCCCACTAGGACCCTGGTCACAGACATATTTAAAAAAAAAAATCAATTAGATTTATCCACCTGCTGACAAGCTACACAAGTGTTTCCAACGTGTAAGAAAAAGATGGATCCCTTTTCAGATATTTCTCAGAGTCAAACTGGACCCATCCTAGAAAGGGGTGGACACTGTGTTTGGAGTTTGATCCCCTCAGTCCATTTGTTGTTACTGTCCATTCCTGAACCAGAAGTATATTACTATGCCATGCAATGCCATCTTTTTTTTTCCTTCCAGGCTCAGCCACAGTGTTTTATTCGTCGGTTGTTGATGAGATGTCTTACGAATCCTGACCATTGGAAGGAATGTCTTTCTTGTGCTTCCTTGTATCTGGGACACTGGAGTACAAAGTGTTGCTTTATCTCAACATTTCCTCTGCCACATTGTCTCCTCTCTGGATTTAAATGATTTTGTGCCTCCCAAATTCCTCCTCTATTTACTGATCATTGACTAAATTTTTAGTGAGAGTCTGCTGTGGTGATGTAATGTGATGGTTCTGTGCAGGTGTCTAACAGTCAAGCTTGTGGTTATTTTTTGATTTACTCTCCCAAGTGACTCATAAATTAGTGTGATAGATGCTGTTCTAACAATGAGCATTTTTGGTTTTGATAGCTTGCTCTGGTGGTCGGGGGTTCGAGTTGTTGAGCCTTAGGAATTATGACAAGTAGGAATGCACTGTGTTTTCATTTGAATCTATTTTTTGATTTTGTGGTGGAAGGAGTATTTACCACTTTGGTTGAGATATCATTAGAAGCTGAATATTGTTTTCCACATGTTAATTAGTTGAGGGAATTGGCTCAGTTCTGCTCTGGCCCGCCTCTCTCCCTGGGCTTCAGAGCCTGAGTGCAACTTCAAAGCACTGTTTACACAGCTATTTTTAGAGTGAAAGCCCCACTAGCTCAAGTCTGTAGACTGGTCTGCGATGCTCAGTTCTGTAGCTTGTGTAGAGGTACCATTAGAGCCCAAATTTCTTGTCTTGCAGTGTGACTGGAAGGTTTTTTCTTTTTAACTCTCTGCTCTAAGGCTGAGGGGCGGTGGGGATGGCCTGCAGTGGACAGACATATGGCCAGTCCTTTGTTTGTTCATTCTGTGATTTCTCATGAATAGGGTAGGCACACATGACTGGGACGGGTGCCTGTAGTTAATTTTTGAAAGCTGAACAAACTAATAACAGTTAAAGTATGTTAAAAGAACATTTTTTAGATTGCGAAGTCAAGCAATCAAAACTTAGAGCCAGAATTAAGGTTACCTGTGCAACCTCAATTCACCCCCCGACCCACCTTGTGCAATATGAGATAGTCTAAAAATACAGTACTATTATTTTCCCCATAGGAGCCCTCATTTATTGCACAGAATAGACCATGCTGTGGGGATGAAACAGATATTTATTTTTATCCTTATCATTCAATTAGTGGCCCGACTCATTTACTGCACATCATCCAAAGTCTGTATTCTACAGAATTATTCATTTTCTCAACATCGTCAGAGTAACAGAGTGCCTCACAAACATTAATTAATTGACCTCCATATCTGCCTTGCAAGGTAAGAGATTATCCCCATTTTACAAATGGGGAAACTGAGACAAATCTTTGCCTGAGATCAAAGCCATGGGTAGAACTCTCAGTCCTGAGCTCATTCCCCCAGACCTCACTTCCTTTCTGACAGAGATGTTGAGCATTCACAGCTCCCACTGACTTCAGTTGCAGAGCTCAGCATTTCTACAGATCTGACCCCAGGTGTCTCAAGTTGGGCACACAGAAAATGAGGAATACACAAAATCTTTGGAGCGGAGACAATCTTTCTGGTCTGTATTTGTACAGCACCGAGGAGAGTCCTGGTCTATTACTCGGGCTTCTAGGTGTTACTGCAATTGAAATAAATAATATTATGAGTGGCCATCTGCCAAAATAATGGTTCAAGTAGCGAACTCAGCATCATATAGGAAATCTGTGACAGAGGGAGAGAGATAAGTCATAAGCTCCATCCCTCTCTCTTCCTGTTAGGCCTGTGACTTGTTCTCTACACATTTTCTAACTTAGAGAGAAAATAAGGGAGGAACCTTACAAACAGCCTCATTCACTTATATAACCCTTATTGATTCCCTGAATACTACCCATCCTGTGCACACTGCAGCAATATGAACATATGTTTACCATAGTTCTTTAATATAATTCTTTAGGTTTTTTTAAAGAGGAAAAAAGTAAAATACAAATTCTATTATACACAATCATACATTTGTATGGTGAGCTTAAACACAAATGGAAGCTTACAAGAAGTGGAAACTTGGACAGATGACTAGGGAGGAGTATAAAAACATTGCTCGAGCATGCAGGGGTAATCAGGAAGGCTAAAGCACAATTTGAGTTGCAGCTAGCAAGGGATGTGAAAGGTAACAAAGAGGGTTTCTACAGGTATGTTAGCAACAAGAAGGTGGTCAAGGAAAGTGGGACCCTTACTGAATGGGGAAGACAACCTAGTGATGTCAATGGGTAGTGATCAATGGCTCAATGTCTAGTTGGCAGCCAGTATCAAGCAGAGTGCCTTAGGAGTTGGTCCTGGGGCCGGTTTTGTACAACATCTTCATCAATAATCTGGATGATGGGATGGATTGCACCCTCAGCAAGTTCACAAATGACACTAAGGTGGGAGGACAGGTAGATATGCTGGAGGGTAGGGATGGGTCCAGAGAGACCTAGACCGGGGTGGCCAACCTGAGCCTGAGAAGGAGCCAGAATTTACCAATGTATGTTGCCAAAGAGCCACAGTAATATGTCAGCAGCCCCCCCCATCAGCTCCTCCATCCCCATCGAAGCACCTCCTACCCACCGGCAGCCTCACCGATCAGTGTCTCCTGCTCCCTTCCTGCACTTCCCAATTAGCTGTTTTGTGGGGTGCAGGAGGCTCTGGGGCGGAGGAGAGAGGACACTGCAGGCTCAGGGGAGGGAAGGGGTAGACTGAGGGCAGGGCCTGTGGCAGAGCCAGGGGTTGAGCAGTGAGTACTCCTTGGCACACTGGAAAGTTGGTGCCTATAACTCCAACCCCGGAGTCAGTGCCTATACAAGGAGCCGCATATTAACTTCTGAAGAGCTGCACGTGGCTCCGGAGCCACAGGTTGGCCACCCCTGACCTCAATAAATTGGAGGATTGGGCCAAAAGAAATCTGATGAGGTTCAACAAAGACAAGTGCAGGGTCCTGCACTTAGGACAGAAGAATCTCATGCGCTGCTACAGGCTGGGGACTGACTGGCTAAGCAGCAGTTCTGCAGAAAAGGACCTGGATATTACAGTGGACCAGAAGCTGGATATGCCCTTGTTGCCAAGAAGGCCAACAGCATATTGGGCTGCATTAGTAGGAGCACTGCCAGCAGATCGAGGGAAGTGATTATTCCCCTCTATTCGGCACTGGTGAGGCCACATCTGGAGTACTGTGTCCAGTTTTGGGCCCCCCACTACAGAAAGGATGTGGACAAATTGGAGAGTGTCCAGTAGAGGACAACAAAAATGATTAGGGGGTTGGGGCACATGACTTACAAGGAAAGGCTGAGGGAACTGGGCTTATTTAGTCTGCAGAAGAGAAGAGTGAGGGGAAATTTGGTAGTAGCCTTCAACTACAAGAAGGGGGGTCCCAGAGAAGATGAAGCGAAGCTATTCTCGGTGGTGGCAGATGACAGAACAAGGACCAATGGTCTCAAGTTGCAGTGGGGAAGGTCTAGGTTGGATATTAGGAAAAAACTATTTTACTAGGAGGGTGGTGAAGCACTAGAATGGGTTACCTAGGGAGGTGGTAGAATCTCCATCTTCAGAGGCTTTTAAGGCCCGGCTTGACAAAGCCCTGGCTGGGATGATTTAGTTGGGGGTTGGTACTGCTTTGAGCAGGGGGTTGAATTAGATGACCTCCTGAGGTCTCTTCCAACCCTAATCTTCTATGATTCCCAATGCCTCCTTTATGTCACATCAATAGAATATGAACCCTGAAACTAGAGCACTACAACTCAGGCTTTGACCACTTGAGCTACCAGACTAAATATTTCAATAAAATGCTATTGTGCTAGAGGACAATGGGCCTCTGAAGCCACATGCTTAACCTGGAGTGGTGGTGGTGGTGGAGGGGGTAAAGTAGAACCCAATCCAACTCTCCCCTCTCTCGTTCAGGAGTCTGGGGAAGCTCCTTCCTCCTTCGGTGGAAAGGTTACCAGGGCAACATGATGGGTTGAAGAACACAGCCAAGTCCAGCCCAGTTCTTTTTTACCTCCTGGAAAGATTGTCTGCTCCTGGGGTTCCCAGTGCAGTGTGTGCTCCTGCTGCAGCAGCATGGGACCAGTGCTTTAGAATGTTCATGTTCAGTTATTCTGCTGCCTGGACATTGCTGGTAATGGAAGTGACAGAAGGAAAATTACCATTTTCAGCAGCTGATAATTCAGCTAAATCTGAACAGAATTTCACAGGACAAAGAAAAGATTTATTTCTGGCCCCAAGGCTTTCTTCTTATTGAATTTCAGTGGCTCATTGTGAACAATTAAGGTGTTAGAAAATCTTGAAAAAATGTCACAAATGTTATGATAAACAAATCTTATGATAGACAACCTAAATATAAAGCTGGCTACCAAACTGCCTAATTCTCAAGTAAAGAATGATAGTTTAGCCACAGCTATTTAAAAGCAATATATGGTTACATAAATTGGACCAAGATCATTTCTAAAACAGACAACTGGAACAGTAGCTGAAGACTGAGACGCACACTAACAGAGCTGTGAATATATTTAAACAGTACCTAAGTCAGTGCATTCAATCACTTTGATGAATGGTAGTTGGCTTGGACTGTCAACAGGAAATGTGCACCAAACTGCCTTAGACCTTTTTTTTTTTCTTTTCTTTTTTTTTTTTAAAGCCCAGCCATCAAGAATTTTTATTTAAAATAAAACCAAATAGAATCAGCTAAGAATGTGGTGCCATTTATTTTTCTGTGAGTGACTTGACAGAAAAATAAATGTCTTATACATAAAAAGTTTACCACACAAACCAGTCATATTGACACAATCTTTTAACTTGGGCTAGGGTGAATGGTAAATATTTTCCATTAAAAATTGGGAGGGAAAAAACAGGAATTTTTGTTTTTCTTCTAAAGCTAAAGGACAACAATGCAGTTTTCAGTTCCCACATCTTAGCCTTTTTTTTCCCCCTTTGCCTACTTTAAAAGGTTTCTGAAAAACAAAAATGTTTTGATTTTCTGTAGAAAAACAAATGTGTGGCATCAAAAAAATTTTTTTTCAACCCCTCTCTCTCTCAAGCTTTCCTGGTATTTGTTTAATTATTTTATTAGCGATTGTAGATGGAAAAGGAACAAATCCCCAGATCTACAACAATAACCATGAATTGTATTCATGTTCAACAGAAACTTTTTCCTTTCTGTATGCATGTTCTAGTGGTTATAAAATAAGTGTTTCCAGCTCTACAACTGACCTATCAGTACAATCAGTCTAACACTTGGACATACTTCACATGGGCTTCATTTCAGCAAAGCACTTAAGCACACGCATAAATTTAAACATATAGTTAGGTCTGCTAGGCAGTATTCAGTGCCTAACTGGACTGAACTGAAATGAAGCTAAATCTGTGCTTATTTGCCAAAATGAGACCATGATAATACAAAGGCTTAAATAATGTTTGGACACATTTTGAAATCCTTAGATGAAAGCCAGTATGACAAGTACAAATTTTTTTAGGCTGATTTCGGAAGATAGATGTGTAGAAAAGAGTCTTTTAATCAGAAATATTTTTTTAAAACCGTATTGACTGATTCTGCACCTGGGTCTATCTACATGAATTCAATTGCAGGATTGAGACCTTCATTTGTGAAATAACTACATTGTTCTACATTCACAATTGTTGGGAAAATTAACAGATTTTCTTGTTCCACAGAGTGCATGTGAAAACAAATGAGCTCACAGATTTTGCCACTCATTTGAGAGATTTAAGAAGCCTACAAATGCATCATCCATTACATTAATCTAGCGATTACTGCCTGCATATAGGAATTCACCAAGGCACACTTTCCTGAACAGCAATATCCAGCCACTTAAAGGACCATCTCCTGCTATCAGTAGGTCAAAGCAACCACATAGCTGAAGGGATACATTCCTCCCTCCCACCCTGCAACAACATGTTATAGTATCCGCACAGTAAAGAGATCCAGCGATAGCAAAGATGGATTCTGTTTAGGTGTTAGGAACTAATACGGATCTACTATCTGCTTCCCTAAAAAACACTTTTTTCGGGCTTCGGAAAAATAAAATGTTCCACTCTTTGCGTAAGCAACTTGAAGCTGTATTTTCACAAATTCAGTCATCACTGAGGTGTCGCAGACCGCAGCCAGCAGCGTGTGTTGGCCAGGAGTGCTAACACAAGCAGTTTAAAACGATGCTGAACCTGCCTCAATCCCAAGCCTGTTTTTCGCACGGCGCAGGATGAAAACACCAGGCGGGGGTGGAGGGGAATAAAGATCACCGGGACACGTAATTTCTCCCAAGCCGCGCAGAAACCTAGATGTATCTTATGGAGACTAATCATGACGCCTTCTTTTCCACTCCCACAAAAATACTGTGTCACCCTTCCCTTGGGACCAATTTTGTTTTTCAGACAAGAAAAAGCTAAGTCATTGCCTTTTCAGCGCTGGGTGCTGGGACAGCTGCGGAGAAAGGTCCATCCAAAGGCTCCCACGGGCTCTGCCTCCGGGCGAGCCCCAAGTCGGGCAGCTGCTGCTGTGACCTGCCAGGCCAGGCCAGCGAGCCGGGAGAAGGGGGCTGGGAGGGGGAAGGAAGAGCAGCTCCTTCGAGGCGACTTCACGTGCCCCAGAGCCATGAAAGAGGCTTCGCTGGACACGACCCTGCCCCAGCAACCCGCTCCGCGCAGCGCATGCACAGGCGTGTCCGGGCAGCCCCCGGGGGCAGGGGGAGGGCTCTGCAGGGGAGCGGTGCAACCTCCGGGGGTAGGGGCGAGCGCCCGGCCCCGCACCCGGGGGTCCGGCGGAGGGAGGGCTGGGGCGATCTCCCGGGGAAAGGCGGCAGGTGCGCTCCCGGGCATGGGGCAGCGCCGGTGCCATCTCCCCGGGGCAGGTGCCCGGGGCGCGAAGCCGCGGCGGGGTAGCGGGGACGGTACCTGCAGTGGCCGCGGAGGGGGCCCCGGGGCGGCTGCGGCTCAGCTCGGCGGGGCTGGTGGCGGCGGCGGCGGGGAGCAGCCGCCCCCGGAGCAGCAGCGCGGCCGCCAGCCCCAGCAGCATCGAGGGGAAGCGCCCGCACAGCCCCGGCATAGCCAGCGGGCAGCGGAGGCATATTGCGGGCGAGGCGGCGGAGGCTGGGGCTGGCAGCTCCCTGCTGCCCGCCCAGCTGCGGCGGCTGCCGGAGGAGGATGGCGGGGCGGGAGGCGGCCCGCGCCCCCTGCACAGACACACGTGACGGAGGGGGAGGGAGCCCAGCAGGGGAGCGCGGCCCGGCTCGCCCCAGCCCCCCACAGGGGCTCGCCGGGCTGCCCGGGCCGGCCGCCGCCGCCGCGCGGGAAGCTGAAGCTGGGCAGAGTCTGGCTGGGAGCGGGGATTCGTCGCCAGGGCCCTGCTCCAGCCCTGGCGCCTGTCAGAGCAAGCGGGGGAGGTGCTAAAACACCCGCTCTAGGGGGCGGTGGGGGCGGGGGCGTGTGACCGCAATGGCCCCTTGCAAGGTAGGGAAGCTCTGACTTCCCTGACCGGGCTCAGATCCAAGTGTGAGTTAATACCTGCGCCGCCCCTGTTAAAACCCCCCGGGGGTGTGGGCGACCCTGGGCCTGCCCGCTGCAGCTGAGCTCATCCCCGCTCAGTACACTTCTTAGGAGGCTGAGTCTTCCCCCCGCCCTCTTTACTGCCACTCAATGGGACCTGGCCCCCCAAACAGGCCCACGGGTCACGGCTCAGGTCTAAGCCAAGCACCCTCAGGCCCCCAGCTTGCTACCTCTTTTGGTTTGACAGCAAGTCTTGGGGGTCGGTGGTGTTTTTCTTAAAGTCTCTGCTCCTGGAATCAAGGGATTAAGTGAGAATCTTAGCTTTAGTTTAAAATTTTTTTCTAGGCCTCACCAGTGGGTAGGGTGGGGGGGCTTGAATATGTGAAGCAAGTGTATCCTAAAGGTAGGGAAAATAGAAGGCAAATAAAACAAATCCAAAGCTATATTACTGTTTTTAAAACACATCTCCTGAGTTTCAGACTAGGCTCATGATTTTTGAAAACTTGAGGTGGGAATAGGGCAAGTCTTGACGACTAAAGTTACATCTATCCCAATTATTTCCTCCCCCATGAATCCTATCCTGCTTTTTAGATCATACGTGCTATACAGCATCTTGTACAATTAAGAGATTTTTTTGACACTTAATGCTAAGCACTCACTAAGACTAAAATGCAATCATAGAATTGTAGGACTGGAAGGGGCCTCCAAGGGCCCTGGGGTCCAGGACCTGCCCCTGAAGGTAGGACTAAGTATTATCGATCTATTAAAAGTATTAGACTGATTTTTTAAATCTATCATCCAACCCCTTTCCAGTGCACATATTTTATGGAATGCATGCATCTGCTGAAGTGAGCTGTAGCTCACGAAAGTTTATGCTCAAATAAATTTGTTAGTCTCTAAGGTGCCACAAGTACTCCTGTTCTTTTTGCGGATACAGACTAACACGGCTTCTACTCTGAAACCAGAAATTTACAGTTGTACTGGACCTCGTCTAAACTCTGCAATAGCTTAATATAGCCATTGGTGGCCAGGAATCAATGTAGCTACACCATTGCAAACCCCTAAAGGCCTTGATACTGCAAACACACATGCTTAACTTTAAGCATGTGAATAGTCCCATTGGTTTCAATGGAGCTATTTACATGCTTAAAGTTAAAACATGTTCATGTCTGCAGGATTCTAGTGGAAATGTAGACAAGTGCAAATTGGAATTTGTGTTGAAATTAATAAATTATGGGCCCCAATCCTGCAGTTGACTACATGGAGGTGGACTGCTGGAAATGTGTAGGGCACAACAGTCCACTTGCCTGCAGTTCATACAACTGGAGCCTAAACACACAGTAGAAAAAGGTACGGGGTGAAGTCCTGGCCCTATTGAGGTGAATGGGAGTTTTGCCATTAACTTCAGCGATGCCAGAATTTCACCCATTGTCTGGGCAGGATCAGTGCTCTCCAAAGTTTATATATTACATTTTATCTTAAAAAACTTCACCAAAAACGTAATTCTGAACTGTGAGTGCAGGGGATTTTTTTTTTGTTTTTTTTTTTTAAAAAGGGCCATACTATAATTTTACTATTATTATTTGCCCTTCAATAAGCAACGGATTAGCCAAATATAGTAGGTTGTAGGGAGATATGGACGTGTCCTTATCTCAGAAACTTCCATAGCTGGGGAGTAAGAGGAAGGGAGAAATATTTGCACAATTGTGCAACAATGAAAGATTTCCCAAACCTAAAAGGGAACTATCAGGTTAAAAATCTTTACACGTTATCAAAACTAAAAGAATTTTCAAAATCTAATTTACTTTTTCTTATTTAATTACTTTAATGTCATTCTCTACAGAACAGTGTAATTAATTCATTGTCATCAATAATGACTTCATAGAGATGAAGGGTTGAAGGAATAAAAATCTAATTTAATTTTAACCAGGGGCGCTGATGGTTTACTGCCACTCCTTTTGGACCTGGAAAATAGACAATTAGTTTGACTCTCCAGATCTCATGCTCCAGTCTAATATAATGAAGCCCCCACTAATAACTACTTGCTGAATCCAGCTGAGCAGGCATGGGGGAAAATGTGCATCTCTCTGCACCTTAGTCTGCTCCCTTATGATTTCAAATGTTTTTTCACCTTTCCTTGGGAATGGTTGGATTAAATGTGGCATCCCTGCATAGAGTGATGTAAAGATGAGGAACATGGGGCTATAAAAGACTTCCTAGTTCTGTCTGCTACTTGCTTCCCCCTTTGAGCTGATGACTGATGACAGACTGTATGGCCCTGGGAAAATGGTTGGATCCCTTAAGTGTTCATTTCCAAATGTTCTAATATTTGGATTTTTTAGTTGTTTTAATATTTGGGCTTTTAAAAAACTATTGATTTTTTAAAAAAATAAGTTATTTTGGGTGTTGGTTAGACCCATTCTCCACCTTAAACTTTTTAAACTAAGCTTTTGGTTTACTAACATGCAATTATTAGTTATGTACAAAAATTATGAAATGAATGCTGAAAGACAAAATTGGTTGTTGGAGATGATAGATGGCTTCCAAAGGGGAATAATATTGTATTTAGATGAATTATTGAGGTGGAACTACCTCTGACATATCTACAATTGTTCATTTACAAAAAAAATTGTATCAGACTTATCTTTTTTTAACCAACCTTGCAAAGACATGAAAGCCAATAATAAAAAATTTGTTTCACTTACCTGAATACTTCTTTTCTCTGAGGTATTATGTCCGGCAGTCCCTTTTAGGGCGTAGCTCCTGCAGTCTTCAGAGCTCTCCCTCAACTACTGCTTAAATTTCAGAAATGATAGTAATTCATCAGTCTTCAAAAGGTTGCAGTAGATGAAACACAAGTTTAGGGCCTGGGTAAAAATGTAGCTGTATCTATACTAGGGGGAAGGCGAAAATGCTACAGATATTCTGAAGGAAGAAGTGGCAAGATTTAAAAACTGCCTGGACGTGAAGATCTAGAGAGAGGGTTTTCTATGCTGTTTTAATGGTTGCCCCTCATTTTGGTCTTTGTCTCACAGGATAAAAATGGTGGCTACATATTAGCTGTCCATCTTGTCCAGTGTCCTTTCTCCGCTAACTTAAAGCGATTTTTCTTTAGCTCAAAAAATATGCAATAGCTATGCTTATGGAGCAAAAGACCTCATTTATGTTCCTGCTGTTGCCAAGAGGTGTCATATGGAGCATATTGACATTATTGTAAATATTGTAATATTGTAAACAATTTTGCACATCTTTCTTAGTCTCCTTTTTTGGTTTTCTCCAGTTAGTATCCAACCCACTATTTGTTTTGGTAATTTGATATTAGTCAGGCAGGCAGTCCTCGCTTACAGACAGCCCCCCAACCTGAAGCAAATACTCACCAGCAACCACACACCACACAACAAAAACACTAACCCAGGAACCTATCCTTGCAACGAAGCCTGTTGCCAACTCTGCCCACAGATCTATTCAAGGGAAACCATCATAGGACCTAATCACATCAGCCACAGCATAAGAGGCTCATTCACCTGCACATCTACCAATGTGATATATGTCATCATGTGCCAACAATGCCCCTCTGCCATGTACATGGGCCAAACTGGACAATCTCTACGCGAAAGAATAAATGGACACAAATCAGACGTCAAGAATTATAACATTCAAAAACCAGTCGGAGAACACTTCAACCTCCCTGGTCACTCAATTTCAGACCTAAAAGTCACAATTCTCCAACAAAAAAAACCTTCAAAAACAGACTCCAACAAGATACTGCAGAATTGGAATTAATTTGCAAACTGGACACCATTAAATTAGGCTTGAATAAAGACTGGGAGTGGATGGGTCATTACACTAATTAAAAACTATTTCCCCATGTTAATTTCTCCCCCCCAGCCCGTTACTCACACCTTCTTCTCAGCTGTTTGAAATGGGCCATCCTGATTATCACTACAAAAGGTTTCTTCCTCCTGCTGATAATAGCCCACCTTAATTAATTGGTCTCATTACAGTTGGTATGGCAACACCCATTTTTTCATGTTCCCTGTGTATATATATCTTCCTACTCTATTTTCCACTGCATGCATCCGATGAAGTGGGTTTTTGCCCATGAAAGCTTATGCCCAAATAAATTTGTGAGTCTTTAAGGTGCCACAAGTACTCCTCTTATTTGTACTGCAGTCAACATGTCGTGGTCTTTAAAAGAAGCAGAACTGAGGGAACATTAAAGCCCTGACAATAGTACTACTCAGTGTGTAAAGGGAAGCATATGCATAAGTGTATGCAGGACTGGGTCAAAAGGTGCAACCTGACCACCTGAGCTGTATGTAAGTGTGTTCTATAGACACACAACCTTTGTGCAGACGCTGTGTCTTATCGAGCCAGTTGAAAAATGCCAAAAAAAAGTTTCCACTGAATTTCTGAATATCTACCAGTCTAAACTGGTTGAAAAATCAGCACCCACACACACACAAATTCTTTTGAAATTTAGAAAAATTTCAGTTAGCTCTACTTCCTGAGTAAACATATATTCAGTCAAAAGAAAAATAATATGCACCCCTTTATTTTGTCCAGCAAAATATTTACAATCACCCAGAACATAAAGATGAATACAGTTAATTTGAAAACAATCCAAGAAATTAAATTGTCCTAATATGTACAACTAGAAAATTAAACACTCGTTCCCAGACTTTACACATTTAAGGAAAGGATAAAAAGTGACTGTTTTCCATCAATAAAATAATGACCATGGAATCCTTGCAGATGTAACTTCCTGATATTGAGATATGCAAGATGTTTGTCATCCAGCAATGAGAGAAAATAGATTGCAACCAGCTTCTCTTTCCCCTTACTGCAGTAACAAATCCCCTTGTTGGAAGTGCAACTTCAGCTGAGAAAGTGACGTATGTGTTATGTGCACCTTTTAATACTCAGTGAATCCTTGTGGGCTGCAAGCAGCTACTCTGGAACTTTTCCACTGACTATTTTACATAACTTTTTAAAAGTGCATATTCCTTTGAAAGAATTCAGAGAAGATTTTTTTATTGAGGTATTTTATTCCAAAATTCTAATAATTATCAATCTAACATTTACAATCAGATTTTGAAAATCTGTTTATCCAATCATGAATATTTTAAATTATTTCTAAATGTAATTGAATACAGAGCTATACAAATATAACCCAACGAAATCATTTTTAATTGTAAGGTGTCAGTGGATTTCTGGGATTAAAAATGGACTTAAAAAGGAAAATAAGGCAGGCTTGCTAGCCATATCTGATGCTAATGCAGTTCTGCCTGCTGCAATACACAATTTGTGTGATTTATATTTTAATAAAAATAAGGTGGCTGAAAATGAATATTGCTCTCTTTAAATGTTCTGTAAGGCCCCTTGAAACCATTTTGTAACTGTTGAAAATATTTCCATTTGATTCATGAATATATTTATCAAACAGCTAGGAACTCTAGTGGCCCAAATTGTGGCAGTCTTGTTAGTAAGTTAATTTTCTGCTTGTGCAGACAACATTGCACTAGCAAAATGCATGCAAAAACCGGTCTGTTATAAAATGAAGAATTAAATGTTACATTTTCAAAACAGCATTGTCATAACAAGTAAGTTTCCTTTATGGATCAGAAAGGGCCACTCAACTAATATTTTCATTGCAGTTTCTAATGTTATGTTAAATCTTTATTTATTTTGCAAAAGTCAAGGGTCAAGTTATTCAACCATAATGTAAAATATTTTTACAAGGACAATGCATTTAAACTTAGATTTCCTTTGCTATTATTAAAAAGTTTCAATTACACTGAAATAAGAGGCACAAACATATGAAACAGTAGTAGCACTACAGACTCAAATACATTATTGTACAGTCACTCGTCAAATTTTCCACAATGGCTTTAGAGAAAAACATTGTACCAAATCTCATTAACCCAAACCAATGAGTTAGCAACTGATAAACTTTAGAATATATACTCATTATGTCTGACCCAATGTGGGTGATCAAAACTCTTTCTACAGCATTCATGTATCAACTCAATTTAATACATTTGTTTTGTAAAAGGTTCTTAAAAATATTGACTACTGTAAGTCAACAAATGCTACATCACATCTTAGGTCAGGCCTATTAAACTTAAAAACAACTTGGCAGTGAATTAGATCTGATTTTAATGTTATATTGCACATGAGAACTAAAATCTAGGGACTGAGTACCAAAAAGTTCAGATCCCAAGGAACTTCGAGAGCTCAGCATCTCCCAGGATTAGATCCTAAAGGGAACAAAAGGTTGCATTTCTTTGTGGTAGGAGTACACAGTACACAAAACTTGTTTCTCAGCTCTTGCGTCAACAAGTGAAAGAAGCCCTTATCTCCCCACGGAAGTGACAAGGTCAGTGCACATTCTGCCACCTACCCATTCATTCTGGGCTGCTATTTTCCTATTACATAACCTTAATTCTTTCCCATTCACAGACAGCTGCATTGTACATGAGCAGCCCAACTGAAAGCCAACTGAAGTAAATGGAAAGTCTCCTGTTGAGTTCATAGGACTTTGGAACAGGCCCTACTCTGTAGTAAGACAGAGTTGACTAGATTTTGTCCATGCTAATGCTCCTCTCTGATGTGATTTGGTAGTGCTCAGTAGTGATACCCCATAGCTCCCTCTGGCATGAGCACTGGTTCTAAAATTTGAATCTTTCTCCCTCCTCCCCCCAAAATGGTCAAAATCTCTTTTAATCCCTCTGAAATAGTAGCGGACACTCCTAAAAAACTTCTTTAATGCATTTTTTGCTGTGTAAAGCTCTACACTTTCATAGCTATATATTAATAAAGTGAACATTTCAAAAGCACCAAGAATCCCCTAGTTCCAGCTGAAATACGTTCAAAAGATACCTATGAGAGTTCATTTTAACAAGGTTACAAGTATTCAAGGCTGGACACAATTTTAGGAATAACTAATACTAAAATCTCAGTTTGAATTTAAATCTTAGCTATACGTAAAGAGATATCAAAATTTTTAGTAAAGAAAGGAAATACAGTAGCAGACTTTCTTTAAAAGTATCAAAAGCATCAAGATCGTTTAGTCAATCATAAATTTGAAGGATAGAACTACAAGTCTAATATAGACATTTGTGAACATTTATAAAAGATTTTGACTTTTGATATATATATATATATATCTAAAGTTTGGCTTCCCACTTGTGCTTAACAACAATATATCTACTACTGAACTTTAATAGTGTTTCATGAAAGACAAATTTAAACCTACAAGTGAGGTTACATCCTTACACCTCATGAATCTTGCCCAAGTATGGTACCAGACAATATAAATTTCTCAATATAAATCTTAACTTTTTAAGATACACCATAAAAAGCTGCAATAATGTAAGTTGAAGTATTTATATAAACTCATAAAAGATCTGGATTTTTTTAATTGCCCTCTTAGGCTAAATAATTTCACAAGTTGTTAGTGCATATACATGAATTTGGACTTATGAAGGGAGTTTCTCTGAAAAGAGGACTAAATAAGCTATCTGTCATATGATTTTATGCACAGCACTTGCTTCAGGGACATTCATTGCATACAAAAATATCACTTTTCTTTATAAAAAAGTGGACATTATAAAACATTTGCTATAAGAATACAAGTAGCGTTTGTAGGCCACTACGAAAACTATTATGACAGTAGAAAATATAAATTCTATAATCATCTTATTGCCAAATCTAAATTGTAAAAACAAAGACCTCAATTCAGGAAAGCATCCCTGTTCAAAATATCCCTTAAGCATATGCATATGTGCTGTCCTGAACTGGGGGCTGTGTGCACAGTTGAATTCATGATGTAACCTGAACACTGCAGCTACGTTATTGTTTTCTAACAATGAAACTGGAGATTAGTGAATGTACAGGGATTTTAATCAAAGAGGGGAGGCAATTATTTGCTGTTATTCTTTAGTAGAACATAAGAAATACAAATAATTTCAAGAAATATTACTTTATGTAACTTAGTTCAGATGGAAGTTTCCATAGTTACAGCAGTTGTGCTGAAATGATACCTTTGTACCCTAAATGCCAAGAAATGACACGCTTTCGTGACCGTAAAATCAGGGGGTAGTTAATACTAATGTTAACACCCTGCCCAGATGAGATGAGCTTTCCTGTGCTTTTCTCCATCTCCCCATAATGGCCTCAGTCCTGTGCTCATCCTTAGACAGGTGAGTTGTCCTGCTGATTTCAAATCACTGTGGCTACTCACGTTCTTTAAGCACATACATGTTTGCAGAATCAGAGCCATGTTCTCTCTGCTGATAGTCTCTTCAACCTCTAGGCTTAGCCTAAGTTTCAGACTGGACCCAAAGAATCGAATGGTCCTTCTGTGTGCAGATTTCCCACTAATGTCAATGGGAATCAGGTGTGCAGTATAACTGCAGGATCAAGCCCTGACTGAAGCTGAATTTAATAAAAAAATCACTCCTGTCTCATCTTAAAACACATACAACAAGGCCATCTAGGGCATGTCTACTCTGAGTCTGGGATACCCAGCCTGGGTCCACAGACTCAGGTTAGCAGGGTTTGCACAAGCACTGTGAAAACAGCTGTGTAGACGGGTCAGGTTGGAGCTTGGATTCTGAAGCCAGGGTGGGGTGGGATGGGATGGGATGGGCTTAAGAGCCTGAATTCTGGACCACGATGCAAGATCAAAACATCTATTTTTAGAGTGCTAGCATGAGCTCCACTAGAGCAACTCTGTGGACCCAGGGTGGGAGGCTCCCCCCCAGATGTCTTGTGGACATGCCCCTAATGCCATGGGTCCTGATTCCTCCCTCTATGATTATAATAACAATACTATACAATTAAAGGCTGTGGGTAAAATCCATTACTTCAGTGAGGCCAGGATTTCCATTATAAAGTAATTTCACTTAAACAGCTATCTAAAACAATATGTAAATGGATAAAAAAGCAAGCTGCCCAATACACAAATTAACCCCCTACTAACTTTGGACTTTCTCAGTAATAATGCAGATACAATAGTGGTTCAGCTAAGAAGAATGCAAAGAAGACTGAAAATCAGTCCTGGTTTTCCAAAAACCGAACATGAGGCAGAAATGAAAGTCTAAACAAGCTATTAACTTCAGGTAACTTGCGGCAAAAAGGTTCTCTGGTTATTTGGGGTATTTACAGTGGAGATGCTGCCCCAAGCAACCTAGAATACATGCCAAAGTGCTCTGTCCTTGCTGTTACTCTTAGAGCTCGTCAAATACAAAAGTTGCATCAGTTCAACTATCCTGGTATAGTTAAGTAGTATACCACCACTAGTGTGGACACAGTTACATTGGCATAAAGGAATTTATACTGGTATAGTTTATTTCTGTTTAGGAGGGTACTAAGCTATGCTGGTAGAAAGAACCTTTATATTGGTATAACAACATCCACACTAGGGTTTGTATCAGTGTAACTATATTGGGTTAAAAATACAGATCAAGACCTGTGGAGCACCATCTATGAAATCAAGAGGAGTGGGAGGGGAAGGAGAAATGGTCCCATGGAGGCAGCTAACCCCCAACTCCTTACAGAAAGGGAGACCAGCATGCAGAAGAGATGGCAAATGGGAATGATCCTGCTGAATATTCCCATGTATACTTTTCTGGGGGAAATCATCAGCAAGAGTCTAAGGACAGAAAAGCTTTGCAATCAAGGCAGACTTGTAAAACAAGCTATACTCATTTTGTGCATCTAGCCACCGAGAGCTTGAAAATTAAGTGTAGTGTCTGAATGTAAATGTCCATCAACAGAGAACATACTAAATCTAGCAATTAACTATGAGAACTGCTGGTTTACAGAGCGTAAGTGAAATCTATGTAGCCGTTTGTACAACACTTGTCTGTGCATCAAAGAACAGTGTCTCCTGAAATTAGATTAGCAAAATCATGGCACTAAATATCGTGTAAGTTTTTGACATCCAAATCAGTGCATATGCATTAGTCACATCTATTAATGTGATTAATACAGGGGAAGATTTAAATATATTGCTTTTAATCTGTAGTTAAGGCTATTCCCAATGCCAAAAGACATCAACAGTAGTGCAGTCATGGAGTGTCTGTTCCTTAAGAGGGAAATCAAAATTTGTAACCAAGATGCTGGCATTTTTACAGTTTCAATATGTTACACAGATAAAACTCTTTTTAAGCTTCTGATGTTCCTTCGCCATTTTCATGGGGTTGCAGCTGTTCTCTTTCTTGTTCTTCTTGAGGAGGTCGCACCCGTTTGAAGAACCCCATCTGTAATTTGGGGAATCACACGTATTTGGAAAGTGAGAGTCATGTCATTTACAAGCCATTTCTCACTGTGAGAGCGCTTAAGAAACAACCTAACTACTCAGTCACTTAGGTTTTCCTCCATACTCTCTAGTTTCAGCTTATCCTCTAAAACCAGGAAATCCTAACTGAAAAAGGAAACAGAGCCAAACAACAGCCCAGTCCTCCCACAAACACCAACCCTTAT
This sequence comes from Chelonia mydas, assembly GCF_015237465.2. Lineage (NCBI taxonomy): Eukaryota > Metazoa > Chordata > Testudines > Cheloniidae > Chelonia > Chelonia mydas. Next base: position 49,158,735 of record NC_051251.2, on the reverse strand, counting down.
TGCAACTCCTCCCTTGCTCAACAACCTAGGATGAATGGATGGACTCTGCAGTTTACCCAATAGATTAACATATTCAGACTGTTTAGGACCAAATTACTAGTGTCATTTTCAGTGATACATCAATAATGGACACCCCCGCCCCCCGAAAGTATAATGCTTACCCTGTACATTACAAAGACTAGAACAGCCAGGAGCAATAATCCTGCTAGGACAGCCAAAATTATAACCCACACTGGCACTGGCATGGGCTGTGGTTGAATGCCCCAGGTGATATTTGTGGTAACCTAATGAAAAACACAACGGATCACATTTTATTAGGCAGTGGCATGAATGAATTTGTCCATACAGTTTGTGACATACATATTTTGAACCGGTCATATTTAAAACACATCCTAATTCACCATGAATTAACATTTCTTTTGGATGAGATGGCACTTCTGTAAATTGATAGAGAATATATGATGGCAAAAAGGCTTTATCAGCCCGAGTTGGAAGTAGCCACATTATCCAAGACTATGAAAGCCTTTGTACCATACTAAATGCATATTCTGTATATGCTTGACATTTTACAGAAGAAGTGTGGTATCTCACAAATGTTTCAGAGTTTTTAAAAGTATTTTTGGCATTTTATTTTAAAAAGTTAGGCACCCTCTCAATACCAAGAATCAAACCTTATAGGGCTTGGAAGGAGAGGAAAATTGGAACTAATATATTTTAGAAACCAGATACTGTATAAGAATATCCTCTTCCAAATCCCTCGGTAAAAACTCTCTTTTGCTGTAATGCCTACAAAAATCTTGACAATGGTTAGAGAGCTGGTGAGCCGAGATCACTGTTTGTCATGATGACCACTGCTTTCTAATTGTTTCTCCTCCTCTTTGTATCACTCTGTTGTCTACTGCCTTATACTTTGATTGTTAAGCTGTTTGGAGCAGAGCTCATCTTTTTGTTCTGCATTTGTACACTGCCTAGTGCAATAGAGTTCTGGTTCTTCACTGGGGCTGTTGGGCACGACTGCAGTACCAAATTATTATTATTAATTATTAGTAATAAAAATAGTAATAAATAATAATGTCAATTTTAAAGTTCAAACTCTCCCACTCCATGAGGACTAGAAAACTAAAGATTTCTACCATTCCTGGTTTTCTTATTGCACCAGTTTGGTCACAAGATATTGGACTTCACATCTGTCAACGGTGCAGGACTTCTGGGGTCTAGCAAGTGTAATGGGCATGGGTGGGGAGGGGAAGAAGGGAATATTTCTCTGGAAGAGTTAAAGGGGCGGGGGGGAAAGCCTGTGACATAGTAGGTGTTGGAAAGCTTCTCTAAGCTTTGGAATATTAGCAGCAGTCCCAGCAGATAGATTAGTAGGCAAAAAGCAAGTGAAGCCATCAAAGACAAATGATAAATAGCATTTATCGCATATGTCTGCAGAATTGGGCTGTAAGATATGTTTGGTAGTACCACCACTGAGACATCAGTAAATTGTATTTCCCAATAAAGGACTAAATATAATCCTGAACATCAGAACAAGTTTTATAGGCTCTTTGAATGATTCAGGACTGTCAGTATGTAGACTGAATTGTATCTATTAACCAGGTCTATTTGCGCACAGTATTGTCAATATAGATATATGAAAGCCTACATGCCAAATGCTAGAATTCTAGTTTTCAGATTGAAAATGTTTGGTTTTAGTCTTAATTTTATGTGTATAAATAATTATAATTATAATATATATAATATATATATAATTATAATATATAAAACTAAGAGTTAGTTAAAATTTAGTAGCATTATGAAGATGAATGTATGTGCTTCATTTTGACCATTCTATTTCTTATATTAATTTCAGCTGAATGTGCATTGGACCAAACCATGTTCAGACATAAATGACTTACTACTGTAGAATTATGGATATCTTCAAATGAAAGGTTCTTGTAAGGGAACTCTATGACATTGAATGAGGCTGATGACTTGAGTGAGTACGAATGATTCTGGTTTTCTTTCTGTGCAAAAAAAACAAAATTGATTTTACATGCTGGATGTAAAAAGACTTTTCATGTTTCAGAAGTGGGGAGAGATTGTGAATTATTAATAGGCACTTACGTTCATAAAGGTCTGGGTCCAAAGGCGGGATTTTACATACAATATTGCACTCTTTCCCCTCTCTAGGCGGCCAACTTGGCAGACTATCTTTAAACATTCAGCAGTTCCACAGCCCTACGTGTGACAAGAGGAATGGTTACCTCAAGGATGAAAATGCATTACTATGTCTACATTCAGTCTTAAAGACACAAATGACAGTACATCAATTGTTACACAGATAATTTCTATATTAAAATGTGCAATAAAAACTCCATAAATCACTCAAGTGACTAGGAAATCCATAGCGAAATTCCATAATTTTGCAATTAACAAACTCTATTGATTTAACCCAATTTTAAGGCCCCTTTGTACCATGATTAGAATAACAGAATCATAGACTTTAAAGTCAGAAGGGACCATTATGATTGTCTAGTCTGACCTCCTGCACAACGCCGGCCACAGAATCTTACCCACCAACTCCTGTAACAAACCTCTAACCTATGTCTGAGCTACTAAAGTCCTCAAATCGTGGTTTAAAGACTTCGAGGTGCAGAGAATCCTCCAGCAAGTGACCCATGCCCCACGCTACAGAGAAAGGCGAAAACCCCCCAGAGCCTCTGCCAATCTGCCCTGGAGGAAAATTCCTTCCTGACCCCAAATATGGCGATCAGCTAAACCCTGAGCATGTGGACAAGACTCACCAGCCAAACACCCAGGAAAGAATTCTCTGTAGTAACTCAGATCCCACCCCATCTACCATCCCATCACAGGCCATATCTACCGCTAATAGGTGAAGATCAATTAATTGCCAAAATTAGGCTACCCCATCATATCATCTCTTCCATAAACCTATCAAGCTTAGTCTTGAAGCCAAATATGTCTTTTGCTCCCACTGCTTCCCTTGGAAGGCTGTTCCAGAACTTCACCCCTCTGATGGTTAGAAACCTTCGTCTAATTTCAAGTCTAAACTTCCTGATGGCCAGTTTATATCCATTTGTTCTTGTGTACACATTGGTACTGAGCTTAAATAATTCTTCTCCCTCCATGGTATTTATCCCTTTGATATATTTATAGAGAGCTATCATATCTCCCCTCAGCCTTTGTTTAGTTAGGCTAAACAAGCCAAGCTCCTTGAGTCTCCTTCCATAAGACAGGTTTTCCATTCCTCGGATCATCCTAGTAGCCCTTCTCTGTACCTGTTCCAGTTTGAATTCATCTCTCTTAAACATGGGAGACCAGAACTGCACACAATATTCCAGATGAGGTCTCACCAGTGCCTTGTATAATGGTACTAACACCTCCTTTTCTCTATTGGAAATATTTGGTGGCAATTCCAGGATATGCATTACAGATATATACTTTAGTAAGATGTGTGCTGATCTGAACTCTCACTGAATGTTGGAGTTTGTAATTGTTCAGTGTGTGAATTAGAAAGGTTACATATTTCTACAAAATATGGTACATTGTACCTGATGTATTCTCAGTTACAGATTTACATAGCATTGTATTTCACAGTTGGGTATCACAAACTCATGATGCAATATAATTATTGTTACAGAAGACTGTGCAACATGTAAAGGCCAAATTCCATTATTTAAGATAAATACCCTTAAATGAGAAGCACAAATCCTTCCAGAATGTAGTATCCTCCAATCCCAGAGAACATAGCTAAAAAATTATTTCAAATAGAAATTATTCCTGTTAATATGATAACTGACTAGACTGCTTTACTTTCTTTCTTTGTTCTGGAAACTGTGGAAGTTTTGGCTTCTCATTTTATTGTGTACCATGTGCCAAATAACTGCACAACCTAAGGGCTTCAGTGTTGTTGCCCTTCATACAAAGGTCATAGAGGTTTTAGAAAAAGATTTATGCCAAAGATTCCACCTGCTGTATCAGACACCGATGAAACATTGGGGGGAGGGATAGCTCAGTGGTTTGAGCATTGGCCTGCTAAACCTAGAGTTGTGAGTTCAATCCTTGAGGGGGCCATTTAGGGATCTGGGGCAAAAATTGGGGATTGGTCCTGCTTTGAGCAGGGGGTTGGACTAGATGACCTCCTGAGGTCGCTTCCAACCCTGATATTCTATGATTCTGCTGCTGCATTGTTGATATACTGAACAAAAGGCCTTCAGTAAGGGAGAGTGACCCTGTGACAATCTATACCTTGAGGGAGCGCCCTGTAACCCCCATGTTCCTCATCTCATAATTGTGAGATTGCAAATAAAGCATGCCATGTGAGGTATCAGGGGATCTGCTGAAACCCATTGTTCCATCTAAATATGTGCATCACTAATGCATATAAAATTATAAGAATTGTGTTGTATGTTTTTCACTAAAATATGCTGTGGTTTGGGAAGTGCCCAGATACTAGCTCTCCAGAGACAATGACAAGGGAGGTAACCAACGCCCGGGTGGGTGCAGAACACACACCACCAGCCTTTGTCCAGCAGAGGACTTACAATTCAATGACATGCCTGGACTACCACACATGCCTGGGCTTGTGTTCTCCAAGCACAGGGACTAAGGGTATAAAACAGAACACAGGGGGACCATGCTTCACCTTTTCTCCTCCCCCTATGCTGCAAGCAATAAGGACACTCCAAAGACTGAAGACTCCAACAGAGAAGACTGGTCCAGGTTTTAAGGGTGAAAACTGCATACTATGAATTGCAATATCCAGTGGGATGAGAAAAACTGTTTAACCTAGATGTTGCCCAGTCTAATAGGATTGAGAGTTTAGACTGCGTGTTTATATTTTATTTTATTTTGGTAACCACTCTGACCTTTTGCCTATCTTTTGTAGTCAATAAACTAATTTTACTGTTTATCTTTACCAGTGAGTTTGCCTGAAGTGTTTGGTAAATCTGCTCAGGTTGACAAAGGCTGGTGTATATCCACTTTCCATTGATGAAGTGGTGAACCAATTAATAAACTTGCATTGCTCAAGAAAGGGTCTTGAGCAGTGCAAGACGGTATATTCCTGAGGTACAAGGCTGGGAGGATTTGGCTAGTGCCTTTCCCTGTGTGATTCATGAGTGGCTCTGGGAGGATTCATGCAATCTAGCTGGGTGAGGAGCTCCACATGCTGTTGTGCTGAGCGATAACAGTGCCTGGAGGGGTTTGCTGCTTGTCACTAGCAAAGCATTGTGAGAGACAGCCCAGGGTAGAGAGTTAAGGGGGCACAGCAGTCCCACAGTCCCAAGCTGCACCCCAGGGATCCCGTCACAGTCCCTTATCTGTAAATAATGCCAAGGAAATTCAGAGTTTGGCTGGCTTTTCTAACCTGGATTAAACATTTCTATTTTCCACTAGCATCCTATTAACTAATGGGATTAGATCATCAACAGTTCCTGAAAGAGGAACAAAACAAGGCTGCCTCTTTTCCCCTTCATTTTTGACGTGACATTTAGAACTGTAGCTATGCTTATACAATACCATTTGGATGCAACCATCACCCTGCCTTGGAGGGAAACAGTAGAAGATAAAAACAAACTGGCAGCATATTCTTGTCACTCAGAAACTGTCTCTCCTTGATTTAACCTGTCTCAGAGTTGTTTGAAACACTGAGTTATTCATCAAGCTAGTGAATCAATTGAAATATCTCACATATAATAAATCTCAGATGTTAGAGACTGAAGAAACCTACTGTATTGTATCACCTATAATAGGTGCTGTTAAAATTCACTATTTGCTATTCTGCAGTACCTCCTCTTCTAATTAGGGGAAGCTATTGGGGTTATTGCAGACAGTGCAAGTTGCATTTTAAATGGAACCTACCTGTAATCAGTCTTTCTGAAAATGCTAAAATACAGACTCCAGATATAGGATATAATTTTTGGTGGTTAGAGAGTCCAACGAAGCCATTAGGAAGGCTGGGCAAAGGCAGCTACTCTTAAGAAAGGAGTGTTTGGCAACTGGAGGTATAGGAGTTTGGAGCTCTTATGTGGAGAAGAATCAGACTGTCAGATCTTGACTCTTTTTCCCCCCCCCGATCAGATAATCCCCATTTTCTCCTTCACAGACCCACTCCCCACAACATAGGATGCAGGTACATTTTAATCCTTTTCTTTTTCCTCTCCCCACCAAGGCCTTATAGCAAATAATCCTGGGATTGTGATATTGCAAATAAAGCATGCCATGTGAGGTTTCAGGGGATCTGCTGAAACCCATTGTGTTCAGGTGGCTCTGCCTTGATGCTGGCCTCTTGAGCAGAGCACCAATCCCAGAACTCCCACCACTTCTCTCAGGCAGATCCAGCAGACTGCCCTTCCCAAAGGTCTGACAGATTCATTCCACAGAAATGGGGAGAAATTCACTGTCCATTTCTGCAGTCTCAGGGTTACAGGTGCTGTACAAACACTAGGTGGACACGGTCCCTGCCCCAGCCAATTAAAGACAAGGAACAAGAACCGAGCATAACAAACAAGAGAAAGAAAAGGGGAAGGGATGGAAGGAAGACATGGGTGACAGCAACAACAGGTGGATACACAGCTTGATGGTTCCAAACCATTGAAACGTTTTTTAGAATTATCCTTTCTAAAGAGTCCTCATTAAACCATAACCACCCCCACCCTGGATTCCCTTTACATTTGCTCCCTCACCTACTAGATAAAGTGGACACACTACATTATTACTATATTATTACTTTTTCCTCCTTTTGCAGAGTCGATCCCCCAAATCCCTCTATCTAGCACTACTGGCCCTTTTCAAAGAGAAACATAGATGATCCCCACACTTCCTGTGAATAATGGGTCCCCTTGGGAGCTGAGAGGCCACAAGAGTTCAGAAATTTTCCCACTCCCTGCTGTTATCCAGAAAACAGGGACAGGTCCCTGCAAACATCAGGAGCAGGAGGGCAGAAAGTCCATTGGTCGGTTAGGCGGAGTATGCTCTAATGTTACTGCAATCCAGGGCTGTGAAGATGCCCCCAGGGTTCATCCAGTCATTATACCTCTCCTCTGTTACCTCAATTTCTCACACCTCCCCCATCCAACTGTCAATCTCCCAACTCCACAGAAAAGCATAGTCTATGGAGACCCTGATGTTGAAAAAGGCCTCAACTCAATTCCCATGCCTGCAAATAACTGTGGGCACAAATGCATTCAGACATCTAACTAATTGATTGCATAATTAGCTATGTTCCACTAAAAATGGAAAAAACAAGGCCCTAGATTATCAAATGCATTTTTCCTTTATAAAACTATTTCCACAGTTTTCATCTCTTCATTAAAAGAGCAAAAGATGACATCTGAAATATATTGGTTCAAGAGCTACTATGGCGCTTACCAAAGTATGTACATCTCCTTCAATGGCAGTTATATCTCTTCGATTTATATGGTGATCACGATTATCTTCATCCCTAAGTGTTTCATTCTTCTCATCTGCTTTAGGAACTGAAATCTAAGGTTACATCAAGAAAAACACAAATAATAAACAATATCTAATATAAGAACATAATGGCCATACTGGGTCAGACCAAAGGTCCACCCAGCCCAGTATCCTGTCTACTGACAGTGGCCAATGCCAGGTGCTCCAGAGGGAGTGAACCTAACAGTGATCTCTCTCCTGCCATCCATCTGCACTCTCTGACAAACAGAGGCTAGGGACACCATTCCTTACCCATCCTGGCTAATAACCATTAATGGACTTAACCTCCATGAATTTATCCAGTTCTCTTTTAAACTCTGTTAAAGTCCTAGCCTTCACAACCGCCTCAGGCAAGGAGTTCCACAGGTTGACTGTGCGCTGTGTGAAGAAGAACTTCCTTTTATTTGTTTTAAACCTGCTGCCCATTAATTTCATTTGGTGGCCCCTAGTTCTTATATTATGGGAACAAGTAAATGACTTTTCCTTATTCACTTTTCCCACACCACTCATGATTTTATATACCTCTATCATATCCCCCCATAGTCTCCTCTTTTCCAAGCTGAAAAGTCCTGGTCTCTTTAATCTCTCCTCATATGGGACCCGTTCCAAACCCCTAATAATTTTAGTTGCTCTTTTCTGAACCTTTTCTAACGCCAGTATATCTTTTTTGAGATGAGGGGACCGCATCTGAACGCAGTATTCAAGATGTGGGCATACCATGGATTTATATAAGGGCAATAAGATATTCTCCGTCTTATTCTCTATACCTTTTTTAATGATTCCTAACATCCCGTTTGCTTTTCTGACTGCCGCTGCACACTGCGTGGACGTCTTCAGAGAACTATCCACGGTGACTCCAAGATCTCTCTCCTGATTAGTTGTAGCTAAATTAGCCCCCATCGTATTGTATATATAGTTGGGATATTTTTTCCAATTTGCATTACTTTACATTTATCCACATTAAATTTCATTTGCCATTTTGTTGCCCAGTCACTTAGTTTTGTGAGATCTTTTTGAAGTTCTTCACGGTCTGCTTTGGTCTTAACTATCTTGAGCAGTTTAGTATCATCTGCAAACTTTGCCACCTCACTTTTTACCCCTTTCTCCAGATCATTTATGAATAAGTTGAATACGATTGGTCCTAGGATTGACCCTTGGGGAACACCACAAGTTACCCCTCTCCATTCTGAAAATTTAATATAGCATCTTCTATCCTAAAGGATCTTAGGATGCTTTACAAATGACCAAATACATATACAAAAATAACTTCACAGAAGCAATCACCTCTGGAGTAGAACATAGCAACATTTTAACTGCGGAGAGCAACATTCCACCACAGTTTAGTATAGGAATGCAAGAACACTGCCACATACTACTGGGAATGCTGGGGAATTTTAAGTAGACAAAAGTGATTACCTAAAAAGAACTTGTCTAGGACGCAAGGCTAATACCCCTACTCTTGGCAAATGTGATTTGAGATCTTTAAGAACTACTACTAATGATTAGACTTAAGAGTGTGCAGAAATTGGGTTACAAGCCAACAGCTAGCCAAACTACTTTGACCGGGTCATTCACATGTTTTTTGCTTCGTTGTTATTGCTGTTTCTGAGTTCTAGAGAAAGCAAAAAGAAGTGGTTTTGCAAATGGATTCCTTGAAATCAGGGATAATTTTGTTGCTATGTCATTGCAACACAGACATAAACATACCAATTGCATAGCAAAACCATTTAATAAACTCAAATTTATTAGTGTTTTGTATAGACTTTCTGGATGCCTGTAAACTTCAAGCAAAGCAAAACTAGGTCAAGAAAAAATTCAAACTGACCTCACCTGAGAGATTTCACAAAACTTGGGCAAATCAAAACCTATGAATTGCACACAGCCCTACGTTCAACAGAATGGAACCTATTCAAAAGAGGTGTCTGTCCTTGTTTCTAATCCCCATAGGTCCCTTTGTCTCTGTCCTAGCTGAGGTTTGCAAATCTCCAAAAGGAGAAGATGAAATTTTATCATCTTCAAATTTAATTAACATGCTGTTCACTCCCTTTCCTAGATCATTAACATAGATGTTTAATAAGACCTAATTCAGAGCCCTGCAGTGTCCAATTCTTGCCTCACCAAACTCAATACTTTGCCAATTATTAGCACATTTTTTTTTTTACAGTTCAGCCAGTTCAATTAGTAGAATGTTAACTGATGTCAATGGAAGTTTCATTCCTGGAATGAGCAAAGAATCTATTCTTAAAGCTGTCAATAAAGCACTTTCAATGTAGCAATCTCATACTCAAGGGTCTCTCCCCAACACTTCTAATGTATTTATTTGAGTCTAAGAAACTGGTACAAGCACTGTATGTTACAAATGTGTGTATGTAAGTGTATCATTTAAGGAGGAATTTGAAATAGGGTACTGTGGGTAGGATATTGTGGGCCTTAGCAATTCCTCCAATTTGGGAATTTTTTTTCCAGATTTCACACTTGAGACCTAAGGGTCACTATACTATTCCACATATGAAATACCCCTTTATCCCTGTGATGAATCTGAAATTGCATATATATGTACACACTATATTTATACAGTATATTGAAATTGCATGAGAGAAATATATATCTTCATGTATTATATATAAAATACTTTTGTGGCACGCTGGGCCTCATCTAAAGGCCATTGAAATCAATTAAAAGACTTCCATTGACCTCACTGTGCTTTAGATCAGGCCTTAGATAAATAAGTAGTAATAAAAACAATAATGCAATGTCTCCTACTAAACTGAAAAATAAAAATATTACATAAACAACAAAACAACTTTTGGAATGTTGCTGTTTAAATTTAGGTTAAGTAACATTCCATTTGTAGCCCATGTTTTTAGTTATTATTCATTTATTGCGTGATGTTATGATGAATCAATATGTTATATCATATATATTCATTCTATGTTAATTAGAGTTAATTTGTAAGATTATGAAAGTATAAGATGGAACAGTATTTCGAGGAACCATGTATCAGACATGAGTAAGAGAAGCTGAAACACAAGAACCTGTAGGCTGAGGCCTGCAAGATTTTAGCTTAGCTATTTTAGGTCTTGGAGACAAGAAATGATGACATAAGCGACCAGAAAATAACTCGATGCCCTAAGATTATGGGAAAAGAGGTACCAAGTGGTAATACTGCATAAAATTACCCAAAAAATAAATATTAGATCATAAAAATACTGTATCCAACATGTGTCTTAACCAAAGGATACAGGCTGTGCATCAATGCCAATGAGAATAAACGGAACTTACACAGCCTATAGAAAATTGGGGTCCCTTAAGTTTCCAGGAGACACAAACCAATAAGAGAAAAGAGGGTTGACACTTTTATGGACATGCGCAGAATGTAGGTATAGACAGAATCACATTATAAAAAGGGGATGCCCAGAAAGGGAAAATTGAGCTCCCTTTGGGAGACTCCAGCAGGAACCGTACCACTACTGACGATCAAGCCAGTTGACACCCATTAGACCCTAACACTGTTGTTAAGGATGTGAATATAACTATATTTGTAACTCATGCATTTGTAACTCAGGCATGTATAGAACTTCTATGTGCTTGGGTAATCATAACTTTAATTGTAACTTTAATAAAAATTGTAAAACAGTCTAGACCTTGTACTTGTGAATGTATGTGTAGTCACTACCTTTGGTCTTTATGTGTTCCTAGAGACTAACTCTGAAGCAAGTAGCAGAGGTGACTTTTACCCTGTTAAGCTTGAAACTGTAGCCGCCAGGGCTGAACCCACGGTGGTGGTATTATGTTACCCAGATTACAAAATTCACTTTAAATAAAATAAAAGGCTACACACATTGCTGTGGACTGAAAACTATACCAACATGAGTTTAAAATAAATAAATAAAAAAAAAGACGACATGGGATACTAGATCTGAACTTTTGGCTGAAAAGCTGGTGTCTACCTATTCTTCCAGCTGGTGTCTCTTCATACAAGGAGCCAGGGTGTAACAAGGTGTTCGCTTGCCCTCGCAGCAAACCAGCCAGAGACCTCTTCTGAGTGCAATCACCAGTGCCTTTTATTTACAGTGTCAGCTCCCACCACCTTCTATTTACAGACGTTGCAAACTAGCAACCTGGGGGACAGCTAGCTTCTCCAGCCAGCAGGGATGCACACAGCCTTTGGCTCCTCCCTTTCTTTCCCTTCTCTCCCCCTCCCCCAGCTTCCTGACAGCCCAATATAGCCCCCTGGCTAATGAGGCCCGCAGGTGCTTCCCTTCTAGCAGTTAGGCGTGGCATACTCAGCCAGCCCCAATTAATTGGAGCTGGACTAACCGAGTACTGGCTCAGGACCTAATGGCCAGCACCCTGTTACACAGGGTATAACAAAAAATAAAAGGGAATACGTAAAAAAAGAATAGAGAAAATAGGCAGATTCTCAATAGGAGTAAAACACAGCAAAACTAGCGGCTATGCTTATTTACATTAGCAGGGAGTCTGGTCTATATAAATAATCTTATATTTCACAGTTTATAGTATGCAGCAAAATGACAGGAACAAAAACCCAACTCGACTCAATACCCAAACATGGCATTACAAAAGTCTCTGCTTACCTTAATTTTCAATGGGTTGATCTCCATATCTGAAGTGCAGTTCATGGGTCCATCAATTTCATATTGCATAATATACAACAGGGTGTTATTGTTGTATTTGTAAGGCCATTGAAGATTTAGCATCACCTTGCTAAAGGCACTTGGACCATTGTTTCTCAGCTAGTGATGAGAAGAAAATTAATGACTGTGTAAGACTATCCTCTTTCCTTTGTTAATGGCCCAGGAGGCACTAGTATATATTTAAAATTATATGAAGGAGCATCTACAATATATCCCCTGACTGCCAGTACAATCAGAGTATCACCAGCATTACTATGGAAAGAAACTCAATTTCATCTCCCAAGAAGCTAACTTATAATTACTTGAAATAATTTGCTGGAAAGGGGAGATTCTTCTGAAAAATTTAAAGGAAAGATATTTTTCTGCCTTCAAGAAATTCCATTTGTTAAATGTACTACATTGCCCAAAGTAAGAGATACTGTACATTTCTTATCCAAAGTTGTATGTACGTTATGGGACAGGTCAGATATATGAGAAGAATAATTGTTTTAGATAAGCAGTACCTTATTGGTTGCACAATAACTTGAATTATAGTCAGACAGTCTTTCTAAAAAGAAATTCTTTAAAAAAATTAATTGAACACAGATGAAATCTGTGATAGTTGCTTAAAAAAAGAACTCTCAAAAGACTTCAATTTTCAAGGCAAAAGGCTTTTGTAATAATGACTGCAGAATTAGAGTACAGCTGAGTGTCCAGAATAATTAACACACTGAGTAGTCATTTTATTGATTTCACTGTTGCAAGATTAAGGTGACCAGATAATTTGTGTAGTTTTCTAAAGGACTGGATGATTTTATGGCCAATAACATGCAGAGTTATGTAAAACAGCAGAGAGGTTTATGATTCAGGTATAAGCTGATTGCTGTAAGGATCAGAGAGGAATTCCTTCCCGCTCCCACTAACTGCAACATATAGCACTGCACAACTGGCTATATTAATTGTTAGGATTTTTGCCTTCCGCAGAGGCTTGGACCAATGAACTCAATTGACTCAATGCAGCAAATTCTAAGTTCCTACTGAACAACGACATGGAGTAAAGCACATTTACCATAAAGGAAATCTTAACTAAAATATTTCCTCCTTCCCCATTATTTCTTGGCTAAAATGCTGGACCTCAAATCAGTAACTATTACATACCTCATATATGTGCTGAACTAGAGGTCCTATGTCTTCTTCTGTCTCTGGATTCTCCTGGGGTTGCCAGTTTGCAATGGGGAGGAAGATGTGATCAGGAGAAGAGACACTACATAGTGAAGGGAATAAACAAAGCTATCAAATACACCTCTACCCCGATATAACGCAACCCAATATAACGTGGGTTCACATACAATGCGGTAAAGCTCTGACACACTGCTCTAAGCAGCATGTTATGGGTGCCAGGCCGGGCCGGGGCCAAGGCAAAGGGGTTGGATAAGGGGCAGAGGGTCTTGGGGACTGTCAGGAGCTCCCCCCCACAAGGGACTAGGAGGCAGGAGCTGTGGGGGGGCACTTTTAGGGGCCCCGCAGTCCCAGAGTGGCCCGGGGGATTAGCGGGGGGCCGGGAGCAGCCCGCTCCAGTCCCAGCCATGTCCCTCGGGGGAGGGGGCTTGGGGGAAGGGATCCCCTCCGCATTCACCAGCAGCAGCGGAAGCGGAGCAGCCCGGCCCCAGCCCGCTCCACTCCACCAGCTCCCAGCCACAGCGCTCTGCTTCCCGCCGCAGGTGAGTACGGGGGGCGTCCTTTCCCCAACCTCCCCGCACTCACCGGCGGCGGGAAGCAGAGCGCCATGGCTGGGAGGTGGCGGAGTGGAGCGGGCTGGGGCTGCGTTGCTCCACTTCCTGCCGCTGCCGATGAGTGCCTGTCAGGGAGTGGGGGGTGTGGATGGGGTCGGAGCAGTCTGGGGACAGTGGAGTTGAGTAGGGGGTGGGGTCCTGGGGGTGATTAGGGAATGGGGTCTCTGGAGGGGGCGGTCAGGGAACAAGGAACGGGGGGGCCAAAGTAAGTTCGATGTAACGCGGTCTCACCTATAATGCGGTGAGATTTTTTGTCTCCCGAGGACTGCGTTATATTGGGGTAGAGGTGTATTTAGCCTAATTTCTAAAAAGTGACCCTAAGGCTTTCATAATGCAGACTCAAGAAACCGAAATTTACAAATATCTAAAAACTAACAATGACCTTTCCATCCTAAATACTGGACATTGGAATGAGCAGAAGTGAAGTTTTTTTTGTATAAAATGTTTGATCTTCTGCTCAATATACTGTTAAGAATAATTCTCTCTCAGAGGGATCTTTCTTCATATTCGGGGTCATTGTATAAAATTAATACATGCTGTCTGGACAACCTTCTGTGGTGAAAAATTCAACTGTGAGCAGGGTTGACCATAGAGGCATCTAATTGGTAGGGTCATACATGGAACTCAGCCAGCACCTGGCTGGCAATGGTGATTTTACTAATTTTTCTTCCTTTTTAAACATGATGGTTTAACAGCACCAGGATCTCAAGAAACTTATTAATTCAGTAGATTTCTGGTGGGAAGGAAAAATTAAAGAAAATGGTGCCTCTTAGGAGATTTTCATTTTTCCCCTAAAAAATATGCAAGGCCTCAATGATTGTGAGCAATATTAGTGTTCCAGCAGGAGAAAAATTAACATCTTCACTGAACGGTCAGGATTCTTTAGAGGTTTAAGAGCTGCACAGAAAAGCACTCTTTGTAAAATAAATATATACACAAAAGCTATTCAGGAAAATTAAAATATGTAGAGAGAGGCATCCTGAGTTGACTGGCTGATCAGAAGGACCATTTAATGGTTAGGTGAAGTGTGGCTTTCAATAAATAGCAGTAGGAGAGAGTCATCACAGCCTCACAGATAGTATACCTAAGGCTGAAAAGGACAAGCTACTCTAAACCTATATTTGGAGAGTATTTTGACATTCTAAAAAAAGGTTTTGGCAGTTTTGGACTCAAAGTGTATTTTCTTAGTCTGTTCAGAAGGTGATTTTTTGGGAATAATGTTTACAAACTGTTCTTTGAATGAATTATAAAGATGAACAGCAGCATTTTCAAAAGCACTTAGGAACCCAAGTCCCATTTTCAAAATTGACTTCGGATCTTAAATTACTTAGGTTGCACTTAAAGCCCCAAAGATGACGACATGAATCCGTGTTTACTTTTCTATTACAAATCCTCCAAGGCTCAATAAGAAGCAAGACCTGCAGACCTGCAAGGAAGTTTACCAAAAAAACCCAACCAACCCCAAAACAAAACCATTCATCATAAAAGAAACACTTGCTAAATAAGTATCAACACTCACCCTCTAATTTCAACAGATGCTAAGATGGCAAGGTCAGCCTGATAAGATGTTATTGGGCTTAAACTGTCAAATAGATTGGAGCTGAAAAAGAAGATAAGTCCATTTGTTAAATGGAATGAACAAGGTTCTTTTTTGAAGTGTTAAGCACATGTTATGTAACATTATTATGTGACTCCTGTGTCATCGGGGCAAAAGGAGAGGTACTAAAAACTAAGGCCCACATACGGTGCTCCACTGAGGTTTACTTTGCCATATTGTACGGAATAAATGGGCCTTACAACCTGCCCTAAATACTCTACTTGCATGGAAAAAACAAATGGCATAAAGCTGGTGTAGCTGACTATGCCAGCCCTTCCACTTTAACTCTCCTTGGCATAAGGGACAATTGAGGGGCTAGAGGAGGCAGGGTCAGAGCAAAATGCATTCCAGTGATCATTGCTACATAACTGCCCCTATCTAGCCCTTAGGCTGCTCTAACTTGCCCAAGGGCTGGTGTGGCCTTCACCTAGCCCCAGTGTTGGGGATGCAGAAAAGTGCCTTAAAAGTCATCTCTGCATACCTCATCCCCTGCCACAGCTACACTAAACATCAGCTGGGCACTGCTGAGGATTGACCCTATATTTAAAACCTACAGAAGGGTGTACTAGATCATAGGGCAGTTGTCACTTATAAATGCTAGGATTACTCATACCAATACAATCTAGCACTTTCCTAGCTCCGATATAAAAGCGTTTCATCAATATAAATTCTTTATCCCTATTTTACAGAAGGGGAAACTGAGGCAGAGAGAGGATGCCCCAGGTCATCCAATAAGCTAGTGGCAGAGCTGGGAATAGAATCCTAGACCAGTGCTCTATCCACTAGAGCACATTGCCTCCTTTGTAAGGATTTCCTAAATTTTCTCTATTTTCTTCACAGCTGTTGTAATTACAAATTATATGTAGCAGAGTAATATTTTCCTCCTAGACAGCAATCGTCATACCCTTTTGGATGCCAGGTTGCACCTGTGACATTGGTGGGCCAGGTGACAGCTCATGTCATGGTGCTCGTGTCTCAACTGGACACTAACAGATACATAGCTGGAATCTGTATGGCTCACTTGTGGGTTAATATTGATAAATTTTTAGAACTTTAAGAAAGTGTTCAGACGAGAGTTGCTGCATGCATTCTACTTCCTTGCAGTATCTATGTTCCATACTGTAAAATGTGAGCAGTTTTATTGTGGGCCTCTGTGATTCTCGCCATATAGAAGAGGGACATTAATTAGTGCAGGGAACTGCTCTTCTGCAGAAGTTTCTTATGCTCCTTCTGAAAGAGGAGACCCACCGTACCAGAGGGGCTTTGGTTGGATCTTGCAACTGAAAACTCCGTATGTCTGGATTGAGAAACCCTCAACAAAAGGACTGAAGACTCTTGTTGTTGTTCTGCTCTCCTCCCCAAGAATATGAGTCATGCAAGTGGATTCCGCCCATTAGCTGAGTTTGCAGCTCAGAGCACGTGGCAGGAGGGGAATAAAAACCCCAAACCAAGCAAATAGGTATCTCCATGCTGCTTGGAATCAGCGAGGGGGAGGTGTTTCTAGGCATAAACAAGAGATCCCCAGCTGAAGCATAGGTTAGCTTTAAAGGTCAAGTAGAGCTTGCTCGTTATAGAAGCCTATATTACTGTTTGAAACCTAAAACTAACTTATTTGTGTCTGTGTCTGCTTGCTTTAACCTGGTAATAATTCTGTTTCCTTTTCCTATTTAATAAATCTTCATATAGTTTATTACAGGATTGTCTACAAGTACTGTCAGTGGTGTGAGACCGTAAGTGCAATTGACCTGTGGTAAGTGATTGGTCCTTTGGGAGCAGGAGTAACCTGAATATTGCTGTGATCCTTGGTATAAGGAGACATCTATCACAGAAATATGCTCGCCCAGGTGGCAATACAGATCAGAGTACTCAAGGGGACTATCTGTGACTCTGCGTTAAGGCTGTTAAAGTGCCTGAGGAGTTTGCACTTGGTACAGTTTGTTGGTGAAATCTACATTTAGATCTCACAACCAGTTTGGGATTTGTGCCCTGGTTTTTAAACAGTCTGCCCTGAGGTTGGTACACCCCTTCTTGTGCCACCGTTGGGAGTGTTACAGCCATTTTTTGACTTGGGAGCCATTTTTTGACATGCAGTGCACACCTCTGAGTGCAGTGAAAGGCACAGACTAGATAAGTGGGACATGTTTGTCATATTACTTGCACCTGTCACATGTCACTAAATGCTGCAGTTCCTCTCTCACATTCTGCAGAAGCAATTTCTATCCTGTTGTGTTTGCCCTCTGAAACAGTTACATAAAACTTGCATTTCTCCCTTATTTTAACTTGTAGTATATTATGCTTGGGTTGCTGACTCAGTTCATTTCCTCACAACTGATTGCCCTACTGAGAGATCAGGGGTGAAAAGGGTGGAGGAGCTATCAGAGGTAGGTGGTGGGGGATGTTTTTTGAGGGAGGTGGCAAGCGGAAGTCAGGTAGGCGAGTTTCTTGAGGTGGGACCTGGGAGGTGCTGTAGCAGCTCCCCCTCTCTCCATCAGAAGTATTGCTCCTTCCTCCCCCGCCCAACCCCCGCACACTTCTGTGTGGAGGAAGCTGGGGAAAGAGGATCTGCAGAGACTGTTATTCCTCCGATGGAGGGAACCAGGTGCCTTGGTGATTGCTCTCACCTTTGAGGGAGGGAGGAAGCTAGGAGGCTCAGTGGTGCCCACCTTTTCCAAGGGAGGTGAGCTAGAGTTATATGCCACTGGCCAGAAGCAACAGTACATTGGCTGATAGAAAGGATGGGAATAAAACTGAACCAGACAGCTATGTGAGATCAAAGGGTTTTTAGTGCTGCAAAGCCTTTGATCACCAAGGCAAACTGCTGCCACTAAAATTATTATTCTTATCATCAGTTTTGGAGAGGGAAAATGCATATATGTGTGAGAGTGATCCATTCATTGGGTTCTGGGGACAAAGTCCCCAAGGAGTGTGACAAAGTCACATGATGCCTCAAGGACAAAGTGCTACATTTGAAGCTTGGAGTTAACTTAAGAGGTGTAAAAATCATAACCAGAGAGATAGATTCCCATCAACTATGCATCATAGGAGGCCTGTGTGTTTTCTCCAGCAAGCACATAAATCTACTCCATTCATGTGCTCCTGATATATTTACTATTTTTACAGTATTGCCCAGAAGTCACCATTCAGGTTCTAGGCCTGGTTGTGCCAGGGGCTGTACAAAACACACACACACACACAGAAATAGTCTCTGCTCTGAACAGCATAGGTGAATAGCCCTGGCATGGAGTAGCACCTCCCACAGTCACAAGTTCATTAGACATACAAGCTGGGCCTAACATGCTCTTAAGAGCATGCCTGCAGAGGAATGGGAGGTACTACCGAGCCTCAGGTCGGTGTAACTGCACTACCTTTAATCTAGCTAGCACAGCTAAAAATAGCAGTGACGATACAGCAGCACGGATGCCAGCTCGGGCTGCAATACAAGTACATACCCAGCGTTCCAGGCAGGCTCGTACAGCCTGAGTTGAAGCCCACGCCTTCGCTGCTATTTGTACCTTGGTCACTAGATTACAGCTAGCGCAGGTGTGCCTAACCCAGTTGCAATCACACCTCAAGCTGCAGTGCAGACATACCCATAGAAGGACTGGAGTGTCCAAGCAAAGGTCATTTTTAAAACAGAGGCTGCTGCTAGTCCTTCAAATGAACACGTTGTTTCACATTTTGGCACTGCATGTGTGAAGAAGAGATCCAAACTGAACCCAGAATGCAAAATATTAAGCTCTGCTTCAAATACCTTTCCTGGTTTTGTACCCATTGTCACTAAATAGCACCATTTCATTTGTGCCACATCACGTGAAAGGAAAATCAACTGCATACAAACAGAACTGACCTTTTCCCTACATTACAAACAGAGAAGTGTTTTAAAGCAAGTTAAATCCATGATAAAACATTTATGAGATAGAAAGGAAGAAATTAGCTCAGAACTAAATTGTAAATGATCAGTTCATAGCTTCATCATTTACCAAGTTATCTATTCAGTGCTAGCTACAGCGTAAAGTAGATTGGGAGGCATGGTGTTAGCATCTACTTCCATACCTTCTGATTTGTAAGTCAAACTTCACGGAGGTGTCCATCTCTGACTGCTGATTCACACTGAAACGCAGGCCAGCTAATAGCTTAGAAACAAAACCAAGTGACCAAGGTTTAGTGGAAACAGACTCAAGTTCATAACAAAAAGTGCTCAGCACTACTATTCGTCACTGAAATTGCACGAGGCAGGGGGTCACAGAGGAAGCGAAGGCAGGCTGAACTAGCATTAAGGGCATCCAACTGAACAAGTGTGCCTCTCTCACTTGGTTGAGGTCGAGTCGTCATACTGCTGCCCCAGAGAAAGAGTAAAATTTGCTTCACATTTCCACAGTTGTTTTTACATATTCCCAGACCCCATGTGCTGCACCAGGAGGCAGCACGGTATAGTAAACTGGACAAGTGCCTGGGAGGCAAGAAAATAAGATTCAATTCTGAGTTTTGTACTAATTCACCCACGGTCATGCAGTGAATCACTTACTCTCTCTGCACCTCAGCGTCCCCATCCTCAAAATGGTTGGAAGTGACATGTATTCCCTTATGTAAATGGCCTCGAGATTTATGGTGAAAAGTGCTATATAACAGTGCTTAGAATTATTACAGAATAATTCTAGGTAAAGTTGCATCATAAAAACCACGTACATTTTTTTCAGACCTTAGTTTACTGGCAAACTTGCAGCCAATTTTCGGAATGTTTTCTTTGAACTACTCTAACATGTGGGTGGCTTAAAATATATTTTGAGATCTAAATGTCAATGAGATTATATCTTCTAGCAGTATGAGTGCGCATCTTCCTCAATGAATATGAATAGTCATCTTCCTACCTCTTTTAAACCCCAGCCACACATTTGACTTACTTTAGTCCCAGCCTTCATGGGATTTCCAAGGTCACAGACCACCAGGCGAGTTTGATTCTCAGTTTTAAATGCACAGGATAGCCGTGCTAAAGCCTGCAATAAAAACAGGCACAGCTTAAAGAAGAACAGTGCAATATTTTCTGGCATCAGTATGAAAGACAGGAAAAAATTGCAAGCAAATTGCATTAATTTAAATATTACTGGCCAATCTTAATATAATCTAGTAGCAAACAGCTCTGAAAAAAATCTGGAGGTGAAAACCTCACGAGGTAGAAGTGTTCTGTTTTCTCGAATATACAGTATAAAAGTCTAATACTCTTACTCATATTGGGTAGCAATAATGATTTTTGAGGCCTCAAGTATTTCTCAGGTTGAGTTCTCCACACCTATGTGAAGTACCTATGACTTTTTCACAGGGGAGTTAGTCTCTTAGTACTCCACTTTAAGAGAGACAAGTCTTTGACGGCAAAATGCCATGAAAAGTCAGTAGCTCCTCAGAAGCAGTCCTTATCAGAGAGTCCACAGCGCACAAGTTAACAGATGACAGATCTAGGGTAGCAGAAGGCAAACCTCTCTGAACATGCCATTTGAAGTATGACCCAGGATACCCAAGGGCACACTATCATATGGGACTAAAGGAGTGGTGCCCAATATGACAGTGAATAACAACAGAGCTGAGGAGGCTTAAACAAAAGGATTCCCCCTCCCCCCCTTCTTAAGAGCAGGTGCTCTCTTTACAAGTGTGGAAGAGGGATAATCCAACTTCATTTTGTGCATCTTACAGACCTTGGCTATCAAAGAAGTGTGATAACTTGCATCAAAGGTAAGCTTTGTCTTAGCATCCCGGCAGTCCAACTAAACCTAGGGTTCTTCAGCTGTTGAGGGCTGTTCCTCCTCCCTGGGCTGACTAGTTGAGGGTAGGGGGACAGTGCATGTGTGTTGACACATCAGAGGTCACCATGTACAAGACATCAGAAGGAGAGCAATCCAGTCAGTCTAGGTTGCAAGGACTCATGGCAAAAATAGCATTTACTGATTTATCTCAGCATTCTCCAACTTCGTGGCCATTTTAAACAATCCTATAGGTCAAAGGCCTAACTGTTGAGAGAAAACTAGGATGGGGGAAGTTCTGGAAGCACAGTGGGATCTAAGCACTCTCTAAGGCAGAGCACTGCTGGGAAACTTCACAGAAGCTTCCAGAATCAGCATTGGTGCTTAGAGATTGGTTGCTTGTGCCTGTGCAAGTGTGATGCCAACGAAAACACATTTAGAGAATCTATGTGTCCCTTCCAAGAAATACAAACATCTCAGAAGGCTACGGGGGCAGCAGTTAAAAGTCAATTCCAAATACTCCATGTGACCAAGAGAACTGAAGCCCCTTAATTTATGAGGATTCTGCAGTTACAAAATTTCCAGCAGAATCCACTCTTTGATTTTTCCCTTTGTTCTTCACTTGTGTGGCAGGGAGGGAGCAGCAGAACCCAGATATTATTCTTTGTCTCTTAGATTTGCTCAGCTCTTTACCCAGGATATGAAATGCTGAGTCTGAATATAAATTAATTAGCAAAGGTGCTGTTCAAAGACCTGTGCCAGAAATAATTTGTATGTATTCACTGCGTCTGTGTGCAGTCTATCCATCGTTGCTTAACACCTCTCTCCTGAATCAGAATAATTCAGCTTTGAAGTTCCAGCTGCGCATCTGCTCGGGCAATTTCAAAGTTATTGTGATCACCTGACTAATTGGAAGGCTAACACAGAATATCTGTAATTTCTGGGACCAAGCTAGTGAGAGTTTATAGCAGGGAATATTAGTGCACCCAGTCTAATAACTGGTGATCTAGAGCCCCTTTTAGAATAGCTTACTTTTGGGAACTCTTTCCTAAAATGTAAAATAGTGTGTTGTGCTACTGACATATATGCTTGGAGTGCACAAAACTACATAAGGCAAGCAAGAGAGTGTGTGCTGGGAGGCCAGAACAATTCATTAGAAAGTTGTGGTTTTAATATTTCCCACACATTGCTTTGACTTTCTGGTTTCATCTGGTACCAGAAACATAAGTGTCACTGTAGATAAAGTTTCAGAGTAGCAGCCGTATTAGTCTGTATCCGCAAAAAGACAAGGAGTACTTGTGGCACCTTAGAGATTAACAAATGTATTTGAGCATAAGCTTTCGTGAGCTACAGCTACACTTTCACATTAACCAGAAACAAAGTAAGTACTGTACCACAGAATTTCTGCAAGGACATCCGTTCTAATGAAAGCTCCAGTCCAGTTTTACACAGCCAAGAGGTTTGGGTAAACATTTCAATTTTTAGGCTTAGTTAAAGACTGAAGCTTGTGCAGCACTAAGAACCCATTCCTGCAAACCTCCACATGAGTAAATGCAACAGGACTAGTCACAGGAAGAAAGCAAGTTAGAAACTTACCTCATTGTTACGAACAACACCAATGAAGTCTGCTTGGGGTGGAATGATAACAAAGAGTTCGGCTTCATATGCTCCTTCCCCTTGGTTCTGGGCATCGACAATCAGGGTTAAAGGATTGTCATCACCAATATAGATCTGCTTCTGATCACTGAGCAAGCACAGCAAGTGCAAAAGTGAATACTGTGTTCACATAAAGTAGTTATGCTTAACAGTTAGGATTTACAGAAACAAGAGGCATTCTGACATTGCACTAGAGCATTAGGGGTCACCGCAGTTAACTTGCAATAAATGTTTTATAGCTCAAAAAACACAACTTGCAATGGATTTTAAAGGGGAAAAGATACAATGTCACTGGCAATAATGGAGCAAATATGAAATGTCATTAGGAGGAACTGTCCCTGACAAAGCATTTTGTCAATTAAAAAACAAACAAACCACAACACCACACACACTTCCTAACGGCAGAACAGCAGATAAATGATAAGGGCCAGATCCCCAGGTATGCCCTTGCCATTTTAATAACCACAAACATGCTTTTTATATATAAAGGTATACACACATACACACACACACAGTGCCAAACTCAACTTAAAAGTTAACTACAGAGCCGCAAGCAGCATCTTCAAAAACACACACACATTTATATCACTTTCTAATAATTCCAGATAAATGTAAAAGATTTCCCCTAAATAATCTTTGAAAATGTTGCACATAAACAACAAGGGACCCAAATTTTCTCTGAATTGGTATAAAATTTCTCAAGCATAAGAGTATAAGAATGGCCATACTGGGTCAAACCAATACTCGACCTAGCCCAGTGTTCTGTCTTCCAACAGTTGCCAATGAGAGGTGCTACAGAGGGAATGAACAGAACAGGACAATTATCAAGTGATCAGTTCCCTGTTGTCCTATCCCAGCTTCTGGCAAGCAGAGGTTTAGGGATACCCAGAGCACAGAATACCCTGACCATCTTGGCTAACAGCCATTGATGGACCTATCCTTCATGAACTTATCTCTCTCTTTTTTTAAACCAGTTATACTTTTGGCCTTCACAACACCCCTGGCAATGAGTTCCACAGGTTGACTGTGTGTTGTGTGAAGAAGTACTTCCTTATGTTTGTTTTAAACCTGCTGCCTATTACTTTCATTGAGTGACCCATGGTTCTTGTGTAATGTGAAGGGGTAAATAACACTTCTTTATTCACTTTCTCCACATCATTTATGATTTATAGACCTCTGTCATCTTCCTCCTTAATCATCTCTTTTCTAAATTGAACAGACACAGTCATTTAAATCTCTACTCATGTGGAAGCTGTTCCATACCCCTAATAATTTTTGTTGCCCTTCTCTGTATCTTTTCCAATTCTAATATATTTTTTTTGAGATGCGGTGACCAGAACTGTACGAAGTATTCAAGATGTGAGCATTCCATGCATTTATATACAGTAGAACCTCAAAGTTAGGAACAGCTTGTTCGTAACTCTGAAATGTTCATAACTCTGAACCAAAGTTCAGGATTGTTCTTTCAGAAGTTTACAACTGAACATTGACTTAATACAGATTTGAAACTTTACTATGCAGAAGAAAAATGCTGCTTTTAACCATCTTAATTTAAATGAAAAAAAACAAAACAAAAAACACAGAAACAGTTTCCTTAACTTGTCAAATCTTTTTTTTTAAACTTTCCCTTCATTTTTTTTATTAGTTTACATTTAACAGTACTGTACAATTTGTGTGTGTGTGTGTGTGCGCGCGCGCTACCTGATTGCATACTTCTGATTCCAAATGAGGTGTGTGGCTGACCAGTCAGTTCGTAACTCTTGTGTTCGTACTCTGAGGTTCTACTGTAATGGCATTATAATATTTTCTGTCTTATTATCTATTCCTTTCCTAATGGTTCCTAACAGAGTTCACTTTCTTGATTGCCACTGCATACCGAGCAGATGTTTTCAGAGAACTATCCACAGTGACTACAAGATCTCTTTCTTAAGTAGTAACACCTAATTAAGACCCCATCATTTTGTATGTAGAGCTGGGGTTATGTTTTCCTATATGAATTACTTTGCACTTCATCAGCCACTTTGTTTCCCAGTCACACAGCTGAGTGAGATCCCTTTGTAACTTTTTGCAGTCAGCTTTGGACTTAATCTTGAGTAATTTTGTATCATCTGCAAACTTTGCCACCTAATGGGGTATGTATGTGTGTACATACTCATGCATGCATGTACGATTGCCCTCTGCTGGATAAAAATCACACCTTCTCATGTGTCTAACTGCGTCTAGTAGCAGCTAATGAAACTGTGGTATAGCCCTTTGGTTTGTAGCCGAAGATTCTACATGCTCTGCTTTCCTTGTCACGTTTTCACTTTAGCTGAGACAATGCCGACTATATACATGCAGCCACAGTGTCTTTACAGGAGTTTAGTCTCTCCTCACAACTCATTTATGTTAACAGCACTCAGTCACAATGGGAAAACAGGTTCCCTTAGGCCATGATCCAGCAAAAACAACTTATGCACATGCTTAAATTTTACACTCCAAGTACTCCCAATGATTTAAATTCATTCCATTCAATGGGACTACTCACAGTACACAAGGTCTATGTAGGGCTGGAGCCTTACATAGGAAGTTTACCTTTCCCAATAGTATTATTCCATAGTATTTATTAGGTGTTTATTTTTCCAGTTCACCCAACACTGAAATTTACCTGCGTACTGCAACCTGCAATTTTGGTTTGCAGATATTATCTTCACCACAGTCCAGCAGGATATGTGTCTATGCAAAAATCAAATACATATGGCTTTAATAAGTTCAGCCCATTAATTCATACATGTATCTTCATCAGCACAATTCCGTTATCACAGCTTTTTTCAAAGGCTTTTTTGGAACAATTCAATTAGGGGAACTGTTTACTTGTCTCTATATACATAAATTATGAAAAAAGAAACAGTTTTTATGCTTGCTGTATGCCCCTTTTACACTTGCCCACTATATAATTCTAAAGCCAATGTCTGCAGCTATCTATCGTATTTGCAGATCATCTTATATAAATCATATCTGTTTCTTTACCGTCACATCTCCACTATGCTCTCTGTGCAAAGCTTGGAATAAAAAGGTAGAAATTAAGTTGTTTGAAAGAACTGCAAGGACAAATTACTAGTCTACAGAGAATCTGTAGAAACTTATAAAAATGTAAGCATAAGACTGTAGACAGCATAAGATCAGGAACAATTTCTAGGAACACTGTGCTCCAGAATGGGAAACAGCAAAAAAATTTTCAGAGGTGACTGCATCTTTTGAGGTATCGGGTTAAAAAGGGAGGAGGAGTGCTCACTGATCTATGAACACCAATAAGCTGCAGGAGTGAACTGCATGCTGCAGTGAGTAACTTACTCTTTCCTCTCCCTGGAAACTTCACATAGGTATGGCACGTACAGCAGCTCAAAATGAGAAAATGGATTAAAAGCTCTCACCCTTCTGGACCAGCATGCCTGATGCTGACCTGACCTCTGTTTTCTGTAATACAGCTAAATATGATGGGTGAAAAAGCTCCGCTCTAAAGACTAGGGTGTGTCTAATGCCAAAAGGTAACATATAAAAAAGAGAAAAAAAAATACATACGTGTATTTGGAAAACATTTTCAAAATTCAGTGCCTACAGCTAGACCCCTATATCCATATTTAGGTGTCCTGATATTTTCAGAGGTGTTTCAAAAAATAAGGCCACTAGTTTAACATTATGTGGATTTAGGCACCAAAGGCTAAAAACATTGTCTATTCTGTTTAGCCAAAAACTGTCAGGAATATACCTGTCTGCTAATGTTAGCAGGAGTGAACTGGTTGAGGATGGGCTGTAATCCAGATGAGTCTGTGGCTGTTTTGTAATCCAACCGATATTCCATAAAAACAGTGATTGGAGTAAGTTTGTCTCTAAACTCAGATTCATCCTGAGGGGAGAAATGATTCAGGTCATTCTTAAATCACAACAAAAAGAACCCAGAGGAGCACTGGATTCAAATCAAAAGCCTACCAGTATTGGGTACTATTATTATTTATTGGTTGTATTATGCACCCGGAGTCCCAAACCAAGATCAGAGCCCCATTATGCTAGCTACTCTACAAACAAAGAGAAAATCCCAGCTCTAAAGAACTTACAATCTAAATATACAAGACAGACAATGTTAGTGTTAGAATGTCCATTTTACAGACAGGAAATTGAGGCACACAGAGAGATTTAAATGATTTCCCCAAGGACGCATGGGAAGTCTGAGGCAGGGCTGAGAACTGGCTCTCCAAACCCAGCCCAGTGTTTTAATCACAAAACCATCCTTCTTCTATAGCAATAATAATTCAGGGCAAACAACAACAACTCTGGTAATTACAGCTCTTTATTCAATGTGTGCAATAAGGCAAAAGACATTTGCCCTAAAAGTTTAATTGAAGTGACCTCTTACCCTCAAAAAAGCCTGAAGTTCCTCACAACGCATTGTGCCCCCTTTGACAACAGTCATATTCTTAGAGTGACCAGGCTGTTTGTTGTGGAGAAACAGAGCTCTCCTTAAGGCTCCTTTTTGCTTAAGTTTATCCAACAGCAGCTCCACTTGGAAGGCTATCAAATCCAAAGCATTTGAGTTAGGAATTTCTTGACCACCCGTATGCATAGCAGGTTCCTCTCAGCTAATAAGTCACAAGTGGACTTCAGCTGTAATGGCAATCTAACAGCTGTGCCCTCTTAAAAACTTGTATTTCTTTCAAGTACTAAATCTGTCATCACAATATTGTAACAGAGGTTGATATTGTACTAAAATGAGACCTCAAATCTTCTGCTCAACACTGTAAGCATATTATTTTTGAAGACAAACCTTCAAGTAATAGGTTTGCCTCTATATTGGGATTTCTTTATGAAAGCAGAAGTTAGGATTTTTTCCAGAGACAGCAGCAATCTTACATCCACAATATATATCCTCCAGTTTTATTATTACTAATCTAATCATAGCTTAATATATTTGATATGGATCCCACAACTTAAAAATACAATACATTTCCTTCTACATAAACCTTGCCAGATCATATCTATTACCCACACATTACGTAGAAAACACTGAAAGTTTCCTGTAAGTGGCAGTATAATCAGCCAGAAACCATCAGTCTGTTGCACTGCAAAAATCTACATAGAGCCACCATACAAGCCTCTTAGAATGAATCTTTTATTGAAAATGGTCCGATTCCTGATCCGATTCCCATCCATGCCAATGAGAGTCTTTCCATTGACTTGAATGGGAGTTGGATTAGGCCCTTAGCATCTGAATTACCATCTCCACTGTTAGTTCTATTAATATACCCAAGGGAACTGTTTATCTAAAATTCCCTTTTGTAGATACAGCTAAAGAGCTTGATCCTGCCAGATGACAAGTGCTGTCAGGCCTCAATTCAGCAAGCTCACTTAAGCACATGCTTAAAGTCCATTCAATTTCGTAGGACCTAATATGCTTAAAGTATAATAGATACTTAAATTCACTGCTGAACTGGGACTTCATTTCCGAATAACTTGAAGGGTGTCTAAAGGGGCTCAGCACTGGGAAGGATCAAACTCTATACTGAAAAAGCAATTACTTCACTGATTAAGAAACAGTTATGACCAGGATTCATGTTTACAGACAATTTGAAAAGATTGACATTTTGTAAAACAGTAAAACTTACTGAGTTTATTCGGGAGCTTTCCTTTGCCATCAGCTGTTAAGCAGAACTTTACTTTAAAGCTGTTTAAAAAATATTTCAAAAAGCATATTTGATTACATATTTTTCAGCAGAATGTGGTTTAAAAGTGCTCTCCCAAAACTTTCCCAGTTCAAAGTTTAAAGAAAAAAAAAAAAAAAAAGAGACTCCAAACCCAGTCCACTCCCAAAGTTCAATCCTCATAGCCAAAGAAACGAGAACAGATTCATGACGGTTTCTTTTGTCCCATCTCGTTCCAGTGGGGTCATGGGGCACTGTCCAAAACCTGCCCTGCTCCTTCTCCATTTATGAGGACAAGTGAATATACAAAAACAGGTCATGTGTTTTTTCACCCCAACTGGAGCAGGTAGAAAACTCAATGCATTGCTCTCAATCTGCACTCCCAACCTGGGAGAAAACTGGGAATTTCAGAAGATATGGATGATGTTCTTTCCATATGGGAAAGTTTAATGTTGGGGAGGTTTTCAAGGGCGGAGGGTACAAAAATACCTGAAGCATGTTGGGCAGCCACTCTTTAGGATTAGGAAGTAAACTTTGCAGTATTATAGCTCTGGGGACTGAAGTACCAGAGAGAGTCATCAACCTTAAACACGATTGTGGAGAACGCATATAGCAGTTTATTCGGCTCAGGGCACTTCTACACTGAAGGGTCATTGTTGACTGGGGAATAGGTCTTACCACTGTAACAATTTAAAACTTCAAGATGGACAGTGACGGTAGAAATGCAGAGCCTTTAGAGCCTGATTAACCTAATAATATTCACTTGTGAAGATCACAGTTCAAATTGTGCTGTAGGCCAGAAATGAAAGTGAGCTGGGGTTGTTGACCTAAATTGTTAAAGCACTCCACAGTGGGGAACAACTGGCAGCCTGGGCTTTGAGGAGTCCAGGCCTAAAAAGGCAGGGCGACTGCAGTCCAGAACTGAATTGTTAAAACAGAACTGTTAGAGGGAGTTTGCAAGACATCTGGTCCCAACACACCCGGCTCAGACCAACCTTAGTGGTCTCTTACTTTCCTGAACAATGAATTAATTCTTATCAGTAATATTAAATGTTTATGCAATAACTTTGCAAGCGATTATACAAGCATTCGTGCACAAGATGCAGAACATTGGTGCTGACATTCGTTAGGAACCCAGGACCTGTAGAAATTTCCAAAAGGAAACTGAGGACTCTTATTTTCACTGATATACAGCTGTTCAGCTCTGAGCTGATTTAATTGCAGAGATTTTATTCTACTCAGTGGAAACATTTTGCCATCTGTGAATGAAAGGTGAAAAGTGAGGATCAAATCCAAAGTCCACTGAAGTCACTGGGAGTCTTTCCATTGATTTTAATGGCATTGGCTCAAGCCCTAAGTGTGTTTGCTTTGCTTTGCCTAGCCATTCAGAAAATTTAGTTCCATTTTTTAAAATCTGTTTATTAGTTAAACTCTCAAGACCGAGAGGGTAGAAGTAAAAACAAACCACTTTACCAGGAAACTTTCACACCAGTATCTGGCAGTTCACAGATTTTTTCCTCAGGATTTAGAATGGTCGGGTTAACTTCTAGGCCGGCGTTTACACTGATAACTGGTCTAGCCCTGTAGACGAAAGTAAATAAATTTGTGTGAACGACGTCACTCATATAACACTACATCACAAAATTCTTCATAGTATGAAAAATGTTATACATTAAGTAAAGCCAAAAATAATAGATACAGAATGTAATGATAGAGCAGCAGATGGGAAAAGATACGAGAAGTTTTTTCATTGAATTCAAAGAGATGGAGAGTAGATGGGGCAGAGAGTTAAAGAAAAGCTGCCCCAGATACCAGGAGCTGTGGACTCTCACATCAGTACTACCAAAACGTCAGAATGAATCAAGAAGAGGCAGATGCTAGACAAGTAGAGGGAACAGGGAAGGGAGTGGAATGAGATCAGTCTCCTCCAAAGAACTTGAGTGAATACATGCAGAACTGAAGAACCTTAATGGCACTTTTAAACTAGATTCCTAATGGTTCTATTGTAACTTTACACCGTACCCTGGGTAAGGGGCAGGGAACAGCTTCATGGCCCCAGAAGCAGATCAGAAAATGAGTTGGCACTCTGCTGCAATTCCTCCCCTTCTCCCCCTTTCTCTGAGGAGAGAAAGTTACTTCCCTTTTTTGTGAAGCAGCCATAAACTTTTTTGTGCTCAAGTTAATACTCTGGTCTCAGAAAATGCCCCACTCTGCCCCTCTCTCAGCGGAGGAGTTGCCCTTAATGAGTCAGGAGCTCGCAGAACTGTCAAGGATGCGAGCAGGTTTGCACATCTCACCAGGCAGCAGCATTCTACACCTGCAGGCCTCTGGAGAACTGTCACTCAGGGGAGGCCATGGAGGAAGAGCTCATGCAGTGTTTTCTCTCAGCTCAGGACACATCCGCCAGAAGCAAATAATAGATTATGGACCGCATATTAACACAGTGGAAAGAATGACGTAACCACTTTTATCCATGTCATTCTGCAATGCAGCAAGACAGAACTTCAGACTCTCTCTCATTTCTGTTCCACTCTGTAATCTACAATTTGCACTGAGCTTTCCTCCTGACTGCACTTACATGAGAACATGCACCATGCGCCTACCTGTACAAAACAGCTGTGTCAACACCAAAGGCTCCGACAATCAAATCTGGAAAGGAGACAGAAATGCTAGATTTGAGAGTTTATCCCTTTTTTTTTTTTTTTAAAAAGGGACACTAGTTGGTCAGACATACAAAAGCGATGCAGTCAAAATACTGCAACTGTTCTAAAGCTAAGTCAAGAAAAAAGCACCTGGATATCCATTTTTATCCACATCAGTGGCTCCTTTCAGTGAGTAGCCAAAGCTTGGTGGCATAGTACGGGCAGCCCACTGTCCTTCAAGAATCTGAGATGGCACCGCATTCAAACCTGTCGGTCTTCCATTGTAGATGTAAACAACCCCTCTTTTGTCCTCTCCACCATAGGGCGCAGCAACTGCGATATCTGTGAACCAAAAGCAAGAGCCTTAATGTCTCCAAATATAAACAAAGAGAACTTCTTTGTGCTGACACTGAACAAGTCATATGGGCAAAATATAGTTACAGCAGAGTGATTTCAGTACATGGCAGCAAGTTGATAATTCTCTACTATTCTCTGAAAGGTTTATCTATCTACACCCTCTTTTCTGTTTTATATAACTTGTAGGGTCCTGAGATTTTCCAGGATGACACCAAAATTAATGTTTAAGGAGCATGTGTACTGTAGACTTATCTGCAACACAGAAGGGCCCAGTCCTGCAAACACACTTTTTCAACCTATCTGGAGTCTGGGTATTTAACACTTTCCCCTAAAACACCCAGGATGGTCACTTCTGGAGACAACTCACCAAACTAGGTTTCATTAATATAATCATGTTCATCCAGAAGGTTCAAGATTTTTAATAGCTCCTACATACTTAAACCAGCCGAGTACAACATGGTTATTAGATCCTAAATGCTATGTTGATGAGTGTTTGGCCATATATCATAGGAAGAATTTTAAATTAATGCAATTATGCCACAACTCAATAAGTCTGAGAACACATATGAGCAGTGAATGATAAATGGGAGTAAACAAAATGCTAATCTGATTCCTTAAAGGAAACACAACTAAAAAACAAGTCAGAACTCTGGAAGTGTATCTAAAATCTGAATTTAACAGTGTCCATGCTGATTCAAGAACACCATTGGTACCCAAAGTATTAAAATATGAAACAACAAGTAGCAGATGTTATAACATTACTCCCTGTAAATTTATATAAAGCCACATATTGAGAAGAAACTCTCAAATATAGTACTGTTGTCTTATGGGCATTGGGACTCATCTGCACTGAGCTGATGAAAGCAGCAGAGACAATGGTCCTGTACCATCCTGGGATGGAAAGCATGTTAACCAAATGACCCTATCACAGAGTGGAACAGTAGAGTTTAGGGAAAAGACATAGTAATGTTTAAACCCTAATAAATGAATTAACTTTAAAAAGGTGAAGATTTTGTTCAGTTACCTAACAAATGAATTAAGTCTGATTAAAATACCCTGAGCAGAAAAGCATAACAGAGTAGAAAATGAACCAGAAAAAACCGTTTGTGTCATCTAGTCAGATGATGAGAATTTTGCCGGACTATTCTTAGCCTTGATCTTACTAATGTCTTATTGAACTTGTACTTGAATGGCTGCTGAGATGTTACCTCTGCACAAGGATTCCATGCTACTAACAACTAGAAGTCCAAATATTCACTTTTGTTGAAACCACTGGCATAGACTATTTTGAGCAGCAAAACACGTTTCTTTAAAAGCTGAACATTAAAACTGTTTTCTCCTATGAAAAGAAGTTGTAACATATACACACTAATACTGGGCCTGAAATCAAATTTTTGCCTCTCATGCATGAGAAGAATCTCCTGGACAGATTATCACCTTTAATATTGTTCTTTAGATCTAGTTTGTATTTCTTGTTCTGTTTTGTAGCATGACTATTTCTGAACTATAACATTTCCTATGGACCAAATGAAATGCTAGAAGATCAGCTATAATCCCTAATGTGTTAATCCTTCATGAAATATCCTTTGTTGAGGTTGTATTTGCTATCATAAAACCTCGAAATTTCACCAGAGCAGTCCTTCCAACTCATTATAGGAATGAGGTATTTGATCAAAGTTGCTACTGTACTTATTCACAAAAAAGTTCATGGACTAATATAACAGCTTAAAATAGTCATTGTTGTAGTTTAATTGGTGTAGTCTCTGCATGTTGTGCGCGTGTAACTCCTGTTAGCATTCTTGGGAATAGCATATATGAATCAAAGGGAGACTAGACCTTGGTGTCCAACAGTCTAATCTGTTTGTGTTCCGAATTCACATTTCACTATGAATTTAATAATTCACAAAATGAGGTCCTACCATTGAAGCCATCCTGGTCCAGGTCTCCCAGAGGTGCAATAGAACTGCTGAATCTCGCAAAGATCTCAAACCCATTCAGCTTTACAATCCGAAAACCTCCAGAGGCTTGTTGAAGGCATATGGAGACCTGACCCACCTCTTGAAGCTTGCCATCAGAACTACGCTCCATAAAGAGGGGGGCTCCAATAAACAAATCAGTGTAACTGTATAAAAAAAATACAGTCTTTCAACCACCCACAAGAAACTCCAGTTTCAATTTCACATGTTCCCATCACCCACTGCCACACAGAATTGTACAGTTATGGGTAAGATGAATGTTTCAAATAGATCTTTAGGTTTCACTTGTAATTTAAAGAAATTTAGTGATGAAGAAAGCAAGCATTTCCTATTTGGACAGTGTAGATGACGTATTACAACTTTAAAAAAAAATCCATGTTGAGTGCTCAAAATAAAGCGTGTTGTGCAGGGAAGCCCTAATAAAATGCAGTTAAAAAGCCATAGGGAAATAGGACATATTCTTTATAAAATTGCTAATTTTGTTCCAGGAAATTAATTTTGAGAGAGACAGATAACTGTTTCCACAAACAACTGCAAAAAAGAAAAGGCACTTACTTATCCCCATTAATATCAGTGGCAGCTACTGAATATCCAAAATAGGCAGCCATCTGGAAAACAACAGAAGTTTTACATTTGATCCAAATATTTAAATGAGTAAATTTAAAAATTAGTGTAATTTTTGCCCCTCCTCCAAAATATTTGGTACATGTATTTCATTAGGTGCCACCAATCGTTTTTTTTACCCCTTTCCCCTACTCCCTCAGTAAACTGGCCTGTTTCTAGAACAGTATAAGACGAATTGATGACTCCTTCCCTGCAACTAGTAGAATCCAGTGGTCCATCCTCTCTTCTAGTTCTTAACAGACTAAACCGAATTACAACACCAAGCAGCACTAGCACAGCTCCAGTCCAATGACTCTTACGGGTTTCTAAAGGGGTTTCTGGGCTAAGACTGTTTTTTTAAGTAATATCATCATAAGAAAGGGAATTCATGGAACACACCCACAGATTACTAAAGATCTGGAGGCATGTGAGCTAACAACAAAATATATCTCCTAGAGCCATGGACTTCATATCTATGTTCTGTCATTCTGAAGAATTGTTCTCTCCTGCACCCCTACAGCCACCTCATTGGTATAAAGCAGAACTATATACCTGTTCTCCAGTAAAATTGTACAAGGATGACATATTTTTTCCATTGTAAATAGATACCTGCATAGGAAAAAGAAATGAGCTAGTAGCATGTCACTATACACTACAACAACATTTAACATTAGGTTTTTATTATTTTCAAGTTTAAGATTTCGAGTTTCCTACCATGCCCAGCGTTCTTGCTGCTCTTGGAACCCCAGATACAAAGTCTGAAACATAAGAGAAGACAACTTGGTAATGTTCAGATTCCAGTTGAGCAAAGAACAATCGCTCAAGCTAGATCTTCATTTGCCTGAACCATTTTGCTCATTCCTAGAATTTTATGTATTATACTGTGTATGCATACAAGTACATCTGGGTTTGTTTGTGTTTGTTTGAATATTACTTCAAGTCTGCTTCCTGCTGAACACATTTTTACATACCAACAAAATAAGAACAAGGCTGTACCTTCTATGCCATCACCACTGAACTCTCCAACAGCCACCGAATAACCTGAGCAACAATAACAAAAGTGATAAGTCACCATATGAAGCTAATTAATTTTTGCTTTTCATATAATTTCTCAACACTTCCCATATGATCCACTTTGCCTGCACATTCTATTGAATGATCTCAAAAGTCAGTAAGATAAACAGCTATTCCAAACAGCATATCCATTGGATAACTATACTATCCAACTAAAAATAGTCAGTTAAAGTCTGCATGAGATGCATCAATTTCAGTAGGAACAGCCATGCCCAAATGGGCAGGTTTGTTTTGCCAAATGGGGATCCACAAGTTTGAAACTGGAATGGGTAGGTTCAAACAAACATACAGAACCTAGAGATGGTCCAGAGCTGACATGTTTGGGTCCACATCTGAACTTGCCCAAAGTCTGAAAGGATGTTGCAATCCAAGTTTCTCTCTAAAGGAATCCTTTGACGAATTTATGGTAATAAAATTTGGTGGTGATCGAGACCAAACGAGGATTTACTGGTCATGTTGAAAAAGGGCACATCAGGAATAGTAGCAGAATGCAGAACTATCCTAGTTCTGGACTCAGCAGTTGAATCTTGGCCCAGGGTTTTGTAAAAGCGTTTTGAATAATGTCTAATACAGAGAGAGCTCCTATTGGAGATATTAATATTTAGCCTGATTTTTTTTGGTAGATGAGGGGAGGTCACATAATAATTCAACTGATACCGCAGACAATGACGTGTTCTGTGTAAATTCAGACGGCGATGGTAAAATAATCTCAAAGCTCTCTGCTAACTTAATAATACAAAAAAGCCCAATCGCAACACCAATTTTACTGATAGGAAAAAACAAACAGATACACAGTGAAGTGTACACAGTTGATGATTGATCCAGGCATGCAAGACAAAAATGCTTGGCTCCTGGGCCTCATGTCTGCTCACAAGACCTTCAGGAAAGAAAACAGGAATTTTGCGAAGACATCATTACTGGCACTTCTGCTTTTGCAAAAAGACACCTGGGATTCTGAAATGACCACAGCATTCAGGACCTCTGTATTAATCTCATCATTCAGGAGTACATATTCCCCATTCTCCCAACCATTACACTGGGCCATTAGTCCAGTACAGTTTCAGAGGAAACAGTATTACAAAGTCACTTTTTGCAACACAACACTTTTTTTTTTTTTGAAGGTTACACATCCACCCAAGTACAGATCCTACTTAACCTGTCAGATCTGACAGACTCCAACATGCTCTGGTTCCATTTATTTTAGTGTGGAAGAACAGTTTCTTCCTTTAGATAAGGGTTTTACTTGGAAGTTGAAGGCACAGAATTTTTTGAGAACTTCCAGGAACTGTAGCAAGAGCATCTATATTAATTTGTTACAGTATTAAATTATGAACATGTTCAGGTCCAGACGGGAATACTTTTTAAAAAGACAATTATTGAAAACAAACAAAATAAAAATGTTTCCCAAATAGCCTTCTCTTAAAGGAGTCCCTGGTCCTCTGTTTTGCACATGCAGTAAGATGGATATATACCCACTATTTCCTGGAATACAGACCTCACATTGGTATCCATAGGAATTCTACACACTCACCCAAGGAACACCCTAAAACTATTCTCTCACAGGAATTTTACTCCAGGTTCCCTAGGAACATTTTTCCTTTCCTTTCTTTTGTCTAAGCAAGACCTATATAAAGCTAAATGATTACTTCCTTCACCTCTCCTGGAGGACACTTTTATTTGTTATTCCCTCAACACACATTTTCACTGCGTTTCATAGAATCCAAAGGCTACTTCCAAATGCTGTATTTCTAAAGTAAATACAATACGTGTCATGGGGTGGGGGTGGATGTGGATGGGAATCTCCATATAGAATCATATATAGTGATATAATGCCTGATTGAAAGCCTAGTAAAGTCAATGGAAAGACTCCTGCTGGCTTCCCTGGGCTTTGGCTCAGGCCCATGGAAAGTTAGCAGCATCCACGGTGTTGACAAAAATGAAATGAGGTCTCAAGTGAGTGTGACATATTGATGAATTGATACAATACTGAAAAGCAGACTTTCACTTGTTCCCGACCAAAACATTTTTTTTAATCGAGAAAGGGGACTGCTCTAAGCATGAATTTAAACTAGTAAGTAGGTTTCAAACTCTTCTAATGTTCCAGCATTTTAACATAATCTCCAGCACTTGCTTATCTAGGTTTATGTAAGGGTGGGGAAATGGGTCACTGAGATAGATCTCTGTTCCCATATTAGCAGGGTCTGCTTATACACTTTTTTGGCGTCTTTTGTT
Organism: Chelonia mydas; assembly: GCF_015237465.2. Lineage (NCBI taxonomy): Eukaryota > Metazoa > Chordata > Testudines > Cheloniidae > Chelonia > Chelonia mydas. The sequence continues at coordinate 49,121,306 of NC_051251.2, read as the reverse complement.
CTCCTTTATGACCTCTCAGGGAAAGCTGAATTTTGAATTACCTGGGAAACTGGTATGATTTGAACAGGCAAGTCTGATTCAATGCCAGACTGCTGTACATTAGACTGATCTGTAAAGGCAGAATGGGGCTTATACCTTTACTTTCACGGGGATTAGGGGATTTTCTGTGCCATGTTACACCAGCTACTGACTTAGAACACTTCTTTTTTTGAAGGGCAGAGGGAGAGGATTATGGACTAATAAGTAATCTCACTGAAAGATTTCTGGTCACACATTTTTTCCCCCAAGGGCTATACAGAGTCACTGAGAAAGTGAAAAATGTCTTTGACCCCATTTAAAAAGCAAGTGCAAAGCAAATATACACGGATTAGATAACACGTCCAAGAGCTCAAGATTGACCATGAGTCACTCTCCATATTAGAGAGACAAGATGGGTGCACACAATCCTAAATGGACAGGCATTTAGCAGGTAGAAACACTCTTATCAACTGCTATCTTTATCAACATTAATATTCAGTAAGGGTTCAAACCTGCTCCTGTTGAAATCAATGAAGTCAATAAAAGTTATTGGGTCTTTTGCAATTGGTGCAGGATCAAATCCAATGAGACTTGCTGCCATATTGATAAAAATATCCCTTTATTTTCAAAATGACCTACCCAAGTAGCTGTCATCAAAAGCAGCACTAGCGGACCGTGTTGCTAACTGGTCATCATACTTTATACTGTAGACTTTGGAATTGTATTTAGCCACAATTTCTGCCACCCGATCAGAAATGAGTTGACCTGCGAAAAAACAGTACATTAAAATAGATAATTGCTCTGGTGAATTTAACTGTGAAGAATGGGACTTAATCAGAGAATGTTTGGATTCTAAACCAATAGCATTTCCATTAGATTAAAGGGGAAACCTCCATTAGACAACAGTAGCAGCCATTGGGAGGCATGAAAATAAAAAAGTAGACCATGATCCAGCAAAGACTTCGGCTTTGTCTACAGTGGACTTTCGTTGTTAAAATCTTTGTCATTCAGGGGTGTGGAAAAAACAAAACAAAACAAAAAACACACACACCCCGAATGACAAAAGTTTTACCGATGAAAAGTGACAGTCTGAACAGTGCTTTGTCAGGGGGAGAGCTCTCCTGCCGACAAAACTACCAACCCTCGTTGGGGGTGGAAGTTTTTTTTTTGTCAGCGGAAGAGCTCTCTCCTGTCAACAAAGAGCGGCTACACTGCTCGCCTTTTAGCGGCATTTCAGAATTTAGCTTAAAAGAATTGTAGGAAATTATGAAACTGCAAGCTCAGGAGCATTACTTTATTTTTAAATTACTGTTACATTTAGAATTTTTTTTTCCTTTCAAGTTTTATGTAAAAGATGACAATTTCTCCAAGGAGCTAACAAAATAAATATATATTACTAACTCAGTTTGATGAGCATCAGTAGCATTTGTAATGCATTTTTAATCACTCTTCTTTGTTCAGGGTCTGCACTAATACAGAAACTATGTTATGTACATGGAACATGGGCAACTGCATTTGGCAGCTGCTCACTAGTGGTGGCAGCAGCAAGTGAGTTGGCTTTTGTATTCACAGGCTAGGTCTATGCTGCTGTTGAAAGCATGTCTCTCTCCCCGGGTGGACAGACAGGTTAACTCTGCCTGAGCTAGTGTGCTAAAAATAGCAGGGTGGACATTGCAGCACAAGCTAGCTGCCCAAGTACAAGCCCAACCGACCCCTTGAGTCCGTACTCAGGTGGCTAGCCCATGCCACCGTGACCACACTGCTGTTTTTAGCACACATTCGCTCAAGCAGAGTTACTGGGTGTCTGTCTGCCTGGCCAAGAGGACTCTTCCCCAGCTGCAGCGTAGACACACCCACAGTGACCGTGGATGCGCAATGGTTAGTTGAAGGCCTTCCCTCTAGGAGAAGATATATGAAATGTTCTTGTGGAAACTGTAAAGTCAGAGGTAAGGTTTGTGTTACAGCGCAGGGCAGATACACGTGGAGAACGTAGCGTATCTCTGTATCCAAAGGAAATGGAACATACTTCTCTTTGTGGGACCTGTAGTGTGTCTCATGACAGTGAATAATTTGATGTCTGTGTTATAAAATAGAGGAAAGACCACTTGCTTAACTTTGCACTTTCTTGCTTTTAAGGTTTTGGGTGGACAGGCAAAATATTCCCCGAGATAACCTCATCAGTCTTGAACAAAGTATTTGCCTTTAGGAACACACACACACACACACACACACTTTATGTATTTAACAGAACATTTGTATAGCTATTTAGTTAATAATCAGTGCAAAGAAGTCTTTTAAAGCTGCCTCAAATATTCAGTAAATGTTTTAAGGGGATTAAAGAAATACATTTCTCGTGTCTCATTCACTGAGATATTGATGTTTATGGAGGAGTCAAGATAGGTGGAGTGGGGGGTGGAAAATCAAAGATGTTAGCATTTTTTGTCACCTAAGTGATTTGTCTCACCTTGCCAGTAGAAACTTCCAGGTCCTCCAAGAAGTACCCTGTCTCCCTAGAAAGAATAAAATAAAATAATCAGAGCCCTCATTACCATACATCTAAAGAATAATAAACAATAATGAAATATATGGTAATTCTAGGAGCACACAGTTCTCTTGTACTGTAAAGTTGCGGTAGCTGTAGTAACCCAGCTGTGTTGTTAGATTTTTTTATTATGATTTGAGATTACACGGGCCTACTAAAAGAGAATCAAAAAACAAAAAGGAAATAATTAAAAATGTTGATCTTCTAGAATGTTATTAGGTTTAACACTACTGAAGCAAATCGACATCTGCTTTTGATCAATTTCTTTTCCCTCCCCTCGGCTCCTCCCCCATCCAGCCTCTTCTTTTTAAACTCTGAACTGAATGATTCATATCATTTTAGCTGAGACTCCTACAGGCATAATTTTAAGACAATAGAATATAGTTAGAACAAAACCCTATGACATTTTGCTAGGAGTCTGTCATATGACTGGTTTCTGTGGAGGCATGCGGATGATGCCTTCCCCTCCCCACATCCCTATTTTTTCCTTAATCAACGACAGACTCATGGTACACAGAGAAGTTTTGGTTTTGATCTTTGTCTATATTACAGTAAAAGCTTTGTTACCAGTGTTGGTGGAATGCGGGGTTGACAGTTAAGTCAAAAATTCCGGTTAACTAAGAGGGAGGGAGTTTGGGTGCAGGAGGGGGCTCAGGGCTGGGGCACGGGAGGGGTTTTGGGGTACCGGCTCTGGGCAGCTCTCACCTCGGGAAGCTCCCCAGAAGTGGCGACATGTCCGGAGAGGTGCGGCCAGGTGGCTCTGCATGCTGCCTCCGCCTCTAGGCGCTGCCCCCATAGCTCCCATTGGCCGCAGTCCCTAGCCAATGGGAGCTGCAGAGTCAGCACTTGGGGCAGGGCAGGGGCAGCACACAGAGCCCCCGTGGCCATTCCTCCACCTAAGAGCATTAATCTCAGCCAATGGGAGCTGTGGGGGGCGGCGCCTGCGGGCAGATGCAGTGCACAGAGCCGCCTGGCCGTGTCTCTCCGGACATGTCACCGCTTGTGCAGAGCTGCCCAAGGTGAGTGCCGGCCAGATCCAGCACCCCGAAACCTCTCCTGCACCCCAACCCACTGCCCCGAGCCCTCTCCAGCACCCAAACTTCCTCCCAGAGCCCACACCTCGTACCTTGTCCCAAAAGGCCGGATTATAGAGCTTTCTGGTTTGCAAAGTGCCGGATAACACAGCTTTTCCCGTACTTGGTATGGCTTTCATCCAGCAAAGCATGTTTGTAACTTTAAGCACAAGCAGTCCCATTTTAAATCATTGAGACTACTTGTGTGCTTACAGCAATGCACGTACTTATGCGCACTGCTGGATCAAACCCTGTTTTTTTGGTGATGCTTAGCTTTGTAAACATTTTGTCTATGTTTGGATTTTAAAAGAAAAAGAAAGAAAATTAAAAGAATATATGAAAAATACATTTCCAAACAGCAACCTACATATATAAAGAAAAAAACATAAGGAATAGAACAAGAGCAAGAAGATACAGAAAATTTAAAGCTGTGGCTCAATAAGGAGCAGTGATTTGGGTCTAAAAGCACAGTCTACTAATGGAGTTATCAGGAGGGATTACACTGTCACTTTCAGAGCAAGTCACTCCTGCAAGAGAACTAACTTAGTGATTTGAAGTGACCAGTCTATGCTTAAGCATCTAATAAAATTACAAGATTACTGTAGTTTCATTTGACCTGAGGACCAGTGGCAGCAAAGATAAAACAAATAATCAGGTACCATTGACAGAAGCTGGAAATGCAGGGTACTTATGTACAGCATGTTCTGTCAGAGCCTAGGTGCTAAGCACCTTGCAGGACCAGGGCTCATAATGATGGCTTGTTCCAAACTTTTTGATTAGTTTACTAAATTTTTACTTTCAGGAATAATGGATCTTTATTTTAAAAAATAGATACATACCTATATCAGGTACTGGTTGGAACTGCTGTAATTTATAATTGTCTGCTGACTTGTGAAAACAGGCTACATTTAATGAGCATCACATACCTTTGTAAAATCAATGCTAAAGCCTCCTTGACAAAATCCCTGTCCATCAGCATCAATAATTGCTACAAAAAAAAGATAGGTAGAGAGTGATAAATTAAACTTTGTGACAGGGAATGGTAAGATGGTTATAATTACATTGATCCATTCTGCTCAAACATTCTTGGATGGCCAGAGCCTGGATTGGGTTAACTTGAACTCCAGGTGATTTTGGTTTGGTGTCAGGGAGATTTTTGTCCGATTCTCTGAAGCAGTGGTCAAAAGCCAGAGGTTAGATACCAAGTTAGGTGCTTCAATAGTTTGTTCTAATATGGCAAGGCAGATATTTCTTCCTGTTCTTCAACTCATAATCAAATAACTTTAGGATTAGTTCTAGGCCTATCTGAATAGAAGTAAATGGTAACTCCATATTCCTGCTGGGTTAAATTCCAAAGGTCTTTGGGAAAAATAGATGTAAAGTATCTCTTTCTATGCAAAAAAACCAGAAAGCTATATAACTATAATATATTTCAAGGGTTGTCTGAAGAAGAAGAAAAAAGCATTCCAGGGCTGACAGTTCCCATGCTAGGATTCAGCCTAGAGAGAGTTTTTATGACTGAGTTAATCCCCTGAATATACAGCTTTAGGGCAGAAATGTGACAGGCCCTTATTTATAACAGTGTGACTAGTTGAATATTCGTTAAGTTTAAGACATAGTCGTTTATGCTCCTTTTATGCTGGATGACTATGGAATGCACTCCCTGCTGTTCTGCAGAATTTCTCAGTCCGTTTTGTGATTCAAAAGTAGGTTAAAGAAATATGGTAACAAATTTAAAAAGTAATCTCTTATTCTGAGTGCTCAAGTGGAGACATCTTGGGTCTGATTTCAAAGGTGTGAGCCACCGCAGGCCCTACTGATATGACCACGGTTTGTGGGTGCTCAACACTTTCAAACAAATAGGCTCACGATATCTGAAATGGAGTACAAAAAACATGAAGGTACCAAAAATCAGAGACCACTTTTGAAAATGTTACCCTACATTTACTGCTACTTTTAGTTGCTGTTATTTGACACAGCTAAGCTGCACAGAAGTGGGACTGTTCTGTGCAGGGCACTTTGTACTCATAATGTTGCAGTATCCTAGTTATTTCTCTTCTTCAGTAGTTTACTGGCAGAAACTTTAATCTGCCATGGCACATTTCAAACAGTTAAAAAGGAGTATCAATTGGAGCATTAATATTACATTAATAATTCCAGAATCAGAAATTCATGCCTTGGAGGTTGCAATAGAGCAACATCCACCTCTCAGAAGGAAAGTGGGCTCATTTTGAATGCCACAACAATTATCAATGAACTGTGAAATTCTGGATTTTTTCAAAGTTCTGGGATATTTGGATCCATGGTCTTAGTTTGATCCACTGTAGGGAATGGGGGGTGGGGGGGAGACCAGACATCTGTGAAATTTAAATGCAAATCCTGAACACCTCGAAAGTTCAGAAGTGCCCAGACTTGGGGCTTTGGGTCAGGCTCCTCCCCAGTTGCCAGAAGGACAAATGCCAACCTGACCATGGAAAAAAAGGGAAGGCACAAAACAGATTCTCTTCTTACTCCCCTTACAAATATACATAAAATTGATGTAACAGAAATGAAACTGAAATTACTAAGTTAAACAACAAAACCTTCTATACATACTTGATCTGCAGGGAGCATATTCAACAGCCTTAGATCCATCATGAAGGTAACAAGTTCCTACAGGCTCTCTCTCCTGTTTCGCTTCAGTTCTCCAGTGATACAAGGGAGCACAGGCCTGAGGAAAAGACATGACAGTCTATAAAACAGATCTCTTTCAGAATGCCTGAGCAGGTTGGATGGATCTTTGCACCATTGTTCTACTGCATGCCCAAGGAAAAATGACCCAAAAGCACTGCTTTTAGTAGAAATAAAGCACACTACCTACACAATGGGCAGCTGTAACAACCTTAGACGAGGAATAGTCCACTCGTATTTTTAGAAATGTGCATTCGTTGAGAGAAGGCTGTTTACAACTCTCATAAAAATCTGTTGGAAGGGCTTTAGAGGAATTTTTCAGAAATAACTTCAATGTCCACTAGTCATGAATTATATTAGACTTTCCCTAGCACAAGAAGAAAAGCCAGCCAATAAACTCCTAATGAGAAACTCAAGTTGGATGGCAAAGCTATGTTTAATTCTGAATTGTCACAGTCCTTCCATTGCAGTTTTTTCCTGTAGAAGTGTCCAAAAGCAAGCAAGCAAGACTTACCAGAATTTTATCATTTTTAGACCTCACGGATGCTCCAAACCACTGATGAGACTTAAATTCCAGTGGATCATTAGGTGCAAAATTTCTATCGCCTGCAAAGAAAATTAAAAACACAGCATTATTTCACGAGCGCCGAGTGAGCTTTAGAGAACCAATACGAATACAAACAGAGATAAAAAGCAAGCCAAAACCAATAATATTTGAGGGCAGAAATAGCTTTGATAGAAGTAATTTTTTTCTGATGTACTTATATATTTATGGGATACATGACTATTTACCAAACATGTAAGGAGCATAGGCAGAATGCTGAATTACTGTAAGAGCACAAGTGTTGCAATTTCCACTCTGAATGTTATCAAATCGAGTAAAGATTCAAAAATATACCAACTGATATGATTAGTCACAAAGCAGGAGTAAAGTTTTGCTGTCTACAGTAACCAAGGAGTTAAAACGTAAGAAAGTTGAATAAGACAGTTATGGCTAACTTGCACCTTCCTAAGGGCGTTTGTGCATTGACTTCATACTTTAAGTTAATTCCCCTTCACTTTCCTGAGTACGCCCATGTATACATGCCCTAAAAGTTAACTGTTGTTGTGGAAGCTTGGGAGGAGTAAGTTAACTTGAATGGTTTCTTGTGTAAGTGTAAATGTAAAAATCAGCTAGCATACTCAGTCCTGATCCTTCTCCCATTGAGAGCAATGGAAATTTTGCCATTTCAGTGAGAAGATAATCAAACCCCTTGGGTACAGCACTCAGCGTGGGAGATAACTAAGGGCTTGTCTACACAGGGGAAATAGCCTGGAATAGCCTGAAAATGGATTAACCTAGAGGCACTTTTAGTACAAAAATGAGAGAGTCCATACAAGGAGGTAGTGAAGAATAGTTACTGCAGTTTAAATCCACACCCTAGCTTATCTTTCAATAGCTTCCTTGTATAGACAAGACATGAAAATTACTGATATTTTGCTACGTCTGAGTTTAAAGTATCAGCAAGCTGACTAGTTGATACATCAGTCCCACATGCTGCAAAAAATACCCTCTCTTGTGAATCAGCAGCTTTGTTACTCAATAATTGTGACTACTTGAATCAAAACTTCCTTGTACATTATACACCTTGTAAGGAAATCTCTGTGTCCATAGGCATGCTATTACTTCCTGATGGGGAAATCCTGCGGAAAGGAAAACAAAGCAGACTCCAGTCTCCGCAGGCAGCTAAAAACAAACAGGTGGCTGGATAACCCTTAGTCTGATCTTCGTCCAGAACAACACAGACACCAAGACAAGTTTTCAAAGAGAAAAGAGAAAATATTTTATTTTTCTAATTTCAATAGCATAAAGAGGCCAATAAAAAAGACATTTCAGTCCCTTCTGCTCTCTCACCATATTCCTATTTAATACTTCAGTGGCCAGTAAAAGTGAACATCTCTCCACCATAGGGTGACCATATAGCAAGTGTGAAAAATCGGAACAGGGGGTGGGTATATAAGTAGGTAATAGGAGCCTATATAAGAAAAATCCCCAAATATCGGGACTGTCCCTATAAAATCGGGACATCTGGTCACCCTACTCCACGATCAGCAGCCTGTAGATTTATATTACCACCCAGCAGTAGCAGAATTTGGTCAATTTCTGTCTGGAGCAGAAATCTGTAATTTGGAGTCAGGTATCTTCTGAATGCTATTTGATTATTTACAGTATGTACACAAGTCCTGTAACCTTTCAACAGGTTTGGTAACACAGCACAGAGGCAAACCCCCTTCTTCCAGAATCCTCAGGGAAGGCACTTTTTGCCCTGACTCCAGAAACATCTGTCTAGTCTCTGAGGGGTCCCCGCAAGTCTCTCTCTTTACAGACTAATCCCTTCAGTTTTACACCTGGGGAACTCCTAATCCCAGGCTGCTCACCAAGGCTTCATGACCTAGAAAAGTGAACCTGGGGCTCTGTAGTACCAAGGAAGTTGGAACCTCAGTGCTTCAAGTGTCAGACAAAAGGAGAATGTTTTAACCCACACAATAACAATACCCTTAATGATGTGTTGGGTTGTGGTTACTTTATGCCCTCTTTAAATCTTTTTATGGGGAGTTTTATCCCAGGTGCTTCCATCTCAGTGATTATGCAACCATTAAGCACCTTTTGCCATAACAGTATTAAAAAGGTAGAGAATGAGGTAGGATTAAAAAAAAAAAAAGAAAAAGAAAAAAAAATTAGTTTCCCTAATTAAAGCTTTCCCTATGCTGATGAAAATTGGAGTCTGCAATATATCTAGGACTTGACTTAACTGAGTTATAGGTTAACAGTTGAATTTTCTAAAGCATCCTGCATGACTGTGCTCCCACTGAAATCAAGCACTGAGGCACTGAGTGCTTTTGAAAAATTCCACTCTAAACTTCTAGAAAGGTACCCACCTTGTATAAGGCTATGTCTACACTGGCAATTGAACGACAAAACTTTTGGTCTTTCAGAGATGTTAAAAACAACAACAAAACCCTGAAAGACAAAAGTTTTGCCACGACAAGTGCCAGCGTGAACAGTGCGTTGTCAGCAGGAGCGCTCTCCTGCCGACAATGCAAATGCAAACGATGGTCGTTGGGGGTGGAAGATTTTTTGTCAGCAGGAGAGCCGACAAACAGCGGCTACACTGCATGACTTTTAGCGGCATGGCTGTAGCGACACAGCCCTGTCACTAAAAGCTGTGTAGTGTAGACATAGTCTACGGAGTCTGGCAACTCGCTGTTGGGGTGGGACGAGAGATTTAGGCATAGTTGTTTGGGTACATTCTACAAACACAGAAAATGATACCTTTTGTTCTTCTGCACATGCTCAGAAGTGTTTAACATACAGTATTAATGCACAAATGTTTGACATGAGAGATTAAAATTTTGTAACTAAGCCTTACAAAGAAGCTCAGTTACTAAACAAAGTAATCATATTGCATAAGCAGGGTTTGGACAAAGAGAGAAAAGAACTGGCTCCTCTCTCAAGCAAGGCAAAAACATCTCACCTACATGTATCAACAAGTGAGAACTATATGCACTGCAACAGCTTCTCCCTAGAAGCTTTCTGTAGATTGTGCCAAAAGTTAATGTTTCATGAGTGTATTGGTTAGGCCTAATTTACTTTCAGTGACTGCCAGGCTAGAGTCCTAAGTGTGCAATATTGAATATCAATAAAAGAAAAGGAGTACTTGTGGCACCTTAGAGACTAACCAATTTATTTGAGCATAAGCTTTCGTGAGCTACAGCTCACTTCATTGGATGCATTCAGTGGAAAATACAATGGGGAGATTTATATACACAGAGAACATGAAACAATGGGTGTTACCATACACACTGTAACGAGAGTGATCACTTAAGGTGAGCTATTACCAGCAAGGGCGGGTGGGGGAACCTTTTGTAGTGATAATCAAGGATAGTGATTATCACTACAAAAGGTTTCCTTGTACTTGTGGCACCTTAGAGACTAACAAATTTATTTATGCTCAGATAAATGTGTTAGTCTCTAAGGTGCTACAAGTACTCCTGTTCTTTTTGGGTACAAGAGTTCACATGCTCAAACCAATGTAAGACATTTTGGTGGACAATTTTTTGTACTATTTATTTTGGAATAAACCAAAGATAAGAAAATTACACCTAGATACTATAAGAACATAAGAATGGCCATACTAGGTCAGACCAAAGGTCCATCCAGCCCAGTATCCTGTCTACTGACAGTGGCCAATGCCAGGTGCTCCAGAGGGAGTGAACCTAACAGGTAATGATCTAGTGATCTCTCTCCTGCCATCCATCTCCACCCTCTGACAAACAGAGGCTTGGGACACCATTCCTTACCCATCCTGGCTAATAGCCATTAATAGACTTACCCTCCATGAATTTATCCAGTTCTCTTTTAAACTCTGTTATAGTCCTAGCCTTCACAACCTCCTCAGGTAAGGAGTTCCACAGATTGACTGTAAGCTGAGTGAAGAAGAACTTCCTTTTATTTGTTTTAAACCTGCTGCCCACTAATTTCATTTGGTGGCCCCTAGTTCTCATATTATGGGAATAAGTAAATAACTTTTCCTTATTCACTTTCTCCACACCACTCATGATTTTATATACCTCTATCATATCCTCCTTAGTCTCCTCTTTTCCAAGCTGATATTTTAAATCAACAACTTTACAAACTGATGCATATCTTAATACATTTTTAAATTACTGTAAAACCATCTCAGTGAGCATGTCTCCATAACCATAATGTTGCCGACCCCAAGCAAATAAATAAATAAAATTGGTCAGGTCCTCAAAAATCATGATATTGTCTTCAAAATCATGAGGTTTGAAAAATAATTAATTGGGGCTTCTTTTTATTTGCTTTCTGGTTTGGGGGCCTCAGAGTTCAATTTTGTTAAGCTTTTGTCCACCGGCTAGAAATTTTTTAAATGGAAGCTGAGATTTTCACGTAACCATCAATTGACTGTACTAGCTGGGGCTTTAATACCAAATACCATGAGACTTGTGACTAAAGAAAAGAGTTGGCAACACTTTCACTGTTAACCCCTGCCCATTCTCTCCATTTTATTTGTTGCATCATCTTGTCTTGTTTTAAACTTAAATTGTAAGCTCTTTGGGGCAGACTCTCTCCCCTACTATGAATCTGTACAGCACCTAGCACAACGGACACTTTGGTTTCTCTGCAGTACAAATAAAATAACTACAAAATGAAAATCCAGTGCAGACCTGACCCGTCCCCTTCCCTTGCAAAGTAAAATGCAACTTTAATCCCAACCAAAAAATCCCCTCAGGAAAAAAATCATCTAAGTAGGCCTTGCAGCATGCTCCACTGTCACCTGACCAGAGTTCCACACAGAAAACACCATGCCACCAGATCTTCTCCTGTTTAAATCCAAAGCCATTGGGCTTGTCTTCACGGCTAAAAGAGCTTTGTTTTTTACCTTGAGGTAGCTAATGCGCATAAGGTATCCTGAGGTAATAACCCAGTGAAGACAAGACACTTAGATTGACCTTGAAGTAAACACACTGAGGTCAGCCCTACTGCCTCCTCCCCACTCCCCCGCAGACTGACAGCAGCAAATTTACCTCACAGTTTAAAAAAAAAAAAAGGGGGGGGGGGCCTCGTCTTCACTGTGTCTTTACCACGGGATAGCCCACGCCCATTAGTTACCCCTCAGTAAAAAATCAGCTGCTTTTTTTTTTTTTTTTTTTTTTTTTAAAGGCATTGAAGACAAGCTCATTAGGTCAACTGCAATGGTACCAACAAGGAGTGAGGTGCCTTTGAGGGTACCGTCTACACAGCAAACAGACTCCTGTGGCAGCATGTCTCAGCCTAGGTCAACTGATTTGGGCTCGTGCTATGGGGCTAAAAATAGCAGCGTAGCCATTCAGGCTTCAGTTGAATCCAGGCTCTGAGACCCTCCCCTTCTCCCTCACTGAGTTTCAGAGCCTGCAATCCAGCCCGAATGTCCACACTGCTATTTTTAGCTCCATAGTGGGAGCCCGAATCAGCTGATCTGGGCTGAGAGACCCTCTGCTGCAAATCTTTTTTGCAGTGTAGACATATCCTAAAATAGCCAGGGCCTAACCATGCAGGGCTTCTTAGGTCAAAACCAACACAGGTGGATAACATAGTTAACCTTGCTGCTCTAACAGTTTCTACAGCAGTGTTCATTGTTCTTTTATTTTAACTCTTTTGTAGCTTCTCAAGGCTGCCTAATGAAAACCTGTCATGGGGTGTATGTACCCCACACTGGGCCAGCAACCAAAGAGTTAATAAAGGCGCTGCTGGCCAAGGCTGATCAGAAGCCTTGCAGCAGCTGGAAGGCTGGGAAACAGAGGGGTGGGTGGCTACCAGAGTAGCGAGCGGGTTAGAGAAAGGAACTCCTGCCAGCAAACTACTAAAGAGCTGCCCAGAAACAACAGCTCAGGAGGGGATGAACTGATGGACAGGCTGGAGAGCCTGCAGAGATCCAGGGGAAGCAGCTGTGGGCATTGTCAGAGTCAGAAGAACCCTGATTTTCCTTATATAACTTGAGGGCCTTGAACTGGAACCCAGTGGAGTGGGCAGTCCTGAGTTCCCCTATCAACCCCCGGTGGACCTGGAACTGGAGAAAGGCTTTTCAGACTCCCGCGCACCAGAATTAGATGGACAGCTCCACTCGGTTGGGTGAGCCCAGGGGCTGTGCCATAAATGGCCAGAGGGGGCACTGTTGCACTGACGCACCACCTCACAATGCCCTTAAAACACTGCGTCCAATTTTTAAATGGGTATTTGAACACACACCTAGGAGGTACACCTTTTGCTCAGACAGATTTGTTAATTTTTTAAACTACATCTACAAATCCCCTTGCCAAATTAAAATGCATCCATTACAAGGGACACAGTTGGTGGGTAAGCCCCTTCATTTTCAGTTTAAACCAATTTTTACTGAAAAAATTATGGGTTTTACAAAAAGTATTATTCATTTTTTTCCTTGATTTTCATGCTACGTTTGTATCATTCAAACAAATAAAAAAATTTGTTGTATTAGCAAAATACAATACATTGCATGAGATATATGTATTACAATAATACATTAGTCTGTGTGTATATATGCAAAGCTGCCTCTTGAAGTAAGGTTATGTATTAGTCTAGAAAAGTGGTTCTTAACCTGGGGTGCACGCATCCCCTGCGGGTGCGAGAGGCTCTTTCTGGGGGTGGGAGAGGCTCTTTCTGGGGGTGGGAGACATGCCAGATTCTTTTAGAAGGTAAAGCATCGAATACACAAATTAAACACAGGCACGTAAGTACAACTACTTTGTTTCATCAAACCTATGTATTTATTAACATACATTTTAAAAATGATTACTGTAATATACAAACAAAAATATATCTAGGTTTAAAGAACTGACCTACTTCAACGATTTTTGATAAGGGGTGTGAGAATATATTTTGAGAACCAAAGGAGTGCAGGCTGCAGTAAAGGTTAAGAACCCCTGGTCTAGAAGATACACACAATAAACAAACAGGCATGCACTCAAGGACTGAAGTGCGTGCACATCTGAATGTACTGATGAATCACACATCCACCATGTACACATTTCAAGATGTTAGCAGATAATGGTTTAAAGATTTGATACACTAAAATGGGAAGAAAACAAAAATCTGTATCAGAATACGTTTCAAAACACAAGGAAGTATTCAAAGGTTTTTAAAAAAATCAGGAGAAAAGGATGAAAGTTGAGTGTATGCAGTGCAAATGGTGTGGCCAATTGTTAGATGTAAATATTTATAGGCTAATAGTTCTAAGTCTACAACAGCAAACTGTTTATTCAGATGAAAAGTTTTATTTGGGGATTAGAAATATATTGTTTTCTTAAACTCAGGGGTAGTATTGTGTTTTGAGTTCAGTTTTAGTTCCGCAGCAAACCACATTGAATTCCTTTCATCAAAGCATTAACCTATTGAATACTCCCCCCCCACCCCCCCGTCCTTCTGTCCACCAAAATAAACCCTGGTATTTACCCAGAAAAAATAATTTTGCACCAATTTTCACCTGTTTTTGTTGCTGTAGTGAAACTCCCCAGAAACATTAAATGAAATAAAAACTGAAAACAAAGGGCCCTAATCATGGGGTACACGTCACAAATAAAAATGAACGTATAAATGCCTGATTTATGTTGGGGCTTTTCCTTTGTGTATCTGTTCCACCATCCTACTTATCATGATCTTATGTATCTTTCCATTAGGGAAAAAGACCTAATGTGCCAACTCAGTAGTGCCCAGCCCCTTGAAATCTCACCCCTACGACTTTTTCCTCTTCCTAGTCAGAGCAGGCAATTACTCCAAACAAAAAGTGCCTTCACCTAACTGGTCCTAACACAATTATTCCTTGATACATTCCAGCTCTATTATATTCAAGCCTCCTGCTCAAGAACAAACTTGGTAACCTTTAATGATCAGTTTTGTGGGTGTATTTTTTGCTGTTGGAGAAATGGGACATTGTCATTATTATATTAAATAGGACTTAAATTTAAATCTGGAAGTTGGGATGGGGAGAAATGGCACGAAGAGGAGGAGATTAACCACTCTCTGTCAAAGAAGGCAGAGAGATTCAAGGAGGGGGGAGGTTTATTTCTGACATATTTTTGCCCACCAGTCTGCTACAGTCTATGCCTCCTTCATTCAATATAAATGCTATTTGCTATATAAACAATGGTGAAGTTACTGTTAAGTGATCTGCAAGTTGTGCTATGCAAACCTTGACATGCTTGGAAGCAGGAACTCATGAAAACTGCATGGTAATGAGAAGATCGGACTGTAAACATTGTCCCCCTCTGGAAGTGAGAGTCTGAATTGAGGTAATCGTATGAGTCAAGACAAGAGGCACTGAACTGGTGACATTTGGCTCAGACTATGAATACTTAAAAAGCTGTAAAATTTAAAGTCTGACCTAATTTACAGAATAGATTAAAGTCTCCTCAGTAAAATCAGGACTGGTGCAGTTAAAATGAGTTTTAATAAATGGAAACTTAATGCAGCTAGCAAAAAAAAAGGCAACCTTATAAAATATACAGGCATGCTCTTCTCAGAAAGCAGTATTGTAGATGGTTTGAAGCTGGACATCTTCCACTTAAAATCTGAATAAAGGTTTCAATGCGGGGGATCGTGAGCCAAGAGGGCGAATGTTAATCATCATTTAAAAGTCCCATGCTGTGAAGGGACTGACTCCTGTATGAATATCACTTGTTTAGCAAGGCTGTTTGGATAATGACCCAGTGATAAACGGGAACACAAAGCACCTGCTTACCTCTCATTGGGGAAAAGAATCCTGTCACTTCCTCCAGGCTCTGTTGGAGCAACAGAATTCACCACCACCACCTCATCTGATATAAGCAAGAAGCTGTGTGTTCCAGCTAGTCCTTAAATCATGATCTAACTACACCCAGTGAAACAGTATTCTGGCAGAAATCTACCTAATCACAAACACACACAGAATGAGTGATTTCTCCAGTGTTGGGAACTGACAGCACACTGGTAAGGTTTTACACATGTAACACCTCTCCCTGCGCTGTAGTCACTGGAATTACCCTGAGCCTGATTCAGATTTCACTTACTCCAAGGTAAATCACAGAGATGACCGTTGGGTTTCAACAGAGCTACAGGAGCGTGAAGGAGGAGTTAGCAAGATTGGAGTCGATCCCTCTCATTACAAATGGGAAAATAGCCTTCACACAGGTGACTGGTTTGTTTTTGAGATTACGAGGTTAAATCTCTGCCCATGTCAGTGGCCAGATCTACACTACCACTTACTTTGGTATAATTTTACATTATTCACGGCATACAGGATTTTCACCAAATGTGTTACAACAGCGCAGCTGCACCAATGTAGCACTTCTAGTGTGCGCTAGTCCTACCCATTTAAAAACCAATATTTTGCTAAAAGTGGATAATTTCCAAAGATACCAACTTCCCTAGTCCTGAGATCCACTGATGAAAAGTGCTATACAACAGCTATATTATCATCCCAGCTTCCCTTCCTTATCCTACTCTAGGGAAAAGCGGGAGTTCCCCACTATTTCCTCCTCAATATACATAAATTTGCCTTCAAGAGTTTTGTTCAAGTTCACAACATGCTAGTTCTGCCCTTAGCTCTCTATCAGAAGTTCCTAAACTGTGGAACACTGAAAGGATGAAGCTGCACAATGCAGCTAATATGCCCTCCTAAAACTAAATAGGTCACAGATAGAGCCAGGCCAGACTAGGCCTTCCAAACAAAGCCTTTTATTGTCTAGGATCACCCCCACTTCAGTATGGAAGGAAGCTGGGAAATGTAAGAGGGGGTAGGAGGGGACTAGTATTTATTAATTATTATTATTTCCCTTTGAAAACCTTATTTCTCTTTTAGCATGGATCAAAACAATCTATCTCAAACAAATTTCAGCCAAAATGAATTCAGGACAACTCCTTCGTAAAGACTGTGGTAGACTAAATGTGGGCAGTGGAAGAATACAGCTAACTGGGAAAGTGCCAAACTGTACCTGGTCAGACTTAGCCTACCTAACTCTTTTTTCCCTGGAGCAATCAGGAAAAAACTGGAAGGGACTCAAACATTTCAACCAGTACATGAAAACCCCAGACTTGAAGCTTGGTAATTTTTTGTAGGTGTTTTTTCCAGTTCCCGATTGCAGGAAGTGATACAGAAAAGGCAGAGAGTTCTGAAGAAATCCTCATTGCCAGGAAAAAGACTGAGACTAACAGTGAGTCACAATTGGTGGTTAAAATTTGTGTGTGTGTGTGTGTGTGTGTGTGAGAGTGTGTGTGTGTGTGTGTGTGTGTGTGTGTGAGAGAGAGAGACACACACACACACACACAGTTTATCACTGGGGAGCCAGCACTTTCTGTGCTAAAATGGAATCTGCCAAAGAAATCTGCAGCTCATTACCATGGAATTTCAAAGTTGTTTTAAGAGCATATTTTAGTTTAAAATAGTTTAATGGAACTTTCTGTATTTTGTCAGATAACTCAGTATTTGAATTAGCAAGGAATCTCTTGAAGCAGGGACTCAAAAATACATGTTATGAAGCTGACTGCACAGGGCTGTACACAGAGGCATTTTGAAACGTAACACATTTTCCCAATCTAATATGTGATTTCACATTTTCCCAATCTAATATGTGATTTAAGAGCTCACAAGTACACTGCATTGGAACTTTAACACGAAAGTTTGTCATTGCAAACTTAAAAATTTTTACTATTCTTTTCAAAAGCTTATGGGATTCCAAACAATGCCCTAAACATTTTTGAAAAAGGAAGAGTTAATTTCAATCTTGCAGGCGTGATACTCAAGAGAATTGCAAGAGACTTTAAAGGAAGAAGAATATAATTTCCTTTTTGGAAGCAAGCACATAACAGAATCCTTTGGTTCACGTTCATTTTCTACATATTGCTCACATGTGTACAATCTGATAGACTCCAACTGGTCATGTAGGTCTTTGAAAAATGTGTGTTCATGTCCAGAATAAAATTTCATAGCTTTTAGTGATCCACTCCCCCAAAATCCTATGGCAAAAGAATGGAGGCATTTATCTAGACTGCATAAAGCCAGTAAAGGTTACGAACCCTGACATTCACTACATCACTGGTAACAAAAAAATCTTAATGTGCCTTGTACGCCGCTGTTAGTGGGTGTGTAGTGTAGATGTAAACTAGGAATCAGAGATTTTCAGAAAAAGCTCCATGTAGATGCGCAGTTAGGGTTGCCAGGTGTCCAGTTTTCAACCAGAATGCCAGAAACTCCAGTCGGCACCACTGACTGGGCCATTAAAAATCCAGTTGGCGGCGCAGCATGGCTAAGGCAGGCTCCCTACCTGCCGTGACTCCGCACAGTTCCCGGAAGCAGCGGCATGTTCCTCCTCCGCCTACTATGCGTAAGGGCAGCCAGGGGGCTCCACACACTGCCCCTCCCCAAGCGCCGGTTCCACAGCTCCCATTGGCTGAGAACTGCAGCCAATGGGAGCTGCAGGGCAGCGCCTGCAGATGGGTCAGTGCGCAGAGCTGCCTGGCCATGCCTCTGCATAGGAGCCATAGAGGGGACAAGCCACTGCTTCTGGGAGCTGCTTGAGGTAAGCGCCGCCCAGAGCCTGCACCCCTGACCCCCTTCCGAACCCCTCATTCCCAGCCCCACCCCAGAGTCTGCACCCCCAGCTGGAGCCCTCACACCCCCACGCACCCTAAGCCCCTGCCCCAGCCCGGAGCCTCTCCCACACTCCAAACCCCTCATCCCCAGCCCGAAGCCCCCTCTTGCACCCTGAATCCCTCATCCCCACCCCAGAGCCCTCACCCCCTCCCGCATCCCAACCCCCTGAGCCAGCCCGGTGAAAATGAGCAAGTGAGGTAGGGTGGTGAGAGCGAGCGACAAAGGGAGGGGGGATGGAATGGACGGGGCCCCGGAGCAGGATGGGGCAGGGCAAGGCAACGGTGTTTGGTTTTGTGCGAGTAGAAAGTTGGCAACCCTGTGCGCAGCCCATAGTCTGAATCATACCTTTTAGCAAGTTTTATATAATTTGGTTTCAGAAGGAAAAGAGAGAGGGTGGTGTGGTAAAATTTAGCTACAGTTCAATGCCTGTGCAGATTTTCACTTTGAACAAATTACCAGATCTGGCTGCCACCCAGCAAGGACAGGAAATCAGATGCAAAACCCAGAGTATCACCTTCTACATTAAAGGACCTCTACACAAAATTTGGTGGGGAAGGAAGGAGAGAAATGAGAAAAGAAACTGTATTTGTTATAAGGATGATAGTTTTCCCATCTGAATCCCAAAAATCAAATTTTTAAAGCTAGAGTTTAAAACACAAGTTATGTTTTCACAGATAGGTTGTGAGGGTGAAGGTAGACAAGGTTTTCCCAACATGCTCTACAAGTTTTGTTTATAGCAATTTGGTTGGGAAACAAATAACTCTCAGTATCTTCAAAGGAAGAGAAATTACTACTACATGAGCTCTTTGCAATTATACAGTATATATTGTTCTGGGAGTAGATTTCACCACAGTGTTTGTATTGAAGAATCACTAAACACCCACTTAGAGCTTCTTAACAAATGCTGAAATGTATCTGAACACAGAAAGAAAACTCCAGGTAGTTTTAAGGAGTAATTCAGTTCAAAGGAACTGTGCTAGTGCTATGTTATATTTACATTGTTAAAGTAATAAGAAGTCAGGAAACTCAAAAAATTAAAATTTCCAGTGTTAACACACTTTGACAGTGCTATATTAAGCTACTCAGTGAATATGATAAACAGAAATGGAAAAATTACTTAGCACTTATACAGTACACTCATCAACAGATCTGCAACATAGTCAAGTTAAAGTTACAAAAACAACGTGCACTACCTGACATTTCATTTTGAAACCTTAACACTGTGTTAACACAAGATATTTTGCATTTACCCTAAAACAAGTATTTTTTGCACTGAACGTCCAATGTATTGTTTAAAAGGAAACGAATTTTGAAGCATTTAACTGGTGTTGTTGTGACACCATGACACCCCAATATTCACCACTGTCATGTAATTAGGTTGTGTTTTGTACAAAGTAAGTCTTGTGAGGTATCATTCAGAAGTCTTGATCTGCTAGACCAGGGGTTCTCAAACTGGGGGTCGCGAGGTTATTACGTGGGGGGTCGTGAGCTGTCAGCCTCCACCCCGAAACCCCACTTTGCCTCCAGCATTTATAACGGTGTTAAATATATTAAAAAATGTTTTTAATTTATAAGGGGGGGTCGCGCTCAGAGGCTTGCTATGTGAAAAGGGTCACCAGTACATAAGTTTGAAAACCACTGTGCTAGACATTAATATCTCATTGGATTGTATGTGTTAGCATCATATGTGAAATGATGATGTTTGGCTATGTATGTGTAACTGAAACATGTGAGGTTGAAAGCACCCATAATCAGCCTTTCAGACACAACAGTAAAAAGGCCAAACAACGTTAATGGCTTATTGAGGAAATGCGCACACGCCCAAGGATTACCCCAGGAACTACGTACAATAAAAACCTCTCTGAGATAGCACTACACCATGGGAAGTGTTTGATCCAGGTCACAGCAAAAGAGCTTTCCAGCAAGTGAGAAGATGATGAAAAAGGGGGGCAATGACATCACGAGGGGTCCTCACTCTCCCTGCAACAACACACCTGGAAACACCTGAGGGACAAGGACTGAACTGGGGGAAGTCCCAAGCTAGAAGGATCTTTAGCCTTTGTAAGAAAGCCATGACAACTTGTGCCTTAAGAATCTGCCAGCCTGTTTATCACTCAGGGTGAGAATTTGCTAATTTACATCCTACCTATCTAGTGTGTTAAACTCAGTTTGCGGATTTTGTTTATTTACTAAAGTAATCTACTCTGATCTGTTTGCTATCCTTTATAATCCACTTAAAATCCATCCTTCGTAGTTAATAAACTTATTTTTGTTTCTCTAAACCAGTTTGTAAAATTCATATCTGGGGGCAAAAAGCTGTGCATATCTTCCTCCACATTGAGGGAGGGAGGGAATTTCATGAACTTACGCTGTACAGTTTTCTGTGCAGCACAACACAATACAATTTTGGGTTTGCATCCCAGAAAGGGAGGAGTGCACTTGAGTGCTGGGCAATCCCTAGCTGAGTCTTCCCATGCAGAGCTGATTTCAGCGACTGTGTCTTTCTGCAGCTGGGCATGTCCCTATCTGTGTGTGTGTGCTAGAAGAGGCTTGAGGGCCTGGCTCAGCAGGACAGAGGGAGGGAGCCCAGGCTGGTGCAACAGGTGGACTCAGTGGTACCCCAGTACATTAGGTGGCACCCTGGGGAAGGCGGCAATCCATCACAGAAGTTTCCAAGCCTTACCAGCAGAGCATGTAAATTCCTTTAACCAGTCATGCTTATTCTAGCCCTGCACACACAGGCAGCATAGCTATGTTTCAATGAACATGAGGAGACTTTGTACTGCACATGTTCAGTATGCAATTTTCATGCCGTCATAACTATATTAAATCAAAGCCAAGTGACGCACGTTACAATGCTTAGAAGTCATGCAGGGAAGCATCTTGTAATTTACTTTTCTTTACATTTGGGAAGTGTTAACATGCAACAGAAACGGTCTGCCTTTCACCCTAAAACGTCAAGAGCAATTAGTTTAAAATGGTGAAATAAACAAGAAAATACGGAAGATATTTGCTAGTGGCTGGTAAGTTAGACTCTTGCAGCCTTTGTAGTAGAGAGCAAACAGGACAATACCCTTTATGGAGGGGGTGGGGCAAGCTATCTCCAGTTTTAAATTAGAAAGTGTCACTTGTAGAAATATGGGGGAAGGATTTAACCAATTGATAGTTATTGATTTTAAACATGACTGTCTTTGTCCACACAAAGGGCAAATCATCTTTTACACTGCGAAAGTTAACATGGTTTTCTAACACAATGCACCCCTTTCTTACCCCTTCCCCACCTTACCCACAGCACTATAGACAAAAGCCATAGGGTAGTTCTCTCTGCATGGTTCTTCAGTCCTGAGACTACTAACCAATGCCAATTAGGTGCTAGGTGTGGCAACAGCTTAATGAAATGTGGTCTTGACTGCTTGGTACTAGACAGAAGACACCAAATCATTTCACACACTGAAAAACCTTCAGATAACTTTGGGCGTCTCTGAATTTGTTCATATTTGTGAGGTGCCCAGATACTGAAAGAGCTAAGCAGTACAAAGAGAAAGGAACAAGAATCTGGATTCAAAATGGGTGACCAGTGATTATTAACCTAATTACTATCCCCTCCCCTTGCTGCTCCCCTTTCCAGGAACTGGGGAGGGGACGTAGCATGGGGCAGGCGAGCAGCAGTGGGTCCAGTGAAAGCTGACTGACCAAAGATCCAGAGGCTGCAAGTAAAGCAGTCAGCGACTCCATGGTTGCAGCTCACTGTACATGGTTGCAGATTCTCTTACCAGATCAACCAGTGGAAGCAAACGTAGCCCAGCTCCATGTACCATTGCTCTTGAGCATTAAATAGCTCTCTTATGAACCAGAGGGGGAACGTGACACATGGGGGAGGAAGAAGTGTGATAAAAACAAAAGCCAAACAACAGAGGGAGGGAAACAAAAACAGAAAAAAGTATGGAACAGACAAGGAGGAAAAAAAGGGGGCAGAAAAAAGAAGAGACAGATGCAACTGGGCCTGGGCTAGGGTTAACACCTGGCAGGTATTTGACTGGCCTGGCTGGTATTTTTATGGACTTGCCAGTTGCCAGAAAAATAATTTAATCCGCCAGGTTGTTTTTGCACATGGGTCTAAAGATTTGCATTATCACCACAATACACTGGCATACCTCATGTTAAAAGTTTCTGTGTCCAACTGAAGATGCTGCAGTGTTCCCGCTTCTTCAGCTTAAGCCAGGGGTGGGCAAACTTTTTGGCCCGAGGGCCTCATTTGCGTGGAGAAATTGTATGCAGGGCCATGAATGTAGGGCTGGGGCAGGGGATTGGGGTGCGGGAGGGAGTGCGGTGTGTTGGAAGGGGCTCAGGGCAAGAGGCTGAGGTGCAGGAGGGGTGTGGGATGCGGCAAGGGGCTCAGGGCAGGGGGTTGAGGTGAAGGAGGGGGTGCGGAGTGCGGGAGGGAGCTCAGGGGGTTGGGGGCTCACGGCAGGGGTTCGGGGTGCAGGCTCCAGCATGTCAGCGGCACGCAGCAGGGCTAAGGCAGGCTCCCTGGCTGCCCTGGCCGTGCACCGCTCCCGAAAGCGGCCAGCATGTCCGTCAGTGGCTCCTGGGGGTGGGGTGGGGCAGGTGGCTCTGCAGCGCACTGCCTTTGCCTATGGGTACCACCCCCGAAGCTCCCATTGGCCGCGGTTCCCTGTTCCCAGCCAATGGGAGCTGCGGGGGGCAGTGCCTGCAGGTGAGGGTAGCACATGGAACCCTTTGCCCCTACCTCCCCCAGGGGATGCAGGAATGTGGTTCTGGCTACTTCTGGGAGCGGTGCGGTGCCAGTGCAAGCAGGGAGCCTGCCTTAGCCCTGCTGCACCATGGGGCTGGCAATCCCACAGGCCGGATTGAAAGCCCTGACAGGCTGGATTTGACCCATGGGCTGTAGTTTGGCCTCCCCTGGTTTAAGCAACAACATATCAAATCTGTTGAAAATATAGCAGCTGTCTGCCCACCAACACACAAGTGCACCACACGTGTGCGAGAGAGGGTTTGAGTCACATGAGAGTGGAGAGACATGCAATGTTATCAATCTTATCTATATGTGTTATCTCTCTAGATACTGAAAGTGGCTGTTGAAGGGGGGTGGACTGCAGAGTTGTCTTGTAGTTGGTGTTGCGGTGGGCTTGCCTTGGGGGGGTTGATTGCTGGTTCTTTTGCATTTCAAAAGTAGGCCATTCCCAGGCTAGGGTTACTGAGGGCTTACCACCAATTCCCAGCGGCAAAGCCTTTTCAGAGGGAACCACCAATGCAGAATTCTGGAAACTACTGATGAAGGTAACCTGGACCACATTTTCATTTTGACCTTTCTCTTCTTGCTTGTACATTCAAAGAAACTGCAGTACTTATTCTGCAGGAAATAAAGAAGAGATAACTGCCCCACTGATTTACACCCATATATAGACCTTCACAGGCATGGAATGGCTTTTAGGAGGATCAGTGATTGCTTTAGAACAAGTGCCTTTCAGTGTCTGAAAGCAGTTTGAGCGGCAATTTTTAAAAAGCCCCAGGTGGCACAATAGCATCTAGAAATCTTCAACTCACGGGGAAGCACGCCCATTGTGTCAACCCTGAGGAGGGTGTAGTGCGTGCTTTCTTCTGGGACCAGCTCTGTACAACCCTAGTACAACCACCAAGAAGCAGTTCCTACGCAAAGGAGTTTCAAACTTGTCTAACTACATCAGTGGCTAAAAACCCTAATGTAGGCAAGGCTTCTATTGACTCCAGCTCCTAGTGAGTTTGAGAGAGAGAAACTTCTGTCTTTGACCCCAGAACCACTTAAGACTGAAATCTGCCTGTGTTATATACCACAGGCAGGAAAGCCATTAATTAAGTTCCATATTACCTTCATAAAATGGAATTCTCACTGGATATGAACAATTAAATGAAGAATTTTGAAGAAACCCACTCAATTAAATGTTAGCCCATGCACAGAGAGAATGCTAAGTTTTCCATTAACAAAACAGTCAAATACTCTTGGGAGTAATCTGTTTTACATTGCCATTTCCAAACAACAGTCAGGAATTAGCATTTATCCAACACATGAGAAATAAAGTAGCGATGGATGACCCTGCAAAGCTGCAGAGGTTCCACTCAGTTAACTACTCAAAATAAACAGAGAGAAATATGTACATGATGTGAGACTTAAGTCATTCCCTCCCTACCCCCCACCATATGCTGTGGAGAAATTACAAGCCTTCTCCAGTTCCCTGCATATGATCTTCTATTGAAGAGTCCCTCAGTAAATGACAACTGATTTTCCTTAAGAACATAAAAACGGTCATACTGGGTTAGACCAATGGTTCATCTAGCCCAGTATTCTGTCTTCCGATAGCTGCCAATGCCAGATGCTTCAAAGGGAATGAACAGAACAGGGCAATTATAGAGTGAGCCGTCCCCAGTCCTAGCATATGGTTCTCAGACAATGGGGTTGCATTCCTGCCCATTCTGGCTAATAACCATTGATGGACCCATCCTCCATAACTTACAAATTCCTTTTTTGAACTCAGCTCTACTTTTGGCCTTCCCAGCATCCCCTGGCAACAAATTCCACAGACTGACTGTGTGTCGGGTGACCAGGTGTCCGGTTTTCAGTTGAAATGCCCAGTTGAAAAGGGACCTTGGCGGACCTTGGTTAAAAAAGTCTGGTTGGTGGTGCTGCGGAGCTAAGGCAGACTAGTGCCTACCTGTCCTGTCTCTGCACTGCACCCCAGAAGCCAGCAGGCCAGGCTCCTAGGCAGGGGGGCCACGGGGCGCCGCGCGCTGCCCCTGTCCCGAGCACCAGCTCTGCAGTCCCATTGGCCGCGGTTCCCCAGTGTTGGGAGCTGCAGGGGCAGTGCCTGCAGGCGAGAGCAACATGAAGAACTGCCTGCTGTGAATCCACCTAGGAGCTGGACCTGCTGGCAGCTTCTGGGGTGCAGCACGGAGTCAGGACAGGCAGGAAGCCTGGCTTCCCCCCTGCCACTGCGCTGCAGACCAGGAACCACCAGAGGTAAGCCTACACCCCAACCCTGAGCCCCAACCCCCTGCCTCAGCACTGAGACCCCCCCCAACCCGGACCCCCCTGCACCCCAAATCCCTCATCTCCAGCCCCACCCCAGAGCATGCACCCCCAAACAGAGCCTTCACCCCCCTGCATCTCAAACACTTGCCCCAGCCCAGAGCCCCCTTCCACACCCTGAACCCCATTGCCCCACCCCCACAGCCTGAAGCCCCCTCCTGCACCCCAAACCCATTCATCCCCGGCCCCACCCTAGAGTCTGCACCCCCAGCCACAGCCCTCATCCCAACCCCCTGCCCCAGCGCAGTGAAAGTGAGTGAGGGTGGGGGAGAGTGAGCCACCAAGGGAGGGGGAATGTAGTAAGTGGGGGGCAGGGCCGGACCTCAGGGAAGGGGCGTGGCTAGGGTCCTCGGTTTTGTGCAATTAGAAAGTTGGCAACCCTAACTCTGTGTTGTGTGAAGAAGTACTTCCTTATGTTTGTTTTAAAACTGCTGCCTATTAATTTCATTGAGAGCCCCCTGGTTCTTATGTTAGACTCTAGACCAGGGGTGGCCACATGCGGCTCTTCAGAAGTTAATATGGGGCTCCTTGTGTAGGCACCGACTCTGGGGCTGGAGCTACAGCCGTCAACTTTCCAATGTCCTGGGGGGTGCTCACTGCTCAACCCGAGGCTCCTGCACACCACGAAACAGCTGATCAGGAGATGCGGGGAGGGAGGAGGCGGCGCTCATCAGCAGGGCAGCCGGTGGGTTGGAGGCGCTGGGAGCGGGCTGTGTGGAGCTGATGCAGGGCTGCTGACGTATTACTGTGGCTCTTTGGCAATGTACATTGGTAAATTCTGGCTCCTTCTCAAGCTCAGGTTGGCCACCCCTGCTCTAGGGCCTCCCCATAAACTATTTTGAGGATTCTTATAGGCCCTGCTTTGGAAGGCTGCTTAAAAAGGTCATAGGAAGAGAAATATAGGAACATAGAATTCTGAGGAACATCTGTTTGCAAGTGGCTGACTAAAGGGACACAGGATGAAAGAAAATGAGAATCTCCAACACAAAAATAATTATTATGGGTAAGATGCTTAGTTTAACTTTCTCATGGACTTTATCACAAAAGGTTGTGTAACAGACTTACATCCATTAGCAACCAAACTTCACATGTACTTTACAAAGTATCTGAATAGATTTCTCCTCTAAAGAAATCAAAATGCCATCCTTGTTCCTGCCATGGGCTTTTAAAAAAAAAAGAAAATATGATTCTGCTTTGGCAGTCTGAAATACTGGCCTGATAATGGCAGGGAACTAGCTACAGCATTACACACATTAAAAGAGATTGTATTGTTACAATGCATTGACTGCCCTGTTTTTTTGGAATATAAACATACTTTTTAATCTCCCAGACACAATGTGACAAATTCAGCATTTCCAGAAACACCCACATGAAATTTTAACAACTGAAAATGTAACTGAATAAAAATTCTCCTGAGCCACCATGATTCTCACTATGAAATTCTTATCTTTAAGTTCCAGGAAACAAATGTGCCCATTACCTAAGCCAAAAATACAATTAAAATGCTGTTTGTCTGCCTAGTAGTACATACCGTAATAAGTAGAGACATGCATTATAGTAGTGAGACCTTTTCCTCTACCTACTTTGCCTGGTATATGAGAAAGCCTATTGTAAATATTCAGAGCCTAAACAGATTCATTAATTGTGATCACCACAGAAGAGGCACATCTCCCTTTGCCACTTGCCCCGGAGGCTTTTCTACATCAAAATGGGGATTCTGTATCTAGCAGAAATCTTCCAGCTAGCGTAGAAAGATCTATTATTACAGAACTCTTACAAAGATTGCTAGCAGTGTCCAAGACACAACTTTAGCAGAATCCAGAAACCATAAAGGTTATCAAAGACAGAAATACAGACAAATTCTGCTCTCTTACACGGGTGTAAACAAGAGCAGATTTTGTTCCACTATCAACATTTGAAACCATATTTAAAACAAAATTCTCATCTGTTTTAGTTAGACCAGCTTAAACCCCAATCCTACAATTTGAGTGGCATGACCCGGGTTCCCACTGAAGTCACTGACAATCTGCACAGAAGTCCTGCGTGGAATGGATTGCAGGATCAGGGCCTATGATTATTCATATTGAAATTATGTTACTATCTAATATACGTTTATGTTTTTTAATTACATTCAACTTGGACATTGAAACCATACTCCTTCAATTCACAGGTTCACATCATTTAAGGCCAAAAAGGACCATCTGTAGCCTGTATCAGAGGCCACCAAATTTCATCCATTTACCCCTGAATTGAGCCCAATAACTTGTGTCTGGCTAAAGTATATTTTTCTGTTTACAGCTCCAATTCAAATACAGCTTTACCTCTACTAGCAAACGGTTTACAATCAGTTTTGCTTTTTTGATCTTGCACATTAACCCAATGCAAATATAGCTACTGTACGGCAAGGGAGTGTTTAAATAAAAGTTTGCAATAAAAATACATTTTTATAATAGGTTTAAAAAAAATTAATTTAAACTTGGGGCCCAAACTGCATAGTGTCCTTGAAAGAGAGCTACTGTGAATGTATAGAGGTATCTGAGCATCTTGGAGTAGACTACAAACATATTTCTCCTTAATCTGTTGGATAGATGCTAACTAACTAACATCCAGTGGATGAAAATGAACTACAAGATTTGAAAGAACTATGTTTAACTGAACTTTTAAAAATACAGCCTGCACAGATGGGGCTGCCATCTTGCTTTCCTTGACTAGATAGTAATATCTAACTCTTATATAGCGCTTTTCCATCAGTAGAATTCTCAAAACCTTCTTCCTACACAGGAAATTTTACTCCTTTACATCATTTATGGACTCCTACACGGATTTCTGTAATCGTGGCATACTTATCAGTCTGCTTGTAAAAATGCTACAAAATTGTATTTCAATACATCTAAGCAATACATGTCAATAACATTTATCTGCTGTGCTTAATATCAAAAAGAAGTTTAATGACCAAAATATCCCCTATATTTCTCAGTATTTATAAAGCATATAATAATGATGATATTTAAAGGGGGGGAAAAAGAGATCCCCCAACAAAAAGTTTGTTAATCATGAACTGCTAAACGTGTGCAATTTGGTTATGCAGGGCCATTTGTACTACTGACTTAATACAGAATACCAAATTTTCAAAAGAGAATGCTGCAATGAGGAGATGTACATGAGCAGTATTCTGGTCGACAAAGACATTTGTACAGAGGTCATTGTCTTGATTGAGAAGCCTCAACTATACTAAAACCAATCTTACCCTATTCAAAAGGACTGTTCAGGGTGGTTTGCAGAAGTGTTATAATCAATGATTTGGAGTGAATATAAAACACAGGACACCTGAGAATCTGAGTTTCTAAAGCTCATGTAACATCAGAAGTGTCAGCTGTGTTAAACATTCAGATTCCGGGTGTTCTGCTCTTAAGTCTTGTTGCCTGAATATGGCTTTGAGTACTAGTCCATCCCTTATGTGAGAGTCAGAGAATATTTTTGATATCAGGAGTACGTTTGTAAGATTTATTTGCTTAAAATATGTTTTATACTAATCTTTCAGGACTAAATTAGGTAACCACGGGTTCATATTTAAGTTTTGTCCTCCCACAACCTACACTCTTTTACCACCTAACTTTGGACATGAGGGAAATGAGAAAAGGTTTCTTTGAGGCAAGGACCTGGGGTGAAATCCTGGCTCCACTGATGTCAGTGGGAGCTTTGCCATTGACTTTGATGGCGTCAGGATTTCACCCTTGTTGTATTTGTCCTGTAAAGCACTTAGCATGCTTTAGGGCATTGTGAAATAAAGGTAAAAAGATCAGTCTTATTTCTAGATATATGTTAAGAAATATTTTGAAGAACAAATATGTGATAGACCATTATGATATGTAAAGCTAGTGCCCCAACTCTACTTTCTAGTCAAATCCAACCCCGCAGTTTCATGACTCTTACCCTACCCTGTTCAGAAGCGGAAAAAAGCCTAGTAACTTGAAAATAATCGTTGTACACAGCTTTTATGCCCTAAGCAGTCTGACAAACTGACAGCTGTGTACTGAGATTTTACAGCGAAAACAACATGGTTTGTTCTCAATGAAGAAAGAGCCAAATCTTGATACAAGTTTTATACACACTATGCCAAGTACAGCTTTCAACTATTTAGAAATTAATAAACAGAACAATTTCCAATATCGTATGCCGATTTCAGAGACTTTGGGGAGATACCTTGACAAATTAATGCAATAGAAGAGTAGCATCTTCATTGTACTGTAGTATAATTTACAAATTCTGAATAAGCATGACAACCTATCAAGCCAAAACTCACGTGCGCATACATGTACATAGATAGTACTGACAGACACATGGATGGATGGTGACCTGTAATGATCTAAATCACCAGTACTTCCTCAGGCCACATTAATATAGGTCTTGCTAATCCACACTCATGACATGCAACGGTTTTTCCACATTCTGGCCTAAAACAAGCTGTGGGAAAAAGGATTCAATACCCATGGGCTCAAGTGTAGGAACACGTGCAGTGGATTATCGCATAGCCTGCTACAGCTGGTGGAAATCACTAAGTGTAACAGAGCGTGAAGACTGAATGGAAACGATAACATTGCACAGTATAATACATCACCAATATTGTTTTCCATTTCAGTACAGTGCTGACATGGGTTAATTTCTCATTGCATACCTATTGAGAAATCCTGACAAAGAAGTGAGGTAAGTATTGTGAAATGACTGGAGTTGTAAAAACCCCATTGATTTCTGTTCATGAAAACCTTTGCTTTTGTTTCAGTTTACACCCACGGGTTTCAGTTTGAGGTTTTTGAATAACCTGAGTGGGGGCTGTACACATGTAAGTCAGGGCCGTATTTACCATGTAATGTCTTATATATTTCAGAATACAAAAGAGAAAGTATGAATGAATAACCAGGGCTGTATCAGGTTAAGCAAAAAAAATTAATAAAGAATTACTTATGATCACATAAGCTTCCAGCACACACTGAAATTCTCAATGAGAAAGAAGAGTAAGCCCTGACTAGTGAACCAAACCAAGAGAACTTGCATTCAAACTAACTGGGACCACAGCCCCTCATCTGAATCTGAACGGTCCCACACTGTCAGACATTGCTTAGGCACAGCGCTTCTCAAATGTGGCCACCAGGGGCCTTTCTTGTGGCCATGACAGCCTCCTGGGCAAGTATTGGCCTCTCCCTCTCTCTCCCTGTTGCTCCTGGATGCACTGCCCTGCACCGCCTTGGGAGACAGGTGGTGCACAACGCTGCAGGAGCAAGGTGAGTTCTTGACCAACCTTGCGGAGGGGGTGGGTTTCAGGTTCCAGCAGCAGGGGACGGTTGGGCAGCAGGCTCCAGCAGCGGGATTTCAGGAGCCTGGTTGCAGGGCTTTGGGTGCCCTCCAGCCCTGGCTCCGGTCCCTGGCTCCCACCGCCACACGGCGGGAGACAGCCCTGGGTGTTGACCCTGGTCCTGGCCGCACAGCAGCAGGTTTCAACCTCTGGCTTCAGCTGCACAGCCCCCAGCTCTTACCAGGCAGCAGCAGGCACTGACCCCTAGCTCCGGCCCTGCAGGACACCCCCCCAAAATCACACTGGGCCTCCACTGCCTTTCCCAGCCCCACAACCATCCCTCCAGGCCTCCCTGCCTCCCCCCTCCAGGATTTAATTTGTCCTGGTGCTTGCTGAGAAAAGTGATAAACATACAAGTATCATTTTTCACCTGGGAAGCCGTGATAAATAATACTCGTTGTGAAAAGTAATATTCGTATGTTCTTTAATATGAAAAGTGATATTAAAGAGCATACAAAAATATTGCTTTTCACACCATTATTCTTATTACTGAGTCCACAAATAAAAACCTACATAAATAAATTACAATGATTTGGATGTGTACATGTACATGTCCATGTTTATTTGTTTTTCCTAAAGTTAATTAAGTATTTTAGGAAAAAGTGTCAGTGTGTGTCACTCTGAGGCTACCAAAAACTTTGTTGTGAAAGCCCCCTGGCTTAGGAAATCTTACCAGGTCCATCTACTTACAGCAAGTAAATTACACTTTACCTGTGGAATCAAATATAACTGGCTGGCAGTTTTTGTTGGAATTCCAGTTACACTTGAGCACCTGGCCTCCTTCTACAATGTCAGGTTGTGTAGTGTTCGCTTTTGGAGCACCCACCAGAAGAAATATCCTGAAGTAAAAAAGAAAACAAACAGAAGGTTCAAAAGCACAGTCACTAAATAATAATAATAATCCTTAGCTCTTATACAGTGCTTTAAATGGTTATGTAACCATGGTTCTAAGACACAAACTTAGAATTTGGATCCAAACTACTTCAAGTTTCCGGGATGTTTAGATTAGGGGGGTTGTTTTGGATCCTGTGTAAATGCAAGTTAAAACAAAATTTTGACTAAAAACCAGACAGCTGAGAAAGTGTAAATAGAGATTCATGTTTAAAATATTTCCTGATGGATTCTGATTTCAAACAGACCTTTAGCTGGACAGCCTGTCCTTCCCTCCTTGCATTATTCAAGCGTGTGTGAGTGTGAGTGTGAGTGTGAGTGTGAGTGTGAGTGTGAGAGAGAGAGAGAGAGAGACAGAAAGGGATGTAGTGTACCCTGGTTAACAAACAAACAAAAACAAAAAATAGTCTGGCATCACATCTAGTTCATTTCATACCTAAAAGCAATTCAAGGCAGATAGTCAAAGCCCAACCTTGATTAAAAATCTGGGATTTTTCATCTTACAATATGCTTACTGGTAAATCAGCCTAGTAGTAGCAAAACTTTTTTTTAAAAAAAATTAGGCCCTCCAAGAACCCCAGCTGATGTCAACCACACATTTGCATATTTGGCATATGACTGAGTCTTTATTGAAACCCATCAAAACAAACCCTTTTCTGTCTCACATCCATTCTAATTTTTAAAATCTTCATGTGTATTTAGATTTGCATTCTGCTCAGTGGCTGCTGTGACATAAGGCTGTGAGAACTTGCAGATTGCAAAAATCTATTTATATATATTCAGTGACAAAAAGAGAGAGAAACCAATTCAACTCAAGATTATTACATCTTTCAGAAACTTGGACAATTCCGTGAACCATGTTTGACTAATCAGCACTTTCTTTAGGGTCTGAATCTGAAACACAGTGTGGATATATAATAAGAGGCGGCAATTACGAAGCACTACTGTATTATTTCCATTTTATACTGAATACTATGACACTGTTCCCCCCTTTAAAGCCACGGATGACCATTTTCCTCAAATACTTTTTAAAATGCAGACAGAGAGTAAAAGTGCTACTACCAATGCAGAGAGGAATGCTTAATAAAACATAGAATCACAGAACCATAGGGTTAGAAAAGACCTCAAAGGACATCTAGTCTAACCCCTGCCAAGATGTAGGATTTGTTGTGTCTAAAACCATCCAAGACAGATGGTTATCTAGCCTCCTTTTGAAAACCTCCAGTGAAGGAGCTTCCATGACCTCCCTAGGCAGTTTGTTCTATTGTCCTACTGTCCTTACAGTTAGGAAGTCTTTCCCTGAGATTTAATCTTAATCTGCTATGCTGTAGTCTGAACCCACTGTCTCTTGTCCTACCCTCTCTGGCAAGAGAACAACTTTTCTCCATCTTTTTTGTGGCAGCCTTTTAAGTGTTTGAAGACCACTATCATGTCCCCCCTTAATCTCCTCATTTCAAAACTAAATATACCCAGTTCCTTCAGCCTTTGCTCATATGGTTGCATTCCATCCCTTTGATCATCTTTGTCGCTCACCTCTGGATCCTTTCCAGTTTCTCTACATCCTTTCTAAATATTGGTGACCAAAACTGGACACAGTACTCCAGCTGAGACCAAACCGGCACTAAGTAGAACGACTTACATGCTATGCCTCTGTTAATGCAACCTAAAATTGCATTTGCTTTCTTTTGCTACTGCATCGTATTGCTGACTATTGAGGCTGTGATCCACCACAACTCCCAGATCCTTTTCAGCAGTGCTGCCGCCCAGGCAGTTAACTGTATTTGTGCATTTGTGTTTTCTTCCCTAAGTGTCACCATCATGTTCCCATTACGCCTCTGGCATTTAGGGCAGGGATGAAGCTCCTCCACTCCTGTCTGTTTTTGGCAAGTCTTTCAGTAGTTCCTCAGCTGTGCCCCAGGTTTTCAGCTCGGCTTCCACAGCTCTCCGCCATGTTGTTTTTGGGCGGCCTCGTTTTCGCTTGCCTTCAGGTGTCCATCTTATTGCTACTCTGATGATGGAATCAATTTCCAGGTGATGCATGTGACCGATCCATCTCCAATGCCTCCTGGCAATGATGATGCTCAGATCCTCTTGGCTGCACTGTGTCAATAAATCTGGGTTTGAGATTGTTCTGGGCCAAAAGATATGGAGGATTTTTCTGAGGCAGGTTGTATGGAATGAAGACAGTTTGGACATGTCATACTTTCTCATTCCCCAGCATTCTGCACTATAAAGTAGTGCTGAAAGTACACCGCTCTTATAAATCTTGAGTTGGTTTTGGTGTTGTATTTTGATGATTTCCAGACTGTATTTAAGCTCCTGAAGGTGTTTCTGGCTTTACTGATTTTGTACCGGATGTCCTGGCTTTTTCCACCGTCCTGGCTGATGGTGCTGCCCAAGTATGTGACTGTTTCTACATTGGTGAGCACATAATCCTCTATCCATACTGGTGATGGTGAGGCAATATTAAAGGTCATGATAGCTGTCTAACTGCAGTTGATTCTCAGTCCCATTTGCTGGCTGAATGTGTCGAGTCGAATTGTTTTTTCTTGTATATGGTGTTGGGTATGTGATAGGAGAGTGACATCATCTGTGAAGTCCAGGTCTTCAAGGGATGAGAAGAGTGTCCATTTAATGCCTCTTGGCATGTGTTCTGTTGTACGCTGCATTACCCAGTCGATGGCAATGCTGAAGAAGATTGCAGACATGACACACCCCTGCCATACATGTTTTGACTTCAAAACTGAGCTCACTGTGATCAATACTGCATGTAAAGCTGTCCTCTAGTGTCTGTCCCTAAATGTAGCACCTTACATTTGTCTTTGTTGAATTTCATTGTCACCTATAGCCTAGTTCTCCAATTTATCAAGATCCCTTTGAATTTTAGCCCTATCCTCCAAAGTGTTTTCAAACACCCTCCCCACAGCCATCTTTGTGTCATTTGCAAATTTGATCAATATTCTCTCTAGTCATACACCAGGTCATTAATAAATATATTAAACAACACCAGACCTAGAACAGATCCCTGTGGAACCCCACTTGAGACCTCCCTCCAATCTGACATCATTCCATTTATAGTTACTCTTTGTTTGCTGCTACCCAATTATGTATCCACTTATTGGTAGTTCCACAGAGCATGCATTTCTCCAGCTTACTTATCAGACTGTCACGTGGGACTGTGCCAAAAGCCTTGCTAAAGTCCAAGTATATTAGGTCCACAGTATTCCCCCTACCCACCAAACCAGTTACTCTGTCAAAGAAGGATATCCAGCTGGTTTGGCATGATTTGTTTTTAGTAAACCCATGTTGGCTGTGAGTGATTACCCCTTCATTCTCCAAGTATTCCCAAATTGTATGTTTTATACATTGCTCTAGTAGCTTACCAGGTATCAAGGTCATGCTGACTGGTCTATACTTCCCCAGCTTCTCCTTTTTAAAGATGGGCACTACGTTAGCCCTTCTCCAGTCTTCCAGGATTTCTCCTGTCATCCATGAATTTGCAAATATTATTGCCAGTGATGCCAAGATTTCTTCACCTAATGCCTTCAGCACCCAAGGGTGAATATCATCAGGCCCCTCTGACTTGAATTCATTCAAATTAGACAGAACATCTCTGATGTGTTCTTCACTTATCCTGATCTGCATCCCTTCCCCTTTACTGTCTATGGTAACTTCACCAGTCATCCGGTCACACATTATTTTTGTGAGAAGACTGACGGAAAGTAGGCATGGAGCAGCTCTGCTTTCCTATTGTTTATGTCAAATATGTATTTGTCAGAGCCAGAGACTCCAGCCAGTAGTGGCAGAAGCAGCCAAAGCAGGGTCTGCTGCACTGGTGGGAGGAGGTAAAATGGGGCAAGCTGGGGCAATCCCTCCTTCCACACCACCTGGACACAGAACTGTGCAGGGGAGACCATAAAACACAATGAGGACCCTAGGACCCAGGAAACATCGCCTCCCTCCTTATCTGCTCATGTGGGCTCCATATTCAGAGAACCTTCAACACTTTCGAGTGGACTTTTTCTGCCCTATGCTGATTGGCTGTTTGTTCCAGCTCTCCCCTGTTCTCACTGGGTATGTCCTGTGGTATAGCCACGGCTAGCCTAGGACAGCTGACTTTAGCTTGTGGGGCTCAGGCTAAAGGGCTAAAAATCATGGTGTAGGACCCTTCATCCTTGCAGGTCCCTGCTCTGTACCCTTCATCCCTCTTCTCTTCCCTTTCCATTTACCTCATCCCCTCCTAACTAAAGGAGGGGAAAAATTGTGGAACCAACATGTTCTTTGCTGTCATCACATTGTTTGCTCCGCTTATGTGTTCTACCCCTTCCCTCACCCTGTGTCTGTCTAATCTATTTACATTGTAAGCTCTTCAGGACAGAGACTGTCTATTACGCTGTGTTTGTACAGAGCCAAACACAATGGGACCCCTTTGTTGGTTGGCCCTTACGTACAAGCAAAATTAATGTGTTAAATAAGAAAAGAATACTTCTAGCAAAACGAAGAGAAAAGACAGCACACCCAGTGTATCTCACCCCTAGAAACTCGTAAGAACATACTATGTTATAGGATCCCTCTGACTATGCTAGGAATATTTTCAGATAGATTTTAAAACCAGAGAGAGCCATAACAGAGACCTGGTTTTAGACAGCTTTAGATAGCATGGCTTGTTTAAACAGAGTCAGTCTTAAAACTGATTCAGTGAAACTGATTCAGATAGCCATAGTGTAAGGCTGGCAAATTAGTTAGCTAACCAACTTCAACACTGGTTAGAAAATATCCCCTGTGTAGACACACCCAGGTTTCTTAATCTTCTCTACATTTCAGCTGCTGCTTTCTAAACTGTCACTTAAGCAATTCTTAGTGCACTTACCAAAGTGAAGCAAGGGTGCACCAGATTTTTACCTGGGGTAAATCAGTATAGTCAAGGGAGCTACGTAAGTTATACTAGCTGAGGATCTGGCTCACTGTTTTGAAATCAGTCAGAATGATTCCTGAACAGCTAGTCATGTTACAAGTGAATCCCAAAAACTTAAGGCCTGATCCAAAGCACAGTGAAGTCAATGAGATTTTGTTTTTAATGTTGCTGGTTTTCATGCAGGGATGGTAGTACTGGTGGTGGCAGTCAGAAATGAAACAAAAAGGTACTTGATGTAGTCAAGACAAAGGAGTACTTGTTTCAATGCAAAATGCAGTGCACCACGGGTAGGTAGTCCAGTGTGCAACTCACTACTGTCCACCAGTGCACTGTCTTTTGGAAAGTTTTAGCAATGCATGGTGGGGTCAAAACTAGTCGTGCCTCCAGGGTCAAGTTCCCATCATGCAACTTTCTCCAACCCATAATGCCATCGCTATTCCATAATTTTTGTTCCTATTTTGAAAATCCCATGAACTTGCAAGGGACTTGTCAGTCCGTCATCTCTGATGGAAGCATGGAGCCGGCACAGCTCTGAACTATTGTCATGAGCATTGCAACCACGGGACACATGATACTCCGGTATCTGCACAGCCTCAAGAAGAGCCACGGAGAACGTGATGATTCTCTGGAGAAAAGACTGCAGTGGGACATAGTGAGAACCAATTCAAAATTGTTGGTGGTGTTCACAGAGCAGCTGCAAATGGTGGAGTGCCAGTTCTAAGCCTGAGAAACGAGCACTGACTGGTGGGATGGCATTGTTATGTAGGCTGGGGATGATGAGCAGTGGCTGCAGAACTTTTGGATTCGCAAGGCCACATTCCTGGATCTGTGTGCTGATCCCCCCCAGCCCTCCAGTGTAGGGACACCAGAATGAGAGATGCACTGACAGTGGAAAATCAAGTGGCATTCATGCTGTGGAAACTTGCAGTGCTGGATTGCTATCAGTCAATGAGAAATCATTTTGGAGTGGAAAAATCCACTGTGGAGCGCACAGAGTGGGAAAATCCACTGTGCAATGCACAGAGCTGCCTGGACAGTCCTCCGTCTAGCAGCTGAGCGAGGGGGATGTCACAGCTTCCAGGGATGTCACCGCTTCCGGGCGAAACCCCCAGGTAAGTGCTACCCAGAGCCCGCCTCACCCCATCCCATGCCCCAACCCCCTGCCCCACCCAAACTCTGCTGCTTCTGGGAGGGGGAGGCACAGAGCCAGGTAGGGAGCCTGCCGGCCCTGCCAACCACCCCCCAGCACCAGGAGGGGTCCCGGGCCGCATGCCACCACCCGCATGCCCCCAGCATCAGCAGGGATACCGGGCTGCATGCCACTGCCCATGCATCCCAGCACCAGCAGCGGTCCCAGGCCGTGTGCTGCCACTCGTGGCCCCCTCCCCAACACCAGTGGGGGGCCCGGGCCGAACCCCAAACCCGCTCAGAGCCAGTGGGGGACCCAGGCCACCCTACCCCAGCGCCCGCAGGGACCCCGAGCAGCCCCCTGCCAAGCAGCCAGGCTGCCCTCCCCCAACACCCGCAGGGGCCCAAGGAAGCTCCCCGCCAAGTTTTATTCACTGGTATTTTTAGTAAAAGTCAAGGACAGGTCGCGGGCTGTGAATTTTTGTTTACTGCCTGTGACCTATCCATGACTTTTACTAAAAATAGCCGACATTAAAATATAGCCTTAATTATGATCACTGCTTTGTATGTATGCAATCTGGTGTAAATATCATGAAGTTGATATTTCAGAATGTATATATTTGCTGTGAAAGAGACACACATTTATGAAATATGCAATACAGCTAATGATTCTGCAAACATCTGAACCGGTCCATTGTATAAAATGTAGGGTAGCACATAAAACCTTGATCCTGCAGAGTTATACATGTTCTTAACTTTAAGGGCATTAACAGTGAATAATTTCAGTGAATGGGACATGCTTAAAGTTAAACAGATAGTAAATCTGCAGTATTGAGGCAGAATTTTGTAGGGTAAGCACACAAGATACATATTTTGACTGCATAAAGATATAAAAAAATTAAACAGGTACTGTTCG
This sequence comes from Chelonia mydas, assembly GCF_015237465.2. NCBI lineage: Eukaryota > Metazoa > Chordata > Testudines > Cheloniidae > Chelonia > Chelonia mydas. The sequence continues at coordinate 49,082,534 of NC_051251.2, read as the reverse complement.
AAAACAAAACAAAAACAGTCTCTCTCATTTGGCTGGTCATCTGGAAAATGCCAGTACTCTAAGGATTAAAAGCAAACAAACACTATAGTGAACCAAAAAGAAAAGGAGTACTTGTGGCACCTTAGAGACTAACCAATTTATCTGAGCATAAGCTTTCGTGAGCTACAGCTCACTTCATCGGATGCATACTGTGGAAAATACAGAAGATGTTTTTATACACACAGACCATGAAAAAATGGGTGTTTATCACTACAAAAGGTTTTCTCCGGCAGGAGAGTGGGATGGGGGGAAAGAAAACCTTTTGTAGTGATAAACACCCATTTTTTCATGGTCTGTGTGTATAAAAACATCTTCTGTATTTTCCACAGTATGCATCCGATGAAGTGAGCTGTAGCTCACGAAAGCTTATGCTCAGATAAATTGGTTAGTCTCTAAGGTGCCACAAGTACTCCTTTTCTTTTTGCGAATACAGACTAACACGGCTGTTACTCTGAAACCTATAGTAAACCAAGACCGTTTACAATAAGGCATTAAGAGGTCACTCTGACTCCCATTAAAATCAATGGGAAAATCCCCCATAATTGACTTCAATGGGAGTTGGATCAGACCTTTAGTGCCAGAAAACAATAGGAGTGTCTCATTTGTTTACGTATTTACTATCGTTACTCAAGATATACAACCAAAAGATAATAGTATCAAACTTGCAGAATGAAGACAGCACAAAAAAATGTTGCAACATTTACAAGTTAAGGCAGGGTGACTTCTATTTAACTGGAGGAACAAAGAATGCAAACAAGACTGATACTTTGCAAAAAGTGTTACTCAATATTGATATAATTTTATAAACAAATTCTAGCTGTTAAAACCAAGAGAGGAGTAGAAAAATCACCCCATATGTCAGATGTATGCAAGTCTTCTACATCTAAAGTTGATTTTTGGAGGGGTGGGAAGGGCACAAAAAGGGAGAACTATAACATGTATCCCACCTAAAACAGATAAATTAGAGTATTATAATTAATTAATTAATCTGAGAGTTGATAGAAGAACTATGGAACACTTTTGTGAATCACCAACTACATCATTCTGAATCCTTATTTTAAGGTGCCAGTTAAAATCGGACCGCAACGTCCTCAAATCTCACACCTTCAAGAAGAGCACACGAACAATAACAAAATCTCTACAGCACTTTTGATCCTTTAGAACCCTCAGATACTTCTCAAAATTCAGAGATATACCATTGAAATACCTCCACCTTTTCAAAGGGCTATATCAATGGAGTCAAACAGCTTCATACACAAGATTGGAGTGGGAAACAGATATTCTGATTACACTGATAAAGTCAGCAGAAAAAAAATCCTATATTTTTGTTACCTGCCAGGGGAGCAACTTGGGCAGATTTTTAAAACAGGATACTCAGTGTATTGTATGCAACAACACAAATACAAATCCGTGCCTAGATTTGCATACATAATATTTACCATGATTATGACAGTCTTGCAATACTGTTAAGAAAATTTTCCAGCCCAAGCACATAGTCTATTCCCCGCCCGTAACTCTGATGATGAGTATGAAGAACTATATATTTTGCACACCAGTTTTAAAACAAAAGTGACCTGTCCTATATTTGCAGGGAGTAGCATTTTGTATACCCAGTTTGCGCAGACAAAGCATACACAGGCACACATAAAAGGATGGATCTGTTTTTAAAAATGGCCCTTAGTGCCCACGCAGTACAATTTTTATGGTCTCATTCAAAAGCCAAGCCAAGATTGAACTGCACAAGATTAGGTTTGGGCCTAATGAAATCAGTGGAAGTCATTTTGTTTCAAGTGGGCTTTAGATCAGTATACCCTGGAAGAATGAAGGGATGATTCCATCCACCTGGGATTTAAACCTATTGTTTCAGGGTGTGGATATATTTAAATCCTTAATGTTAGGCCATTTAGCCATCCCCCTCAAAGCAAACAGGCCAGCACTAATGCCTGCCATCCGCTTTCTTCTGAAAGGCTTAATACAGAGAACTTGGTTGATTTTCTCCCAAACAAAAAATAAGCTACAGTAGCAATTTAGATGCTTAGGTAGCCTCCTTTTAGCTCGGTTCTTATTATTGTGTGAACTTCTGAATTACTTTTCCGGCTGACAAAGTTCTTTGCCACTGGTGATAATGGATCAGAGTTTCAAAAACAGAGTTTCCTTTAGCCACCCAGTTATGACTTCCACAGCCAAAAGCCACTCCCACAACGCCCTCACTCTTTCATAGAAAGCGACCCTCAACACTGTACGCTTAGGATGCATCTCTTCAATCTCAAAACTACAGTGCGAGGGGACGAGAGAGGGGACAGAGCCAGGAAAGAAATCAAATGCCTGGAGAGCCGAGCTAGAGTAGAGCAGGATGTTCGCCCGCTTCGGGGGCCAGGGGAAGAGGACGGGACGGGAGGCTTTGTTCATTCCAGGATTCTCCCGGCCCTCCAAGGGTGACCAGATGTCCTGATCTGACAGGCGCAGTCCCGATAGCCGGGGCTTTGTCTTATATAGGCGCCTATGAGCTCCCTACCCGCGTCCTGATTGTACACACTTGCTAGCCCCCGACCACCAGGGGCCACAGCCCCCCTGGGGACTCACGCGGCCCCGCAGACGCCAAAGGGGACCCAGGCTGCAACACCCCGCCAGCAGCGTGCGGACCCCCGCCCCAGATACGTACGAGGAGGCGTCCGGGGCGAAGAAATCCACGGCGAAGCCGAAGTAACTCCCCTCCGAGCCGGAGTACACAGCCGGGCGGTCCACGTCCAGATTGAAGGCGCCGCCGAGCGCCAGCCAGCGGCCCAGGAGCAGCAGCAGGCGGCAGAGGCGAGCCATGGCCGGTGCCCCGGCGCCTGGCGATGCCCAGCGGATGCCCGAGCGCCCGCCGGCCCCAGCAGCCCGAAGCGGATCCCGCGGGCGGAGGGACGCCTGGCAGGGCCCGCTGCCGGCAGGGACCGAGGCGCGGGGCGAGGCGCGGGACGGGGGCGCGGGGCGGCGCAGGGCTCCGCGGCCGGGTCGCTTCCTTTTCGGTTGTGTTCCCCGAGCGACTCTCCCCGGCCACTGGGGCGGGCGAGGCTCCGCCTCTGCCCGGCGGCCAACGCGCCGCCCCACGCCGGGGCGGGGGCAGCCGCATCCTGTGGCGCTGGGGCAGGAGGGAGGAGCGTCCGGCCGAGGCGGGGACGGGACAGGGGCGGCGGCGGCAGCGGCCATGAGGGCGGGTGCTCGCTTCGCTCCGCGCACCCCCTCCGCCCCCCGCCGGCCGGGGAGGGGAGCCCGCAGGGGGCACCTGCTGGGCTGCTCGTGCGCCGGGCCTGGGGCGCCCCTCTGTGAGCGCCAGGCCCCGGGGCGGCAGGAGGTCGCGTAGGACACTTAGGTCGCCAGTCTAAGGTGCAAAAAAAAAAAAAACCTGGGAGGTCCAGGATGCTTCTGATCCCAGAAATCCAGACAGCGGCAGCGTGTGCTGAGCACCCTTGCGGAGTTCCCGGGACAGCTGCCTCCGAAAAAAGGGAGGATTCCGGGAGAAGGTGGGCAGGTGGCAGCCCTACTCGGTCAGTTGCCACTGGAGGGGAAGGGAAATGATGACAGCACAAAAGCCTGAAATCAGAACTGAGGGAAGAAGGGATTTTTTTTTTTTTTGTCAAACTATCTACAAAACCAAAGAGTGTACCTTAAAAGATCCTTGGAACAGGGACTGTGTCTTCATTCTCCCCGGGGTGAAATCATGGCTCTGTTGAAGTCAGTGGTCAAACGCCGGTTAACTTCAGTGAGGCCAGGATTTCATCTTGTTTCTGTGGACAAATGCAAAATCATCATAATTAAGGCTTTTTTTCTCACACATTTATTCTAATCCAAAAGGTGGAATGTTTTGGAAAGTTTGCTAAAGTTATAAAGCTATTTTTGAGTACTTTCAGGGTCGAAAGAAAATATATTTGGCACAGATTAAGAAATCAGATTTCTTACTTTTAAAGTTTAATTTGTCATACACTTAATCTTTAATGAGGTCAAGTGCTGTGACATTATTTAGAAACATCTGAGTCTACAGATAAGGGAGAAATGGTTGATGTTACATGTTTGGACTTTCAAAAAGCCTGTGATGAATTCCCTCACAAGAGGCTATTAAGGAGAAAAAGGAGGAGAGGGAAAGTGCCTTCATGTATTACAGTCTCGCTACAGGGGCAAAAGAAGTGTCAGAATGAATGGTCAGTTTTCAGCATAGCAAAAGGTTAATAGTAAAGTGCCCTAGAGTTCTTGGTGGGATCATGGTTGCTCAGTATTATTTGGGAGGAAGTTGTATGGTCTGTGTTACACAGGAAGTCAGATTAGGTGATCAGTCCCTTCTGGCCTTAGAATCTATTAATATAGTTGTCAGTGATCTCAGGAAAAGGTTTAAATAGTGAGGACCGCATTTTGGAGACTGCATAAAATTTAGATTAGTCCAAGCAAGAGAAAATTCTGGGGAACTTCAGAATACCTAGGAGAATGGGCAACGTGATGGCAGATGAAATTCAAGCAAAGTAATAAACATTGTAAGACATAATTTGAACTATCCGTACACTGTGATTGATTCAAAATTAACTTTATTCCCTCAAGGAAAAAAGGCCTGGATCCCATTATGGACACTCAATGGAAACCTCCGCTCAATGTAGAGTAATGTTCAAAACTCCGAAATAAAATGTTAGGTTGCGTACAAAATGGGATAAAGTACTGAAAATGTTATGCTATTACATCAATCAGTTGTACACCTTCACCTGCAATACTGTCTTCGATTCCAGTTCCTTGCTGAAAAAGAAAATACTGGCAATAAAAGAGGTTCAGAGACAGATGAACGTAGTAGGGAGATACCTAGAGGCAGAGAGAGACTTTCAAATGGAGGAGAGTCAGAAAAAGCTGGGGCTGTTTAGTTCAGAGAGGAGGTAAATAAGAGGGGGAATGATAAGGATACATAAGATGACTGGTATAGACAAGGTAAAATGAGTGTTCAGTCTGGCTTTTCTCTTGATATTGAACAAAGGAGACATTGAATTAAACAGCAAGGCAACAAAATTGAAAACTGATAAAAAAACAATGCAAAATTAACCTGTGGAACTGTCACACGGCCAACAGTTTTGCAGACTCCAAATAGGAATACAGTTACATTAGTTAACAAGTTGGCATCCTTTCGTCTGCAAGAGATGGTGGGAATTGCAGCCTATGATGTAGATGGTTTGCAATGTCTCATGTGACTGAATAGGCCAATCTGAAATTTTCTTGATCTTTGGCAGTTATTGCAAATGTATATGTCTTGGATAGGAGCTGCTTGCTTCCTATCGGCTCTTTTCAAGCTGTAGGAGCCAGCTCCTGTCATGGATTTTGATACCCTGATGGAGACAATGGCGCCACTTGTTACAATCACTTGCCAAGATTTCCCATTGGTCAGGATGAATTCTAAATTTAGACAGGTTTGAATAAACAGTATCTGAATCAGCGTTCAGAATAAACTTCCTCTATGAACATGTTGTTCCAGAATTGTCAGAGTTTTGGGCACCTTCCTTTAAAGCATCTGGTACTTACCACTGGCAGAGAAGTGGGGGAGCGAAGGTGTTGGTGATGCACACAGGTACTGAACTAGACGGACCTTGTGTCTGAGCCAAGTAAAAGCAAAACCAATGACAGCAAATAATAAAGGCTGCACACAATATATTAAAGATACCAGGTAGGTAGATATTAAGATATCTTAATAGATACATTTCTGATTTAAGGACAGATGCAGAGTTCTGGGAATCCCTCTTAAAAAGAGGGAATCAGCAAGGAAATAAGTGTATGAAATACACCTGAAGATGGGGAGAAGATTTCTATTAGTAGAGAGCTCTTTAACCTAGCAAAGACATAAGATCCAATGCCTGGAAGCTGAAGTTAGAAATAATGCACATATTTTTAACAGTGAGAGTAAGTAATCATTGGAACAATGTGCCAAGGGATGTGATGAATTCTTCATCACTAAGGGCTTGTGTACACTACTGCAGGGGGTCAATCCAAGATACGCAACTTCAGCTACGTGAATAGCGTAGCTGAAGTCGACGTACTTAGATCTACTTACCGCGGTGTCTTTACTGCAGTAAGTCGACAGCTGACACTCTCCTGTCGACTCTGCTTGCACTCCTCATTCTGGTGGACTACCCGAGTCGACAGGAGAGCGCTCAGCAGTCGATTTATTGCTTTTATACTAGATGCGATAAATCGACCCCCCGGGATCGATATTTAAGTATTTAAGTCAAGATTGGATGTATTTCTAAACGATGTTCTTGAGCTTGATGAAGGAATCACTTGTTGAAATTCTGTGGCCTGTGTTTTGTAAGAGATCAGATTGAGTGATCATAGTGTTCCCTTTTGGCTTTAAAATCTGTTAATTGACTAAGTGGAACAGCGGGTGCTCACCACCTCTGAAAATCAAGTGCAAGATGCCTGAAGTTGGGGTTCAAAAAAGGGAGGTACCCAACATTAGAAGTTGCTTTTAAAAATGTATCCTGTGATTCTGGGAGGGCAATCAGCATCTATAAGAATTAGACTCTTCTTTTTTTTTTCAAGTGGAAAATACATCCAATAGGAAATAATTCTTAAAAGTGCTAAATTCTTAAAGTGCTGTTTAAAAGAACTACTATTAATCTATCCACCATTGTTCCTGAACAAAATCCCTTTCCAAAGGAGGCATTTTAATAATTTATCTTTTGATAAAAAGGCTTAATCCATATCTAATCAAATTAATGTATTAATATTTAATAGGGTTGTCTAGTCTAACAAGATTTGTCTTTCCTTTCCTGTAAGAACTAACCCTCTTAAGACCCTTTCACAAACAGGGGGAATATGATCTTTTATCCACAACCACAGTAATGAATCATATATTAGGATTAGTATCAGAATTTCCTGTTTTCTATCCAATATGAAATCACAGTCTTCTCTTTTCTTTCCCAGATAGTTCTCAACAACTCAAATGCATTGATCTCTGAAGTCTTTAGGGCACAAGCTAAGAACAAACTGTGTAAGGGTCCCATTGATTATCAGTATTGGAGATGGAGACATCATCTAGCACTAGATTAAAATCTAACAGAGAAAGTCACCTTAAGTTTAAAAGGCCTAACATATTTATCTCTGGATAAAGTATAATTATATTTTTTTGGTTATATACAATATAAATTAAGTCAGTCTGAAGTCAACTAAAGATTGCACAGATTATGGTAGGCTAAAAAGGAAAGATCAAGATAATGGTAACCTTTGGGAAAGTTTCTGAATCTATTTTGGATTTAATAAATATGGAGAATTACTGCTAAAAGCATAGTAATGCTGCATACTTAAAGTCGCAAGGCAAGTTCTGCCCTTGCTTACACAGTGTAAAAGAGCAGAATTTGAGGTGTAGTTTTGAGTAAATTTGGAAAGTTTGTCAATAAAAAAGCGCATAAGTTATGAAGGCAGTGGCGTTTCTCACACACACTGATTTTATGTAATATGAGCAGCAAAAGAGGGCAGGGCTTTGGAGCGGAGCCCGGAACTGGAGCGCGGAGCAGCTCCGGAGCAGTGGAGCTGCAGGTTTTTGCCTGGAGCTGGAGCGGAGCCGGAGCACAGCTCCAAGGCCCTGAAAGAGGGGGAAAAGAAAAAGAAGAAAAGTTTCATCATAAAACTTTCTTACCCCTGAATTCTTTTTTTCCAAAACAGAAATACTAAGCTGCTTTCTACATCCGTAGAAATTGACTGATAATCTGTCTAGTGGGCCATTTATTCATCTAACCATGCTAGTGTAGTTATGTTGGTTTTGAGAAATGCTCCTATGCCTTGCCTAATTTTTCTTTCCATTTCACTGCATCTGGGAAACTTGGATTGATTTCATATGCACTATAGGGAAAGGATGAAGATGAGGATTGGAGGAAAGGTTAAAAATGAGGGATTGAGCTGCCTGTGGGGTACTATGCTACACTAACTGTCTCTGCTGGACCCATCAGTGTCTGCAGAATCTAAATTTCATTTAGTGTCTAGTCCTTGTAGCAGAGAGGATAAATGCACACTGACACGCGGCTGAGTCCTCACACGAACAAAACCAAACAAGGGCCAAAAGTATATCCAGGTGAGTTTTTTCTGTAGAAAATATCTTATGACAATGGGAGAAGTATATACTGCCTCTTCCATTCACCTAGCTCAAAAACAATTGAAGATTAACTTTAATTAAAAATAATCATTTTGCTGATACTCCCCGTGCATCATGTCACATTATATATAACTCACGCTGTAAAACTCTCAAAGCAGGGATTGTGTATTTATATCTAAAATGCCATGCATGCCTGTTGTGCTAAATATAATTTTAAATCACAATCCTTATAAATGATAAGCAATATTGTTTTTAATTAAATAACAAAGTCAATACTCCCAGCCAAGCAAACACTGCCTTTAATAACTAGAGTATGGGATATATTCTCAAAAGGGAATTATATAGTTAAACTGAAAAGATTATGTCCCTAAATCCAATAATAAATACTGTACCTTATATTCTTAAATACTTTATACTTCTCCAGAAGTTTTCATCTGATAATCTGAAAATGCTTTATTACTACAGCTAGCTGAACATTTTTCTGTCAAAGCTTTTTTGACAGAAAACTGAGGTTTCACTTACATGATTTTTTTGTTTTGCAGAAAGTGTCTACTTCCTTGAAAAATTTTCAATATTTTGTGAGATTGGTTTTTTAAAAAAAAAGTCATTTTCTGCAGGGGAAAAAAAAGCACTTTCCAGCCAGGTCTCTTTACTACCACTAATTAATTCTCACAATGTCAGCACTGTCAAATAGTGAAATCGTATACCCATTTTATGGCTGGAAGAACTGAAGCACAGAGAAGCTAAGTGGCAGATAAATCCTGGCTTCCAGTGATACTGGATAACACTCCCTCTTGAAGAACACAGACTTAAAATCCAATAAATTAAGAACAGAAGGAAAGTTAGGCCATGTCTATACATACAGTGCTGCAGCTGTACGAATACAGCTGTCCCACTGCAGCACATCTGGTGAAGATGCTCTGTGTCCACGGGAGAGAGCTCTCCCGTCAGCATAATAAAACCAGCTCTGTGAGCGGTGGTAGCTAAGTCAGTGGGAGAAGCTCTCCCGCCGACATAGCCCTGTGCACATGAGCACTTATGTTGATGTAACTTATGTCGCTTATGTCATTTTTTTTCACACTCTTGAGCAACAAATTATGCTGACACAAGCTGTAGTGTAGACATAGCTTCAATAATTTCAGTTACTACAGCTGCCCTTAAGCGCCTCTGGCAATTTTCCTGCTTTTTAACAAAAATGTTCTCTTCCCTGCTATGGATGTGTAAAAAACATAAACAAGACGAGGTCAGCTAAGTGACTGACTATAAAGGATAAAAAGTGAATCGACACAAAGTGCTGGCGAATGTGCAACATAAACTCGGAAATAGAAAAATGCTTTAATCTCTTTTGGTTATAGACAGTTTAGGTGTTATTGCAAGAGTAGGTAAACAGAAAGAGAAGAGTGGGGTTTTTTAAGTTGACAGTGTCCCTTTAAAACTATATCCAAAACACTGAAAAATGCTTTATTTTAGTGTCAGAGTTGCTGTGTCAAATTATAAGTTTTAGTGATTACTCTTCCTGCTTAGCTGTCCAGTGTTATCTTCCATTGTCAGTGAGGAGAATTCATTAAAAAGAGGTATGTGAAAATATCACACGCTGAGTTCCTTATCATCCTTATCATTTATCTAACTTCTTCAAACAACTTCCCCTCTGCTCTTTCCTTCACTACTGTTTCACATGCATATCTCTTCTCATTTTATCTTGAGCTATACCAAAGGGAGTAAGGTAATAAAGCCTGTCATTTTCCTGACTCAGCAGACAGCCTCCCACTCTTCTCCCACCAAGTTTAGTCACTAATCCAGCTAAGCGGAAGTCATGGAGTCATTACTGTCTGGGCTTAATTCAGAGCACAATCAGACTCAGTAAGTCTAGACAGTTTCAGGGTGTAGCCACATCTCCTAATATGGCATTATTACCCCTGCCTCCAGTCCAGGTAGAGCTGGAAAGTGAAGGGGATTTGGGTCATATTTGGTTCTCTGCTGATGTCTCTTAAACTGTTGCACCGCTCTGTGTCCTGATCAAAGCCAGTTTACTCTACATTTAACGAAGGAAAAGCTTAATCTCTCTGTTTATTGCTTGCACTGAGTAATTAGGTCTGGCAGAGCGATAAGATGTGTCTGAGTACACAAGAATGGGTTTGTTAATATTTACAAGCAAAAACACTGTCTCACCAGGCAAGGAGATGTGATTTGGGGGGCAGGGTTTCCTGCTTGCTCAGTGTTCCAGCATAACTATAAAATGAAGCCTGTAAAATCATGTTTCAGACAGTGAAAAAGCAAAGTATGTGCTTATGTGTGTTAGATTTGCAGTTACTGACTAGCATACTTCGTGATAAAAGCTAACAATTAAAGAGTGGATGGGAGGACAGGCTCCATTTTTTAGAAATGTTAGGGATAGGGTTATGGAGAAAGGCAGGATTAATTTAAAATTAATCTAGCCTCTTTTAGGGTCTTACAGTCTAGGGATAAACTCTGCCCCCTATTGGGATCTGCTAACTCTGGATTAGTCTTGCAAGCATCTATTTGTGTGAATAGTTATTGCACGAGGACTGCCAGTGGAGTCAACAGGACTACTTACCTGAATAAAACTTTGCAGGATCAGGCCCTAAGAGAGACCTGGGTTCCAGTCTTGGATCTACCACAAACTTCCCATGTGCCCTTGGACAAGTCACTTCCCCCTTTCTGTGCCTCAGTCTCCCATCTATAAAATGGGGATAATATTTTCTTTCTTCCATTCTGTGTCTGTCTTGTCTATTTAGTATAAATTTATTTCCTTTCCTTTCACCATGCATTGCCGCAGTGGTGAAAGGAAATAAAGGTGTGCTTTATTGTGACCAGGTCAATAGTAGCAGGGATGGGAGGACACAGAGTTCTAGCTAGTTGGAGATAATGGGAAATATTTCTCGAACACACTGATATTTGCAGGCCCAGCTTCATGCCAGATGAATTGCAGACTGTCTTGACTATCTGTAGGCCTGCATCCCCAGTGCTGGCTGTGGACAGATACATTTACAAGCTTTTTTTAAACTTGCCAAAGAAAGGAAGATTAGATAGTGGGTAATAGTGCCAAAGAAAGGAAGATTAGACTGTGGCATTGAGGGATGGTTTCTTCAGGGTTGGTCTGGCCATTGTAGTCTTTAAGACAGGAAGAAGGATGTACAAAAGAAGCATTAGCAATCTCAATCTGGAGATATCTTGGTTGTTCATTACTCTTCTTTACTAATCAAGAAGGCCAGGCGTCTGATTCATAAGTGTTGGGTCATGACTGTGTTATAGTGTCCCACATGTTTTGAGTGGGATGAATTCATGGAGTGAAAGAGGGCTGATCATGGATTTGCTCATGGGTTCCAGTACCATGCCACCTGAGAAGCCCTTACAGACATGGACAGTGTCCTCAGTGAAGAAAGATATCCCATGATATCCCAGATATAGCATGAGCTATGGGTAGGTTGTGCTGTGGACTGTAGACACTTGGGGTTGGTGAAATCACTCACCATCTGAATATTTCTACTGGGCATGGTTTGGTGCACTAATGAAGGTGAGCAGCGGTAATCTCTTGGCCTGAAATACAAGCTTTGGATAGGCCTGGAAACAGCCTCAGGCTGCATGATTGTATGGCTTTCATGCAGTATAGAAGGTGCCAAGACCCCTGCCTGAATAATGCAATAGTCCAGTCAGGACAGTGGCTGGATGAAGATTCCTTTGTGTCAACATTTAGCCCAAAGATCACGTCTAAGGTGTGGCTGGCTAAGTAGGTTAAGCCAGAAACAACCTGAAAGAGTCTTGAAGAAAAAGGAAGTGAGTTTCAAAACATGTCTGTGTTTGGATTTAATTCCTTGAGTATTTTTCGTAATATTACTTCAGTATAAGACAATGACATTTCCTCCCATGTTTCTTTGCTTTCTGTAGAGGATAAGTTACTCATCAGAGTTTTATTTCCACGACCTCAGACAGTCAGAATAAGAAACAATTCCTCTGACTTTAAAAATAGACTCATATTTCCTTGGTTTGGCCAGAATTAAGTCCTCATAACTCATGCCTGTTACTAAACATTCATTCTGATTAGCAGTCCTGCAAACTTGAAAAATGAATATAATCCATGTAGGCATTAATTGCTCATATTTCCATGTTGTTGTTGTTTTTAAAATAAAGATTTAATAAAGATTTTTTTCTCCCTTAGAGAAACAGCAGAAAATAATTTGATAAATTAGTAACTAATAAGGGGAAAGAACCATGAAAGTTTCTGAGATCAATGTTGCTGTTTATGTAGGAAAGAATAACTACTAAATTGGATCTTGTATAGCATAATGAAAATTTTTTTTCATAATATTAGTGTTTGATGAGATATACCAGAATATTTGCCTGTAGTTGCAATGAGCTAAATGTTCTCCACTCCATGGAAAAGCACAAGGGAGGAGGAAAACTGCTTGAAAAATGCTCCAAAGAACATTTGGAGTTGAGGCTGCATTCTCCCCTCAAACGATGAGGGGGTTTGTAGCTTCAAGGAGATGGGGCCCGCAGGGCTTGAGGATCTGCTGAGAAATCTGGTTCCAGCCTTGTGAATCCTAGTGCAGATAGACTGTGGTCTCTGGTGCACTTGCAGGTAGTCTGTGGAGAGCTAGATGGAGCTGGCTCTCCGGATCTCCAGTTAAGAAAAACAAGCGCTGTGAGAGGAGATGAAATGAAGAGCAGAGAGCGACTGTGATTAACCTTTTGCCCACTCCCAGGAAGGACAGAACACCATGCATTGAAGACTGCTACATGCACACTCGTAGGTACATTTCCTAATATTACTTTTCCTTATGTAAACAATTGCTAGAGTTGCACAGGGATGTTATGTGACATGAATGGGTTATTAATACCTACATGACACTTCCCAGGGGTATCCAGCATTGTGAGGCACCTTACCACCACCTGCCCTCAGCACGAGGAAGCCTGCTGTGGAGCAACTCCCTGAAACCACCAGCCTCTGCGGGCTTTGCTGTCTCTGCACCACCTTCCAGCCCTCTGCAGGCTCACTCTCTCTGCACAGGTTAGCAATAGGCACACGCCAACCCCCGGGAGTCCCTTGAGCATCCCTTTGGAGTAATCAGCTCTGTTACACTGAACACTCATAGAACTCTTAGACCCGCTGCTCCCTAAGGAATAGCACACATCAGCTTGTATGATTCAGCTTGTGATCGCCACTGTACTTAAACACAGCACTTAGCTATAGAGAGACAGTGAAAACTAGAATAAGTTTTCACTATCAAAGAACAGAGATTCAAGTGATAGAGAATGAGACTATTGGAAATTTTCTTTACATGAAAAAGAAAAAGAAAATCATAACATCCTTTCAGGAGCCTAAACAGTCGTGGGGGCAGTGCCTGCCAGCAGAGGCAGCATGTGAAGCTGGGAGCTGAGGGAGGGGAGTCCCCGCCCAGGTAAGCACTGCCCCACACCCCAATCCCCAGCCCTGAGCCCTCCCACACCCAAATGCCACTGCTAGGGGGTGGGGGTGCTCAGGTGGCCCCGGGGCCAGGCACACCAGCCATTGCAGAAATCACGGAGTCATGGAATCCGTGACTTCCATGAGCTCCGTGACAAACATGGAGCCTTAATTATGATGATCAGTGTGACAAAGGCTTTCATCAGAAACTTACATGGCATTCTTTGGCCTACTGCTATGTAGATATCAGATCCAGGGGATTCCTGTAACCCCTACCTCTATACCTTCTGGTCACACACATATCCTCGCTCATCTTATCTCCTCAAACACCCCTGGCTGCTCCCTCAGTATCTCACGTCACTCTCCTGATGACTCCTGTTTCTCTGTTGTCCATCTTCATACAGCCCTACATCCTGACTCTCTGTCAGGGCCAATAATAATACAAAGGAGCCTAGTGAGATTAGCAGCTTGGGACAATACACAACATGAGATGAAATTTAGAAAATATAAGATACTACATCAGGGTAAATAATTTGAAACATACATAATTCAGTGTCAGCAGGAAACTTTGGAAGCAATAATATTAATTACTGCATATTCTGTTATCAGCCAAAAAGAAATAAGATTCCCCTTCCATGCAGCCAAAGTGTATATGCATATGAAATAAGAAAGAGCTTGATGCTGGAAGTTCTCCATACATGGAAATCTACTGAAGTCAGTGGGAGGTCTGGGGGCTTTCTGGATTATGCCCTTTCTTATTTCTTTTGGTACATAACAGTATATCCACTAACTGGCATCACAACTGTTTTCTACTACAGGAATATCACCATTATTCTTTTCAATTATATATATCTCACACCTTTCCCTGTGTGTTTTCTGACTGCGCAGAACACACCTCTGCTGCATCCTTCTGACTCAAGGCCTCTGATCCTTCAAAGTGTGAGCTCTTGATTATATACTGGGAAGAGCAATAAACAAAAGTTTAATACACATTGATATGGTTATCCATTGTGTAATGGTTGCATATTGCTTAGCATGTATGGATATAGCCAAAAGGGCAAATACAACTAGCTAACTTCCAAATGCAGCAGTTATTCAAGCTAGTCAATGTAAATTAGAGAGTTCTGTCTGAAAAACAAAAGAAAAGTTTTCTATGTGAATGCTACATAAGAGTCACAGTTTTGAAAATTACAGCCATTCCTGATTAGACACTCAAAACTGCATTGCCATTCATTTGTTTGGACTGGAATCTTGGGGTTTCAAAGGAGAGCTGCCCTTGTTTAGGTACACCCCTCTGTCCTGGCCATGAGACATCTGAGGCTGATGGAAAGCATGGGAGGATTGATAATGTGATTCAGAGTCTTTCATGTATCTACAAGTTGTTACAAATGGCTGCTTGATGGCCTTCAATCCACTCTTTATGGACAAGTGGCCAGGGCTTAAAGAAACCCACAAAATTGACCCCCTCAGTGGCAGAAGAAAAGCCCAGGATTAAACCGGCATAGAGGGGAAACAAAACTGCCACTCCCACATGGCTGGTTCCTCCGGAGAAAGGTTGAGGCAGATGACGGGAGCAGTGAGAGGGAAAGATTTCACTGCGCTTGCCTGCAGCGCTCCTGTTCGGAGGATATAAAGATGACTTCAATTTTCTGAGCTGTCTCTAAGGTCTAAATTCATTCAGTTATAAAAGGACTGGTGTAGTAAATGCTCAATTTCACAATTTCTAGTGGTCAGGGGATGGCAGGAATGGTTTGGCTAAGATTCCAAAATGACCAAAGAGATAACAGTAATTTTTAGGTTTTATATAGTGCTTTGCATTAGTAGATCTCAAAGCACTCTAAAAAGTTCAGTATCATTATCCCCATTTTACAGATGGGGAAACAGAGGCATAGAGAGAGGACGTGACTTGCACAAGGGCATCCAGCAGGCCAGTGCTAGGGCTGGGAAGAGAACCTTTGTCTTCCAAGTCTCAGTCCAGTGCTCTAGCCACTTGGCCTCACTGCCTCTCCCTACCTTGCTATGGACTGAAACTGATGGAAGGGGGCATTAAAATGTCTATACAGTTTTATTTCAGTAGATCCATGGAGCCCCAGCATAATCTGTTATTTTTAGAACACATGTACGTGAACCATCTCTTGTACAAGGGAATCAGATTTTCTCACTGGGTCTTGCTTTGCTCTCTGACACACTTTTTGTTATAATCTTATTCTGCTGTAGTTTGTTCTTTCTCTCTTCCCTTTTAAAATGCCTGTGGTTCTTTTTTCCTCCTTGTTGGAGGAGATTGAAATGAAAGTGTGGCAGAATGAGCAGACATTTCCTTTTCATTTTTTTGTTTCATTCTACCTCTTGTTTTTCATGCTCTCTTCATTTCTCTTCTAACCATTTTCCTGGAGTTACCCTGATCTACACCCAATGAGGTTCTGGTCTATTGTTCTCGTCAAAATATTAGGCACATATGTGATACATGGGGTCTGAAAAATAACGCTGAGGCTATTTGTTCTTGACTTGTTATAGCTTGTGATAGTAGCAAGATGCATCTTTAAACAAAGGCAGCCTGAAAATGCTAGACAAAATTTCAATCGATGATCCTCCCTAAACTGTTACTCAGTTGCAACATGCCCCACTGAGGCACAAAGCAACAATCTCAATGTTATTTCTGTGCTACTCTGGTTGGAAGAATTTTTCTCCTTAGGTGGCTTTACTCTGGTTGGAAGAATTTTTCTCCTTAGGTGGCTTTAGTTAACCATGTCCCAATGCACATACTTGCAATGCTGTATTTTATAAGAATTTGCATTTATAATGTAGCTACTCATTTTATACCTTGCCTCTGTGCCCTGCTGGACTAAATGCAAATAAAATGGTGCTATTGATGATTCACTGAATAGAATAGCAAAAAGAAAAGGAGTACTTGTGGCACCTTAGAGACTAACCAATTTATTTGAGCATAAGCTTTCGTGAGCTACAGCTCACTTCATCGGATGCATACTGTGGAAAGTGTAGAAGATCTTTTTATACACACAAAGCATGAAAAAATACCTCCCCCCACCCCACTCTCCTGCTGGTAATAGCTTATCTAAAGTGATCACTCTCCTTACAATGTGTACGATAATCGAGTTGGGCCATTTCCAGCACAAATCCAGGTTTTCTCACCACCCCCCTTCCCCCCCTCCACACAAACCCACTCTCCTGCTGGTAATAGCTTATCTAAAGTGACCACTCTTCTTACAATGTGAATGATAATCAAGGTGGGCCGTTTCCAGCACAAATCCAGGTTTTAACAAGAACGTCTGGGGGGGCGGGTAGGAAAAAACAAGGGGAAATAGGTTACCTTGCATAATGACTTAGCCACTCCCAGTCTCTATTCAAGCCTAAGTTAATTGTATCCAATTTGCAAATGAATTCCAATTCAACAGTTTCTCGCTGGAGTCTGGATTTGAAGTTTTTTTGTTGTAATATCGCAACTTTCATGTCTGTAATCGCGTGACCAGAGAGATTGAAGTGTTCTCCAACTGGTTTATGAATGTTATAATTGTTGACATCTGATTTGTGTCCATTTATTCTTTTACATAGAGACTGTCCAGTTTGACCAATGGGCATTGCTGGCACATGATGGCATCTCTCACATTGGTGGATGTGCAGGTGAACGAGCCTCTGATAGTGTGGCTGATGTTATTAGGTGCTGTGATGGTGTCCCCTGAATAGATATGTGGGCACAGTTGGTGGCTGAACTTTGTGACTTTGTCCTTACCCATAACTATTTTACATTTGGGGACAATGTATACCTTCAGATCAGCGGCACTGCTATGGGTACCCGCATGGCCCCACAGTATGCCAACATTTTTATGGCTGACTTAGAACAACGCTTCCTCAGCTCTCGTCCCCTAACGCCCCTACTCTACTTGCGCTATATTGATGACATCTTCATCATCTGGATCCATGGAAAAGAAGCCCTTGAGGAATTCCACCATGATTTCAACAATTTCCATGCCACCATCCACCTCAGCCTGGTCCAGTCCACACAAGAGATCCACTTCCTGGACACTACAGTGCTAATAAACGATGGTCACATAAACACCACCCTATACCAGAAACCTACTGACCGCTATTCCTACCTACATGTCTCCAGCTTTCACCCTGACCACACCACACGATCCATCGTCTACAGCCAAGCTCAAAGATACAACCGCATTTGCTCCAACCCCTCAGACAGAGACAAACACCTACAAGATCTCTATCAAGCATTCTTACAACTACAATACCCACCTGCGGAAGTGAAGAAACAGATTGATAGAGCCAGAAGAGTTCCCAGAAGTCACCTACTACAGGACAGGCCTAACAAAGAAAATAACAGAACGCCACTAGCCGTCACCTTCAGCCCCCAACTAAAACCCCTCCAACACTTTATTAAGGATCTACAACCTATCCTGAAGGATGACCCAACACTCTCACAAATCTTGGGAGACAGGCCAGTCCTTGCCTACAGACAGCCCCCCAACCTGAAGCAAATACTCACCAGCAACCACATACCACACAACAGAACCACTAACCCAGGAACCTATCCTTGCAACAAAGCCCATTGCCAACTGTGTCCACATATCTATTCAGGGGACACCATCATAGGGCCTAGCCACATCAACCACACTATCAGAGGCTCGTTCACCTGCACATCCACCAATGTGATATATGCCATCATGTGCCAGCAATGCCCCTCTGCCATGTACATTGGTCAAACTGGACAGTCTCTACGTAAAAGAATAAATGGACACAAATCAGATGTCAAGAATTATAACATTCATAAACCAGTCGGAGAACACTTCAATCTCTCTGGTCACGCGATTACAGACATGAAAGTTGCGATATTACAACAAAAAAACTTCAAATCCAGACTCCAGCGAGAAACTGTTGAATTGGAATTCATTTGCAAATTGGATACAATTAACTTAGGCTTGAATAGAGACTGGGAGTGGCTAAGTCATTATGCAAGGTAACCTATTTCCCCCTGTTTTTTCCTACCCCCCACCCCCAGACGTTCTTGTTAAACCCTGGATTTGTGCTGGAAATGGCCCACCTTGATTATCATACACATTGTAAGAAGAGTGGTCACTTTAGATAAGCTATTACCAGCGGGAGAGTGGGTTGTGTGTGTGTGTGGGGGGGGGGAGTGAGAAAACCTGGATTTGTGCTGGAAATGGCCCAACTTGATTATCATACACATTGTAAGGAGAGTGATCACTTTAGATAAGCTATTACCAGCAGGAGAGTGGGGTGAGGGCAGGAATTTTTTCATGCTTTGTGTGTATAAAAAGATCTTCTACACTTTCCACAGTATGCATCCGATGAAGTGAGCTGTAGCTCACGAAAGCTTATGCTCAAATAAATTGGTTAGTCTCTAAGGTGCCACAAGAACTCCTTTTCTTTTTGCGAATACAGTCTAACATGGCTGTTACTCTGAAACCTGAATAGAATAGATAATTTTTCTCATCACTAGGTATAATATTCAATAGTTCCTGTAGTATGAGCATATCAGGACCATAATATCCTCAATGAATAAAGCAGCAAAGGCTGCTCTCTCTTAAGGACAACAGAGCATTTATTGAAGTAAATGGAAGACAGTTGAAGAGAGACAAGCTAAGGTCACTTTCTTGCATTTGTATATGGGAGCTGAAGGGAAGGGGCAGGCAATTTGGATATATAACCACCCAAGGTCTCTCTAAATCACTTTTGTGCCTTGTAAAACATACTGTACAGAACTATGGGCCAGGGCTACCTACACCTTTGTACAGGGTTTAGTGCACTAGGCCCCATTCTTGGTGGGTCCCTAGGCACTTCCATAACAAAGATTGTTATTAACTAACAAAGCTACAAGCATACTTGAAGGATTAGAGTCCTGACAAGATCAAGATATATTGATAGTTTTATGCAGTTTCTCTAATTTGGATTAAATGAAATTATAAAAATGTAAGAATAAAAATTTTTTTGGCGCTGCCTCCCTCCCAGCCTTCTGGTTTTACTACACACCATTTTTCTTTCTAACCATCTTCCCTTTTTTCTTCTCTCCTAACACTGGCAATTGTGAATAAAGAAACATACTACAAAAAAACAAGTGAGATTTTTTTATTACTGTGGAAGCTAAAACGTTTAAGAAAGGAACATGAATGTGGAGATGGATCTTCCCAAGTTTAAAGCTATAGTGATTTTGGTGTGTTAGGGGAAGGCAAGGATCTGAACTTGTGAATTTCCTGGTTTGTGCATTTAAAAGGATAACTTCTAATATTTCACGAATAGTTCAAGATAAGCATAGAAGAAATGCAGAACATGTGGCTTAGAGTGTATTTCCAAACACAAGGGTTACAAGGTAATGATTAATCTTAGAAACAAAAACTTGAATACATTGCAAGGCTTAGCTACTTTTAAGAAACTGGAACAAAGAAATAATAGAGCTACTGTAGAAGAAACAGTCATTCTCGCTCCTCTTGACCTTTGGTTTTGTTCTCTCACTACTTTAACTGAATATCTGCATATTCAGGCAAGTTACAGTTCCTACTGCTGACTTGGTTACTATAATGTTCTATTCTGCAACTTTTGGGAAGTGACTGCAGTTGATAAGCATGTACACAACACAAGAGCCAAGGAAGAACTGAACCTTCATTATCTAAACTAGTTTTATTAGATGAAATGTGAAAAAACCTGTGTCTTCACTGTATGTTAGTGTGTATAAGGATTTTAAAAACAAACAAAATACAGCAGCTATCAGTGAACAGATAGATGTAGGGCCTGGAAGAGGGGTGAGAAGAGGAAAAGAATCTATAACCTAATCAGTGAGCCTTTTTTTTTTTTTTTGCCAGAAAAGCATGTTTCCTGAACTAGAAAGAACGAAGAGTCCCTTTCACTGAATTAATACACTATCTATGGCAGATTAGAGTAAGGGAAACTACTTTTTAATTGCATAGATACATGTTATATATATTTCTTGTATCTAGAGTTCAGTGAATTGCATATAGGCAATGTTTCAGGTAACTTATTTCATTCAAGCAGGACCTTGTCCTTCACTTTACTGTAACTGACTTTAATGTGAGGCTATTCCACTCATGACAGAGAAATTAACACCACAGAAACAAGAACAAAAGCCTCAATTGGGCAGTAGTAAGAAAAATATCTGTGCACCAAATCACAGATTGAAGTGCACCCACTTGTATTACATCAGTGTTCATTTGCAAAAACAGATTCGGTTTCCATAACTCATTCAGACAAAGAGGAAGGTTTGCACTTATTTTTAATTTAGCACACAGACTGGAATAAGTATTTGTCATACTACTTGATTTCCTGGAATATGAGCTTTGTACAAGACACGGGACTGGAAAATATTTTAAAAATAGATTATGTTTAAGCCGATCTTCAAATGACAGAAGTATTGAAATGCCCTGAATTTAAAGTAGCACATTTCTGTGTTCATTTCTTGAATTTTTCTTCAAAGCTGAAAGTATGCTGAACCACCACCCAAGCTTAAAGATTTTTTTTTTAAAGCTAAAGGCTGACATCCTGCTTTCTACTTTAGAAAACAAGACAGGGCAAAAGAGCTGAGCAAGAGAGGCCACTGTAGAATGGGCAAAGAAGAAAGGACACAGATGTGGGCAGTGAATGACAATATTTTCTGGCCCCGGGGAATTATTTATTTGAGGTGCTGAGCACATGCAGCTCTTATTGTCTTGAACTGAAGCTGTGGGTATGCTGCACTGTGGAAAGTCAGGCCCCAAAGCGCTCAGTGTTTAAATGAAACACATACTGCTTAAAATGTACAGAACTAGAGAGTATTTTCATTGTACTATAACATCTTTTCATTGAAAACTTTACTCTCCTCTTCCCCAACTTTTGAAATGACGTTGGTGTGGCTACTATCATTTGTTTAGGCATTTCTCATCCCTTGGCCAGATGTGGTCCTCTGGATATTGTGGACCACAGAATTGTTACTTACCGCGTAGTTCATGAAACTTTGGAACACTAAATTTAAACCCCCTATTATTCACATTCTTGCAATCAGAGTTGGTGGATGTAGGGGAAGGGATAGCTCAGTGGTTTGAGGATTGGCCTGCTAAACCTAGGGTTGTGAGTTCAATCCTTGAGGGGGCCATTTAGGGATCTGGGGCAAAAATTGGGGATTGGTCCTGCTTCAAGCAGAGGGTTGGACTAGAAGACCTCCTGAGGTCCCTTCCAACCCTAACCTTCTATGATTCTGATGGGGGGGAGCAAAAGATTTTCAAAGACACAATTTCACCCTTTTAAAACCACTGCAGTTATAGGAGTCAATACAGTGTGAGTGTATGTGTAATAGATGCCTGCTTGCAAGAAGGCACAAGAATTATCTTTCAATTGCCAAAAAGTGTCTTGGGCAGCTGATTACCGATATTGTGTTATTGTAGGGCACACCTCACTGACTGGTGGCTACACCCTAACAACTTCAGCTTCAGCACCAACTTCTAATGACCAAGCTAGCTGCAGGTTTAAGATCGCTTTAGAATTTCAGATTTTCTCAGGAAAAGCACTTTGCACAGCAACAGTGAGTATATATGTTAAAATCAGTTGAACTCTCAAGTAACAGATTAACATAATATTTTTATCCAGATATAAAGTTTTAATCCAGCATGAAGAAGGACACTTGCCACTTTCTTTGTCGGAATACTGGTTTCACAACATATAGTCCTATACCTAACTACAAAGGGAAACAGGCTACACAAAGTTCTGTAGGTATTTGACAAGAAAAGTTGAAAACAAAACAAAAAAAATTTCAGTTAGACTTCCTTTGGGATTACCAGTGCTAAGAGTAGGTAAAATTTTGTAAGGAATATTTAAATTCCTTCCCATTTCCCTCTTCCCCATACCCCACCCACTATTCCTTTTTTTAATACTTCAGTTGGGATTTTAAATCTCCTTTCCTCCCCAGTATACATATACATATCAGATGCTACAAGCCTCATCTTCATTTATTCATCTGCATATTAAAGAGGTTGTATGAGCAAAGGGGCTACCACATCCCATAGAAGCCCATAACAGAGCTCAATAACTACACTGCTAAGAGATGTCATCCATAACATTGAGTGTTCGAGAATTACTAGAACATGTTACTGTTATAGACAAACTTAATCTTGCCAATAGTGTTACTGCACTGGCCAGGAAATGCACTGAAATTGCTGGCACCAAGGAACTGAGAAATAGAATGGGTAGATAAGAGGGAGATTTGGCTAGATTCCAAATCCAATACTGATCTCTCTTCTCTCTCTCACTCAAATCTGAAGCCTCACATCAACGAATAACAGAAAAGCTAACAACTGTGCTAACATTCATTGTGAAGGGGAGGGAGTCACACTAATATAAGATATTTTAACCACCACATTTAAGTAGGAAAAATTACAGGCCTAAAAGTTGTTTATATATTTATTAAATATGAACAGAAATAGGAAGATCTTTTCAACAGACTGATAAATGATTGAACTACTTTTTTAACCCAACCTAAAACAAATATTTTGAAAGTTATGTATTGTCATTCATTCAAAATGGGAGCTGGACTCTTGGTGTCCTGAGCTACAACAGACAGCCTCCTGCTGGCGATGCTGCTTATGTGTGGTCATGTCGGGGGTGAGAAGGTGCAGGAAGCTTCTGACAATTAAATATTTAGTAAGAAAGTTCAGCTTTCACTGATCAGTGTTTTCCTTTAAATACTTACTTTTAGAAATCAGATTCACTGGGCCTCTCTCTCAGATGCTATTTTCTGTTGCTATGGGAAAAAAAAAGTCATCGTCCCGCCTCTCTCCCCCACAAAGACAGATCCCAAAAAGGGCAAAAAATGTCTACGGCAGCTAATTTAGCAATGGCATTCCAGATGCAAGAGTTCATTTTAGCAACACCAGAAGTAACCCACTAAAGCTGATGTTACCACTTGGAAGACATTTGTGCAAACTCACCCACAGTACCATGGATCTTAATGTTCCTTGGAAAATAATTCTGAAGTCATTTGTTGAGTAATCAGTACAAATCTTATAATTAATGCAACAGTATTGTTACTTGATTTTTAGTTCTGAACCAAGGGTTTTTTGTAAGGTAAGCAGGTGGGAATAAATATTGGTTTTCCAGGAGACTATAAGTTAGGAATCATTGGTATGGAGGCAATTTTTTTATTCAGAGGTCATGTAAACTTTATGTAAGCTTTACATTTAAAGCATCATATTGACCTATACCTAGGACTGAAAATGCTCCCTTCTAGAGGTCAAAGACAATGCCCATCCCCAAGTTTTCCTTTGGAGATGCAGACAGTACTAATTATGTATTCTGGTTTATAATTTGTATAGTGCCAAACGTATGCTAAGTGCTTTATAGACATATGAAGACAAGATCCCCACCATGAAAAGCTGCCAATCTAGACAATGTACAAATATGGCCAAGGGAAGAATAAGATGCAACGACAGGTAAGTGAACTGTATAGCATGTCATATTAATTCTATTACAGTTTTATTGCAGGGAAAGATGAAAGATAATATGCCATTTAGAATTCTTCTGCATGGAGGTCTAGGGCTTGAAAGCTATCTGCAACTAGCCACTCCTTTAGCTGAAACTTCTGGATCATGACTAGAGGGAACATATTTACTCACTATATCATACAAAATATATTTTATTTACAATTTGTCACACATTGATGTAAAGAAAAGTCAACATAATGATTTTAAAGTTGACAGTCTTTATTTACAACCTTGTTGTCAAAAGGTGTAGGGAAAGTTTAAAACATTTTAAACAGAGGCCACCATAGCTGACGCCTTATCAACTCACGAATCCACATCTTTAGCATCCAGCTGAAGAAGTAAAGCATATCAATACCTACTGGAGCATGAACATCTTAATCTGTATCAGCTCCATTTAGAGTACATTGCTCAAATATTTTAGGCCGCTTCTAAATCAAAATTACTTATTAACAAATGCAGTTCTGGTGAAAAGGATGTTCATTTTGACTGTGTACTACACCTGGTAGTAATAAATCCACTTAACTCATTTATGCTTCCTACTTTTAGTTCAAAATTGCATCTCATTTTCTGCGATGACAGCTCTCAATTCAATTATTAACTAATCTGAATATTTTACTATGAGATGTAGTCAAGAGTGGAGTAAAGGAAACTGAAGGAAAGTACTTCTGTTTTTTGATGTGCCCTCCAGAATCAGCTGGGGAAACCACAAACATCCTGTTTAAGAATTCTAGATGAAAAAATGATGTAGTCAGTTTTCACTTTGTAAAGTAGACTTCAATTTTCTTATTGCATTTGTTTGTTCATTCTTCTAAATCAAGAGTGTTTAATTCTTCTTCTAGTTCATCCAAGTCCTCTCCAGTAAAAAGATTTTCATCAACAGGAACTGCATCTATTACTCCATTTTCCTGTTCTCCTTCTGCCTCGTTTTCTTCTGAATCACTTTGCTCCCCATTCTCTATTCCACCTCCTGAAGCTTCACTTAATTTGTTATCTGAAAATAAAAACAATTCTTACGTCTATTAATGTTACAAATTCTTACAGTCAATCTATCAACACCAACTAGGGTCCATGCTTGAAGAATACACACCCATGTTTTGATGCAAAAATGCTGCCATACAGCTATTCTACTACGACTTACATATGCGGCACCTACTAATGCAATTCATCCCACTGAACTCAATAGGACTACTTGTGTGCTTGCAGGACTGGGTTTTTATCAGTTGCAAGTGAACAAAGGTGTGCATAAATGCAAAAGATTTTTTTACAACTCCTGTCCTCACCAGCTGGTTCATACTATTAAGTTATTACTAGGGCTGTCGATTAATTGCAGTTAACTCACGCAATTAACTCAAAAAAATTAATCACGATTAATCGCAGTTTTAAATCGCACTGTTAACAGAAATACCAATTGAAATTAAATATTTTGGATGTTTTTCTATATTTTCATATATATTGTATCCTGTGTTGTAATTGAATCAAAGTGTATATTTTTATTACAAATATTTGCACTGTAAAAATGATAAACAAAAGAAATAGTATTTTTCCATTCACCTCATGCAAGTACTGTAGTGCAACCCCTTTGTCATGAAAGTGCAACTTATAAATATAGATATTTTGTTACATAATTGCACTCCATAACAAAACAGTGTAAAACTTCAGAGTCTACAAGTCCACTCAGTCCTACTTTTTGTTCAGCCAATCGCTAAGACAAACAAGTTTGTTTACATTTACAGGGGATAATGCTGCCCTCTTCTTATTGACAATGTCACCAGAAAGCGATAACAGGCGTTCTCATGGCACTGTTGTAGCTGGCGTCGCAAGGTATTTACGTGCCAGGAATGCTAAACATTCATATGCCCCTTCATGCTTCGGCCACCATTCCAGAGGACATACTTCCATGCTGATGACGCTCAGTAAAAAAATAATGCATTAATTAAATTTGTGACTGAACTCCTTGGGGGACAATTTTATGTCCCCTGCTCTGTTTTACCTGCATTCTGCCATATATTTCATGATATAACAGTCTCAGATGATGACCCAGCACATGCTGTTCATTTTAAGAACACTGTCATTGCAGATTTGACAAAACGCAAAGAAGGTACCAATGTAAGATTTCTGAAGATAGCTACAGCGCTCGACCCAAGGTTTAAGAATCTGAAGTGCCCTCCAAAATCTAAGAGGGACAAGGTGTGGAGAACGTTTTCAGAAGTCTTAAAAGAGCAACACTCCAATGCAGAAACTACAGAACCTGAACCACCAAAAACGAAAATCAACCTTCTGCTGGTGGCATCTGACTCAGATAATGAAAATGAACATGCATCGGTCCACATTGCTTTGGACTGTTATTGAGCAGAATGTGTCATCAGCATGGACGCATGTCCCTTGGAATGGTGGTTGAAGCATGAAGGGACATATGAAACTTTAGTGCATCTGGCACGTAAATATCTTGCGACAGCAGCTACAACAGTGCCATGAGAATGCCTATTCTCACTTTCAGGTGACATTGTAAACAGGAAGCGGGCAGCATTATCTCCTGGAAATGTAAACAGACTTGTTTGTCTGAGCAATTGGCTGAACAAGAAGTAGGACTGGATGGACTTGCAGGCTCTAAAATTTTACATTGTTCTATTTTTGAGTGCAAGTTTTTGTACATAATTCTACGTTTGTAAGTTCAACTTTCATGAAAAAGAAATTGCACTACAGTACTTGTATTAGGTGAATTGAAAAATACTATTCCTTGTTTTTTTACAGTGCAAATACTTGTAATCAAAAATAAAGTGAGCACTGTACACTTTGTGTTCTGTGTTGTAACTGAAATCAATATATTTGAAAATGTAGAAAACATCAAAAAAGTATTTAAATAAATGGTATTGTATTATTAACAGCACTATTAATCACAATTAATTTTTTTAATCACTTGACAGCCCTTGTTATTACTATTATTCAATGCTGTATTTAAAGTCCAGAAAGGTCAATCAGGATCAGACTTTTATTTGGTAACTGCTGTACAAATACATAGTAAGATGAAGTACTTGCCGTAAAAAGTTAGCTAACAAGTTTAAGGTAAACTTACAGATTTTGGAGTCATCATTCATTCACTTATTTACTAAAATAGGAAAGTGTAAAGAAAGGTGTTTCCTTTCCCAGTTTCAAGACATAATTTTTAAGTGATTTAAAAGTTAAACAAATACTGTAGTAGAAATGACTGTAAATATTAACTAGAGGTCAAAACACAGGGCATTTATTTAATTAAAAACAAACAAACAAAAAAACCTGCCTACAGCAATTCCTTTCCCCTATACTAGAAAATATAGTTCTTCTGTATTTTCAGAACACAATATGTAAGCAGCATTAAGATACTATGGCAATAAGCATTATACAAATCTATTGAACATTTCTTCAGAGCCTCTCTCTTTGTGGGTATTGGAAAACCTTTAACATTACTTCAATGTACTGTATCTGTTAACTTAGTTATGTGTAAACAGTGAACTTACCATCTTTTTCCACTGAAGTGTATGTGCTGAATCGCTCAAGACTAGCCACAGTAATACCAGTCTCATCTACATCCTTTGGGACATACAGGTTCAAGTCTACATCATTTATCCTCACAAGATCTTCAACCTGAAAAACAAAGTTATTTTCTTTGCATTAATCATTACTTTCCTGCAACTGATTTGTTAATTTTACATTTGACATCAACTTTTCTTTCTGAAGGTTTTATTTTGTTCAGTCTAAGTAACAGCAAACTAAAAAGGGCGCCTACTATTTAAGTACTAGCCAAGCATCTCAAATTTAATTAATTATTACATTTTTTATGGAAGCCTATCAAAACCAAAAAGTTAGTCTCTAAATTTTAAATGGTTAAAAGCAATATGAGGTAGTTAAAGAGAGTTAATATTTGCTTCTTTACCTCATCTTCACTTGATCCTTGAATATAATTAGTGTCATCTGCTTCTTCATCATCGGCATCAACCAACTCCGGCCGGAACTCAAATACTTCACGTCCGCTGATCTATCCATGGGGAAGCAAGTAAGACATATTCAAACAACACTAAATGTTATCTGTACTGCAATTTAGAGAATAAAAGAAAATACACACGGCTTAATTTCAGGCCAGCTACCTCATTATAAAGTGTATTTCACTCTTTCCTCTTACAAGTAGTAGTATTTGAGTGGAGAACATACCACCAGTGCTTTGCCAGCTTTAAAATCTGCTTTCCTCCGTTCCATATCTTGTTCAGCCTTGTCAATCTTTTCTTGTCTTTTTCTTTTCTTCCATGCAAGAAAAGACTCTAGGGTGATTTTGGTAATGTTTGGTCCTAAGGCAGCACGCTGTGCAATAAAGGCATTAGCTTTAATCAATCTTTGTGAACACAATTATCTACAATACAATAGGGCAAGTTTTTCTTCACAAATTAAGAAACTGTCTCTTAAAATCATTCCCTCTTAAGATTTTTCTGTACATTAGAAATACTTAATGAGATTTTTCTTTTGACTTTCTTACTAATAATAAACATGCATTCATGCAGTCAAATTTGAGATTGTTTGACTCAAAGAAAAGTTTCAATAGGCTACATCCAAATCTATTCTACTACTATAGGTAACCTGGCAATATTTAAGAAATGATGGTTATGTGCAACCTTAAAATATCAACGGTATGAACTAAAGGTGTCACTTTCAACGGCAACACTTGTCCTGGCTTTAGAAGAGATATTAAAAAATTTCCAAGTTCCTTTTAAACAATAAGCACAAACACCACTAGATTTTTCTTCTGGTTTCAATCTTTTCAACTCCCTGATTTTGTCTACCAGCTTAAGACAAAAAAAACACACACACAGAAACCCAGTCTTCAATAGTGCCTACTATTCTCAGAAGCTGCATTTCAGTATTACAAGTCAAAATTCTGACCTAAAACATTGCTGCCCTCTAGAGGTAAATATTCAGTTAAACTTTACTTTGTATTCTTATCTGGTGAATAAACTGGAGAAATTAACAGTTTCAAAAGAAAGACTTGATTATTTTCAAAGAATCACTGAGTATATTTCACTCTAATGCCCAAGTGGATACAAACATCAGTGAGTACTATTTTTTTTTTTTTTTTTTTACTCTGTTACTAGAAGAGAATTTTGAACATGTGCCTCTTTTCAGAATACTTTGTTAAAAATAATTAAACCATGTAATATTCAGGCTTGAATGACTGAGTTAGTTATTACCTTACCTCTCTTTCTATTAGATCTTCTAAAGAAACTTCATCTTCCTTTTCCTCCTTCTTTTTGTCTTTTTTTAGTACAAAGCCAGGAGGGAGAGCATGGCGGTACATACAGTTGTCTCCTCCACCAGGACAAACCCAAAACCAGCCATATTTGTTGTTTTCGATAGCATCAAGAAAATACTTGCAGACCTGTATTAAACAACAGTGGTTATTACCCCTGAATCCTACCTTCTCCTCCCCAGCTACCTACACTGGTAAAGTGAGTTTGTCACATTAACTCAGGAACAGTATTACAACAATGGTCAGTAAATCACAGCTAGTTATATTACATTTCTGAGCTACCATTCAAACAGAAGTCCCAAGAAGAAATATTTTGAATGTATTTAGACTAAAGAACAATGGACAAATGTCAAAAGAGTACAACTGATTAATGTATTTAAATAAAAAACTACATTTAAAGTTTTCAGCAGCTTTTTCTGTTAAGGTTTCTCAAATTTGGGGGAACAGATGGCTTAAAGGACTAGTGATTGATTGTCTAGTGGTATAATTCCACTGTCTCTGTCTGAAGCGAGTTGGTCAGGTCTTCTAGATTTTAATTTAATTTAAAAAGAGCCCATGGTTTTGTATGTTTTTGGCAATTTCACACTGATACAACAAGAATGTAATGAGAATGGAGACTATACGACCCTTTCAACCTTGGAGGTTCTCCGTTCCAGGTCAAGTTTTGAAGCACACTAAAGGGACAGCATGCATTCTTGCTGCAGTCGTACACCCATCTCTACACAGAACACTTCAGTTGCCAGAGCCGTGAATCTGGCAACTTTAACAAGCAATGTATTAATTTTACTATAGATCCCAAGCTGTTCTTTCACATTTCACTTCCAACTGTGTCATGAATTATATTTAGTTATTGTGAAATAACATAGCATGAATACAACCGCCATTTTCTTGTATTTTTAGTTTGTATGGATAACAATGTGGAATTAAAAGAGTGAAAAACACAAAGGTATAAAATATTAAAGATTTAAATTGATGCTAGTTAAGGCAAGATAAAATTAAGGTCCCAATTTAAAATATCCCATAGTTTTGGAGCCCTAAATACTAGAAAATCCCTTCTAATTAGTGATTTTTTTTTAGACTTAGCATTACAGAAAAGATTAAATTGTATGCACTGATGTAGGGCACTCATGGTTAGAATATTTCTTTGTTCCCATCTATTAGCATCTTAGGTTCACAATCAAAAAGGTAAGATATGCAAGAGAATCAATCACATAAGTAATCCTATTGGCATATGTAACTATGAACACTTAAATCTTGAAAGTGGGTAGTCAAATTACATCCAGTAATGTACCAGGATTACTCTTCATACTGTTTATGAAATCATTTCTATCTTAGAAAAAGATGCTTCTCATACCCAAATATGCACATAAAAGTATATATTTATAATTATAAAAGAGCCTTGCTTATTTCAGAAATATGTCAAGATGATAGAATAATGCAAGTCAACCTTTATCCTCAAAAAGCGTTTATAATATTCAAATAAAGATTTCAAGATATTCTAATAGAAAAATCCAGTACCTTTCCAAATTTAATTCTCTCTAATGATAGCTAATAACTACTGCAACTCAATTAAAGAAAAGGACATACTATTTGAGTTTTGGGTTTTTTCTTTTCCGCCTCACCATGCTTCTTGTTCACCACCTCTTCCAGCTTTTTCTCATCCCAATTATCCATTGTATCTAGATATAAATAGTAAAAAAGTTGGTTTCACTTACATCTCAAATTATAACTAAAATACCAAACCTCACAATCAAACTGCTTTGGATTCTGCAGTTTAACTGCAGTAAAGGAAAAGCAATACTGTCAAGTTTAGGTTCTTAATTATGATTTTAATAAAGAGGATCTTCAAAGCCTCACATGCTTTTATTTATTTGTAAAAAGTACTTTAAAACTTCTTCTTTGAGAGCATTTAAAAGAATTTATACCTCTTCCTCCACATAAACTCATGTTTCCAAAAAAAGGGAAACATGGAACAGTAGGTGGGATGGTGCCCAGGAAGGAGGTAGGGGGAAGACAGCTCAAACAAACACATGAGCAGGAGAAGAGAGGCTGACAGATATAAGTCAAGGTAGGAAGTTCTTTATCATCTTTGGTGATACACAAGAAGCAGCCATTAAAGAAAAGAGGCTGTGAAGGGTTGGAACACTAACAAGAGCAATGAAACCATATGTGTGGTCCTGGTACACCACTTCAGTGTGTCAAAAGGTTAAAACATTACCCAGCAGGAATGGCATACAACATTGTGTTAGTGCATGACAACCATAAAAGAAAATTGACCTGTCTTAGTGTAGCTCTCTAACCCATGCTGAGCAAAAGTGCAAAGCCAAACAACACTCTATTTTTGACTGATGGGAAATGAAGCCACAGACAGAAGCTTCCCAAGCAACCTGAATTTAAAATACTGTTCAAACACATTAGGCTACTACTAATAGCATATGTGCAAAAAACATAAGTTGGAGTTCATTTGCTTTTTCTAAAGCCTGGGTATTTTAGAAGCAATTGGAAACTAAAAGGAGCCAATTCTATATGGCTTGCCACCTCTATATTGTAAATATTCCACACCACCAGAGTTTAAGGACTGCTGCCCTGTAGTGCATTGTCTTTATTATACTAATCCATCAAAATAGGGACTAGTAAAAATTCTCTTGCAGGTAAGAAGTTAAGTGATTTTTCTTTTTTAAGTCAGCTCAAGATTATTTGTATTAGCAACCACCTAGAAGTCCCAGCCGTAGGCCACAACCTGATTGTGCTACGCATTGTATAAACAGAACAAGAAGACTATTCCTGGTCCAAAGAGCTTGTGAACTTATTATTAGAACTTTGGCACCTGAAAAGTATGTTGGCAGTTATTTTCCAGAAGGAACATACCTTTTTCAAGATCTTCATCTCTTGCATCAATGTAAACACTGCGTTTTTCACACTTTCTCTCCAAAGACAAATCATGAGAAAACTTGCACTTATCTCCTTTAGTGCACTGTCCTTGCTTGAAGAAAGCACAAACTACTGATTTGGGATCTGCACCTGTGTCATATGAAATTTAGTATTTTAGTACGGTTTCCAGGCAAAACACTAAGTCGCATTTAAAATGATTTACCACATTTTTTTCAAAAAGCATTAAACGCAACATTTCAGTTTTTAAACACCAAACAGTAGAGCATAGAAAGTCAAAGTTAATTTAAAAAAAAACCTGGAAGTTATTCACAATACAATTACCATCACTAACTTCTCTCAGTCTGCTTCAATACCACTACCAAGCTGCTGTCTTTCATGTACGTATGCTTCCGTACCTACTTTGTTGTTAGGTTTGTTTTAAATGTCCAAATTTAAAGGCATTTTGATACTTAAGAAAATCTGGCATCAATGTGTGGCTTAAGTAATGCATGTGACCTACTCTTAGCTTATTACAATAGGTACTAATTCAAGAATCAAATTCACTTTAAAACTATCAATTGGGTTAATCAAGTTTCTTGTACTTAATTCCAATATTGATTCATAAGCCATGATATTTTCAGTGGCAACCAGCTAGCTCCAGTGCAACATAGTTAATGGAAATATCAAACATTTACACAGGCACTGAACCACTGCTATGGGATGTATTACTATAGCAATGAAACTATTAGGATTTAGTCTTAATGAGGCAGTGATGTTTATGGTTAGGGTGGGGTACTGAGTGTCAGGCAAAAAAAAAAAAAGTTTGATTTGGCCAATGATCTGATCTGACACCTATGGGCTTGTCTACATTATACAGGCTCTGCTGATAGTTACATTGGCACATTACATTATAGCTCTACTGGCAGATTCCCCTAGTCCAGGTGCAGTATATGCCAACAGAAGAAGTTCTTCCTGGTGGTATATTACCACCAGCTCCCCAAACAAAGTTAGCTATGCAAACAGAAGCACTCTTGTTGGCGTAGCTGTATGTACACTGGGGTTTTGGCTGGCATAGCTAGGTCAGATAAAGGGTGTGGTTTTTCTCACACCCATGACCGACACAGCTATGCTGAGAAAACTTTGTAGTATAGATCTAGCCTAAGACACAACAACCATGACTGTTTTCCCACTCTGTAAAATGGGGATAATGCTAATTTAAAGTGTTCCTTACTTACATAAATAAAATAATCAAATTGTTACACTTTTACAAAGAAATAGACACCACTGAACACTAAAGGGCAGCACACAGAAAATGAAAACTATATCCAAGGCCCCTGGAGCAGGGAGTCTACAACTGGCATGGAGCCTGTAAAACCAGTTCATTGCAGCCTCTGGCACAGGGACAGTTTCAGAGAAGGACAGTGTTAGAGTGAGTGTACTACACTCTAGTAATCTCCAGGGCAGAGAATTGGGGAACCGCAACTGGTTCTAACAGCCCTCCACCCCCAACTCTACTGTACCCAGTAAAAACTGGATGCAGCACAGAATCTGCTCCTGCAGCCTGCCAATGTTAATGAAGAAATCTCCATTGAAATCAGAGCAGATTTCCGTACTCAGATCAATGACATTATGACCTCACAATGGTTAGCATTAAAAGATCACATAATATAACCCTTCATATCCATTTTAGTTTTATTTGTTAACAGAATGGAATTTTTAAAATAAAAAAAAGTTACAACTGCTTGCTTATAGATAGGAAAACTGACATTTTAAATACTTTTTTTAATGTGAACTATATAAAATACTAACAGAATTAGCTACAAACTAAAATGTTACATTACTCTTAGTTTACCTTTACTAATTTTCTGGGCAGCAACTACAGGTTTGAAGAGTTCATTTAGTTCCTGTAATTCTTTCTTCTTATCATCCTTCTTTAATTTCTTGTCACCTTCAGCCTGAGCAGCCTATAATAATCCCAGATTTGAAGTGATTGGTAAAGGATATTTAGAACCGTGAAATTATTCACAATCTGTGCACTACAGCTTCAAAGATAACATATCATGCAATATTAATTATATGTCATATAGAACGACAGTCACTGATTTAGGAGATGTCAGCATTATTCTTTTCCTAATATTTCCTTGTATTAATGGCCAGAGTGCAATATCTAGCAAATGTTAGGAAGAGCTAAAATACATTTCAAACCAAAGAGAGGAAAGAAATTAACAGCTAACACTTTAAGATAAGATATACTAAGGGCTAAGATATACTAATATGATTGAAGGACCCTTTTCTATTTTTGTTCCACATTTATGGAATAGGAAATCAGGAAATAAGTGTCATTGCTGGCACAGGACAGCCATCTTCTAGCAGGATTCTAGCAAACATAAACTGTCACAGTAGAGGAATAACTGAATTAAAGACCCAGCGCCAACACTCAGCCCAGTTACTCTTGCCCAAAATCCACAAAGGTAGAGACTCTACTATTAAAACCCTAAAATGTATGTTTTCGTCTTTCCTTTTATGTGTATCCACAGCAGCCAGCCAGGAAGTCTGGCTTTGAAAGTGGTCTTATTCATCTACATCACCTAGCCAATATTTTATTTTATTGTGTGCAGTTCTTCAGCATTACAGTGTTCTGTTAATAACTGAT
This sequence comes from Chelonia mydas, assembly GCF_015237465.2. Classification (NCBI taxonomy): domain Eukaryota; kingdom Metazoa; phylum Chordata; order Testudines; family Cheloniidae; genus Chelonia; species Chelonia mydas. Next base: position 49,047,671 of record NC_051251.2, on the reverse strand, counting down.
GGTGTATATGGCAGGAAACCTTAGTTTCATTTGAACTGTGTGTGAGGAAGAGACAATGTATAAAGTAGAAAGGGAAAACTATTTCTATGACTACAAGGGAGACATTGTGAACCTGCCTCCCCCTTCTAGTAGTTTAAAAATCAAGCCTCATCATCATTAGTCACTGTTACTTAAGCTGGTAGGAAAAAAGACCTATACCCCAATACCTGGACCGGTGCAGAAGAACGAAGACATGGGAAAATAGCATGTACAATTAATTAGTTTTAATATGCCTGATTCTCCTCCCAAAGTTGTTAATGGGACTTTATACCTAATGGCCCAGTCAGAATTGAAGTCATTGGTAAACAGTCATTTGAAAGAGTCCTTCTCTCTTTTTCAATATATTGTCATTCAGGCTCTGCAGTCTGGATACTTCCAGGCAGGGGCCTAATTTGATGCAATGCAGAATTAAAAGCAGACTCCCCTCTTCCCTAAATGATGCACAAGATTTCTAACTTTCAAAATAGTTATAAAGGTAAATTGATCCTGGGCTAACAGTCAACCTAAAAAAGATGCTAAAGTATCTTTACAATTTTGATTTCTAATGACATTCAATCTAGAAAAGCCTATTTCAATCCTACTTTGCATCTGATGGATGAAATGGCACCTCCACACTTGTCAACTATAATAAAAACCAATATGTTTAGTGATTTACTCTTTGAAATTACACACACTTATTAGAGTACCTTTGTTACACCTCTAGGGTTAGAGCTGAAGTTGTTTCTTAGCTCGACAGCACTTCCATTTGTACCTCAAGACATGCCTGTCTTGAGGGTTATTCACAGAGGTATGGCCTTGGGAGGTACAGCACTGTATTAGGATTAGATGTTGAAAGTTCTCTTCCTGGACTTCTAGGTTTCCTGGCTGTTTGGGGAGAAAAGTTTCAACATCTAATCCTAATACAATGATGTACCTCGCAAGTCCGTAAGACATACAAGGATATACCTTGCCCAGTTTCCATTTTTTGTTGAGAGGAATTCTTCTCTTTTGCGCACAGCATTGTCAAAAAGCAGGAACTGAGCGAAATCATCAGAAGTCTGGTCAGTTTTACAACTGCTATTCAGTGGTAGGCAGCTGTGAAACTGAGACGAACCAAAAAAGAATTTCACAGGGCTCTACAGATGATCCTAGCTAGCTACCTACGCCTCATGCTGCAGAGAAAGACAAAAAACTCAAGGTGTCTGACAATCTGACCTGGGGAAAATTCCTTTCTGACCCCACGTATGGCAATCAGCTAGACCCTGGTCTTGTGAGTAAGACCCACCCAGACACCTGAGAAAAGAATTCTCAGTACCATCACATAGCAGCCTACCCTTCCATGCCGTGTCCCATCTCCGGCGGTGGCCTAAAACCACAGAAATCTCTGGCTGGAAGAGACCTCTATAGGTCAGGACCCTTCCCCTGAGGCAGGACCATACCTAGCAGGTGTTTGTCCAACCTGTCTTAAAAACCTTCCATTACCTCCCTATGAAGCCTATTCCAGTGCTTAACGATCCTTACAGTTAGAAAGTTTTTCCTAATATCTAACCTAAATCTCCCCTGCTACAGATTAAGCCCACTATTTCTTGTCCTACCTTCAGCAGACACGGAGAACAATTGATCAATATCCTCTTTATAACAATCCTTAACTTACTTGAAGTCTTATCAGGTCTTTTTTTCCTCAAGACTAAATATACCCAGGTTTTTGGTTTTTTTTTTTTTAAACTCTTCCTCATAGGTCAGTTTTTTAAAACCTATCATCATTTTTATTGCTCTCCTCTGAAATCTCCAGTTTGTCTACATTTCTCAAAGAGTGACGCCCCCAACTGGACACAAAACTCCACCTGAAGCCTCATCTGCAGCGAGTAGAGTGGGACAGTTACATTCTGTGCCTTACTTACAACACCCCTATTATTACATCCCAGAATGATATTAGCCTTCTTCACAATTGCACCACATTGTTGCCTCATATTCAATTTGTGATCCACTATTACTGCCACACATTTGCTACTTAACCTCCACTCCCTAGCCAGTATTACTGCCTAGCCACCTCTGATGTTTTAGCCCTTAGAATGGAATGGAGCGAAAAGACTGCCTTCCTGATCCGTATAGGTGAAAAAGAGCCACTCTGTTTCACTTTTGTTTATAATTAGGTGGTAGTTATTTACCTTCAGGTTTTCACACACTAGCGCAATAATACGTTTGGATTAAAAGCATTTCATAGGAATGTTTGCTAATCCTGTTACCACTGAAAAGCTTTTTAAATATGGAAACATCTTCACTAGTTGACAGGTTTTATTAAAAATGTACATTAAAAAAATTATAGATTTGGAACTATGTTATCCTTTAACTAGATAAACATTAACTTAACAATAATGACAAAGAGCATTAGTTTCTGACAATTAAATGGCTATTATTTTTAAAAAAAATTTAAACCAACTGAATAAATTAAAATTGTGCAAGCCAAAATACATTAGGGAAGTAATAAATCTTATCTCAACAACATCTCATTACAAGTCTATGAGAGACATTATGATTGATAAGAGATAATTACAAATTCAGTGCTTACCTGTCTTGGATTTTGTTGACCAAATTTAACTTGATGAGTCACAGCCTTGATAAACTTCTGCTGTTTTGCTCCTTTCTTATTCTTTAGACCAAATGTTTTGTCCTAAATTAGAAGAGATTTGTATAAGTGATGCTTCAGCTACTGGACAGTTCTATGAAAAGTTCAATTTAAGTTACAACAAAAATGTACTGTTCCTTTCAACTTATCAATATCATTCCCACCCTTGATTTCCCCAAAGCTACTTTGATCTGAGGAACAGAATGGGCAATATTTAGTCTTGCATTGGGCAAAGATTGAAGGTCTTATATCAAATTAAACACTAGCTCTTAAATTAAAATAGATTTTTTTCAGTTTAAACAAGCCATGTTATTTCTCAAAGGTAGCATACAGCATTCTGAAATTACAGTTAATTCTTTTTTAGTCAAGAAAGAGCAAGAAGAGTATTCAAAGATTTAATTAAAACAAATTAAAAAACCCTATGGCTGTAACTTCCAGTTCAGTAAGTGTTATTTAGTTTTTGAATGATGTAATCTGGTCATAACATCAATAATGAGGTAAAAGTCTATATTTAAATATAGAAGGCCTGCATGGAGACAGAATTAAAAGAATAAAAAAAACCATGATAAAATAAAAGATACCTCAACAAGGATTTGGTAAATTAAATAATCTATCCCAACAGGCAGTTATGATTGACTGAACCAATAACATGATGCAGCAGTAGTAAAATGAAGAGAATACAAGCTTACATTCTATCTGTTAAGCTCAGTTTACCATCCGAGTTGCGTGTCATTTTGAGACTCAGCTCCAAAACAACTCGTAATCCTTTATTTTCCCTTTGGAGATTTCTGTACTAACTGAAGTCAATTTTACAGATCTGTAAAACCTATAGGGCTTTTCATTTAAAAAGAGGTTAGCTTGCATTACTCACAACTTTAACTTTGACTTGTGGAACAATAGTATTCCCAAGTAAAATTCAACGGGTAACACAAAATAAAGAAAGACATTGTCTATTCCAGTGGTTCTCAACTCACGGGCCACTTACGGCCCAATCAGCACACGGCTGCGGCCCATGTGACATCCTCAGGGCCATACATGTTTATTATATATTTGTATTTATATATATAGTGTGTGTGTGTGGAGGCAGCCCACAGAACACATAGAAAGCTGCATATATGGCCCACAATGTTCACAAGATTGAGGAACACTGGTCTATTCTATTGAGAATGATAGAACAGAAAATAGACTAGAGGAGTACTTAAAACACAATACTTTCTGGGACCACCAGTTTCAAGTTTTGGGCCGCAGAAAAAGGCTTCCCAGTTAAATGCACTAAGCTATGGGAAAGACAGAAACTGCGTATATGACCTTAAAATGGACTTAGAGGTTCTGCTTATTTTTTTTGGTGAAAGCCATTCCATGGCATTTTTGTAAGAGCAACAGTTGCCCTAGGGTGTCCAACCAAAAGCGTCTCCCCGTTACTGCTGCTTTCTGTTATGGCAAGGTGTGCTTGTCACTTGCCTCCCCCAGAGGTGCTGAACCAAAGGGTCCTCCAAATTAAATCAATGTCTTCAAATTATCTGAATATTTGTGCACCAAAATTTTGTAGGACAGCAAAATATCCATGTAATCCTTTCTTGTCCTGCATTCTTTTAACAGTTTTCCTTTCCATTGCTGTAGTTCCTCTCCCCACCCATCTTCCTCATGTGCCAATGTAAGACACCATTAAAGTAGTATTTTACAAAGTTTCACACTATAACAGCGTCTGTTGAAGAAAAGGCACCTGCTTTCTGTGTGTTCAATCCAAAAAGTTGCTGAGTATCCCCCATTCCATGGAAAAAAGTGTCTGCTCACACTCCTTTGCAGCAATTTTTCTCCCTACATTTTCAGTTTGTTTATGGAGGGAAGAGCTTCTATCTCAGTTCCATTCAAATTTTATATAAAACCTGACAACTTCCTTTACACTTCTATCTGCAACAGTGTATTTTTCTGTGACAGCAACGTCTATTTAAAGCCTATCTTTGGCTTTGATTTAATTCTATTTATTAGAAGCAGAAAAATATTTTATTGCTAGTCACCGAAATAAAAAAAAAAAAAGTCACCCAATGATAACATCTTGGTTAACACAATTTGGGAAATGTTAATAAAGAAAAACACCTATCAAAATAACCAAAATTTAAGTAAATTAGAAATTGGTTACTTTTTATTGAAACCACTAAAAAATAGTTCCAGCACTCAAGCTCACAAAGTTTTACATACTAATTAACCATCAATAATAATAATGGATTGGTGAGTTTTTGGTGTATATTTCTAATAATTTGTTGCTTTGCAATGAATGTATAGCTTTTAAATACAACAAACATAAGGCCTGGTCTACACTATAAAGTTAGGTTGACGTAAAGCAGCTTATGTTGACCTAACTCTGTAAGCGTCTACACTAAAATGTCACTCCCACTGATGTAAGTCACCCACTATGTTGACGTAGGCCATGTCTACCCTAGCACTTATGTTGGCAAAACTTTTATCATTCAGGGTGTAAAAAAAACAAACACAGCCCTGAGCATCGTGTGCACAACGCTATGCCAGTGGGAGACGCTCTCCTGCAAACATAAAACCAGCTCAACGAGCGGTGGTAGCTATTATGTTCTCTCCTGTTGGCATAATGCGACTACCCAAGCGCTCTTGCAGCGGTACAGCTGTGCCACTGTAAGCTTGTAAGTGTAGACACTGCGTTACTTACATCATCTGTTGGCTGTCAGCCCCACAAGGGCCTGACAGCTAGGACCTCGCAGTGGTGGGGCTCCAGCTGTCAGCCCTGCAGTGAGGGGCTCCAGTTGTCAGTGCCCCTCAATGCCCCAGAGAATTAAGTCAGTGGAAGTGCTCCTGGTGAGGACCCACACAGCTGACAGAAGGAACACAGTATGGATGTCGACTTAATTTTGTAGTATAGACATGCCCTAACTTATGAAAAAAGACTGATTCACATGTGGCATTATTGCCTCATTTTATATAATGAATGTCCCTTAAATACACCATTACTTTACATGTACTATCATGTTTGTGATCTCATTTGAAATGTCAAAGATAACTTATCTGTTTTTTCAACTACAAAATAAGAGTCTTTGTGGACTAGAACTCTCCTATAACAGAGTTCAGCCAGAACATTACTAATTCAGCAACCAGCACTCCAAGATAATCATTACAATCTAAAGCAGTTTAAGGAGTGTAATAAAAAAGAACAATTGTGTGAAGGTAGTTTGTAGCATTATATTTAAAAGGAAAATTGTTAAGGTAGGTAGATCCCAAATCTAACGTACCCGACCCATCTCCAGTCAGTTTGCTTAGATATTTAATTCTCTACTTATGCTCTTTCCTCTCCCCCAAAAAGTCATATTTTCAGCATTTCAGAAGATATTCACTCACAAGGAAGCCCAATGACAAATTAACCTGTATAATGTTACAAGTTTTATTAAATAAAATTATAAACACTGAAATTTCTTAACAGTCAAGAATAGCTTTATGAATGACAGACATTGTTAGAGGACCAAGAGAGCACAAAATGTTACTACCTAATAATCTTTAATTTATTCAGCCTAGATTTGCGAAATAAGTACTTACCTCCTGGCTATTACATCAATTGACATTATGCCCTGCCACAAGAGACGATAGGCCAAGTTTTGCATTGAGATCCACGTACAGAGTGATTTGATTTGACTGGCATTGCAGACATACATCTGAAAGAGCTGAGCCCTGAAAGCTTTCTAACACCTGTGCTCTAATGTGTCAGAATAAAAACTTTGACCAATCCATCTTCAGGCTGAAAATAACGGACCCTGGTCTATTTACGGGATCCAATGAAAAGAGTAGTTAAAGGGCCACGGACAAACAAGGACGCGTTAGCAGATGCGGCTGGTGCCTTGGAAGAGGAAGGGCGGCAGAGTCCCCTCAGAGACGCCTCCATAGCCGATGGCAGCATCTTCTACACTTTTGTTTTTAAGCTTGTTGATTTAAAAACATGTTTCAACCGAAGTGGCCGCACGGTAGCCATTTCTCCGGGGGGAGGAGAGGAAAGAGCGAGACCAGCTCCGTTTCTACGGCAAGCTAAGGTTGATGGTTTAAGGCTCCCCCAGACGGCGAGGGGTCAAGAAAGGGCCCGGGAAGGGCGAGGGGAAGGACAAGCAGGTGGCGGGGAAGAAGAGAGGGGGAAGGAGGAGGGTGATGGGGCCGGATCGGGGCCGAGGAGCAGGGACGGGGACTACGGGGTGCGGTGGGCAGCAGGGGCCGGCGGAATACGGAGGCGACGCGGGGACACACCGGAGGCGTGACGTGGGAGAGACGGTTATGGACTCCCTGTTCCCCCTTCCTAAGCTACGGCTCCGCTCTCCCCATCCCATCGAGCCTGTGAGGCGGCTCCGAGGGCCTGGCCACCCCGGCTCCTGCCGCCGCCGCCTCCCGGGCCCCCCTCCTCACCTCGATGATCTTCTCCTTCTTTTTCTGGTCCGCCTTCTTATTGGGCCCCGCCGCAGGTGGCGGTTTCTTGGGGGGCATCTCGGGAAGGGGGGGCAAGCCCCTGTCCGCGCTCGCTCGGGTCCTCTCAGCACCGCGGCCGGAAAGCGCGCGGGGACCGACGGGCCGTAGCGCAAAGCCAAGCAATGAAAAAGCAAAGGAAGGATTCCGTTTACGACAGGCCGTCAACGACCGCTGCCCCGAGGCGCTCTGCGGAAGCGGTTGCGCGCGCAATCTGAGGTGGGGAAGAGCGTACAAAGATACGTCCCACAAGCGAAAAATCCCAAGGACGCCGGAATCACGTGACTGGGGTGAGGCGAGGTTGCCCTGGCCGGCTCCCTCCCCCGCTACTGTGGGAACTGTCAGTGGTCACGCGGGGCGGGACTGAGCCTCGCGCTCTCAGCCGCGGTCCCGTGGCAGAAGGAGCAGGTTCCCTGCGCCCCGCCCTTCCCAGCTAGTGCGGCCGCCGTTGGGCCGCGAGCCGCTCGGGGCCTCCCCGTTCCGCCGGCGCTCCTCGGCCGAGCCCTTACGGCGGGTCGGGGACGTGCCTGCGCCGCCCTCCCTTCCGGCCTCGTGCTGACTGGCCCGGGCGCTGGCGTCTTGCGAGGGCGCTGGTGTGGAGCTGCCGCCAGCCCAAACCGGCCTGGCCTGGGAGCCCAGGTGTGTGACCTGTAACACGGCGGGGCAGGACTCCGGCCCACGGTGCTATTCCGGCGACGTATGACCCCCTCCCCGCGCCTTCCCCCTCCGTCAGTAATATGCGTTTTCCCTACTCAGCTGCCTAAATGTACAGTGATTTACAGCAAATTCAGCTGTCCGGTGAAGTACCTAACGCCTCTCCCCGAAGCCAGCCCCGCTGGTGCTTTTGGAAGAAGTGCATATTAAGGAGAGAGGTGGACAGAGGGTCCCATTTGTGAGGGGATGTAGGGAAAAGAGGATGGAGACCTGACTGGGGGGCTGGGAGACAAAGCAGCAGTGAGGCATCTGGCCTGGATTGGCTGGGGAATGAAGGGTGATAATAAATTTAAGTGTGGCAGTTTTGCAACAGAAAAGCTTCAAAACAGACTCCAAAGAGAAACTGCTGAGCTTGAATTAATATGCAAACTAGATACTATTAACTTGGGTTTGAACAGAGACTGGGAGTGGCTGGGTCATTACACATATTGAATCTATTTCCCTATGTTAAGTATCCTCACACCCTCTTGTCAACTGTCTAAATGGGCCATGTTGATTATCACTAAAGGTTTTTTTTCTCCTTCTGATAATAGCTCATCTTAAATAATTAGCCTCTTACAGTTTGTATGGCAATTTCCACCTTCCCTGTATGTGTATATATATCTTCTTACTGTATGTTCCATTCTGTGCATTCTCTGCAGCCCACGAAAGCTTATGCTCAAATAAATTTGTTAGTCTCTAAGGTGCCACAAGTACTTCTGTTCTTTTTGCAGATACAGACGAACACGGCTCTACTCTAAAACAGATCTAGGTAGTTCTGAACGTGGGCAAAGAGCTTAAGTTTGATATAGAGGGGCATGGGAGCCCAGCCAGGGATTTGGAGTGGGGCTGTACATGATCAGGCTAAAGCAAATGCTTTTTCTGGTACTATTTTGGATCGTTTCAAGGGGCATGGGCAAAATTGTGGGAGGCTAAAGAGAAAAATGTAGCAATCAAAGTGGGAAGTAGAATAATAGAACTGGACCTCGAGAGGTCATCTAGTCCAGTCTCCAGCACTCGTGGCAGGACTAAGTATTATGAGACCATTCCTGATAGGCAAAAAGAAAAGGAGTACTTGTGGCACCTTAGAGACTAACCAGTTTATTTGAGCATGAGCTTTCGTGAGCTACAGCTCACTTCATCGGATGCATAGCATATCGTGGAAACTGCAGAAGACCAGATAGGCGTTTGTCTAACCTGCTCTTAAAAATACCAGTGATGGAAATTACACAACCTGCCTAGGCAATTTATTCTAGTGCTTAACAAAATAGTCAGCATCTGGGCAAAAGGTTTTGTAGTGGAAATAAAGAGCTTCAGTGGAGTTACATGAGGGGTGAATATGGCCCATTTACTTGCATTTTAACTAACTTGATTCTGTAATAATGATTGTATGTGTATATATAAGTTGTTTTGGTCCTTTTAACAATTACTTCCATTAATTTACCATGAAAGGGGCAACCAGGGCCAAAGGGGGAGAGAATTTCAAAGGCACAAATGCAGTTAGGCACCTAACCCCAATGTTACCATTATGTGATATTATCTCAATTCTCACATAATTGATGTTTTTAAAGCCTGAGCTCTTAAAGTAAATATTAGGGTTGCATTTTTTTACTAGCTCTAATACAGACTTCCTCTGTAACCTTAACCAAAGTCACTTAATTTTACTATGCTTTAATTCCCTCATGAGTACAATGGATATAATAAAACGTAATGTGAGTATTTCTTAATTATTAATTGTATTTCCTGGTTATATCAGAAACTAGAAGTACATGTGCTAAAATATCAAACCAATTAAAGAGGCTGGCTTGACCAAAAGCAAAACGTAATGGCAATCGGGAGCCTGCTCTCAGAAGATTTCCAGCGTATACAGATTTGCAAGTATGGGAGGTTCTAATAGTTCTGATAAAGGTCCACATTGTGGAGGATGCTTTCCTAAACAAAACTAAATTTCAAATCTTTTGAGATTTGCCTTATGACTTGCACTTGCTTCCAGACTCATTTGAGTATAGTTGTCGTCATCTGCATAATTGGAAAGGTTACCAATTTAAGACTAATTTACTTTTACAGATGATATGACAATACTGATTTTATATAATGGAAATCACTTGCTTAAATTACTAAAAAAGCTAGGTTGTACTGTGAGCCAAATCTGTTGGGTAACATTCAGTATGACACCTCTGAGAAATCAAAAACATGAAACTTTTCTATTTAGATTCCAAAATGAGCAGAACAGGAGCAGCAAGGTAATTCATATGCAAATGTGGTAATTGCTTGGATACAAAAGTTCAATTTTGCTATGAAATTTTCAATGTTGGTTTTTTTTTAAGTTGGAGAATCCATAGGAAATGAGTCAGTTTGTGTTGAGAATAAAAGTGATGACTATCTCAGGGTAAGAAACTATTACTGCTTAAGGAATCCTTGCCTTATATAATAAAATTTAAATTTAATTTAGTGCTCATGAAAGTGACTGAAGACAATGGAAGGCCTCAAATTTATGTGCAGAGTAGGTACAGCTCCAGCAATAACCATCCATGCTATCCCCACCACTGTGTCTGATTGTCTTCTTGCAATAGGTTTAGAATAGTACAGTTCCACTGATTTTAGAGTAGTTATTTCTATTTTAGATTGGTTTATGTAAGGGGGTATTAGTCCAATTGTATTCCAACCATTTATGGGATGAGTGTTTTAGATACTCTTTGCTAATACTGCCAACAAACATGTCGGTTACTGCCATTTATTATGGTAGTTTTGTTATTTGGAATTTTGATCAATTTGCACTCACGCATATAGCATCTTTCAGTGCTCTGTGTTCTCACAATACTCATGTGAGCGTTAAGTATGAATATCTGCATTTTACAGGTAAAGGTCTAGAGCATCCCCTTTCAAGGAATAACCTTCAGGAGGTAGGCTGGGGGAGGAGTATCTTCTCATACTGCTCTCCGCTCAGCTAATGTTGTTCTCTCAATACATACTGGAGCTTCCTCTGATGGCCCACTGATGTTACTTCCTGAAAATCACTTTGATGTAATAGTGATAGATATCCAGTAGCTTGCTTCAAGCATCTGAAGTCCAGAAAGTGTACTCTGACTGGGGGTTGCTTCTTCAGAAGAAACTGGGATTCCATTACGGCTTATAGATACAGCCATAATGGTGGTGTTTCTGGAGAGCAGCAAGATGTAGCTGGGTTTTCCTTTGTTCTTTAACTGTCAAATCAGGATGCTGGTTCACCAAATGGCTGAAGAATATAGGCTATGAGTACATAAGCACTGGGGAACAGGGAGAGAGATACATCAGCAATCAACTCATGTCTGGGAAATACTGATGCCAGTGGGCAAAATCAACCCCACAAATGTCAGAGCCCTCAAAAAGATGCTCTTGCCCCTGGCAAGAAGGGAGGAAGCAGCATGAGATCTGAAAATGCTGCACCTGGAGAGAATGCAAAAAGAAAAACTAACAGGAAGAGTGGGTGAGAGAGAATCGGGAGCTAAGCATGTACCCACAAGAAATAGCAGGGAAGAAACACAAAAGGAAAGACTGCGATTAAAATGACCTGACAATGCAGCTGAGGAGGATATTGATATCCTGATTTCTGCTATGTTGGCAGCTACCAGAGAAGTTCAATGCCAGAGAAGCTGCCTGTCCCCCAGATGTCTCCATTCTCTACTTTCACCTTCAGTGGGATTTGTTTGATGATGAAGAATGGGCACAGCTATCCATCAAGACATTAGTCTCCAAGTCCTATAGCTTTAGTTGCTTTTTGTGAGGTTCTAGATAGCCAGAGTGGATAAAAAACCCCCTCCAGACTCTCAATCATATATCCTTTCATTCATCTACTCATTGCCTAGAGGGAGGAGAATTAATTCACAATAGAGATTTTTCTGGCGGAAAAAGAGACCATATTGAGGAGAAAAAAACAAGACTACACAAAGTAAGCCGAATACTCCATTGAAAAATGTCATCTACTATTTAGTTATATATAATCTTGTTTCAGATTTATTTTGGTTAATAAAATTTAAACTTAGAGCTGTTGAGTATGTACAGTACCATAGTTAGCAACTTAAGTTTCCAATAGACTCATGGAGAACATACTGTGGGTAAAACTGATTGATCAAAATTTCTTAACTCCTGAGTCAGCAGAACACTTAAGAATGTTAGTAATCCCACTGACTTTGGTAAGGCTCATTTGCTTAAAGTTAAGCAAATGTGTAAGTGCATTGTTGAATTGGGACTTTAACCTATATATATTATTTGCATTATATTCACCCTTATATAGCTTGGGACGCTACATTACATAGATACAATGATTTTTCTAATGTATGCCTGCACTAATAACACAATCTCCAAAAATAAAGCTGTAATCTCTGCCTTCAAAACCCAGCAAAGAACTTAATCAATGACTGGATAGTAATACAGGTTAAAAAAACCTTATCTTCCTCATGGTCCAGTGTGGTATAAGGATAACAGAACAAGTCCTCTGATGTGCTCTTGATGTAATTTGTGTTAGATATCTAACCAAAGAAGCAACCCCCTGCCCCACCACCAAAAAAAAAAAAAAAAAAAATGCTTCCATTGAATACTACTAACCTCATCCGGATCCTCCAAAACACTTAAACACTCCCTTCTAACAATTGATCCACTTAACAATATTTACTTACTCTAAACATTGATTAGTAAACCAAGCAAAACTTAGCTTCCTCTCCAATAATATAACCAACAAATTCATACTTTGTCTATCAGGCAACATATGCCTGCTGTATATTTTGATTTTTTTTATTTTCAGTGCTGTAGGAACAAAACCTGGATGGAATCACTAAACAGACATGCCGCCAGTTATACAACAAAATTGGTTTGTAGTAAAAGAAAACAGGTTACTAAACAACGTGTAACCAAACAAAAAATATTTTGAATTAAGATAGACTTCTCTTGAGAAGAAAACCAGCTGCCATGCTGCAGTCAGAGATGAATTTTCCAGATGTTAATCTTTTTCCCACGTAGTGTTGGCAGTTTTCCAACAATACTGATTTTTCACCTCTCTCAGGAAAACCTATGTTAATAAATATACATGACAATTTAAATCCATGCTCTGTCTGAGTGGTCTTTTAGGAATTATAGCCATATTAAAAAAAAATGTACAAAGAGTGAGGGTTGCTACCACACTCATTCTGAAACTCAGAACCACCTTTTGCCCCCCTCCTAAACTCCCAGCCTTCCCCAGACCCCACAGTTTTCTACTGCCCCCTCCTTTCCAGAGCTCCATGGCTCTTGCCTTACACCCCTGAAGCTCCACCTTCATCCAAGGCTCTCAGCCTCCTGCTGCCTGCCCTGTACCCTTCCCCTGTCCCATGGCTTCTTGCTACCCACTCCCAACACTTGCCCTGATCCTTCTACTCTTGCCCCCATCCTCTCCTGAACAGCTGCTCACATCCTGCTTTCTCACTCTCCTTCAAGCTCCACATCCTCTTGCCACCCTTCCCTGAATACCAGAGCCTCTCATCCCTCTCTCCAGCCACCCATTGTTGCCTACAAATCCCTCATTCTCTCCTCAATATCCCCCGAACTCTATCCACACGCTGCTCTCTTCCCACACACTTCCGTCTCACCCATATCCCACACTGACTTCACTGGAAGCCTTTCCATTGACTTAAATAGGCTCTGGGCCTTAGAAGTGTCACTTTTGTTTCAGACTGAGCAGATCAGAGGTGGGCAAACTATGGCCCATGGGCCACATCCAGCCCACGGGACTGTCTTGCCTGACCCTTGAGCTCCTGGCCCAGGAGGCTCGCCCCCAGCCCCTCCCCAGCAATGCTCTGGGCAGCGGAGCAACGAGCTCCTGGGGCAGCACAGCTGCAGAGCCTGGCCTGACCCAGTGCTCTGTGCTGCGCAGCTGCCTGTCCTGGTGCAGCCGAGCTGCCAGCCACTAGTGCTCCTGGCAGTGTGGTCAGGGAGCAGGGGGGTTGCATAGAGGGAAGAGGAGTTTGGGGGTGGTGGTCAGGGAAGTCAGAGGGTGGGGAACAGGGTGGTTGAATGGGGGCGGGGGTCCCAGGAGGACAGTCAGGAAGGAAGGGGGGGGTTGGTTGGGGTGGCCAGGGGTAGGGGTAGGGGTTCTGGGGACAGGGAGAAGGGGTGGTTGGATGTGGCAGGGGTCCCAGAGGGCCGTCAAGAAGGAGGGGGGGTTGGATGGGGCGGCAGAGGGCAGTCAGGGGCAGGGGGTCCAGGGGCGGTTAAGGAGATGGGGGGGGGGTGTTGGATGGGGCAGGGGTCCCAGGGGGGCAGTTAGGAAGGAGAGCGGGGGAGTTGGATGGGGCGGTGGGGGGGCAGTTGGGGCGGGGGGTCTGGAGGCGGTCAGGGAACAGAGTGGGGGCTGGATGTGGCAGGATTCCCCCGGGGGGCTGGATGTGGCAGGATTCCCCCGGGGGGCTGTCGGGGGTGAGAAGCCGGGGAGGGAGGGCGGGTTGGATAGGGGTCTGGGGCAGAGCCATGCCTGGCTGTTTGGGGAGGCACAGCCTCCCCAACTGGCCCTCCATACAATTTCAGAATCCCGATGTGGCCCTCAGGCCAAAAAGTTTGCCCGCCCCTGGAGTAGATCATGCTCTGGTATAGCTTACATAAGCAATAGTAATACCTTTTTGGTACCTCAAAAAGCTATTAGAAAGTCAACCCTTATGTGTTACTGAATATTTTTAAGTCAATGCTCATGAAAACTAGGGTTATTCCATTGGCAAACATTCCTCTCAAACTTTCCCCTTCACATTTGAACTTAAATTTATAAAACAGTTGTTAAAAATCCTCAGGTTTTAGAATGGAAGAAAAAGTGTTTTACTTAAAATGAAGACTAAGAATTTATCTGACTGAATGTCTCTTGCATTTTCTTTATACAGTACAACTGAATTGAATCTGAAGTATTACTGAATACATTACATTGTTTTTACTTAAATAGCTACACACCTGCAGCTCAGTTGAAATGGTGTGACATAGAGTGATCAAAGCGAAATAAAATAATGAATGAAAGGAAACATTCATTTCTGGTAATAGATGGTTTGACAGTACGGTCTTAAACTACCTCACATCAAAACCAGCCATAAAAATATGCTGGCTTTTAAGCTGTAGCATGACAATTAGATTCCAGCATGCCACAAGCCAGGACATAACATGTCAGTCTCTTCATTCCATGTCACAAAATTCTTCAACCTCGTCTCAGATTTAGTATCAGTTATTTCCATTCTGTTGTTTTCTCACAGTGATCTGAAAGTTAGTGAAAATGAGAAATATCAATATTTTGTCATGTTAAAAGCCTGCATTTCTAGACTAATGTAGTCATTGATTTCAGTACTCATGTCCTCCAGAGCAGTGGTTCTCAACCCGGGATATGCATACTGCTGTGGGTATGGGGAGGTCTTCCAGGGGGCACAGAAACTCATCTAGATATTTGCCTAGTTTTAGAACAGGCTACATAAAAAGCACTAGAGAAGTCACTACAAACTAAAATTTCATACAATGACTTGTTTATACTACACTATACACTGAAATGTGAGTACAGTATTTATATTCCAATTGATTTATTTTATAATTATATGGTAAAAATGAGAAAGTAGGCAATTTTTCAGCAATAGTGTGCTGTGACACTTTTGCATTTTTATGTCTGATTTTGTAAGCAAATAGTTTTAACGTGAGGTGAAACTTGGGGTATGCAAGACAAATCAGACTACTGAAAAGGGAACAGTAGTCTGGTAAGAGCGAGAGCCACTGCTCCAGAAAGTGGCATGTATTCATATGGTGTCCCTGAATGATGAATTTGCATTTAGATCTCTTGTTTAGCTGAAAAATATGTATAAAGCCCAAGTACTCCTATGAAGCTTGAAAACAAGATAGAACAGTAATTTAGACTTGCTAAACCTCAATCCTGAAGTCTTTACAAAGGCAGGACTACAGTTACTTTCCATGAGCATCACTTGCCAGCAGACTGTAGATTCAGGCCCTGAACTGGCTCTACAGAGAACCTCACTTCATATAGTAGCACACTATTTGCCTTGTCCTCTCTTCATGTATTTGTTTTCTCCCCATCTCCTGATATGCATAAATTGTCAGCACTTTGTGTACAGGGCCCAGTGCAATACAGCCTTGAATTCTATTTGGAGCTTCTAGGTGCTACCACTATACAAATAATGTAATTAGCTTAAAATGCCTGGTTTCTTTTAACCAAAGTCACCAACTATTGAGGCTAGCGAACACCAAAGTGAAGGGCAAAATATTGTCAGATTGTAAAAGCACAGGTGAATTTACTTAACTAATAGGGTAACTTTTACAAAAGCTTCTGAAGACCACACTGTGATCTTGAACTGCACATGGAACTCCCGTTGATAGCAGTAGTAGGTCAACTGGGGATCTGAGCAGTATCACAATACGTGCCTTGCAATATAGATGTGAGAAGAGAACTTTGGCCTTAAATATTCCAGTTATCAGAGCAGATCTCAAATAGAGGGCAAGCTAAATTTTATTTAGCAAGAGACAGTCTTGTACACTAAAAGAAATAAAAATTGACAAAGCTTCTTGTCTATACATTCATTTTGCATTTATTTCTAGGCACTGTAATCCCAGAAAAATATAGACAAATATGGGGAAATTCAGAGAAAATGAAGAGTGATCGGGAAGGAATGACTAAAAGAGAAAATACGAATAGCATGGTGAAGTGATGTCTAAAAGTAGATTGGATAGCCATCTTCAAGGTATAATGGCGGTTATGGATGCCCGGTGTCTAGTAGACTCTGGTCTGAAAATATAGACATGTATCAGCCAAGACTCATTGGGTTCATTTTAGTTATACCATACACTCCAAACATGAAGAGTAATCATTCCATACTCAGGGGCTGAGGACTTTGTTTGGGACAGTAAACTTCCATGCACATGCCTCAACTATCTTTTATATCCTTTGCCATTTCCATTTTATCCCTTGCCTGTTCCAGTTCTCTGGACTGTGGATTTACAACTAAAAGGAGTGTCTTGAACTATGGACTGAGGACCTTTCAATCTTTTGGAAGTTACCAGAGAGACTTTTACAAGCCAGCAGTCTATTCCATCACTGCTACGAACCTGATATAAGGACTTTTCAAACATTTGCATGTATATGATCTATTAACCATTTATACCTCTCTTTTCTTAATAAATCTTTAGTTTACTAAGGATTGGTTGACAGCATGATATTTGAGTAAGATGTGACCTGCGAGTAGGTGTGCCTCATCCTTTGGGATTAGTAGAATCTCTCAGATGGTTAATTGGGTTTCAGTAACCTCTCACTATATTAGACCTGAAACCCAATTAACCATCTGAGAGATTCTACTAATCCCAAAGGATGAGGCACACCTACTCGCAGGTCACATCTTACTCAAATATCATGCTGTCAACCAATCCTTAGATCATATACATGCAAATGTTTGAAAAGTCCTTATATCAGGTTCGTAGCAGTGATGGAATAGACTGCTGGCTTGTAAGGAATCAGATCATTGAGAGTTTTGAAAATAATGCAGTAAATAAACAATGTTATTCCATGTATGTTTTATGCATTCAAGAAAGGAATAGCTGATTCATGGTGATATGTTTATATACACAAAAGCAAAGGGAAGGAGCAAAGAGCAGATCCTGGGCCTTATCTAAAGCCCACTGAAATCAATGGGAGTTTTTCTATCAATAGGCTTTGGATCAGGCTTCTATGTATGAAAGAATATGGTCTTTTGCACTTCCTTTATATAGTCTATTTCTAAACAATGTTATTTATATATATATAAATAACATTGTTTAGAAATAGACTAAATGAATGATAAGACTCAGGTTCAAAAGCAATCCTGTTTAGGGAGGCATAAATTGAAATATAAATCAGTTGTGAATGATGAAAAACCCCAGAGCATAGTTCCTGAGAGTATCTTATTAAATCAAGAGGAATCAAAATCAAATTTAAACTGGCTATTTTGCTTTTACAGTCTAAGAAACTTGTTGTACAGGACAACAATTTTAACTTCAGGAGAATGTTTCAGGCCTGGTTACTTGCTAGGAACAGCAACAGCCACAAAGTGTCACTGTTCTGCTATGCTCAAAAATGAAATCCTGCATAAAACTGCAAATTCAGTTCTGTTACAGTTTGTGGGGACAGATTCTCTCTATTATACTGGTGCACACATGCAGTCAGTGGGATTGTACCATTGTAGCTAAGGAACTCTTAGTTTCAGGTGAGTTATGTGATTGTTCTCAGAATATTGTCTTTTGCCTTACCCAGTAATTCAGTATCTCATTGAAAAGTTTGTTGTGTCTCCTATCTATTGTCCTAGCTCGCTCAGAGCTAGGACTTTTCTATAGAGTCTTTGAACTCTACAGAATTCTTTACAGAAATATATCCATGCTATAATTCTATAGGATATGTTTAAAATTCAAAGGCAGGATATCATTCTCTAGTAAATTCTACAGGTTCTTAGAATAATTTTTCTAGAGCCCTGTTACATTTCTATAAACCTTATTTTTCATCACTGCTAAATACAATAGGACTTTCTCATTTGGGGCACCATACAGAATCAGCTCATCAAGGAACAGGAACATATTTTCCAGGGGCCGACTTACTATATGCACTGAGTCTTGCAACTCAGCTCATCACCATGACCATTCTGAGGCATGTTATGTTTCTGATGCCTTGGCATTGGGATCATTGTCATCAACTACTTTACTATTGGATTCTCCAATATCTTTGTATTGGGCTATGATGGGGTGAGCCCTACAAGAGCTGTGTTGGGTTGGGTGGGCCCGATCAGTTAATTAGGCTTCAAATAGGAGAGCTTTAGGCCAGAGGTAGCTGGTTGGAGAGAGGCTCACCTGTGCAGGAGCAGGTGGGGTCTACAAAGCCAGGTAGCAGGGTACAGACTGGGTGGCTGCTGAGAAAGGGCAGTCACTCCCTGGGAAGATGGAGGAGTGTTTGGGGGCTGCTGGTAAAGGCTGCAGGAAGTCGGGCAGCAGTCGCTCCCTGGGGACAGGGTGGTGGGTTCTTGGAGCTGGTACACCCAGAGAGAGAAGGGGAACCAGAGAGTAGGAAGCAGTCCAGGGAAGGAGTAGTGAGGGCAGAGGGAGAGGAAACTCAGAACTGCTGAGCTAAGGGTCCCTGAACTGGAACCCGGAGTAGAGGATGGGTGTGGGTTCCCCTACCAGCCACTGAGGACAAAGCATAGACCTGAGGCAGTGAATGGGAAGACTACCAAGACTGCTGATGGACTGTACCCTGGACAGGGGAATGCTGAGTGGCATAGCCAGAGGGTTAAGTCATGAAGGAGATGCTGAGGGTCCTGGAGCAAGAGAGGAGCTGCAGACCAGAGATAGAAAGACAGAGTGATGGCGTGTAAACTGCAGAAGGGGGCATCTACCTTAGTTATTCCACAGCGTGACCAGGAGGAGGTGCCAGTGCAGGGGTGAGTGGAGCACCCCATGACATTGGCATAGATGATCCTGTGCAGGGCTTCTCTGTGTCAGGTGGTCCATCCTTGGGGATGGCTACAAGTATTTGATGTCTTGACACTGGCTGCTTTGGTGTTAGATGCATAGAGGTGATGGTCACATGTGTGAATGCCACTGTCTCATTGTTAGGTATGCTGTTATTGGATTCCTGGGTGCTAGGAAGTCAGGACTGTCAGCTGTTTGTGCACCATCTGTTCTTTTACTCCAAGTGACAGTCTCCTGATCATGGAGTCTTTGTGTCCCCTCTTAGGATACAGGCCTCTCCTACTTCTTTTTCTCATGTCTTGTCTGTACTATACCTAGGTAAGATCGGTCCTCTGATCTGCAGGCTTTCTAAGTCAGCCTCATTGGCATTTGGGAACCTGAAGTCAGCCCAGGACCTTGTCTCTCAGGGCTCTAGTCACTCCATCTTCTGCAATGTTGCGCCTGAATCTTGGTTCACTTCTGATTCATGAGTTCCTCTAAAGTCCTTATCCCTATGGACTTTGCTGCTCTTGGATGAAGTGCGCTTAGATGAGTGGGATCCAAAAGACTACAAAAGGCTTTCAAGCAACTATCTGAATTGGACTCACAATTTCTGAAATTAAATAAATAGTTTCTGTCTGTAAACAGATAATACTACGGATAATATTAAGCGTAATTCACTTTCCCACCCAGAGATTGCAGAGTTTGATCTGTTTAGACATACATTCTTGTTATGAGCTTGCAATGATTCTTCTACTACTACAATAAGATGTTAGCATATTCTAGAAAGTCGGAAGGCGCTTCTACTGTATGTCTCACAAATCAACTGCCGATCCATCAATCGCCGCGTGTTGATCCCCTGGTAAGTGTAGACAAATCCTTAGTTTCATCACTGTAAAATGGGAATAATAGTACCTCACTGCCTGATCGGTGTTGTGAGGCTCAATTCATTGCGATGAACTTTGAGATCCATGGGCAAGGTGCTATAGAAGTTCAAAGTTATTATGAAAAATGATATGTCAATCTCAAAAGGCTCAGAGTTCATGTTTGGTTTAGATAACTAACCCAAGACATGACAACTACTGTACCTGATCCTCTGAAGTCTGCATTCTCCCTCATGAGAATTCTGGTGTTCCTTCTTTCCGGTCAGGTTGTAAATAACACAAGAACAGCCTCTGTATTTCTGGTATTGGCCCAAATTGGGAAGCACTGAGATTGACAAAAATGGAAAAAAAGTACTGCATTTAAACTTTTTGAACTTTGGGTCAGCTCTTTCTTGTTTTCTAAATCAGAACTAATTCACCCAGCCCTAGATATCATGGTAAAACATTAGAGCCTTTTGTTTGGTGCCTTTGGGAAGTACATTTCATTGTTTCTCCCTTCACTGAAGTCATAGTAAAATGAGAAGCTATGGGCTTGTCTACACTTGAAACACTGCAGGTTTCAGAGTAACAGCCGTGTTAGTCTGTATTCGCAAAAAGAAAAGGAGTACTTGTGGCACCTTAGAGTGGCAAAGCTATAGTGAGTGCTTCAGTGCAGACACAACCTGGGGTTCTCCCATGAGTGTAGGTAATCCACCTCACAACCAGTGGCAGCTAAGTTGACAGAAGAATGGTTCCATCAACCTACCACTGTTTTCACCAAGGTTAGTTGCTCAGAGGTGTGGATCTTTCACAGACATGAGTTATGTAGCTGGGTTGACCTAACTTTTTAGGGTAGACCAGACCTACATGTGTAAGTCAGAACAGTTTTCAGGCTCCCCAGAAGGTGGCAGTAAACACCTACTGTACGTGGAACAAGTCCTGGAGAGTGCATAATAACAATTCCACTCTGCTCCAGCATTTAGTTTGCTTCCCTTATTTTACTAACATAAGCACCACTGTAATCATTAAAAGAAAATGAGCTTGAACAGACGCACGTGACAATTTGAGCGTACAATTCCTCAGTTCTTTCTGGGATTTTCTTTTCTGTCACCACATTGCCAACAGGGCCATATTTTTTGTTTGGTCTTTGCTCCCTGAGTATTAAGTTCAAAATCACTTCCAGAATGTAAGCCACAGAAATGGGGAAAATTAAGGAATAGTAATACGAATAAACTGTCTACCTCTGAGAAAATGCTTAGTACAAAGACATTGCTTAGTACAATGCTTAGTACAAAGATTAGATATCTTTTTTTTTAACTTTAGTTTTCATTAACAATAATAATAATACCTAGAGCTTGTATACCACTTTTCATTAGCAGATCTCAACGTGATTAACAAAGTGATTATCATTATCTTTATAATCGAGATAGGGAAACTGATACACAGAGAGGTGAAGTAACTTGCTCAAGATCACCCACTAGGCTAGTAGCAAAATTGGAAATAGAATCCAGGTCTTGAGTTCCAGTACATTGCTCTATTCATTAGGCATCACTGCCTCTCCTTTAGCACTTACCCAATTTTGTGTACACATGGGGACACTTTAAGTTGGGGTTTCTTAGTGTTCATTCACAGAGCTAGCCCTCAGCATTTGCAAACCCTGTGACCACAGGGAGTTCCATTATGCTCCGAGGAACCTGAATTCAAGCAGGGTCGAAAGTGAGTCAAGTTTCCCCCTTCTCCTAGATAGTATTCAATGTTCAGAAGGCCCCATATGACCTCAGGCCAGCGTTATCATTAAAATTTAAAATGGACCCAATTCAGACCTGATGCTCCTGCGTAACAACAGCATCTGCACTGAAACCAGTGAAGTTTCATTGGTGTAAATGGGATCTGAATTAGGGCCAATATTCTTACAGCTGTAGCATTTTCTTCATTTAACAGTTAAAAAGATTTAGGAAGGAACAGCTACATTTGAAAGAATATACAGGGGTGGAGAGTAGCCTCTTTTTCTTTTTTTTTTTTTTACACTTAGAAAGCTAGATAATATGATAAAACTGCTTGTTTGGCCTTAACAATATGCAAACAACGTTGCAAAGAGCTGTAAAAGCCATGGACAGCATTCCCAACAGAAATATATCAACATACTTTCATATTACAGTAGTACTTTGTAGTCTCTTTTAGGATTTCAGTTAGTATGTGATTGGATGTGTTGTAGCTAGTAAAAGAGGTAGACACACGAATATATTTTACATTAATATACTTTTGAACCATGTTACTGAACATTATTACTGACAGAGTATTATAACAACTGAGTAATACCAAAGCAAAGCATCACTCGTTTAGCTCTCCACAAGCATTCTACAAGTTCACACAGTAACACCATTTTGTGCACATACAAACACTGACTTGTGTTTCAGAATTAAAGGGAAATATATATCCATTCCTCAGTGCATTTATGTAACTTCTGTTAATGCTAATGGGAATTACTCACATGCATCTTGGTGGGAGAATAAACCACCAAGCTGTTAATTAAAATGTGCTTTTCTGAGTCACTTGCTGGTTGCCAATACCTTGCTGAAAGAATGGGAGCCGAATAATCAAATGTCATAAGCCAGTCACAGGCCCCGTATATTAGTTTAACATGAAGAAAATGTTTAATGATTAAACAATAAAGGCCAGCTCTGACCCCTCTTGTACCACAGCATTTGGAGAACAAAAAGAACCGGTGAGCCTAAAAAATAGGTGTACCGCAGGCGCCTAGACATGAAGTCCTAGTCAGACAGACCTACCTATGGGCAGATCCTCAGCTGGTG
This sequence comes from Chelonia mydas, assembly GCF_015237465.2. Classification (NCBI taxonomy): domain Eukaryota; kingdom Metazoa; phylum Chordata; order Testudines; family Cheloniidae; genus Chelonia; species Chelonia mydas. The sequence continues at coordinate 49,024,743 of NC_051251.2, read as the reverse complement.
TAAATTGTCATTACTACATTTCAGTGGAATTATGACAGTTGATACCAGCTGAGGTTGTGCCCACATTATCTAACTCCCCAGGAGTTTTGGATTAGGCAAAGGGAAAAGGAGTATAGGCAATAAAAACAGTGCATGAGTTACCCTCACAAGTTAGCTGTGAAGATGTAGCTCTCCCAGAATGATGGAGGCATTGACCCTTATTCTTGCTAAAAGCTGGTTTGTTAGAGGAGAGGGAGGCACTGTAGAGGGCTTCTGTAGAAACAACAGATGTATATGTATGTTTTTGAGTCAGAATGACCTATGTTTAGAGTTTAGAGTACGAGAAGAAACAACAAAAGTGAAGTCAACATAAGAACTTGCAGTGGATGCATTTGCTGTAACATATTGTGCTTAACTGAACACAAAATGACTTCCTAGGTGAAACCCTGGCCCCATTGAAATCAGTGGCAAAACTCCCATTGACTTCAATGGGCCAGAATTTCTTACCCCATCTCTGCAGACGGCAGAAGCCTTAGAAGTAAAAAGGTACAGTACATAGTAAACAAAGACTTAAGTTACAGTACATAGCTAACTACTCCATGGTGCTTGGTTGGGCTCAGAAAGGGCCAGAAAGGAAAGGAAAAGTAGGGTTTCCTGTTATGTGGTTAGTCACCAAGCCCTTCTTCTCAAGAGCTTCTGTCAGAATCAAGTAGAAGGATGACAGCACAGGTACAGGCATGCACAAAAATTCCCATCCACTCCCTGGCAGGCTTGCCAGTTGCAGAATTTTGCCACTGCTGAACCTCGATGTGGGCAAACTTTGTTCCCATGATGCAGAAAAACATTCTCTTGATTTCTCACTTAAATTTGCATATGGAATACATGAAAATTTACCTCCATACATGGTATTTAACTACTAAATAGTAAAGTTTACCCTGATTTTTAAACCAGCATTCAAGCAGCTTGTTGAGGCAGTTTTTTCACTAACATGCATCTGATGGCTAACATCAAAGCTATAACAATCTTTCAGTTAGATATGATTTTCTAAAGAATGTAAATACGTAATTAGTATGTAATGTGCTGGGGAACTCTAGGAGGTAAATAGGTATTTATATAATTTTACACATATTGGAAGTATATCTATTTATACCCTTTAAAAATGTGTATTATTAACCCTACAAAATGGAGTGGCAACTTCAGATTCCAGCCAGTCTATTGGAGAAGTATTTGCATATATACATATTTATAGTTAAAACATGTATTTTTGCATGTACTCAGTACTGTTGAATGTCTCATTTTCTACTGGGTATATATGTAGTTAAGTTTGTAGAGTGTATTTTACATTTTGGAAATTTGCCTTTGGGTTCATTCCAGGTGACTGAATAGATAGTGTATATTTGATGTAATATGTGAGGGGAGAAAGGAGTGATTTAAGTTGTCAAGCATCAAGTAATTTTATACCAAAATTACTAAAAAATTGTAATCTAGAGACACAAGAATGGAAAATGCAATCTTAGTAAGTCTCTCTCTCTCTCAATGCCAATTCAGAGATGTGCCCCCCCCCAACTGTTTTAGTCACATGGGTTCTTTCTATGCCTTGGGGGACACCACAGTTAACGTTAAACAAAATAATCACAATTATTCACAATCTCTTTCATTTTTAAAAAGAGAAAAAGAAAGAAAAGAAAACTGAAACCGAATACAATGAATAAACAGTGTTTACTTCAGGTTCAGTTTCTTCTGTATTCCTCTCTCTCTCTCTGTGTATTCAACAGAAATTCACCTTAATCACCTGCAATATGCAAGAGTGGGGATACTCTAGGTAAGTTGAGACCAAAGTATATCATTCCAAAATTTGGAGTTAGTCTTGTATTAGTGTATCATAGATAACTTAAACAGTGTATTAATGGCAAAGGTGAGCTTAACTAAGTCCTATAAAACTGAAGTTTTTTAAAACTTAGTTACTTAAAAGAAGCCATTCAAGGAGTGGTTTTGAGACCGGGAAATTAATAAATATTAAGAATCTTACATTCAAATAAAATCTCACTATTTCTCACTTTTGCTGATGTGTCCTCTCCAAGATTACATAGCTTAAACTATCTGGCATTTACAAGGAGACGCTGTTAATATCTTAAGTTACAACAGTGTTTAATATTTGATTAAAATTATTACAAGAAAAATTTAAATCTAACCCCTTGGCAGCACTTTTGAAAACCCCATCTCATCAATGATGCAGTCATCTCACGGATTTCATCATGTAACAGAAGCAATGCAGGGCTGGGAGATTGCTTCTTCATCATGCTGTGTTGTAGCTTCTTTGTTCTTCTTAGCTGTTTTGTTGTGGTGGGTGTCTGCTTGCAGAGATGCAATGAGCAGGCTGTACTAAGTGTGCTAAGATGAGTGTGCTGTGTTGGTATTTCAGTTCAGAGAGATTTATAATCCTCTCTTTTTATAATCTCATTGATGATGGAAGACACCCTTGTTTTAGGGATTTTACTGGATTCAAATATCAGCTGCTGTCACCTTTTATTGGCTCAGCATCGTTGTGGGATTGTCATGGTAGCATTTCTGAGGACTATGCAATCTACTAAGCATATGCAGCAGGGTTGTAATTGCTTTTGTCTTTGTAGTAGGAAAGTCTAAGAATATCTTCAAAGTTAGAGTTTTAACTCTTTATTTAGTCTATTTTCTGATATATCCCTTTAGTTTCATCAGGGTTTAATAGGAGTTGAAATTTTGTTTCAAATAAGTCCAGACAATCCTGTTTTCTATTTAAAAATATTCCAGCTCTCACAATAGCTTTTTTAAGAAAAACATAATTGATTCTTAAAGATTCTTAAAGATTCTTTAAACTTAAGTGGTCATTAGAGTAGATACTGGCTTTTTTTTCTTGTCTTCCTGAGTTTGAGACTTGCATAAGCATTGCTAGATAACCAATTAAATTCCCCTATTAATATAATTGCTTTTTACATTGGGAACCAAATGACCTTTGTGACAGGGTCGGGCCAGATGGCTACAGGAGTGTAATAGAAGGCAGATATATTAGCCCCAGGTTAAGTAGGTCCCTTTTCCCTCGGTAAGGTAACAGGGAAGGTACCAGAACAATCGGGAACCTTCTGGAGACAATTAAGACAGACAGGCTGATTAGAACACCTGCAGCCAATCAAGAAGCTGCTAGAATCAATTAAGGCAGGCTAATCAGGGCACCTGGGTTTAAATAGGAACTCACTTCTGTTTGTGGTGTGCTTGTAAGGAGCTGGGAGCAAGAGGCAATAGGAGCTGAGAGTGAGAACGCATACTGTTGGAGGACTGAGGAGTACAAGCATTATCAGACACCAGGAGGAAAGTCCTATGGTGAGGATAAAGAAGGTGTTGGGAGGAGGCCATGGGGAAGTAGCCCAGGGAGTTGTAGCTGTCGTACAGCTGTTCCAGGAGGCACTCTAGACAGCTGCATTCCACAGGGCCCTGGGCTGGAACCCGGAGTAGAGGGCGGGCCCGGGTTCCCCCAAACCTCCCAACTCCTGGTCAGACACAGGAGGAGTTGACCTGGACTGTGGGTTCACGAAAACGGCCAAGCTGAGGGCTGCCGTGAAGCTCCAAGGCGAGCAAATCCGTCAATAAATGGAAGACCCACCAAGGTAGAGGAGGAACTTTGTCACACCTTGCTATGTTTGTACATAAAACATCTTACTAGTCACATTACAGTGGGATCAGGCAGTTATTATTAGATGAAGGCTTGCATTGAGATAGAAAATATCGACAAATATACATCTCAAAAGAAATTTATACCATCTCAAGCATTTGAAGGAAAGCAAAATTTTTCACCTTTTATTTGGAAACTTAAATCCATAGTAATGAATATCTTCCGTAAAACATTTCCAAACCATAAATGTTCTCCTTAACATTTGAAGAAGGAAGACTTTTTAGTGTGTTTATATAAGAAATCAGTTTCAATATTGATATTTCTAGAATTTTTTGTGTGGCTTTGAAACTAAAATTTTCCTTTTGTCAAAGTGGAGGGGTAAAAAAGCACAATTTTATATCTGCGTTTATAGCTCTGATAACACATCCTAAGTATCACCCCTGTTTGGTATGGCCTGCATAAAAACAATATTCACATTCTTTTACAGAAATAGGTCTCTTTCTAAAACATAAATATCTTATAAAATTTGTTTCTTGAGATAAAGATCATATCTATACCAACTATTATCTGATTCAAGAGGGATGTGTCCTTTTCTTTGGTAAGACAGCGTTGTTGATTTGCCTTTTGGCCAAATGATTTCTAGATTTACAAGCTACAATTTACAATCACTTACAGTTTGCAACCAGACTCCTATCAAATAGTCTATACAAAGCATGAATCACAATAACTGGGGCTCCATGTTTGTCACAGAGGTTGCGGAAGTAATGGATTCCGTGACTTCCTGCAACCTCCATGACATCTGCAGTGGCCAGTGTGGCTGACCGCAGGGCTGCCCAAGCCACTGCTGGAGTGGCCCTCGTCCTGAACAGCGGTGCCGGGGCAACTGAAGCAGCTGCAATTCAGCGGCTCTCGGCAGCAGTCCCGGGGCGGCCGGGGCAGTGGCTGGCCCCGGGGCTTCTCTCCCCACAGTGGCAGCCGGAGAAGCTGCTGGCCTCCTGGAGCTCCCCCTCCAGTGGCTCGTGCTTGGGGCTGCTCCCCCACGGCAAAGTCTGCCCCCACCCCTAAGATTCAGTCAGGGGTATTTATGGTATAAGTCATGGACAGGTCACAAGCCGTGATTTATTTTGTTTCTTGCCCATGACCCATCCATGACTTTTACTAAAAAAAACCCATGGTTTAATCGTAGCCTTGACAATAACTAACACCAACACATATCTTTCAAAACACAGTAAAAAAAGAACATGATATAGAATATTAAAGCCAAATAGAAGTTATAAAGCTGCATTCCAGAGTCTGTGTAATAACATTTGGCAGTAATAAGCATGGTTTTATGGCTAATGTATGTGTTATCTTCCTTGACACTTGATGCCTGTTACTGGTGATGGAAAGCAGAGATTTTTCTCGGAATTTGCTTAATTAGCTTGAACATTATATTTCATTATATAAGCAACCAAAACATAAACATATGAGCTATCCTAGTCTCTAAGCATAATGCATATGAAAATATTACAAGTATTTCCTAAAATTCAGTAAAGGCAAAGTGAAGAATGCAATAATCTAAAATTATAAAACTAAATATTAATACTTTTATTAATAACTATTTTTGCATCAATATTGTGGTCATCTTCTACACTTATTTATAATTTATTTTTCAAAATGTATACTCGGGCCAGTATCCAATAGACTAGATCATGTTATTTTGCAATGGGTAAATGTCTACAAGCAGCTTTTCAGAACTGTATTCTATCTGGTGACCCATCTGTGTGCATTGGAGGAAAGGAATAGATCCCACATAACTAAAAGCAAGGGGAACCTTTACATGCCTGTTTTAGCTTTGCTTACATTATCCTGTTACTATTTCTATGACTGCTCTTCTACCTCTCTCTGAGGCAGCAATCAGTTGAATTATTGTCCTGCAAACTAAGCAATATATATATTGAATTGCTGATTGATATTGGTTTAAAGCTTATATTTGGAAGAGCTGAAAAATACCAATATAAAGGAGTTAAAATAAATGAAAGGTTTGCCTTGAAAAGTTCTGCATGTCTAGTCAGCAGACTAGTAAAATATCATATTTCATTACCATCACTAAGTATGTTTTGTTCCTAGGCTGGTGCATTGTCATGTTCCATAATTTTGAAGGGATAAAACTGTGGCATCTGATGCATGAAACTTTTCAGGAAATTTATTTTGGGATCATTTTATTTTTGATTTTAAGACTTGCAACATAACATTTAGTAAAAACAAATTACCTTCTTTATTTTAAACACAGGCCAGTATCCAGTTAATCTTGGAAGGTAGATAGGCTTGGTCTATATGTGTGGGAGTCTAGAGTGCTAAAATGCAGGACAGGATGCATCACTGGAAGCAGGGTTGCCAGTTTTGGTTGGATGTATTCCTGGAGGTTTCATCACATGACATAATTTTTTATTAAATATTGATCTTTAATTCCTGGAGACTCCAGGCCAAGCCTGGAGGGTTGGCAACCCTATTTGGAAATGAACACTTATCTCTAATTACTTTAATTTTGGAGACACCCGATAGTAGCTCACCCAGAGCACTGATAACTAAAGGCTGTCTGTCTAGATGGAAACAATGAAAAAATTCATCAAAACCCCCATTTATGTTCTGAGATAGTAGAGGCACTGGTACTCTACACTGAAAATATAGATGTTAGCCTAAAAGCTTTTCCTGTTACATGTGTGCTACAGAGGATAGGGCAGTTGAGGCAATCGGAAGACCAAGGGTACAATTCTGGACCTGCTGAAGTCAGTGGGAGTTTTGCCATGGACTTCAGTTGGACCAGGATTTCACCCCAAGAGCTCAGATGCTATCGGGAAGAATGTAGTATAAGAACCTGAATAGAAGAGAGAAACATAGCTCTGCCCCTGACTCACTGTGACCTTGGACAAAGCATTTGATCTCGTGCTGCCTCAGTTTTCTCATCTACAAAATGGGAATAATGATGCATAGTTACCGCAAAGTGTTTCAGATCTTTAGATGAAAAGTTCTGTTGTTGTTGTTTTTAAGTCCTATTTCAACCTCAAAGCTAAAATTAACTCTGCTTTGCCCACTCAGTAATGTTTTCTATGCATATACAAATCATTTATCAAACATTTAAAACAAAACGTGCTGTACTGTTTTGACCATACCCTGCTCCCACTGAAGTCACTGGCTATGCTTCCATCAATTTTGGGAGCAGGATTGTGTTCTTATATAGTAAAATTCTACCTGCATCAAACTCCCACCCTCAACTTGCCATCCACATAGTAATGAAATGGCAAATCAAACAGAAAGAAGGTGGGGGTAACTACAGGTAGTCATAAACTCCTTCATGACATAATGCTTGTTGCACAAGTCACATCTCTGAGTTGGACTTAATTGGGGCAAATTATGAGGTGTATTACAGCAAACTTGACTAATGGGTTGTGTAGATCTAAGAAAAATGATTTGGTACAACTTTAAAAGGTTAGCTGACAAAAACCAGATGGCTGGGAAGAAGGTTTTTTTGTTTTGTTTTCATCTTTAAGATTTCATTTTATACCTTCTGCTCCCTGCAATAAAGTTTTCAAGCACTTTCCCTGCTACACTGAAAAGTTCAGTAATCATTACATTATCCAATGAACTTCCTACAATGATATTTCAGCTACATACAACACTTGCTTCTATAATACTATAAATATAGGCTCAATCCTGCATGGAGCTGAGCACTGCAAAGTGGCACTGAACTTCCTCAGCCCCTGCTGAAGTCAGGAGCAAGCGTCAGGGCCAAGTGCAGTAAAGGACTTAAGCATATGCTTGACTTTAGGCCTGTGCTTAAGTCCCATATAAGTCAATGGGACTTAAGAATCTGGGAATTGCTTTTCTGAATAGGGATGGACTTAAGCACTTGCTTAAAAGCTTTGGATCCCAATTCAGTAAGGTATTTAAGTACATGAGTAATCCTACTGACATCAGTGAGACTATTCATGTGCTTAAAGTTAGACTTGTGCTTAAGTACCTTGCTGAATTGGGGCCTTGCTGAATCGTGGCCTAAAAGAATTAATTGAGGACAGAGGAGAAGGGTCCAGTGAGAGAACCCTACTGAAAAAAAATATTTTGCCAGTTTCCTGTGTTTAAAAAGAGAGATACAAATGAGACATTGGAGGTAGAAATGCATGCAATTTACTATAAACATTATAGGCAACAGAATAGTAACAGTATTTGTTGTGGTGTGTTTACATTTCTATAGTTCATTGCTTAAGATTTATAAGGAAATAATTTTATTTCTAAATTAACTGGCAGGCATACTGAAGAAAGTAATTTAAAATTGATTTCATTTATCAGCCTAACAAAAAGTATTAAGGATGTCACATTGATGTATAGCATCTAATCAAAAGAAGAACACCGTATTGCAGATTGGTATCATTAACATTTGAATATTTCATATGACAGTAAATCTTCAATGCATGCTAAATTCTTTGATATTCCAATGCAACAATAATCCTCCAGTGGCTTTATTATGATTGTTTTAATGGGTTTTTCAAGGGTTGTTTGAAAAGCAAATTACAACTATTATGAATGCTGGCATTATAAGAAAAAAGTTCTAAAGCATCACACTATTTTGATGTTCTAAATTGTTCCATATGTAAAATCAAAGGAGATGAAGCTAAAAGTAATATCAAAGGATGGGGACTTGTTATTTTGTTGAATAATTTCTAACCCCTGTGTTGTAGATACACTTTGTTTGTTGCTTGTTCAATATGGATTAACTTTTCTGTTCGAAAGTTATACTCAGAAGCCCTTTAGTGGACCCAAAATACAATAATTTTTGATATCTTGGATCCTTTTGAGGACTCTGTGCATTGAGGATAATCAGAGCTGTGGTGGCCATGAGTTCATTTCCAGCACCATGCTGCTGGTGCAAGGTCAGATGGCTCAGGTCCACTAGTAATGGAGGGGGTAAGGAGAGTGGAGATCTAAGCTGTTTTTCCTTTAAAAAGCAGCAGACTATATGCATGATCAGCAAGTAGCATAAACACTATGCCCCTAGCTGGCAGATTATAGCCTACTGATGCTCCCTTCATAACTAGCCTGGAATCTTGAGGGTCTGGAAAACAGACCAGCCAAGCTGTTTCTCCTCCAACATACATAACCCAAAACATGTAAAAACTTGCTGTGCTGTTTATGCCAAATTCAAATGGCAAATATTGTCCCTTGGAATGCAAACAATACAAAGGAGTATGTGTAGCACCATCCAGTGGAGAGGACTGGGCTTGGTATTAGAAGACTTTGGCTGTGTATCTGGCTCTACCTTTGACTTGCTGTGAGACCTTAACTATCTCAGTTTTCTCACTTGGGGGTTGTTCCCTTGACAGCAGTAGCTATCCACAATTTTCAGATGGAATTGTGATTTTCAAGTTATTTCCCCTTCAATCAGGTTTATTTGCAGGGTATCCCTAGTGTGATACTCCAATCAGTTCTTCAGTGTTCCATAGAATCTATCAAGAAAACAGGGTAGATGAGTCTTGAATTTCTTATTTATTAAAAACAAAAAACAAACAAACAACCCCCCCCGACCCCCCCCACACACATAAACAGAAAGAGGGAACTTAAAAACAGTCTTTTTGTACATCATAAAGAATAACAGTAATTTTAAAAGGACACAAAAAACAACTTTTCTTTGCAGGACACCTTGAACACCAAACTAAAATAGCGTGCAGATTACAAAAACATAGTGTACGTATTCTATCCAAAGAAACAAATACAGAGATAAAAAGTAAAATAGAAATGCTCTAGTTTACATACTGATTTGAGCAGATGTATAGTAGCTTCTTTAGTGAAGCAAGAGAGTTTTAATCCCCTTTCCCCATTTCGTACTGTCTCAGTTCCTTTTCACATTTTGTTTTACAGCAAACCAATATTTCATGAAAATACACTTATTTTTCACTTGGTTTAGTCAGCAGGACTCTGGAACTGCTGAAGGAGAGAGACATTAAGCTTTGGCTGCTCATGCCCAGGGAAAGGATATCTGAGTGGTACACTCAACATGAGGCTGATGTAATGAGTTACTATAGATCTAAAGTCCCTTGGCAGGATACTGGACGTTCATGATTTTGTACCAGCATATCAACCTGCAGATGATCAAGTGAAAGAATAGGTTATGACACAGAATAATTGAGAGCAGGGCTTTGTCAGTCTGAGTTTGATTTCTGTCCATCAAAGAAATTAACGTACTGTATTAACATATCCCTCAAACCAACATATCCTCTTTCTGGCCCGGTCTTGCTTTTTTCTCATCCCTCTAATGAAATGATACAATACCAGAATAAGTAGTATTGAAGAGTCTGTCTCTTGACTCAGTCACATAGTCTCTCCTCTGCAAATGTGCAAATGATGAAACAGATGGTAGCCTGGGACCTGATCCACAAAGTTCAAATCGAGACCCCAAACCTGAAAGTGCTTGGATTCATTGTTTTGGATTCATTGTTTAGACGGAGCTCTCTTGTGAGTGTATATGCAACTCAAACTGAAGTTGCAAAACAGGTAAGGGGGGAAATGAAACAAAAGCAGTGAATGCAAATAAAAACAACGAATGGGAATAACCAGGTGTACAATTATGAAAAGGCTCATTTAACAAATTAAAAAAAAAAAGTCTGAACTAAAATGTTATGATTCAGTCAAGCAATGAAAAAGTCCCGTCCTCCGGTGTAGCCTCAGAGGTGGAAAGGCTTTGTCTGGGCCAGCAGGGGAAAGAAAACATTTGGATTACTGCCTGCTTTGCCTTTTTTCTCCCTTCTTCGTGGGCACTGAGCCTGTTCATGGGCTCCATGGCTAGACAGAAGCATGTGGCATAAGGGTGTGGATTAAACCTATGGGCTTCTTATAAATCCTTCCCCGTACCTGGAGCACTGAGGAAAAGCTCCATCCCCATCCCCCTTGGGATTAGTATAAACAGGGTTTTTCAGTCCTTGCTGTGGGGCTGGGAAATAATTTTTCCCTCACTGAGGGATTGTCCTGGGCGACATAGATTTTTCTATCACCCCCTTCCTCTCAGCTGCCCAGGGACCCTGTGTGTAGGTTATGCTGTAAAATTAAATTAGTCAAAATTTGGCAGATACCTATTCAGTAGGGAGTCCGGTTCCTTGAAAAAGTGGATTAGGAGAAGCATCCCCTAAAGAAGGTGCAGGATGGGATTGGGGCACTTAATGACTGGTACAGTGAGGACAAAACCCTCTGTCTACTTAACTCTTGTATGATGGGTCCCAGCCACAGTGCTGGAACTAGTTTAATGGTGTGGATGGGGCGGAGGCTGACAGTAGCCCTACCCAGGTGGCATGAGGAGTTGGGGGTTGACAGCAGCACTACCCCAGATGGTAGGGAGCGGTCAGGCGTTGACAGCAGCATACCCCAAGATGGTACAGCGGGAGGAGAGGAGTTGACAGCGGCACTCCTCCAGGTGGTACAGATTACAAAAGGAAGGATGACCTGCAAGGGATGAGTTATTGCCAGATAATTCCCAGTTAATAAAGTTGTGGCCTAGTTCAACCATATTCTTGGTGTCTCTTTCTTCATGTAGTGTCTTGATCAATTAGCTCTGAAGAAGAAAATCACAGTAGAATAATGTAAGGTAGTGAGAAATATATTAAGAAGTGAAATTGAGATAGAGAAAGACAAGAGACTATGTGCAAAGACGATAGAGCAGCAGAACTATCAGGTTATCAAAAAAGATTTTACAATACACCTTTTGGGTCTGACTGAGGCTCTTGGGAGTTCAACCACTGACACCAAGGAGAGCAATGTACCTTTCTGCATAGCATCTTACATAACGAGTTTTTCTTCTTAGACTATCAGTGCAATGTGCCTGATGTAGCATGTGACCAGGATTCTTCCCCGAATTTGGTCAGGACCTAAGCAAGACATAAAGCGAGTGAGGCTCAGAGAGAAGCAGGGGCAAGAATTCTAGACAGATGGAGTAGCACAAAAAATGTGTTGATTTAAGGAATAAGATGTGGCAGGCTGTGGTTTAGTGTGTTGTTTGGCTAAGTGTTGTCAATACATTTATTCGGTAGGTGTAAAGTAATAAATCACAGTTCATACATACCAGGCTTTCTTATGATTATAAAACAAGGTTTTGTTTAAGACATTGTAATAGACCTGAATAAACTCAAAGGCCTGGTCTACACTAAGGGGTTAGGTCAAATGTAGCTGCATTAGGTCGATTTTAAAATGAATGCGTCCACACAACCAACCCCATTCCATCGACTTGAAGGGCTCTTAAAATCGACTTCTGTACTCCTCCCCAGCAAGGGGAGTAGTGCTAAAATCGACCTTGCTGGGTCAAATTTGGGCTAGTGCAGATGCAAATCGACGGTATTGGCCTCCAGGAGCTATCCCAGAGTGCTCCATTGTGACCGCTCTGGACAGCACTTTGAACTCCGATGCACTAGCCAGGTACATAGGAAAAGCCCCGAGAACTTTTGAATTTAATTTCCTGTTTGGTCAGCGTGGTGAACTCAGCAGCACAGGTGACCATGCAGTCCCCCCAGAATCGCAAACGAGCTCAAGTATGGACCGAAAGGGAGACCCTGGATCTGATTTCTGTATGGGGAGAAGCATCTGTGCAGGCAGAACTCTGATCAAAAAGAAGAAATGCAAATATATTTGCCAAAATCTCACAGGGCATGTTGGAGAGAGGCTACAACGGGGACACACAACAGTGCCACGTGACAGTTAAGGAGCTGAGGCAAGCCTACAAAAGACAAAGGAGGCAAACGGTTGCTCTGGGTCAGAGCCCTATACATGCCGCTTCTATGATCAGCTGCATGCCATTCTAGGAGGGGACCCTACCACTACCCCATCACTGTCCGTGAACACCTGAAAGGGGGAGTCTCATGCAACAGGGAGGAGGATTTTGTGGATGAGGAAGAGGAGGAGGAGAATGCACAGCAGGCAAGCGGTGAATCTGTTCTCCCCGGCAGCCAGGACCTTTTCATCACCCTGGAGCCAATACCCTCCCAAGGCCGGTTCCCGGACCCTGAAGCCAGAGAAAGGCACCTCTGGTGAGTGCACATTTGTAACTATAGTACAGGGTTTAAAAGCAATAGTGTTTAATGTTTGATTTGCCCTGAAGAATTGGGATGCATTCGCGGCCAGTACAGCTACTGGAAAAGTCTGTTAATGTGTCTGGGGATGGAGTGGGAATCCTCCAGGGACATCTCCATTAAGCTCTCCTGGAGGTACTCTGAAAGTATTCTGGAATCATTGCAGCACAAAGCATGGCAGCGAACGGTCCTGGGTTTTGGTCGCAGTCAAGCAACATTCGGTCTATATCTTTCTGTGTTAGCCTCAGGAGAGTGATATCATTCATGATCACCTGGTTGAAGTAGGGGAATTTTTGTAAGGGAACAGTAAAAGGACCCCGTTCATGCTGGGCTGTTTGCGCTTGGCTAAAAGGGATCATCCCAGAGAATAGGCATGCGATGGGGTGGGGGGAGGTGTGTGCTGCACATCCACCTGAAAACCACAGCCCTTCCTTTTAAATGTGAAACCCAACCCATTTCTTGCTATGGGAAAGGATGGTGCTGCAGTTTGAAACCATTCTCACATGTTATGCGTAAGAAGCCAACCCCGTGTACCCTTTGCCAAACTGAATTCTGTTGCCCAGCCGTGTGTGATGTGTCACCATACCGGCGGGCGCACAATAAAAAAGGCAAAATGTGACCTTGTACCTAAAGCACATGTGCTGTCTGCTGTGAATTGCTTGATTCACTGTGAAAGAGTCTCCCCTTTGTTCTCAGAAATGTATCATCTTAAATTTTACTCTCCTTTTTTATCTCCCCCCAGGTGCAAATGTTTCTATGCTCCCCCATCATCTCCGTCCCTGAGGTTATCACAGGTTAGAAGGCGGAAAAAACACATTTGCGATGACATGTTTTCCGAGCTCATGCAGTCCTCCCGCACTGATAGGGCACAGCTGAATGCATGGAGGCATTCAGTGTTAGAAGCTAGGAAAGCATTAAGTGAGCATGAAGAGCAGAGGCAGGAGGCGATGCTAAGGCTAGTGGGGGAGCAAACAGACATGATGAACCATCTGGTGCAGCTGCAGGAAAGCCAACAAGAGCACAGACCCCCGCTGCATCCATTGTACAACCACCTGACCTCCTCCCTCAGTTCCATTGTTGGATCATATTAAAGAAGTTCTGTATTAAAATCACAAATGAGTTTGATTCCCCAGAGTTTAAATTCCAGGGTATTACTAATTAAGAGGTCTCTTGGTTTTTGGTACTGTTTCTCTCCCTCTATGAGTGAAACTTGCAAGCTGCTAATTGCGTTAGTACATTCTAAGACAGAATCTGTTCTCAAAGCAATTCACACAACAAAGCTCATGCTCATGCTCAAATAACAAACAACAAAGCTCATGCTCAAATAAATTGGTTAGTCTCTAAGGTGCCACAAGTACTCCTTTTCTTTTAGCATGATGAAGCAATTCCCACAGACTGGCCTAGGAATAAATTCCTATAAAAATAGACTCTAGAAAGTGAGAACTTTGGGGGGTCTGATTCTACAAACCAACTTCCAGGAGAATCAGATGAGCATCTGACAAGGCCCTGCTCCCTCCTCATGTCCAGGCCACCTGGCCAGTGGCTTGGCATGAGCAACTCTAAGGCTGGTAACTATGATAACCTTGCAGAACCTGTGTGTGTGTGTGAATAAATATGAGATTGAATGGAATGTTATAACTATAACTCACTGCTTACTATGATTCTTTCTGTATTCACAATAAATGTGGTATTTTGCCTTTTTCCTCTTTAATAAGATCCTGCTAGTTTTTAATTTATTGGTATAACACCATATCCTCCTCACCCAAATGCCCACAAACGCGGGGGGAGGAGTCTCCGGGCACCCAGCCACTCCACTCCAGAGGATGGCCCAAGCGACCGAAGGCTGTAATTCAAAGAGTTTGATCTGTAGCGTGGCTACAATAAGCAATGAGGCCTTGTCCTTCCCTCCTTCCCCACCCCACCCCACCCCACCCGGGCTATCTTGTCAGTTATCTCACTTTTTTTTTTAATTAATAAAGAAAGAATACATGTGTAACCCTTCTGCCTGTCAGAGTTGGCAGCAACAAGGGCCGGGTTCAATATCTAGGGGATCCATTCCAATAACACAATGCAAACCGGCTCGAGCCCCGACCCAGTGACCTGGGACAAATATATACCACCCCCGCTGGGTGCCTCCAAGAGGCAATACTTCCCCTTTCGCAAGCATAGTCTGAGTGTAGCAAAAAGCCTTTTAATAACAGAGAGAAACAATGTGGCATTATGTTGGGGAAATACCACCAACAGGATTCATAACACAACCCATGAGCAAAAATTGGGGCATGCCCTTTCCCTTGAGTCCAGCAACCCCAAATCACCCAAAGTCTCAAAAGTCCAGTGGCCCAAAAGTCTCTGTCCCTGGTCAGGGCAGCCCCAGAGTTCGAAAGTTTATCTGCAGAGCTTTACTCCCAACCTGGGTAGAGATGGGGGGGGGAGAGAGAGAGAGGTAAGGGGCACCTTACATGATCTGAAGCTGACTGCCCCACAGCTTCATAGGCCTTCGCTTTGCTCCGCTCCGTTCCACTCCGCCAGCCACCCCACGAACTGCTTCGCTCAGCTCGGCTCTGCTCTGCGGCCCACAAGCAGTTCCCGCCGTCCCAGGAACTGCTCCGCTCCGCGTCACGCAAGCAGCTCCCGCCGTCCTAGGAACTGCTCCACCAGCCTGTCCACAAGGCACTCCAGCACTCCTTGAAAACTGCTCCACAATGTATCTTCAAGCTCCCCCACTACTTAACACAACGCTCAGTGATTTCAGCTTGAATGATAGCTCACCCATGCTAAGAAGCACGAGATTTTAGAAAGTTCTCTTTTAGGGCCTGATCCTGAAATCCTTGAATACATAAAACTCCCACTTAAGGCAATAAGACTTTTCATTGTGCAAAGAATTCAGGACTGACTCCATAAAAGGAATTGGTCATTATTAATTGCACTGTAATGTGTGTATCAGTTCACTGCATACAAGTGACCTCCCTTTATTTTGACTGATTTACAAGTGATCACAAGCTGCAGCTTGATCACTGAATCCCGAGAACTTAACAAATGGGTAGTACAAATTTCTAATGCCACATCCAGTTTAAAGAATCTAATCAGAGGAGGCAAATCCTTCCGCTACCTACAAATTAGTTTGGAAACCTTTTCCCATGCCAGCACAGGGACACAAGTTTAGCTTTAAAAGTGATCAAACCTTTTTCAGTTCATTTAAAGTAAGCAAGTACTGGTTAAAAAAATATTTGGAGTTGATTAATTGCTAAATATATCATGCAACACTTTAAAGTTAACGTAGCACCTTCTCACAAAGAACAGGATAAAAAGTTATCTACATCAGCTAATGGAAAAAATAGTTTGAAGACTGAAAGGTAAGGTAGGAGCAATTTCAGAAAAAGTGTATTTTGCTTGATTAAGTTTGGCAAAAGGATTTGGTGGTTTAGATTCTGTTTAACACTCCTCAGCGTCAGTCAGGTAGATGCTCCATATTTTAAAGTACTCTTCTCTCTATGATTGGTACAATTCATTCATGTCTCTCATACAGATTGCAGTCTCAATTTTTATCCTCTTAAATGAAACCCCAATACAATCACAAGCATATAACAAAGTATCTTAAACTCAATATTTTCATTAGGAAACCCTGTCCCTATATCAAACGAAATATAAAAAACAGAGAAGATCCCCATCACTTGAATACTGAAGACAGAGAAAAATGGCTTGATGCCCAAAAAGTTTAATATAGAATAGAGCTAAGTCTCTACAAGAATTCAGAAAGTTGCAGTACGTGTCCCGATCAATGACTATGTAATATTAAAAATGCCATATACTATGTACAGAAATGGCAAAACAAAATGATAGCTGGATAAGAAACACAGATAAAGCCAAGTGTATAAGTGCAGAAAGTAAGCAGATTTGAAATTCCCAGAAAATGACAAATAGTTCAAAAAGTACCTGCATATAAACCGAATGACCCAGGTCCAGAAGAGCTGTCACCACTATAAAACAGACAGAAATAATAAAATCTGTTCAGAAGTCTCAGGCAGATTCCTGGAAATAATCCAACCTTGCCTTCTCTTTGCTGGAAGAGCTATGGCCTCTACAGTTTATTGGCTCACATACAACAGTTGTATCCCACCTGTTTAAGCATCTACCTGCATATTTCAGTACATAACGTGCCTTGAAAATGCTGACTGCAGAGTTCTTCCAGTCAGCAAAGTTTCCCATCTACTCCTGGATAAGATCTTTCCTAGAAAACAAAGCACCTTTTTATTTACGGTCTGAGGCCAGTTAACCTTTCCCAGTCAAACTGTAGGAAGCAACAGATGCCAACAAGTTCAAATATAGGTAAAACTTCTCCGCCACAACTATTTGGGACAGAATCTTTCCTGTTGGCTTTGACTTCCCACCTTCTTACCCAGGCCAGGCCAAAAGGTTGTATTGCTTCTCCTGGGTTAATTGGTAGGCCAACAAGGACTATCTACCAAGCTCACCCAACTTCTTAAGCCATGTACACAACCATTTAGTAACCACAGGGGTAGAGTGAGTTAAGTGATGGATTCTCCATCACTTGAAGTTGTAAAATCAAGATTAGATCATAGAATCATAGAATAACAGAGTTGAAAGGGACCTCTGGAGGCCATCTAGTCCAACCCTCTGCCCAGAGCAGGACCAATCCCAACTAAATCATCCCAGCCAGGGCTTTGTCAAGCCTGACCTTAAAAACTTCTAAGGAAGGGGATTCCACCACCTCCCTAGGTAACGCATTCCAGTGTTTCACCACCCTCCTAGTGAAAAAGTTTTTCCTAATATCCAACCTAAACCTCCCCCACTGCAACTTGAGACCATTACTCCTTGTCCTGTCATCTGCTATCACTGAGAATAGTCTAGATCCATCCTCTTTGGATCCACCTTTCAGGTAGTTAAAAGCAGCTATCAAATCCCCCCTCATTCTTCTCTTCCGTAGACTAAACAATCCCAGTTCCCTCAGCCTCTCCTCATAACTCATGTGTTCCAGTCCCCTAATCATTTTTGTTGCCCTTCTCTGGACTCTCTCCAATTTTTCCACATCCTTCTTGTAGTGTGGGGCCCAAAACTGGACACAGTACTCCAGATGAGGCCTCACCAATGTCGAATAGAGGGGAATGATCACATCCCTCGATCTGCTGGCAATGCCCCTACTTATACACCCCAAAATGCCATTGGCCTTCTTGGCAACAAGGGCACACTGTTGACTCATATCCAGCTTCTTGTCCACTGTCACCCCTAGGTCCTTCTCTGCAGAACTGCTGCCTAGCCATTTGGTCCCTAGTCTGTAGCGGTGCATTGGATTCTTCCGTCCTAAGTGCAGGACTCTGCACTTGTCCTTGTTGAACCTCATCAGATTTCTTTTGGCCCAATCCTCCAATTTGTCTAGGTCCCTCTGTATCCTATCCCTACCCTCCAGTGTATCTACCACTCCTCCCAGTTTAGTGTCATCCGCAAACTTGCTGAGGGTGCAATCCACACCATCCTCCAGATCATTAATGAAGATATTGAACAAAACCGGCCCCAGGACCGACCCCTGGGGCACTCCGCTAGATACCGGCTGCCAACTAGACATGGAGCCATTGATCACTACCCGTTGAGCCTGACAATCTAGCCAACTTTCTACCCACCTTGTAGTGCATCCATCCAGCCCATACTTCTTTAACTTGCTGACAAGAATACTGTGGGAGACCGTGTCAAAAGCTTTGCTAAAGTCGAGGAATAACACGTCCACTGCTTTCCCTTCATCCACAGAACCAGTGATCTCATCATAGAAGGCAATTAGATTAGTCAGGCATGACTTTCCCTTGGTGAATCCATGCTGACTGTTCCTGGTCACTTTCCTCTCATCTAAGTACTTCAGAATTGATTCCTTCAGGACATGCTCCATGATTTTTCCAGGGACTGAGGTGAGGATGACCGGCTTGTAGTTCCCAGGATCATCCTTCTTCCCTTTTTTAAAGATGGGCACTACATTAGCCCTTTTCCAATCTTCCGGAACTTCCCCCGATCGCCATGAGTTTTTAAAGATAATGGCCAATGGCTCTGCAATCACATCCGCCAATTCCTTTAGCACTCTCGGATGCAACGCATCTGGCCCCAGGGACTTGTGCACGTCCAGTTTTTCTAAATAGTCCCGAACCACTTCTTCCTTCATAGAGGGCTGGCCACCTCCTCCCCATGCTGTGCTGCCCAGTGCAGTAGTCTGGGAGCTGACCTTGTTCGTGAAGACAGAGGCAAAAAAAGCATGGAGTACATTAGCTTTTTCCACATCCTCTGTCACTAGGTTGCCTCCCTCATTTAGTAAGGGGCCCACACTTTTCTTGGCTTTCTTCTTATTGCCAACATACCTGAAGAAACCCTTCTTGTTACTCTTAACATCCCTCGCTAGCTGCAACTCCAGGTGTGATTTAGCCTTCCTGATTCCATTCCTACATGCCCGAGCAATATTTATATACTCATCCCTGGTCATTTGTCCAATCTTCCACTTCTTGTAAACCTCTTTTTTGTGTTTAAGATCAGCAAGGATTTCAAAGGCCTTTGCTAGTTCAACGAGAAGTTATGGGCTTGATACAGGAATTACTAGGTGAGGTATTACAGCTTGTGTTATGTAGGCTGTCATAGGATAATGGTCCTATCTGGACTTAAAATCAATTAATTTATCAATCTATTTTCAAGGAATGGTGTGGGTTGCTTTTGGCCTTTATTCTTGTTCTGCCTCTGTATCCTATTCCAATTACCAAACGTATTTTATGGAATCAATTCAGCAAACATTCACAGTCTTTGATATGTCCTTGATAAATGAAAATACATCAATAAAACAAAACATCCAATAAAAGAAAACTATCTTGTAAAATGTTATCTTCTAATAAAACAACACTTTAAGAAACTTTCAAAGCCCATATGAATTTTTATTTTCATATTAAAACTTATAGAACACACAAAGAATTAATCACGAGAAGAAACGTCCATTTCCATTGCTGGTGGAATATTTGCATACACTTGTAAGCAGGGGCTGAATGAATGCTACTCTGACAGCTAGCTGGAACAGGGAGAGACTCTGGGTGTGGTTATGTAAATACAGTTTGCTCCTGCTTTGCTTAGATTTGCTTAGATATTCAGCAGCTGGAGTGGTGTTTTGTTCATTGTAATCAGCTTGGTTGGTGTTGGGTCACAAATTATGTTAGTACTGAATGCAGGGATAGTGAAATGGCATTACCAATGTAATTATTTTGGGAAGACTGTGCTTAACCTGTTCCAAATGGGGGGAGGGGGGGTCACCCTTAGCAGGGAGGACCTCATTGAGCCAGGAGTTCGATTGCCAAAGCCTTGTGCAAGTAGGGGAGGAAGGGACAGGAGTCCTGGTCAGGAGGCTGCAACTCTCCCCATCCTCTCTAAACTGGATTACCCTGTTCTTCCCCACTGTTCAAAGAATAGAGCTAAATAGGCTTAATGAGGAGCCTCTTTTGTTATTTTAATTGCTCAATCAGAGCAGAAACCAGTTGTGGTAGGACTGTGTTTGTGCCCTGCCTGTTAAGAGCTAAAATCACTGAGAGCTGAAATCACCTGAGATGGGGCAGTATTTCTGGCCAGCCTGCAAAAGAGCTGAAAATTACTGAGAGACTGATGTGCAGAGGTCACAGCAGAAAGGCAGAAGGTGACTGACAGCTGACAAATGAGTGACCAGCAGGGCAGCAGCAGAGAGGTAGGATGAATGGCCAGCAGGGTGGCGGCGGAGAGGCGTGATGGGCGGCCAGCAGGTGGCAATGGAGACGTGTGACGAGCAGTCAGCTGGGTGGCTGGTGGAGGAGCACAAGGAGAGCGGTGAGCAGGTGACTGGTGAGCAGCCAGTGGAGCAAGGAAGATGCCTCTTTACCCCTCCCCACTCAGGGTGGGAGGTGAACTCTGCAGATGCACCTCTGAATCTGGGCTTGCACTGACCAAGACAGCAACAGTGAGTGGGGTGCAGAGACGGGTCAGGCACGTGAAAGGGACTTTTGGGTTGCTGGAATATAGAACCTGAGGGGAAAAGTACACTGCCCAACCTACTTGGGGATGGGTCTTTTAGTGATGGTTTATGAACTCTTCCAAATTAATTCCGAGTTACTTCTCTCCTTTTATTAAAAGTTTATTTTCTACACTCGGACTCTGTGCTTGTGGGTGGGGAAGTATTGCCTTTCAGAAGTGCCCGGGGGTGTAATTTTCCCACATTACTGTGTGGGGGCTCAAGCCAGTTCTGTGTTGTATCAATGGAAAGGAACCCCTAGATATTTAACCCAGCCCTGATTGCTGCAGGATCCATCTGGCAGAAGGGTTACATTTTGGGAGGCTCGTCCAGGATCCTGGGTCGGTACCCCTCGCAAGTACATCTTGAGTGATTCACTAAATTGGGGAAACAATTGTGTTTATATTTTGAGGAAATCACTGTTTGTGTAATGGCTAATATGTCGGGTTTGTTGGGCTCTGACTCAGCAGCCCCTAGCTTGGGGGCTGCAGCCTCAGCTGATGATTGGGCAAAAGCACTGGGGAAAACATTGGAAAAGGTTGTGTTGTCCCATGCTACGTCAAGCTGCTATCGTAAGTTAAGATTATTTGCTGGGAGTCCCATTACAATACCTAAGGAAGAGGAGTTTGAACCCTAGTTAGAGCATACTACTGAAATGCTGCAGGAGTGGGCTGGACCAGATGCCGGGAAGCGAAGATGTCTAACACAGAGCCTCAGAGGCCCAGCATTAGACGTGATTCACACCCTGAAGCTCACTAACTCTGGGGTCAGTGTGAAGGACTGCCTAGAGGCCCTTGAGCACACCTTTGGGAGCATAGAGGGCTCTGAGGACAGTTATTGAAAGTTCCTTAATTCCCGACAGCAAAGGGGCGAGAAGGTTTCAGCCTATGTACAGAGGCTGGAGAGGCTGCTTCAGGGAGTTTTCAAGAGGGGAGCAGTGACTGCCGAGCAGATGGATCAGACCAGACTTGCTCAAATTGTAAGATGAACTCGATATCAGAACCCGATTCTACTTCATCTCTGCTTAAGAGACTGACAGGAACGTCCCCCGAGTTACTCCCAGCTGATAAAAGAGGTCAGAGGGGAGGAAGAAACGCAGGCTGCCAGTGAGTTTTGGAAAGCCCAACCGTCTGAGCCAGCCCGCACAGCACTCCTGTGGGCAGCCAGTGTACTGATAGCGAGCGCTGGAGAGGAACTTGCCCAGCAAGTGCAGGTCCTAATAGAACAGATAGCTGAGGTGCAAAGCACCATTGACCGAACGAAGACTTCCAGGCATAAGGAACCTCTGGCTGTGGCGATGGAGAAGTCAGCATTTAGAGCCACCTTCCCACCTGACCAAAGGGGGAAAGGACAATTCTTCTTTCACTGGTGTGGTCAGGATGGACACAGTGCTGCCAAGTGTCATAATGAAGAAAATCCCTTCTTAGTGTATGGAAAGCTGATGACCAGTTGGGTGGGGTCGAGGAACTGCTGAAGGGTCCTGGGACGGCAGCCGCCCAGGGCTGCAAGATTTGAAGGCTTCCCTGGAAAAGACTGTCCAGATGGGATGTCCTCAGGACTGATAGGGCCTTGAGCGGAGGTCACGGTGAGGATTGAAGGGGCAGAATGTAAAGCAGTACTTGACACTGGATCTCAAGTGACTATTATATTTCAGTCATTCTACCACCAGATGCTTAGGTACCTGCGTATACAGCCACTGACAGGCCTTGGCCTGTGTGGCCTCAGCATGGATGAACACCCCTACCAAGGGTATGTCATAATGCACCTGGAATTTTCAGAGGAGGTTGCTGGTGTAAGAAAAGAGGGAGACACCGCTACCTTAATAGGCCCCGACTCTAAAGTAATTTCTGATGTGTCTGTGCTGATAGGGTCCAACTCTGGTCTTTTCAAGGTATTCCCGGATTACTGCAGACAACGGGCGGGGGACCAATACCTGAACACCCTGACGGTCCATATGTTTTGTGCTGAAGCCTATAGAAGAATTGAGAGCACTAAAACGGGGGTGTTTGAGCTACCAATGGGAGCATTGAGGCATGTGGGCATGACTTCCTTAGTAGTGCCTGCAAAGATGGAGCGAGAAGTGCTTGTCATGAGTACCTAGCTGAAAGACAGCAAAGAGGCAGGTGGCAGCAGAAGGTGACTGATAGTTGGCTGGTGAGCAAGTGGCTGGTGAGCCAGAGAGGCCTGTGGTGAGTGGCCAGCGGGGCGGCTGGTGCAGCTGGTGGCGAGTCACCAGCAGGGCGGCTGGCAGAGAGGGCCAGAGCAGAGCCCTGCAGAGAGGGGCGGCAAGCAAGTGCTTGAGCAGCAGAGTGTGTAAAGAGCCTTTTTACCCCCCTGCACCCAGGGAGGGAGATGAACTCTGCAGATGCAACTCTGGGTCTGCACTGACCAAGGACAGCAACTGTGAGTGGGGTGCAGAGAAGGGTCAGGCATGTGAAAGGGACTTTTGGGTTGCTGGACTTAAGAACCTGAGGGGAAAAGCACACTGCCCAACTTACTTGGGGGTGGGTCTTTTGCTCATGGTTTATGTTTATGAACCCTGTTTGCAGTGTTTTCTCAAATTAATGCCAAGTTACTTCCCTCCTTTTATTAAAATGTTTCTTTTCTATACTCAGACTCTGTGCTTGCGAGTAGAGAAATGTTGCCTCTAGAGGCGCCCAGGGGTGGTGTGTAATTTTCCCAGGTTACTGGGTGTGGGCTTGAGCCTGTTCTGTGTTGTATAGAGGTAGAGGAACCCCTAGATATTGAACCCGGCCCTGGTTGCTGCTGGCTCCACCTGGCAGAAGGGTTACACACTGAAGCATCTAAAAATTAACAAATGAAAACCCTCTATTCTCTGTTGCCTTCTTAAGGGAGTTAAACACGTGTGTTAAAATCTAGAACTGATCAGGAACTTTTTGACAAAATGTTTTTTCATCAGAAAATGCCTGTTCGTTGAAACTTTTTATGGGAAAGGGTTGGTTTCAATTAAACTTTCTCAGGTCCAAGATGGAATTTCTGGTTAGTAAGAGAGAGAGACACCCACTCCCACCCTCCAGCTCAGTGGTTAGGGCATTCATCTGGGATGTAGGTTCAATGCTCTATTCTGCCTGATTCAGAGCAGAGATTTGAACTGGGATTGCCCACATCTGAGGAGAGTTTCCTAACCACTGGGCTATATAATCAGTCTCTCTTTTTGCTATTTATACATAGTGAACATCAGCAAAAGGAAAGACTGAGGGGAAAAAAAACCCTCATTTTATAGCCCAGCAGGCACTCACATGGGGTGTGGGAGACCCTACGTTCCTTGTTCTAAAACAGGCAGAGTAGACTTGAATCTAGGTCTTCTATACCCTAGCTGAGTGCCCTAAGCATTGGGCTATTGGCTATTCTGGGGTAAGGGGGTATCTCTTGTGCTTTTTCTCAAAAATTTCAAAAGAGGTGTCATTTTTATTCTGCATCAGAGTGAAAACAAATTTGGAAACATTGATTTAAAAAAAAATGGAATTTTTGTGTTCGCACCAACCTACGAAAATTTACATTCAGAGGAAAATGTTCTCTGTATTTGTTAGCTATAGGTTTTATTTGTGAGATTTTCTTCAGTTTTATATTGCTGAAGTCATGCTGATGACAA
Source organism: Chelonia mydas (assembly GCF_015237465.2). NCBI lineage: Eukaryota > Metazoa > Chordata > Testudines > Cheloniidae > Chelonia > Chelonia mydas. The sequence goes on along the minus strand of NC_051251.2, from coordinate 49,000,414 downwards.
ACTTCATAAATAGATCTCTGGGCCAAACTCCAACCTGATGCAAGTGGGTGTGATGCTATTGATTTAACAGACTTGCATCCATTTACTCCATAGTTCAGTTTCTCTCCAGATCCACTTGTAAGCAACTCTGAATCAGAGGCGGATTAAGGTTTCCTGGGCCAGAGCAAGTGGGGGGGGCACACCCCAGCCCTTCCACCTGTGGCCCCACCCCTGTTCCGCCCCTCCACATATGACCCTGCCCACCGCCCCACCCCTTTCTGCCCCTTCCCTGGGGCCTCACCCATATTCCACCTAGGTCCCTTCCATTCCACCCCCAAGACTGGGGAAGCCCTGTCCCCCCACTGCACCAGCCCTGAGGCCGCAGCAGGTAGCAAGAGCTCCTCCAGTCCCAGGGCCACAGTGGGGGTCGCAGTGCTGGGGCTTCCCCAGCTTCTGCTGGGGACGGGGTCATGGGGCGCTGGGGGCTTTCCCTATGGCTCCCTGGCTTCTGCCGTGGTCCGGGGGCACTGGGGGCTTCCCCTGCTGCTGCGCCCAGCCGCTGACAGGGTCAAGGTCACTGGGGGCTTCCCCTGCAACTGCACCTGGCTGCTGCCAGGGCTGGGGAGATGCTGGGGACTTCCCCTGCCACTATGCACACCACGCCCGCCCAGCATGGATGCTGGGGAGTGGGGTCGGCGTGAGGTGGTTTCCCACATTGCTATTTCATGGTGCAGCCACTGAGGAACGGGGTTTAGGATGTGGGGTGCTTCCCCTGCCTCTGTGCTGCCCCACCCACCCAGCGCTGCTGCCTGGAAGTGGGGTCAGGGCGCGGGGGCTTTCCCCAAGCACCCGGGGATCCGGGCCCCCCAGTTGGCTGGGGCCCCGGGCACAGGCCCATAGGCCCAGTGGCTATTCTGCCACTGCTCTGAATAATGGAAAGAATATATAAAGCATTAGATTTGTATGTTTCACTTTCTGATTATATTCAGTGTCAGTTTTATGATGCATGTCTACATTGCAAAAGCACCTTGCCCCAAGATGAACATATTGTCAACACTGAAGTTGCACACAAAGGTTGCAGCTTGATTAACAGATGCAAAAACACATTAACAAGAACATACTTAGATAATTCTGTTTGCTCCCCAGTGAGCTCAACTGTGCACCTGGTCTTTGCTCACTGGCCTGAGGCTAATAAATAGTTTTGCCTATTATTGTGTTTCATGTATTCTGTGCTGGGTAATGTCAATGAGCTATGCTGGTTTTACACCCTTTTAAAAATCTTTATTTCCCCAGTCTTTTGCTGGGAAATTTTAACTGAAAAGCCACCAGATTTTTCTTTATCTAACTCTTTTCCTTTCAGTTCAGAAAGCCACAGCCGAAATCTAATTTATACCAAAGCTGCTGGTTTGGAAGTTTTATCATTGACTTCAATGAACACTGTGTCTTTCGCTATTTACTTGCAAATTATACAATTTTGTATTGAGGGAATAACAAGGGTTAGCTCTTCAATTAAGCCCCACAGAACCTCTCTATGAAAACCACTAAAAGAAATGTGTTGAATACATTTGGTATGTTTGTGGCCTGCATAAACAGCACAAATATAATATTATAATTGGTGATTGGTATCTGAATTGAATAATACTACCTCCATCAGGAATTTGCCCACATTACGTTTAAGACAGGAAGCATGAAACAATGTATTGATTTCAAATTGTATAGTATTTTTATATCAGTGATCTTTCCTTTTACAGTCTTGTGCACTGAAAACCAAGCAATTTGAAGGGGAGTGCTCATGCAAATTGCAACTACCTGCTGAGAATTACGATGCTGTTGAATTAAGATGCCATTTATCACTGCATTTTTTTTTTCCGATAAAGAAATTGTTGAGATGGAGGCATGGACTGCATCTCCCCTCTTGCAAATGATAGTTAAAAAGAAATACTTTGTCTTGCTCATAGGATCAAGAATAGACAATAGACAAACTTAATACATTCTAGAATTAATCGGGGTTGCTGTAAAATGATTTTATTGGAATTATAATAGAATAGGGTTGTCACAAGATGGCAGACTTCACTGGTGAGCCACAATCCTTCTCGGCTATGAGAATCTACAGGGAATTTCACAGATGGCGGAGCTGTTTTACTGACAAGGAGTATACTAAACACCATGAGGGAGAGAACTCATTTATGCACATTGGCCAGTTGGTACATCAAACCAGTAGTTAATCTAAAACTGCCACATGAACAGCTATAACTTTGTGAAATAAATTTGCATGTAGGTCATACATTTCCCCCTGCATTTGCTCCAATCAGAAACCTGTTCTATTTGCTTAGGCTATATTTAAAGAGATTTTCCATATATGCAAAAAACCAATCCATTTATTCAATGTGTAAAGTAAGATTGCTGATTACTTTCTTTGGGCACATATTTAGAAGTAATCTTTTCTGCATATAGAAAGCTGTCTTAAAGCCTCCTGCACTGTATGTGATAAGATTCCATGATGGTTTTTATCATCTAAGCCTTTGGAAACCTTGCCATTTGTCTAATAATTAAAAAGATTTGAGGTGCATAATTACTGCATCCTGGGACTGACAAATGCTGTGCAGGACAAAGATATTCCAAATGTAGAAAAATGCCTATTGGGAGCTAGACATCTAACTACCTTTTTGAATTCCCACCCTAATATTCTAATAATTTTCAGATTTCATAATTAAATGGCTATAATCTACATTTGAGGATTAATATACAGAAACACCATTAGAGAATTATAATAACAACCCATCAACTTGATCTTGCATGGACAGGGTCAAAGACTGAAAAGTTCAGTTACATCAGGATCGTCAAATAGATGTATATAATTTGGCTTTTGGTTAATTTGATTTTAATTTGCTTCTCATTTCATTTTCTTGTTGCATTGATAACACATAGTTTTCAATTTCCCCTCCAGAAAATTGACAATGTGCATGAGGGAGAAATTAAATTTCTAGACCTGCATCTGCATTGAACATGGAAGCTGTAAACAATTCCATATTTTAGATTTTCCACGAAGATGAACAGCATGTTCACTATATAAGGTGCTCTTATTTGGAAGAATCAGTGAAAAAACCTCTACATCGCTCTCAGGTTTAGTTTGGCCAACTAAAGAGAATCTACCTGTCTACACATCTGTGATAAATTAAAGTGAGCTGCTCTCAGGGAAAAGGTATTTATTCTAATTCTTTTCTAATTATATGACCCTCACCTTGGGTCGTGATCTTGTCAGATCTCAAATTAAGCAGGGTCAAGCCTGATCTGACAACGGGAGATCATTAAATAACACCCAGAATGCTGCAAGGAGTGGTGTCAGTGACTCGGTAGATGGCATTTCTTCTTATTACTCTGTTTGAACCAATGACCCAGCAGAGTGCTTAGAGGCTGAGTGCTTCTGACTGTACCATCGATTAGCTGAGTTTTAAATGGTCCTGACCCTTTGTGGTCATTCAAGACTCCATTGCATGTTTTACTACACTTGGTGTGTTTGCCCAGATGTATCACCTGAATTTGTAGGTTAGCCAAGACTAGTTACATTTTGTGTACCAAAAACTTCCCTGGTACTAGCTTCAGTTGAATGTATTTGTCACACACACAGTCTGGGTAGAACACTTTCTAGCTTGATATTCACCAGGCTGTTGTGCTTGGATGTGGGCTTCAGTGGGCTGGGTGTGCTTTAAGCCTCCCAAGCCTGAACAGAGACCAGGCATTGCCCCCTGGCTGCAGTCTATAGGCAGGGTGCAGATTGTCTGTCTCGCACCCCGTCCTGAGAGCTAAGACATCACGTTTCAACTGCTGAGGCCCTGGGACCAGTACTGACCCCTCAGACTCTTCTGTTGCTTAAGGACATCCTTTCCCAGAACTCCAGCCAGGTGCTCACTCTTCAGAGGCACGTGCTAGTGAAACAGACAGACTTTGCACAAGATTCTAAAACAATTTACTCTTTAGAGGGCATGAGGAATACACAGATCTAGACAAAATAATAAACACACCTGTACATATTTCTCAGCCTCTGTTTCCTCACCACTTTGAGGAATTCTTTGGGTCTAGAGCAGACCCTCTGAGGGAGTCCAGGTTCCCTCTCTTCCACATGGCTTCTCCTCTAAATCATGGAGTCTCTCACTCTCTCTAGGTCAGCTAGCTTCCTTCTTACTCAGTTATTAGTCCTGCAGAACCCTCTGCTACAAAAGCATGCCCATCTCTTTCTCTCTCCTGTCCAAAGCTTTCTGTGTTTCTCAGTTCCTCACATTGATATGTTGCATCACTTACACCTAGATCCTTTGTTCTCTTGCTAAAGATTTTCTACTCGTCAATTCCCCCTCTCTGTGGAGAAATTTGTTTGATATGCACAAAGAAAAGGAGTACTTGTGGCACCTTAGAGACTAACAAATTTATTTGAGCATAAGCTTATGAAGTGAGCTGTAGCTCACAAAAGCTTATGCTCAAATAAATTTGTTAGCCTCTAAGGTGCCACAAGTACTCCTTTTCTTTTTGCGGATACAGACTAACGTGGCTGCTACTCTGAAACCTGTTGGTTGATATGGTTTACCAGCTCAAGCAACCTCCTTTGAATACCTATTGTTTGATCAGAGCACAGTCATTAAGATTAACAATTCTCCATTGTCTGGTCCGGTAAGTGTATCATGACATTTCAAGCTTTGCTAATGAAACATGGTGGCAGTATCTGAGCTGTGAATTCTCTGCAGAGCAGCAGCTGGCAGCGTGAACCATGGAAGTTGGTCTGAAGCCCCCAGGAGCCCTGGATTTTGCAGACACAAATCTAGCCTAGCGACGGACCCGGTGGAAAGAGGAGTTCGAGCTGTACACAGACCTGGCCACCCAGGAGGATGACAAAAGCTGGAAAGTAAACCCATTTTTCTACCTTACTGGGGAACAAGGCAGAGAGATCTTCAGAACTCTGAAGCTCCCCATTGCCTCAGTCCAACTGCAGGCAGCCAAGGGATTGATACTAGCAGGTTGGCCAGAAGACATAAGCCAAGTACCAATAGGAGCAGAACTATATTTTCAAAATAAGTATGAGCTAAGTGTGCAAGATGGAATCATATTTCAAGGACAATGAGCTGTTGTTCCTGCTTCATTAATTGGGATGTCATGCAAAAAATACATGCCTCATGCCTGGACATTGACAGCTGCCTTAGACAGGCTTGGAATTATTTTTACTGGCTGGGAATGAATACATAACTCTACTCTTTGACAGAAGGGTGTTACACCTGCCAGTCATGTGATAACCACCAGCAGAAAGAGACTGTTACCACATAAGCTGCTCACCTGACCAAGAGAAAAGGTGGGAAAAGATTAGGGCTGTTGATTAATCACAGTTAACTCAAAAAAATTAATTGGAATTTAAAAAATTAATTGCGATTAATTGCAGTTTTAATCGCACTGTTAAACAATAGAATACCAATGGAAATTTAAATATTTTGGATGTTTTTCGACATTTTGATATACATTATATTCTGTGTTGTAATTGAGATCAGTGTATATTTTTATTACAAATATTTGCACTGGAAAAATGATAAACAAAAGAAATATTTTTCCATTCACCTCATACAAGTACTGTAGTGCAATATCTTTGTCATGAAAGTGCAACTTACAAATCTAGATGTTTTGGTGACATAATTGCACTCAAACAAAGCAATGTAAAATTTCAGAGCTTTCAAGTCCACTCAGTCCTACTTCTTGTTCAGCCAATCGCTAAGACAAACAAGTTGTTTACATTTACAAGAGATAATGCTGCCTTCTTCTTATTTAAAATGTCACCAGAAAGTGAGAACAGGCATTTGCATGGCACTTTTGTAGCCGGCATTGCAAGGTATTTACGTGCCAGATATGCTAAACATTTGTATGTTTGTGTGCCCCTTCATGCTTTGGCCACCATTTCAGATGACATGCTTTCATGCTGATGATGCTCATAAAAATTATTATTTGTGACTGAACTCCTTGAGGGAGAATTGTATGTCCCCTGATCTGTTTTACCCACATTCTGCCATGTGTTTCATGTTATAGAAGTCTCTGATGATGACCTAGCACATGTTGTTCATTTTAAGAACACTGTCACTGCAGATTTCACAAAACACAAAGAAGGTACCAATCTGAGATTTCTAAAGATAGCTACAGCACTCGACCTAAGGTTTAAGACTCTGAAGTGCCTTCCAAAATCTGAGAGGGACGAGGTGTGGAGAATGTTTTCAGAAATCCGATGTGGAAACTACAGAACCCAAACCACCAAAAAAGAAAATCAACGTTCTGCTGGTGGCATCTGACTCAGATGATGAAAATGAACATCTGTCGGTCCGCACTGCTTTAGATTATTGTTGAGCAGAACCCATCATCATCATGGACACATGTCCCCTGGACTGGAGGTTGAAGCATGAAGGAACATATGAATCTTTAGCACATCTGGCATGTAAATATCTTGCGATGCCAGCTACAACAGTGCCATGAGAACACCTGTTCTCACTTTCAGGTGACATTGTAAACAAGAAGCGGGCAGCATTATCTCCTGGAAATGTAAACAAACTTGTTTGTCTGAGTGATTGGCTGAACAAGAAGTAGGACTGAGTGGACTTGCAGGCTCTAAAATTTTACATTGTTTTTGAATGCAGTTTTTTTGTACATAATTCTACATTTGTAAGTTCAACTTTCATGATAAAGAGATTGTACTACAGTACTTGTATTAGATTAATTGAAAAATACTATTTTTTTCTTACAGTGCAAATACTTATAATAAAAATATAAAGTGAGCACTGTACACTTTGTATTCTGTGTTGTAATTGAAATCAATATATTTGAAAATGTAAAAAACATGCAAAAATATTTAAATAAATGGTATTCTATTATTGTTTAACAGTGCGATTAATCGCGATTAATTTTTTAATAGCTTGACAGCCCTAGAAAAGACTTATTTACCTTCAGTGAAAAGCAATGCTTAATTACAGTGGGCTATTTTCATTTTTTTGGGAGGTCAATGCCCTGCCTGATACAAGAAGCAAGTCAGTGATTGGGAAACCTCAGGCCCAGTTTCTGATACATGGCATTCCAGATACTGTATTCCCTGAGAACAGACCCCAATTTGCCTCTGGAGAATACAAAGTATTTGCATGCAAATGGGAGTTTGATCACCCTGTTGTCTCCCCTACATATCCCCAGAGTAATGGTAAGGTGGAATCAGCTGTGAAAACAGCTAAAATTGTTACTCAAGGCTGTTTCTTGTGGTTCAGACCTCTTGTTAGCATTATTTGGCTGACCGGAATACCCCATCACACAGGTGCCAAAACCGTCCACACAGGCACTGTCGGGATGAGGGACCAAATCTCTGCTACCACTGAGAAGACATTGTTGCCATCTCTTCTTGGTGGTATCTCCATCCTTCTGACTGCAACAATCAGAGAAAGTAGGCACTAGAGTATGAAAGATCAGCCAAGGGCTCGTCAGCCCTGGAGACAGGCACTCTTGTGAGGATCCAGCCGTTAGGGAGACACCAGAGAGAGTGGACTAAATGGAGTTGTGAGGGGTGCAGTGGCACCAAGGTCATAAGAGGTGACTACACAAGAGGGACAAGTGATCCGAAGGAACAGGAGGCACTTACCATCCAGCAGACAACACCCAGAGAGAGTACAGAAATAAAGAGAATCACAGAATGGAGAGACCGAGACCATCTGGAGACCAATCCTACAGGGAGCCAGGGGAGTCCACAGAGATATAGTGTACTAGACTTGGAGACAGGTGACAGATGCACAGAAATCAGTCACTGCTGGTGTGGTCATCTGTTGACGAGACCAAGCTACCTTAATGACTATGAAGCAGTTGAATCTGTGATAAAAACAAGACTCTAACTCAGCTAAGTTCTAGCAACCTCCAGCAAAAGGGACATGGGATACAGGTCTAGGCATCAATTAATTTGTTTTTAATTCCTATATTAAAGTTTGTAAAATAGGAAAAGATGTATCATGATCAGTGGAACTAAAATAAGAGGGCTTCTGTTCCCTAGAAGGACCGTTATTGATGGAACACCAGGGACTGTGACTAGAGTTGAACTAGAAAGAACTCGGGTACATAGACAGAGCAGTTCACAGGGTTTAATTAAGTTCTATTTGTTCAACTGCTATTCATCTTTACTCTTTGCTAATGAAACAGTAGGTATGCTCTTGTTGGCAGATAGGGGATTCCGCATTCACTGAGGCCTTCCATGATTCAACAATCTCATAACATCAATAAAAATCCATAAATTGTAATAGATTCACCAAATCATCAGAATATTATTCCTCGGTTTTCTCTTGTTTTGTTTTTGCAGTGCAGAATGGCTGCCACATTCAATAGAATGCCCCCCTCCTTTTTTGTTTTTGCTTTTTTTCATTTCCTATATGATACTGAAAATATAGATGATGTTATTGATTACACAAAGTAATTCCAGGACATATAATCATCCTCTCACTAGATTAATTGATTTGCAACATAAATGGCATATTCTAATCTGGTCAAGCAAGGATAAAATCAGCTAAGCCTCTCAACATCTTTCACAGTTGTTTGTCCATTAGAGGGAGTTACAGTGGGCCTGATTCTCATTTACAGTAAGGCCATTTGGGGCCTTAAAATGGGAATCAATATAAGGCCATTTTACATATACAGAGCAGTACAAATGGACCTTAGTGTAAATGAGAATGAGGCCAAATATTCCTTGAGTGATAACCATCTCCTGTTTATAAATAAGGTTTCTTGATCTTGAGTTCCAAGTTATGATGTTTGACATGACAGAAGAACATACAACCTCATTAAATACTCCTCAAATGCAATTGGAGGTGTGGGAGAAGATAAAACAATCAGATCTATCAGATAGAAGAACAAGCTTCTTTATGTACTACTGTGACCTCCATGGCATGTCAGTTTTCCCAAGTACTTATAGATTTATGTTTACAACATTCCTGTGAGGCATGGAAGTGGTATAATTCCTTCAATGAGCACAGAGAGACAGTGGGTACATCTACACTTAAAAAACCTCCTGAGGCAGCAAATATCAGAGTCTGGGTCAGCTGACTTGGTCTTGCAGGGCTCATGCTATGGGGCTAAAAATAGTAGAGTAGACATTCTTGCTTGGGCTGGAGACCAGACTCTGAAACCCCACAGGGGGGAGGGTCTCAGATCCTGGGCAGGAATGTCTGCACTACTATTTTTAGCCCCATAGCATAAGCCCTGTAAGACCAAGTCAGCTGACCTGGGCTCTGAGGCTTGCAGCCACTCTCTTTTGTTGGGGGGGGGGAAGGGTAGCATGTAGATATTCCTTAAATGACTTGTCCAGGGTCACACAGTATAGCAGGACAGGGAACTGAACCTAGCTCTGCCACTGCCTGTGACATTGCCCAGGTACAATCTAGACTCTTAGACAGCTGTGTCCCCTCAGTTCTCCAACCTGAGGTGCCTTTTACGCTGCTTTGCTGTGAGAGCAACCACTGCTAGCATGCTCACATATAGTCTCTAGCATGTAAACTATTCTCAGCTGACTTTCCTGAGTGCTCTTAGCCAGACACTCCTGAATTATATTGCAGAGTAACACTAGAAAATTCCCAAACCCAGACTTGTCCCCAGAAATGCGCATCTTGTACTGCCCACTATCCTCCTGGACAATATAAGCTCATTGAAAGTCCAATATTTTATTAATAGAAAATGATATGCACAAACCTTGTTATCTCAAATGGAGATTCCCAAACATTTCAATCCAAACAGATAAAACTAAACAAGTTTATTAACAAAAACATAGATTTTAAGTGATTACAAGTAATGAAGCATAAAGGTCAGAATTGGTTACAAAGAAATAAAATGTAAAACACAAGCTAATACCTAATTTAACAAGCTAAGTTAATTTAAAGCTCTCTCACCACAGTCTGGCTAGATACCTTCAGCCAGGACCCGCTCCCAGTTCAATGATTCTTCCTTTGTCCTTCAAATGTTATTGATGCCGTGAGTATAGATGAGGGGAGAGAGGTGAATTGGGGCCTCTGTTTCTCAATTTTATATTTTTTCTTCCTCTTTGATAATCATCTCCAGCTGGGGTTCAGGTGATAGCCAGTCTGTTTACATTGGAACCTGCAGTCTTCCATTGCCAAGATGTAAATTTTTTGCTCACACCCTTTTTCCTGCCAAAGAAGGGCTGCTTAATCACATGATAATCCATCTGATTCTGCTGACACCTGGCTGAGGTGCTGGCTAACCTTTTGTCTCTGGGGAACTGGTTTGAAGCTGTTTCCCTAGACTTAGAACATGTCTCAGTAAAGTCATATAGTAGAATCTTATAACTTTTCATATAATGTTGGCACAAATATATTACCAAGACAATAATGTTCAGCAGATTATGAACTTTCTAATGATACCTCACAAGGCATACTTTGTACAAGATTTATCATAGTTTTGTAAACAGTGGTGAATATAATGGTACGGACTGTTACAGTGCCCTATTCACTGGATGATCCTGCCTCTCATCTTCAGCAGGAAATATGCTAAGAGGGAGATTCTAGACACAGTGAAATATCTAAAGGATTGCAGGTACTGGGCTAAAGCCTGACATCTTTTCTTAGGCAAACCTTGCACCATTTTCGTTTGTTGCTCTTGAAATCTAAAGGTGTTCTCACTTAATGTGAAAAATGCAAATTTAATAGGTCCAGAAGAGATTCTGACAGTTAATTATTTAAATGATTTATACAGTGCCATAGATATACATATTACACTACAGACAACTGAATATCCCTGAATCCCAACTCTTATTACACCCAGTTCTCTCACAAAGATATAACCCCTTTCCATTATCCAGCTGAGTTTAATCTTTCAAAACTGTTTTGGCACCGATCCAACATTGGGATCCACTAGCCGTTACTCCTGCAAAGGCACATTAAACTCGGATCCTGCATAGAGTCAAGGATCTGTACTAGCAGACCCCAATGCAGGATCAGGGCTTCTGTGTGTAGCTCAATAACAATCTATCTTTCATTCTTTGCCTCCCAGTTTCAAGTGAAATATTTAGGTGGAATTTTCCAAGGAGCCTAAGGAATTGTGTCCAAATCCCAAGCAAAAAAAATCAGTGGTATTTAGGCACTTAGCTCCCATTTGTGTCTTTGAAAAATCTCCTTTATTTCTCATATGAAATAAACAATCACTGAAACAAGAAAAAAATTGAAAGTCATCAAGTGGCACACAGAAGAGGGTCAGTATTATTCACATTCATTTTCACAATACCATATGGAATCTCTTGGTTTACAGTGACCACTAGAAACACTAGAAAGCAGAGTGTCATCAGCTATCATTTGTACGGCTCTCTTTTTCTCTGCAAGGAAGGATAGTGGCTTCCAGGACTCTTATCTGGTAAGATTCAGATATAGTCAGGCTTTAAGAAGGCTGTCACATCTGACATTTTTCTCCATTTCCAGTTGTCATTGCTGTACATTGTACTCAGCGTATCTGTATCAGAGTGCAATATACATCGTATACTTCCCCGTTGCTGCTTCTTCCTACTAAGGTCAACTTGAACTCTAGAGTTTTTAAAAAAAGTGGTATATTAAGCTAGTTTGTGGCACTTCTTAAGTGAAGCATGCCTAAAGCAGTGTAACTTGCCTACATTAGCGTCAGAAAATAGTTGTGCTGTCAGAGGGCAGTTGCCTTTTCTATGTGTGTTTTTTTTTTTAAAGGTGTCTCAGCTGTGCACACCAATTTTTGGCCTTAGGGAAGTCTGTTTTTAAGCCCCTAGAATATTGAATGCAAATTCTGGTTTTAATTAAATATCAGTCAATACTACTAATTATACTGTGCACAGTTCCTGGTTCATATTCACTCCTGTCCTGTTTTTAGATAGAATAAATGAGTTTGCCAACTGGAAATCAAACTGGTTAGGATGCATACATTATTGTCAATATAAACAAAGCGAGTATGGAACATTGTCTTCCTCCTTTTGTTTTATTTATATCAATACAACATATAGCACAGCAGTGGGCAGGGAGGGGGAATTTTGTATAATACTAGGGCAGACATGTACTTATTCCAAGTTCATCCTGCTCTCTTCTGCCACTTTATTAGGTTCAGGCTTCAGCAGCTTTGAAATCCTCTAAAAAGATATGTGCAGCAATTGTAACACTGAGTGAAAACAATTTTTCTACATAATTCAAAAGCGGCAAAAGGGGTTTTGCTCCAACTTTCCCCAAAACATTCATCTGCAGACAGAGACCTATTTTGGAAAATTTTAGCCCCAAAAGTGAATGTTTTGGAAAGATCTGAGGATGGGGAATTATAATGGAAAGTCATTTTCAACCATAGCTAATGCTTGTTCCTGGCCACTGGTGCAAGTTTTTAGACTACGTCCCTTTGCCCATCACAAATGTTTGGAGGATACATTTATGTACTGTTTAAGCAATTCTAGAACTTGTTTCAGGTGTTAACCTTTTTATTGCAGAGTCAGTCAGAGCCACCTCTGGGATCACTATTACATTTTAGTGTTGCCATCCCTGTGTTTAGAGCTGTATCTCTTGTTGGCCTTTGGAGCCCAAGGAAGATGAATGAGGAGTCATTTTTCTTTTTCCAATTCTCCATGGAACTCTCTTTCTGAAAGAAAGAATGTGCAACCCTTTAAAAACTTAAGAGCAAACGTCAGCTGAAATAAATGGATGTCTTATCATTTTATTGCTGTAGATTTTGTAATGTAGAATAAGCAGCTGAGGTTTAGCTAACAGCTTGAAAGGTAATGAAAGTGATTATTTTTTATATCTTCAATTGATGAACATCAGATAACTCTAAACCTACATTCCCTGAAGGTCCTTGAGATGAGAAGTGGGATGATAAAGAATGGACTGAAGGAAAAGCTATTGAAATGCTGACCTCTTTGCCGCACGCCTGAAAACATAAGCAGGGAAGAAGAGGAGTCAGCAATACTAGCAATAAACTTATTCTATTATCCTATACTTGGCTTGTTAGCACACTGACTTCCCTGACTCAGGTAGACTAACAAGCAAACAATATATGGAATGGCAATATTTTATTGATATATTAAAGATTTCTAGCTATTCGCATAGGATCTTAATCTCAAATGGATAAAAATGCTCACAGTCTCTTAGAATCAAGGATAAGTCAAAGGGAAGCTATGCTCATGACAAAGTAACCATGATTGTTTATCAGCAGCCTTAAAGTATGTCACAATCTGAGGGGGTGGGGGCAGTAGAGTGGCAGAAGCCTCAAAATTACTAACTGAATGCCTCAGGAATCTGTCAAGAGGCAGGATCTGCTTGCTGGAGAAAAATCATGAACAGCCTGACATCTTTACCTTGTTACTTCCTACAAGGACAAAAAGGAATAGTGCAACGTGGGGGAGTAAATTACATTTGAATCTCATTATTTCCACCTCTACAGAGTAAAAGGAAAAAAGGTTTTGGGGAATTATCTGATTGTGCTATGGAAATTCATGTGCTTTTAATGAATCAAGTGGTAAGGTGGACACAGCACTACACAAAGTGATTTTGACTCAAAAGCTGCCTTTCCATAGGAAAGGTATGGGACAGAAATAAAGGGCTTGTCTACACTTACTGAAGGATCGACGCTGCGGCGATCGATGCATCGGTGATCGATTTAGTGGGTCTTCACTCGACCCGCTAAATCGACCGCCGATCATCTCCAGTTGATTCCTGTACTCCACTGATCGAGAAGAGTAAGGGCAGTCAACGGGAAAGCGTCTTCCGTTGACATCGCATAGCATGAACCCTGCGGTAAGTAGATCGAAGCTATGTTGATTTGAGTTACGCTATTCACATAACTCAAATTGCGTAGCTTAGATTGACTTTTCCCTTTAGTGTAGACAAGGCTATAGATGTGTGCAATGCTGTGTCTACTCTTTCATTTGGGCGCTAAATCAGTGGTTTTCCTATTGTATTGCTGGTTGGTTTTCTTAGGTTTTTGGGTGATGTGCTCAACCTAATTTTGACTTCTTATGTGCCATAGGTATTACTTACCACTGAAATATGACTACTCAGTAGTAAGTGTAATAGAAGGTTGTTTGCTTTTGTTGTTTTGGTTTTTAATGAAAATTTACCCTTGCAGTGTTTTACAAGCAACACATCATTATTTATTTTTGTATTGTGGTTGTACTGTCATTAGGAGCCTGTCATAAGGTCACCAAGCTTACCCCTGAGTGCCCCCTCCTGATCGCTGGCCTGCTCCTTTCCAATCAAGATAGAATTCAGGGCCCTCTTTTCCCAACTTTGCCTTTTTATTTTCTCTGTCGGGTTATTAGATACAGAACATTCTCTGCCCAATTTGGGCTTCGTACAGCTTTATACTTTATAATAAACAAAAAGCCTTTTATTCTACCTGGGCTTCTCTTAACCACAAGATCATCCTGCCTCCCATATTGTCCCCCAAACTATTCAGAACAAAAGATCATTAACCTTGCTTAACCCGACTGTAATTTCTTCAAGGAGAGCCAGTGCATGAGATTTTGAGGAGATTTAACACTGTGGAAAGCTTGAAGGACCTATGTGGTTTTGACAATGTTGTTTTTGAACTACAGAGACATAGCAATAATTAGACAAGGTCAGAATTTCAAATTTAGGTAATTTTTTAAAAAATGACCAACAGTAACTCAAAAAAATTAATCTATAATTAATCTATAATTAATTTTCTTTAGGGTTTCAGAAACATGCCCCTTTGTCTTCATGAGTAAACATGGCAATTTTCATGCAAATTTCCCAGAAGTTAGAGGGAACTACAAAGAGCTGTATAATAGAAGATAGTTCCAATCCTAACTACCTCTTCTCCCTTATGACTTTTGGCTTTGTGAACTACAACACTCTGAACTAATGGTGGACAGTAGGTTGGTTGAATGGTAGGTTGAAGCGCAGTCAGGAAAATTTTATTCATTTCTAGAAATAAAAAAAAACACAGTCACATGATTCTGCACCATAAGACCATGCATGTGGGTAGCGCATGTAACATTTTACTAATACGACTCTTGGCCTCCTTCCTCCATTTTCATATTGCCTGTTACAGTCTTGTTTCGTTAGTTTGTGTGCTCTTTGAGGCCCGGACTATATTCTTCTGTACAGTGACTAATACAACAATCAGATTAAATTGTGCAAAGTCATATGATTGAAATAACGTACTGTGAGACATTGAAGGGAAAAGGAAGTAAGGCTATACCAGCCTCCAAGTCCAGACCCTTCTGTCCCCCAGTACATACATGTGCACTCCTGACAGTAAGGCTGCACGCCCGCTAACTGTTATGTGCATAACTCTTATGTCCATAAAGTTACACACATGTGAGTATTTGCAGGATCAGGGATTTAGTTGGTAAGGGACCTTGAAGAGGCTGAGAGAGGGGAAATGTTTTACTATCTTAACTTTAATAGGGCCTGCTCCTCAGTCAGTAGGAGTTTTGCTTTTGTTTCCAGAAAGCACAAGGGCTGGGTCTTTAGATCTAGCAAAAAAAACCCCTCTCTTTTTTAAAAGAAAACAAGGTAGGAGAAATGAAATTGAAAAGAAATGCACAGAAGGATTAAAGAAGGAAAAGAGGGGAAAATCAGAATTAGAAGATGTAGGAATGTACAGAACAACCTGAAATTGCTAGCCAAGATTTTTTTCTACCTTTTAATCTTTTGAAAGAGATTACTTTTCCTGTATTCCCCAACTTCTAATACATTAGGTCTGTGAGACACTATCATATCTGAAAATCTGGGATTCAGACCAAGAAGAGATTCATTGAGTGCTTTCTGCTGACCAGTGTAGTCATGATGTGCTGACTGCCAGATGTTAATCAATATATGACATTGGGCACCTCATTTAAAACAAAAAAAGAGAGAAAAAAATGGGTAAGTAGCCCGGAGAGAAATAAAAATGTGAAAGAAGAAAAATGGGAAGGAAAGACCACAGAAATAGTTTAGCCCATATGGTATGTAACACTGCACACCAATCTGTGGTGTCTGCAAGATACAAAAGGGTAAATCAAGGACAAGGATTTTTAATCACAACTCTGAATTCTCTTGTTATATTGTTGGATCAGAAGAGGCTTTAATTTTATTGTACTATTTGACTTTGTTCTTTTTAACTGGTTTATGGTTTTAGACATCCAGAGCCTAGTTCTGAAGCACATACTCTGCCCAAATGTCCATTGACTTGGAGTTAAGTGGGTGTGTGGCCTGAGCATGGAACGCAGGGCTGGAAGCGTAATGTTTCATTCATTCCGCTGTTTAATTTGTTTCTTGCAGAGAATGTTGGCATGAACTGTTTGAACTAATTTGAAGCAAGATTTCTAAATGGACACAAAATGAATATTACCGCAAGTGGTAGTAGGTCCTGCCACTTGGTATCGGGGCAAGATGGGGGTGAGGAAGTGAAACGTATAGTGCATGAGCATGTACAGTTGTTCCCTTGGTGCAGTTTGGAAGTGAACTGGCTGCAGGGCGCACAGCTGGCTCAGGTTATGGAAGGGAGGGAGCCAGGGGGTTTGTGCAGCAGGAGCCCAGTGAAAAAGTCCAGAGGGCCTGAGGTAAGAGGGGAACACCCTCTCACAGGACCCACTCAAGGAAAACCTGGGAGGTGAGTAATAAGGCTTCCCCCACCTCCTGGAATACATGCAGGGGGGTCTGAAGGGTGGAGAACCCCAGGCACTGACCTAGTACTCGGGGATCTACCCAGTCCCCCTGGTTGTAGTCCAGGAGATCTCCGATTCTGGTGGTTTTTGCAGGACCAGCCTCTGGCGCACCGAGGGGGACTCTGCCACCTGCACACAAAAATGGGGGTTGTGTAGCAGGGGCTCCGCAAGGAGGTCTGCTCCCTTGGTGGCAACCATGGACCTGGTCATTGATAGCAGCTTCCAGGTCTGGAGGAGATCCTGGTAGAAGACCATCAGCTCAGAGAAGTCTTGCGGAAGTCCTCTCAGATGGAGAAAAGAGGAGCTGCTGGTCGTATGGGAGCCCGGCGGAGGAAGGCATGCGCCAACGTGATCCACGCCGGACTACCTGCACCATAAAGATCAAGGTGGAAGGAGGGGAGGAAAGCAAAATGGGCAGCAAGGGGCGTGCGGGGAAGGCAGCAAGGGGAAAGGGGGCAAACTGCTGCAGGGAGGCCAGTGGGCAAAGCAGAGGATAGGGGAGCCCACTGGCCAAACATAGCTGGGGAAGGGAGGGCACATGTGCCCACGTGCCCTGGCATGACACAATCTATGCTTCCTGCTGCAATCAGTCCCAGTGATGAAAAAGGGTGAAGCAAACAGCCGTGTCAAGGGGCAAAGAGCAGATCCAGATGGTAAGTGCAGGTGGTGGAGGGGATGGCAGTGGTGGTGGTGGTGGGGGAGTAGATGAACTGGGGGAGGGCTCCACATGCTCCTCCTGCCCCCCACAACAACACCACAAGAGGAGCAAGATGTAAAAGTCCAGCTAGAAACCCCCTCCACAGTGCCCTGTAACAGTCCTCCTCTTCCTCCTTGACAGCACCAGCAGCAGGCTCTGAAGCAGCAGTCGCCAGCAAGCCAGCCAGGAGAGACCCCATGGATGGTAGCAGGAGCAGGGTTCTTCACTCCCCTCTGGAGGGCAGGCCAGCAGAGCCCTCCGAACAGCAGCAGCAACGGCCAGGCAGACCACCAGCCAGCAGGAGAGCCAGAGGGAACTGGCCAGACACTGTAGTGAGGCCAGCGTTAAGTATCACTCTCTGTGCCTGAGTGGGCAGAGCCAGACCAGGCCTGGCCTTCATGCTTGAAGGTGAGAAGTGTGACATGAAGTATTAAGAGGCAGGGCCTCCAATGCAGTTGAAGGGAAGCCAGGGGAGGAGACAAATGACTCTTGGCTGCTGCAGGCCTCCGGCCCTGTACCAAACCGGGCAGCACTCTACCCCGAGAGGAAACAGAGTTTGGAGAGGAGCCGCTGAGTTTGCCAAAAGCCAAATACCCCAAGGAGATGTAGGACCCCTGGATGCTGGAACCTTCCCCGGATCATGGTAGGAAGTAGCCCAAAGAAATCAGACTTTAGTCTGGTTTTCCTGTCAGTGCTCAGGTTGGTGTGTTTTGGTGGAGCTCTCCCAGTGGTGGAACTTTCTGCTACTGGCAGGGCTCTGGGCTGGGACCCGGTTGAATAAGATGGGCCTTAGTTTCCCTACCTGCTGCGGCAGCGCCCCCCCCGCACCCCGGGGTGGCCGCCTACCCACCTTAAGTCAAGAGGCCTGCATTTGTCTGATGTCTATCTGAGTCAGGAGGTCAGGTGAAAGAATGCTTGTTGCTCTGCCCCACCCGGAAGACCTATTGTTCAGCCCTGCCTGAGGGCCTTAGCTCCCTAGACTGTTTACTGCCCATCCCTGCACATGGGCTGACCCCATAGTGACCCAGTGAGGTGGAATGGCCTCTCACTGAGCTGGAGGGAGAAGGACGACCACCAACCCACTACAGCTAGATAAAAAGCACTAGTGAAGTCAGTAGAAACTAAAATTTCATACAGACAATGACTCACTTATACTGCTCTATATACTATACACTGAAAGGAAAGTACAATATTTATATTCCTATTGATTTATTTTATAATTATATGGTAAAAATGAGAAAGTAAGCAATTTTTCAGTAATAGTGTGCTGTGACACTTTTGTATTTTTATGCCTGATTTTGTAAGCAGGTAATTTAAGTGAGGTGAAATTTGGGGTATGCAAGATGGGGGGTGCATAGTCTGGAAAGGTTGAGAGCCACTGGTATAAATCTACCCTTGCCAGTTCAAGTATGTTGGTGTGTCACCCACATAAGACATGCTGTTTGGTCAGACAGTTGCATTTAGAAGCTTCAGATACAAGGGCCCATTTTATAAACCTGGTGGGAGACAGTCCCTGCCCTGAAGAACTTAAATTCTAGACAGACAAAAAGTAAGAGAAAAATACAAGATACAGGTAATAACTTAGGAATGGAGATATAGATGGGGTAAATTATTTAACCTAGGTTACATAGGAGGTCTGTAGTTGAGCCAGGAACTGAACCCAGCTATTCTGAATTGGTGGCCAGTCCATTAACCACTTCATCATCCCCAATGAAGTGCGAGAGCATGTCTGGACTTTAGAACCTAGATAACATTGGGAACAGAGATTTAAAGCCAACATTTTACCATTCTTGTTATTTGGGGGATATGGAGCATGTCATCATGAAGTTTCTGGATTTTAAATATACTGTAAGGGTTACCATTCAAAGAAAAAGTATGAAGAAAACCCTCTCTAAGAGCAAAAGATTTACACTGCAACTCTTCCGTTAAAAAAAATACTAAAAAAATACCCAACTGTTTAGATAGAGAAAACTGCAGTGGAATTTAAAAACAGGGTTATTATTTCCTGAAGGAGCTGCAGCATGCTGAATAACTCTTATAAAGTACTTGCGACAATTCACATTTTGCAGTGCTGTATTCCATTTCTCTAATTGTTAATGAATCCTTCAGGGCCCTATCCACTTAAGATCTAGCCCTAACAGGATGGTTACTACTCAGCTGACTAAGAGACTAAGTGTGTAGCGGGGAGAAAGAGAGAGGGGATCATGAGGAGATCAAGAGAGGGTATGCATGAGAATTGTCCTGTTGTAGGACTGAAAAGTATTTTAATGTGGAGGTCATAAACTACATAGAGAAACTTAAAGTCCACTTTGAATTAAGTTCTGTCATTAATTGTCAGTATTAACACCTTGAGCATCAGACCTAAGGCCAGATTCTGCCCTCGCTTATGTTCCATGAAAGCTCATTCACTTCAATGGAGTTGTGCAGTGTGAGCTTCCTACATTTCATGGCCAGGACACCCCCTCTGGTGGCACTGGAGAATCAGTATGCCTGCCAGACATTTTGTCATGAGGCCTGGCTTAACGGCTGTGCAATCGCACAAATAGCAATTCAAACCTCCAGAGGAAGATTAAGAATCAACTTGTCAGCCAGTAACCCAGGCCTCCTGGCTGGGGTGAACAGAAACAGTGTATGGCTCAGGCCTCCTACACAAAGACCAAGTAAATAAACAGTCAATATTGCCAGCTTTCTGGCCTAAGGGCTAGCACACACCGAGCCCCGTGTGCGGGGTTGGGGAACCCAGGCCCACCTGCTCCACCAGATCACAGCCGAGGGCCCTAGAAATGATGGGCAATCACCCCACAGGGTCAGCAGAAAAACATGCTGATGCTGGGTAACCTCCTAGCAGCACAACATGATCAAAGTCTTGTTCCCATGGGCTACTTCTTATCAGCTTGTGGTGGCGCTACTCCACCATCCCTGGGACCTGGCAATCAGTCTCCCAATCAGGAGCCCTTCCTTTACTCTGTCCTCAGGGTCTTCCAGCTCCTGGGATAGTGGTTTGCCTTTTCTCCCTGCTACCAGTCATAGGCTTAGCTGAGAGCTCTGCTCCCTCAGAGAGACATCTGCCTCCTTTCCTGGTCCAGCCTCAACTGAGTTTCAGGGCCATGCTTTTATACTTCCTGTCCTGCCTCTGCACTTCTTGCAGAGGGGGTGGGGCAGGAGGAGTTAACCCCCTTTGTACTAGAGGGAGGCCAGTCTACTTCACTACATGCAGGATATACATGAGAGCAAAATTTGGTTCTAGGTGTGCACTCAGGGACTGTCCTCATATGTTCATACAGCATCTAGCATGGTTCTGCTCACCTCAGTTACTTTGATCATTGCTTTTTAAAATATCTTATTTTTTAAAAATGAATCTGTATAATTTATTACTAAGGCTATGGCCACAAATACTGTGTAGTCTGAATTGTACTTTCACAATTTATTGTCTAATACTCCTGCTTTTGCTGAGCACATATGGACCTAGCTGTCTTAATAGAAAATTACTGGGTAATTAATCAGCATATCCTGGTTCAGACAACTAGCTCCTGAAACTTATCATAATTCACTGCCATCAGCCAATACTTATAGACTTTAATTTCCTCATAATATTGTCTAGAACACATCAGCTAATATTGAGGGGTCTGACTGCATCTCTTTGAGCTAAACAACATATATTAGAGAGCTCTGCCCTTATTTTCATTCTGCACATTTCTCTTACCAATGTCATGATCTGGAGTGCAATCAGGAGCAGGCTTGTCAAAGTGAATAGCAATTTCAGACTTATGTTGTGAAAAGAATAACTCCCCACCAAGGCAAATCACATTAACCAGTGAATGCTGACAGCAGCTGACAGCAGTGGAAATTCTCCCTCCCAACATAATTATTTTTAAATATCAAGTTTAAAATATAATTTTAAAGCAAGATAGATTTAAAATATAGAAATAAGTACATCCCAGCACTCATTCCCCTTACTCAAGCTAACTCTAGCTGCTACTGCTGCTTTTTTGCTTTTGTTGTTCTTGATTGTAAGCGTATTTGAATTAGGAATTACATCAACAGGAAGTCAGTATTTTGGGGGGAAATTATTTACATGTGTTTATCTAATCTAGATGTTGTTTCTATTTAGTCCCAAAACACCTTGGTGCTGACTCAATGATATATTTTAATTAGCTTCTTCAAGTTAGACTTTTTTTAAAATACAAAAATAGTCCTTTAATTAATAATAGCAAATTAGTGATATTCTTGACATAGAACTCCATGGAGCTATATATGCACACACGTGCATGTCTCTATGCACACATTTTGAGGACATGTTGGGACAGGGCACTCCTAATAAGGACCTCTAAACATCCACTAAAGTCAACAGGAGCCTTTCCTTGACTTCAAAGGACATTGGATCAGGGCAAAAGTGAAGCACACACACCATTTAATGTAAAGAAAATAAATTAGAAGCTTTGACTTCACCAGGGTTTCAACTGGGCCCATGGGCCACTGAGCTCCATGAGGTAGATCCATGCTACTACTACTTCAGTAGTTACCTCGCTTGAATTCTTTACCATAATCTGCAATATACACAGATGTAATGTGTGTTGCTATTCAAAAAACAGGAATAATAGTTTACAGAGACATAGATTTTTAAGGTCAGAAGGAGCAATTAGGATCACCTGGTCGGCTCTCCTGCATAACATAAGCCTCAGAATTTCATCAAGTGATTCCTACATCAGGCCCTTGGGGATAGTATTCCATTAGGATCCATGTGAGAGAATAGGATGGACCCCTGTGTGACACTGTACCCCATATTCTTAATAATTGTATGATTATGATATAATTATGATGCAATTTGTACAAGATGGGTCATGTGAGGTGTCCTTGGAAAAGTTATGATTTGCTGAATATGATTATCCTCTTTGTTTGCATATATCATTTTTTGTATCTAAAGTTATGAATATTTGCTATGTATCTGTATTTCAAATGTGGTGACACTCATTAGGCAAAATACTTCCAGCCTAGAAAGCTGGTGGGGAAGGGCCTATTCAGGATAAAGGGCCATTAGGAAAAACAATAGGCCTGAGGAGAAACTCTTCCCACACCTGGTGAGCTTTCCTGAGAATGCTCCAGACAGCCTGTAAGTAATGTCTGCTATGACTCTGCAAGGGCATGTGACCAGACCACGTGACTCTGGACTCCATTTTGGGTACTGTATTTTTCCACAAACTGGGCTGGGAACTGTTTCTGGAACAAAGCGTTCCCGCCATATGGAAAAGCTATGTAAGGCAGGGAGTGACATCCTCTGTTCTTCACTCTCCCACAACTCACCACCTAAGAGACGCTCCTAAGGAAAAGGACTTGGAACAGGGGTGGGGAGCCCAAGCTGAAAAGCAAGTGCAGCTTGTGTCTTGAGAATCTGCAAGCCTGCTTGTATCATCAGTCAGGGTGAGAAATTGCTAATTTATATCATCTTTCTAGTATCTTAGACTTAGTTTGCGGTTTTGTTTATTTACTAGTTAATCTGTTTGCTATCACTTATATTGACTTAAAATCTATCTTTTGTAGTATGGCAGAGTGGACTAGGTCTGGAGGCCCCCTGCTCGTGGCCCTGCATCACCCTGCCCCGGAATAGAGCAGAGAGAAGTCCCCTAGGAAGCCTAGAGTGGCTGCAGAGGAGTGGCCAATTAGAGGGGCTGATGGAGCAGCCAATCTGGGGCCAGAAGAGCCAGAGCAGAGAAGTCAGTTGCTGTGTGGAGCTCAAGGAGTGAAGACTCGGTGTCTGAAAGACCAGTAGTACCATGGACAGGTCACTGTGGAGCTCTCACTGCAGACAGGACAGAAACCCAGGGAAGGCTGCTGAAGACTGGGTGCTGGCTGGCAGGAAGAGCCGCAGGACCAGCAGAAGGCGAGTGCGAGCAGGCTGAAGCCCAGGGAGACTCAGCCCAGAACCTGGCCAGGCCAGTGAGGGTACCAAGATGGGTCCTGCTGGTCTGGTTGAAGACTGAGCCCAGGGAGGCCTGCTGAAACACCACCAGCTACCGGTACTGAGATGGGCCCCGGCTGGGTAGTTGAAGAAAGCAGTGTCTCTGGGAGAAACCTTAGAGCTATGGCCCCACACTAGGGACGAGATAAGAACTTGGACTGTATACCCCAGAAGGGGGGAACAGTATATGTGGCTCGGCTGGAGGGCTGAGTTGCTGAAGACCCGCTAAGAGAACCATCAGCCGGGGGAATGCTCGCGAGAGGTGGGTGCCACCCTGATATAAGAAGTAAAACCAAAAGCAGGTCCATACCCAACCAACCAAAGGGGGCTGCCCATGAGAGGTGAGTGCTGCCCCCAAAAAAGACTGTAATTGCAGGTATATCGGCCAGAGAAAAGGGGTGCTCATGAGAGGTGGGTGCTGACCCCGTTACATGTAGTTAATAAACTTGTTTTATGTTTTAATCTAAACCACTGTGCCTTTGACTGAAGTGTCTGGGGAAAATCTCATCTTGGTTTAACACAGGTGTATTGTGCATATTCCTCTTCACATTGAGGGAGGGGTGGACATATTAATGAGCTTATACTGTACAGGTCCCTGTGCAGTTCAAGACAGTATAATTTTGGGTTTATACTCCAGAGGGGAGTGCATGTCTGGGGAGCTGGGAAACTGGCTCGTGTCTGCTGTTTGCACTCGGGTAGACCAGTTTGTGTGAGTGGTGCCAACTGCTGTCGTGTTGGGTGATAACAGAGTCTGGGTGAGACGGGCTCTGTCCCCAACCTAGTTGTGTGTCTTAGAGGAGTACCGTGGTTCCCACAGCTCCGCGACTGCACTCCAGGGGTGACAACCCTCACAGCCTGACATACTGATTTTCTCCCAGCTCACACAAAAAGAAGTGGTGAATTGCCCCTTTTACAGCAATGTCTACCCCTCTGGACTCAGACCCAAAGACAATTTTCTGTGGGTCCAGGAGTCTTTGTGTGGGAGCATGTTCGGGGAGGGTGAGCTTTTGTGGATGTACATCATCGTAAATCTGCCCAAAAGTTAACATAGCTAGTGGCTGCACTGAGCCCCTTCAATGTTGGGGACCCACCTTGATATGGTGCTTCAGAACCATCTGCTGGCAGGGGAAGCATTGTCAGTCTGACCCCAAAGGCTTTGTGCTGCTAGGAAGCAGAGGGTCTGGTTGCAGACATACAGGACCTTGCCTATGCAGCTAGCCCTATTCCTCTAACTAGCCCTCTGGAATCCCTGGGCTTTGGCGTCAAGCTTCTCTCTGTTCTACAAGGAAGAAAGGCAAACCCTGCCTTCCTTCCCATCCACTGACAATGACAGTGAATTCATGTATATTCTTTCTTTGTATACTTTCAAAAGGTCTTTTTTGTGGGGAAGATAGGATATGACAAAACATCTATGAGAATTTGTCAAACACAGATCCACATTTTACATTGCTAGATCAGCAGTCAGATGTTATTTACACAGATCACTATTGAGTGTCATGGTGCAATGTGGCTTGTCATGTAACATGTTTCAGAGCACAAGTGGGCTTACAGCATTCAAATAACTGGGTCACTGGACATTTCTCAAGAGCCATCAATTTTAAATTTGTGCAGAGGAGAATATGAGAAAGAAAAAGGAGACTTCATCTTGGAGTTCCTTATACTCTTACCATTTTGAACACAGAACTCCTGGTTCCTTCTATGGGAGCTTTGTGCAAAGATCAAAGGTTGAGCGTGGTTCTTATTTTTTAGTTGCATATGCACAGCAGGATTTTTTCGTATCTTTGTTTTGTCACAAAGCAAGTTAATCAAATTGCACACAGACAGTACTAAGCAATTTGAAAATATAGCTTAGATTTAATGTCCTTCTAAAAGAGATTAACTAGCTAGGAGTTGTTACAGATTCTAGTTGGTGAGCTTCCAATAAACAGAGATGTCTTTCCAGAAGAAAAACAGACTTTTGTGGGAAAGATGCTTAGCTATTTACTTCAGAAACCCAACAGAAAGTAAAGTCCCTTCATAAAGACCCTTTTCTGTTTGGGGGTATTTATTCAAAAAAGGTTCATCTAGAAAGCATATAAATTAAGGTAGATGCATTTGTGGTACCTCATCAAGAAATGGAAAATAATCTGCTCTAAGTCATAATAACTTTCTTTAGCTGCTGCCCTCATTATATATGTTGTTGAAAATTAGATGCAGCCGTCCTACCTTCCTCTCTTGAGGGAACTCCTCTGAACCCTAACTTCCCACATGTTGCTTCCCCTATTCATTAGGGAAGTTGGCACACAGGGACACCATGATTACAAGGTCTCCCCATCCTTTGGGGTTCCAAAGGTTCTATGCTGCCTATCACAATACTGTATGCTAGAAATGTATTTTAAATTGCATATACATTTTTAAACAATCCTATGACAAATTTCATATTGCTTTACAACATAGTGGGGTCTTCCCTGAATGTTCACATTCAGTTTTTGATGAAGATTATTGTCTAGTATTTGGCATTCAGTCTAACACCAAAAAAGTAAATTCTTCATAACCCTGTTCGGCTCCTTCTTTCATTATATTCTGTGCAGTTACACAACTGGACATAGGTGTATGTGATGCTACCCAGGGTTGTGAGGCATCTCACCATCACCTGCCTGAAACCATCAGTGCTCTGGTAACACAAATGCTACCTTCCAGGCTTCGTGGTTTCTGCGTACATTAGCGATAGATACACACACTAAGCCCCATGTCTTCTAGGCATCCCCATGGAGCGCTCAGCTCTTGTTCCACTGAACACTCACAGAATTCTCTTAGATCTGCTGTTCTCAAAGGAATAGTACACACCAGCTTGTAAGATTCAACTCAGGATCACCACTCAACACACAGCACTTAGATATATTTTAGAGTGAAAACTAGAGCAAGTTTATTTTCAAAGGACAGAGATTGAAGTGATAGAGAATGGAACTGGAAACAAATGGTTACATATAAAAACAGAATCATAACATGCTTCCTAGGGCCTAAACTTAACCAACTAGGCATTCCCCTATCTTCTACAAGGTAGCATAACCTAAGTCCTTTCCTCAGCGTTTTCAACCAGTTTGGCTAAGGTCCCTTCTCACAAGATCAAGCCTGCAGGTGGCTTGTCCTCCAAGATTGAAATAACAGCTGAGGGTTCATCTGCACCCTGATATAGTTTCAAAAGTTCATTGTCTTACTCCTTAATAGGATAACTCCTGCGGTTTTTGTTTTTTCCTTCCAGCCTCTGCAGTTTGCTCAGATTGTAAATGGACACTCCTTGTGAAGCATACAATATTTAATTTGCACATGACCAGCCAGAGAG
Organism: Chelonia mydas; assembly: GCF_015237465.2. Lineage (NCBI taxonomy): Eukaryota > Metazoa > Chordata > Testudines > Cheloniidae > Chelonia > Chelonia mydas. The sequence goes on along the minus strand of NC_051251.2, from coordinate 48,973,797 downwards.
AGATCAGCATGCCTTCCCCCCTGCCTGACAGGAGTAGGTGGATCACGTTTTAGTGACTTCTCTTAACTCACAGACTAAAGAACATAATTTTTAGTATATATACACATAAAACTTTTTACATATTTTCTGTGCTTACATCTCACAGTTATTACGACTGACATGACATTCTTTGGTGGATAAGTAGGTAGATATGCCAGACCCAGCGGATTTCTGTAACCCTTAAGTATCCCTGTGCCCTCCTCCAGTTGGCATCAAAAGATCCTTGGGTCCTGGTGTACAAGGGAGCCCTGCTTGGAGACTTATGCATGCACAATAGAAATGTTCTAGGAATGTTTGTTTCACTTGTGTGGGTTTCTCCTCTGTGCTGGCAGTCTGGATGCGCTCTGCAGATCACCAGTGAACTGTGAGTTCTTCTTCAGTGTATACTCTAACAAAACTCCCACTGCATCGCTGATCATTTTCATGAGTACATCTATAGGGCCAAAATCTGAAGTAATTATCAGTTTCTAGTAAGGGCCAGATCTTCAAAGGTATTTAGGCACCTCGCTTCAATTGACTTCAATGGGAAGTAGGCACCTAAATGTCTGTGGGGATCTGGGCCTAAATCCTAGCTCAGGCAAACTCCCATTGAAATCAAAGGTGATCAGTGCAGCTGCTTCCTGCATAATGGTGAAGCACACTCAACTGAAACAACAGGTGGGCCTACCATCCTCAAAAGTTTCAGCTGAACCTCAGTCTTCGAGCTCAGCCCCTCTGTATGCCTGTGCCTCATAGTAAGTGAAGTCTATTACAAGCAGCTTTCTCTGTCAGGTATTTCTTTCTTTTCTGTAAAATCAATAAATTAGCTGATGAGATAGTAGCTTTCCTGAGCAATAACTGAGTGAAAACTGATAAGGACTTCAGGATTATTCATGTAACCAGTCAGGTTGTTGTGTAGCAGGTGTTATATTGGGATGCTAGGAACTTTTTCTGGATGGTAATATAAAAAAATTGAGAACCACTGACAAAAGATTCATACCACTATACAGAGATTTTGTATCTGTTTGTTATATTAATATTGTGTCAATGCAATGTCTTTTTTGTGTTACTCTGACTGCGCTATGAAAACAGCATCCTGTTTGCTTTAATCCTTTCTTTCCAGGACACATTTGCTCCAGAGATCATTCAGCAAATGTAACATTTCATGTTACATTTTACAATTGGCTTTTCTTTTGTTGCTTGGGGTCTGTGCCAACAGCAAGTAGAAAAAAATCCAGGGCTTTGATTTGTATTGTGCATGTTCATCTAACCTTGCAGCAGTCTTTTCATATTGTTAATATACTTGAAACAAGTCAGAGATTCAGCTAATACAATTGCATGTCTTTCTCTCAGATGACTTTATTGGTTCCTGCTGCTTACCATTTGGCAAATGACTCAATTGAAAAATGTATTGTATGCTTTCTTATAGAATGAGAGAAATAAAACAAGCATAATGAACTATTAAAAGGAAGGCATTCGAACTTAGCCTTGTTTAATAATGACACAATTTTGTTCCCCCCTTCCCTCTAGAATGACTTTTACATCTATTAACTGTTTCATTTTTATGCTCTGATGGCTAGCAGCTCACTTCTGGACTAGAAAGTTTCCCCATCATATAGTATGTGGGAGCTTGCTAAAACAATAACAAAAGAATATATTCCTAAAGAGCATAGCTTTGCCTCCTTACCTAACTTATGAGGTACAAAAACAGCTTCCCTATTAGCCAAATGCTTCTTCTCCATCACATGGAGGGCCCTACCTACAGCAGAGCAGCTGAGGGTAGGCTGCAAAGGGAGATGCAGCCATGGGATTCCATTCCACTGCAGTTCAGAGTGAGAAGGGCGAGGTGTAGAAGGCCCAATGGGAAGTTTTCAGGGGAGCTGCCACTACGTACACCCAACAGCCTAAAACACCTTCAACAGGCATGTGTAAGGAAATAAGAGGCTACTGCAGAGCAGGAGGCTTTGGTAGTAGCAGTGAAGTGACACTGTAGGCTCCCAAGGCCATCAGTTGCCTCACTGCAGATATCTTAAGATCTACAGGAGGTCACCGGGAGGAGGGCCTTGGTGAGAGGAGAGAGTGGATCCAGGGGACATTCCTTCCATGTTAGTCACCTCGCATCATTCAGGAGACTCAGGGAGTGAGCAACCCTATTCCCCAGCCACCACCTACACCTATTTAATTAGACTTTAAATCAACTAAAATTTGGCCTTATGAACTAGATCTCGGGTAGGAAACTCCATTACATTGGGTTTTATTGTTTTTACCAGTGATAAATATTCAGCTTTTTGTGGATTTGAGTGGGAGGCAAAATCAGGCTTATAAGCAAAACACTGTTGTAATAACTCTGGAGTGGCTGCTGCCATTCCATAGTCATGCTAATATTACGAAAGAGCAGGAACACTGACTTCCCTTTACATAACCGATAGAAACCTAGCCAAAATGCACTTGAATCAACAACGAAGCTGGGTGAATAGCTGCTTTTTCAGTTCACTGGCTGTGCTGAAAAATAATAATAATACAACTATAGGTTTAAGTCAAACTGTATCTGAAAACTTTATTTTTTTTATTTTTTTTTTTGGTGAATTGAAAAAGTTTATTTCAGGTCAAATGAAACAGCAGTATTTTGTTTCCAGGCATATTGAAAAGATTATCTGAATTTGGGTCTCCGCCTCCCAGGTGAGTGCCCTAACCACAAAGTCATTCTCAGCGCTTGTCTAAACTACTGGCCGGATTGAGGGGCAGCGATCGATCCAGCAGGGGTCGATTTATCGTGTCTAATATAGTCGCAATAAATCAACAGCCGATCGCTCCAGCGTTGACTCCGGTACTCCACCTCAACGAGAAGCGCAAGGGGAATTGACAGGAGAGTGTCTCCCATTGACACACTGCAGTGAAGACACTGCAGTAACTAGATCTAAATACGTTGACTTCAGCTACATTATTCATGTAGCTGAAGTTGCATAACTTAGATTGATTTCCCCCTCGTGTGATTTCTCCCTCACTTGCTCCTGCTGCCACCTCCCTGGTTTGTGAATTTAGCCCACAATTATTACTATTTTTTTGGCTGAAACTATTCGGCAAATTTGCATCAAATTTTCAAATACCTTTGGGTCAACTGAAACTATAAGTCTGAAAATGTCACCCAGCTCTAATCGGCCATTCACTTTGGAAGGACACACGTTTGCTACCCTTGTCTCACAAGCAATTCATGCATCAACTATTGCATGTCCCAAAGGATATGTAGTGTGTGCTCTCACTCTTTAATTGAATAGAAGGAGTAGAGAATGTTATCTGCCTTGGATATAAAAGTAGACACATATTGATTAGAAACAGTGGCAAAATGCTAATGCACAATTAATTCTTCACATGTGCTGTTTAAAAAAATAGAATGTGACTGTACAATTTACAGAGTTGATGTACTGTCAGTTATAAATGGTTCAATAAACTTACAGTTACTATGGGATATTGAACCCCTGATCCTGTTTGCCAATCATTAAACCACTGTTTAAGCATCAGATCAAGCATTTTTACCATCTTCAGGCTATTTGGAATTATAGAACAAGTGCCATTTTTGATGAAGAACAGTAAATAAGAAAAAAAATAGTTCTAAAATGTAAAAAACTTTGAACTGTTTTAGTCATCTACCTGTAAATAGGTTTCTCTGGCGTACTGTTGCTATATTTCTTCTAATTAAAATGTGGTTCTGCAACTTAAAAAGGGTTTTAAACAATTTAATCATGCTTGGATTTTCATTAAGGTGTCCACTGGGAAATACACCAAGCATGTTACAATGAAAAAAATCAAGCTGCAATATCTACTTATAGATTGGGCTTCTCTTTTTCTTGTGATATTTCACTGTAAACAGCTGATCAAAAGTGGAATGGTATTCTTGTTTTCAACCTTGTTAAAATGGGTTTGATTAAATTAAACCTGCAGCAAAATAATTGACTTTTAAAAATGTGATTACATAGAAATCTAGGCCACTTAAAAAACCGATACTACAGTATAATATTTAAAGGGAAACTGTCAAGATATAAATCACATATTGAAAAAAAATCTCAGATGACTACAACAGAAAATCTTTTCACAATCTAATTGTCTTGTCTCCATTTTTGCTGCTGATTTCCTATGTTGCTTGTTCTTGAGCTTGGACACTAAAACTAAATGAAATGGTTTCACTTTCTGGGCCAGATCTTTGTCTGGTGCAGAGGTTGGCAACCTTTCAGAAGTGGTGTGCCGAGTCTTCATTTATTCACTCTAATTTAAGGTTTTGTGTGCCAGTAATACATTTTAACGTTTTCAGAAGGTCTCTTTCTATAAGTCTTTAATATATAACTAAACTATTGTTGTACGTAAAGTAAATAAGGTTTTTAAAATGTTTAAGAAGCTTCATTTAAAATTAAATTAAAATGCAAAGCCCCCCAGACCAGTGGCCAGGACCCAGGCAGTGTGAGTGCCACTGAAAATCAGCTTGCGTGCTGCCTTCGGCACGCGTGCCATAGGTTGCCTACCCCTGGTCTGGTGTAATGGTCAATGGAGCTTCCCTGTTTACACCAGCTGAGGATCTGGCTTTCTATTTCTAGTCAATTTCATTTGCTGGTTCACATACCTTGGCCACATTGAGGAGTGCTTGTGGCACATTAGAGACTAACAAATTTATTTGGACATAAGCTTTCATGGGCTAAAACCCACTTCATCAGATGCATGGAGAGAAAAATACAGTAAGCAGTTTATACATGAAAAAGATGGGAGTTGCCTTGCTGAGTGGGGGGTCCAGTGCTAATGAGGCCAATTCAATTAAGGTGGAAGTGGCCTATTCTCAACAGTTGACAAGAAGGTGTGAGTATCAGCAGAGGGAAGATTACTTTTTGTAGTGACCCACCCACTCCCAGTCTTTAGTCAGGCCTAATTTGATGGTGTCCAGTTTGCACATTAATTCCAGTTCTTCAGTTTCTCATTGAAGTCAGTTTAAGTTTTTGTTGTTGAAGAATTGCCACTTTTAAGTCTGTTATTGAGTGTCCATGGAGATTGAAATGCTCTCCTACTGGTTTTTGAATGTTACAATTCTTGACGTCTGATTTGTGTCCTATTATTCTTTTGCATAGAGATTGTCCAGTTTGGCCATGTACATGGCAGAGGGGCGTTGTTGGCACATGATGGCATATATCACATTAGTAGATGTGCAGGTGAATGAGCCCCTGATGGTGTGGCTGATGTGGTTAGGTCCTATGACTGTGTCCCTTGAATAGATATACGGACAGAGCTGGCAACAGGTTTTTTGCAGGGATTGGTTTCTGGCTTAGTGTTTTTGTTGTGTGGGGAGTATTTGCTTCAGGCTTGAGGGCTGTCTGTAAGCGAGGACTGGCCTGTCTCCCAAGGTCTGTGAGAGTGAGGGATTGTCCTTCAGGATAGGTTGTAGATCCTTGATGATGTGCTGGAGAGGTTTTAGTCGGGGGTTGTACGTGATGGCTAGTGGCTTTCTGTTACTTTCTTTGTGGGCCTGTGCTGATACTCACACCTTCTTGTCAACTCTTGGAAATGGGCGACGTCCATCTTGATTGCATTGGCCTTGTTACCAACTCTCATCTTTTTATACACACACACCCTACTGTATTTTTCACTCCATGCATCTGATGAAGTGGGTTTTAGCCCATGAAAATTTATGCCCAAATAAATTTGTTAGTCTCTAAGGTGCCACAAGGACTCCTCGTTGTTTTTGCTGATACAGACTAACACAGCTACCACTCTGAAACTTTGGCCACATTATTGCATTTGGATTTCCAACACTGCAGGGAAATGTTCAAAGGACAGAGATAATTGTTTTTCAATATATCTAAAGCCCTTTTAATCATTAAACCCCAATTTCTCTGTCTCTCTCTCCTCCCTCCCCTTTCCACTAGAACCAGATTAGCTGAGTTTATTTTAGATATTTCCCTACTTTTTTTAAGATAAAGTCTGGGAAGGCCCTCCCTGAAAAGAAGGGCTAGAGTTGACCCCTATATTTCACAAACTGCTGGTAGCCATGAAAAGATGACTCCCTTTTTGAAAATCAGACCCAGTTTTTCACTCCATGTTTTGTCAGGAAGCACAAAAATACAGGCCATGCAGCCTGGATTCTACTTCCATTCTAAGTGGTAAATCTTTGCCAGAGTGGCAGAGTAAGAATGAGGAGACAGAGGGAAAAATAAAAGTAGTTCTCCCCTCAAAGAAGGGAGCATGGCCACAGAGAGGAGAATGTGATGGAGAATCACTTCCATGGATACTCCAGGTTAAATTTGGTAAAATGAGGAAACTTGTTCTATAGGCTGGGGACAAGGTGGAGGTAGGGTGAGAACTAGACACACTCTCCCTCGCCCCCCAGTCTCCTGTGGTGGTAACAACAGTGGCAGTGGTCCAGTGGAGAGTTCTACTTCAACTGCTGACATACAGCTGAACTGGATTCTGTGGTTTCTGTAGTACCCACACCTCACCACATGCTTCTGAAACCCCTGAAGGCCACATTGCAGCACAAGGATTGCGGTGGGCCACCCTAAGCCCTCTGTGTTCTCTGGAGTTGATAGTTGGCTGCCTGGCTGCTCCTGAAGATGACCAGAACAAGAAGTAAGTGTTGTTCTGCTCCCTCCCCCCCACAATGCCAAACATGGAGGGATTTCAGAAACAATTCCTGAACCTCAGAAATGCTATGGCTAAGTCAGGGGTTCTCAAACTTCATTGCACCGCACCCCCTTCTGACAACAAAAATTACTACATGACCCCAGGAGGGGGAACTGAAGCCTGAGCCCACCCGAGCCCTGTTGCCCCTGGCGGTGAGGAGGACAAAGCCGAAGCCCGAGTCGAGTCCCCCTCGGTGGGGAGCCAAAGTCAAAGCCCAGTAGCAGGGGGACCTGTAACCTGAGCCCCGCCACCCGGGGCTGAAGCCAAAGCCTGAGCCCCCCTGCTCAGGGCTGAAGCCCTTGGGCTTTGGCCAGGCTTCGGCTTCAGCCCCAGCCCCGGGAGGTGGGCTCAGGCTTCAGCCCCAAGCTCCAGCAAGTCTAACGCTACCCATGGTGACCCCATTGAAATGAAGTCATGACCCCCTTCGAGATCCTGACACACAGTTTGAGAACCCCTGGGCTAAGGTATGGGAAAAGTTTCTATCCAGTTCATCTTGTATGTGAATTGGTTTGCTCATTCCTAGTTCCTTGTGCCATCCCTGCCTTGTGTCTTACTTTCATCTGTATTTTCCTTGTTCATATTCTTCACCCGCAGTGTCTTCTTGGAATTCCAACTCATACAAGGATGATTTCTGACCTGCTGTGGGAGTATTTCAGCCTGTTAGAGACAGAGCATTTATTTTAGATAATTTGGAAACTGCATACAGTCAAAGGCATGGTGAAAACTTTTTGCCCCGGAGGGGCATTTATCATAACAGATAAAAAATGAAAGCAAAGGATGACATTTGGATGTTAACTATTGTAGTTGCATCCTTTAATTTGTCTGTTTTCTCTATCCTGAGCACAATGTAAACCAGGAGTGGTGTATTTGCTTTTTCCTCAGCACAGCTATGACAGTTTCTTGTGGCAATCTTTGCATGAAATGATTCCAACATGAAGTTTCCTCTGGAAGCCGACAGTTGTGTTCTCAGCTGCCTGGAGAGGGATATAATTTGGACATGTCTACTTCCTGCTGTTGTACTGCTTCCAACAACATTGCCACTGTAAATAAAGGAGGGAATAGTGGAGATAGTTCAATCTGTATTATGTCTATGGGGTTATTACTTTTTCACACAATATGATATAAATAGTATCATGGATATATTAAAAAAAAACCCTTTATTTATTCCCCTCACCTGACATCCACCAAGTTATTTTCTTATAGAATCTGGCTGTTGCAAAGAGGACCAGCATTTAAAATGAATCGTTACCAAAGCTTGTCACTTCACTATTTCTGCTAATAAAATTTACTTAGCAGAAGAGTTAGATTAAAATATAGGAAGTAAGACTATTGCTTCAAACTATAATGTTTGCAGTATACACACAGAGAAGTTAGATTAAAAACATAAAATGCTCTTGCTGAAAGATTGCGATGTAACACTACTTTATGTCTCAGTATTCATAACAATAACGCACACAACCCCCACAAAAGAGAGACAAAGCGGGCTGCTCCCTAAAGCAGAAAGGCACAATTTACCCCATCTTGCTCTAGGCTGGCACACTGAAGACTGACTGACTGATTGCTTGCTTCCCTACAGAGCCCCTAGCCTGCAAGCAGGACCAAGAAACACCTTGCACATTAACGTGACAGCTTGTAGTTTTTACAGTTTTCAATTCACCACATAAATTATCAGTTATTTCAGGGCTGGCTTTATGATTTGCAAGGCCCTGAAGCTGCCAGGGAAAGAAAATTTCAGGAATTAGACTCCTCTTCTCCTGGCCAGTTGCTTGTGAGAGCGATTTGATCAGATGATGGGTGTTTTTCCCCCCATCTCCAATCTAACTGCTGTAAGTGGAGGGAGGGCCAGCCCATGAGTTGCAGCAGTTGTATGGTGTAGCGAGGTTGAGACTCACCGGTGCTGTGATGAAGGCTCAGCACCAATCCAAGAGACACACTTCCATCTATGTCCCTTCCAATATGTCAAGTACCAGGGGGCAGCCGTGTTTGTCTGTCTCCACAAAAACAACAAGGAGTCCGGTAGCACCTTAAAGACTAACAGATTTATTTGGGCAAAAGCTTTCGTTGGCTAGAACGCACTCCATTGGATGCATGGAGTGAAAATTACAGATGCAGGGTTTTTACTCCATGATCCATGCCACTGGACTCCTTGTTGTCCTTCCAATATGACAACTCTTGGGTACCCTGCACCTAGGTAAAAGAGGCGGTGGCCTCAATTACTGAATCAGCATGCTGAGGATGGCATACTTTTAACTACCTCTTGTAACCAGTGATTTCCACGGCCATTTCTGCACAACTCCGCAGGTGTGCCCGTCCCTCCTGCACTTCAGGACCAAGCTTCTACATTTATCTACCCTCTAGCATTGGATTCTGATCTTCCATTGATGTAAATCTGAAGGAAGCCCATGCCATCATTGGTGTTACTCTGGATTTACACTAGTGTAACAGAAGTCAGAATTTGGCCTGACATGTAAACTAACCTACTGTAATCTTAATACCTCTTGAAGGAGTAATAGGCCTTTACAGTTTGTTTTCAGAGCAATTTAGCTCTGATATGCCAACACTGCTATTTTAAATATTTTGTCTGAAATGTTTGAGATGCAGTGCATTTTAGTCTTTTCTCTCACCATTCCCATGCAGCTCCTGAAAAATATCAATGGTGTGAGACCCGGCCCACTCTGCAGTTCCTCTCTTCTTCGCTGATCACAAATGTGTCTGCCTACTTATCCTACTAATACGATACAGCCAGTAAGACTCCTCTAGTTATTGAAAAGCTGCTTAGCTCTTGATGTCAAGACGATAAACATTGGGTCCTAATGCATGGGGTTTTATTAGGGGTTATAGACAAGAGAATTTGACTCACTGTTGAATATATATGCTAAGCAATCACTAAGCTGGCGGAATGGCAAATGCCAGAATTCTAGGAGTGAATAAGAAATTAGAGGTGCTTTTATTTAGGGCATATTTTTTTGGAGGGGGAAAGAAAATAAAAAGATTGTTATGGAGCACCAAACCCATTGGTTTGATTTTGAATTAATTTTCTGCATTCCTGCTACTAAAAAGGCACCTGTGTTTGCGTAAGAACTTGTCCCTACATAACCAAAATTTTCCTTTTTCTCTGGAGTTTTGCATACTGATTGAATTATCACAATGTCAGAAAGTCAATATTAGAGCTTTGTTTTAGAATTAAGGAGAAGGTTATTACAGCCCTTGCTTAAATATGTGTCTGACTCAGAAAAAGTACTACAAACAGTATCAAAGTTGTTTGTTTGCCTGTTTGACATCTGTGAATTTTCATCACTCCTCAGTCATCCCTTTTACTGTTGTGACATATGACCAGTAAGAACACAAAGGGCAGTTCAAGCCTTCTCCCCAGGACTGTTCAGCCCATGCCCTAGGTCAGGGCTTTTCACAACATATTTTTGGTGGCCTCAGAGTACAACTGTTGCTGGTGGCCGCTCTGAGAATTTTTCCTAAAATACTTAATTAACTCCAGGAAAAACAAATAACTAGGCATATATACATGACCACATCATTGTAATTTATTTATGTAGGGTTTTTTTGCAGACTCAGTAATAAAAATAATGCACAGTGGTCTCTATTCTTTACTGGACCTAAACAGAAAAAAACCAAAAATAAGGTACTTTGCATGTTTTGATTTTTTTTTTTAGATTGCTAGTTCGTAAGTCTGCTACTGTGAAAAGGTATATTTGTTAATATCACTTTTCACAGCAGACGTACTCAGCCCAGGCATGCTGGGGGACAAATTAAGCCCCGGATGAGGAGATGGGTAAAGAGGCAGGGGGGCCAGCGGCAATAGGGGGCTGGAGGAGGTAGTGGGCGTCGAGGTGATGGCGGAGGGTGAGTCCAGGAATGGAGCCCAACACCACATGGCCAGAGCCTGCCGCTACCACCCACATCTATCAGCCAGATGCCCACTCAGGGCATGAAGACAGGTAGTCAAGCACAAATTGACTAATTTTCAAACAGGTACCTGTAGATGCACAAACATAAACTTCTCAAACATCCATGCAAACACAAAATAGGTCATCTGTTTGGTTATGGAAAAGCAAACAATCAAAGAGTATGCAAATGACTGGATCAGATTGAAACTGGAAGTTACAAGAATGTTTGTGAACAATTTTCTCCACAATTCACCCAGGTCTAATACATAAGAACACTTAACTGACCAGGTAGTTACCAGTGGTTAAGTCTGTCATATAAAAACACCAGATGATAAACCAGTTGTTCTAGCCAGCATTGTCTTAGCAGAAGGAAAATTCAAGAGTGCTTGCACCTTGGAAATCCACTGAAAGATGAGCATAAAATAATAGTTCTTTTAAACGCAACTGAAGTAATCAGAAGGCATTCTGATTCATGTCTAGGGATTTTACAATGATTTGACATGCTTGATCTTTAGCTTGTAATTAATTGTCAGAGCTGTTATCAGCTCTTGGAATCAGTCTCTATTAGCTGGCCCAAAATAGCAGTGTTGGTCTTTCAAAGCATTTCCTTTTATGTATGAAATCAATTGCACCAAGAGCATGTTCTTTTCACAAGTAACAAAGTAGAATCATGTTCTATAATGTCATCAGATTTGTTTGAAAATGTTAGCACTTCTCAACATTTCCTATGCATGTTAAGGGCACATTAAATTTAGTCACAGAAAATACTTGGTTTCAGGAGAGAAATGTGCATTTAGATACTTTTCATAGAACTACTAGATAGCCACAGTTAAAAAAAATGTTTGAATGTGATCTATATTCTAAAGCAAAGGATATGAACGGAACAGAGTGCTTTTTTACTTGCAAATGAAAAGGTGTTACCTTATAGGCTTTCGTCTTTCCTATAAATTGTTTGCTGACATTCATTAGATTTATTAAAAGTTTTAAACCTCAATAGTTAAAGTTTTCCCTCTGCTTCTTTTTGCTCTCTGTCACTGCAATACGCACATAAGTAGATCAGACAAGTCTTCTTTTATTTTTTCCAAAATGGTAAACATATATTTTAAGAAACCAACAGGTATAGGAAGGGCAATTAAATGTTTCAGTGAAACTTCCACTCATTAGTTAATTCTTGTTCATGGTTAAGCATTATACCAGACCTGAAATTCACCCAGTGATACGTACTGTTGTGCAGGATGAGAGCATCTATAGAACCATAGCAGGGTGCGCAGGATTTGCAATCTTGATTCCAGCCCAAATCTCTGTCTTTTGCAAAGCCTTGAGTGGCCGCCATGGAAGGGTTATGGAGCTGCCCTCCACCATTCCAGTGCATTAGGGATGGATTGTCCTTTAGTTTTTGTGCTTGTTTCAGATGAATGATTTGACTATGCATGAATGTCACTCATACAATATAGAAACCTACCTTTTACCTCAGAGATGCAATATATGCCTTACGCACACCCAGGCCTCTTTGTACTTCACTTCATTGAGGTGCTTTTGGTCCATCTCTGGGACCTCAGAAATGGTAATGGGAAAAATCTTGATACTTCAGTACAAACCTTCTTTTTCTTTTCATGTCTTTTCTTTTGGGGAAAAACGGGTATGTGACAGTCTTAAACATTGGTTTAACCACTGTTCATAATATTTTGTTTTATTATCCCTATTTGCTCTTCTGCAGCCTCATGTGAAACAAATGAGAGATTTGGGAAAATATGGCTGCCAACGCACAATCTGAACATAATTAACTGCCAATGCACAAGTGGACCTCTTCTACCCCGTCTTTGTGCAATTCCCTAACTAGCAGCGAAAGTTACAAAGGATATTCCTAGCTTTGATGCATAATGTCAGGTAATTCATAGATGTTTGTGGTAGACATTCAGGTCTTGATTCTGTTCTTGCTGTAAATTAGGAGTAAATGATCCATGTGTCAGGCTCGCACCAGGGCTTGGTGAGTGTAGCTCCACTGAAGTGAATGGAGTTGAGCCTGCTTACAGCAAATCTGACTTTTGCTCAAGTTAAAGACAGAAAAGAAATGTATGAATATCAGCTTCAGCTCCCGTGAAGTGTAAGATTATTCCTTACAGTACATTTTGTAAGGCTTTTTCCCATGAACTTGATGACTTGTGTATTTCAGTTGAAGGCCAGCAAAGTACGAAAAGGCGTCTTTTTATTCCTAACTATGGAAAATACTGTTGATTGGAAAGCAAATATGGTAACATCTGAACTATCTATTCATTGGCCTTTGCTTTAAAAGACTATGATTTTTTAAAAGATCTAGTCTTTTAAAGCAAAGGCCAATGGATAGGTAGTTTCGAAGTTACCACATTTTACTCTCCCTTAAACAGTATGAAATACTAGTAGCCATCTCAGTGTGTTCTGATATTAAAATGAGGAAGAGGAGATGTCTTGAATGAGACAATTTCCTTTTATTATTGCTCTCTCAAACGGTTGTTCAATGCACAGAGATCTAGCACGAGAGACTCCAGAATATTAAAAAGAAGATTAATTCCTTTCAAACAACATATGCCCTAACTGCCATTGTACATTGGTTTAACATTTCCGATATCCATAATTTACAATACTGTATTAAAAAAGTTGTCATCTTGCCCCCATATTTTTATACACACTTAGCCACCCACCCCCCATCTGTGTTTTTGGAAGGAGAAAGAAGGCAGGTGGAAACTGGAGAGATTACTGTGGAATGAGTGTAAATGTAGAGCTGAAATGAAGAACTTTCTTAGTGTCTGATCCAGCAATGTGCTCAATGGGAGTTGAGGATGCTCAATGCTTTGTAAGAGGCATTCAGCACCACGTATGATTACGTCCCTATCAAAGGGCACTTGAGAGGTGAGCCTATTCATATTTATATGCAATTGGGTGAAACAGCAGCAATATAAACTTAATAAATGGAAACTCTGAGATGATTATTAATTATAACGCTTCCTCTTGAGCCTCTGTAATTGCTATATACAGGCATTCACATGCTTTCCGGCATTTTTTTCTGTGGCTGTTGCATTATAATTCCAAGCTGTTATATCTATACATACAAGGCTACTTTGAAGCATGTGTTTTATCTTGTTAATCTTCCTTATCTGTTCTTTACCAAAATTGATGTCCACTACTGCAAGAGGTAGAAATAATGCATTCAGGAAATAGTGACATCTGGGAAATTTTATTTTGCTTCTTGAGAAAAATGTCAACCTTTTTTTTTACAGCACCATAAGGTTTATTTTAGGTGACAGTAAGACAAGATGGGCCAAATTTATGCCTTTTACTTCATTAAAATCAATAGTCACACCAGGCATGCTTGTGGCACAGTGTACATAATCACAAATGATTGCTACTAATGCAATCAAAAGAAGTAATATCATTAAGGCCCTGATCTAAACTACTTTGAAGTCAGTGGCAGGATCTCTATTGAATTCAGTGGGCTTTGGATCAGGCCTAAAACCTGGAAGAAAGAGGTACATTTTCCATTTCATACATACTCTGCTGCTGTGAACTGAATCAGTTCCACTGGAATCAATAGGGCTGTGCCAGTCTCTACATCAACAAAGACTCTGTCCCAAATACTATTCTTTAAGCGGTCATCAGTTAACGATATGGGATGTTACAATAGTACAGCCTCGGATGATTTCAGAACTGGCGATCACACCAGAAGGACTTTTATGGATATTTTTGGGTTGGATAGTAAAATGAATAGTTGCCTGATCTAATTCTCACTAAGCCCAATAGGAGTCTTTCCATTAACTTTAATGGGAGCTGGGTTGGATGATGGATGCATATAGCTATATTATGTTAGAACATACATTTTTGCGGCACTTTGCTGCACTTTTGCTGCATATTTTCCCAGTTAGTGTTTTGATCATTTTATTCACAATATTCCTACTGTTTCCTAACCCCCAAAGTGTAGTGGTTTGGCATCTGAACCTAACACTTCCCCAAAATTCACTGAATTCTGTGCAGCTGTGAGAGCTTGCTGACGTCTAGACAAGCTAAGAATTATTTTATACATCTCCAAATTTGGAGCTAGATTCTGCCTTTGGATGTGTACATTCAGCTCCCCTTGACTTCAGTGGGACTGTGGATCAGAGGGCATGAGCTGGCCCTTTATTACCATCAAGTGTCCCTCACTACCTTTCTGCTGGCAGTTTGTGGCGTAATTAACTTTTGCTCTTTTATTGTCTTTTCAAAACAGATGTTCACTTGAAAAAGTCCCCTTAAAGCAACCAGCAAAACATGCCTTACTATATACAGATGCATACATTAGGGATATAGCACTGCTATTTACAACCCCCATAATTACCATTTCATACTTGTCAGCAATGCTGTCTCTGTACTTTCTGCATCTTTCAGTTCCTCCATTTCCACTGTGACTGACTTTATTATCTCTGAAAGCAAACTGAATTACTGACCCATTGGCTGCAGATAAACCTATACCCTAATCTTCAGGGATCACCAACTGCTCTTGTAACTATCCAGTAAACCGAACCCAGAAATGATTTCCATTGATCTGTTCACCAAGAAATAAAATTTGGCATTAGAGCCATTGTCCTTTTCTTTGTAGAGAAATCTTGATCTCTTTACTTTGTTAAAGGTTTTTAAAAGCATCAATCAATTTGAATTCTGCCATTAGGGCTGCTAAAAATAAAGCAAAAACACTGAGCAGCACAAGATGTATTATATGCACTTGAAAGGAGTGAGTGTTATTCTGGAAGAAAAGAGACTTGGGTTTTGATAGTTTAAATATCTGTTAATTTTTTTTTCTTGTTACTGGAATGCTCTGCGTTGAATGGAAACCTGTGGTAGAACTATAGCTACTCCTCAACAGAATAGAGATGACAAAAAAAGATTTCCCAGAGGAGTCTGGCTATTATAGTGAGAAACTAAAAAGATTTCCTTTTGGGTAATTTATTTTAAATGGCTATATAATTTTAGCACCACCCTGTAACTATAAATGTCAGGGTTCTGTAGCATTTCACAGACTATACAATCCTTTTAGACGTCTTGCAACATACGCAGTATAGTTTTCTTAATTCTGCCTCTTCATTCACAGGCAACGTCACAGAGGGTCACAGACACAATAGAACTAGGTATGGAGGCCAGAAAATGGTCTATATGCCAGCTGCATGCAGTAGATCATGGGATCAGGACAGGAAGTGGGGTAGGAGAAGCAGTAGCAGTGCCCAGCCCTAACACTTAAAAAGTCACGAGTCAGGCCCCCCCAAAATCACCAGATGATTGGCTTAAACATGAGATTGTTAAAAATAATACATTTGAGGTCTTTATTTTCATTTTTAAGCCTTTTCATTTTTAAGTCTGCAGGGCTTAAATTTTCTCTGCAGTTATAAGGGCTAGAAAGATACATTTTAAAAATGAAAGCTGAGTGCCTCACGTAATTCTACAACTCCAGGAGCTGGGGCTCTTATCATAGCACCATGAAATTGGTAGCACAGAATAGGGCCTGTGGATCTACTGCTGTACAGATCAGCCTGCCAGTGCACCCTTGGAGTGGGAGGGGATGGGCTGCATGCGTTGCTATAACTTTGATGCCAGAGTACTGTCTGCAGAACAACTATGCTGGCAGGCCATAGCCTGGAAGTAAACAGCACTTGGAAAAGGGTCTCAGAGCCATAATTCAGTCTCTGCTGTGGGGGTAGAACTGCTATGAACTGCCCTTTTCTCAGGGCGGACTGCACTAAGCCAATCTAGTCCAAAGGCAAACTTGGCTCAGCTTATTTGGGCTCTTCTCTCTCTTTGCAGGATATAAATAACTTCCATTGGCTTCTGTATTCAGGGTGACTCCAACACTTCATTCTATACCTTTCTATACACATTATATAAGGTATTTACACTATAAATAACTTCCATTAATGTTAATATAATCTAAAGGGAAAATAGGGCTCCTTAAGAGCAACCAAGTCAAAATTCACCACAAAATATGTTTTGTGCTTTGCCATTTGCTGTATTTTAAAAATAATGTTTATGGGTCTGCTCCTCTGAAGCTGTAAATTGGTGGAATTCTATCCAAGCCAGGGGAGTGATGCTGACTTACTCCAGCTAGAGATCTGGCCCTTTGTTTTTTTTGCCTACAGAAGAGATGAAGTGAGGCATGAATTGTATGAATTGACATTAACAAAACTTGAAAAGAACAGCGTAAGATGTTCAAACTTCCTTGCATGAAGTGTTTGTGATTTGGGCTCTTTTCTCTGAAGGGTACTTACATGATTTCCCTGCCTAGGGGGAAGGTGTTGAAGGAGGAAGCAGATATGAAGAGGGCAAATTAAGACATCCAGTAGTGCCATGGGGTGAATAGCCTCTTTAAAGTTTGTGTGCAACTTGCAAATTAAAAGGATGCAGACTTTGTCTTCTGTACAATTTATCAAGTATGAAAGAACCCAGCTACAAGCAAGAAGGAACCTAGAGAGTGAAGCAGAAATCCAGTCATTGAAGATTACTCCAAACAAAAGAAATTAAATTGCAATAAAGATCGGAGAAAGTTTTGAAATATTTAGCTGTAAGAAACTGAAGGTTGAATACTTTAGCTATTTAAGGTTTCAGAGTAACAGCCATGTTAGTCTGTATTCGCAAAAAGAAAAGGAGTACTTGTGGTACCTTAGAGACTAACCAATTTATTTGAACATAAGCTTTCATGAGCTACAGCTCACTTCATTGAATGCATACTGTGGAAAATACAGAAGATGTTCTTATACATACAAACCATGAAAAAATGGGTGTTTACCACTACAAAAGGTTTTCTCTCCCCCCACCCCACTCTCCTGCTGGTAATAGCTTATCTAAAGTGATCACTCTCCTTACAATGTGTATGATAATCAAGGTGGGCCATTTCCAGCACAAATCCAGGTTTTCTCCCTCCCCCCGCAACAAACCCACTCTCCTGTTGGTAATAGCTTATCTAAAGTGATCACTCTCCTTACAATGTGTATAATAATCAAGGTGGGCCATTTCCAGCACAAATCCAGTGTTCATACACATTGTAAGGAGAAAGAAAAGGAGTACTTGTGGCACCTTAGAGACTAACCAATTTATTTGAGCATGAGCTCTCGTGAGCTACAGCTCACTTCATCGGATGCATACTGTGGAAACTGCAGAAGACATTATATACACAGAGACCATGAAACAATACCTCCTCCCACCCCACTCTCCTGCTGGTAATAGCTTATCTAAAGTGATCATCAAGTTGGGCCATTTCCAGCACAAATCCAGGTTTTCTCACCCTCCGCCTCCCCCCCCCCCACAAACTCACTCTCCTGCTGGTAATAGCCCATCCAAAGTGACCACTCTCCTTACAACGTGCATGAAAATCAAGGTGGGCCATTTCCAGCACAAATCCAGGTTTTCTCACCCCCCCACGCCCATACACGCACAAACTCATTCTCCTGCTGGTAATAGCTCATCCAAAGTGACCACTCTCCCTACAATGTGCATGATAATCAAGGTGGGCCATTTCCAGCACAAATCCAGGTTTTCTCACCCCCCCCCCCCCACAAACTCACTCTCCTGCTGGCAATAGCTCATCCAAACTGACCACTCTCCCCACAATGTGCATGACAATCAAGGTGGGCCATTTCCAGCATAAATCCAAGTTTAAACAGAACGTCTGGGGCGGGGGTGGGGGGATAGGAAAAAAACAAGGGGAAATAGGTTACCTTGCATAATGACTTAGCCACTCCCAGTCTCTATTTAAGCCTAAATTAATAGTATCCAATTTGCAAATGAATTCCAATTCAGCAGTTTCTCGCTAGAGTCTGGATTTGAAGTTTTTTTGTTGTAAGATAGCGACCTTCATGTCTGTGATTGCGTGACCAGAGAGATTGAAGTGTTCTCCGACTGGTTTATGAATGTTATAATTCTTGACATCTGATTTGTGTCCATTTATTCTTCTACGTAGAGACTGTCCAGTTTGACCAATGTACATGGCAGAGGGGCATTGCTGGCACATGATGGCATATATCACATTGGTGGATGTGCAGGTGAAGGAGCCTCTGATAGTGTGGCTGATGTTATTAGGCCCTGTGATGGTGTCCCCTGAATAGATATGTGGGCACAGTTGGCAACGGGCTTTGTTGCAAGGATAGGTTCCTGGGTTAGTGGTTCTGTTGTGTGGTAGGTGGTTGTTGGTGAGTATTTGCTTCAGGTTGGGGGGCTGTCTGTAGGCAAGGACTGGCCTGTCTCCCAAGTTTTGTGAGAGTGTTGGGTCATCCTTCAGGATAGGTTGTAGATCCTTAATAATGCATTGGAGGGGTTTTGTTGGGGGGGGGGGAGGAGGGGGTGGGGAGAAAACCTGGATTTGTGCTGGAGATGGCCCAACTTGATTATCATATACATTGTAAAGAGAGTGATCACTTTAGATAAGCTATTACCAGCAGGAGAGTGGGGTGGGGGGAGAGAAAACCTTTTGTAGTGGTAAACACCCATTTTTCATGGTTTGTATGTATAAGAACATCTTCTGTATTTTCCACAGTATGCATCCGATGAAGTGAGCTGTAGCTCACGAAAGCTTACGCTCAAATAAATTGGTTAGTCTCTAAGGTGCCACAAGTACTCCTTTTCTTTTAGCTATTTAAAATATAGTAACATTTACTAGGGATATGGAATCTGAATGTAAAAATTGTTGTGATTTGCCCAAACAACCACTCTTCTATAGGAGATCAAATAAATAATAGGGAAAATATTGGGTTCCCAAGTACCTGGGTTCCAGTGCCCCTCTTTTCTCCCATACTTCTGCAGCTTCATGGGCCCTGGGACCCATCTTCCTTTCCATGGCTTTGGTGGGAGGGATGTGGAATGGCATAGTGGATCCCTCAACTGGCTCCCCGTTCTCTGTTGCATCAAACATAAGCTACTTGTCTGCACTTTCCAAGGTCCTTTATGACCTATCCCCACTCTACTTATTTTCTCTCTTTCACTACAGAGAGTTGATTCCCACCTCTGATTGGCCCATGATGCCACCCTCTGTCACCCTCTCGTTAAATTTTCAAACAAGCGCCTTTGTGCTTTCTCTGGCACTGCCCCTCGTGCTTGGGAGTAGCTCCCCATAAACATCCGCAAAGCTACCTCATTAACCTGAAAACTCTCCTTTGACATGGTGCCAAAAAAAAGCTTGACTACAGCTCGGCTGCCGTGTACTGACTATTATTCAAACCAATATTGTCTCATTGTTTCCTTGCACTCCCCCCCGTCAGTCTGTGTGTATCCATCTGTTGTTTCTTGTCTTATGCTTCGATTATATGCTCTTTGGGACCTGGATTGTGTTTTTGTTCTGTGTTTGTACAGTGCCTAGGACAATGGGGTCCTGATCTATGACTGGGGCTCCTAGGCACTATGGTTTTACAAATAATAAATACAAATAGTAATGAGGCTGCTGGACTCAGAAAAGCTACCTAGATTGCCCCAGTTCAGACTGTACACAGCCTGGTGCCATCACACTAGCTATTCCTATGGCCTGGCCTGGCCTGGCCGCCAGAGTATGCTAGGCTCCACATTTAATGACTTTCAGGGCACAGTGCCAGGCCCATCTATTTATAAGACCTTAGGCTTTCGGAGGGTTGGGAGTGGAGGTAACTCATGTCCAGTGGTTCTGACTTCTTTTAAATCATACTGGGGGTTGGTGATTAATCTGGGGATTGTCTGCCTGCCTGCCAGTTACATACAGTTCATTACTGTGTGTTTTTAAACGAACTCTAAAGGCAGCCAGCGGCGTATGGGATTGGTTTAGCAATATGACAGCTTATCATTAATAATTAATTATAATGAAATAAGTTATGAGCCAAAAGCTGAGCTTCCTACCCACTTGAAGCCTGGACCCAGATCTGAATTTTTCAGCTCAGGACCATATTTATTGTGGTCTTAAAGGTGTAGTAATTGATTACATCAGCAGGGGGAGCTCTTGCTGTAACCAAATGAAAAAACCAAAAATAATACTGTAAGTTAAGTGGCATATGCTGGAGGGCAATGAGTAGCGTTGTTCTTTCATAATGAAAATGATGCAAACCTCACACACTATTAGAGCCGATACTATGAATTTTATTTTATTTAGCGCATAGACGGGGTAAATAAAGATAAATCTGCAACCAATTTTAAGGAAGCTGCTGACTAGCAACTTTGCCTGCAGCAGATTCTGGGTGAAACAAATGTTCAGATCACATTCTGAAAGAAGGGCACTGCAGACACAGATAATGGAGCCGAAACAGCTACTTTCTATATGGGAAAACGTAGTGAAGATAAAACTGAAATATGAGAACCACTGTAACATTTACAGCTTTACAGACTGGCCTGGCTGATGGTGGATCCATGAATCTTACTGCTCTGACTTTAATAATGATCTTCTGGTTGTATGACTCTAAAAATTAAATCAGTAAGAGACAATTCTAACCGGTATAGCCAACATGTAAGATAAAGGCACTTCTCCATTTCTGATCACTTGTTTTATAGTAAGACAACAGATGGCACATTTTAGCATTGCTTTTCGGGAGGAGGCTCCCTGAACCAAAAGAGCCCTATCAAAGATTATCCAAAAGATTTTTTCACCCTTCTCTTTCCATATAAATAATTAAATGAATTAAATCTAATGATCAGTCCCCACACCCCAGCTCCATATATTACCTAGACTTGATATACAGTAAAAGATGTGAGCATCTCAGATTCATGCCAGTAAAAAAATTATATGCACCATTGAGTTGAAAAACATATACATATGTATGTACATATTTATACACATTACAGTATGTATTGTACAACATCTGCACAATAGATGTATGTTATGGTACGTATAGAGAATGCATATTAACATGTATTTATAACAGGGTAGCTGGCTCTTTAAATAAAACTGGGCCCCGCTCTTCAGTCTAGGTGCATGCTACTTTGATGCAATGAGGAGAATGGGGCTGTCCCTGGAAGACAGCTCAAAAGCAAGAGAGTGTTCAGAACCTAGTAACTAAGTAACCAACCAACCAACCAACCAGTCACAGTTCATGGCAACTGCACCTATATTCCCCCTTTATGGTCCAGCAAAAGCACCCACTCTAAGCTCCCAGCTCTCAGCTGACACCTCTCTTAGGCAGAGACCTGTGTCTGACTGCACAGTTCCTTGCCCGTACTGTGACCGCCCCAGAAAAGTTGGACTGCCTAAGCAGACCTGCTTTGCTTGTCTAATTAAGCAGTGTAATTGCCACAATTAAATGACCACGCTGCTCTTTCTAAGCAAGCACCTGTATTGTTAAGGTAAAAACATTACAGAGAAAATATATTAAAAACCATAAAAAGCACCTACATGCATGCTAATAAGCTTACCAGAAAGCACCACTTCACTCTGACAAGGGATCCAATTTGTGATTAGCCATTCAAACCTCATATAGGGGTTTTTCCTGTGATCACAAGTTCATCACAGCTTCAGCTGAGAACAAGCACACTCATGAGTGAGTGAGTCCCTCCTTGTAAGAGCCCATGAATAGGTAATCCGTCAGACAATGGGTTTCCCCATCAAGGTACAGCTTCAGAAGGCTGAGCTCTTGCATAATGGGATTAAGTGCATTTGCAAACCCCTTAAAAGACATTACACACTATCCCACAACAGTACATAAACATATGTCTTTTTAATACATTGAACGCCTAACACTCTTAAACTTAATTCAATAAGGTTTAACTTAATTCAGTAAGATTTGTCCAGGATATTGCAGGACACTGTCATATCTGTCACTCAACCAACCCAGAGTCCAGAAAGCCAGAGTCAGAAGACGAACAGAGAACTTCAGGGAGCAGATGCCACTGATAGAGGGAGCAGTGAGATTTCCCTAGTGAGCAAGGGAGCCAGAGCAGAAGCAGTGACAGTAGAAGGCAAGAAGGTAGTTGCGGGAAAGGGACACTTACAAACTTCCCCAGGCCAGAGAGGGAAGGAGAGGGCTGAAATCAGCAGAGGGAGATGCCTGATGGTTCTCTGAGTGGAAGTTGGAGGGTCAGAGAGGGCTAAAGGCTGGGAATGATCAATGGATGAGCCCACTGATTTCTTTGGGTGAGAGCTAGAACCAGGCCTGAGGATGAAACATGGTGGAGAAGAACTCCAGCTGGAGGGTCTGGAGTGAGGTGTGGTGAGCAATGCCGAGCTGTACCTAGTGGGTGAGCCATGTGAGAGATTCTGGAGCTGTACTTGGTGTATTGATGGACTGTTGAAACTTGAAAGTGTGAATGTACTGTTTGGACTGTGCTGGGAAATCTGGATTATAGTTGTGGGTCCTTTGTAATAAATTAAATCCACAGAACTATTTATATTTGGAGAGTTTGCAAGGAGTGCGCAGCGGGGGCAGGAGGATGGTGAAGAAATTTGGCAGCATGTGACCTCCAAAAGAAGAAAGAGGAGTGTCCATGTACCAGCAACGCAGATACAGGTAAGCAACCATTTTCATGTTCTCTCCACAGGTACTAATGCGGAGCGTGGACCAGATGATACATCTGAGGGAAGGGAACAGAAGGAGACTCTACTGATTGGAAGGCATGAGATGCACTGTCCTAAGGATGGGGGTTCCACAACCACCGCTCCCAAGAGAAGGAGGAGGGGTGGTGGTGGTCGGGGACTCTCTCCTGCGGGGGACTGAGTCATCTATCTGCCACCCCGACCGGGAAAACCAAGAAGTCTGCTGCTTGCCAGGAGCTAGGATGCATGATGTGATGGAGAGACTGCCAAGACTCATCAAGTCCTCGGATCGCTACCCCTTCCTGCTTCTCCACATGGGCACCAATGATACTGCCAAGAATGACCTTGAGCAGATCACTGCAGACTACGTGGCTCTGGGAAGAAGGATAAAGGAGTTTGAGGCGCAAGTGGTGTTCTCGTCCATCCTCCCCGTGGAAGGAAAAGGCCTGGGTAGAGACCGTCGAATCGTGGAAGTCAATGAATGGCTATGTAGGTGGTGTCGGAGAGAAGGCTTTGGATTCTTGGACCATGGGATGGTGTTCCAAGAAGGAGTGCTAGGCAGAGACGGGCTCCACCTAACGAAGAGAGGGAAGAGCATCTTTGCAAGCAGGCTGGCTAACCTAGTGAGGAGGGCTTTAAACTAGGTTCACCGGGGGAAGGAGACCAAAGCTCTGAAGTAAGTGGGGATGTGGGATACCGGGAGGAAGTACGAGCAGGAGAGCACGAGAGGGGAGGGCTCCTGCCTCATACTAAGAAAGCAGGACAAACAGCAAATTATCTCAAGTGCCTATACACAAATGCAAGAAGCCTGAGAAACAAGCAAGGAGAACTGGAAGTCCCAGCACAGTCAAGGAATTATGATGTGATTGGAATAACAGAGACTTGGTGGGATAACTCACATGACTGGTGTACTGTCATGGATGGATATAAACTGTTCAGGAAGGACAGGCAGGGCAGAAAAGTTGGGGGAGCTGCATTGTATGTAAGAGAGCAGTATGACTGCTCAGAGCTCCGGTATGAAACTGCAGAAGAACCTGAGAATCTCTGGATTAAGTTTAGACGTGTGAGCAACAAGGGTGATGTCATAGTGGGAGTCTGCTATAGACCACCGGACCAGGGAGATGAGGTGGACGAGGTTTTCTTCCGGCAACTAACAGAAGTTACTAGATCACAGGCCCTGGTTCTCATAGGAGACTTCAATCACCCTGATATCTGCTGGGAGAGCAATACAGCGGTGCACAGACAATCCAAGAAGTTTTTGGAAAGGGTAGGGGACAATTTCCTGGTGCAAGTGCTGGAGGAACCAACTAGGGGCAGAGCTCTTCTTGACCTGCTGTTCACAAACCAGGAAGAATTAGTAGGGGAAGCAAAAGTGGATGGGAACCTGGGAGGCAGTGACCATGATATGGTCGAGTTCAGGATCCTGACACAGGGAAGAAAGGAGAGCGGCAGAATACGGACCCTGGACTTCAGAAAACAGACTTTGACAACCTCAGGGAACTGATGGGCAGGATCCCCGGGGAGAATAACATGAGGGGGAAAGGAGTCCAGGAGAGCTGGCTATATTTTAAAGAATCCTTATTTAGGTTACAAGGACAAACCATTCCGATGTGTACAAAGAATAGTAAATATGGCAGGCGACCAGCTTGGCTTAACAGTGAAATCCTTGCTGATCTTGAACACAAAAAAGAAGCTTACAAGAAGTGGAAGACTGGACAAATGACCAGGGAAGAGTATAAAAATATTGCTCAGGCTTGCAGGAGTGAAATCAGGAAGGCCAAATCAAACCTGGAGTTGCAGCTAGCAAGAAATGTTAAGAGTAACAAGAAGGGTTTCTTCAGGTATGTTAGCAACAAGAAGAAAGTCAAGGAAAATGTGGGCCCCTTACTGAATGAGGGAGGCAACCTAGTGACAGAGGATGTGGAAAAAGCTAATGTACTCAATGCTTTTTTTGCCTCTGTCTTCACGAACAAGGTCAGCTCCCAGACTACTGCACTGGGCAGCACAGCATGGGAAGGAGGTGACCAGCCCTCTGTGGAGAAAGAAGTGGTTCGGGATTATTTAGAAAAGCTGGATGAGCACAAGTCCATGGGGCCAGATGCGCTGCATCCGAGAGTGCTAAAGGAGTTGGCGGATGTGATTGCAGAGCCATTGGCCATTATCTTTGAAAACTCATGGCAATCGGGGGAGGTCCCAGACGACTGGAAAAAGGCTAATGTAGTGCCCATCTTTAAAAAAGGGAAGGAGGAGGATCCTGGGAGCTACAGGCCACGCAGCCTCACCTCAGTCCCTGGAAAAATCATGGAGCAGGTCCTCAAGAAATCAATTCTGAAGCACTTAGAGGAGAGGAAAGTGATCAGGAACAGTCAGCATGGATTCACCAAGGGCAAGTCATGCCTGACTATTCTAATTGCCTTCTGTGACGAGATAACTGGCTCTGTGGATGAGGGGAAAGCAGTGGACGTGTTGTTCCTTGGCTTTAGCAAAGCTTTTGACACGGTCTCCCACAGTATTCTTGTCAGCAAGTTAAAGAAATATGGGCTGGATAAATGGACTATAAGGTGGATAGAAAGTTGGCTAGATTGTCAGGCTCAACGGGTATTGATCAATGGCTCCATGTCTAGTTGGCAGCCGGTATCAAGTGGAGTGCCCCAAGGGTCAGTCCTTGGGCCCGTTTTGTTCAATATCTTCATAAATGATCTGGAGGATGGTGTGGATTGCACCCTCAGCAAGTTTGCAGATGACACTAAACTGGGAGGAGAGGTAGATACGCTGGAGGGTAGGGATAGGATACAGAGGGACCTAGACAAATTAGAGGATTGGGCCAAAAGAAATCTGATGAGGTTCAACAAGGACAAGTACAGAGTCCTGCACTTAGGGTGGAAGAATCCCATGCACCGTTACAGACTAGGGACCGAATGGCTAGGCAGCAGTTCTGCAGAAAAGGACCTAGGGGTGACAGTGGATGAGAAGCTGGATATGAGTTAACAGTGTGCTGTTGTTGCCAAGAAGGCCAATGGCATTTTGGGATGTATAAGTAGGGGCATTGCCAGCAGATCGAGGGACGTGATCGTTCCCCTCTATTCGGCATTGGTGAGGCCTCATCTGGAGTAGTGTGTCCAGTTTTGGGCCCCACACTACAAGAAGGATGTGGAAAAATCGGAAAACGTTCAGTGGAGGGCAACAAAAATCATTAGGGGACTGGAACACATGAGTTATGAGGAGAGGCTGAGGGAACTGGGATTGTTTAGTCTGCAGAAGAGAAGGATGAGGGGGGGATTTGATAGCTGCTTTCAACTACCTGAAAATGGGTTCCAAAGAGGATGGCTCTAGACTGTTCTCAGTGGTAGCAGATGACAGAACAAGGAGTAATGGTCTCAGGTTGCAGTGGGGGAGGTTTAGGCTGGATATTAGGAAAAACTTTTTCACTAGGAGGGTGGTGAAACACTGGAATGCGTTACCTATGGAGGTGGTGGAATCTCCTTCCTTAGAGGTTTTCAAGGTCAGGCTTGACAAAGCCCTGGCTGGATGATTTAGTTGGGGATTGGTCCTGCTTTGAGCATGGGGTTGGACTAGATGATCTCCTGAGGTCCCTTCCAACCCTGATATTCTATGATTCTATGATTCCAGGAGAAGGAAACTGAGGCTGGTGCACTAGCTGTGCTGTGGCCTGCCACCGGAGAGCATTCCTGGTGGAGGGGCTTTATCACATATGGTGGAGAATGTTGGCAGGTGATTAGCCCCTAGACGGAGGGGAACTGAGAGTGCCTGGAAGAGGGAAATTGAGGTAGGGAGCTGATTGGAGGGTTACCCTGATGACATGAGGGGGTGCACTGCAGGTGGCCACCTTTTGACAGTATTGTACAATATATACACAGTATACGTCTATTACAGTAAGTATTGTAGACAGATCTTGTTGGGAACTTTAAAATTAAATGTTTCTCAGTTGAAAAATGTTGATTTACCGCACCCTAATTTTTTCATGGAAAAGGGTCAGTTTCAACAAATTTCCTGTTTAAAAATGTTGAGAAAAAGTTTTGAAATTGCCAAAACATCCTTTTTCAACCTGTTTTAAATGAAAAACTTGATTTTTCAGTCAAAAGGAGTATTGTTTAGAAATTTAAAGTAATTTATAGTTTAAAAAAATTAAAACTTGAAAAGGCTGAAATCAAAATGAAATATTTCAAAATGATCAAAATGAAACATTGCAACTAATCCACATTTTTGTGTGTGTACATGGGGAGGAGGGATTGTTGATTCTTTGAAATGTTTGACATTTTAGACATCATCCCAAATTGGGATGGGAAAAATAATTTCAAAATTTCAAAAGTTTTCCTGGGATGGAAAATCCAATACCTCCCAGCTCTAATTGTAGATGATTGCTTAGTGAGCCCTTCCAGAGTTTATTTACTCAAGATGGGAGTCTGACTTGAGAGTCCATTTAAGTATTAAACAAGGTGGTTGGCTGACTGGAAGGAGTCAGGTGGTTGGTGGGAAGCATGTAGAGGGAAGCTGGAGTCCGGAGGTGGAGGAGTGATGGAAAGAGGGTCTGGAGTGGCAGGATGGTGATAGGAGGGGGACTGATGAGCAGTAGGAATTAAGGGATGGGATATCAGTAGTTGGGAAGCAGGGTCAGAGCTGGGTGGACTGGGAAATGGGAGTTGGATGAACTCTCAGAGTGGAGGCCATAAAATAAATATAATATATATAAAAGAAATAGCAGATGAGGAAGCTGATAGTAATGAATATGAATAAGAAGCTTGGAATTGTAGAAAATTGATAAAGGAAGCAAAGGAACACAAGGAGACATCTATGGGCAGCAGAATTAAGGACAATAAGAGAGAGTTTTTAAGGTATATTAAGGACAAAAAGAATCATAATAATGGTTTTGGTCCTTTACTAGATGGAAATGTCATAATTGTCAATAATAATGCAGAAAAGGCAGATGTTCACATATTTGTGTTCTGTATTTGGCAAAAAAAAGTTTATGTAGTCATATGCTATGATATCACTCTTTCCATTCCACTAGTATCGCAGAAGGATGTTAAACAGCAGCTGCTAAAGTTAAATATTTTAAAATCAGCAGGTCTGGATAACTTGCATGAAAGAATTTTAAAAGCTTGCTGAGGAGCTCACTGAATGGTTACTGTTGATTTTCAATAAATCTTGGAACACTGGGGAAGTTCCAGAAGACTGGAAGAAAGCTACTGTTGTGCCAACATTTAAAAGGGTAAATGGGATGACCTGGGCAGTTATAGGCCTGTCAGTCTGACACTGATCCCAGGAAAGATAATGGAGTGGCTGATATAGGACTCAATAAAGAATTAAAGGAAGGTAATATAATTAATGCCAATCAAGATGACTTTAGGGAAAATAGTTCCTGTCAAACTAACTTGATATCTTATTTTGATGTGGTTACAAGATTGGTTGATAAAGGTAATAGTGCAGATGTAATATACTTTGACTTCTGTAAGACATTTGACTTGGTACCACAGTCCTTCTGATTAAAAATCTTGAAGTATATAAAATTAACTAGTTACATGTTAAATTTATTAAAAGCTGGCTAACTCATATGTCTTAAAATGTGATTGTTAATGGGGAATCATCATCAAGTGGGTGTGTTTCTAGAGGGGTGGTCCCATAGGGATCAGTTCTTGGCACTGAACTATTTAACATTTGTATTAATGACCTGCCAGAAAACCATCATTGCAAAAGTTTGCAGACGACACAAACATTTGGGGAGTGGTAAATAATGAAGAGGACACATCATTGATACAGAGTGATTTGAATTGCATGATAAGCTGGGCACAAGCAAATAATATGTGTTTTAATACAGTTAAATAAATGTATACATCTAGGACCAAAGAATGTAGACTCTACTTACAGGATGTAGGACTGTATCCTGGGAAGCAGTGGCTATGAACAAGATTTGGGGGTTGTGGTGGATGTCATAGTAGATTATCAGCTGAAAATGAACTCCCAGTGAGGTGCAGTACCCAAAAGGGTAGATGTGATACTTGGATGCATAAACAGGGCAAAGTTAAGTAGGGGCGGAGAGGTTATTTAACCCCTATATTTGTCAGTGGTGTGACCACTGCTGGAATACTGTGTCCAGTTCTGGTGTCCACAGTTCAAGAAGGATATTGATAAATTGGAGAGGGTTCAGAGAAGAGCCACAAGAATGATCAAAGAATTAGAAAACATGCCATATAGAGATAAACTTAAGGAACTCAATCTATTCAGCTTAACAAAGAGAAGGTTAAGGGGTGACTTTATTACAGTCTATAACTACCTACATGGGGCACAAATATTTAATAATGGTCTCTTTAACCCAGCAGAGAAAGTTATAACACGATCCAATGGCTGGACGTTGAAGCTAGACAAATTCATACTGGAAATAATGTGTCAATTTTTAACCGTGAGAGTAATTAACCGTTGGGACAACTTACTGAGGGGAGTGGTGGTTTCTCCATCAATGACAATTTTTAAATAAAATTGGATGTTTTCTAAAAGATCTGTTCTGAGAATTATTCTGGGGAAGTTCTATGGCCTGTGATATGCAGGAGGTCAGACCAGATGTTCGCACTGGTCCCTTCTGGCCTTGGAATCGATGAAATCCATGAAGCTGCTTTCGGTGGGTGGCAGAGTTTTAGAAGAAGGAAGTAGGGGGTAGGAGGGAGGTCTGGGTATAGTGGGAGCCTCAGAAGTATAGATAGGGAGCAGCTGTGGGAAACTGTCTAAAGAGAGGTGCGGGCCACGTGAGGACTAGGTAGGCAATACAAGACATGGAAGAGGGTGCAGAGGAAACTAAGAAGCAGCTAGTTGAGTGGCTGCTATCAAAGGGTTGTAGTGCTGACTGAGGGTACTCTTGCCACCCTGTAATGTGAATGAGTTAGTGGCGTGACACTACAGTGGCGCCCTGGAAAGAGGGAGTTAATTACAAAGCCTCCTTCACAGCTATTAGGATCCTTCACAGGTATGGGAGTGCTGTACAATATTAGCAATAATCCAGACAACACACAGTGTAAAATCAAAGGTAAGAGGAAAGTAAAGAAATTAGACAGTACGATGGGACTCGTAGGTGTGAATATCAACTTCTTTCTCCTAAAGCATTTGTTGGTTGTCAGTCTGGGGGATGCCAACATATTCAGGGCGACAAATGGAACTGACTAACTACAGTTAAACCAATCTTAGGTGTTAATGTCACTTGCCAGCATCAGCTCCAAATGGATTGGAGAGCTCAGAATATGGTATGATATTAACTGATGCTGAATGGTGTTAACAAATCACTATTGTTCCTCACCAAAGGCAGTGGGGAGAAGTATTCAGTTGAGCTGGGGACAAGGAAATGTTCTATGGGTTAATTAAAAAAAGTGTGGGATGGAATTTGATATGAGGATGGAGAAGCTAGATGGATGAAGAAGGACCCTTGGGGGAGATTTTATTGCAACTTCAATCATGTGTTCAGCGGAGCAGTGGTTTATTGAGAAATAATTAAGGACATCCAACCCAGTTCCAAAAAAATAAGCATAAATAAATAATAATAAATCATATGTTCCAAGAAATATGCCTCCAACTTTGCTGAAATAATATCTATCCATAGGGGATGTGGGTATTGAAAACGAATGAGAGTCAGGTTCTAAAATGCCAAACCTTCTGAAGTTCATCTGTCACAAGGAATAAATTGAGGATAGATTTCTACACTCTGAGGGCCTGCTCCTATACTCTTTGAGGTCAGTGGCAAAGCTCTTATTGTTCAGTAGTACAGGATCAGGGCTTGATTGGCTAAGAGCTCCCTGTAGCAACAGAAACTTATTGTTAAAAATATGTATTAAAATATCATAAGTAAGTTGTAGGTGTGCAAGCACTTGCTATTTTCCAGGCTGGTTTGAGTGTGGATTGTTATTCTTTAATGATTGTGGCCAGTCTTTCATTTAATCAGTGACTCAATTGATTTTGTAGATAGTATTCAGGAACCTTGTGTGTGTAAGGTGTTTTTAACAACTTCTTTTGACATGGCTCTTACAAAATATATTAGGTTTCTTTCTGACCTAGTCCCAGTTTTAATAAACATAATAAACTATTAATTAACCACTAAATGCGATTTATCTTCCCGTGGGTTTAATGTTACTCAGCAGCAGCTCAGAGAACCCTCCCCTGACTCCAGGTTACCCACCTTCTTGAAGTAAATTCTATGAAACAAATGTTTAGTGTTTAGAACACTAAGTGTTTGATGGTACTCCTTTTTACCCAGATTTAAGTTTAGGTTTAAAAGTGCACGTAACACCCTGAATCAGGTATATCGAGCAATTAGTCACTTGACTGATAACTTCAGTTTCAGGTCTCAGTTTCAGGTCTCTGGATTTCTTTATGGGCTTTTTTGATGACTAGGAAATAAAGCAGATCCTAGCTAGATTGCACTAATGTAATAATACAGTACAAGTAAATCAATTTTAGCCAAGGGGAGAAAATGTTTAAAAGTGGCTGCTATAACTTTGTTTTCTTCCTTTAATAGATCATTACAACTATTATTGCAGCCTATAACAAAAAGTCAGTTTCTTGGTGAACTTGTGAGATGTGAAAACAGGAAAATTTTGGAGGGAGTTTGGAGAGGGCATGTGCGAGATTTTACTTCTAGGTACAGTTCTATACTTGATATTGTGTTGGCAAGTGATGAAACAGTGGCTGTGACCTGCAATGAAATGTCCGGTTTTCTTTCCTGCTTGAAGCCAGAAGGGACTTCCTGTGTATGAAGGACAAGTTGGTGGCTGCGCTGGAAATAAAAAAAAAATATTGGCTTAGAAGGGCAAGTACCGATGCTGTGGAACAACAACAACAACAAAAAAAACAAAACAGAAATTCCTGGGCAGCCAGGTTTGAGAAGTATCTCTACTCAGATTAATGAAAGAAAGGAACTGGCCACCAAGGAATCAGAGAGAGAGAGAGACCGACCAAATTGGGGTAGTTCATAACCACTAGAGGCAAGAGTTCAAGGTATCATTTTACATGTCTGGAGGCAGATAAGTATGGGTATATTTTGACCACCAGACAGAAGAGGACCAGGAGGAAATGCACACACCTACATGTTTCCAGTGGATACCAGTTCTCCAGCATAGCAATTGTGGAAGATATCTGAACATCCAGCTGGCCAAATGTAATAGTGAGGTGTATGGGACACACCCGTGGATGCTCATTGGCTCAACCTGTAATAAAATCAAGCTTGTCCACAAAGGTATCTTCATCTGTCCAAGACAAATGATCCCTATTGAGGGCTATAAAATAAGAAGAATGGAAAGAACATTCTGCAAAGGACAGGCAGACAACAGGATGGTGTGTCGTCTTCTCAGAGCCAAGACACTAACCATCACTCCAACACTGAAGAGGGTTCTGAAGTCAAGGGACAAAGATCCACTGGAGATGGTGTGGATTGGTACTAATGATTAAGGCTATGATTCAGTCAGGAATATTTTCATGAAAAATCATGGACAGGTCACAAGCAAAAAAAAAATTAATGGCCTGTGACCTGTCCGTGACTTTTACTTTAAATACCCCTGACTAAATCTGGGGGGACGGGGGTTTGCTGTTAGGGGGCACCCTGGGGGAGGGGCTGCTGCAGTGGGTGGGGTAGGGCCAATGGCACCAGCTGCTGGGGGCCGCTGACAGCAGCTGCTCTGGCTGCCCCTGGGACTGCTGCCCAGGTGGTCCCCAGGGCCAGCCACTGCTTAGGTGGTCCCTGAAACCAGCCACACTGGCCACTGCTTGGGTGGTCCCCAAGGCCAGCTGCCCGGGGCTGCTCCAGCAGTGGCCAGTATGGCTGGCTACAGAGCCACTCCAGTAATGGCTGGTGCGGCTGGCTCTAGGACCACCTAGCCAGCTGCTTGGGCAGCTTTGGGGTTAGCCACACTGGCCACTGCAGAAGTCAGAGGTTGTGGAAAGTCATGGAATCCGTGACTTCTACAAGCTCCGTGACAAACATGGAGCCCTACTAATGACACTGTATTGAAGGATACTTGAACTCAGAAGGGTGCTGAAACAGAGCAATGTCCAAATAATCTTCTTGGAGATTCTTCTGGTCCTGCAAGCAAAAGAAAGACAGAAGGCAGAAGATTCTGGAAGTGAACCACTGGCTAGATCAGTAGTATAAGGTAGACTGTTTTAGTTTTGTAGCACATTGGTCCATTTGTGGAGAGATGGAGCTGTACAGTTTGGATGGCTTCTGTCAAGGCTGATTCCCCACTCTGGCACTTCAAGTGAGAAGGTGTGGGCCCACAAGGACTCTAAAAATTAATACTTACAATTCCAGGCTTGTATTAAACTCCCAAGGTTATAGCTTTCTCTGACCTTGGACTGGTAGATGCTGCCACCACCTAAGTGCAAAACCCCTTTGAGAACCCAGGAAGGCGCACTTGGGAATTCCTTCTGCGGGGGAGGTACCTATGGGGAAGAGCTGAGAAAGAAAGAAAGGGTGGGGGGGGGGGGGGAAGTCAGCTGTTGCCACCAGCTAATTAAACAACATGTGCACAAACCTCTTAAGACACAAAAATCCAGTTCTGGTCTTTAAAAAGGTAAATTTTATTAATAAAAAAAGAAGAAAATACATCTAAGAATTTAAGCTTTTGCTAGATTAAAAAAAAACCAGAACCCTACAAGGATTAAGCATCAAGAATAGCTTTCTGGAGGTCCAGCTTAAAGGTTACAAGTAAAACAAAAGCACTTGGGGTTAGCACAGTGGAATCCACAAGCCATAAAGAAATAAAAGGGATAAACCTAATCTCATTTTCCTAGACATTTCCTGATCTACTTACATATCTGGGGTTTTAGATGAGTAGTTTCTAGATATAATACTGATGATTTTTCATACCTGGCCCAAGCATCTCACAGCATAACTTCTCCCTGTCTGCCTCTCCCCAAGAACAACAAGACGGGCAAAAGGGGAGTCTTGTTTCAATTTTAAAAAGTTCTAGCCTTCCCATTGGCTCTTTTGGCCAGGTCCCCACTCACTTCCTTTTACCTATGCATAGTAGTGAGACTTTTTAACCCTTTACAGATAGAGTAATTAAACAACAGCTACTACGAGGGATTTTATAGCTACTGGCTGGCTCGGTGTCTATAAAAGGAAGCTATACCTCTTCATTTATCACAGCTTCCATCTCAGTAGAAGGGGAATGTGGTGGAGTATATATACCCCATAGTGGCAGCGACAATGTTAATGGGAGCTGGTGACCCTAATTAACCTGTTCTGTGGCACCTGGAGGGCAGGCAGATAATTAAGGATTAGGTCCAGCTGGGGATAACCAGGCTGGGTGGTTGCTATAAAGGAAGGACTGCTGGGTCAGTAAGGAAGAACAGAGAGGAGAATTATACTAAAGAACTTATTCCCTAGAATTTGCTTGTGAGAAGTTATTTAGGAAGCTGAACCTATCGGAAGAAAGACTCACAGGACATGTTCTTGGTGAACAGCCTGAAAGGGAGGCATGGTAGGAAGCAGGCTATGGACAGAGTAAGTGGTGGGAGAGAGTGGGGCCAACCACTTTGTTATGTATGCATTGGGGTACTGTAGTTTATGTAGGGAGAATGCACTTGCTGGTGGGGCTGTTGTTACTACCCATCAGCCTTTGCCTAGAGAGGAAGGGATTTTCTGGGGGGGGGTGGGGCTCAGTTTCCTCCTTGCTAGCAGATAGTCATCCGTAGTTTTGCTGTGCCCGATGAAACAAAATAAGAGTTCATGGTTGCCGCTTACTGTGAGCGATTACATGAGTTTTTCACCACACAAGTATAGAACACTTCATACAGGGTCTCTGGCCTAGAGCCCACAGAAATGAATAGGCCTAGGTTCCCCTACCAAACCCAGAAAAGTGGTTTATTAAAGCCTTGACTAATTAAGACAATAATGAACAATTGGGCTAGAAACTATTTGGCCCATCAAAACAGGAGGGAAATGAGGCAAAGTTGCTCTGTCTCCTAGTTTTGCTATCAGGGAGTGCTGAAGATAAGAAGTGACCATTAGCAGGGAACCGATCTTCATGGGGACAAGCTGGCTACTGTAATCAGTTTGGCATTAAACTAATAGCAAAAGGGGAGGATGAAGAGAGTACTCATTTAGCAAGACATCCCGGTGTTGAGAATAAAATTCATCAAGGAAACAAAGGACATTAAGAGAAGAAATTATTTAATTTCAAACAAGAGGAATCCTTTGAACACAGATGTGATCTAGTTGATGTAACTGAAACCTGGTGGGATGATTCGCATGACTGGAATGCTAAAATCAATGGTTATAACCTATTTAGGGAGGATCAAATGGTCAAACAAGGAATGGGAGTGGCACTCTGTGAAAAATGATATTACTTGTTTCTGAGTCACTGATGACTGAAAAGAAAATGATGTTGAATTATCTACCAGATAAAGCACAAGTTGGGGTTCTAGTTGTTGGCTGTTACAGACACCAGCTTACCCTACGGAACTAGATTGCTGGTTCTTTAAGCACCTAGCTATAATGTGCATATAAGAGAGTGGGGGAGGGGAAAGCTACATGGTCCTGAGGGATTTCAATCTAAAAAATATATATTTACTGAGGGGGAAAAGAACAAGGTTCATATTAGAATTGGCCAGGGGACTATAATTCTGTTTTGTGAGGTTTCAAAATTTGTTTTTGTTCCACAACAAAAACAAAACTTTAATTCCCCCCCACCCCCACAAGAACAGAATTGTGTGGAAATGTCCATTTTTGAGATCAAAACCAGAGCTTTTAGAAAGGTGCATGCAGGGCTGGCTCTAGGTGTTTTGCCACCCCCAAGCGGAATGCCGCCGAAGTGCAAAAAAAAAAAAAAGGGAGGGGGGGCGAAGTGCTGCCCCTCGAAAAGCGCTGCCCCAAGCACGTGCTTGGTTTGCTGGCATCTGACGGTGCATGTGTGTCTGTGGCCTCGTGCTTGGAGCTCTGGCTTGGGAGATGTAGAAGATGCTGGTTCCAGGCTCTGTTTGGCCTGATATACAGCTGAGTTTTTCATCTCAAAGCATATTGAATCAGGCAGAGCAGAGATTTGCACCAGGATCCTATACATCCTAGGCCAGTGCCTTAATCACCAAGCTACACAGCATGAGAGCATGTTTTGGGTCCTTCTCAAAAAATATCTTTGAAAACTTGGTCCAAACCAATAGATCTCTGAAAAATGTTTTGTCTTTGACTAAACAGCATATTTTGATGAAATTTCTGTATAAATGTTCCAATCAGCTCTAGTTATCACAAAGCAACTCATTTTCTCCATGTTGAATAATAACTTCGGCAACAAAAACTAATTGGTTAGAGCAACAAATAAGCTAATAAGTAGTTTAAAGATGGAATGTAGATAATTGCATGATGTGCCTTTGAAGTAATGAGTGATATTTCCTTCTCATCATTAAAAGCAAACATGCAAGCTATTTATGCAGATGGTACTGATGAGTTAATCTAAACTCAGAATCAATCAGGCTTCTTTCTTCTACAGTACCTTCGGTTCGTTAGGGATAAATAAGTAGAGGCAGTTATAGGCCTTAGAATCAGAACGGAAAAAGCATAGCAATATTAATGATTGCACATCTGCTTTTGATTGAGGCAGAAAGGTCAAGAACAGAACAGAAGAACTCTGTAACTCATTAAACAAATATAGTTGAAATAATGTTCACACTGGTAAACTGTGACTCTGAAAGATATAGACTATACCAATGTAATTATATTGAGTTAGCATCAGTAGTGTATCCCCTAGCCTGAAGCTGCTTAATATAATATAAAGTATACTTTGAACTCTTTCTAAATTTAAAATTTGTCTGCAGATCATGGGGCAGATTCACTGTGGCATAAGTGGGTGGATTTCTATATCTGTCAGTAGAGTTAATTACAACTGCTAATGCCAGGGTATCTTTTTGGCCCCTTATTATATAAAGACACATTTTTATATTCAGTAGATGGATCAAACAAATGACATTTAATTCTGGGTAATTAACTCTAATATTTTGGCAATGTATTAAAATATTGGGAGTTGGGGTTTTTAATTTTATTTTTAACTGGCTGATTGTGAAGGGTAGAGGCATGACTGGCCTGGAGACTGAAGCCCTTTGTTTATCTGCAGAACAGGTGCATTATGGACAGCAGTAGAGCAAAGTTTCCTGCAATACCCAGCATTGTGCCTTGTCCCCTGTCATAACTGTAAAGGGAAGGGTAAACCCCTTTAAAATCCCTCCTGGCCAGAGGAAAAACCCTCTCACCTGTAAAGGGTTAAGAAGCTAAAGGTAACCTG
This sequence comes from Chelonia mydas, assembly GCF_015237465.2. Taxonomy (NCBI): domain Eukaryota; kingdom Metazoa; phylum Chordata; order Testudines; family Cheloniidae; genus Chelonia; species Chelonia mydas. The sequence continues at coordinate 48,936,481 of NC_051251.2, read as the reverse complement.
GCTGGCACCTGACCAAAATGACCAATGAGGAGACAAGATACTTTCAAAAGCTGGGGTGAGGGAAAAACAAAGAGTCTGTCTGTGTGATGCTTTTGCTGGGGACAGAACAGGAATGGAGTATTAGAACTTAGTAAGTAATCTAGTTAGATATGTGTTAGATTATGATTTCTTTAAATGGCTGAGAAAATAGCTGTGCTGAATAGAATGAATATTCCTGTCTGTGTGTCTTTTTGTAACCTAAAGTTTTGCCTAGAGGGATTCTCTATGTTTTGAATCTAATTACCCTGTAAGGTATTTACCATCCTGATTTTACAGAGGTGATTCTTTTTTACTTCTATTAAAAGTCTTCTTGTAAGAAAATTGAATGTTTTTTCATTGTCCTTAAGATCCAAGGGTTTGCGTCTGTGGTCACCTATGCAAATTGGTGAGGTGTTTTTTTAAACCTTCCCCAGGAAGTAGGGGGCAAGGGTTGGGGGGAAAGACGTTTCTAAACCACGTTTTTCCAGTAACCTAGATAAACGTTTGGTGGTGGCAGTGGAAGTCCAAGGGCAAAGGGTAAAATAGTTTGTACCTTGGGGAAGTTTTAATCTAAGCTGGTAAAAGTAAGCTTGCGGGGGGGGGGGGGGTTCATGCAGGTCCCCACATCTGTACCCTAGAGTTCAGAGTGGGGAAGGAACCTTGACATCTCCAAACTAGAGGGACTCCCTGTAGGGGGGATCGGGTATGTCAGTATCCTACCAAATTAGTCAGGCACATCATGATGTAGCATGGAACTTTAGGTGGTAGAGGCACAATGGTTCAGTGGGGGAAGGAAGTGTTCCTTTTATTCTCGGTGGCTACTAAGTATTTGGAGGAAGAATAGTAGTCATTAAACAAAAGTACATGTATTATATTATCGTATCACTAATTATTATACATCTTAACACAAACTGCTTACATTGGGGACCCGATCCAATGCCCATGGAAATCAACGGGAGTGTCTTTGTTTACTTCAGTGAAGGTCAGACCAAGGCCTGAGTTTGTGTATATATAACACCTGGCCACAATACAAGCAGCCTTACATTCCACACTCTGTGCAATCAGCTGGGTAGCTGTTTTTCTGCTCTAAAAGACTATTAAAAAAATTTTCTGCTGAGCCTCCCCTAGCCCGAAGGAAGCAAGAGGATATTTAACACCAGAGAATGCAAAATTAAAACATACATGTCACACAAAGAATTAAAACCAACTGAAAATGATATTGCAGTTTCCCCTTTCTTTGAATGAGGAACTTTGGTGCTGCAGGAGGTTATAAATTAAGAGACACGGCAGGCGCGTATGATTTAAAATGGTGGCTCACAACAGCAAGCAGGCTGTTGGCTGCTCTTGTGCTTTTAGATACCGAAGGAATACTAGTGATTTTTCCCTGATATTTTTATTTCAATAGAGCCCTGGGTTGGAGACACATACACCAGTGTGTACCCTGCTACTGATTATTTTTCTTGAATTCTTCTTTTGGGCTTCATGTTAGGGTTCATAGAATATCAGGGTTGGAAGGGACCTCAGGAGGTCATCTAGTCCAACCCCAGCAACACCAACTAAATCATCCCAGCCAGGGCTTTCAGGAAAGGGGTCTGATACAGTTAGAATGCTTATCTGGGTTAGTTTCTTTCAGAGGCTTCTTTGGTTTTGGGCCCTCTCTCCCGCAGTGGTAGCTTGCTGGATTACCCAGTCATTGGATTCTCTGCAGTGATTGACAACAAAGGTGGTAATTAGTTCTGAATGTGGCAGGGGTTTTGTGAAATCGATGTCTCTTTTCCTGGGAACTGGACTGTGACTAGGAGCTTATTTTCTGCAGGCCTTTCTAATGGTAGCAACTTTGGTCAGTACTAATCTGGTCTGTGTTTGACTTACCTATGGGCTAAAGGCTCTATATCCCATTTTCAATAGGCTGAACAATACTGTCTCTGCTGTCTTGAGTTGCTATTTCTGGAAGCACCATTGTTAATGCTTGCACCATTTGCAAAATAACTGTAGTAGTAAAAAGATGCTGTTTTTACTCTCCACAACCTGACTTATTTATATTTAGATCTATGAAAAACAGGCTTCTATTACCTGAGCCTCTGACATATTTTTAATTTTGTAGGTGGCTAAACATTTAACATATCGACTGGAGAGTCCTTTCCAAATTCAGTGTGTACTCCTCGAGGAAAAAGAGGTACAGTTGGATACTTAAAAGCAAGTAATGTTTCATATCTCTTGGTAAATATCAAACAGCACACAAATATTTGAAAGGTACTAACACCAAGTCAGAAGCTGAATGATTGTGTGAGAGAAGGAGTTATAAGAAGTAAAGGCCCAAAACTTAAGAGAGGAAAAGTTTTAGACTGAATACCAGAAAATATTCCCTGCTGATGTAACGTATCTGTCTATGGGAAAGTCTCCACAGTGATTATTGGAAGTGATGTAGGCTTCTGGGGACAAGGACCACTTATTCTGGTATGTTTTGAAAGAGCACAGCATGTTGGGGGGTTTTCCACAGTAATACTGGAAGCCAGTTGTTTAGGACTTCTCACACCAGCTTGGATAAATTACCTGAAACTATACTCTAGTGGCAAAACCTGCATGTGCAGGAAATGGATGAGATGATCTAGGAGATCCTTTGTGGTGCTCTAGAAGCCATTTTTAAATGTTTTTGCTTCTAAGATATTATCCAGTGCCTGATTTAAGACATTGTTTTATTAGAATATACATATTTTACATAAATCTGATTGTTTAAGGATATTGCTGGGTAGATAACCAGTTAAGAGGAGTCAAGGCAAAGTCAAGTGCCTTAACGTTCTTAACTGGCCATTATCTCACTCTTAATTTCCTTAACAGCCATATGATTTTCTTTTATGAACTGTTTAATGGTATTTCCTTTTCACCTTGATCTTGGGTGCCTGTTGCTACTGTAAGTTTTGTTGGCTGCTCCACTTTTTATCTTCGAGAGAAACGGATGCTTATCTGCTCTGATTAATGTACAGGTTTCTAATTCTTTCATATTCTTGCACTGTTATTAATGTTTCAGAATTTCACACACTCTTTTTACAAATATGGACTTATAAATCTTCCAACAATCTGTTCTTTTTTTTTAATTGACTAAATGATATGGCCTGTAGGTGATGGATGACTTTATGCCACATTTATTCTAGCTCTGAAAAATGGCCCAAGAGTATTTTTAGATGTTTGTGATATTATAGCACCTGATGTTTTAAAGTGAGTTTTTGTGCTAGGGAAAGGTGCTTGATTGACAGCTACTGCTAATTTAAAGAGTAGTTTCAGGACAGCAATGTTTTCCTACCATCTTACCAGTCAACTCTGACCTGGAGGGACCATCTCCAAGGGTGAAAAAGTAACTTGGTTTCTATGCCCATTTAGGCCTTGGTTTATCTGCTAATTGTGTCATTAGTACCTGTGGGTGGTGGTGGTGGTGGGGAAGAGGTTTTGGATATGTGATGTGGACTGAGGCCACCAATTCATTTAATACAGACCATCATTTTGTCAATATCAGTATGATTGAGGTTTGAACCCAGAACTCTAAGTTCCATTACCAATTGCCCAAGTTACTTACCCATATGACTGGACACTGAGCATGAGGTAAGTTGGGTATCCTGTGCTAAGGGGAACTGTGTGTAAAGGGAGTCATACAATTATAGTAGTCAATAGAGAGGACTTGAAGCTTGATCCAGTGGAAGTCTTTCCATTGACTTCAACATTCTTTGGCCCAGGCCCGGAATCTTAGAGCTAGTCATGTTACAGGTATTGCAGTGACAAAGCTGTGTGGAACTGGGTTTTACATATGACACTGTGTGTGGTTTTCAGATACTCCCTCTTAACTGTTGCTTATAGCATGGAGTGAGAGCATTCATTTTACGTCTCTCTGTGGAAACTCCTACTTATAGACCCTGTTCCAGCAAGGTTCTTAGTTCTTAATCTCTTGATTCAAGCACATGAATAGCCCCATTGACCTCAAAGGAAATACTGTCATGTATTGAGCCTGTTTATGCAAGAACCTGAAAGGATGATATAGTTATGCTGTCCTATCACTTTATCCCAAAGTCTTTTCATCGTAACTTCTGATCATGTCAAATCATTTGCTGGCATTGTACAAACATCTGGCAGAAGCAGGGATCAGACTATCATATGCTTTTCCACTTGTGTTTCGGGTTCTTTCACTCTGATCTCAAAAGGTGAAAGGCTAATGCAATAAACCAGGTTAGGGCTTCGCCAACGTTACTTTGCTTAGCTTTTCCTATCTGCCAAGTCCCAGCTTTTATTTAAAAGGCTCGCTGAGTTAAATAAACTTACAGAGAATAATTTTCAGACCTAAATGACATAGTTACATATTTAAGGTTGGATTTGTCTACTGGATCAAATAACTAAAACTATTGTATAGTTCAGTCACAAGTAGCATTCCCATAATTAGCATGAGAAGTAAGCATTGTGCCAGGCATGGAATCTGAATTTGTAGGCAGGATGTAATGTGAAGAATTCTTCCACCACTTAAATTTTTGGGCTTAATGAGAAATCTGCCCTTAACATGCTTGCTACCTAGCTTAACTGATGACTGTTCTATAGATTCTGCTGTCAGAATTAGAACTAGGAAACCATAGAGAAATACGTTATCCATGATGCTGAGGATCCTGCTTTAGAGGAAGCTCTGCTATTGTGAAATATCTGGGTAACTTGACCTGGAGGCAACTCCTATTATCCTAATCTTTCCATTAGAAATGGCTTCTGTTATCAATTTGCAGGAGTAGATTGTAGCTAATGGTTGGACTTATTCAGTGAAACTAGTTAAGGTTATACTTCCACGGTACTCTCTAGTGGCACATGCTCACACTACGTTAAAGAATACGTCATTTCAGCTCACATTTGCCATATTTTGATGCCAGCCCAAAGCTGACTTTATTTTTTCAAAAAACCAGTATCTGGGAGGGGGGGGGGGAATCTATTCTCTTGCTTAATTCGAATGAGGATCTTTTGCAAAAGCATTTAAAGCTTTTTCTTTGACCATGAATAAGTCAAGAGAGCTGAACTTCACCACTGAAGGTTTTCAGGAAGCTGTCCTGGGTAGGTTGCAAGAAAAATACTTACTCTTGAAAAATGGATTTTGCACATATGCAATATGAAACTTCCATTAAGTTTAGCTCCTGTACTGTTTACAGAACTAAGGAATAACCTAGGAGGAGAGGTAATTTAGTATTTAAGGTCCCAAACCTCCAAATGACTCTGTGGAGGCAGTCACTTTTATTTTGTATTTTTCTTCCATTTTGTTTTGGGAATTCTGCACAAGGAAACCTGCATACTGTTTTTTCTCAGATTACTCTTTCTTACTGTTAAATTAAAGGCCAATCAAGCATAATTTTCAGTGTCTTTGATTTTGTTTTGCAGCTGAGGGTGACTCTCATTAGGTCCCCCGCCCCTCCAAATTAGGGCCCTGATCCTGCAATGGAATCTTATCAGATGGACACTTGTGATCATTCAGAAGCCTATTGCTTTCAATGGGACTTCATGTGGAGATGGGGTTTCTTTTGTGTGGATCATTTTGCAGGGTCAAGAACTAAGAATGAGATCTCTCAGGAATGTGGACTAGTCTCACAAGGGAAAGTAACCCCTGTCATTTGGCTCTTTTTAAAAAAGCAGACTAGACAAAGCAATGGTGACCCTGCTGTAGTGAAACGACCCTCGATTGGAAGAAGGATGGACTCAACCTAATACAAGTAGATCACTTCCATTTTTAACTAGTATAACTCTGGCGACCACTCTGTTCTAGCAATTATTTTCATGGAATTGTTTCTTTCATTTTCACTCGCCTTAATAGTTATCCTTTTGTGTACTTTGTAATAGTGAACACTGCTTTTCTGCCATTCCCAGTATGGCTCTGCTGTCCTGTGTAGCCCCCAAAACAGCTATTACTTGAAAGAACTCAATAACTGCAGCTTGCCAGAAGATGTCAGCATTGTTTATGTAAAAAATGCAAGAAATAAAATGGCAATAACCTTCCCATAGGTTCACTGTGCCTCTCCTAATCTTGCTAAATTTCCTCTGGAACTCTGTGAAAGAAAACACCTTGTCTTTAGGCTGATTGGCACTGGACTACATGTCACTCATGCTGCTACCTCTTTTTGTGTACTTCAAATACTGCACATAAACTAACAAAAAAAATCTACTTAGATAAGTGGCCTCATACAGTCAAACAGTGGGCTAATAATCTGATAAAAGATTTGTTTTACATGCACCAATCTATTGTCTGTCACCAGTAGCCTTTTAATAGACACAGTTTAAGGGAATTCAAGCAGTTTCACCCAAACGCCTGCAGTTAGGAAATAATATCTCATAAAAGTAAAGAAAGGACTAAGCAGCAAATAGTTTATTTTTCCAAGACTGAAATTCTTGTTGCCAATAAAATTTGTGTTGAAGGAGGGTAAATGTTTTTTAGAATCCTTGTCAGATTTGATTAGATAGCAGCTTGTATTCGTGTGAGAAAAGAAAACTTTGAGTTGCAGAGATATTTAGGGCTAGTAGGGGTTCAACACTTCAATAATATTTTACAATGTTGTGTCTGAAAACAGCATGTTATCGTAAATTGTGTCAAATCAATGGTCATCCAAAAATTGCTTAAAAGAGAGCTGACATGGATATTAAAAAAAAAAAAGCAATAATGTATTTAGAGAATGCTGATTCAGTCACACAGCGTGATATGTGCTAGCAACTTGAAGGTCACTTTACAGCAGCATGGTTCATATCTTTGATCGTCACAGTTTCTTGTAGTGACATTCAGAGGGATGGCTGACAATCACTGGCAGAGTGAACAAAATGGATATATGGAACATGATTTGCCAAAAATGTGGCTACAAAAGCATCCATTGACCTCTAAGTTGAGTGGGTACTATATTTTATGACCTATCAGCCATTGGCTTGAAAAATGCATGATGGTATGAAGAGGCACTTTAGAATATTAAATACTTGGATGGGGATATTATACACTGTCCTGTGGCTCACATGAATATTAATAGTTGCATATACACATTTGGAGGAGAATGAGGAAACTATTTTATGGATGGGCGTTGGGGGGGAAAATGCTCTGTTAGATAATGGAGTAATACTTTTTTTTTCTTTCAAGGGGTGCCGTCTGGTCAAAGTTGCCACTGAACTCAGTTTTATTTTAAAAAAAATATTTACAGAATGCTAGCCCTGTTTCTGTGACATTTTTTTTAAGCACCTTGAAAAAGTGAGGGTTCAAGTGCTTTTATTGCATAAGTCACCTCTCCCTTCCTTGGCTGGCTACTCAGCATGCTCATTCCCCCTCTCTCCTATCTAATACGACATGCATGCACAGTGGAAGGGAAGGAACCCCTAGGATTCTTTGCAGCCAGCTAACACATGTGAAAATACAGTTTCCTCTCTGCTAGAGGGATTTAAAAATGCAGTAGTTCAAGTCTATTAGCTAACATTGACTAATGCTAGCCTAGGCATGACCAAAGAACTATGGTAGGGAATGTGGCTTGTAGTCTGTGTTGCTCCTGTGCTTTACAGCTCAATTTAGCTCCATCTACAGCTCCTCTTCCCTCTGTGGGCCTCCAGGGCAATGGTTGCTCTCTTCATCTCTTGGAAGTTGAGGAGGAGAGAAGACTCCAATAGCTTATGATGGGTGGTATAAAAGGATTAACAGGAGCTAAAGAACACAATTAAGGTACCTGGTTGCATCTGGAGGGTGGGCCAGGCTCAGCTCAGGGAGGAGCTGGGTCATGAGCATAAAGGGAGGAAGCCCAGGTGAGAGAGGGGCTTCAGGCAGAGAATTCTGCAGTCCCTTTCTGGTTGCTAGAGAGTGAAAGGAACATCTAGAGAGAGGTAGGAGTACAATAAAGCCCAGGGGGAGCTGAAGAAATATAAAGACAGGAAGAGGTCCATGAGGAGCCTAGGGAACAGAGTTTAGCTGCTCACTACAGGCCTTGGACTGGAATCTAGAGTAGAGGGAGTGCTTGGGTTCTCCTATTAGCCACTGGGAAATGTGGTGAGGAAACCCTCTGACATGTAGGGAGAAGGACTGTTGAATTTGGAGCCAGATCTCCAAGGAGAAAACCTTGAGAGCTATCATATATCAAAGAGCAGGATGACAACCCCACAGAATGTGGAAAAGAGTGAAAATTCTGTAGAAGAGGGAGCCTGGGTAGGGGTGAAGAGTTGTATTTGAGTTTAGTGTATTGGACTTCTTGTTCACTGTGGAAGGGGTGGGACTAAACATGACCTGGATGGAGGGCAGAGTCACGAGAAGAGGTGTAGAACCAAAGTGACCATTGGTAGCAGGTGAGAGCCTGATATATACAGCCATGATGAGACACTGTAGTGATGAGTCAACTCTATGTAGCTCTTCTCTTTCATTTCAGAGACCTCCCAAAACATCCCCTTGGGGATGTAAACTGGTGACCAAACTTGCTGGCTAGGAAAGCAGAATTAGTCCTTTTCCACACAGGGAGTTTAACAGCTTAGCTATTATGCTATGCCTATACCAGTATAATAGTGGCAGTAAATTTCGTCCATATAGACAAGTTCTAAATCCCCCAACAACCATATAATCCAACCCTTTCCTAAGAGCTGGTTTTATTTTCAAATAAGAGTTCCCAAACAAGAGCAAACAAAAAGTCAGAAGTTTAGGTACTAACCACCCAACGTTTTAGCAGCTTCCAAAGGTTGCAGGGGAGACCACACGCCCTTCTCCTTTAGCAGCACTTTCTAGTTATTATGTAGAGACCCACACTAGAGCTTCCCTAACTGGGGGTCTCTCCTGTCTGCTGCTCCTGCCTAAAATGCAGGAAGCCTGGCTTTCTGTAAGTCACATGCTTGCTCCTAATCATTCATGTACTTGCAACTACAGCTCATAGTTTGAAAGGGCTCAAGGCCCATAACACCTGAGTCCTTTAAAACCAGATTACCCCAAATGTCATGTCTTCAAAATTTTGTTCTAGTAGAGGATACCCTTAGATTTTCCAACACCACCCTGTTTCTCCACAGCAGGTTCCTCACCTAGTAAGGCCCTGTCCCTGCTCATGAGAGAAGCATAGGGACACCATATGTTCTCATACTGCCTTCCATTGTACGTTGTGCACTGCTGTTTTGGTTTGTTCTTTTCCCAGCAAGCACTACGTAACAGAAGGGATGTGAGGTCACTTTAATTTTAATTAGCGACAATGTGATATGTTCTCATTGCACTATGCTTTTTCAATGTACTGACTACTGTTCTTCTTATGAAGTTTTAAAAGAGCAAACTCTATAGAAAAACATACCTTCGGAGTATGACATCAATCTTTAAATCAGCTTCTTAGCTAGTGTAATCATACCTCCATTGACTTCAGTGATATTAAATTGATTACCACCAGATGGGAATCTGCCCCAAAATCTGCACGATACAATTGGCCATATTTTAGCAACATGAGTGTAAGAGAGAAAAATGTGTTGACCATGTTTGTCATGTTAGAACTGGGTGAATAATTAGTAGAGTAACAAACTTATGTTGCCTCTTTTATGTTTGATTTGTTCATGAACAAAGCAACTTTAAAGAAATTTTATTTGACCCCTTGAAATTGTTAGATAATTTCTGTGACTTACTTGTGGCCTGTAGCTCCTCTGTGAGCAATTTGTTGCAATTGTTCCTTTAAAATTTAAAATGCCCCATGGTATGTCACTTTCCCCCTTGATTGATATGTAACTTTACTGGAAACCTGACTCTAAGCATCACTGATCAGTCTATACTTACCTACAAAGGGAGAAGATTTTTGATGATAGAAGGGACTTTATTCATGCAGACAAAGACATAACAAGATCTAATGGCTGGAAGTTGAAACTAAACAAACTCAAACTTAAGAATATTTATTACCCAGGATTACAAATTTGAAATTGACTGTCTGTTACAGATAGTTGGGAAACTGTTCCCCATCTCCACATATCTCTACTCCCCCATCTTGCCACACACACCCCAAGCATGCACAAAGGAAATTTTGACTTCTTGACAAATACACCAAACTCCAAGTTGTGGTTTGGAAATGGTGCTGTGATCCCACATGGGAGTTGGAGTTCAGGTGCCTCATGCTCTCATTGTCTTCTATGGGCCAAGCTTCCTGGCTAGACAACATATCCAACGATACACCATGGTCTTCACTTTTGGAGGGCCACTGTGGTGCATGATCAGATTCCCTGGTCCTGTACATCATGGGAGATATAGTCGGAACTGGAACTCAACTCATAGAAGAGAGTAGGTGTGGGGATGAGGCACCCGAACTACGAGTCTCATTAGGCTCTGTGGCAACATTTCCAAAGAGACGTTATTTCATTTTCTGCCTAAAACTGAAAACTTTGATATTTACGTATTCTATTTTTGTATGATTTTTTAAAAGCAAAATTTTCCATGTAAAGCAAACACTTTTGCAAAAATGTCATTGAGTTGAAAATCCAGTTTTCTGTTCTAACCGCCCCTGCCCCATCTCCAGTTTTGATGGAAAAATTCTGACCAGTCATTACTGGTGGCTACACTGAGTATTGAAGCATAATTCTGGCTACTGAACTGATGTCCTAGAATATATTGTTAAAAAAAGATGAGAATAAGGTCAAATGAAATACATTTAGAATTTTAAATGAATATTCACTGACTTTTTTCAGTATTTGCCCAATTTAACTTATAGCACTTAACAGACAAATTTTAGGCCTGTAATTCTGCAACAAAATGCTACAGAGCTTTTGGAATAACTTGTATGAACCCAAATCCATTGTATTTATTTCCTGAAGATGGATATTGTGAAGAAAACATGTTTAGTTTTTCCTCACTCTTCTCATGTTTATTTGGAATAACTTAAAGCAAAGTAAGAGGGCAAAGATATGTTCCCTTTCAGGTAGATTAAATGGGCACGTTGTTAAAAACTGTTCTTGAGATACTATTCTTCTCTTTATCTTGAAAAATCCTGGCAGAACTGAGTTAAATAAGCATTCTGTTCTTGTATGTTGTGTGTCCATTGTATCAAACAAAAATTGTATTCAAGCTCTTAGCCCTGGAAAAACAAAAAATTCAGTGAAGGAATTAGTGATGGAAAAGCTCTGCTAGATGATATAGTCCATTTTTTCACTGCAGGATTTCTGTCTTCAGTAGAATGATTCTTTTTGGTGTTCCTATCAATCCTCTACTATATGGATTCAACTGTTTTAATCTTACACATTTGACTAAATGAAAGAATAGTATAATTATGTTTAACAACACTATACATAGACGTTTAGAAGTTGTCAAACTCTTATGACTATATTAAAGATCTAAGGAAATTAATAATAGTTTAGGGCTTAATAAGCAATATTAATTACCTATCCAACTGAAAATAAAACTGATCGTTTCACCAAATTCTCATAATAAAATGTTGTGTGTTAAGGTACACCAAGGGTAGGAGGGAGGTACTGCCATTAGGATGAATAGAAAATGACATCGCCATATGTAGCCAATGTGTTGACAATTTGACATCACTCTGCTATATTAGTTCAATGAAATCACTGGGATACTGTTGGCTACTGTAGTAGGTTTAATGGCCAGAACCTGTCTATCAAAAGTGTTACAGTTTGCCACTACTTCCAGGCATTTACATGAACAATAAAATGCAGAGAGTAGCTGCTACTACTGCCATTGGCATGAATGGAAATGTGATAGCAACTTGGCAGGGCTAGGTATTTGCCACACTGCAGTGGAAATAGATTTAAAGCTGACTTACATATTAAACTAATTCAAACAGCAAATAATGGGGCAAAGGGAAAGTTAAGCCAATGTCTAAACAATTTTCTTTTTAGTAAACTAAGAAGGCTCAAAGTAGGTTTGATTTTCTATTAGGCAAGGAAAGGCAATAAGGAAAATGAATTGCAGCCATATTTGTTGTTAAGCAGGATTCGGCAGATCCCTTGCCATTAGTGAAGTTAACCCAATACATTGGAACGTAGGTGAGTCTAGAATAGTAATGTTCTCTCCAGTTCTAGCTGTGAAGAGTAGAAGCTGCAAAATCTGCTTTTTGCCATTGAAGGACCGGCACACATGCACGTACACAACCAACATTGAAGTGGCTGTATTGACTTTAGGACTGTTTGCTTCAGTTGTATGGTGACAAAGTGGCTCTAGCACGAGGAATGATCTAGCTGCTTTTCTCAAGTACCACAGGAAACATAAAAAAAAAAATCAGTTGAACAAATCAGTTTAAATTAGCCACTGCTAGTACTGAAAACAAGGGAGCCACTGAATTGTGCAGACACAGAAGGTGGTGGCTAAATTCTGTACCTCTCAATAAGTTGCTTACAGTAATTCATCATTTTATTGCTAATTATTATTTAGAGAAAATATGAGAAGAACACACTTGTGTGTTTTTGTAGGGCACGGTGAATGACTTGCAGCACAAACCAAGATTGAAAATGAAATGGTCTTGAGCTACCAAGCTGCACCTGAACATCAAACACAATGAGCCCCAATGACGGGCTTGTGTTTTGGCAGAGCATTGACACTTTGAAAACAAACAAACAAACCCAACTTTTCATTCCAGAATTGTAATGAACAGACTTTCAGTTGGTTTAATTGTGCCGAAAGAACTGGAGGAAAAACAAACATTAATCAAAGAACCTGAATAAGGACACTTGAGCACCTCGCACAGGAGAGATTCTATAGCCTTTGATATCTTTGGCTGCAACACTCCAAAACAACTACTTAAAAGCCCTTTCTAACTGCAGAAGAACTCCCCTTGCACTGATAATCAGGTTCAAACTTCCCTGCTTTCAGCTGAACCTAGTTATTTATAGCCAGTTATTTTCCCAGAATCCTTTGTTGCAGTAAGCACATTTCAACTCCACCCCTAGCTTTTCCCAGTTATGTCATTTGCATCAACTGCAGGTAGGGCCTGCTACAGCTTTTGTACCTCTAACTATTTCAGCTAGGGAAGTGATTTTTATATTTACTGATATAGTTATACTGGTACAGCTCCTAGTGGGGGTGTAGTTTTATTGGTATAAAATGCCTTATCCTGATATAGTCTATTCCTCTTTCAGTATGGTCATAGCTATATGACCATATTTGTATAGTAATACTGTCACATTTTTGTAGCTCCTTTGTGTTGATGGAATAAAAGTCTATTGATTATGATGTTTTATTTTATAGCACCCCCAGATGATCTTGGCACTTCCCAGTAAATGCATAAAAAAATCCCTGTCCTGAGGGGTTTATAATCAAAGGCCCTAATTCAGGAAAATACTTCAACTGATTCCATCCTTGTTCAGGAAGGGTCTTCAGCAGATGATTAACTTTTAGGAACACACTGAAGACCTTTCATTAACAAGGATGTTTTCCTGAGTGATACTTGACAGATCAGAGAGTCAGTCTCTCCAGCTGCTTTAACTCTCAAATGCCAAATTTTGCTAAAACGCCTGCTGGACCTACCAGATGTCCCCAAGTGTTTGTCTCCTGAAAGGCTGGGATGGACTCTCTCTGGCTGACATTTAAACTGGCATTTGAAATAGCTGCAGTTGCTGAATCCAGATGCTTAAGTTGTTCCTGCCAGCAAGTTCTATATATTGCTGTTTTGCTGAAGTAGGTTACACTATACCATGTATGAATGTTACTTACTCCATTGACCGGTAAAAGGTAACTGGCTCTTTACACAAACTCTGCAACATAAATGAAATTTGGTAAAATACTTGATCTGTGGTAAAAACCATCTTGTTTGCATCTGGATCCAATGGAGTTTGCCAGAAGTCTCTTTGGACATCTAAGGTGCATGTGTATTTGGCCTCACTTAATGAATTAATGAATATTCTAAACTCAGAATATGAATCAAGTAATCAGTTCACGTTGTTTTTGGGGCTTCATCTCAAACTGTAGACAGAAATGTTTGACCAGTATTATACTGCATGAAAAACAGTGTATAAGCTAGTGATGAGGTGACTCCTACCTTCCCCCCCCCACCCCACCACTCATAACTTAGGGAGTCATAGTTTAGGGCCAGAAGGGACCACCAGATCATCTAGTCTGTGATGTACAGAACATCAGGCAACTAAATACTGTCCAGACACCTCCACACCAAGCAAACAACCAGAATTAGATCAAAGTATTGAAAACCTCAAGAGACTAAACTATTGAGGGACTGAAGTGCACCAATGCCTGAGCACCGTGCAATGAGAGAGAATTGGTTAGTGAGTTATCTACCATACTTCCAAAGCATAGTTTAAGATAATGTGACTTCTACGGCAATGCAAATCCTTGCGTTCTCAGGATTTTTCTCGATAGGTAAGGTGCAAAACCAACTTCAGTTATGAGTTCTGTGTTTTGCCTTGCTCAAAATTTTCTACAAAATTAACCTTTTAACCTCAGAAGATTTTAAAGATTATTTTTAAAGATCTGAACAAATTCTATTCAATCATTTTTGAGCTCTGGATGGATGAAAAAAATTTATACTTTTCTCACTTGAAAAAAAGCTGCCTTTTAAAAAAGTACAACAAACCAAACCTTCCCTAAGACCACAATGACTAAAGACTGGAGGCAGCAAATAAGAAAAAAAATAAACAAAGATTTCCAAACAAAACCACCAAATCAAGCAGTCTATCAAATTACTAAATACCGCATATCTCTCAGTCCCAGCCTTACCCCACAGAAATGTGTCTTGTACTATCCAGTGAGCTACTGACCAGTACAAGCTCATAAATAGTCTGTCATTCCAACAATGGGTAATGAATACATACCAGCCCTGTTGACCTAAGTAGACACTTCAATCAAACACACTGGTTTTATTAACTAGAGAAAGATAGATTTTAAGTGATTATAAGTGGTAATGCATAGAAGTCAGAATTGGTTACAAAAGACCTAACAAGAAAAAAAACGCAAGCTAATTCCTAAATTTTACCAAACTAAGCAAGGTTTGAAGCAAACATCATTCTCACCACACGAGATGCTGCCGGCAATTCTCAGTTCCTTTCCTTTCCTTTCATCCTGGGACCACTCCCCTTAGTCTAGTCTTTTCTCCAGGTATTCATTGATGTTATGAGCAGAGAGATATTAGGTGGAAAGGAGAGATGGCTAAAAGCATTTTTCCTCCCTTCTTATACCTCAACTCTTGTGTGCTGGAAAAATCCTTGCTGGGTCATGTGGGTAGGCAGTTCCATTGCGTACATGAGCTCCAAACTGTCTTTCAGACTAATTGTAAATTTCCTGTTTACAGAATCTCTGATTAAGCAGGTGAATTTCTGATTAAACGGGTAATAGTTCTTCAGCACTTTGCTGGTGTGCCATTGTGTCTTTGTCTCTGAGGAACTGGCTTATGGGCGTTACCCAGAATTGGAACATATTTCAGTAACAATCATTCAGCAAAATCTCATAATTTCACATACCGTGTTGGAACAGGTATTATGGTTATTTCAACAGGACCATAATATTCAGGAGAATGAGTTTTCAAATAACACTTGGCATACTTTGTACAAAATATATCATAACCATATAAAGGTGGTGAACATGGGGTACAGGGTGTCACATTGGGTACACGGTGTGTCACCTGCACAACACTTTCAAAAGGCAAGCCTGGAAACTTAAATTCATAATTCTGTTAGACACCAAAAGCCATGGACTTAACAGGGACCCTGACTGTATGGCTTCACACTGGCTGCTACCCTTAACTGCCCACTTCATATCCTTTATGCCTACCAATCTATCCGAGAGGTTCTCAACCTTTTTCTTTCTGAGCCCCCTCCCCTCACCCCCCCCCCCATGCAATAAGCTATAAAAACTTCATGGCTCACCTTTTGCCACAATAACTGGTTTTCTGCATATAAAAGCCAGGGCCGGTGGCAGGAGCCCCACACGAAGCTACATTGCTCAGACTTCAGAGTCAGCCCTGGGTGGTGGGGCTTCAGCCCCATACAGTGGTGCTTCGGCTTTCTGCCCTGGCCCCAGTGAGTCTAATGCTGGCCCTGCTTGGAGGCCCCCTTGAAACCTGCTTGGGGGCCCTGGACCCCTGGTTGAGAACCAATTATCAAACCCACAATTGCCCATTTCACTTCAAGTGACCACCTCCAACATGTTACCCCTTTTGCCTATCAGTGTGTCCCAATTTGTATTTAGCTCAGGAATATTGCAATGCTACAGCTTAAGTCAACATTAAGGATGTTGCTCAGGGGTGTGAATTAGCTACCCCCTTGAGCGCAGTAACTTATGCTGACTTAGCGCTGTCTACATTGGCGCTTGTGTCATCAGGGAATCTTCTCCTGCCAGTATAGCTACTGCCGCTTGCGGGGGCTGGCGTAATTAAGCCAGCAGGTGAGCTCTTTCCGGTCAGCTTAGAGTGGCTACACAGAGATTTTACAGTGGCGCAGCTGCATCGGTGCAGCTGTCTCGTGTAGCCATAGCCTCAGGCACTCTGCTTCCTTGTCCAGTCCAGTCCTGCAGAAGAGCTCTGTGTAGCTTGAAAGCTTGTGCCTTCCACCAACAGAAGTTGGGCCGATAAAAGATATTGCCTCACCTACCTTGTCTCTCTTGTGTACCCAGCATGCCTACAACAATACTGCAAGCATTCACTCATGGCATTTTACTCACCAACCTGCTATATGTACAGTGTACATATAAAGACTTTGTATAGAATTTCTTTAAGGCATAGTTGTTACAGCAGTAATGCTCTTTATCCTGTGTTCACCTATCCTCCAATGGGCAACCAAATCACACCCAATACCATTGTTACAGGATTTTAAGGATTTCTGTGTTTTGTCCTAACAAGGTTATATTTTTCATGCTTTTTGTTTGTACACAACTACATGCTCATTTACTAGATGTGAGTGGAATTTTCAGTTATTGAATGAACCGCTCTAGTATTTGCTAGCTGGCAAAACTGTACAAATTAATTTGAGCTTGCCCTTCCCACAAAACTCTAACCTGAAAGGTTACTTGATATGTAATTTCTATTTAGTGTCTGATTATAATGGTGGTATTTCTAAGTACAGGCACTAATGGAAGATATCAGTGTAGAAATCGGGAACGATCAGAATAAGCTAGGAAGACCTGACAGCAGAGAAGAATCAACTGCTGAATGCAGCTGTCGAGCAGTTAAAAAGGCTAGGGACAGATTGGCAGGATATAATGGTGTGGTGTAGAGAATGGGTATTTACTTTCCCGAACTCATAATCCAAATTAGGCCCCCTGAGGTTTTGGTTTTGCATCTGGTTCATTGCTACTTTAAAAGCAATCAAAGTAACTTGAAAGTCAACATGAAACCTTACTGAAAGTTCACAGTGATTTTAAATTAGGCAAAACATGCAGTGACCACTGTATACCCTTAAAATATGTGACCTAAATTCAAAACATACCACAGCTTTAATATAATATAAAGAATTACAGTCAGCTCTTCTGGAGAGAACAAATGACTTCCATGTAATAAAGGTCTCAAAGTTACTGGAGGACATGTAGTATGTGAATACAAAAGAAGGTGTGAAGCCCGCACATACAGAGTACCCCCTCAGGGAGTCTCTTTGACCGAGAAACTTTACGTACATCAATAAGACAACTCTACTTGTCTGTATGTGATGACTTAATCCATGGACCATTTCTTATGAGTGCAAATCATCTGATATTTGGGTGATTCACAAAAATAAATCCATTATTTCATTTAAAAATGATAAAACTAACTGTTGGTCCTTTTGCTAAGGAACCAACTAACTTGAAGTGTGAAATAGCTGGTCCAAAGGTTAGGAAGACCAAAAATAAGCTATGTACTGAAAATTGACTAAGTGAGTTAATCTTCAACACAATGCAATAGGCTTTGGCATTACTTTTAATTTATCACTAAAACTTTAGTTTTTCCCTGGGTTATCATGTGTGACATCATTTAGGAAGCCTTTATTAGTGAATTGGAAGAGGCAGTGTGGTCTATTTACTTCTGAAGACATGGTTGTCACTTTGCTAGCTGTATGCTGTTTGTATCGAAGCATACCTGCACTTAGCCACAGTAAAAGTAAGAGCAAGTTGTGTTCAGTTGAAGAAATGATTCTATACCTTTGAAATACATTAGTGGTTCTGCACCTGAAGTGCTTTACTCTCCTATTGCTTGTAGCAAAATGCTGCAGGTTATTTCTTTAAATACATGTTCTCTTTAATGGATTTGGAAGACATTTTGAGTCCTTATAATTGTAGTTTCTGTTTAAGGCCTGGTGCTTTTGGGAATGGTATTTTAGTACAAGTGACTCTGCTTTTCCAGTAGAAAAGATGTCATTTACAGAAGTACAGCATTTAGACTAGAGGTAAATGCAGGAAATAATAATCAATGGAGCTGGTCTTTAGGGCAATGGGTGTATTCACAAGGTCCTTTTTATTAGGTCTTTTACCACCCACTGCTAGATCATCTCAATGAAGGTATGTCAATTTCTACAACTTGAGGATTGGGCTTCCGTGAGGGTTGTTTGTTTGTTTGTTTGGCATTAGTGAATTGCTAAATATACCTAAATGGGTTAGAAGTAAGTAGTGTGTTCCTGGTGATATATCAAAGGAAGGAATGTGATTAAGTAAAATGAAAAGAAGAGTTTTCAACCTCCTAAATTTCAGCTGTGCTCACCCTTTCAGAAATAAGGATAACTATATCCAATTATATGCTAGTTTTTTCCACTCTATCCTAAACTTTAATAACAACATTATTTTAATTTACTGAGCAGCGTTCAGGGCATTAACAGCACAGATCACCAGGACATAACTGCCTAAATATTTAACCTTATTGCTGCTTGACATGGGGCACTTTTTAACACACGATATGGGGGATCATGACTGGTGTGGAGAAAGTAAATAAGGAAGTGTTGTTTACTCCTTCTCATAACACAAGAACTAGGGGTCACCAAATGAAATTAATAAGCAGCAGGTTTAAAACAAACAGAAGGAAGTGTTTTTTCCACACAACGCACAGTCATCTTGTGGAACTCCTTGCCAGAAGATGATGTGAAGGCCAAGACTATAACAGAGTTCAAAAAAGAGCTAGATAAGTTAATGGAGGATAGGTTCATCAATGGCTATTAGCCAGGATGGACAGGGATGGTGTCCCTAGCTTCTGTTTGCCAGAAGCTGGGGATGAGCAACAGGGGATGGATCACTTGATGATTACTTGTTCTGTTCATTCCCTCTGGGGCACCTGGCTTTGGGTACTGTCAGAAGACAGGATATTGGGCTAGGTGGACCTTTGGTCTCACCCAGTATGGCCTTTCTTTTGTTCTTATATATGAATTTAAATCTAATCCAGCAAGGCATTTAAGCACATGATTAGTCCCATTGAAGTCATGCTCATGCCCAAAGCCTGTATTAGGAAAGCACTTAATCATGTGCTTAAGTGCCTTTGAGGAGCCATACAAATTTTGCTAAATTGGGTCCTAACTTTTTTTATGCAGTTATTGCGGGGAGTTCCCAAAGTCCCAGTTTGATCTAATTTATATTTACAGGTGTCCAAAATATTTGTAGCTGGGTAATGTGAAATTCTGAATACTTTGAGAGAATGCTGATTTGACAGTGAAGATAAAAGCTTGCCTAAACTCACTTGTTTTTGATTCCTGATAATCTATTTAAATCCTTAAAGGGTTCCTCCTCTCAGGCTTACATTCTTGCCTCTTTGTTTGTACAGTAAATTATTTTGTTTTCCAGGAGTGAGGTTATTGTTTGAACAGTGCTCTAATGTAGCTCAATAAACCCACCAATGCTGAGGACAATACTGCCATTTTCAAGTTTACTTTCTTTTAGCATCTAGTTAGACTAACAAAATGTATGGCTGTGATACCAGTCCTGCTGAGATAATGTCTGCCAGAGATGTACAATGTCTATCCTTTTGTCTTAAAAGTGGCAGTATTTTACCTTTCAGGCATTTCTTGAATCGCTTTTAAACAACCAGTGTGAAGTGGCCTATTAAAATAAATAACTAGGGTCTACGGCTTTTAATATCTTCCAGTTATATTGATGGTTAATAGCCCTTATGATGACAAGCAGGCCCAGGAGATCAGAAATGGAATAACTCATTTGGGCTTTAATATAAGAAGTGGCAAGGAAAGTAGTCTTTCATTACACCATGCTGGAGGTACTGTACTACAACACCACCATTTAAAAAAAAAACGAAGTAGGGAGCAGATATTAGACACAGCAGAAGACTGAGGAACAAATAGTAATTTAAGGCTGCCGCTGCGTCTGGCACACGCAGTCCAGCATGGAATCAGCACTGTGGCTGATCTATGTGAAATTTATTGTTGCACATGACTAGGCCTCTATTTTTCTGTGTGAGCAAAGATCAGACATTTGAAAACTCTAGATGTTATAGGTAGGATACGATCAGAATGGGTTAGAAAACTATGCGCTGTTTTTACTTTTTACCACATGGCAACAAAGTCCAGGCCTACTCTGCAGACTTTGGTCGATGGAAGTTATGTTGGCATAAAGCTGCCGCGGTTAATATATTGCTTGTGTGTGTACGTACTTGGGTCCTTGCATTGGAGCTGCATGCACTCACCAGGAGTGCTTGTTGTCATGCATAGTGTGGTGCATCGTTGCTCAGTATCCCAATATGCAACCCTCTACCATCCAGGGCACTGTCTTTTGGGAAGCTTAGGCAATGTCTTGTGGGGAAGAAATGAGTAATACAAGGGTGACTGGTAGCAAAGAGTCAACTTCCCAGCATCCTGTAATTTCACATCCATTTTAAAAATACAACAAACCCATTCAGTCCTCCTCGCTGTCCATCATCCCTGATAGAAGCATGGAGCTTGCACAGCTCTGCACTGTTGTCACAAGCATTGCAAGTACAGGATGCATGATACTCTGGTATTTGCAGAGCCATAAGAAGAACTGAATCAGTAGTGAACATAACAATTTCTTAGAGGACAGATTGCTATGGGATATAGAGAGAACCAATTCAAGGTTTTTGTTGGGGTTCCTGAAGCAACTGCAGATGATTGAGCACCACGTCTGGACCTGAGAAACGAGCACTGACTGGTGGGATCACATTGTAATGCAGGCTTGGGATGATGAGCAGAACTTTCAGATGTGAAAGGTCACATTCCTGGATGGATCTGTGTGCTGAGCTCACCCCAAGTCTCCACTTCAGGGACTCCAAAATGAGAGGTGCACTGACAGTGGAGAAAAAAGTGGCAATTACACTGTGGAAACTTGGAATACCAGATTGCTACTTGTCAGTGGGGAAACACTACAGATTTGGGGAAAATCCATTGTCATGCAAGCGTACAGGGCCCTTAATCATCTCTTGCTATGCAGGGTTGTGACTCTCAGTAATGTGGATGGATTTGCAGCAGTGGGGTTCCCAAACTGAGGTGGAATGATAGATGGTACTCATATCCCTATTTTGGAACCAGACCATCTTGCCAAAGAGTACATTAATGGAAAGGGCTACTTTCCAATGGCTATGCAAGCATTGATGTATCATTAGGGTTGCAATACAAATGTTGGCTGCATAGGCGCCGACTTCTCCTCTTTCCCCTGGGTGCTTGACCCTCCCCCAGTCCCTCCCCTACTCCACCCCTTCCATGGGGCCCTGCCCCCATTCCAATCCCTTTCCCAAATCCCTGCCCTGGCCCCGCCTCTTCCCTGCCTCCTCCCCGACGTGTGCCATGTTCCCACTCCCCCTCCCATCTCCCCGAGGGGCGGGGGTGAGGGGAGCTTGGCTGCCAGTGGGAGCAGAGCACCCGCTAATTTTTCCCAGTGGGTGCTCGAGCACTAGAGCACCCACGGAGTTGGTGCCTATGGTTGTCTGGTCAGGGAAGGTGCATGATATGCAACTCTTTGAGACTGTTCAGAAAGCTACAAGCAAGGACTTGATTTCCCAACAGGTGGTTTACCATTGCTGATATTGAAATGTCAATAGTCTACCTCTTGCTTCCCTGGTTCATGAAGCTGTACGCTGGCCGCCTTGACAGCAGCAAGGAAAGATTCAACTACAGACTAAGCAAGTGCAGAATGACAGTTGAATGTGCTTTTGGTAGATTGAAGGGATGCTGGTGTGTGTTTTACTCACAAACTGGATCTTAGTGAAAAAACCCCCCACATCCCAATGGTTATAGCTGCCTGCAGTGACTTGCATAATATCTGTGAAGCAAAGAGGGAAGAGTTGCTAAGGGTGGAGGTGAAGCAGCTGTCTGAGTTTGAACATAAAGGCTATTAGCCAGACATAAGGGCTATTAGAAGAGCTCTACGTGGAACTATGCAGCTCTGGAAGGCTTTGAAAGAGCACTTTTACAGTGAGCCACAATAATGCATTGTGGTGTACGGTGCTCTGCCTGGCCTTGCTGTTTTGGGGCCTGTTATGAATTGTGTGGTGGTTGGTATACACCTATGAATATAACACTATCAATGCATCTATCAATTCTGTGGTGCTTGCTGTATATTTATGATTATTACACTGTTTGTCACTGATTCTATGAATTGTCTATACAGTAACAAGTAAAAGGGTGATTTCAGAACTGCTAGGCACTCTGCAGCATATGTTGTGAACTAAGAATTATTATTTTCCAAATAGAATTTTATTCAGTAACAAAACCACTTAAAAAAATCTACAAACAAAAAGCTAATACATTAAAAACGTAATAAATTAATGGAACAGAACTTAACAAGGGGAAAGAACATTCATGCCCATTTTACCTACACATATAGCAACCATGGCTTTCACAGGTCCGTATATGTGAAGCTGTGGTTGGGCTTACTGTCATGCAGGATAGAGTAGTAGGGATGTGGCTCCTGATGACGTGTAGAACATTGGTGGGCCAGAGGATATAGGGATGTGCTGTAATGGAGTTTTCTACGGACTGCAAAAGGAGGCGAGACAGTGATTGTTTAACCTTTTAGGTCCACAAGAGTCTACAGCATCTGTGTTTGCTATCGGAGAAGCGCCGTTATGTCCTGGTGCATCTTTCTCTCCTTTTCCTGTGTGGACTCCTGGGCCTTTCTCCTGTCTGCTCTTTCCTTCTCCAGACTGATATGCCTACAACAGTTCTTTGGCTTTTATGTGGCTGGTCCTTGTCGTATCCCTTCTCCTGCAACCCCATGCAACCTGTTTGTAAATGTCCATGTTTCTACAGCTAATCTATAGCTGTGCTTGCACAGCCTCTTCACAGATCCAGGAGATCCACTATCTCCTGTGTACTCCAACCTGGAGAGCATCTTGAGCGTCTGGTCAGCTGGGCAGTTGCATATAACAATGGATAGCTCACCAAGCTGGACGATCAGGAAAATTTCACAAGGCTTTAAAGGGGAGGGGGCCTTCCATGCTTCATAACACCTGGGCACTGGAGTTCACAATTAAGACCAGCATGGTCAGTGTTGGGCATCGTGGGACAGCTGCTGGAGGACTGTTAAGGACAACATAGGTATCACAGTGTCTATATTAGCGTTGCGTTGACCTCAGTATATCGACCAGGGCTCAGTGCTTCTTGGGGAGGTGACGTTACTTCACTGCTGTAACAGGGCACTTACAGTGATGGGAGACAAATTTAAGTGTAGACACATGGACAACTAGATTGACACAAGGTAGCTTACATCAACCTAACTTCATAGTGTACACCAGGCCTAAGAGTGTCATGTTTTTAGAACCAGGAAATAGTTTTGATCTTTCATGCAGCCCCTGAAACATAAGTACCAATAGTGAGATGCGTTTTTGCTTTACCATCAGGTATCTATATTTTTCATATTTCAGCATCTGGAAAGTGCTTGAAAAGATGGCATGCCGTGCAGTTTGAAAATGTAAATTGTTCAATCTTTTCTCTTTTAAGGAAAAGCTTATCTCTACAAGAAACCCTCATTCACAATATTTATAGCTGATTCTATCACTCCTGAATTATGTAACTTTCTCAAATTGTTTTTGATATAAAACAGCGTTCTGTTAAATAGCAATTTAAAATCTAGCACACTCTACCTGCTCGGAGTAAGGGAGAATTATGCTGGCACTACATATTTTTTTAAAGAATGCTTGTTTCATTTGAAAGAAAATCATGTTTCATGAGAAGTTTTCAGTGAAATAACTTTAAATCCGCTTGCCAGTAGAAAACTTACCTGGTAAGAGATGATGAATCTAGTGAAGTGAGAATGTCTCTTTATTTTAGATTATTGTTAAAATGCTTTCATGTGTTCTAGGGAATTATTTCCTGGTTTGCTCACAGAAGATAGTGAGTCACTTATTTTGAAGGGACTCAAAGTACTTGATTTCTTTGATACAAGGTGACTGTATGAGGGGTAATGTAACTTCTTGTTCCTTTTAAATACTGTACTGATGAAGAAAAAAGAGTGGTTAAAGCACCCGCTCTTTCAGTACAGGCATTTGGTGATAAAATAAGGACTGGAAAGCCTGGATTTAATGATCTGGGAAATGCCTGCCCAATGGATAGTCTAAGGAGAGTAAATGTACTATTTTGTGCTCTCTTTAATGGTATCCTATAAATACACTAATATAGCAAAGAGAAGAAAATAGAGTACTAAAGCACTTTAAAAGATGACTTGATCACGTAATTCACCCCATGTTGGTTACTTTTATAGGGAATGCACTTAACTCACTGATTGGGGAAAGAAGCCAAGACCTTAGAGGGTTTATAAGTAACTGTCATTTAGCTTTTTAAGCTGTTCCAAGGCCAATAGTTGTGGTTCAGGAGCATTTATTATAAATGTGTTCAGGATTTTTTTTTTACAAAGATTAGAAGCCATCTTTTTCCATTTGAACAATGTTAGCTGCCAGTTGTAAACTGCAGATTAGCTATGCAGAGACATTCCTTGCAGAAATATGGAATATGTAGAAATGTGCCAACCTGAATCTATTTCGTGTCTAAGATTTGTTTTCGTTAATTCCACTGATCATCTCTGTGGCTCAACGCTAATGCTTGGTAGCTAGGTGGATTTAGTATGAACTGTTTTTTTCCTTATATTTTCATAGACTCTGTGACGTTGCACTCCTTATGCTTTATGAAAATATGCTTTGAATGTGAATATAATATAATTGGAATATGCTTTATGCAAAAGGTCTCTTGTAAGGTATCATTACAAAGCTTATAATCTACTGAGTGTGTTCATCCTATTTGTATGCATGTATCATTCTTGTATCAGAAGCTAGAAATATGAAGTATGACTCTGAGGTCCTATTGTAATTATGAAAATTGTGGGCCATTAATGGTGGTTTAGAATCTTGATGGCTCCCATTGACTAGGACAATTGGTTGTAAATGGTTTATTTACCTGTAAGTCAGCCCTGGAAGAATGGAGGCTGGGGTCTCACAGGACATGTGAACGTGTCACCTGCTACTGGAATCCATCTTAAACCTGGTGCTTTTCCATTTAGAAGGAGGGGTGGGGACCCAGAGAGACAAAAGATTCCCGTCTTGTGCCAAAGCTATAAA
Organism: Chelonia mydas; assembly: GCF_015237465.2. Taxonomy (NCBI): domain Eukaryota; kingdom Metazoa; phylum Chordata; order Testudines; family Cheloniidae; genus Chelonia; species Chelonia mydas. The sequence goes on along the minus strand of NC_051251.2, from coordinate 48,911,075 downwards.
AGGGGGTGGAACAGAGCAAAGGGCTTCCAGTCATGAGAAAACCCCTAGTTTCCACCTAAGATGTCTTGTTAGTTTCAGCAGACTGTAACAGGGGAAAGGATTGGCCCCAGACTAGGAAGGCGTCTAGTCTGTGAAAAGCTTATTGGAACATCTCTGAGGGTGAGATTTTTACTTGTAATCAGTTTCTTAATGTATTAGGCTTAGACTTGCATATTTTTGCTTTATTTTGCTTGGTGACTTACTTTGTTCTGTCTGTTACTTGAAAAAACTTAATCCTACTTTTTATACTTAATAAAATCACTTTTGTTTATTATTGAACCCAGAATAAGTGATTAATACCTGGGCGAGCAAACAGCTGTGCATATCTCTCTATCAGTGATATAGTGGGTGAACAGTTTGAGTTTACCCTGTATAAGCTTTATAAGGAGTAAAACGGGTTTATTTGGCGTTTGGATCCCGTTGGGAACTGAGTGTCTGGGTGCTGGAGATAGGTGACCTGCTGAGCCGTTTTTGGTTAAAGGCTGCAGCTTTGGGGGTTTGGACCAGACCTAGATCTGTGTTGCAGCAGGCTAGCGAGTCTGGCTCAACAAGGCAGGGTTCTGGAGTCCCAAGCTGGCAGGGAAAAACGGGCTCAGAGGTAACTTCAGCACGCCAGGTGACAGTCCCCAGGGGGTCTCTGTGACCGAACCCATCACAGAATCATAGAAATGTAGGCTGCAAGGGACCTTGAAATCAAGTCCAGCCCCTTGAGCTATTGCAGGGACAAGTAAACCTAGACCATTCCTGACAGATGTTTGTCCAACCTATTTTTAAAACGCCCAAAGAGGGATTCCACAACCTCCCTTGGAAGTCTTAATCTGCAGCAAGGGAGCTGTAGGTTAGATATTAGGGAAAAACTTTCTAACTACAAGAGTAGTTAAGCTCCGGAATAGGCTTCCAAGAGAGGTTGTGGAATCACCATCATTGAAAGCTTTTAAAAACAAGTTGAAAAAAACACTGGATAGGGATGGTCTAAGTTTATTTGGTCCTGCCACAGTGCAGGGAGCTGGATTTGATGATTTATCAAGGTCCCTTCTAGCCCTACATTTTTTATGATTTTATGAAATGGTTAGGTTGAAAGGCTTATCTTTGGCAAAGCCCCTTGTGAGTAACACAAACATCCCCAAGCCAGGCCAATAAAAACTTTTATACCGCACAGTAATATGGTCCCTATGTAACTAGAGTCATAGTAATGAAGCCCAGTTGTTATTGAATTATATTAATTGAATGAAGAAAAAAATCAGATATCTGATCTTGGTTCAGTGGTAACTTTGAGTGTATGGCCTATTTCAAGATCTTTTTAGTGTGTCCAATTAAGTTTAACAAAGACTACTTATTAATAGTTTTTGAAGATTAACCTCCTTGAGAGGTTTTTTAAGACTGTCTCTTAGAAGTTAAGTGTTACAAATACCGGTGCAATGAATGGTTTTTGTGGAGACAGATGCAGTAGTCATCCATGTTACCTTAGCTAGCTAAGGTATCTCAAATACCATTTAACTTTCAAATTAGTTAGACTATACTAATAATGTGGTTAGAGACAGGTGATGCAAGTTGGAACCATGCTTCTTGATAAATTAATGCCTGTTATATGAACTATTCTAGGGAGAAAGTACCAAGATACATCCATTCTGGAGAGAACTATTCTCCTTGTTAACAAGATTGAATAAAGTGTGTGAATCATGCGGTACAGCTAGAGTTAAACCATGGCAATTATGTAGCTATTTACGCAACAGTGACAATACTGTAGCTAGAGTTGCAGCACATTTTGGGTGTTGATTTCCTACAGGGGAATGTTTACGTTATAGACTGTGTACAAGCTGCTGTGCAGACATCAAATGGTTCTATTGAGCTGAGGATTAATGAGGTTAAATTAGCTCAGTCATTTACTGCACATTTTATTGAAGTTCAAGCTGTTCAGACTGTTGCAGTTAATATAAGTAGCCCAGAATGTTGCCAGTTAAATGTAAGTTACCCATCAGGGATCCAGGGATCATTACTGACAGAGATAAAGGCAACTTTACTCAGTGATAAAGTTCAACTTGAAGGAAAGATTCTCTTCTCTAGGTGTGGTTTTGGGGAGAGATGTTGAGAGACGAGAACAGAAGAGAGAGATGTATTGACATGACACTATGCTATCATTCTCAACAATGCATTTGGAGTGATGCACTACTCTCGTGTACCTGTTCTAACACTGGCGATCAAAGCACTTCCTGTGCCTTTCAATTTTCATTAAAAACAAAGTCTCTATTCAATTGATGGAGTGAGTGGTCAAGGGAAAGTGAGAAATTAAAAGCAGTGGCTCTGTTTAAGCACTGAATGCACTGCAGAAGAATGCAGTCAGGAAATGCTGTGAGTTTATTCATTCTCTAATCTACAAGTTCTTGGATGGGGAGCCGTCCATAATATAGAGACTTTCTCTGCTGAATCTCTCATAGGTCTGGAACTTATAAAAGCCCACCGTTACAAAAGAAACATTATGGATGTCCTTGTTTAAGATATTGCAACAAAGACTTGTGGGGGAAATGGCTGTTAACTTTGCTGTTGAACCTGATCCCATCCCACGCTGTGACAAGTTCTAGGCACTACGTGCCGTACAGGCGAGAGCGGTAACGCAAGAGGCCTACAGGCCGGCATCCTGTAAGACTTAGCTTAAGCTAAGAGCATTTGCATATACTGGTCCGTGGTATTTTGACCCAGATAACGAACTACGCCAACCTCTAGCCTAGCTCAAGTCCCTAGCTGTCCATTATATGCAACCCCCCCTCCCACCCCAACCTGCAAAAGCCCCTAGACAAAATGCTGCCACAAGCAAACCGCAGAACTTGATAATAATGAAGTGTGTCAGCACAGTGCTAATTATGAAACTGTTTACTTTGGCTCCTTATAAGGCTTTATTAACAATGCTTGAGTGACAAAGCAATTAAGGAAATGTATCATTTGACTTGAATGTAAAAAAAACTATATAAGACTGGTATTATAGGGGCAGGAGAGAGAGAGACCAGGGTGGCACCTGTGTGTGACCATCTCTGTCTCCTTCTCCCTGCATGCTTGTATTCAATAAAAGGACCTCAGGCTGTTTGAACCAAACAGATGTTGTGACTTGTTTTCCACAACAGACTGAAATCCTCCTATGAATCCCAGTTTAGAATCTAACATGAAAGGGAAAGAAACTGAGGACACAAATATAATAGATCCAGAATAAGTGTTTGTTTCTATCTCAGACTGCCACAACAATAACAACAAAAACAAACAAAAAAAACTCCTGGGGATATGGGGTGAAAGAACTACATTTTTAACAGGGACATAGCTCTGTCACTTGTAGTTAACAGGCACCTATATTGGTGAGAGTGAAGTATGACTGTAAAACAATTACAGTATGAGTAAAAGAAGTGAGGAATGATTCATGTTGAATCATAAATATCTGAATTCTAACCTTGATTTTCTCAGTGTTAGGGTCATCACTTTCTTGATCTGAATGAAGGTTGCTTTCCTTAATTTTTTTCTTTTAATTCAAGGCTATAGAATTATACCAATCATTTTTAATGTGAGGTTCCTCAAACAAACTGAATATCTGTTTAATTTCTGAGGTACTGCATTGATTAGGGAGAGCAGGTTATGTTTTATTAGTAGTTTGATTAGATCTAGATAAAAGAGATGTCAGAAAGGAAAGATTTTGTCTAGTAAAAAGAAGGGGAGGTCAGGAGTAAACAACTCTGAGTCAGGGAAGGCTTAGCTTTTAATGTCATGCAATTTTTGTTTCTGAATACTTTTTTTTTTTTTTTAGCCATTAGCAAATGTATTATATACAATATCAAAAAAGAGTATTTTAATGCTTGGCATTAACTTGTACCAATGGGATTTGAAAAAAAAACTTTAGCCAATATTGTTTAGCACTGAAAATCAACATCTATATTAAAATGCCTGAATGATACATTAGATAATCTAAAGCCTGTGTACTCTAGGTTAAAGGAGAATTGCCCTATTAGAGGCAGAGGTAATGCAAATCTGTGCAGAAGAAAACGTTCAATGTTCTTGTTGAAGAAAACTTTAATGTGTTCTGAATTATTCAGCTGTACTCAGAATGTCAGCAGGGAACTTCGACAAAATAAAGTCTAGCTTGGGTAAGAAATCTGAATATGTTTTAAACAGAGTAGATGAAAACAAATTGATACAGCTGCTAGATGCCTTAAAACACCCTTTGTCTTAATTGGCCTGTAGTGTTTAGTACTACTTAAAGATGCAATCTCATAATATTTTTTTCAAAATTTAATTGTGCTGGAACATATTTTTCTTGTGGTTGAAAGGAAGGGCTCTTTCTCAAGAGAAGACAACAGGAGAAAAGATGAACTTTGCCTTTCTTATATGGTAGTTTTTAATTCATCTAATTACCCAGCATACTCACAGAGAGTTACTACAGCCAATTTGAGAGCTAGTCTGATCAATCCCACTGTAGTGAATAGCACTGCTGAAGCCTTGGAAATCCATCAGAAGAGCATTAATGCAAGGACGGTAAAGAATGAAATATTTATAAAGAAATTGTACAAATATTACAGGGATGCTTAGAAGGGAGAGATGCTGTGAGGGTCAGTCAAAGATTGTGCCACTTAAATCTTCAAAATAGGTTCTAAGTGGAGCATAACCCTTGTGCTGACCCTTTGTACAGGGCTGAATTTCACTTGAAGTTAACTGAATGGGAAACTGGGAGCCAGGAACTGATTGATTCTTTTTCTGAGTGCTTTCTGTCTGGCAATGGAGAAATCATTTAAACTGTCTGTTTTTCCAACTGTTCAAAACAAAATGAGGTAGAGGAATAATTATGCACAGTCCCTTCTTCATAAGGGTATTGAGTCTTATTTAGTTTGGATAGTGATCAGAAGATGTGAAGCACTGTATAATTGCTAAGTATTAAAACAGGACTTTCAAAAGTACATATGGTTTCTGAGAAGTCAAAATAAATATTAACAGTTATCCAAGTTATAAGCAACCCCCTTTGGGCTGTCAGCACAGTCATAACCCAGAGCCTGCAGTGCTAAAAACCAAGCTTTTATTGCTCCAGTTATTGCCACTAGAGGGGGACAGTCCCACACTGTTCTAGAATGGATAACACAAACATTGACTTCAGTCAATATCTAGACAGGAGGGCAAGGCATGGTATAGCTATCTTATACGTTCACATATGAAATGGAGAGTTACCATAAATAAAACTGGTATCTTTAGGGTTGGTTTGTCAATCAGAATTCTGTAGGGAAGCTAACCAGATAGCTTGATATAAGCCAAGTCAGCCATTTATCGAATGTGTTGTGTGTAGCTGAGCAAGGGGTTATTCATTTTGCCATTAGTTTTGTCTTTAGTTAAAATTTTGGTGGTTACATATCGGAGGATTTTCTTAACGCGAAGTTTTGTAACTATTGGCATAATTCAAGGTAAATCTATTTTAGTATTTAAGTTGAGCCTATTGCTTGATCCCAGAAGTATCTGACCGCTGTCTTTATTTTATTAAAATTAACATAAATTGCATACATTTTTGCTCATCTTAGTGTTGTGGCAACAGACTTCCTGTGTGACCATGGACAAGTCACTTCCTCTCTCTCTGTCTCATCCCCTCTTGTAAAAGAATATGATAAAACTTTAAGTCACAATGGGGCTGTGAGTATCAACTTTATTAGTACTAGTGCTCAAATACTATTATGGTAGGAGCCATAGAAGTATCTAGATACACAGAGGGATAAAAGGGGACATGTGAACCGTTACTTGAATTTAAGGAGCAGTATGTGTCTATGGCCATGCGACTCTGAGCAATGTGGCAGAATTTCACAGATTTCTTATAATTGGGATTCACAAAGCTCCAAGCTTGAGATGTGCAAAATCACAAAGCCTATATCTGGAGAGTAAACAACAGTTGTAGGGAATTTTTGTACACGTGTTTTATAAGAATTCCAAAAAGGAAAGCAGTACATGTTTACTCAATGTAACTGAGAGCAGAATGGCCATGCACTTCATGAATATCTGAAGTTAAGACACAGGTTGGCATTATACATTCAGATTCTTTTTCAGAAGTGGCCCATTGGTCAGTCTAGTATCTCTGAGCATAAATGCTATATGCAGCCAAATCCTCTTAGTCTTACTGTTGTCAACAGTCCCACTGATTTCAACAGAACTACAGTACTCATTTAAGAAAGGTGAGCTGGAGTTGGTCCCTTAAACATTGGGGAGAAACCTTCACCACTTTGAAATCCCCTTGGCAGAACTCCTGTTGACTCCAGGATTTCACCTGTGTAGTAAGTGCTTAGAGACCAGAACCACACACACAGAGAAATATTTTACTTTAATTATGCTCAAATGAATTGAAGATCTGCAAGATTTTTTCCCCCTGCCTTTTTTGGATGCAATGCCCCTTTTTCACAGCGTTTCTACTGAGACTTTTTAAAATGAGCTGTCACAGGGACTTGCTATAGTTCTACAAAAATTCTCATTAGCTTGGGCAGCTCTAGGGCTTTTCCTGACTTAGGCAAACTGGAAGATGTTTGACCTTCACAGCCCACAGTTAAACCATAAACAGTCACTTACCATTTGCTGCCTTAGAGTTTTGCTGCTCTAGGCAATCATCTGCCCTGCCTGTCTGGAAGTATTGATCCTTTTTTGGGGAACAGCTGAAGCTGGCATCCTTTTTGTCTTCATTTTTTGTGGAAATGTATCACTTAAAATAGAACAGGATGCTTTTTTCTTCAGCTCTTCCCACAAAGGAGCTAGTTTCACAGTCTAGCTGATATTTTTATAATGGAGATACCCAGTACAGAGTATTGCAAAAATAAATAAATAAAACTGGAGTACAGAAAATAATGATTCAAGGGGAGAGATTCCAGAACAGCCTATAATGAGCCATCTCTCTGGGCCAGATCCTTAGCTTCTGTATACTGTCAAAGTTCTATCAATTTAATGGAGCTAAACTGACTTACCCAGCTGAGGATCTGGCCCTCTGTCTTTCCAAAGTGTGTATTTAACTCTAAGATGGGAATGTTAGAAAATGTATACTGAGCAGATATAGCAAGAGTCTCTTCTTTTTTTAACATCAATTTCTCTGCCTTTTGGGCATTCAGAAAGAAATCTCCCCTTCCCCTCACATACAGTGTGTCTGATTTGAAAATCCTATTCTCTCTTCCCCGCCCCCCACACCCCAATTATATGCATGTAAATCAGAAAGCCTCCAGAAGGCCATATTTGTTCTCCTCGGACAAGCATCACTCCAGTGGTGCTGTTACTGAGGCAGCAGGTAATAATAGTACAAAATGGAGGACATGTACAGGCCACAGACTGAATTCAGGTGAAGTGGGTGCAGAAAGCAAACTTTAGTACAAAGTATCGTTATGTCAATGAGACAGATATGCCAGAAGGCAAAGTATGTTGAAGATAATCCATGTCTTGGCCCAGCCCTTAAGTCCTTACTCAGCCAAAGCCCCCACTGAAGTGATATGAGTTATGCCTTCATGCTCTTTGTGCTCTTGCTTGGGAAAAGAGCTGGAGGGGAGGACTTCCTTAGCAAAGCTTTAGAGCCTCTTATCCTCCCTGTTCCACCTCACCTGCCTTAGTTCTGGGGAACTTCATCCTCTATTCTTTTCCCAGACAATTCCCCCTGCACTAACAGTTACTGTGTGCTGTCTGCTGAGAAATCAAGGAACACTTTCCAGCATAGGGCCCAGATGCCTTAGGAGTGGGTAGCAGGGTTCATGAAGGGGAAAAGATAACAGCTCACTATGTGTTATCCACTGAACTACTTAGCAACATCTGGTCCCTCCAAAGCACTTACCCTGAAGAACTGCTGAGTGCTTGAAAGGGATGAGTGGGAAAAGTCAAGGGCAGCTGTGGAGGGCTGGGGGCTCCCCACAATGATCTAGGCTCTTATCTAGGATATAAATTAGCACAAAAATTTGGCCTCTGGTGTGTAATGACAAAACTGTGGACTCAGTCCTATCTGAGGGGAAATCTTGCACCCTGCCTATTATGTATTGTTCGGTCCAATGCTGTTGGTTTAACTAGGAGTGTCCAAATTTACTTGTGATACGTGTAACCCATCTACACACTCTCTTCCCATTTGCTTGTAGGAGTTAAGATGTTTAACTGCAGCAGCCATGTAACAGTGTGCATTGCATACTGTTCCCATAAGTTCCCCTGTAGTGCATGACTGTATTGGGGATGCAGTAGGGATTGGAGCAGTTACATAGGATACTTTTCCTCTCCATAAAACTGCGGCCACAGTAGTCGTAGAAGCTACAGCAAGTTGCATGCTCCCCACAAAAGTGCAATCAATCTGAAGGAACGGTTTGTGGAAACTCGGTGTTACCTAGGAAATACTTGTTTGCAGCTTTTATTACTTGAGAGACCTCCTTTCCTCTCCCCCTCCCCCCGCCCACCTTGATCAATATTAAACTTTAAAAGCTGGATAGACTGTTATAACGCCCAGTTGCCACTGTTACCATGACTTTCTGAAAATGTGTTACATACCCTTATTTTTCACACTAGAAGATCTAAGGCACTTAAGACCTTGGCATGGTATCTGAGCATGGAAATAAGAATATGGGGCAAAATCCTGGCCCCACCGAAGTCAACAGGAATTTTGCCATTGACTTCATTGCGGCGAGAATTTCTCTCATGATTACAATATTTTCTAATGGAATAATGAAAGATTCATAGTAAGAAGAAAAGGAGTACTTGTGGCACCTTAGAGACTAACCAAAGGTGCCACAAGTACTCCTTTTCTTTTTGCGAATACAGACTAACATGGCTGTTACTCTGAAACCAAAGATTCATAGTAGTTTGTCTCATCTGTAACATTTCATTTCTTGCTCTACAATGAGTATTCATGCCTTACTATCATTAAATGGATATATAACCAAGTTTTCTTCTAGTTGTTGCTACGGTATTTCTCATGGTGCATTAATGCTAAGACTTCCAGTGAATTACTTTAAAGGACTTTGAGTGAATGGTCTTTTTTGCTACTTGTAGTAACTAAAATATGGACCTGGAATATGGAATTTTCCCTGATGTAGGACTGCACTCCATATAACTTTGCTCCACACATAGTTTTATATCAGAGTGGACTTAAAAAAGGATTTTAAAAAGTGGCAGGTTAAATAGACCGTATTTCTTATATTTTCAACGGCTGATGATAAACAACCAGATTGAATTAATAAAAAAACCCACCCTATTTCATGTTAACATTATCTCACAGTTAAGAGATCATCAGAAAGTGACTTGCAATGTACTCATACTAACAAACTAAGGTCAAAAGATCTCACTAACTTTGAGAGACCTAGGACCGGATTTTTTTTCAGTATCAGAATTTTTTTGTATCCTTGAATGTAAACAATGATCAGATATATACCACATAGTTGGAATAGCACAGATGATGATTATCCAAGGCAAGAAGCATACTTTAATTAATTAAATTTGAGATTACAAATTTTTATGGTGCATAACTTCTATTCTATATTTAGAGGACTGTCTCATCTCATGCAGCTCAATGTTCACTGGAATATCTACAGAAGCATTTCAAGCTGGGTATTTTCTACACAACTTTTCAATTAAATGGTGGCTTCCAATTGGCCTCCTCTTTTCCTAAATTCATGTGATGGAAGGAATCTTCAATGAAGCATATTTCTTAGGTGTGTATGAGTATTTGTATTAAATACAGCATTTACATTTTTTCTATTTAAATAGTGAGGGAGCTTATCCAAGTGGAGCGGGGGATGGGGGGGGGGGGAGAAGAAATCAGAAGGCAGGCTAGGTAGTATCAAAGAGAAGGTATTGAAGAAGAAGTGGCCCGACAACTGAGATAGATGAGCCTAGTGCCACAGAAAAAGATTTCTGAATAGGGAAGAGTCTATGGATGATGGAAGAGAGTATAGCAGTGAAGGTCTGAAAGTATAGAGGGAAGAGGGTCTGGAAGCAGACACTGACTGAACTTTGTTTTCCATTTAAACCTTTATCAAACTAGTCCTGTGAGCTGCATTATAATTACTTAGGCAGTGGTACCAAAGATATTAGTATGGCGGCAGTTGTGAAATCAGATTGTGGTAATGCTTTAATGGAAATTGTACCATGTTATCAGGGATTACAAATCCCCTTCCTCTATCGTTCAGAGGGCAGGTTATAGCTTTGAGGCGCTGTCTGTTTATATAATGTTTATATATACACACACAACTAGCATCTCATGTTTATGAAACCTAAACGCCTAGCTCTGAATGAAATCTGTGTGTGAGAGTGGAAGACGGGAGGTTGGAAGTGAAAATAAGAACAGCCACACTGGGTCAGACCAAAGGTCCATCCAGCGCAGTATCCTGACTACTGACAGTGGCCAATGCCAGGTGCCCCAGAGGGAGTGAACCTAGCATCCATCTCCAGCCTCTGACAAACAGAAGGTTGGGACACCATTCCTTACCCATCCTGGCTAATAGCCATTAATGGATTTAACCTCCATGAATTTATCCAGTTCTCTTTTAAACTCTGTTAAAGTCCTAGACCTCATAACCTCCTCAGGCAAGGAGTTCCACAGGTTGACTGTGTGCTGAGTGAAGAAGAACTTCCTTTTATTTGGTTTAAACCTGCTACCCATTAATTTCATTTGTTGGCCCCTAGTTCTTATATTATGGGAACAAGTAAATGACTTTTCCTTATTCACTTTTCCCACACCACTCATGATTTTATATATTTCTATCATATCCCCCCTTAGTCTCCTCTTTTCCAAGCTGAAAAGTCCTGGCCTCTTTAATCTCTCCTCATATGGGACCCGTTCCAAACCCCTAATAATTTTAGTTGCTCTTTTCTGAACCTTTTCTAATGCCAGTATATCTTTTTTGAGATGAGGGGACCACATCTGTACACAGTATTCAAGATGTGGGCATACCATGGATTTATATAAGGGCAATAAGATATTCTCCGTTTTATTCTCTATCCCTTTTTTAATGATTCCTAACACCCTGTTTGCTTTTTTGACTGCCGCTGCACACTGCGTGGACGTCTTCAGAGAACTATCCACGATGACTCCAAGATCTCTTTCCTGATTAGTTGTAGCTAAATTAGTCCCCATCATATTGTATGTATAGTTGGGGTTATTTTTTCCAATGTGCATTACTTTACGTTTATCCACATTAAATTTCATTTGCCATTTTGTTGCCCAATCACTTAGTTTTGTGAGTTTTTTAAAGTTCTTCACAGTCTACTTTTGGTCTTAACTATCTTGAGCAGTTTAGTGTCATCTGCAAACTTTGCCACCTCACTGTTTACCCCTTTCTCCAGATCATTTATGAATAGGTCAAATAGGATTGGTCCTAGGACTGACCCTTGGGGAACATCACTAGTTACCCCTCTCCATTCTGAAAATTTACCATTTATTCCTACGCTTTGTTCCCTGTCTTTTAACCAGTTCTCAATTCATGAACGGATCTTCCCTCTTATCCCATGACAACGTAATTTACATAAAAGCCTTTGGTGAGGGACCTTGTCAAAGGCTTTCTGGAAATCTAAGTACACTATGTCCACTGGATCCCCCTTGTCCACATGTTTGTTGACCCCCTCAAAGAACTCTAGTAGATTAGTAAGACATGCTCTCCCTTTACAGAAATCATGTTGACTTTTGCGCAACAATTTATGTTCTTCTTTGTGTCTGACGATTTTATTCTTTACTACTGTTTCAACTAAATTGTCCGGTACTGACGTTAGACTTACCAGTCTGTAATTGCCAGGATCACCTCTAGACCCCTTCTTAAATACTGGCGTTAGATTAGCTATCTTCCAGTCATTGGGTACAGTAGCTGATTTAAATGACAGGTTACAAACTATAGTTAATAGTTCCGCAATTTCACATTTGAGTTCCTTCAGAACTCTTGGGTGAATGCCTTCTGGTCTCGGTGACTTGTTACTGTTAAGTTTCACAATTAATTCCAAAACCTCCTCTAGTGACACTTCAATCTGTGACAATTCCTCAGATTTGTCACCTACAAAAGACGGCTCAGGTTTGGGAATCTCCCTAACATCCTCAGCCGTGAAGACTGAAGCAAAGAATTCATTTAGTTTCTCCGCGATGACTTTATCGTCTTTAAGTGCTCCTTTTGTATCTCGATCATCCAGGGGCCCCACTGGTTGTTTAGCAGTTGACCATAAAGAGCTCTTTGCCTCAGCTTTGTATATATCTGTAATATGGATCTAATAACACTTTATAATGTTAAGCCTCACAAGAATACCTGTGGTTAGTCAAGTGCTTTGAAATGATTGGATGAAAGGTGATTTAGGGCTGGTAGCACCACCTATTAAGGTTGCCCAACACTTTAATTGTAAAACCTACTTTCAGTTGCTTGGTAACTTTGCCACACTTTAACCATTTGGCCTGCAATTTCCTATGCTGGGTATCTGTCTTTGGCTGAATTATTTTGGAAAACATCAGTAGTCATTTCCAAGAAGAAAATACATTGTTTGGCTCATGTTAAAACATTTCTAGTGACTTCTTGATAAATTCTAGCCATCTCATGCTTTGGAGCAGGTTCTTGAAATTCATCGGCTTGGATGAAGGGTTCCCGCAGGGAGAATGAGACAAGGAACCACTGTGGATGGAGACTAGGGGTAAGAGAAAGAGGAAGAGGCTGGTGGGGGCCAGAGAGAGTGAGGGGCTCAGATGGGGAGGCCTAGGTCTGGCTTGGTAAGGAGACTGGGGACTAGAGCTAGTTATTTCATCAGAAAATGATGCTTTGTTAAAGCTGAAATTTTTCTTGCAAAAATTTGACAAACTTTCTCTGAACTCTGCCTGCCAGGATTCTGTGGTAAACCTAACTTCCTGCTAGCTCAGCAAGGTTCCCAGCAGCCATGCCCGATATGTGGACAACCTTGGGACTGGGGACACCAGGCTTCTAGGGTTTGTGGCTCTGGGGCAGCCCTGTCAAGCAATTTGTTTCCAGAATTTCCAGTTACCAAATTGGAATGAAGCCAGATTCTGAAATGCTGGAATTTCTCCCGAACTGGAAATCCCTGAGTTTTGCCCAGCTCTGTTGGGGAGAAAGAGCCAAGGTTGGGCCTGCCCTGTGAATGGTTGGCAAGAAGACTGAGAGTGTGTGGTAGGGAGTGGGGGAATGGGGAAGAGAGACTGGAATGGGGAGTATGGAGAGGTGAGACTAGGATTTTACTAGACTAGGAAACTGGGATGTGAAACCTGAGAAATGGGGCCTGGGATGAGGAACCAGTGGTGTGGAAGAAGGGAGACTGGGACAGGTATGGGTTGGAGAAAATGGGACTGAAGGGATCTAGTTAACAAATAACTGTGAAACTTACTGGCAAAATTTGATTTCTTTTTTTCATCCCCTCTACTGCTGGTTGCTAGTCTGTATAGAGGATGGCAACCTACTACTGCTATCAGTTACTCATTTGTTGTGGCAGTGGCTGTAAAGGTTCCAGCCCTGCTGATGACCATTTGGGTGTCAACATGATGCCACATAACAGAATTTGTTTTTTCAGCTTTTTTTTTAAAAAGCTCAGGAAATAATATACAAAAAACTAAGCTGAGAGACCGTTATTTAGGTTGCAAAGTCAATCACTCAGCAGTTCAGAAATTCCAGAATTAAGGTTGCTTGTGCAACCTTAATTGGATTCCTTGTGTGTATGTATTGTGATACAAGTCATTAGTTACATGATCACATATTGTTTTTCCATAGTGTCTCATCTCATTCAGTGCACAGACTGGAAGGTGCTCACTTAATGAGCAACTACGCAGAATTTTGTTTTCTTGTTGCTCAGTGTGTGGGCCTTATTTACCGCACATTATTCAAACCCTGCTCTGAAGGCAGAATGAATTTTCTTGTGGACTATTCTTGTGGTGCTTACCACTACTGCTTGAGTGCTCCACAGATATTAATTTTTATTTTCACAGCACCCCTATGAGGAGGGTGGTATCCCTTTTTTTACAAATGGGAAACTGAGGTAGAGAAACTAAAGTCAAAAGCGTTCGTCAATTTTACTACACAACCCTGTTCATCCCTAGAACAGGTCTGACTTGTGCAAAAGTAGTTTGTGATCATCTAATTAAAGACTACCATAATGCACATGCACAAGGGGGCTGAATTAAGGTTGTGTCTGCATTTCCTACCTTTTGAGTGCTGATTTTGCAAACTTAGTTATTTTGACTTAGCTTTTTGTGTAATATAATATATACAGTGTGTATGTATATATTTAATGATGTGTGTATATTGATGTGTATATTTTGTCATAATACAGGTAAACATATTAAAAGTTGGAATAGATCTGAAAATGATAGTTGGTGCTAACATAATAAATACCTACACAAGTCTCTGAGCTTATGCTGTGTTCATGAGGATCTGAGAAATTACTTGACTGCTTCTAACCTTTGGCTTTGTCTATAAAAGTACAACTTCTCCCACCTTTGCTTTAGTGTAAGGTCTGTTTGTTGGATTACAGTAAGTCTCTGAGATAACCAAACTGATTAGTTCTGTTTAAGGTAGAGCTGGGGACACTGTCAACTTGAAAGTAATCGCCCCTGCCCCCTTTTCCCCTGAAAAACCACACAAGAAGAAATGTGAACAGATGAGATTAAAATTGGGGAAGTAATGAGAATTCAACACACACACAGAGCCATAGAAAGGAGTGAGACTACTGTGAATACCAAAAGACAAGACCTCATTCAGAATAATGGAATAAATAAGAACTAGGGAAGAATGGGTTAACTTTCTCAATAGTGGCATCAACTGTGCTCAGGTTGTTTAAAAGTCCAGGATTGGGTTTCAGCTCAGAATACCTTTTTTTAGTTTGGTTACATTCATTGTGGAGACCAATATTGAAAGCAATCACCAAAAATTTAAGACAGGTGAACAACATAAAACTGCAAAGTAGTTCTAGTGTTTATTGGACAATAGAATTTGCAGCCACTTTTGAAATAGGTGATAGTGAGAGGTGAACAAAAACAACAGACACTGTGCTGCATGCAGTGATGATGCAGAGTGGCTTGAAAGAAACGTACTTAGGCGCACAGAGGCAACAGTTCTCCAAGGGTTTTACAGGGGGAAATACCATAGATAGTTGTAGCCAAGGTGCCCCAGACTAGCCTGATCTGACAGAGCTACTTTCCTCTCTTAAAGGGCAGATGTAGGACCTATATGAACAGGTACTGTAGAATGGAGTGTGTAGCTTAATAGAGAAAAGAGCCTGGAAGCTGGTGTGAGTCAATCACAGCATCTGAATGAGAGTATGGAGCAGCCCCAACTGAGCCAACAGATTGTGGAACTGAACTCTGGCTTGTAGGAGCTGCAGGCAATATCTAAATACCTTCTACTAGAGAAATATGGGCTAAAGGGGGCACTCAAGGAACTAGGTATGATGAGCCCCATAGAATGAGGTCCATTCCATACAGGTAAATTGGGAATTACTGTATGGTTTCATCATTTCCTTACAGTAATTGATACTTTTTTCTTTTTTTGCCAGCACAGGCACTAGTAATTTAATCCTTCCACTTGAGCTGACTACTTCAGTGTCCATGGGAACTCCTAATGTGATCAAGCGTCTAGTGCTGTGATACTCAGACCTCAATGGTTCAGGAGCCAGGGTAGCGATCAACATTACCCAAAGGAACCACAGCAGGGCGAATTCATTGTTTCATTTACTCTCTCGCTCTCGAATTTTTCTCACAGCAAAATGACTGACCAAGTATTAGTATTTTATCAACTACAGTTGGTTAATAATGCAGTGAAAGCACCCTGATTAGTTAATAACTTGGATCGGTTAATAAGTAAACCACGCAATGTTCTAATATCATGTGCTGCAAAGAGCCGCGGGAGACGCATTAAAGGGCTGCTTGCGAGCCTCGGTCCGAATTATGGCTCGAGAGTTCAATGCCAAAGACCCTGGCTTTGACATGTGGCATCCAAAGATCTAGTGTATCACAGCGTTCCAGTCACTCCAGTTGAGCGGGGACAACTGAATTCTCTTTCAAATGAGAGGTTCTTTGTTCCACGGTAAATGGTGTGGTGATGAATCAATCTGCCCTCTTGAAATTCTTTAACAAATGTTTTAAGCTTTTTATTTGAATAAAAACACCACCAATAATACTGTGAAAGGGCCTGATCCTGCATTGACTCCAGTGCAAGTCTTGAAATAAAATCGAGAGTCAGCAGCACTGCAAGCCTTAAGAATTCCCAAGCCTTGTCTATAGGGCATTGTTCGCTCAAAAGGCAGGGGCAATGCAAGGTTCTGAGCACTCTCCCACCAGCCCACCTTGATCTTGACCCGTTCCTGAGAGAACCCGTCTCAGACAGGGGCCTTAAGTCCACATAACCTGTTCAGTACTCTGCATATCTGCTGAGACTGCCTAATAGATTTCAAGCACAGTAAATTTCCATCATGGTTTTGTGAGGCGCTGGTAATCATCCACCAGGAACTGGAGTGTGACTAACATATAACTTTATGTAAGCTCCTCTGCCTCCTGAAGTAGGGCATAGGCTGCCCAGGCCTATTCAAAAGCAGTATTTCCTGCTATTATTTATACCACATTTCTATTCTCTCTCCTTTCTTTTTTTTAAATTGGAGACAAACTGCATTAAAGTTGCCAACCGATATTGCACTATGAATTTGCTTGCTCTCCTGAACACCGTGTTCCACCTGCTACTACAAGACCGTTGTGTTAATTAATACATTGCGCTGGACTATTGCAACATGCCACAATTTTGCAATAAATCAGCTTAACAAAATTGAGATGGTACATTCATTCTTTTGTTAAGAAAAATGAAATAGTAAATGTTTGTTTCATATGGATAAACTGAGTATTGTTCCTGTTAGAATGTCATTCATGTTGTAATTTTGAAGCAAAGTACAACTTGTGCAGTAAACTGACCATGATTTATTCCTCATGTGAAATGCAACTGGAAGATTACATTGGGTTCACAAAGTTCTTCTCAACTGGTATGAGAATAACAAATCACTCGCAGAACCAGAGATTTTCATGCAAATGCTGTAAAATGGCCTATGTAAAAATGAAATGGTTAAAGGTCCAGATGCTGCAATTCTGTCAGAGTGTAGCACAAGGGTAAGACTGTTGGTTTTCCATATGGAAGCACAGTATCTAATAGATGCAGCATCATTTTAAAATAGCCAGGGCTAAAATTTTTTTCTTTCCATGGAAAAACTTATAGAAAGGTGAAAATGTAGACTCTTTGCCATGTTTGTAGCCATGCTGTCCCTCAGAAGAGGGGGAAGTATGTACCTTTGTGAGGAACAGGGTACCTTACTTGTCCCCTCTATACATGCTTATTGTAGAGGCAGATTCTTTTAATCTCTGAAGTAGCTATATACTGTATCATTATATACGTTATACCCCATTTTAAATAACCATTTTCTATTTTGGATTTTGTCCCTTTTAACTGTGCATTTTAATATGTACCTTTGTACAGTTACAGGGTCCAAATGCAAATTAGAAAATAATAGACCTGCCTCCTGAAGCAAGGTCATTGAACTTTGGAAGACATAAGCATGGACAGAAAGCCATGGGCATCCTTCACCTGAAAAACAAAGAAACTGAGCACTTGAGATATGTGAAGGGTCTTGGCCAGATAGTCTGGTCACCCATGCTGGAAAAGAGGCTTGGTGAGAAACACTTCTTTGAACAAGAGAGTCTAATTTGTTAAATCAGGTTTTAGTCTTAGAAACTTGTTTTTACTTTTGTTTGCTTGTCATCCTTTCTGTCTCTATATCTTATACATGGTATCACTTAATCCTATGTCCTTTTGTTGCATAAACCTCTTTTTTACTATAAATCAGTTCAGTGCACTGATTGAAGGGAAAGGTGTTCACCCCTGTTAAGCTAACAGGCTGCAATGCATTGGGTCTCTAAAAAAGCAATGCTCTCAACTTCAGAGAGTGTTCCAGGAGAGGACTGGATGCTACAGGGCAGACAGTTTGGGGAAAATTTGGAACTGGGAGTGTGTTGGGGTCACCCTGCGGAAAGTAACTGGACAGTGGAAGGCAGGGTGTGACCTGCATGCTCATATGCTGGCAGTTAGTGTCAGGGCTGTGAGCCACAGCAGCATAGCATTTAAGGCACCCACAGTTGCATAGCAGATGGTGGCACACACCTTACTGGTCTGGGTTGAACCCCAAAGTGTCGCAATCCTTCCCTTACATAACCTACAGCTATGCCTTTTTCAAGTCTGAGACTTGTTGCTCCAGAGAATTGTATAGTATGAATTTTCAGAAGGATCGTTTTCACTGTGGAGCATTTATTTTACTGTCAAAGTGATACAGCTCAGTTGAAAAACTGAGTCATCAGTGAATTAAATACCATATGGTCCCTGTCATAAAAAATGATTTATTACCCCAGGATAACAGCTTTGGTATAGTTAAGAGAACATCTGAGTAAATAATAAAGATTAAGGGCATTTGCAATGATGAGAACTTATTGGTTTTTGCTGTTGTGTGAGGTTTTCTGGTTTTGATTATAAAATCTGTTCTCTATCAAGTGTTGTGATGGTGTTCTGACAAGTCTATAAAAAGATTGTTTTGAAAGGAAAAAGTCTTAAGCTGTAAATATCGGCCAACTCAAAAGTTACTTCAGCAGTCTGAAAGTCCAGATATCTAAATGCTTTGTCCAAACTTCTGAGGTCTTTCTTTCCTCTTTCTCAGTGATACAATCCAACCTTCTTCCTTTAACCAAGCTATATCCTTTTTGTTTTCACCCACCCTGTCCATATGCTGAAGTTCTTATAAACTCTCTCTCCATTTTCTTATTTCCTCCCTTCATCCAGAACCAGGCCACCTTCTTTTTCACCCCATCCCCAATCAGTCAATTTCTCTGATCCTAAATCCACCATATCTCTAGCCCCCAAAGATCTTTTTTTCTTCCCACCCACTTCCTGATTACTACATTAATATTGCCATAAATCCATGTGTCTTAAATCACATAGACATAAGAAGGCAAGGTACTTGTCCTTAGGCGCATACAATCCCAATCAGTATAACTGAGTAAGAATGTGAGTTGCTGGTGGGTTGGGGTAATGGGTCATGGAATATTGCTCTTGGGAAGAGGGGAAACCGGCTTACTTTTGTTCTGTGTATTACTCCATTTATATGTATAATATCTACTTTTTTTGAGGGGGGGCAGGTTTCTTGGGGACAAAATGGGCAGATGAGAATTTGAGTGAATAGCACCATAATGATTCTCAATATGCCTTCTAATTTTCATGTTCCAACTGTAGTCTCTAGGTTTGTCACTGCCTTTGCTCTCCTATGGGTGAGTTATTGCATATGCTGGAGGTTCCCTATGCTGTGGGTCCCTCTTCTGCCAGGAAGCAGCGACCGCCCTGGGGAAGGAGGACTCACTGGAACTTGGAACAAGGCTTGATGCCAGCAGCTGGTCTATCTTAGACAAATGCTTGATGCCACCTTGGTATCCCAGTCGCCTCTTCAGTGAGTGGAGTGACACAGAACTGCCCTAATCATGAAATGGTACCAAAATGTTGGATTGTACATTGGATAACTTTAAACAAACTCCTTACCAATTTTTGCAAAATACAAATATTCTTGAAATAGAGTGAAATTAGCAGGCAAATACGATAATAGCTGAAAATAATTGTGTGCCGGGGCACCAGATCTAAGAGTAGTGACAGGATGTCCGCTCCTAAGCTTTTTTCCACTGTTACATAGAACAGTGGCAACCAGGTGGAAGAAAGAGTTTAAAACCTTCCGTTATTAACAGCCCCCAACTCTTTAAGCACAGAATTAAGCACATTCTTTAGTGTTTTGCAGGATCTGGGCCAAGGTGTTCAGCACCTGGCAACATCGAGCCCACCGTTAGGCAGGCATGTGCCCAAGAGCAGCCTGAAAAGGAAACAATTCCAAACTGAGCGGTATGGTCAATTTGGAGATTAATTCCAACCTGATGTCCAGAAAGCCTGGTATGTGGAAGCAACCTACCAAGAAGATACTACCTGTGTCAGGATTTCAATATTCTACTGCGGCTTGAAAAAGAAACAATCACTGTATTTGTATACAGTGTTTAATGCAAAACCAACTCTTACTGTGACTGTTTCTATTACAGCCCCTGCCATTTACATCTATTTACATATCGACATGCAGACAGGAGAGAATGTAGATGAATTGTATGGTGTGTGTCACATACACTATATGTAAAATAGGCAAGGAAAGTATTATTATTAAGGTTGCCTTACTCTTCCCATTATAAGACTTTGTTTTCAATTCCTTAATGCTTTCCCAAACTTTCAATGTTCAAGCTGAAATTTTCCAAGCTGGGTGTCTGCCTCAACGTGAAATTTTTTTGGAAAAAAAATATTCGGCCATTTCTGAGAATGGGACCAAGGAAAATACGTTTTGCTTATGGTTTTTTGTCAAGGCTTACTTTGAACAACTCTAGTGCCCCCATACCTTGCAGTAGGGACTTGAAATTCGGCAAGAGGATGGCCTTTGTGTCAGGGATGTGCTTTTGGCCATCTCTATGAAAATCTGCCCAAAGATGACAGCTTTATCAGGCTTTAAAAAATTGCATTTCACATGTGATCAGTAGAAACTTGTTTGACTATAGTAGTAGCTAAAATCTTTTCAATTTGCTTTTTTAAAACCTAGGAGATTACATATGCAAAACTGTATTAAAAGAGCAATAATACTGTAAAATCAAGCATTTAAATTCGGACATACCTGTGCAATGTTGTCAGCCCCTTCCCCCCCCCGCCCCCGCCCCCGTGTATATGTGTTATGATATAGTCTTCAGTTAAATGTTAATGTACTATTCTTCCCCAAAAGACCTGTGCCTCATTCAGTGGACAGGATGGAACTATTCTGGGGATGAATCAAGGTTATACAGTAAAGAAGGTTGTGGTCTGTAGACCCCCACCTCATTTGTTCCTGAAGTTTGGAGGTATAGTATAGTGAGTGAAGCAGGAGACTGCGGGAAAGGGAAGGGTAGTCTCATGGTCAAGGCAATTGAATGCAATCCTGGAGAATCCTTCGATACTGAGTTCCTGTGTGATGCTAGGTAAATCACTTAAACCACATTTTCACAGGTGCTTACTAGTTGTATGTTCCTCAGCAGAAATGCTGAGTATTCACAGCTGTAACCTAAGTCAATTGGAATGGTGATTTGAGCACATCAAGTGCTATATAATGCCCAGTACTCTGAAAAATCAGGTCCTAGGTGTCTGAAATTGGGCACCCAAAATCAGTGGAAGCTTCTGGCCTCAATCTCTCTGCCTCAGTTTCCCATCTGTAAAATGGAGATAATACCATCCACTCACCTCATAGACATCTTATGAAAATAAAATTAATATTTGTGAAGCCCTCAAACTATAGTGATAAGTGCCATAGGAAAGCATAGAAGGAAATTAATAATTCTGTCTTCAGAGTGCAGTAAGCAAGCCAGGAGGGGTGGGCACACATCAGTATTTTGCTTTCTTCCCATGATTCAATTAGGTTGCTCAGGAGGAAAGCACCTTCTATCCTGTGCACCGAATGAGGCAAGGGTACTGTGGCAAAAATAGCATAGAATCATGTAACAAAAGACTGTAGCATAATACATATGCATCAGGGGGCTGAACTAAGATTATAACTAAGATTATATAGGCTACCTTGATACAAGCATTTCCTGGCTCTGCAACCTTAATGTTCTTTTAATGTAATTTTCTGTGTACACATAAATACATTTTTTCCTTCTATGTGAATAACACAATATTTAGTTGCAAATAGCCCAAGTTTTAAGTACAACTATGTTTTCTATTTAGAATAAATGTAATAGCCACAATTCTGTAGTATAACTTGAAGGAATCTATATACTGTATGTTTCTTTCAGGTAAAATATAATCCTGTAGGAATTATTTTCTCCTGTTATGCTTTGATTTAAGTTTCTCAGATCTGATTCTCTTAGATACAGTTCAGGGGATTTCTGTGATGTGATTTAAAAATACAAACATCTGATTCTCTAGATGTGTTTTTTTTCTCCCCCCCCCCCCTTGGTGGGTGGGGTGTGTGTGTGTGTGTGAAAGGGTAAGGTGTGGTAAGGTTATAGGGGAATTAAACTCATCTTTATATAGACCTTCTTTGATGATAACAAAAACAGTACCATAATTTGTGTTCTGTCCATCACTTCCCATGATTCAGGGCCACTTGATCATATTAATATCTTAAATCACTGTGCATGTAATACATAATGACATCATCCTAATGAAAATACTCAATGGGGATGCTCCCCTGGGCCCCATATACAATAGGTGAGCTTGCAATATTCCATGTGGATCTGATTATTATCAAAATGATGTCCAGCAGGGATGCTGAAGTTTCTCAGGTTCTTGCACCAAACAACGTGATAATATCTTCCTTTCCGTTCCTTGCCTTTTCATGCATACTCACTTTGACAGGCATCACGGGAATCACCAAGGCAGCAGATGGTTTGTGCACAGTTCCCTCAAGCATAAAACAACATTTCTGTACTTGTTGTCAGGACCTTAAATTGCACACTGTTCTATTTGATTATTTTCAAACTCTGGATTGGCCATAGGGGCTCAGAGGAGAAATATTTGCATACCATGAAGTGGGGGAGAAAGGCTGAATTAAAGTGGCAAGCAACTGGATTGAAACTAAACCCTAGGTAAAAGTCAGATATACTAATGCTTCACCTCGCTTTGATTTTATTATTTTCCACCAAAGCAATGACCCCTAATCAGATTAAAAAGTATCTAGGTTGAGCATAGTTATTTGTCAACCAAATGAATACACAAGGGTTTTAGTTATGTAAAAACATAAAACTGAAAACTGGCAAAACTCTAACATGTAAACCTTAACTATCGAAGTTCAAATGTGAGCTAAAGAATACAAATATAAATGAGTTCCTTGAGCATAATGTTATTCCATTGCATATCAAGTTAATGTAATGTATTAATTCCTTACTGGAAAGCCATATGCATTTTAAAAATTCAATTTGGTATGCAGGACTTTTTTCAAGACTCAGTAGATAATGTCAAGTTTAAATCTGTATGTGAGGCTGGAGAGATCGGCATTCAGTTGGAGCTGTGGAAGGCTGAAGGAAAGATTTATAAGCCTACTGGGTTTAAACAAATTTGTTTAATTTGTTTTTTCCTCCGAGCGCCAAATTTCAACAACTTTAGCAGCTTGCACATTCTAAGTTACTTTGAAGAAAGATAAAATGTTTGATATAGAAATTATAAATATGGCTTGAAAAAAAGGGTCATTATTTCCAGGAGGAAGGAAAATAGTGAAGAAAATGTTTTAGAAATGATGGGAACAAGTGTGTAATAGGGCTGTGAAAAACTAATGTATGAGTTCTCATTACCACATGAATTTTAATCTTAGCCTGAATGGCTTCCCTCTAAGCACAAATCCATACTCAATCAAAGTGCTGGGTTTTCTGAGTCATCACCCTCTCACCGTAGCATGTGGGAATTACAGTAATAAAACACACCATTTTATGCATCTTCATCAGTTTCTGTACATCACAGCAACTTAACTGCCAGCGCCAAACTTTTTTAATTTTATCAGGGGAAGGGCTGAAGGAGCTGAAGACTTTGACTTCAAATGATTTTTTGAGTTTTATAGGTCACAGTTGTGTTATTGACCATTGGTGGGAGTGTTAGTTGGTGCTAGGGGATGTCCCCTATAGCATTTTAGTAATTATCCTTAGATTAGATCTTAATGAGGATACTTAGAAAATGCTTTGGCTGGATTAAGTTTCGTACTTAATCATTAGCTCCTGTTAACTGCTTCTGAACTTCTGCTTCCTCTTCTGCACATTTCTATAACCGTAACCAAAGAGTGTTCCTTGGTAAGCAGGATACAGAATGGCAAGAATGTGCTATGCTTATGGAGAAGTATTTGGACAACTGGTATATTTGATCAGTAATGGAATTGGGCCAAAAACTTGAGTGCCAAGGTCCTGAGTTTGGTGTGCTGTGAATTGGACCTACAAATTTACCCTAATTATGAGATCATCAACAAAATGGGAGTGAAAGTTCATAGTGATTCAATAACCAATAACAAATGTTGATGTGAAAAGGTACAAAAGTGAGACAGACTGAACTAGCCAAACAAAAAGGCCTACTGATAAAATTCAAGGACTATGTTAAAATCATGCTTGGTAAACAAGAAAAGTGGAACCAGAAAGCAATGAACAAAAACTGGTGAGTCGGAAATTAGGCCTAATCGGTGGACAAAATAATGAGAGGATGGACTAATTCACCTATCGCTCCCTTTTGGCGTCCTGAAAAACAAACTTTGGAAAAGTTTGTCTGATCGAAAATTGGCTAACGGAGCAAGCTTCACCATCGTGGCTGCCACCCCCACCATCTCCTGTGACCTCAGGCCTCTGTCATTCTGATCCTCAGATGCCCTGACCAGACCAGGCCAAAGACAGGGACCCAGTTGACATCGACACTTCTACCAGCTATGGCTGAATCCCAAAAACCACATGGGATATGAGGCTGTCTCCCTGCTGTGTCTTCTTCCTTCCCAATTGTATTTCTTCTCTTTCTCTCTCTCTCAGTTTTCCTTCTGTTTTAATAAGAGGCTTACTGAGCTAGCCATGACTGTGTATTTTGCAACACTATTGTAAACCTGTGACCAGAAAGAAACTGCTAAATGTAAAGCCCTAAGCAGCTCAATGCTGGTACAAGTTTGCTAGGTTTCAGGTACTGTGCCTATGGTGTTCCAGCAGTGAGGTTGCAGGCAAGAGTCAACACCAGAGACAGAAGCTGCATTTTCTATTTTTGCTGTTCTGTTCTCTCTCCTTTTGTGTGAGGTTTTTTTTTTTCTAGGAGAAGGGCTCAGACCTCAACAACAGCAGCTCCAGCATCAACAAACTTCTTTTCTTTTCTCCAAAAGGATAGTTATTTCCATTGAAGAGACTGTCAGGGAAAGGTTCTAAAAACTCTCTCTCTCCAGTTAAAGAAACAGGGAACAAGGGATGCTGTTAAAATGAAAGCCTTACTTAATACTTTAATTGTTTTCTTGAATCTTTTTAATAAAATGTTAAAAGGATTTTTAATAGTATGTTTGCCATGGTACCAAGCAGGCTAAGGTCTCTATGGATCAAACCTTGGACTTTCTTTAAAACTGTTTAATGTTGGACAATGACTGGGTTATGTTGACATCTTTGACTCTTTGAGCTATATGTGCCATCTAAATGAATACAACAGATCAAGTATTTTCCCCAACTCTCCATGCTAGTAGGTGTCAACATCTTACAAGTTGTAATTCAGTAATTGTTGTTTCCAAACGCATCACTTCTGGGAATGGTACCATGTTGTTGACTAAAAGGGACACTTAGGAAACTGGCTTTTAGAATTCTCTCTAAAGAGGAACTAAAATTGTGGTGGCCCACAGTATCCTGGGGTAACAGGTGGGTTGGTTGGTTATGGACATATATTGTCCTTGATCTTAGCCTGATGATCCCATTTATGCCTGTTATGTTGGAGGGAGGTAGGAGTTGAAACAACATGCTATTTACTAAATGCTGCATGGTTAGTTGTAGAGTAAGATGAATACCATAGGTACTCCAGCAAATATATAAATGATTTGATTAGTTTCTCACCCCATTTGTGTTTGTAATCCATGAATGTTATGGTGAATGGGAACAGGCAGGAGTATTAACAGAAACAACAATTTTTCAACAAATTTTCAGAGAAAGTGAATTTTAAATTGGATTTAGATAGGAAATGTGGTTCTAAATTACACTGATCCAGCCAAGTCACATGGGTATGTTTGTTCTGCTCGACCAAAAATCAATACAGTTCAGACTTCAGATATCATCATATATTTTCAATCCAGAGCTCAGTGAATAAACTGTAGAATTTGAGAAGTGAATTTTAAAGGCACTCACCTTGAAGGAGCTAATATGGAGTCAAAGCTTCTCTCAGCCTCATTCAGATGAGGGATTTGAATCCACATCTTCTACCTCCTAGGTGCAAATCACCAGGCTACAGAGTCATATTCTCGGCACAATGAATATTGAAGGATATCTGAGCCAGACTGCTGCCGATGCTGCACACTGACTCAAAGGAGTTGGGGGGACTATGACGTTAATCTTTGCTACCTTGTGCTAGTATATCATATGACCAGTGTCTGAGCATGGTGCTTATCAGGCTTGTGCAGGTAGGCAGGAGGAGGTGGTGCTATCTCACTTTGCACCACGAAATGGCTAACTGCATAGCGATGCTGGCCTGTTCGGAGCGTATGTATGACTATATAGCTCTCTTGAAGCATACTCTTTCGCCAGAGCTAGAGAGAGATGGGGAAAAAGATTGTGACTTCCAGGCTTCTTCAAGGGCCATACAGCAATGTGCTGTCCTTTACTTGGGGACAGACCACAGTGTCCAAATCTAGCTGTTTTGTAAGTAGATTTTTCCTGTTTCTTAGGATCTCCCTCTCTCTGATCCAGAGGGAATTTTGTGTGGCTGTTCTCAAAAGAAGTACTTGCTGGAAGTTCTACCAATGTACTAACTGCAGAGCAGACAATGCAGACAGCAATGTGACCAGCAATCAAAAAATACCCCCACGGAAATTGGAGAATGGAGTTGTCTTGTATCTTGCATCCCCATTTCTCTTGCATGTTAATTCAGTCCAGTGCCTCTGTACCACAGTGAGACACAGAACCCAATCAATCCTTTTTCAGAGGATTACCACTTATCAAAATGGGATGTGCGTTGTTGGCAGCTCTTGTGAGGTCATTACAAGTCCTGTAATGCTTAGATTTTTTTAAAGCCCTGGAGTCACGTGACTATGTGAGAATCTCTGCTTCCATTTAAAATAAAAAAAAGAAGATTTCTGTAACTATGAGGGGTAAGATAGCTTGAAAAAGTGAACCCTAAAGGCACAAACATCAGAAGCTAAATCAGCTCAAAAGGAATTATATTTTCAAAATATTATGACTTCTTCAACCAACCTGTACAATTTTAGTGTTTGACCCATAACTTTTGAATGCATGTGGCTGTCAAACACTGCCAGACTGTACATTCTGTAAGCACGTTCTACTGGAACAAATCTGTTAACATTAGGATTGTGGGTCACACGAATCATCTGATGAGGAGTGCTTGATATGTACAATCACAGGATCGCCCATGCACCTTCTGTTTTTAAAATTGCACAGCTACTTGCATTACATGTACTTTGGCCTTGTGTTAGATCCCCACGGTATTCATAAACGTGGCACAGAAATCACCTTTTATAGGTCAATTCACAAAGTATTTAAGGTCCATTATTGATTGGGAGCACAGGAGTAGACACTCCTGTGATTTTAATAGCCCTTAATGAAAAAGGAGACTATAACCTACTCAGGCTGTAAAATTTGCACGTCAATGCCTAGGGGGAATGCTAAGAGTATTGACACAACTTTGTTTTAAAAGTAATTTCTTTGATATTCCTATGTTTATGATACTATGTAATATTAGTACATTCAAAGCCTGTAGGAAGCTTTCCTTTCTATATAGAACTTAATGAGACCAAAAAGACAGAATTTTTGGAAACTATTAACAGGAGGCAACCAGACTGAGAAACTGTTGGGCAAATTCCAATGGGAGAAGATAGCATCTGAAGATCTTAGTTATAGATAGAATGATCTTGACTCAGGGTTCTAAAGGAAATTTTACTCGATTTTTTTTTTGTAATGAACGTCATTCAATTTCCCTTTATGGGTTTTCTTTGTAGTAAACCGCAGGTTTCTATAGGATGTACTATATGATATGGTTTAAAAATGGAGTCAGCATAAGTGCAGGACTTTTATTTTTAAATTTTAATATGCGTTCTACACAATGGCTTGACAGTAGCAGTGAGGAAGTGAGGAAATTGTGAAACAGTTTTCTGTTGATATTTTCAGATTTCTAAGAATGCTGTGATTAGCCTGTGATACATTTCTATGTTTGCTTTACACAGCTGCGCTAAAATAAAACTTTGCTCTATTTGATTGTGGGAAAGATATTCTCATGATCCAGGCCAACAGAGTGAGTGTTTTGGAATTGGGAGGAAGGAGGCCATTCCTTATGGGAAGGCTGGTTTGATGACTCTCTCTGAAATGGAGAGCAGTGAATGAAGCACTCCTGGGCCACTCCGGAGAGATGAGTGTGATGTAATGTCCCTTTAAAAACCAACCAACCTTTCCAGAACACAGTAAGAACTGTCCCAGGGTATTCCCCGAGGGCAGGGGGAAGTAGCTGTTGGTGGAGATCTCTGCAGAGGCTGTTACTTGAATTCCCCCTCACCTTCTTGTTCTCAATGCTGCTTTTGGAGTTGTGGTGGGCAATAAAGTGAGGTCACCTGTGTTTGCCTTACAGTCCAGTGCTGGAGTGTGTTCTGGCTGGGGACTTTGTGTCACACAATGAGGACTGAAACATGCTCCTGCAACCCGGGCACGTCTTTCACTTTCTGGTGAGTCTGGGATCTCCAAATTTCGGGACCTTCTAGTGATGCTCCTGAAGTGAAAATGAACTGAAAATCTAAAACAATATATGTGGGACATTTTCACCACCATTCATCCTCTATGGTGCTTGTCTGCTTCATTGTTTTGTGCAGACAAGTGCTGCTACTTACATATTGTGCCCTTGATCTGTGCATCCACTGATGTCCGTGGTAGCTCTGTATATGGGTTTAGAGAGTAATACATTGTCCAGACAGAAAACTCCTGAAGATTTCAACACCTTACTAGATCATATGGAGTACACAAGCTAAAGAGGAGGTATATGATATGCATTCAGCTGGCAGGTCTACTTTTATGTCAACCAGTCTTGGCAATGTTTCTTTAAGACACAAAGGGAACATTATCAATACTCACTAATTTAGGGAAGTTTTAACATTCTTTTGATTCTTAGAGGAAAAAAACTTAGGAAGTAACAGATTGGCATGAAATCTGCAAACATGGTAAATCAAGACTACCTCTAAGCGGTGGTCTTTAAATATTATTGATTCTACTTATTCCCTCCACGCATCCTAGAAATTCAGCCCTATATGTTCTGTGAACAGATGAAACTCTAGTTCCTCCCTAGATGACAGGCTTCTTGTTGAAAGCTTAATCATCCCCAAAGCAATAGAGTACTGCAATGAAAGATATGAAAACTTCCAAGACATTGTTCGATATAGAAGTTAACTCCAAACTAATTAAAATGACAAGGGGAGCCTCAGAGTAATTAAAAAACACATGCCCTAGTCCAAATCCCTGCATCCTTATAAATAAATACATAAACATTAAAAGCAGTGGAAAATGCAAGCATTTCAGGATACTTTTTTCTTTTAAGTCTGCTCAGTAGAGAAATTTCCAAGCTGTAAAACAGAGCTGATTGGAAAATGGAAATATTTCACACTTTGAAATATTTCATTGTCCTGATTTGTGACAAAAGGTCACAATTTCCCATAGAATCAAAACTCTAAAGAAAGTTGACTTGGAAATATTCGATATTTCCATAATGTTAAATTTCATTTTGATATTAAATTTACACATCAAATACATAATCATAATTTACTAAAGTTGGAATGGAATGATAAAATAGAAACAAATAATTGATGACATTTTTGATGATAAATTTTCAATCAGGATACTCCCACAAATGTTTAGATTTTGACCTAACTGCATTTTCCAATAGAAAACTGTTCTGGTGAATTTTTTTTCCCTACCAGCTGTACCATAAAATGCCATAAAACTCGTCTCATGAATGCAGTAGCAGTATGAGCAGTGACTACTTCACCTTATCAAAGTTTGTTGCGTCTGAATCTTTAATAGTTTTGTAGGATCAGGTAAGTAAGGCCTACCACTGAGTCAAGAATACTTCAGGTCTGTAGAGGGTAATATCTGCTGGTCAGAAGTCACACACACTCCTTACCTTTTCACCTCCCAAGGCCTAGGTTCAAATTTAGAAAAGGTCTTAAGTGAGAGGAGTTTAGTAATTCTAAAACTCATCCTAAAGAATCTTTATCCACATCACATCTTTAGTCAGTGGTATTATTCCCTCATTTTCATGAGTGCTACCACTTTCCACAAAGAGGGAAGGTAATATTCTAAAGGAGCTCGTAACAACATTCCTCTGTCGCTGACTTTGAGTTCACGTTATCAGTCACATTTTCAAGATCTGTAGTTTGTACTGCATTTGCTACTTACCATAGATAAATGTATGTTTCCCCTTGTAGTTTCTGATGTATATGCAGCACGTCATACGTATCAAGAGGTGTGTGTGTGCTGAAAGCTGATAGGCACCTACACCACCAGAGACAATAGAAAAAAGAGCGGAGGGGGACTTCAAGGACTATTATAAAAATAATATTGAAAAGCATCCTGAATGTTTTAAATTACTTTCTGTTTCTGTTCACTAGGCTAGTCCCACGAGAGGCATGTCTCCTCTCTGGGAGCTTCAGGGAGGCAGTCATCGCAACATCTTTTCCCAGCATATTTCAGAACAACACAAGTTCAGACATCAGACAACAATGAGCACTACAGTCGACTGCAAATGCTAATAATGACTAGTCACAGGGGCAGGTAAAGGCTCCTTTTCTTTCATTTGTAAAAGGTGCAATAACTATTTTTAATCCTGAAATAACTTTGTTCTCTCTCCCCTCTCTTCTGTCTTAACCCAAACACCTTGAATTTTGAGTCTTTCTTGTCCTCTAAAGGCCAGCCCCGAGAATTATCCTGCATGTAAATAAGTGAAGTCCCTAAGACACTTGTGGTTTGTTGTCTCTGCTGTAGCAGCAGATTGCAGTTGCTCACTGTGCTTCAGATGACTGCTGCCTATGGAGTGCCTGGCTGTTTCCCTATTAGAGTTAATGACAGAAAAAGGAAAATCTGCATCCTCTAAGCCACATTTCTGTATTAATTTAGTGAGTGGATGTTGCATCATGGGAATACAAGCATTTTGCTATTTTTCCAAGGGCACTGCTACATACTAGATCAATCTGACTCCTTGGCATGTCCAAAAAGTGGAGACAAATCTGGGAAGTTACCAAGGAGCCTATATCTTGCACCTCATATATATGTATATATTATACACACACACAGACTATATTAAAAGATCTTTAAATAATTTGCTGCCCCATGTGCATATGCTATAGTCTTCAATTACATGATCGTGTATTACTTTTTCCATAGGACCCGTGTCCCTCAATGCATGGGGTGGATCTGATTTGGGGATGAATCAGAGTTGTATGGTAAGGGGGGCTGTGGTCTATAGGACCCCTGCCTTGCTTGTTGTAGAAGTTGGAAGCTGTATACTGAATGAATTAGGCCAGGGATTGTATAAAGAGAGGATGCTGTTATAGTTAAAGCAGTTGAGTGTTGCCCTGGGAAACTGAAATTCTGTCCCTGCCTCTGCTACAGACTTTCTATGTGATGTTAGTCAAGTCACTTAAGTCAAGCTTGACCCCTTTTCCCCCCATCCCCTCCAACTTGTCTCTGTCCTAGTTCTCTCTCTCATTCTCACTCTTGTTCTCTCTCACTCACACACACACACACACACACACACACATACACACACACATACAATATGCCGGGCACCTCATCCCAGTCCCATTCCTCACCCTTCCCCTTTCCTCATCTGATATGTCTGTTACCCACATTGGCCTTTAGTCACACTTGTCCTTCTCCCCCTGATCCATGTTCCTGAACCTCACTGGCTCCCAGTCTCCCTCTTCAGCTTCCTCATCCTGTATTAGTTTTTTCTCCCAAACTCCTTGCCCAGCGAGTCCTAGTCTCCTCTGCCATTCTGGATCCCAGGTCTCCTTGAACACCTAGTCCATATTCTCCCTCCCATGCCCCACAAGCAATTTCCAGTTCCAATTTACTTCATCGACCCTCTCCAATCGAGTCCTTGTACTGTCTGCATTTGAATTAGGCATTTTCCTCTTCTAAGTTGCCTTGCCCCAGCAGGGGTTGAGGTGGGGGACTTTGAGAACAGAGGAGAAAAAGGCTCTCAGTTCAGTTGCTGAAACCTGGGATGGCACACAGCAGCCTTGAGATGCAATTGCAGGGAAAGTGCTGCTCAGTCCTTGGATAGAGCATGACCAGTCCAGATGGAATCTTCAGAGATTTTTACCTGTGAATTTCTAGCATACCTGACTGAGGTTGTATGAATGGTGATTTTTTTCCCCCAAGGTTTATCATTTGGTGAAATTTGGATGGCTTTCATGGGGATGGCAAAAGGCACATACCTGACAGAATTGTTACCCCCTTTCTAATTTGAAGTCTTGCTCCAAAGCATGGGACTAGAACATTTAAAAGAAAAAGGTCACCAGAATGTTTTAATATGGTCAAAACAATGTCTGTTTCCCTAGCCTCATTCTTGGGAATGACACAACCATTTTGATGGAAATTTTCCAAAAAAATTCAGCCAGAGGTTGATACCCAGCCTGGAAAATTTCAGCTTGAATGGTTCAGTTTCAATTGAAAACAGGGTCTTACAATGACAAGAGTTAGGAACCTTAATAATAGGTGGTGTCTTCAGCCCTGCCTATAATAAAATACTTGATAATGTTTTATATCGAAATACGTACTGACATGTGCATGTAACCATGAACAATGGGTCAGAATTATCTCTTGCTTCTAACTATTAAAATGGAACTGTAAATTGAAGTTTCTGAAGTGGGGTGAGAGAAGTGGCATATAACCGGAAAGTATCAATTATTAGTGATCATACATGGAATTGTGTCCAACAGTCAGAGGGCAGGGATACTGTGCTGTTACTGACCTGAAACTGTTCAATTATTTCCAGTTACATAATTCCCTGTGTTTTGGTTTGGAGTGTCCAATTTGTACAATTATTGAACCATTATATCTTGACTGTATCATTTTGAGAATCCTTGTAGTCTGGCTGAGAGGCATTAGCCAAACTGTGCAGGAATATGCATAATTGCTCTGTGATTATCTGGATTCTTGATAACTGTCCTGTAACTATACACACTTCTCTCCCTTGGCTACTGTAAACCCTCCACTCTGATTTGTTCTTGTTCTCAGATTTTTTGAAAGAGTTTGTATTACCTCAACCTCTCTCTCTCTCTCTCCAGATGAAGCATGGCCACTCTGTGTGTGGCCATGGGTAAGTCACTTAGGCCTTGTCTACATGAGATTTTAGTCTGTGGCAAGCTGGGGTATAAATCTACCCCAAAATAGCTTGCTATGCCCTACCTGATGTTAATGTGCATCCATAGCCCACACAGACATATGGCATGCAGGGTTAGTGCAGGGTAGATTCACCCCCCACTTGCCACAAACTAAATGTTCATGTAGACAAGCCCTTAGGGTCAGATTCTGATACTCATGTTGAGTAGTAACTTACTCCTTAAGTGCTCCCATTGAATTTGTCGTTAGAGCTGGTCAAGAATTTTTCCAGAAAATATTTTTTCATGAAAAAATGCAGATTTGTTAAAACTGAAACTTTTTATGGAAAAGTCTGTTTTGACACATTTCTCTACTTCTAAAAATGTTCAAAAAGTATAGAATTTTTCAATGTTAATTTAACATTTCCACAACCAAAAAATTCTAGTTTTCTGCTTGAAATGGCTGTTTTAAAATTTGAGGTAATTAGAGAGAGTTTTTTTTAAAGGTCACAATTGTGAAATGAAACACTTTGATTCAAACTGAAATCTTTTTCAAATGTTCAGTTTGTGAGGGGTAAAGTGGTACTCAATGAAAGCAAAGTAAAGAAATGGTGACATTTAATCTTTCCATGCTGTTTGTAAAGGGAAATAAGAGTTCCCTCCCTAAAGAAAGGGGTCGTGAGGATAAATCTATGTATATGGGGAAAGCTCTCAGATCCTTGGGGTGTTAAGGGCCACATCTTCCTTGACAGAGGGAAGCAGACAAATTTCCAAATTTCAATAACATGACTAAATCAAAACATTGAATATTCAGCAAAAACAACAAGGAGTCCTTGTGGCACCTTAGAGACTAACAAATTTGTTTGTCTCCAAGGTATCACAAGAACTCCTTGTTGTTTTTGCTGATACAGACTAACACGGCTACAACATTGAATATTCAATCATTTATGGCTGAGGCATTTGCTTTGAGTTGGTTTTGCTCATTCCACACTCTCCATTTCCAACACGTGGAAATTAAATTCACACTGAACAAAAATAGTATTTCCAGGCTGTCTATACTCTTCAAACTTGTTCTAAAGCTTTTAGGGGATAATGCATGAAATTGGGGTTTTCCACTGTTTGGTTGCTCTGGGTTTTTCCTCTGATGTATAGCAATTTGGCCTTTTCTGTCTTCTGTTTCAGTAATTGGAGCATTTTGTATTGCCTGCCTTTTTTGTGGAGTTTATTGGGTTTGAAAGTTGGAAGTATAGATGGGCCATTCCTGAATTCTCACTTACATTTCAATAGTGGGAATGAGATGTCCTTTGGGTAACACCCTTAGCATTTTGGTTGCATCAAAGACAAGAAGCTGCTCATTTTCTAGTTCAGATGGGTTGATGTATCCAGAGCATGTTCTGGGGTGAAATTCTGACCCCAATGAGTTTTGCCATTGACTTTCCAGAAAGCCAGGATTTTACTCGTGATATTTTGACTCATGATGGTGGGCTATATTCTTGTGAGAAGAGCTATAACCTAGCCTAAAAGCCAAACCTTTGGATAAACAAAACCTGGGTATAAATCCCATCTCCTTGGCCAAGTCTTTTTAAAATATATTTTTTAATTAGTAGTAGTTTTGGATTTACTCTTTCTTGGAAGCCTAATGCGTACAGTAAGACTCATAATAAATGGAATGCTTACGATATCTGACCAACAGCAGACAGCTCTCAACTTTCAGCGCATTAGCTCTGAATAAAGTAGAAGTCACCAGCATTTTCCAGACTGGCAGTTTCTTGCGTCTTTTTTTTCAATTGTTCACAAACACTAAAAGTTGGTACACAAGGTTTTATCTATTGACAGACAAGGCTGCTAGATTTACCCTTCTATAGCACCTCCTGCCAGATGTTATGAAAGCAATTTGTAAATATTAGAGCTGGTCAAAAATGGAATTTTTTTTGAATGATTGTTTCATTTTTGGAAAAACTTTTATTGGAAACTTTTAAGGAAATAGTTTTGAAAAATATTTGAAATGTTTTATCACCTTTCCCTTATTTATTTTTAAACAGTTGAATGCAATAGAATGATGACCAGGTGGTGATTTTTCATTTTTTCATTTTCTCTTTTCCCCCTTCCTTCTGTTAGAGTGGTAAAAGGAAATATTGGAACGTTTTTGTAAGTTTCTAGTTTCTGCCCCTGTGGTCTGAGAGCATTGAGATTTCCAACCAATGTCGAGAACACCTTTTGTGAAAGAACATTCCCTAAAGTTAGGGATACAATATTATAACAGAAATAATGAAAGCTTAGTTTGTAGAACAATTCAAGGCTCAAAAATGTTTGTTTATATAATAGAGTATTCATAAAAAAAAGAATAGAGTCCTCTCTGAAAGCTATATTTATTTTTCTCTTCCCAGACCAATGAGTCTGTAGCCTCTAAATGACAGGTGGATCAATAAATGCCTCTTAAAAGTGTTGTGAAAGAAACCTGAAACTAAAAAGAACAAAACTAATCTTCAATAAAAATATCTGACCCACATATGCTATACAGACTAACAATGCTATACACCAAACTATTGCAGAAAGCAAAACAATTCCTTAGAACTTCAGGCATTTTGTTTCTTGCACATGCTTTTACATATCTTCTTGTACTTGTTGAATGGGCGGTACAGTACTGCATATGCAAAAGAGCAGATTAGTGTCTATCCAACTATTACTGACCTCTTCCAAATCAAATATCTCTATTTTTACACATCCAATCAGAAAGACTGAACAGCCAATATGTTTATGTGATGGCTTTCAGTTTGGCTCATACTAGGGTAATCTCAGTACTCAAGGACTTCCAGTACTAAAAACGTGAGTCTGTACAGCTTGAACTAAAGAACCAGTCTCTCTAGCAATCTTTGGCTAGATCTCCCTTGTGCTCCAGCACACTTCCTTCCCCAGAAAGCAGTCTTTGGCTTGAGTGTTCGCTCTCAGCCATCATTTAAACTGGATACTATGGGTTTTTTGTTTTGTTTTGTTTTTTTTTTGGTTTTTTTGTTCTCAGCTTTTCTTAGTCTTGGATTTCTTGGTCCTTAAATTTTGATTTTTCTCTCACCAAAATTTTAATTTCTTCCTGTTTTTCATAAGGTATCTATTTTGGTAACATGAAACAGACACACATTAGGATGTCAAGTGTCTTTGTTTGTTCTCATGCTACAAGATAATTTCCTGGAAATTACTTTCTGGGTCCCACACTCAAGAGAAGTCTTTATATTTGTAAAGACGAATAGGAGGACATTTGGCAAAGATAAAATATAACCATCTTTCATTTGTACTTTTCTCCATAATGAATTTTCACAATGCTTTTATGACAGTATTGCAGTCTACTTACTTATCTACTGTCAAATAATTCTGAAACTTTTAAGTGGCTAGTAAAGTGTTCTGCCCTGTAATTACTTAAGTGTTGGATAATTATGTGGTTTGAGTTGGATAATGTTGTATTACATTGTTTTATCAGTTGGATGAAGTGAATGTAAAATGAAGCAATGATTATCTAATATAGGGTAATTATGAAAAGCAAAATGTGGCTTTACTTTTTTTATTTAGTTTTTAAATACAATTAACTATTTTTTTAACATGGGCAAACAATGTGTTTTCCTTTGGTCTCATTCTTCAAAATGACTGAACTGTTTTTTCAGAAGCATTTTATTTACTTATTTATTAAAAATCAGCCTAAGGCAGAGACCCAGCAAAGAAAACTTCAGGTAAAACTCTCTGGTAAAAATTCTGAACAACTGAAAATAAGCCCCTATAATGGGAAACATTTGGCAACCTTAACGATAAGTGGTACAACCAGGTCCAGCTAACATATTCCGTGTTTGGAATAGTATCCAGGCACATTCACCATAGTTCACCTCAAACAAGAGGTTTATAATGGAAGAACTTTAGTACCACTTACGACACTTACACGTGCACTAAAACAAGTCTGTTCAAGTAATGTCAACAGAATCATAGAAAGTCTGAATTAAGATCCACAAAACCAAGGCTGAAAATTCACTTTAACACTATGGTCCTGAGCCTGCAATTTGCTGAACTTTTAGGTGATTACCCAAAATGGGATTAAAGTTAAGACTTGCATAAACCTTCAAGATCTCAGTTAATTCAATTCATAGTG
Organism: Chelonia mydas; assembly: GCF_015237465.2. NCBI lineage: Eukaryota > Metazoa > Chordata > Testudines > Cheloniidae > Chelonia > Chelonia mydas. The sequence continues at coordinate 48,873,844 of NC_051251.2, read as the reverse complement.
GTCAGTCAGTCGAGTATATGATAACTTGGTGCACATGTCTGTATCAGCTTTGGTTTTGTGAATGCCATGTTGTATTTTTAACCTCCATTTTGAATGTAACCTTCAGCGTGGCCTTTGAGCATTAATTTTATAGCAGAAACTTGACACTTAATGGAGAGACTATTTGGGAAACTGTGACAGAATAATGAAGGGCCAACAAAATTCAGTGGGTATGTCTACACTACAATTAGACACCCAGGGCCGGCCGGTGACCTGGCTGTTGTGGGAGGCTAGCCCCTGATCCCTCCCCTTGTGCCTAAGGCCCCGGCCAACCCCCTCCACAGCAGGAGCCTTCCCAGAGCACCCCCAGCTCTGGGCGGCTGCTGCCCCCCACAGCCCCAGTGTGCCAGACAGCTCCCCCACTCTGCGAGCCAGAAGACCAGAGAGAGCTGAAGGCTGGAGAATGATGGAGAGGTGAGACCACTGATATCTCTGGGTGAGAGCTACAACCATACCGAAGAAGAACCCAACTAGAGAGGCTGAAATAAGGTGTGGTGAGAGATGCCAGAACTGCCCCAGAGAGAGGAGTGGCATAGAGATGCTGGAGCTGCATTTGGCATGTCAAATGGGCTGTTGGGACGTGACAGATTGAGTGCACTATTTAGACTGTGCTGGGGAATTCTGGATTCGGTTGTGGGACTTTTTGTTAAGATGTATATGCATCGGACTTTTTTGTAATAAATTAATCCAGCAAGAGCTATTTATACATGGAAAGCTGGTGTGGAGTTACTGAGGACTCTGGAAGAAAAGAGGAAGTGAGACATGTGCACCTGTCATGCTGTAGCCAGCCACTAGAAGGCACCCCAGGCAGGGTTAATTTATGGCACTCTGCCCCATCCCCATACTGGTGTCACTCATCCTGAGAGAAAACTGCTAAAACTTACTGCTTAGAGGTCCAAAATCTCCCTAAACCTCATTTAAAAGGGAGAAAGAAACAGTGCAAGCTACTGCAAAGGTTCATAGGCTCAATGACATACAGCTAGCTGCTTAATAGGGGGAAAATGTAGAAGGCCCTGGGAGAGGTTTCTGGCAGCAAGCAGAAAGGGAAAAATAAAATCCATTTTAGTAAGGACCTTTTTGTAAGAATTCATTTGAAACAATTTAGTCTGTCTAACGTAATTAAGTCACTAAGCAGCATAGTATGGTAGCCAGCAGTACTTAACAAGCAAGGATTAAGAACATTTAATTCATTAAGTACAGTACTACATGACTAGAATGGGATGTAAAGTATTAGATACAGTATGATGAGTTACAACAGATGACTGATCTGTCTAACAAATAAAATTGTGTATTGCAAAAGTCACCTCATCTTTATTTCTAAAGGTCAATCTTTCTATTTAATTAGCTCATGTAGGCATTGATTCTACAAGGTATTTAAGCACATGCATGTGAGTAGTTGAATTGCCTTTATTAGCATGACTGACATCAGTATTAGCCTGTTGCTTGTGTATATTTAGTTACGAAGATGTCTAACCTATGAGTAAATAGTTAGAATAAAACCCTGAATTTGAAGTGGCAGTAGATCACATTTGGCTAACCTGATGGTAAAAATCCCTGTGAGTAGAATTATTTCAAAAGTGATTTAGGCACTTATGAGCCAAAGGCTGTGTCCACATTGCCCTGCAGTTCAGTCTACGGGGGGTGTGAATAGCAGTGCTCACCAAAGTGCTGCTCTGTTAACTCCCACATGTGGATGCTGCAGGTGCAAACGAAAAGGTTCTTAGTTTGCATTAATATCCTGTTTGAAGAGGAGTACTCTAAGACTACGTCTACACTGGCAACCAGTAAAACACCTGCAGGTGGCCCAGGTCAGTTGATTGTGGCACTATAAAATTGCAATGTAGACATTCAGGATTGGGCTGGACCCCCTTTTGGGGTCCCAATGCCCGGGCTCCAGCCTGAGCTCAAAACCCTATACTGCAATTTTTCGCCCCACAGCCTTAGCCCTGTGAGCCCGAGTCAGCTGACACAGGCCAACCATGGGTGTTTTTAATGAAGTGTAGACATACTGTAAGAGCCTTTCCATTTATGCCCGCAGTGTCCATATGCAGGAGTTACAGAGCTGCACTTTGCGGCACACTGCTATTCACACCCCGTAGTCCGAATTGAGGGGCAGCATAAAATACCTTAAAAATGTGGACCTTAGGTGCTTTTGAACATTTTATCCTCACCTTGTCTTCACTCAAGCCTCCTCTGTTGCTCCAACTGATAGAGCAGTACTGGTCAATTACAGGTTCAGATTTTGCCACTATATAAGGTGGCGTCAATTACCCATCAGGAGGGAAGTGTAAGTGGGTCTCAGGGGAGTCTAAGTTGTTGTAACTTTCACCACAATGGACCAAAGAGGGATGTAGTAGGAAATGCAAATAAAAATAAACTACCTGCTAATACAATTTACATCTTATTCCAACCTTTGTTTATGTACGTTATACCAATTTAGCTCACTTAGCCCCAGTTTTTGGTATATAGAGTTGAGCAAACACTGCAAAAAAGTTAATGGAAATGAATTTTGACTTCATAATCATTACTATTTGTACCAGAAACCTCTTTCTAACAGCTATACCCAGTCAGTCAGGAATCTGATACGCATACATGACCTGTGTGTCAAATCAAAACAACTCACACTGTAAATACTCTCACAAATTGCTCCTGAACTAAATAGGCTGAGAATTTTTCACAGAAATATGAATAACAAATAAATCTGAGAACTGCAATCTGTTCACAGGCCACTCATGAACAGAAAAAGAGTTGAAATCTATTAAATGTGGTATTGACCATGAATTATTTCCTGAGCTCTATCAGTATGAAATTTTGTCATATTGTAATTTTGTAACAGTCACTGAAAAAATTAATTTATTTGTATTGGTTGGTGACCGTAAGAATAGAAACTGCAGAATGAAATGCTATTAAGCAACATTCAGATCTAGCTAGCAACTTTAGAGGAAATAATTTCCCCTTGCATTCAGAAAACATGAAAATATAAATAAAACAATCAGCACTTCACTTGTACTGTATAGAAAAACATTTTAAATTTCATCTAATCTGTCTTAAAGTACCCAGATACATTATATTTCTTTGATACAGCTTAGTTGTCTCCCAGGGAAAAGCGAGAGAAATGATGTTCTAATTATTTATGTGTTTACTCAGCTTTTGCTTAGGTTGCTGCTAAACTGGTTCATTTCATACACTTTCTGCCACAGCAGATTTAATATTTAATTAAAAAAGCATTAATGATGGCACTTCACTGAATTTCCTTTAGACAAGCTCCAGAACTATAGCAGTCCAAACAAAGATTGCACTCTGGGAGATGTGCTTGAAAACAAAGCAAAATGAAAGGCAATAATGAAGTGTGAGTGTTGATAGCATTATGTTACACTCACAGGTAAACCTTTTCCTTTTAGACTCTGAATGCAGAAGTAGAATGTAAATTCTTACTGCAGTGTCACCAGTCTGTTAAAGTGCCTCTGGTGCAAATTTTCTAGAAAAACAAATTTTGACAAATTTCTAGTGTGTTTTTTTCCCTTTCCTGTTTTGGTTATTTTTCAAATGTTGTCTAGTTAAACAGAGAACTCTCCCGCTTTAACCATTCCATTCTGTTTTCTGCTCATGAAATATATTACCATCTGAGGGTATGGATGCATTTCCGGTTGCATCTTTTCCTCTTTCCACACTCACACTCTTCCTTTTTCCTTGCCAGAATAAGCGGCAGAAGTAAGGGTTACTACTTTTGTGAAGAAAAGGAATGCTTATGCCATTCTCCAAATCAATGCAGATAATTCTTCCCGCAGTCACACAAACCTCGTGTCTTGCAACACCTTTTTCACAATCACAGAATGACCAACAAAACATCTAGAAGAGCCATCACTTAAAATACAAAACTGCAAAATATGTAGATTTGCCCTTGTTAAACTGAATTGCCTTGAAATCATCTGACTCTCTTTTCTGACAAAAGCATGTAATGGTTAGAAAAAGACAATTTAATGGAACAGGCTCATCCCCTTTCTGTTCTGAAACTCATCAATATGTTTTACCACTGTGTATCTCAGAGCTGGTCCTTGAAAAGGGTTGAGGGCTTACCTGAACCTGTGCCACATTTGACCTGCCTCTCCCGGTGGAGGCAATGAGTGAAGTCAGCTGTTCTTAGAGCAGGAGGCCAGCTAGCTAAGCTGGTACTGTAGGAAGAGGCCCTGGGAATGAGTGTCTTTTATTGTATTGTATTTGGTTTGGGTTTGGTGACTCTTCAACTTCTTATGGGTTCCCAGGGCTGGGAACCGATAGAGGATGAATTTGGGTGTCCCCCCCCCATAGTGCCACCTGGTAAGGTGAGGCGGTGACTCTGGATGTTAAGGGGAAAAGACAGGGCAGGATGGGGACTGTTGGGTTCCCAGCATGAGCTGAGGATGGAAGAATGGTGTCTTCCATTGTCCTCTGACTATGGTGGAAGGAGTAGACTTTCTGGGCTTAGCTCGAGGGCCAAATCACCTCCGCAACTAGATGGTGCAGGAAGCAAATCACCAGAGAGACTTAACTATGCTGAAGACTGAGAGAATGCAGTTTTAACTCAACTCCCAGTCACATGCCTAGTGGAGTCTAGTTCTGCAGGTATCATCCAGGAAGGAGAGCTGAGAGAGCTCCTGGGAAAAGGCTGGTAGTCTTTCCAGAGCCAGGGGTGAGACTAAGGCAATTATCTGCTAAATATCCTGAGCTGGAGAGAGCCCACCGGCTCTCAATCTCTCATCTGCCATGCAACCTGGAAAGTCTAGCTGGGCCTTCAATTCATATTTGTATGTTCTTTTATTACTTTATCTGGACCCTCTTGTGTGCCATGGCTTATGGATGAAATTCACAAATGGTCTCCACTTCAAGTAAAAACTGGTGTAATCAAGGTTTGGGAGGGGAATGCTGAAAGGATCAGGGGATGGAATCCCTTCCTGACCAATGAGAAGGCCACATGGATTATCTGACTACTAAACACTGACCCTCATAAACAATATTTCAGCCTGAGTTCCTTTCCGTGCCTAACTGCAGCCAGCATACAGGCTTCCTCCTTTCAGCAGTGCAGAGGTTTCCTGTGCAGTTGCTCGGCTGACCTCTATAGCTGCTCAGCCTCACTATGGGGCTGAAATGGTGATAAGGGTCCCACATAGTTTCTCTATACTGAATCCAGTGTGAAGTGAGATCCGTGGATGAAAGTCACTATGTGTTGGATTTTGCTCAACTTGGAAGTAAAACTAGATGGCTTAATTAAACTCTTTAGGGTCAGTTTTACTTTCTGGTTCTCCTACAGTAGTAACGAACTATTATGTTTTTGGATTCTAATACTTCAGGGGATGTTTAAATAAATATGATCCTTATTAATATACAAAAAAACACACCCAATTTTACTTTTTTGGGTATAAGAATTGGGAAGTATGTTCTTAAATAGTTTGTGAGCCCTCTAGTGGGGCTCACTGTCTTCTGTTTTTAGAAGCCACCAGAAACCAGTCAGAACAATAGTGTAAATATGTTGCTTGGTCTTCTAGTCTTGTGTATATTTACTAAAAATAATTATTTGGGACCTAGCTGTGACTGTGATTTCTTCATAGTGTGTTTGTGAAAGAGCAAAAGAAACAGTTCTCTTTTGTTTTGTTTTTTGTTTTTGTTCCCAAACCTTAAATACTGGTCGTTTGCTACCTGACTGTATTTTTTTGAATGCTACCATGATCAGAGGCAACTATTTTTCCTCCCTTCCAAAGGGAATTTCAAGCATTGTTGGAATATATTTTTTCAGAGTGCTTTTGCCATTTTTAACATGACCCCTGAAGCTCAATCTGTCTCTGTCTCTTTTGGTTTAGATTAGAAATAAAACTTGTAAAGGGGGAATAGCTGGCTCATCCCATGATTACTGACTTTATTATTGTACGTGGCCTCTACGGGGTGTGACGCTTTTGCGTTCAACCCAGACCAGTAAGGGGTTTTGTCACCACCTGGCCTGCAACTCTAGATTTCTTAAATGTTATGCTCCATAGCTCTGACACCAATAACCAGTTTTACAAGCATGCAGGTCACACCCTGGCTTTTACTGCATAGTTATTTTTTTACAGAGTGACCCCCCGAACCCCCAGTTCTGAATTTCTGCAAAACTACCTGCCCTGTCATGTCCAGCCCGTTGCTGGAACACTGACAGAAGTTGTTAAATTTGTTGTTCCTTGAAAGAGTCAATACAGTGCAGCTCATTAATTTAACTGGTGCTGGACAAACATGCTTATTTCAATCAAAGCACAGGGGTTGTTTAGGTAAAAAGGAAAACAAGTTTGTTTAATTAAAAAGACAGAGGGTTTAAGTGAGTTCAAGTATAAGGAATAACAATAGAAAGGCTTACAAGCAAACAAAAAGTAAAAATATGCTTCTAAGACTTAATACTTAATTTCAGTAAGTTAGTCTTTTCCTAAGCAAGTTTCTTACCTAAACTTAGTTCCAGGAGACTTCCCCATTGGATGAAGGACCTAACATTCTGGAATTTCAAGCGCTCCAGTCCCTTGGTTCCCCTTAGTGATAGATAAAAAGAAAGGGGAACCACTCTGTTATAGTCCACTAAAGCTCTGAAATGTATTCTTTGGAAAGTAAACCCAGCCCTAGCTTCCCTCTCCTGAGGGGGTATAGATGCCATGCTATCTTCCCAAAGTTCATTGACCCTGCTTCAAGAGGCAGAAAGGTTCCTGCAAGTGCGGTCTCCGTTCCCCTAATGATTTGTATGTAAACTGTGCTTTCATTGTTTTGATTCTACCCTGCTTAATTTATGGTGGAGACAGGTAGATAGTTACCTTTCCTCCTGTGTGGGGGAGAACTTATTTCTCTCTGTGTTTGGCCGCAGACTTTAAAGCATAATATCATTAGGTATCCATAATTGGTCATGTGTTAATGCATACATTTTACCATATTACTGTATTATAAAAGTGTATACAATCAGTTGATTCAATTGCTTATCATTTGTGGTTCAGACCCCTGGTCTTTCTAGTTGAAACTATCTCCCTCACTCACTGTTTTGCTGAGTCTGTTTACCTCTTAGGTAAATGTACTTTCATTGTTGGTGCCTGATGACCAGACTGGTCAAACAAGCAAATACATATTCTTTGGTCTAAGGTAGTCTGGGCTTATGTATTGCTTGCTAAACATATTTTAGGAACGTAATTCTAGCACATGTGTAACCCTCTTTGCGTAGCACGTACATACATCATGCAACAATTCTAATGATTGGTGAGTTATTAGTTTTCCGTTGATACTATGTGACCTCTTGTGGGTATATATCATAAGTATGTTGGGTGCAGTGAGTCTGTCATGCCTGATAAGAATTGCTGACACAGAGTAGTTATCCATCAAAGGGCCTCTGTGTCACACAGAGTCATAAGGCTCTTCCCTTAGTGGTTGTTTACACTTTGAACTGGAAGGTGTAATTTCCAGCTCAAGGAGACACTAGCGTGCTACACATACAGTGTGGGTGCAGCAGTGCAAGCAGCAAAGAGGCAAGGGTGAGGGGGGCCTGAGGTAGCCACCCAAGTACATACCTAGTGTATTGAATGAGTATGTACTCAGGTGGCTGGCAGCTCAGGCCACTGCGACTGCACTTCTATTTTTAGCGGGCTAGCTCCACAAGTGCTAGTGTGGGTGTCTCTTCAAACTGGAAATTATGCCGTCTGGCCTTCGTGTAGACGTGTCTTAAGTACCCTAACCTTCTATATGCTCTTAGTACTGCCAAGCTTGAGTTTATTCCGGCTTATTCAGTATCCAGTAACAGATCATTACAAACTACGTACTCAATAGGAATCGTTTATGTGCCAAATACTGTGAAATAGAGCTAACTTTTTATGACTGAACGCTTTTCTATCCATCTCTGGTTGGCGCAACTCTCAGCATGAAACTCGGGTGTCACATGACTCCTTTGCACACTGATAAATCTGACCACTGCCTTGTATACTCAGCAGTGTTCTTTGCACTGTCTTGTGGGTGCTTTCTTTGTGGACTAAATTCCAATATTCTCTCTTCTTTTCAATGCAGCCATATAGTGAACTGATTTTTTCCCCAATAACTTTTCTGTAGCTCTTACATCACCCTCCTCAGGCCTGATCCAAAGCGCGTTGAAGCCAACAAACTCCCATTGACTTGGGCTTTGGATTTGGCCCTTTGTCATCATTGTGAAACTGTAAATGCATGTTTTCTGCCTTAGGTGTGTGCGCGTGCGTGTGTGTGTGTGTGTGCGCGTAGTAGATGTTGTTTTACAATCATGTTAATCCAGCTACATTTTATTTACAAGTCTAGTCTCTTAAATGATCCAGACTCTTCTGGAATGGCTTGCAGTATATTTTTATTCTTTGGTCTTCCTCCTTTCTTCTTCTCATCATCATTTTAGAGTTTACTGTCTGCTATCACACAATCTCTGTGCTTACTATGTAGACAGTAGACTTCTTCGAGTCTTTGGCTTGTCTCCTTTTTGGGGGTTATAGAAAGGTTTGATTTGGAATAGTATTTTTGATGTAAAACTCCTTGTTATGATGGCATTATCAGAAAACATTGCTAGGTCATATTTGATACACAGGTACTCCATAAATTAAGGCACAAAAGAATGAAAAAATGGCTTGGAAAAGGGATTAAGGAGAGGTGCTTGGTAACTGAGTAAGCCGGGGCAGTTGGGGACTCCTATGATTGGTACAGCAGGGAGCCAACCCCCACCATTATAGTCCACCTTAACCCCTCCTACGAGGGCGAGTGGTCGGTAAGGTCCCAGCAAGGGAATTGCTGGAGGGACCTGGTCCCGGTAAGAAAATTGCTGGAGGGACCTGGATGAAAGGGGAGCGGGGGAGGAGAGATGGTGAAAGCCCCTGCCACCCACCCCCCGAATTGGCAAGGTCCCGGCAGTGAATCTGCTGGAGGGACATAAATTTTGCACCTGCACCGCACACATTTTATCCACCGGGTTAGTCACAGACATCTAATGATAAAGTTGTGGCTGATTAAACCCATATCTAATGTCTCCTGTCGTTCTTTCAGCATAGCCAGATAATCACCACCCTGCACTTTAAGCAGGGAGGGGTTTGGCTGGCTGGCCAGGAGAAGAGGGCAATGTTTTCTGGCTTGGGGGAGGAGGGGAGACATAAAACTGCTGGAAAGAACAGTCAGCATGGTGGATGACTCACCACCTAGGAATGAGAGGTTTAAAAAGGTCAGTCTTTTGGCCCCTCCCCTCATCCCTTGGAACAGGCTAGGCAGCACCCACCCTCGCTCCCGAATTAAATCACAAATATGCCAGGTTTTTAGCTATATCGGCTGTGGGCATTATGCTAGCTGCTCCACTAAGGGGGGCTGGGAAGGAATTTTTCCCTTACCACCATACTGGCCAGGTGCAGTGGGGTTTTTTTCACCTTCCTTACAGCAGGTTCAGGTAGGCTCAGTTCATACATAGCATGATGGGCGGTAGGCCATATGTCGCAACTCTTTATTTAAGTGTACAGTGGACGTTCAGTGCAGGTACTCCATAAATTAAGGCACAAAAGAATGAAAAAATGGTTTGATAAAGGAATTAAGGAGAGGTGCTTGGTAATTGAGTAAGCCGGGGGCAGTTGGGGACTCCTATGATTGGGTACAGCAAGGAGCCAACCCCCACCATTATAGTTCACCTTAATCCCTCATCCAAGGGGAGATGGTCGGTAAGGTCCTGGCAAGGGAATTGCTGGAGGGACCTGGATGCAAAGGGGTGGGGTGGGGGGGAGACTGGTGAAAGCTCCCCCCCCCCCCCCCCCCGGAGCTGGCTGGAAGTGGTAAGGTCCCGGCAAGGGAATTGCTGGAGGGACCTGGATAAATAGGGGTGGGAGCTGTGGAAGCCCCCCCCCTCCCCCCACATCCTCCCTAAAGTTGGCTGGAATAGGTTAGGTCCCAGCAGTGAATCTCCTGGAGGGACATAAATTTGCATGTGCACTGCACACATTTTTATCCGCTGGGTTAGTCCCAGACATCTGTCTAATAATTAAGTTGCGGCCTGATTAAACCCATATCTAATGTCTCCTGTCATTCTTTTGGCATAGCCAGACAATCAGCTGCATGCAACCATAATAGCTTCCTAGGTTGAAGACCGCATTTTCACACAGCAAAGTGTCACACCCTATATAATCGATCCCTTTATATTGCAAATAACCTTAAGTGTGGGTACTTAGGCCATGCTTCTGCAAAGGCTTGTGCTTAATGCTTCAGTGGCAGAGATGGGAAATAGAATAAAGCATGCCACATTTTTTCAAGTCTGGAATAAAACTATGCTTTTCCGGGTAGGCTTTTTTTTTTTACTGACTCTCACAACTTGTTAAGCATTTCCTCAACAAAGGATGCGCTATGCAGTGTCTTGGGCTGGTTTCTAAGCAATGATATGCTTTTGCCATTTCCTAGCCTTTAAAACTCTGTCCTGAAAATAGAAAAACTCTAAAAACAGGATTGGAAGAGAAGTGATGTGTAAAAATGTTCTTGAACATTAGCGTTTTCACTTTTAAGATAAGGCAACCAGAAAAAAAATCCAGTTTTATAGCTGGCTTTTCTTTCTTTCTCCCCTGAATTGTATGGGAAAATGGGCTCTTAAACTCACGCATGTGCATCCACAAATAAAAAAACCCTCATTTGGACCAGAAGGGCTGCTAAAGGTCAAAAAGATTCAGTTGTCTAAAAATCCCAGTTGTTCGCACTGGCTATAAATGACCCAGCACAATCTGCTGTTGAAGTCAGCAATTTTACCAGCAAGTGGTACCATAACAGAAAACGCAGTCTTAAATTCCTGTCTTTGTCCAGTTGAGGTGCCTAAACTCTAAACTTCTGAATAGGTCTGATTGCCATTTGTTCCAACATACTCAATTATGTATGCACCATACTTGCCTCCCGTTTTCTTGACTAGCTTGTCAATACTCCCAGTAATATTGTTTGCCACTGAAAGAATAATCACTGTCTGATTGCTTGCCTCTTTTGACACCAGTGAGCCACCTCCTCCTAATATTTCTTTTTCTTAGTTCTACAGCTACCTCTATTTATTGTCTTGTGTTATATAAACCCATCCACTGAATCACCCTCACTGACTTCCAATTCTGAAAGCTACTGGGGGTGTGCGTACGTATCTCTATTTCATTCATTTTTTACTATGCATCCTTCCTCTTTTACTACCTCTGCTACATCATCCTATTTCTCCTTGTTGTGCCTGCAGATTCTTTGTCACTCCTGAATCTAAAAGCAGTCATGGGTCATCAGTAAACTTCCCCTGTTCATTGATCTTCTCGACAACATCAAGTTATCTCGTTAAATCTGTTGCAGTATCTGCATGCTGATATCGTAAGATATTTACATTAAGGGCCAGATCCACAACTACTGTAAATTAGTATAGCTTTAGATTTCATTGAGGCTAGGGCAATTTATGCCACCTGAAGTCTGGCCCAGACTTTATTTTTTAGGCTCCAATTCCAGAAAAGCACTTAAGCATATGCTGAACTTTAAATACATGAATAGTCAACTAGATTGAAAACTGAGAATAGATCAGTTCTTTAGCCAGTGTAAATTTGTGTGGCTCCACTGAAATTTGGAGCTACATTAATCACAGTAGTTGAGGGTCTAGACTAATTTCCCACTGTGCTTAAAGTTTAGCACAGGTTTCAGTGCTTTATTGGATCAGGACCTTAACTTAAATGCACACATCAGATTATTTCCATATCTCTCATTTTACTTTTACTAATAAGTAACGTCGCTTTGTTGGGACATGCCTTTCCCTTTGGAATTTTAACTTACTAAATGGTTTCCTTGAAAACTGTAGTAAAAGAAGAGAAGATGGTGTCCATTCTGCTTGGCTCAATAGCATGAAAGGTCACAATTTAAGATATATTTCCCTGCAGGAATAAACTTGGAAATGAGTTAAAAAAGATTTTACTTACAGCTAACATTTGAGCCTGGCTCCTGGAAGTGGCCATCCCACTGAAAACAGATATTATTTGTCAGCATGGGATCCCATTGTGAAAGATTATCCAACTGAGTTTCCAAATACCTTTAATACTGTAAGAAACTACTATTTCAGGCCAGAGTTTTCTAAGTAACTTCAGTGATCCAGAACATCTAAGCAAGCGTGTGGCCTGACTTTCAGAGGTAAAGACAGCTGCAGCTCTGAAAATCAGGTCCTTTATATTTAGGCTCCTAAACTGGAACATTTTTTGGCACCGGTTCAAGAATTTGTACTGCATTTTGGGCGGTGAAAGGGAAAGAATTGGAAAACAGATCTGGACAAAAGTCTTGTCTAGATAGATATTTCTAACAAATTCCTACTATTGCTAATCAAGGGTCAGCTATACTGGAATTAGCAACATTAGTAACCCTGGAGTAGACAGCTCTCTCAGTTGCTTACACTACAGCCTTAATTAGATTTGCTCTGAGCAGATTTAATTAAATGGTGCTTAAGATGGATGTCAGAGCCAGACAGCAATACTGGTGGAACTGAACTGGTGTTCCCAATTGCCACTTGGGAATTCTCTTCTTTAAATACCCTCCTGTAGGCAAGAATAATGAACCTAAAGCTACAGCCCTTACTCATGTGAGTGGTCCTAATAAGACTAGGATTAGAAAGAGTAAGGACTATGTGATTGAGTCCTATCAGATAACACTGAAAATGCTATAAAACCTCAGCAGATTATTTCAAATTCTGTCGAGGTAGATTTTGCTACTATTTGTGATACATTATACAATAATGCCTGTTATACAGCACAGACACTGTCTGCAGAACCCTAATTCTTGCTATAGGCATGACAGGATTACTACTTCAACAGTCATTCCTGAAAGTGCCAACTGTCTCCATGTAACACAAATGATCTGTAACCCAGATGATGTGACATCTTCCAGAATTATGCTGTAAAGAAAAAAAAAATATCCTATTGCCATATTCAAGATCATATGATAGGAGGATTAAATAAGATTCTCATCTCTGCTGTACTAATTTATAGTCACAATCTGGTGAAATGGAAAGTCATGGACATTAAGTGCAGCATGTGGTTCTTGTATTATAAAATTCATGTTGTGCTCTACCCTTTAGCCTTCATCATATAGTTTTGATTTAATTTGTTGCCATTTGTTATGCTAGATAAGTTAAAAATGTTGTTCTATATTGAATCAGTACAGAAAGTGCTTGAAAATCATAATGTTGGAAACACAATCATTGATCAAATAACTATTTTTTTACCTGAGTCTACAGAACATCTTAAATTGATTCTAGATGTATCTGCTACATGCTAAAGGTTTTGGCCTCAATCTTTCTGTTAAAGGCCTTTTATCTTCAGATCAGTTTTGTTCCTTCCAAAAATACATTATTTTTTGCTGAGAAATCCTCATTCCCCTCCATCTCAATTTATTTGCTGGGAAACTGGTCCCACAGAACATCTACAGAACCTTCTGAAGGAGAGAGAGCAAAAGAATGAGCTTTTAATTTAATCAGTACCAGTAAACATGATTCAGAAACCTTGGATCTGAGGATGCATTGGTACAATTGGTTATGTTCTTGAAAGGGCAACATAAACTTTAAATGGGGAGACTAAGGAGTTTATAAACATAGTGAAACTGAATATTTTCCTTAAGTACAAGAACTCTGCCTGGAAATTTTTATATTTTGTCATACAGGATTTGATGCTTAAGATCTTTGGAATAGTATTTATAATGTAAATAATTTATTCAATAAATAAGCTACAGTTGTTTTCAGAGTGTTTTCTACACAATTTGATTGACTTTAAATATGGATTTAGATGGTATCTATTCAATTCTCCACTACATTTTGGGAGAACTGAAACTTTATGATTTAAAATTTCAGTACTTTTGTAAATGAAATGCAAGGTCTTATGAGTAAAGACTTTCCATGACTTGTGTCAAAAAAAAAATGTTAATTCAGTGCCCAAGGTCAAAATCCTGCATTTGATTAAATGTGTATCTATGAAATACATTTATGTTCAATATTTTTTATCCTGTAAGAACCAGGTGTCATTGAATGATACTTCCTTAGCGCCAATGGTAGTTTGTTATGCGTTTGTCCTGGCTCTCTTATTTCTCATTTTGCTTTCCTCCTGTTGAAATATTAAAATGCAAAATTCCTCATAAGATGACATTTATGGGTCTTTTTTAATATTCTTGGAGAAAACTCTCAATGGATGAATCTCCAAAAAGTTCTGTGTTTTGGTTTGCATGAGCGCCTCAAAGTTAGGATGCTTATCTAAAGTTCATCTCAAGATATCCAGAACACCACCTTAGGTAGGAGACTGAGCTGACAATCTCATTGGACATTGCTTTGTCATGAGATCTTCAATATAGCCTCATTTCAGCTGTACCAGAAATGCTGTGATGGTCACTATCCTCATTGTATTAGTGCTTTTGGTCCTAGGTTAAATTAGGAAATTTAGAAACATAAGAAAATTAAAAACCGAACACTTCATTAATCATTTTTTTTAAAACGTTGGGGATTGACTTTTGATCAATGACTGTTAATGAACCAGTTCACCTAGCTGTAGGGATGAAGGGGTTGATTCTCAAGCCTGGTTATGGGTCAAGGGATCATACTCCTGTTACACATTGCTAGCAGAAAATCTCCCTGGCATATAGGAAATGACTGGGAACCTCTGCTGCCCTGCCCTAGTCCCTGTCCCAGTATAGGCCCAGTTCAGAGTGGAATGGGAGTAGGATGGAGCTCTGCTCTGTAATGCTGATACCCTGCTGCTCTATTATGACAATTAGTGGTGTAATTTTAGGCCTTATCTTCACTGTGAAAAAGTTGTGCTCTGAACTTGTCAGCTAAATCCAGTTAAAATCCTAGTGAAGACCCGGCAATCTGTAGTTCCCATACGCGTTAGCGGGCAGAGTTAAAGACTAAGAGGGAGCGCTGGGTTTCCCTAGACCGTCTAGCTTGAGTGAAAACTACAAGATGCCTTATTTTCACTAGAATTTTACCACCAGTTAGTAACTCCTGAACACTTTTTTTCACACTGAAGACACTACCTTAGAGGAGACTGGCAGTAGCTCCATGATACCAGAGTTAGGTCTCACCCCAGAATCATGGAGCTGGAACCAGCTTCGCAATGCACTCCCTGAGCTGACGGGTGCTTTTGCACATCTAGGAATATATTACCGGGCCTCACCGGTAATTATAGTATATAAGGTAAAATGGCCTAAGATAAACAAATTACAGTTTAGTGTACAGACAAATAGCATATTCCAGGATATTGCCACTTAGCTAACAATATATTTTCTCCTTTCAGTGTGATATACTACCTGTGACAAAGTTCCTGCTCTACCTTGGTGGGTCTTGCACTTATTGGCGGATTTACTCGCCTTGGAGCTTCACGGCAGCCCTCAGCTTGGCCGTTTTCATGAACCCACAGTCCAGGTTGACTCCTCCTGTGTCTGACCAGGAGTTGGGAGGATTTGGGGGGAACCTGGGCCCGCCCTCTACTCCGGGTTCCAGCCCAGGGCCCTGTGGAATGCAGCTGTCTAGAGTGCCTCCTGGAACAGCTGTGCGACAGCTACAACTCCCTGGGCTACTTCCCCATGGCCTCCTCCCAACACCTTCTTTATCCTCACCATAGGACCTTCCTCCTGGTGTCTGATAATGCTTGTACACCTCAGTCCTCCAACAGTCCGCGTTCTCACTCTCAACTCCTAGTGCTTCTTGCTCCCAGCTCCTCACACGCACACCACAAACTGAAGTGAGCTCCTTTTTAAAACCCAGGTGTCCTGATTAGCCTGCCTTAATTGATTCTAGCAGCTTCTTGATTGGCTGCAGGTGTTCTAATCAGCCTGTCTTAATTGTCTCCAGAAGGTTCCTGATTGTTCTGGGACCTTCCCTGTTACCTTACCCAGGGAAAAGGGACCTACTTAGCCTGGGGCTAATATATCTGTCTTCTATTACTCTCCTATAGCCATCTAGCCCGACCCTGTCACATACCATATATGATGGTATTTTATACGTCTGTGGAACAAGGTTAAGGCAAAATGTATGGCTAATCTGTTGACAATAAACATCTGTTGTAACATAAGTGAACAGCCAATCTATCAACTTTGACTGCAAAAAGGAATGATACCATTGTCAAGATCTTCCACAGAATGAAATGGTTCTTCTCTTTCCTTGTTCTAATATTAAATAATTCTATTCTAGGCAATCCTATTTGGGTGTTATATAGATCACAGATTTCCTGCTGAGAGTAAAAGGGAGGGTACAGAAATGGGGAGACAGACAGAAGAAACTGCTATTAACTGGGGGTCACTCTACAAATGTGTTTCATTCTGTTATCGAGCCCTTGTTGCTATGACTTTTTCTAAATTCCAAGCTAAAATACACTATCCGCTAAGAGTACAAAAACATGCTTAGCTGGAATGAAGTCTCATGAGCTGTCATAGCTGTGTATGACACTATGGCATGTCATGATTTTATCCAAGTTCTTAACTGCAATGTGGCTTTGCAATAATATGCAAAAGTTGTCCCTCAAAGTTTTGTAATAAAAGTGATCAACCCTGCCTTCCTAAAAATCATTCAATGTGATAATATCGCAAAATCCAAACGCTTTTGGAGAGAGCTTTGCAAAATGTCTGGTCCTTGCCAAACACACTTTTCTTGTCAGCCACAAAGAACTTGAACGGTTGGATTACAGCTTAAAAAACAATATGTTTTGTTAAAGATAGTTCCCGCAGTGGATCAGATCTTGACCTAGAAAATTATCTGAGGATACATAACTCCCAGTTTTTGCTATACTTTAGAAGGAAACTTAATAACCCGGCAACAGTCTTATGACAGACTGTTACTGCACTCAATCCAACCAAAATTGGACTCTGAAGGACTGTCTTATATCATCTGGTATATCCTGTCACTTTATATTTCTTATATTTAGAATATTTTTCTGCGTATCAATGTTTTTATGCTCTTAAGTTTAAGAGCATACATAAAACTAAAAGGGGAAGAGGGCTGTATCATCAGCGGATGTAAATTTGACCTAGCTCTACTGAAGCCAGTGGCCATAAATCTCCCAGATCCTCAGCTGGCTGAACTCCATGGACTTCAATGGAACTGTGCCCATTTACACTAGCCGAGGATCTGGCCTATTGTGTTTTTGTCATATATCTCATCAAGCTCGATTGTATTTGTTTGGAAAAGGTATTGTACACCATTTTCATATAAAAAGTTAATAAATAAAGGCAGTGCCTCAGCTAGCTCGTTCTGTATTTGAGAGGATCAAAGGAAAAGATACTGTACACACTTCTTTATAGATTCAAATTGTCAAAAGCTTAAAATAGTGGTGACCTTCTTTAGTTGCACGACCAGCATGAGTATTAAAATGCAATCTAATGCTTAGAGCAGGGACTCTGGATTTATTTCTAACATTGGCAGCAATTTGGGTAAATCATGTAGCCTCTTGTGTTATCTCTGTGAATTATAAGGTGTATGGGTTAATAAAATATGGTTGAAGAAGGTTCCACTGTAGCTATTACACTTTAAGAATAGCAAATAAACAAACCCCCACAAAAACAACTTAACTAGCTTCATGAGGGGGACAAACCCTGAAAGACTGGCAGAAAAAGTGACATTTAGAGAACAAAAACTGTAAGGTTAGCATTACATACGCACTTTTCTTTTTCCTTTTCCCCTCCCCGCCCCCTCCAATGCAACTTATTGCCAAGTCCTACTGGTGTGCACCTGTTAGGAAACTGAGTCGCAAGCAGTCAGCCTAGTGGTCAGAGTGGGAGTTGGGTCTAGTGGTTGGAGACCAAATGTCAGAGTCCAGGCTCAAGACAGAGTTGGAGTCAGGAATCAGGGCCAAGGGTTGGAACTGGATTGCCAGGAGTCAGGGGAGGCAGGAGCAGGGCTGGTTCTGAGGCAGGAGCAAGGCTGGTACAGGATGGGAACAAGGCGTGGGTGCAGGGCAGGATCTGGGCTGGAGCTGTGAAGGAGCAAAGCAGTAATAGGGTTTGGTGAGAGAGTGTCCGTGTGTGTTGAGCAGCCAGCAAGCTGCTGCTTCTGAGCTTAAGAACCAGCCTGCTGGCTTCCTCAGCCAATCAGGCAGGGTGGTCTGTCAGGCAGCCTTGCTGGCTCGTTAGGGTGTCAGGAGTACTGAGCAGGTGCAGCTGCAGGGCCTTACTGCTGGCCATACCTCAGGAACATCTGGAAACAAACTTGTGAAAAACGAGGGATGGTTCTAGATCCAGAATATCAAGCATTCAGCACAGGCCGCAAATGGATAGTTGTATATTATACTTGAGGTAAGTGTGTAAACATCTAATTCAAGCAGAAATGGAAGAAAAAAATTTGAAAAGAGACCATAAAATGCTGTAAAAAACCCAGGAGCTTATGATCGCTCACCGCAAATGGAAGTGGTGAAAATTATAAATAGGTTGGAATTGGAGTCATGAAAGAGCATACTGATGATTATGTTTTTGTTTCATATTTTTCTGTGCTGTGTATGGAGGTAGTATGGAAGTAGTAAGGCCCAAACCTTCACACCCAAGTGTCTGAAGTTGGCTGCAAAATTCTATATTTTAGATGCCTAAAAAGTGGCTTCATTTTCAGAAGTGTACCCTCTATTCCTAGGTAAGTGACCTGATTTTTCAAAGTTGCTGAGCACCCACATCTTCCGATGAGAGTTGTAGTTGCTTAGCACCTCTGAAAATCATTCCACCTTTTTTTTTTTTTAAAGGTTCCTCTATATACATATGGGTGCTTAATTTTAAGCACTGAGGTCTAGAAATGTTTGTTTGTTGTACTAGTGCCTAAGGACCAACCAGGAACTGGACCCCATTGTGGTAGACATTGTAAAAACACAGAGTAACAGACAATCCCTGCCACAAAAATCTTACAATCTAAACAGATCTGAAAGGCACAGGCTGGTGGAAAGGGTATAACACACAAGCAGAGTGAACAATGTGATGGCAAATATCATTTTGGGGGGGCATATTTGGGGGATAAGCTAAATGGAAAGAGAGGTGAAGGGAAAGGGGACACTGAAGGGAAGGTGGGGTAAAAGGGGCAGGTGTGGAGTGACACTGAGGGAGTGGGAGGGAGAAGTAGAGGGGGGAGCAAACAGTCAGTACAGGGCAGAGAAAGTCCAGTCAAAACTCTAGGAAGTTCTCTGAATGTTCAGAGCTCTCTGCTTTAGCCACTTCTCCAGCGTCTCCTGGTGGCTGGAGCCTCTATTTGCTTATTCCTTGGTGTTTTTCATCAAGAAGGGAGGGGAGACATAACCCGGGTTTCAGTGCCCCCAAAGCATACCGGGGTCCAGACAATTCTGGTCTGTTTGGTATTGAATGTGTTCTTTGATACGCCTACCATACAACAGCACCCTAAAATAAGACACAGGGCCAGCAGATGGAGACTATATTGACATCCTTGCTGAATTCAGTAGGCACTGGATTGGGTCCATAGCTTGTATACAACTAATCATTCTTATTTTTTTCATTTTGGAAAGGGAAGTGGTGTGAATTTTTTGTATTCACACTGCCTTGGGAAGAAAAACTCTCTCTAGTTTTATTTTCAACCCTTGAACAGTAACATTTAAATGTACAATTACAAAGGTAATTTCCCCCCCTCCAACACTTGTTGAAGCAGTCCCCCAGTTTCTTGTGCATTCTCCAAGCCTCAGGTGTAGCAAAGTGGTAGCTTTTACATACCAATGATAGTGGGGGGAAATAGCCCAGCAAGTAAGGAGAAGTTTTTTGACTACTTCTTTGATTGCTTTTAGATAGTGGGGAAATATAAAAGATTTGATTTTTAGTTAATTGTACAGAATTAAATCCATCTGAGTAAAACCAATTGGAAATGATTTTAGCCTTGGCTCTGGTCCTTTGCTCTGCAATAACTGCAGCCATTTAACGTAAATTGTCCATCAAAGTACAATTCTATTCTGGCTTTTGACAAATTGCACAAAACTGTTTGCTTCCCCCCAGAGAAACACAAATGTGAGTAGTTGTGTAGGTTTGTTTTTATTTTTTTTCCTGCCTGACATATAGGTTGCCTGAACTTGAGGGCTGAAATGCTTTTAGGTGCAGCATTAAGTAAGCCTAGAAAGGTTATATGTAGTCCAGCTGAGCTGAAGTGAAGACATTTCAAAACGAGGAGCTTATGTGGTGTGATGACGCCAGAAATTGCTCTTTCACCACATCAGTCATCATTGTCAAAGCACTCCTCACTCTTTAGCAACGTAATAATTATCCAGACAAAATCACCATTGATTATAAATCTTTCATTTGGTCAGAGATGCACTGAACGGCATGAAAACAATTCAGGTGCTTTTCAAATTGTTTATTCACTGCACAGTTGACATTGTAGGATATATTGAGCTTTCCTCAGCTAAGAAAAGTTTAGGTTGCAACCTAAAATCGATAGAGGGAAGCCAATCAGATAAATGTATCGTTCTTTTGAAAATTACATGACCTAATTTCATCACTCACTGCTGTCTAATTTATGTTCACACTTTAGTGGATCGGATGTCTGCTTTTAAAGAAGAACTTTACATTTATCCATTCTATTCCATCTATCCACAATTTCTTTTCATATATAAACACACAACTGCACCCACAGCTCTTCTTTATATTTAACATCATTGTATGTTGGATGTCAAGAAGAACAAAGTACAGACTAATAATCCAGAAAAGTCATCTCTGGTTAGTGTGGTGGAATCTGTTGTGAGGCCAGTGGAAGAAGGAAGAAAGTAGCAAGTCAGTGTCTAAGAAATAACCTCACTTTTTCCACTGCTATAAAACATCAACAAAAACTTGTAATATTTTCTTCCTCTTACACTAGATATTATGTTTTGGGTCTCTGTTCCTCTTTTGAAGGTGTGTATAACTCCACTTGTTGAAATAGGTGCATATTCTGAGGGAAGAACAGGGAGTCAAACTCAAGTGAGTGACAGTTAATAACTTCCTATAATAAAATATGCAGGCAAGTAGGATGAAACTGTTATGATGAAAAGTTCTAATGGCTACCCTTATGGGGTTCTTGGATCCAAAGCCAATATATGTGCAAAGTACTCCTTTTTTTTTTTTTTAGCCTCAATGGGTAGAGCAATGAAGCCATTATACAGCAAAACCAACTGTAGACATGGGCGCACTGCATACCCAGGCACTAGACTGCATGACCAAGCCAGAGCTAAAGTAGGTGACGCAACAGGGGTTTACCTGATAGCAGGCTGTGTGTGTGCTGAAAGGACAAGCCAGCAGAAGGAGTTGTGAGCAAGACCCTGAAAAGAAAAAGAGACAGCAAGTGCTCAACACCGAGCTTCCTGGAATGGCAAACTATGGAATTTTTGAGCAAGGAAACTGCCTGATGTTTGCGTCCTCTCTGCTCAGGGAAACGGGGCTTAATGTAATCTTTTTTGTTTACGAAACTTTATGCAAAGACTATGCCTCACTTCTGTCACTGATGATTCATCCAAACTGAAATAACCCTGCAAATCCCTGAATTTTGGCTAACTACTTGGGTCAAAGGGGCAACAATATCTGTCATTTCAGTATTCCCCAAAAGGAATATGAGGCCTGATCCACTGTTCATGGAAAGGCTCCATTTTACTTCAATGAGCATTTAATTGGGCTGTTAAAGTATAAGAATTGCCATCCTGGAATAGAGGCAAATAACCCCCACTTAGTCCTGTATCCTGAACTGGGCAGTACCCAACACTTTAGATAGAGGCATAATGTGTCCAGTTGCACTACCAAGAGGAAACTTGGTCAGTTTGTGTGGTCAAGCATTAAGACTGATTACCATTGTATTTTTTTATTCCCACTATTGTAGCTCTGAAGAGCATTTGTAGTCTTATAAACGGGATTCAGACAGTAGAGATTGAAACTCATCCAGAGTACCTCTGATGTGCAAGGATAGATGCCCGATGAAGTGAGCTGTAGCTCATGAAAGCTTATGCTCAAATAAATTGGTTTCTCTAAGGTGCCACAAGTACTCCTTTTCTTTTCTATTGTATAACACTGTTTCTCTGACCCCTCTAGGAGAGAATTTTAGGTGACATTTAGAAGTGTGAACTTTGGCAAGTTTTTGAAATTTTTCATACAATTTAAACACATCCATGCTGAGTCATGTCTCCAAAAAGTCACACTTCAGACATACTAAAGTCAGATAGACTGAGAAGCAAACCATTTAAGACCAATAATGATAAAGGCAATTAAAAGGCATGAATATTTGGAAGCAAAGCATAGCTGCTGAGCAGTTGCACTAGTAAATCCAAAGATGACAACCTCAGTTCTTGAAATATCAAATCATATTGAGAGTAGGGGTTGTCTCTTTAAATTTAACTATTTTTTTTGAATGCTGTTAAAAATCTGTCCCATTTGTGACTATAAATACTATATAGAGGCTTTGGAAAAATAACTTCATTATGTCAATTTTTGGTGTCCAAGAAGGAAAACTGCTATACTGTAAATGAAGACAGATATGTTAACAAGCATTCCAAAATAATATTAAGGATATACTTACTGGAATAGAGAACTACGTATACATATTGTTGTGTACAGTACATAGGTCAAATCCTTAAACTTTAATTTAATGATGGCTGATAAAATGAAATGTGTTTTTTTTTAAATGCTCATTCATTTAGTTAACATAGTGAACAAAGCTAACTTGACTCCTGCTGAGCTGAAATAATTAATTAGCAATCAGAGTGGGCTGGGGACATGTAAAGGCCAGGAGATAGAGGGCAGAATAGGAAAATACTGAGAACTTGAGGAGGAAAAGCCATAGTAAGTTTGTAAAATTGGATGTCTTTCGCAAGACTTATTAAAAATTGCTATTGGGGAGAAACCCTAATATAGCTTGTCACGTTGTTAGTGAGCCTCTCTTAATCCTGATGAACAGCAGTTGAGGAATGTAGAATGTGTGGGTTCTGTTGCAATAGCTCACAGAACAATACTTACTGTTAAATCCTGAGTGGAATGGGGAGTTGCAGACATACATCAGTAATGGGAAAAAGAGGGGACGTACCTGAAATCAATAGGGAGAAGGAAGTACAGCCGGCTTTTATATTTGTGGAGCCATATGTGAAGTTAATGTGGGATTTTATCCAGGTCCCCATCACCAATCTGTAAAACCATAACATCCTCCCTCCACCTCCAAGCAAATAGTAGTGGAAATTCCTGGTACAGTGGAAAATAGGCGGGGGCCAGGGTGGTGGTGGTGGTCATAGCGCAAAAGAATGAATCTTGGGTTGGGCAGGTGCAATGGTACAGGGGTTCATTGTGTCTTATGCAAAGCATAGACAGCTTAAGCCTAAGGTTGTACCTGGAAGTATCAGTAAGAGGGCCAGGAAATGCAGTGGATCAGTGAACGCTATTACCACTAGAAGAATAAGGGTGAAAATAGACACTGGAATGAGCAAGAATATACATACAAGAAGGAAGAAGAGAGGCAGAGAAAAGTAAAAACCAGCTTTAGTATTACACAATTCTGGAATCTTAGCCATGCTGGGGAATTAATAATAACACAGAGTAAAATGACTTCCTAGTCACAGAGATCTGCATATTCAAATCCTGTTCTGCTGTGGATCTTAGTGCTTTGAGGGCTTCTTAGTGCCTACCAAACTCTTTGCTTACACAAATGCATACGCCTAATATACTTATGCCTTTGGGCTGGCTTTGTGCGTAGTTTACATATCCAGACTATGCCTGCTGTTGATCATGAATCTGCTCTCTGTGCTGTGCTGAAGCACCCAAGAAATTTGCTCTAGTTTACCTGCGCTAAATATGGGTAAACTCTCTACTCAGTTCAGTACCTGATATGGTAAAGCTCATTTCTGATCTTGCCGTCGGGTCACTTGATGCACATGGATGCTTCTGCTGAAAGTGGTATCTTTAGACGCTCGTGGGAGGGTACTGTGTTGCACACATTCACATGTGCTGCCTGAACAGCTTTATTCTTCCCTGTGGATTTTGTCCCTGATGTACTTGTTTTCACATAGCTCGTTATATAGGTCCTTTCTTACAGTATTTCCAGTATAACTCCCCTTTTAAATAAGTTCTCTAAGGGTCTGGCCACAAAGAAAATACTTAACTGGGATGCTTAATCTGACACAGCAAACATGGAGTTAATTTGGTTTACATGATTTTTATCTCGGATCACTTCCTCTGTTTTTCTCTTACTTCAATTTCCAGTTGGAAAGCAGCAACCACAGTTTAGGAATAAATAAGGTCAACCTTTGTCAACAAATGTTTGCTTTTATGAGACCATATGCCAAATGATCCCTCAAAGAATCATCATAATTTCCCCAAATTCATACTGCTGCCTTAATTTCTTCAGTTCTGCCACATATGTAGACAGTGCAAGCTGATGATTCTGCTTAAGGAACTGGAAATGTTTTGTTGTGATGAGGTTTTGGAGTCAAGTGCCTTTGTATAGGTCTTCTGGTATGCAGTCGTCCATGGTTTATTTCACACAAGGCTCAAGTGTGATGTTACTTTGTGACCCCCATTACACTATTAACATAAAAACTGCTTCAGTCTTTCAGGTTATGATTCACATCTACACTATAAATGATTGTGTCCAATAAACCCAGCCTTTAAGTCTAGAGACCCAGGAAGATCTTTGGTGTTAATTAAAATACATCTTCACAAAACTACTGCTGACTATGATCATCTTCACTGTTCAGGAAAGGTATGAACAGAGAGATTAAAATTACTTTTTATAACACCTTCCAGGAAAAACAGTCTTTAGATAAATAGTATGGAAAGGGCATGGGGGTGGGGTGGAGGCTGGGGGGTGGGGATGGGGGAATGATAACTGGTAACAATTTGCAGTAATTTTGTAATCTCAACAATTTATATTTTGAATATCATCTATGGGCCATATTCTAGTACCCTTATTTATGTTAAGTAACACTTTGTCCCCAGTGTTCTTTCATTTATTCAGATGAAAGGGGTATTTGAAAGAGCTACAAACATAGGGCCTAAGAAATAATAAAATGTATTAGAAAAAATTACATCAAATACAGCAGGTTTGGTGTATATTTTCCCCTAACTTCTAACATTTACTTGCTAATAAATACGGTAAAATTGCCAGTATCTGTTAATGTTCCTCACAACACCAGTGTAAGCAAGTAGAATAATTTCCTTTTAAATAACATTGAATATGCGGGAGTAGACTTGTATGTCTGAAAGCTTACAATGGGCCTAAATGATTCTTATCCAAAGCCTGAAAATCTAAGGGCCTTATCCAAAACTTAATGAAATCTGTGGAAAAATTCCCATGGATTTCAGTTGCTGTTGGATCAGGCCCATTGACAGGGCGTGATCCAAAGCTCACTGAAGCTGATAGGTATCTTTCCACTGATTTCACTGGCCTTTGGATCAGGCCCTTAGAGTTCTAGGAGCTGTTGAGATGCAACTGTTTGATGCATTGTATTAAACAAATTGATTTCAATGTTCGCATTGGGTCTCAAACAATGGCAGCATGGTCTGTTTTATTGTATCTATTGTACATGGTGGTACATGTATACAGTATAGATGAGTTGTGTGCTGGAATGCAAGATCAGACTCATTCAAAGAAAACATCCCTATTTTATTTATTTTTTGTAAACCTCAGCTCATGATCTCCATTTCTGTAAATGGGACCCAGAGCCTACTATTCTTAAATGTGTCTGCTTAAATTGATGATCTTATCTGTTTCCCCATAATAGTAAAATAAAAGAACATCCAAAATAAAAGGACAGTGTATTTAAAATGAATAAAGGAAGGTTGTCTTTACCCAGTGTAATACCGTGCTTATTCAAAAAGGGCAAGGTCAAGGCTAAAAGGGATAGCTAGGTGTCTGAGACACTTGTATAATAATGAGAGTACCGTCACATTGTGAAGTGAAGCCATTAAAATTCTAGACTTTATGCTGTTAAGTAATGATAAACCACTTATTTGGAAATGACTCTTTCAATGCATGAGAAAAACAACTTATTAAATTCAGACTGAAAGTGAATTATGATTAATATTCATTACCACTAATAGCTTAAAAATCTCCCACAAATGTATCTGGAGATAAGCATTTTAATGCTGACATTATATAGTTTGTAATTTTCTTTTGCCTTGTGACACAGTTGGGTCTCAGATCTTTTAAGAAAGATGGAAATTTGCCATTTGTCTCTCTCCATTCCCACTGGGTGAAAATGAAAGTAAAATATCTAAAATGGATAACTGTTGCAGGACAGCCCTTGTTTGTACACAGAGGAATGCCTGTTTGGGGATCAAAAGCGATCACGCCGTGGCTTTGAAAGAAAGAAATCAAGCTGCCTAAAGGGGAGAGTGTTATCTGCTGGTTAGAGCAGAGGAGGTTTACATTCAGGACTGCATTTATTCCAGCCTTTGCCATTAACTATTAGAATATGATCTTGGGCACGTCACTTACAGCCTGATGTAAAAAGCCCTTTGGATTCAATGGAAAGACTTCTATTGGTTTCAGTGGGTTTTTGATCAACCCTTAAATGGTCCATCTCAGTTTACTCATCTGTAAAGTGTCTTTAACAATATCTACCTCAAAATGCATGAAAAGTCTGAGAGAAGTGCAACTAGAAATGAATCTAAACACTAATGCAGTACTTTGCATTTACAGTATATCCTATACAAAAGGGACACTAAAACTGGGCACAGAATCCACCTCTTCTGCAAAATATGGCTGCAGACTCCAGGCTTACATTTCTGTTTTTAATGAAAGTTCCTAACTCTTATGGTTGGGAAAACAGCTTTCCAAATGTGAACCTAATGTAATTTGAAGCTGTGTTGTCCTGACTCTGCTGACAGCATGAAATAATTTTTAACGGTGGTGGTAACTGCTTCCATTCATCTCAGTTGGTTATGAATTCTGAAACCTAATTGTGACTCTAAGTGTCAATATTGTGTACTATTTCACTGCTGCTTATTTTGGTAGAGAGATCCAGCTAATTTACTTATTCATCATTTTGAATGCAATAGCAGCCATATAATGGTAGAGAGCAGGTCTCAGACTGGTTGCTGTTATGGTGACTATGGTGGATGGAAGCAAGTCCAAAAAGAGTATATACCCTTTGAATAAGGGCCACACACCTTCCTGGAGGTTTCTTTTATTGTTAATTTGAAGAGAAACAAAAGTTAGCCAGCTTTCTGCTACTATTTGGTTCTTCCTATGATCCCTCTATCTCCCACACTGGCTGATCTCGCCTCAGCTCCTGGGCTGGAGCTAATAGGCTTCAGATAATCTGGCATCAAAGCATGTCAGCAAAAATAACTACATTTCTATGCAGAAGCTGAGTTTTCCTAGCACCAATTCTAGTGGAAGTTGTATATGCAATGGGACTCTCCTCTGCACGGTAATGAGACAATGTTTTCAAATTTTCTCTAAAGAGAACTGAAACAGACAGATCAGCAAAACAAACAAGTATCTGACTTCATCCTTTGAAACCAGATAACAGAAAAAGTGTCATGTCATTTGTAGCTAACCCACATAGCTGATTTTTTGAAATACAAATGATCAAATATTCACAGTGAACTGTTCATGATCAGGCCTTCACATACAGCTGCAGGAACTTCTAAAATGTGGCAGTTTCAGAACAGCAGCCTTCTGAGTTTGAGTGTATTAAAGGACAAGTAATGTGTTTATCATATTTGAAAAGTTCTCTTGCAGCATTTGGGGAGGACAGAATTGAGGACTCCATAAGAAGCTTATGGGAAATTCATGTCTAATGCTTATAGTAAATACAATCTGTATCTGTAGCCTGTTCTACTTATTAATGAATGTGACTTATTAGTGAATGATGCCTGACAGCTATTCCCAGGTGCATTTCTATCCCTATACAGGAGCTTAAAGAGAATTTCCCAGCAGTTATGTGGCTCCCCTGCTAGTGAAAGAATGTCTGTCTTGAGTTGACTATAAGTAATAGTCTCAGTGGTGGAGATAGATACTTCTAACCAAACATGCAACGAGACGTATGGGAAGATTGCTATCGCTGGCAGTCGTTCAGCTTTTCAAATTGCAGGCAATTGTTCAGATTTCCTTCAAGATAATCTCCAATACAAGGATATAATCATATTTATTTAACTTAATTGGCTCAGCAATAGCAGATAAAAACTTTGGAAAAACTGTATTGCAATCAGTGGACAGAGATAAAAGCTTCTCAACAATAAAACGAAAGGAAGTAATAAAAAGACTCACTTAAGCTGAAGTGCCTCATATCAACAGCCGCCGATAAAATATTAAATGATTTACCTTGTGTAATATCTTCGGAGTGCACTGTTGGAGATGCATTGTACCATGACTGACAACTTGGAAACCTCATTGTAAGCCACACAAATATTGCACTAGATAATATGACTTTATCTCCTGTAAAAAAGAGCCATAATACAGACTACTAACTGTTGTTTTTTTTAGTGGAAACAGGTTCTGTTCTCTGACCTCAGTGTAGTTTATTTTGCTTACAACAGAATATTTTTTGCAATGACTTCAAGTCTAGAGTTGTGCATATAGTTGGCAATACAGTGTGAAGTTTAAAATAAACTTTCGCAAGTATGATGTGATCACTTATCATACCTATATCCACTTAAAGGCATAGGGGAATTCTTTTAATATATAAGTTGTGACTTTTTTCAAAATTACACACTGTAATAGATAGCAAGGAAACCATTACTGTATACATTGTAAAATGTGCTGATGTAACATCATAAAATGTGCTTCCCTGCCAGAAATTGCTTCTGGTAGCAAAAGATGACAATCATAAATATAGATTTGTTTGGGGTTTTTTGCTTCCCGATAACATAACCCCAAAGCCCAATCTTGTTGTAACAAAAGACAAAATGAAAACTTAGAAGCTGTAAAGTTAAAAGTAAAGGAAGGAAAGAGATGGAATGGATGCTACTTAAAAACAATAATAGTCTCAGAACATGCATACCGCTTTACAAAAAGGGAACTAGGAAGGCAAGGAGCAAACCAATACAGTTAAATGGAAAGAGACTAACAGAAATCCTTCAAAATTTGGAGATCTGATGCTAGTGAAGCCAACAAAAGAACATAAATTACAGCAGGCAATAGGTAAGAGAGGAAATGATTTTGAAGAGCAAAGATGTAAAAATCAAATGAGCTGCCCAAAACACCCTCCTTCCACCCTAGATTTGCTGAACATAGAGGGGAAATAAAGCTAAACATGCCTTACTGTTTAGAGAGAGATTTTGTGCAGAGAAGAGTGCCTTCAACCACTACTGAATTTAGTAGGAAATAAGTGCTTTGCATCTCTGAGGAGGCCCTAAGAGGCACTCCTTTTGGTGCCCTGTGTCCCCGTCCTCTCCCCCACTCACATTCTTCTCGTAAGGGACACCGGAGGGTGGATGATAGCATCTGAAGTGACTGTGGTTTTGGTTGTACAAAATGGACAGCAGTCGTTATTTTGGTGATGAGTTAACCTCAAAATACCTGACTTCTCATGGTCGTTGGTTTTGAAAGAGATCAAAGATTCATTATACTTGTTCCTGAACTGCCATTTTTAGAGTTAGCAAAGAACAGGTGCAAAATGGTGTATAAAGGTGGGAAGTGGGAATAGTTGTAAAGTTGCAGAAAAGAGTCTGAGTTTTCCCTCTGCAACTTAAAACAATAAAGTCAGACACATCAAGGAAAGTTACATTTCATTTTTAATTAGAATAAAAGTATATAAATTAGGGTTGTTGATTAATTGCGGTTAACTCAAGCGATTAACTCAAAAAAATTAACACAATTACAAAAATTTATTGTGATTAATTGCACTGTTAAACAATAGAATACCAATTGAAATTTATTAAATATTTTTGGATGGTTTTCTACATTTTAAAATATATTGATTTCTCTTACAACACAGAATACAAAGTGTACAGTGCCCACTTTATATAATTTTTTATTACAAATATTTGCATGGTAAAAATGATAAACAAAAGAAATAGTATTTTTCAATTCACCTCATACAAGTACTGTAATGCAATCTCTTTATCATGAAAGCATAACTTACAACTGTAGATTTTTTTGTTACATAACTGCACTCAAACAAAACAATGGAAAACTTTAGAGCCTACAAGTCCACTCAGTCTTACTTCTTGTTCAGCCAATCGCTAAGACAAACAAGTTAGTTTACATTTACGGGAGATAATGCTGCCCGCTTCTTATATACAACGTCACCTGAACGCGAGAACAGGCATTCACATGGCACTTGTGTAGCTGGCATTGCAAGGTATATATGTGCCACATATGCTATGCACTTGTATGCCCCTTCATGCTTCCGCCACCATTCCAGAGGACATGCTTCCATGCTGATGATGCTTATTAAAAAAAGAATGCATTAATTTAATTTGTGACTGAACACCTTGGGGAGAGAACTGTATGTTTCCTGTTCTGTTTTACCTGCATTCTGCCATATATTTCATGTTATAGCAGCCTCGGAGGATGACCTAGCACATGTTGTTTGTTTTAAGAACACTTTCACTGCTGATTTGGCAAAGCGCAAAGAAGATACTATTATGAGATTTTTTTAGAAGGTAAATCGTCGAAAACACAAAGGTTTAAGTATCTGAAGTGCCATCCAAAATATGAGTGGGATGAGGTATGGAGCATACTTTCAGAAGTCTTAAAAGAGCAACACTCCTATGCGGAAACTACAGAACCTGAACCACCAAAAAAGAAAATCAACCTTCTGCTGGTGGCATCTGACTCAGATGATGAAAATGAACGTGTCAGTCCACACTACTTTAGATCATTATCAAGCAGAACCCATCATCAGCATGGACTCATGTCTTATGGAATGGTGGTTGAAGTATGAAGGGACATATGAAGCTTTAGTGTATCTAAATATCGTGCATGTAAATATCTTGCAATGCTGGCTACAACAGTGCCATGCGAACACCTGTTCTCACTTTCAGGTGATATTGTGAACAAGAAGTGAGTGGCATTATCTACTGCAAATTGTAACCAAACTTGTTTGTCTGAGCAATTGGCTGAAGTAGGACTGAGTGGACTTGTAGGCTCTAAAGTTTTTACATTGTTTTATTTTTGAATGCCGTTATTTTTTGTACATAATTCTACATTTGTAAGTTAAACTTTCATGATAAAGAGAAACGTTCATGCACTACAGTACTTGTATTAGGTAAATTGAAAAACACTCTTCCTTTTATAACATTCATAAACCAGTCGGAGAACACTTCAATCTCTCTGGTCACGCAATCACAGACATGAGGGTCGCTATCTTAAAGCAAAAAAACTTCAAATCCAGACTCCAGCGAGAAACTGCTGAATTGGAATTCATTTGCAAATTGGATACTATTAATTTGGGCTTGAATAGAGACTGGGAGTGGCTAAGTCATTATGCAAGGTAGCCTGTCTCCCCTTGTTTTTTTCCTGCAAACCCCCCCCCCAAGACGTTCTGGTTAAACTTGGATTATTGCTGTGCACATTGTAAGATGAGCTGTTGCCAGCAGGAGAATGAGTTTGTGTGTGTGGTTTTTGGAGGGGGTTGTGTGGGGGGTGAGAAAACCTGGATTAGTGCTGGAGGTGACCCACCTTGATTATCATGCGCATTATAAAGAGGGGTTTCAAAGGGGGATGGGCTGTTGCCAGCAGGAGAGTGAGTTTGTATGTGTGTGTGTGGGGGGGGGGGAAGGGTGAGAAAACCTGGATTTGTGCTGGAAATGGCTCTACTTGATGATCACTTTAGATAAGCTGTTGCCAGCGGGGGAGTGGGGTGGGAGGAAGTTTTGTTTCATGGTCTCTGTGTGTATATAATGTCTTCTGCAGTTTCCACGATATGCTATGCATCCGATGAAGTGAGCTGTAGCTCACGAAAGCTCATGCTCAAATAAATTGGTTAGTCTCTAAGGTGCCACAAGTACTCCTTTTCTTTTTACTCTTCCTTTTGTTTTTCTTACCGGGCAAATATTTGTAATAAAAAATAAATATGAAGTGAGCACTGTATACTTTGTATTCTGTGTTGTAATTGAAATAAATATATTTGAAAATGTAGAAAACATCCACAAATATTTAAATAAATGCTATTCTATTATTGTTTAACAGCACGATTAATCACGATTAATATTTTTAATCTCTTGACAGCCCTAATATAAATTACTCCAAATCCAGTGAGAGTCTTACCTTGATTTTAGTTCACTGGTAAACTTAAGGTATCTAATAGAAATGTGAGAGCTGCATTTGTATTAAGAAAGGAATGGATAGAACTATTGGTTGGAAAGAAATACTACTACTGAAAACTTGTCTTTTTTTAAAAATAGTTGTTCAGGCCTTTTCTAACTTGAGCTGCTGCTTAGGAGTTTCGAGGAAATTGAGGCATCAGCTGGAGCAGTGGTTCTTAACCTGTACTGCATCCTTCACCCCTTTGGTTCTCAAAATATGTTTTTGGACCCCTTTGCAAAAATCGTTGGAGTAGGTCAGTTCTTTAAACCTAGATATATTGTTTGTTTGTATATTACAGTAATCGTTAAATGTATAATGTTAATTAATACATAAGTACAACTACTTTGTTTCATCAAACCTATGTGCCTGGGCTTAATTTGTGTTTTCGATGATTTACCTTCCAAAAAAATCTGGCATGTCTCACACCCCCAGAAAGGGCGTCTCGCACCCCCAGGGGGTGCATGCACCCCAGGTTAAGAATCACTGAGCTAGAGCATATAGTCTCACCCCAACTGTGCAAACACTGGTGAACTCTGAGTCTATTCACATGTATAACCTAACTCATCTGCACAAGTAGGGGCTAGGTCTAAGCGGGGAGACAAAAAGAATCTGCTCCTCCTGGGCCTCTGAGTGCTATGCAAGGAAATCTGTAGTAGTTGTACAGGGTAAAAAAAACCAGTGTGGCCTCAGAAGTTAAAATACAGTCCAACAAATGCGTGGACTACAGAAGAGGGTAGCTAATCCTGAGGCAAAGACAATGTTATGCCATGTTGGAACTAAGAGTTACAAAGAAAAACACAAATTACCACCTTCACCCTTCTATATTAACAATAGCAAACACTGCATTGTGTTTAAAACAAATGTTTGGGGTTCCAGACATGAAGGATTTGGTTCTGGTTCTGTAGACTTGTTGTGTGACCTTGAGCAAGTCACTGAATTGTGGCTCAGTTCTCACATCTGTGAAATATGGATAATAGCACCTCCCTGACTCAGAGGGGTGTTGTGAGGCTCAGTTCAGTAATATTGACAAACTGCTTCGAGATCCTCTTACAGAAGGTACTAGGAAAGTACAAATTATTACTGCCTTATTATTTTATTCAACTATCTGCAGGGAACAGCTAGGATTAATTGAAGGATTAACCCATCCCTCTCATGCAGACACAGCACCCAATATTTTCACTGATTGTGGATATTCAGAAATCACAAAATGAGGTAATATATTTTAAAATCTCCTGTTAATCCTTTGCAGTCAATAAAATACATACTTTTATACAAACACATATGCAAACATACATACATACAAACACAATAAAATACATAGTTTTCCCAAACTGTGTCCTTTCCAAATTTTCAGCTCAGTTCATTGAAACAATGACATGTTACATTGTCTCCTTATATTACTTTGTGCAAACTGATATGATGAAAGAACAACTAGGCAGCCTGCACTGGAAAGAGTATTCAGATTTCAAAAAAATCTGAGCTGGGTCCCAAAAATAGTTCCACAGAATCAGTCAATCTCTCTCATACACACTCACTCACACTTCAACGCTGAAAAAGTAGATTATAGGGAGGGAGAACCTGTGGCCTATGTCAACAACAGAGGGCAAAGCATGAGCACCAGCAAGGCATAAATTCCATAGGAAATGATAGGCCTTGTGCCCTGACCTGTTTCTATGAGAACTGATCCTTTTCCAGTTAACTGCTCATTGGTTCCCTATGCTTTCTATTTATTAAAGAACTTAGATTATCTGTGTTGTGTTAATTAATGTGATAATGAAAATAACAACTTTTGAGAGGGGAAGAGGCTATGTTGCTTCATCTCTTAGTTTCTTATTAGCTACTTTTTTTCCATATGTTCTCATTCTCCTCCCCTCTCATTTTCTGCATTTCCTCTGGGCCATATCACTTTGTCACCCTACACTGTAAATCAGCTTAATAACTATTAATATTTTACTTTAATTTTCTGACAAAATTACACCAGCTGAGTAAGCTTCACTACCAGTTTTTGGCACCTGTGGATTTGGCCTAGAGACTTGAGAGGGAATTGTACCCAATTACTGTAGCAGATAATTTTAGCCCTTATTTGGATGCTATGAATTACTGTCTGTATCTCCTTTCTAGTGCCCACTTAGCCCCTCTATCATCTTTCCAAGACCCCGACATGCATATGGAGCTTTTGTGGATGTGTAGATCTAACAGCACTGTGGAATGACTGTTTCTTGGAGCAGCTTGTCCTGGAATCCACAAGGGGAAGGCAATTCTTGATTTAGTACT
The DNA here is from genome assembly GCF_015237465.2 of Chelonia mydas. Classification (NCBI taxonomy): domain Eukaryota; kingdom Metazoa; phylum Chordata; order Testudines; family Cheloniidae; genus Chelonia; species Chelonia mydas. The sequence goes on along the minus strand of NC_051251.2, from coordinate 48,839,376 downwards.
AAGTGGAGCACAGGATCTCGTCCAAGAGGTGAATTCAGCTGAACTACTCGGTAATAGTGACCATAATGTAATTAAATTTAAACATCCCTGTAGTTGGGGAAAAATGCTAAAGAAACCCATCCCAGCAGCATTTAACTCCAAAAAGCATTAATTATACAAAAATGAGAGAGCTACCCAAAATGGAAATTAAAAGGAGCAGTCACAAGGGTGGAATGCCTGCAAGCTGCATGGAGGCTATTTAAAAACACCAATATAAAGGCTCAAACTAAATGTGTACCCCATTTAAAAAAAATATCCTGGCTTCACAGCAGAGTAAAAGAGGTGGTTAGAGACAAAAAGACGTCTTTTAAAAATTGAAGTCAAATCCTAGCACGGAAAATACAAAGGAGCATAAGCTCTTGGAAGTCATATGTAAAAGCGCAATAAGGCAGGCAAGAAAGAATTTGTAGAGCACCAAGCTGTTGGTTTTTTTTGTCTTTAGAAAAATTTGTAAAAAGTACATCAGAAGCAGGAAGCCTGCTAAACATTCAGTGGGACCACATGCCAGTCAAGCTGCTAAAGGAGCACTCAAGGAAGATAAGCATTGTTGAGCAGGTAAATTAATTATTTGCAGGGGTCTGCACTGTATAGGATATGGGGGAGATCATCACACCTGAGCCTTTCTTTGGTGACAAAACTGAGGAACGGTCCCAGACTGAGCTGTCAATAGAAGTGGTTTTGGAACAAAGTGATAAATTAAACAGTAATAAGTCACCAGGACCAGATGGTCACCAGGACCTGCAGGAACTCTGATATGAAATTGAAAAACTACTAACTGGTATATAACCTATTGCTTAAATCAGTCTCTGTACTATATGACTGGAGGATAGCTACTGTAATGCCAATTTTTAAAAAGGGCTCCAGAGGCAATCCTGGCACTTACAGGCTATTTAGCCTAACTTCAGAACCAGGCAAATTGGTTGAAACTGTAGTAGAGAACAGAATTATCAGACATCTAGATGAACATGATATCGTGGGGAAGAGTCAACATGGCTTTAGTAAAGGGAAATTATACCTCACCAATCTATTAGAAGTCTTTGAAGAGGTCAACAAACATGCAGACAAAGGTGATCCAGTAGATATAAGGTACTTGGACTTTCAGAAAGTCTTTGACAAGGTCCTTCACTAAAGGCTCCTAAGCAAACTAAGCAGTTATGGAATAAGAAGGAAGTTCCTCTCATGGAAATAAAAGATAGGAATAAATGGTTAGTTTTCACAATGGCGAGATGTAAATAGTAGCGTCTCCCAAGGATCTGTATTGAGACCTGCAGGGTTCAACATATTCATACATGACCAGGAAAAGGGGTAAACAGTGAGGTGGTAAAGTTTGCAGATGATACAAAATTACTCAAGAGAGTTAAGTTCAAGATACTGAAGACTTACAAAGGGATCTCACAAAATAGGGTGACTGGGGAACAAAATGGCAGATGAAATTCACTGTTGATAAGGCAAAGTAATGCACATTGGAAAACAATTCCAGCTATACATACAAAATAATTAGGTCTAAACTAGCCATAGCCACTCAAAAAAGAGATCTTGGAGTCATTGTGGATAGTTCTCTGAAAAACTCTTCAGCAGTCCAAACACCTGACGATGTCAGGAATAGTTAGTAAAGGGACTGATAATAAAACAAAAAATATAACACAACAATAAATTTGGTAAGCCCAAATTTTGAATACCATGTGCAGCTCTGGTTGCCCAGCCTCCAAATAGATATATTAGAATTGGAAAAAGTACAGAGAGAGGCAACAAAAATGATAAGGGATATGGAATAACTTACATATGAGGAGATATTTTAAAAGATTGGGACTTTTCAGTTTAGAAAAGAGGTGAGTAAGGGGCAATATGATAGAGGTTTATAAAATCATGACTGATATGGAGAAAGTGAATAGGGAAGTGTTGTTTACCCCTTCATGTAACACGAGAATTAGGGATTACTAGATAAAATTAATAGGCAGCAAGTTTTAAAACAAACATAAGGAAGTACTTCTTCACACAATATACAGTTAAACTGTGGAACTCCTTGCCACGGGGTGTTGTGAAGGCCAAAAGTATAACTGGGTTAAAAAAAGAATTAGATAAGTTCATGGAGGATAGGTCCATCAGTAGTAGTTAGCGAAGATGATCAGGGATACAAACCTGTTCTGTTCATTCCCTCTGCAGTTTCTGGCACTGGCCACTGTCAGAGACAGGATACTGGGTTAGGTGAACCTAACCCTAACCCTAACCTTTGGTCTGACCCAGTATGACCATTCTTATCTAAGGACATCATGCCTCAGCTACAAATGTAAATTTTGGTTTAAATGGCAGCGAAGTGTTTTGGATGTTCTTACACTCTGTGTGTGTGTGTGGTTTGGTTCTGTTCTGAAGAAAGGATGCAAGGGATGGGACATCTGTCTAGTCTGTGGTGCTTTCCTGTCAACTTCATCCCCTGCCCCTGAGCGCTTCTGTGCTGAACTATTGCACAGCAACTGCCACTCTGGCTGTCATAAGGAAATACATTTGGTTTCTGGGCTGCTGCAGTGAGTATCATCTGCCCCCTGCACAGTTTAGGAGCAGGTACTCATTTGGCTTTTTCTGGGCCTCTTCTACCCTGCTAAGGGAGCTGCTACATTTGGCCTCTGAGCAGCAAAACTCCCTTCTTCAAGCTTAAAACCCACCGCAGGGCCTAGAGGAGTTTTTTCCTAGTAAGGACTGTTGCAAAAAACGTCATTGTGCTCGTCCTTGGGTTGGGGAGGGAACAACACAATATGTTTGTGGGTGCCTTGGTGGTTGTGCGTGGGTTCAAGAGGTGCCTGTGTGTGTAGGAAGGGGCAGATATTCCAGCTCCAGTTCACATGAAAAAGAAACCTTGCATGAGTAGCTTGTGAGGTTTTGCTGCAGTTGTACCCAAAGCCTTAGCCAAAGCCTCATCCAGGTCTGGATGTGAACACCACTGCCTTTTCCCATCTGTAAACTAGATTATAAATAATTCCTTTTGAGAATAATTTGATTTTGTTGTTATGGTGATATATCACACTTCGTAAAGATGTTTTTGCTTATTACTAACGTAAACAGATATGCAGAGATGTGAGCAAGCTATTGGTGCATAAGGGGGGAAAATATGATGGAAGTTTCACAAAAAAGCATCTCAAGATTTCAAATCTAAGCTTATGGACTGAGAAGACTTGTAAAGTTGGCTATGAATTTAAAGTTAAAGTAAAGGGCCTGATTTAAAGCCTACTGAAGTCAATGGAAACTCCTAATGACTCAGGTGGGCTTTGGATCCGGCACTTACAAAGTGAAGTTAGCCCATTAATTAAGTGACTTTAGTACTTGTAAAGGGGGCTGTACAAATGACTTTGGAAATAAAGTCCTCCTGTTAGGACACCTTTGATGATCATGCTGATCATGACCAGACTTTCCTGGTGTGTTGACTACTTGCAAATATTTTATGAAATATAAACCATCTGTAATTAAAATTGTTGCTGAAAAGAAATAGAGTACTTTACAGTTAAAGTGAATTATGTATAGTCATTGCATCATTTTAATGTAATTATTGCCGCAATTTGTGATTATACATATTAGCAGGAATATATGTATGGATTAGTAGACCATAATGAATCTAAGTTCCTGATGTCAGTAAAATACCAGTTTTGTGTAAAGAATGATTTTATAGCATATAGAAATTGCCTGTCAAAATCCATGGGAGATTCTATTAAGCCATGTTCTTTTCCCAAGTGGCCATTAAATCAAATTATTAAATGTTAATTAAAATCCATTTAATGTGTTGGAACTGAATATTAATTTCAGTTTGTTGTTAAATTAAACATCTGTTTAGTTTAGAATTAAAACCTGATGGATAGGGGCACCGTTTTCAGAGCTGATGTGGATCCTCCACAAGTTGTACCATTGAATAATGTAAGCCACAATCCTGCAATGAGCTGCAGATGGGTGAATACTTGCGGTGATCTGGAGCCCCACTAATTGCCATGGGACCTCACCGGGGCATGGGAGACTGCCTCCACACCACTCCGTTACAGGATTGAGGCCTGAATCTGTACAACATGATCATACTTTATCCCCACCTATTGCTGGTGAAGTATTTATATCAAATATATCAGAGTATGTGTGACAATTTGGAGAACATTTGTTGCCAAGGAAGCACATGGGGAAGGGATAGGCAACCCCATTTTAAACAAATACATCAAAATGTAGTTTTCCTTTCTTTACTGTAATAAATATAAAATAGTGTTATTGGCTTCTACGCATAAATAACTAAAGCTGACTGTTGCAGGTTGATCCTGGGGAAAATACTTCCCTCATTTCCCTTAACTCCTTCCCACCCGGCTTTTGCTTCTCAATCCTTCTAAAGAAAATACAAACAAATACAACTAAAGAAATACCTAAGGAGGAATATTTCAAACTGAGAACAGGGATCATAACAGGGTAAGGTACAATAGTTTTGTATTAGAATAATACTCTCTAGCCTACAGCAAAGTACTATATAGAGGACGCAGAATGTAGACATTTCCTTAAAAACTGTGCTAGTATAATGACTGGATAAAAGATTCGATCTAATTATATCTTGAATTGTGGAGCATGAAAGTAAAATAGGAATCACTGAGACAAAACCGAGCTGTTGAAAAATGACAAATCAAGGTGCAATGATTGGCTTATTGATTCAGGGGAATAGAATCTTGCAACAGAGAATATGGGAAACCATTTGTGAAACTGCAGTTTAAGCATGCTAAAGTATTCAGTGAAGACCCAAGAGTGAAAAATATTCAGAAATAATTTCAAAAAATCTTGGTGTTCTTGAATCCTCTTTCAAATAGAAGATTTCTATAGTCTTGGGATATAGTCTCATGTCATACCCGTATACTTTCATGGTTGTATGCTACACTTTAAAAAGGACATATAGCAGCTTTGGCATGTCATAAAGTGTGTTATACTAAGATATGTCGTACGGACAGTGAGCTTTTTTATAGGCCACAAGAAAATATACTTGGACCAAAAGACATTTTTCCAGACTTGTTATGGGCACTAAAATAAATGAAGGAAAAAGGGTGTGTTCTGTCAAAAACTGATTTTCAGTGTATTAATGAGCTGACATTTTCTACTCAATTTTTTCTGTATATCTGTTGGCTCCTAAACCCCCAATTTGGTTTGAAAAAATCCCCACCCCTTAAACTAGTGTCCTCAGATTCCACTTTATTCTCAAAAGTACACGACACTTGTTGCAGCACATCTGTAGTAGACCAAAATGCTAAGAGATTGCTTGTTAGTCTAGAGTATACTGTATAGCATTCATAAGTTTTAACCGCCAGATTTCTCGAACATATGCAACAAAAGACGTTCCTGTCATTGCACTTAAATTACAGATGAACAATTATCTAAGTGCATGATCGATATTGTATGGGGTGCTGATCTAGAGGGAGTGCCTTCTCCCATCTGAACCCCTGACCCTGGAATGAGCATGGTACCCTTGTCATGAGGTCCATGTCAGAGTTGGCCTGGAGCCTTTTATGATGCTAGGGCACCAGCTTCAGGAAGGGAATGAACGTTGACTCCTGGAGGCAGCTAAGGGAGGTGATAGGTGAGGATCAGATATTAGCAATACATCTACTGAAAGCTATTGTATGTTTTTGATAAGCAGCTTGTTCCAAAGTCCATTGAAATTGTTGGAAGTATTTTCATAGTCTTCATTGTTCTTAGAATCAGGCCTATGCAGTACAATATAGGTCTTTTTAACAACCAGGCCCAGATACTGTCTAGTCTTAACTTTGGCTGTGAAACTTTACCTGTTGTTATTTTACTATCTAAACCTTTCCCTGGCTCTAATTTCCATTTATGCTCAAGCTTAAACATGGAAGAGGATATGGGGAAGTCAAGAATACAGTTTGGAAAATCCTCTAGTACAGTCTATCACAAATGTTTCTTCTTAAGCAAAAAATTAGTATAACTTTCTAATATTACTGACTCGATATTTTACTAGAATCCTAGTTGTTAGTCTAATAAAGTATTTCTTAGCTTAAGAATTGCACATGTATAATGCCTTGTGAATGCATGCACTGGATATAAAATATGTTGTATTTATGTTGGATCAGTTATAAACAACAGTGTCCTGCTGGAAAACAATTGCCGTGGTGTTATTGTAATGTCCTTACCTTTCTATGTCCTTACTACCGGTTGCAGGAGCACCATAATTATTATGTATTGATTATGGTGGTACAAATTAAAGATCCAGTGTAAGAACATTAGGGAACATTGAGGTGATTTTCCTTAAAATGTTACTTTCAGAGAAGTCTGCTGACTACACTGGTTAATATGGATTATAGCATTATGTCCAGTCTCAATTCCCACGTACAGCAGCCTGCCTTTGAAACGGAAATGTTCCATCAGATTCTCCTTTTATCTTGCCTGAAACTCCTGTATGTGATCTTCTGCACAAAACATTTTTTCGTATGAACTTTACTTTAAAAGTCCTGTAATACCAGTGAATCAGAGATCCTATAATGTGGTACCCTTATTCTCATGTTCTGTTAATTCCTCCTGTGAGCCATTATAGGATTGAAAATGCCTACAGAGCAGTTTCTTATAGAATGGTAGCTATTATCTTTTAACTGTCACTAGCACCCTTTTAATCTACACTATCTCTTTAATGTTTTGACTGACTGGCATAATGCTTCCACTCCATGGTACCTGTTGCTTGGAGCCAGTGATATTGTTTTCTCTCATGGATCGTGTGTGAAAAGATAGATTTTTGTAATGGAAATCAACTGTAGTAAGAGCCAGACTATACTAGTCTATCCCAAAGTTTCAAAGGGAGGAGACAATGTAGTCTGTATGACTTCAGAGTAGTTACAATTCTCCTTATGTGTAATGAACAATTAATTATAGTTTTGAAAAGGAACGAAAAAGACAGTCAATATGAGTAAAATCACACCCTTCGTATTAACAGCTGCCTTGAGGGGAGGAGAATCGAACAGTGCCAACCATGCACGAATAACAAAAATCATCCTCTCAGTGCAGGGCAGAATGGCGCAGAGAAGGTAGAAGTAGTGGAAGTTGGGGCGCACACACGCTCATATTGAATAGGAGCAGCCTGCACCCTCAGCTGACTCAGGGTCCAGCTGGCAGACTCTGCCTCTTTGGGGAGATGAGCTGGCAGTGGCATGGTAACTGGTTTTGAATCCAGCTCTAATGCTGGGGGTGGGTGGGGATGGGGAGCTTCTTTGGGCCTTCTTTCTGACTAGTCCATTTGGGCGGCACACTGCCGGATTTGGCCAGGTGTGTTTGGATGGATTCGCAAAATATATACACAGCAAAACTTCCAGGGTGTCTATAGTTCTGTCTGTCTAGATGAGGTACAGTGGCCATTAAAAAGTCAGTATTTGCCAATAATTACCATTCAGTTGCCACAATTTTTCCATATGTTTACCACAGGAAATAACTGTGGTAACCATATGCCAAACTGTTCACAGAAGTTGGCTTTTGGATGACAATCACTGTAATTCAATACATGTAAATCTGCGGGCCCAATCCATGGTTACCCACTGTCTGAGTGTCCAAGGCCCAAAAATGCAACAGAAATCCATCAGTTCCACTGCATGGGGAAGTAGGGAGGGGACCTTGGGAAGCTTGTGTAGGATACTCATTGGTTACATGTTTGCAGTTTGTCATTTCAGTTCTCTATTTAGGCAGATTGTGGGATGGGACATGTGGGCAGTCTGGGGCAATGGGCCAGTGAATCGAGTTCATGTACACTGCTATTCCACAGGAGGCAATGTCTGGTGGATCTGTGTAGCGGTGATCCATCAGACCTGCTTTTGTTCTTCCCCAGCTTGCCTTCCTCCCCAATCCCTCAAATTTGTAATTACATTAATTCAGTCTTTTCTTTACATTTTTAGATTTTCATGATACATAATAGCAGTAATGCTGGCTTCCAGTTAGGCCTTTCATGTCATGTCAGTGAGTAGTGGCTGGGTTAACTACAAGTCCTGCATTGTGGCAGGGGGTTAGACTAGATGACCCTTGCGGTCCCTTCTAAACCTATAGTTCTATGATTGTGTAAAGAGCCAAAGACCAACCTCTAATCAATAATTAACTGCCAGGAAACATTTTCCTCATGGGTTATTTTGATTTAAACATGATAATTCTGGAATAAGTTTTTAATAAAAAATGAACAAAATGTATCCAAGTTTTAGCACTCAAACCATCGGAAAATTAATGAATGGATAGACAGAAAGAAACCCCTATTTATTGCTGCTTTGTTCATTGACAAATGTAAGCTGTTTAAATTGGGGAACATAACCTGTATGCTGAAGGTTCTTTTCCTGTCTTTTTAAGTAGAATACTACAGCTTCTCTTTTCTCAACAACTTCCTGACTTATAATACCTCACAAAAGTCCTATAATCAATTGGTTGACTCAGATTTTAAGATTGATTTTTGCCCAACATCTGTCTTTGTCTGCATAACCTCCAGACTTTGCCGTTCTATATAGTAATTACTGTAACAACTATTTAAGATCTCTAATTGGAATAGCCAGGATTCCACCATTAACATTTCTCTGACTGTATGAATTTAGAGTTGTATAGCAGCTAATATTCTTGCCTATTTAATATGGTGATTATATTTGTCAGCTGTTGCATAAGTAATATATTTAATTGGAGCTGTTGAATGTCAGCTGTAGTCAAATAGAAACATAGGTTAGTTACTCTTGATTAAATTGTAAAGGATGCCTCTACCAGAGTCCAGTGTCAGAAGCCATAACAATCCCATATTGCTGACTCATTGATTTATATACGTTATTTAGTAGGCTGTCAAAAATATTACCAGATACTGATCTGAAAAGTGACACACTGCACAGATTGTTCAAGATAGGAAGCCATTTCACATCTGGGGGAATATATATACTTGCAACATTTGCAATTTTGTGGTAACCTAACATACACACATTTTCTTCTTGCTGGGAGCAATGTCACTCTGTATTTTGATATCGCAGATTATCTTGAGGTAGGTAAAAATTTCAATTCTTGTAAGGTTCCATAAATATTGTAAGTTTGGCAGGATTTTGTAACTTGCACATTTGCAGGGTAATTTAGAGGTATTCTAAAAGTATATGTTGCCTACATACGTTCAGACCTACATAGATATATCTGTCTGTGTATATTTTTTGCATATATGTAGACATGAATTTTAATATAAAATTAATATAGTCATGGCCATGGAAATTATGCAACATTTTATATATACAGTGTCTATATCTGTATATGTATATGCAGACAAATGCAGACATTTTGATTTGAAATTAAAGTCTGGAGATTATGCAAGCTATTGAAAACTCAGGCCTTGATCCATCAAAGCAATTAAGCATTTGCTTAACTTTAAGCAAATGAACAGTCCCATAGATGTCAAAGTCACAAGACCAAGACCTATATTTGCTAATGATCTAGGGTACATATGATAGCCAAAAATTGTGAAAAAAACAAGTCATCAAGTTTATAAGGTGAAGCAGTGATAATGACCTATAGGACCCTCATAATGTGTATTATGTTTCACAGTTCATATCTTGCTCATTTATGCTCAGAGACGGACTCATTCTTTAACAGTTTAATCATTGTTTAATAGTTGATTGAAAAAATCCCCAATAATGATTTTCTCGATGGATGAAATTCAGTTGCTGCTACACAGTGAATCCCTGCATGCAGTGTTTGTGATGAAAACGAATGTCAACCTTATTAATACATCAAATATGGTAACAACAGTAGTGGTTACTCACTAACAATTCCACCTTTAATACCCTTATCAAGACAGCTTGACAAATTTTCCGTGTGCACTTTCCTTGATGATGATGTCATATCTGTTTTGGTTGGTTCCATTCCAGTAATAAACATTGGAACTACTCAGTGAAACTTGTTTCTCCAACTTAATATAAATATATATGGTGATAGGCACACTAGAAATATGTAGATTGTCTAGAACTCTTAACAGAATAGATTTTTCAGCGTTCCACCTTACATCACCAGTTCTTATTAAGAACGCCCTAAATCCCTCCTTCCTTTTCTTTAATATCTCTGTCTCCTCCATTTCTTATCTCTAAATTTCTTATGTTTTTCTTTGCCTTAGACCTTAGGTGTCAGGAGTGCCCACACCAACGCTACCCAGCAGTAAAGACAAAAATGACAGTAATGCAACAATGTGTTGCATTGTTAAAACTTTTTTAAAAAAGCCAACATTTAGGTTTCCTAACGCAATGTTAACTTGGCCATTTTGCACATAGGTAGTAGTTTCTGATCTTGCTTCTCTGGATAAATTTGAAGTTTAACAGATTTCTGTTTTTAAATGTATACCATAAAATAAGCAATATTGTTGAATTAACTTTGGTATAGGGATTTCTTACTCCTGATTGGTTCTTTGCTCCCTGAATGACCACAGAGGGGGGATTAACCCAGCATCTGCACTGTCTTGCTAAGCCACTGAAAACAGTAAAGAAAATATTTTTTATGACCGGATTGCTAAAGGAAGGTGAAGTCTAAAGTATTTTTACTATGCCCTTTCCTTTAAAGGTCTTTTCATAGAAATTAGAGATAGGGAAACTAGGCCATTCCGCTTCTAGTGTAACCTTGCCCCGAGTCTGTTTTTAAACAAAGATTCTAGAGGTGAACTGCCATCATTTTTCTGGTAAAACAGCTCCACAGACCTATAGCTCTCACCATGAACAAGTTTTCCCTGGTATTTAGCTTAACTTTTCCATTTGCTTATCTTGACCTTTTCAGTTGCTTCCATGGACATCCTACTAATCTTTATTTTTATTAAGAAAAAATGATACCTTGTCACAAATAAAGAAGGATGAGATTTTCAAAGGTGCAAATGTGTGTTAGGAGCTCAGTTCACCTGTTCTGTTTTATTATTCACCTTTAACAAACAGAAACATACTAAACCACACCTATAAAAGTTCCTACTTTTCTTGGTAGCAAAAGAAATAGTATTTTTCAATTCTCCTCATACAAATACTGTAGTACGATCTCTTTATTGTGAAAGTGAAACTTACAACTGTAGATTTTTTTGTTACATAACTGCACTCAAAAACAAAACAATGTAAAACTTTAGAGCCTATAAGTCCACTCAGTCCTACTTCTTGTTCAGCCAATCATGAAGACAAACAAGTTTGTTTACATTTACGGGACATAATGCTGCCTACTTATTAGTTACAATGTCACCTGAAAGTGAGAACAGGCATTTGTATGGCACTTCTGTAGCCAGATATGCTAAACATTCATATGCCCCTTCATGCATCGGCCACCATTGCAGAGGATATGCTTCCATGCTGATGATGCTCGTTAAAAAAATATGTTAATTAAATTTATGACTGAACTCTTTGGGGGAGAATTGTATGTCTCCTGCTCTGTTTTACCTGCATTCTACTATATATTTTATGTTATAGTAGTCTTGGATGATGACTCAGTGCATGTTGTTTGTTTTAAAAACACTTTCACTGCAGATTTGACAAAACACAAAGAAGGTACCAATGTGAGATTTCTATAGATAGCTACAGCAGTGGACCCAAGGTTTAAGAATCTGAAGTGGCTTTCAAAATCTGAGAGGGATGAGATATGGAGCATGCTTTCAAAAGTCATAAAAGAGCAACACTCCAATGTGGAAACTACAGAACCTGAACCACCAAAAAAGAAAATCAACCTTCTGCTGGTGGCATCTCACTCAGATGATGAAAATGAACATGCTTCGGTCCGCACTGCTTTGGATTGTTATTGAGCAGAACCCATCGTCAGTATGGGCGCATGTCCTCCAGAATGGTGGTTGAAGCATGAAGGGATATATGAATCTTTAGCGCATTTGGCATGTAAATCTTGTGACGCTGGCCATAACAATGTCATGTGAATGCTGTTCTCACTTTTAGGTGACATTGTAAACAAGAAGCGGGCAGTATTATCTCCTGCAAATGTAACCAAACTTGTTTGTCTGAGCGATTGGCTAAACAAGAAGTAGGACTAAGTGGACTTGTAGGCTCTAAAGTTTTACATTGTTTTATTTTTGAATGCAGGTGGTGTTTTCTTTTAAACATAATTCTGCATTTGTAAATTGAGATTTCATGATAAAGTGATTGCACTACAGTATTTGCAATGGGGGGATTGAAAAATACTATTCCTTTTGTTTTTTTACAGTGAGCACTGTACACTTTGTATTCTATGTTGTAATTGAAATCAATATATTTGAAAATGTAGAAAGCATCCAAAAATATTTAAATAAATGGTATTTCATTATTGTTTAACAGCGCGATTAATTGCGATTAATTTTTTAAATCACAATTAATTTTTTTAATCGCTTGACAGTCCTAAAAATTACATATTGGCAGTTGTGAATTAATTGCACAGTCTGCTTTCCTGATATTTTATAAATGGTATCTTCACCACAGCTACCTATTTTGTGTCAATTTTTTATAGCTTTTATGACTCCCATTGGAGTCCATGGAAGTTTTGTCTGAGTAGGGGTTGCTCAGCTGGATGCAAAGTAATTGACATGCATAGGATCCTATTTGTCGTCATTGATTCTTTTTTCATGATGTTTGAGTGCCTCGTCATGCGCAGGATGTGTCACAGAAATTGTTAAAAGAACTCTTGATCTGATTTTCATAGTAGCTGAGGACCCGGTGCTCCTAGTGTAACTAGTGGACCTAAGCTAGTTGACATCAGTGGGAGTCTTTCCGTAGGCTTCAATGGGATTTGGATTAGGCCCTAAATGTTGAGCTTTGATGAAAAACAGGCAGCTGTTCCTTGCTGCACAAAGCTGCCAAGCTAAAGCCAGACATAACATATAACAAGTGATGTCCAGAAACAAAAGGAGGAAAGAAAGGGATGAAAAGGCTGATTATAGCAGTACTTTGCTTACTGCTCAAACTTAGACCTGATTAGATTTCACATCATTATACTTTTCAGCACTATAAACTGTCAGAATCACCTTAGGCCTCCTGATTGAACAGCGCACTGACTGAATACACATAGTATCATTTAAAATTAATTGCCTTTATCAACAGAACTTTAAAAGGTTTTATTCAAGTTATATTGATGGATTGCATTTAATTCAGACAAGAATGACCCACTGCAGTTACCTGGAATTTACATTAGCAGTGTTCAATTGACAATAAATCAAACTAACTCTTCAGTTTAATGTTCTTAACATTTGAGGAGCTAACCTCACTTTAAAACCAATTTGCATTATTTTGAACATTTTGAACCCATCACATTAACCTCCCATTATGTTCTCTCTTTCTTTCCGACATGGCCATTTTTAATTTTTTGCATTGCTTTGAACTTTTGTTGCACAATTATCACTATGCAGCACCTGATGGCATGTTCTGCATGACTCAGGATCAATTCAAGCTCTGTTGTTTGGCCATTTGAGGTTTGTTTTCTTTATGACTCTGGAAAAAAAAAGTAGATTATTACCATGCAAAAGATTTCTCTGACTATATGAAGCACAATTTGGTTTGGCACACTGTGAAATTAGTCAAAGACTAATTTAGTTTGTGTTATTTCCTCTCCCTATCCCAACTAAGCAGTCCTATATCACAAATAAAGTTGCCAGGTTATTTCCTACTGTATATTCAGTACTTAGTAAACAGCATATATAGCTATGCTGAATATATTTGTGCAAATAGACATGAATGTGTAGCTCTAGAGAATTAAAATAATGCTTCTTGGAACTTGGGGGTTCAGATTTATCAAGCCTTTTTAGAGTATCAGAATATAAGCATTCTTGGAGTTCACTGGTACATCTCAGTTGATCACTCACAGTAAGTGGCGATAGAGAGGTGGAAAGATGGAGAAAAGGATAAAAGGGAGTGAAATAAGGTGGGGATAAACAAAGGACTACAGGGGTAATTAGGCAGGCAGTCTATATCCAGTTCTGGGTTCTTCATCACAGATATATTTCTGTTAACCATAGCTAATCAAGTGTATGCGCATGTATCAACAATACTTCATACTTTCGTGGGTTCTTAATTCTGTGTATTTCAAAGAATTCTGGAAGTTGAATTCATTTCAACCGGGTAAAAAGTGTGTCTTTGGGTCTGATCCAATCTGCATCAAAGTCAATGGGAACCTCTAAATTGACTAAATGGGTGTTGGATCAGGCCCCTTATATTTGTCTTCAAATTTTTCTATTTAGCAGTTCTTAAGTATTGACATATATGTCTCAACAGTAGAATCAACAGATAGTGCAACTAAATCCTACCAGCTGATTGCCATTGAATCAATGACAAAATGCCTATTGAATTCAGTGTGACCAGGATTTGGCACTAAAGGTTAGCCTTGACACAAGGCCACTGCATTCTAACTACCACCAGCAGCTTGAAATCCCTAACAAACTTCCTCAAATATGAATACCTCACTCCAGCTATGCAAAATTCTTATATCTTAAAAGCAGCCTAATAGAAAGTGCACACTGGGTGAAATCCTGACTCCACTGAAGTCAATGTCAAAACTTCTAGTGATTACACTGGGGCCACTTTAAAAGAAAAAAGAGTGTTCAACCCATTGATATTGTTTAAATACTATTCATTGTATTAACATAAGAACATAAGAACAGCCATACTGGGTCAGACAAGGCCCATCTAGCCCAGGGGTTCTCAAACTTCATTGCACCGTGATCCCTTCGGATAGTAAAAGTTACTACATGACCCCAGGACGGAGGACCGAAGCCTGAGCCTGCCCGAGCCTCACTGACCTGGGGCCCAAGGGCTTCAGCCCCAGGCAGGGGGCCTGTAACCTGACTCCCAACACACAGGGCTGAAACCCTCAGGCTTCAGCCTCAGATGGTGGGGCTCTGGCTTTGGCCCTGGGCCGCAGCAAGTCTAAGCCAGCCCTGGCGACCCCATTAAAATGAGGTTGCGACCCACTTTGGGGTCTCAACCCACAGTTTGAAAACCACTGATCTAGCCCAGTAGCCTGTCTTCCAACTGTGGCCAATGCCAGGTGCCCCAGAGGGAATGAACAGAATAGGTAATCATCAACTGATCAATCCTCAGTTGCCCATTCCCAGCTTCTGGCAAACAGAGGCTAGAGACACCATCCCTGCCCATCCTGGGTAATAGCCATTGATGGACCTATCCTCCATGAACTTATCTAGTTCTTTTTTGAACCCTGTTATAGTCTTGGACGTCACAACATCCTCTGGCAAGGAGTTCCACAGGTTGACAGTGCGCTGTGTGAAGAAATACTTCCTTTTGTTTGCTTTAAACCTGCTGCCTATTAATTTCATTTGGTGACTCTTTGTTCTTGTGTTATGAGAAGGAATAAATAACACTTCCTTATTTACTTTCTCCACACCAATCATGATTTTATAGACCTCTATCATATCCCCTCTTAGTTGTCTCTTTTCCAAGCTGAGAAGTCCCAGTCTTATTAATCGCTCCGAGTATGGAAACCATTCCATACCCCCTATTAAACAAGTATTTAAGACTGTATATATCTAAAACTGGTCAACAGTAAAGAAATGTAAAACAGTAAATGCTGGGCAACCAACAGATCCTTGGGGTCAGATCCTTAGCTGATATCAATCAGACATATGCCAATTAACAGCAGTTGAGGATCTGGCCCATGGAACTGCTCTCAAAGAAAACTGAATCACAGAATTGTAGCTCAGAGAAAATATAATAAATGTGAAAGGAAGAAAATAAGAAACTACTTTGGTGAAAGTAGATTTTACAGGCTATATTTTATGTGGATGCCAGTAGTGTTAGGAGAAAGCAGTGTTATTACCACTGGATTATATCAAAAATACAGAAGCTATTCCTGCATTTCTTATCCAGGCATAACTCCCATTTATACGTGGAAGGATTTTGCTTCCGAAAGGACTGCAGGATCATAACCATATTCATTTGGAGTTATTTATTTCTAATTGGGTTTGCAGTAAGATTAATACACAATATCTTGTACAATGGGAATGATCAAATAAATAATAAACCCAAGGCATAGTTGTTGTAGAGTTAAGTTGTACTTATTCTTAACTATGCAAATTCAGTAATATTTGGTTTATGACCTCTGGGTATTTGTCAGTTGACTCTGCATGCACAAGTACATGTACATATGTATATAATTTTGTCAAGACTATGACTTTATTAAACATTTGGGACCACTATTTGAAGTAGACTTCATTCTTCTATTAGCTTTGACATAGGAAGCACTGCAACAGTCTCAAAAATTATTGGCATTTGGAACAACTAATACATTCTACAGTGAAATGTAAATTACTTTGCATTTACAAATCTAATACCGCGGTGGAATCATTTTGTCATACTAATTTATCTTAGGAGCCAGCTTGGAAAACTATAAATTATTAAGGTTTCAGAGTAGCAGCCGTGTTAGTCTGTATCCACAAAAAGAAAAGGAGGACTTGTGGCACCTTAGAGACGAACCAATTTATTTGAGCATAAGCTTTCGTGAGCTACAGCTCACTTCATCGGATGCATCTGACGAAGTGAGCTGTAGCTCACGAAAGCTTATGCTCAAATAAATTGGTTCGTCTCTAAGGTGCCACAAGTCCTCCTTTTCTTTTTATAAATTATTAAGTCATTAATATTTATGGGGCTATGGGATTCACATATTATAGTAAAGGTGTATTAGTGTGTATTTCTAGGCCCTGCCAAAACACCCATGTGTTTTACCACTTCTGTTGTGGGTAGTCAGATCTAATACTTACAAAAATACATCCTACTTAACAGAGATGACTTCAAAATATGTTTTGTTCATGTGCATGACTCTTATGTATTTAAACTTTTTCTTTTTGTTTACCACCCCACCTTCTTCTTTTTCTTTTTTTTACACTATATTTAGTGTTAAAATTGTTTATGGAACTCATATCTTAGCCTCACATGAGGACTGTTTTGCCTTATTCACCAGAGAAGGTTTTCCTGTAGATGTCTCTCTTTGAAGCTTACCTGGAAACAAAGAAGCCTGAAGCGTGTGCCACATTGAGAATTTTTATCAATCATTAAGTGTTAAATAATTGTAACTTGCATAATATCTCTGTCTGCTGAACTTGAGTGGATTGGGATTTGTAAATGCTCTTTACATAGACGGTATTTTAAAAGCATTATATTAAGCAGTTGAAAACAATTAAAACAAGCATTTTATATAGCACATATCTTTTGGGGTTTGTTTGTTTTTGTTTTTTTGGTGGGGGAGAGGATACAAGCTATCGTCATCAAAAAGACAAATCATATTCCCCAGTTTTTTCTTTTTCTATGTTTTTAAATAGTAAAATGCTGCAGTTACGCGTGCTTTCTGTCTGAGGTTGTCAAAACATGTTGCTAAGGGGAATAAGTACTATTTCCCCCCATTTTACATATAATAAAATGTTGTGCAGAGTTTAAAGACTATTTATGTGGTTAAAATTAAGCATTTGATAAGTGCTTTGCTGGTTTGGATCTGGTTGCTAAAGGTCTGATCTACCACTTAATGGGAATCTTTCAAGTGACTTCAGTAAGCTTTGGATCAGGCCTTAGGAGCCTAAAACAGAGCAGGCCAAAGAGCCCATGTCTCCTGACTCCCAGTCCCTTGCTTTAACAACCAGATTATTCTGCTTCCCTTTTCTAGCATCTCCTGATTAGGGTTGTGGCACTGGATATTTTCTAGGAATTTACAGCTAGAGTGGGTGAAATTTATTGGCCAAAACATTTATTCAGCAAAAAATGCAGATTTGGGTTGACCAAAGCATTTTGTGAAGTCAGGTCGAGTTTGCTGAATTGTTTCACTGGGGAAAACAAACAGGAAAAATAATCAGAAAAAAATCAATGTTTTGTTTTGACACTTTTGAAATAAACCACTTTGATTTTATGATTCCAAATGTCTTTTCATTTTGAATTTTACTGCCATTTGAGTTTAAAAAATATAAACAGTCATTAGTACATAAACTTTTGACTGACTGTACAATAAATATTACTACTTTAATATTATTCAGTAATTGCTCTTACATTATAGCAGGTTGCAGTTCGTGTAAAAACAGGTTAATTTTTATCACCAGCGGAGAGATTAGACCAATGGCAAAGAGATCATTAATTTAAATTTTATTTAAGGAGCATTCCAGTTCAAGGCCTAGCCTGACACACATCATTTTTCACCCAGCATGCTCAAAGCAGACTTGTAGATATCCACATACAATAGCTCAGCATTTTTGGGATACATTATCTTTCTTTTTTTGCCCATGCACTAGGGAGAAACCTGATTTGTTCTCTTATATGGTATTTCTTTCATCTCTTCTGCAATAAGTGAGGATCCAGTCTTCCTCTCTGAGGGCCGAAAATCTATGTAAAAAGGTATTATCTGAATCCTTTTTGTCTAATGAATTATGGTGTCCAGGTGTAAGCCTAAATATCATTGCCACGTAGATTGGTTTATCCTTGGACTAAGAAATATTTGTTTCCCTCAGTTCCATTAGGTATGTCTAATGTCCTAATGTTGTGGGGTCATTGTTTCATTCACAAAGTGAAGCTGAATGCAGGTTAAATGAAAGAAGTGGAACTTCATTAAACCCTGTAGACTGGTCTGTCTTTGTGGCTGAGTTGCTTCTAGCCTAACTCTTTCCACTCGTGTTCCGTCAATAACAGTTCCTCCAGGGCACATGGGCCCTCTGACTCAGTGCCCCTGATCATGATACACTCTTATATAGAATGCCCCCTAGTCTGCCCACTCACTCTTCTTATCCGTAATGACTTGTCTTTCAGTAAGCAGATGATCTGTAGTTAATGGCATATATTCTATTTACCCCTACAGAGCACAGCTGTGGAGGAGGTTGCCTTGCACTAGTGGCTCTGATGGGCTTGTCTATGCTGGAAACCGTGAGGCGAATTCATGAAGACAAAGAGTTTCATGTTTAACACAGTGTCAGTTGGTTGTGGTTAACCCTACAATGATCCCATTATCGTATTTGCGTAGTTGAAGTATCAGTGTATGATTCCATTTGATTTATTTTAATTTTACTTCTGTACTAAGTTTTTCCTGTGCTTTTAGCTTGTGGCCATTTTAACTGCACTGGACAATCTATCTCCGGTATATTTCAACTTGATCAGGATTAGAGCTGGGCAGGAAACTATTTTCCTGTGCTGTGAAAATTTTAGATTTGAAAAAAAACCTTTGTCTTGAATTAGCATAAGAAGTAAAAATCTCAAAATTTTGTGGACCAAGATTCTGGAAAAATATTGGGTTCAGATCAATCAAAATGTTTTGTTTCAATTTTCACTGTTTTTAAAAGGTTTTTTTTTTTACTATAATTTGCTTAAATTTCAAAATAAATTATTTGTTTCAAACCAGAAAACTGAATTTTGTTTAAAAATTCTGTCAATATGAAACATTTTTATAATTTTGAAACAAAATTCAATTCAAAAATTTCCAAAGTCAACAAATTAGTCAAACTGACTTTCCTGTAAAAGTTCTGATTTTGATGATTCAGCATCTTCTGAGTTAAAAAAAAAATTGAACAGTTCCTGATGAACTGTAAAAAGAATGTGTTTTACCACTTTTCGGACCAACAGGAGAATAATCTGTATTTGAGGCAGCTTGTGAATGTAATGGGATTGTATGTGATGATATCTTCTCGAGTTTCCCTGTGGAAACGTGACATAATTCCTGCATTTGTAATTAAGCATAGTTACAGAAAATACTCAGTTTTTGTGGTAAGTGGAAATCTGTTGTGTAGTTACTAATACTGACATTGATCTTACAATATATTACTGCTATTGTTAAATGAGATTAGTTGATCCATTGAATAAATATGCATGAGATGTGATCCTAACTATCCTGTTCCATGACAAATCAGCTCCTATCTGCCCTGGACAGAGGATTAGTGGACCCATGGAGGTTGCTCATTTGTTTCAAACTGGAAAACTGGATTTTCTAATTTGACACAAATGAGCAGTGTTGTGACCTGCAATGGGGTAGTCTGTGCAGCAACCAGGCCAAAAGCCAGTGGCATGAGTTTGTCATTTTATGACCAAATGTTGAATAGCTGGTGATGGGCAAGTTTTGTATAATTTCTGACAAAAAAGAATGAACACAGATAAGCCCAATAATTGCTCACATCACTGGCCAAACCAATTTTGTGAACTGAAATAACTTTTACAAGTTTTCACTTCAAGGAACACAACCTTGATAAAATGATTGAGTGATAACATATGCCAGGAGTTTGGTTAAGATCTCACAGCAAGTTTAAGCAGTTTTACCTCGGTCTGATCCCACTGCTTCTAAAGTGGATATTTACCCCTTCTTTTTTAAAGCAGTACCAGGAATAATAAAGGAAACACCTTTTGAAAAAGATATGCAAATCTGTTGTGCCTAAAGGGGATTTAAATGAATCAGGCAGGTAGAATCCATATTGACATAGTTAGTATCTAAGTTAGTGAATACACTCAGGTTCACTTATTCCTGGAAAGACAAAAATAGATTTAGACACCATTAGTCATTTTAAGTGCTGTTGGAAGTACTGTGGGGAAGCAGGGAGAGAATGCTTCCATATTTTTCTTATAATTTTGGTTAGTGGTTAAACAAACTATGTTGGTTTATCTTAGTAAAAGTCATCACACTTATTTCTTTAAGAGGTTCACTTGACACACATAGCACGTGTACGTTTCTAACTTGGCAGTGGTGCTGCAGTTACATATTTTGATTCATCAGCATCAAGAACTATAGAAGATCAATACAGTTCCTATTCACAGTTTTCAAATTGAGAAGAGAGTTTGACTTGTCTGACATGTTTAAAGGTCCATTAGGTGGTATTCCCAGAAAGTTAAAGCAGAAGTCTTGGCAACGAAATAACTATGGCAATCAAGTAACTTAGCAATGGAGTAACTATGCTTGGTGTCACATGGAGAGTGAAAAGATCAAGCAAATGTGCACAAGAACAAGCCACAATGAAAAATATCTTACAATGAAAGAGCCATAGTGGCAATAGGCTATGTGACCATATCAAAAGAAGTAAAGATGAAAGATAGACTACAGAGGTGACAGAAATGACAAATGCTGGCATAGCTGGTCTTTTAATGGCAAAGATGAAGGGATGAACTAACTATACTAAAGACTTATACAGTCATGCTGAGCACTGGGAAAGGATGCTTTGTATCACACTATTGAGATGGACGGCAAACGAGGTTGTAATGATGATAGTAACCTTACTGCATGTAGTTGTGCCCCGAGAATTGGAACTCTCTGGTACAATAAGGTATTATGACTGGCAAAGCCTCTAGATAGCACTTCGAGAGTTATACTGTAATTTTTGAGGATTTGAGGGATCAAAGGATTGATATTTGCCTCTGAACTGGGTGATGTTACATACATAATTATTTCACTAAAAAAAGTGTGTCAAAAACCATTTGCCCAGAAAATAAGCAAACTGCATTTTTTGAATATTTATTAAGTTATTATTGACATTTCTAAGTGTCTGGCTGTTTATGTGGCTAGTTCAAAATAAAATGTTTTAGAAAGATAACTTGCTCTTAGTTATTGTCACGGTGCCTGCGGCGCCTCCTGCTGGTCTCTCAGGGAATGAGCTCTTCCAGCCTTCCAGAGCAACCTCTGCAGGCTGATGTCCTGCTTGCTGCTGGCCCCCTTGTCCCTCCTGGATACCAGTGCCCCTTTTACTCAGGGTGCTGCCCCCTGGAAGTACCGCCCCCCCCAGTCTCTGGGTCTCCCCTCCCCGGGGAACCCCCACCCACTATCCCCACCTCGCCTCAGTCTTTGGCTACTGCCAGTCACCATTGAGCCCCCGCACACTGGGGCGGACTGCAGTGTATAAGCCAATCATCACAGGCAAGGGGGTTTCAACCTGCTGCCTCTGCCTACCTTTGGGCTGCCTCCTGCAACTCCAGTACCTATCTGGCCTTAAACTAGGCCTGCAACCTGTGGGGTTTCAAGGCTGGAGATCCCCAGCTCCCTTGGCCTTCCCCCAGTCCTGCTCCACCTCTGGTACGCTCCCCAGCAGCCAGGCCTATCTTCCTCCACAGATAGAGGAAACTCAACTCCTGGCCCACTGCCCTCTTATAAGGGCCAGCTGAGCCTGCTTCCCCCAATCAGTCTGGGAACTGCTTGCTCCCAGCCACAGCCCTGTCCCAGGGCTGATTTCAAGCCCTTCAGGGCAGGAGCGAGTGACCACCCCATTACAGTTATTTACCTCAGACCAGGCAGAAAGGTAGAGTACAAAAACTTAATCTGTAATCAGTTCTAGACTTAGTCTACATTTTGGCTAATAGAAAGGTATTAGGGACATTTCAGACAGCAACACACTGCTAGGTGAAGCATTGTGGAAAATGCTTATTTATCTTGTTTTCCTACTAGGCAGCAAAAATTTTCTGGGGTGTCCTCCACATTCAGTCTACAGGAAGGTGGGCGGGAACAAAAACAGAGCCTGCAGTATAACATAGAAATAAGATATGCATTCATAAAACCAACACAAAGGGTTTTGGACACACATATACTGGGGCCCATCATCTTTGTCTATGTTGTTTTGTTCCTGTTTTCTCTTATGGTTCTTTGCTGGAGGAGGATATCCATTTCAGGCAGCTTTAGGGTTCTTTTGTGCCATTGACGATTTAATCAATTGTGGACGAGATGCTGTTCCCACAAAAGTCAATGGCTAGACTCCCATTGACCGGTTTGGGAACTTTTCAACAAAATACCTTGGTCAATCTGGTGGTGTGGGAAAAATTCCTTCCCAGCCCCCCCAAGAAAGGAGCAGCTAGTACAATGCCCACAGTAAGCTTGACCAACCCTGGTATTTGCCACTTCCAAGGGTAGGGAAGGTGGATGAGTTTGCCCCACCTGGTCCAGGAAGAAATGGCTTCTCTTGCTGAGCTTGCCCTTTATCAACTCCTCAGACCTTTTGGTCCCTGGAGGGTGAGTCAGCATCACCAGACTGACCCACTGCCCTTCTGCAGCAGCCACCCATGAAATGCTTTACCCCTTCCCTTGGCAAGGCAGACCAGGACCCCTCCCCACTTAAAGGTGTGTTGTGGTCATTGTCTGAATTCTCATTTCTTACAGATATTTGAAGTGTCTCTTCCTTGACTTGTTCATCACAATGAATACTTTTGTATAGGGATTTTCTTTCTTCACTCTCTCTACATAAAATTTATACAACCTTCCCCCAGTTAGGTGACCTGTGCCTCAGATATAAATCAGGTATACTGTTAGACAAGGCATATTTAATATGTAGTACCATCATTTAGAGGCTGTTTTTAGTGCTGAGGAGCATTAAGTTCTGAAGTGTATTAAGCACAAAACTGTGTCTACAAGTATTGTTAAGAATCTGAATCAAATGCACAAAGGCTAGGAAATACAGATGTAGGCTTTCTTTCTTTCTTTCTTTCTTTCTTTCTTTCTTTCTTTCTTTCTTTCTTTCTTTCTGTATCCTTAGCTCATGCTTTTGTGCCTTGGTATTACAGTTTGTATGGTATTGTGATCAGCTACAATAAAGAAGGAAAGCTTCCCTCATTCTTATGTGTGGAAGTCAAAATTGTCACATCACTTTTGTCCTTTTGTCATATTTTTTAGCATAAAGCAAAGAAACAAAATAACTGAACTGATGATTCTTCCACTAAAATATTGCATTTTGTTACCAGGAAGCTCAGTCCTACAGAGTGCTGAATGTTCTGGTCCTGATCCAGCATGAAAGCACATGCTTAACTTTAAGATCATAAACTGTCCCATTGACATCCATACATAGAATGCTTTGCTGGCCTGGAGCCAGCGTGCTCAGCACCTGGCAGGACTGAACCCAAAAGGCAGAGGAAAATGTCTCCAGTTCTGTGATATAGCCCCATAAACACCTTCCTTTCCTCCTGATGCCCTCAAGTTAAGCTAACTATTCTCTGACCAAGCAAGCACTGTGTGGAATCTGTCAAGGCTACTCCTGAGCAGAGATGGCAATAAAATAGTATTTTCCTTGAAGAATTTTGAAAGAAATTCAACATTTAACAAAAATTGGGTGAAAATTTTCCACTTTTTTCACCAAGTAAAAAGTGAAAATTTTTATGGTTCTTTTTTATTTGTTTTTTTAAAAAAAACACCTTTCAAATTTTTGAAAGAAATACTTTTTCATGAAAACCCATTTTGAAAAAATGCCATTTTTCACAGAAAATGTTTTTTGAAGAACGAAAAAAACATTTTTGAGGGAAAGAAAGAGGTGGAATGTGGTAGGAAAGGATATGAGAACCTTAAAAAGTTATGTTTCAGAGTAGCAGCCATGTTAGTCTGTATCCGCAAAAAGAAAAGGAGGACTTGTGGCACCTTAGAGACTAACACATTTATTTGAGCATAAGCTTTCTTGAGCTACAGCTCACTGCATCCGATAAAGTGAGCTGTAGCTCACGAAAGCTTATACTCAAATAAATTTGTTAGTCTCTAAGGTGCCACAAGTCCTCCTTTTTTTAAAAAAAGTTACGTTAGAGCGAACTTCGATAAAATGTTCACAATTGGGGGATTTATCTGAACCTTTTGTGATTTACCCATTAATTGTATGTTCTTGCAGATTACTTGATGATATTTTACTAACTGTCACCCAATTCCTTAGCTCAAATGTTTCTAAGTGACTTGCAGTTTTGTAGGTTTAATATAAATGCTATAGTGTTAAAACCAAAAGAATTAGATGAACACCCTTTCTTTACATTTTAGATTACCATACATATGAATCTTTTTATCACCTTCAGCTAGTTACAGATTACATGGATCTTACTTTGTGTGAAAGTAAAATGAAGGAATAGTTTTTTTTCTCACCCAATGTTCAAGAGATCACATATTTTTTTTAAATAATTACATATTTAGAGACTCAGCTGGTGTAAATCAACATAGCTCCATTTGAAATCAATGGAATGAAGCCATTATGGCCTTCATGTTCCAAATTCATCGAGTATTTCGAGGTTAGGATTGCCATTTAAGATTACTTATGTGGGCCAGTTTCTCAACAACAGATGTTCTCACTGTGAGAGCCTGTGGTACCCATTTATCCTCCTCCTTTCCAAAAGACCACAAGGAAAAAAGAATGTCCGTACATAGACTAGTCATGAGACTGTAACCTTTATTCTGACAGTGCTTTTCAATCTTTCCTCCATGCTGAGCTGACTGCAGTAGGTCTTTTTAGCACTCACATGTTTATTTCAAACTCCTGCAGTTCACAAAATTAATTTCTGTTGGAATCAAAATGTCATGATGAGGCTGGTTATTTTGACTGGGCTTTTACCTTATCCTCTATACAAAGCAACTGATTTACTTTCTATTAATTATGCATCAGCTATAGGGACCTCCTGGTGTGTTCTCTTCAAAGCATTCTGCCATTAAAGCTTGTTCTCGGGTTTACTGTACTGAAAGGTGTGTGTGTGTGTGTGTGTGTGTGTGTCTTACCATCAAGCTTAAAGTACTTTTCAATTGTGGAATGCAAGGGAATGATTATTTTGTACCATGCATTCGTTACACTCCACTTATGTGCAAAATAACAATACCTGTTGCAAACACTTTACATTTTTTTTATTCCTTATGAATATAAGCAAAGAAAGTTCAACCAAATTGTGCTCCTTTTTATCTAATTATGAAAACTCCTGCAAAATTAATCTCCTGTTCCTTCCTGCATACCACAATGAAATGCTTAATATTGCTTTGTCAGGAGAGCGATCTAATGCACCAGCTTACTGAAGCTTGAAAGATTAATAAAAATTACATTCTTATGTGGTTTGTCTAGAAAATATATTCTTCAATGCACCTTGAATTTAAGGACACATATTAAAGGTGGTTATCACACTTGTTTGCTTTGATCCGTTTACAGTACTGTCCAATAACATTTTTTTTGTTTTGCCATTTTCTGTTCTGTTGTTTGTCTGAGAGATGTGGATGGGGATTAAACAAAATGGTCAGCTGAACCCAGCTGATCTCATTGCTGTAAAGCTGGTTTTTCATAGATTCATAGGTTCATAGATATTAAGGTCAGAAGGGACCATTATGATAATCTAGTCTGACCTCCTGCACAATGCAGGCCCAGAATCTCACCCACCCACTCCTGCAATAAACCTCTCACCTATGTCTGAGCTATTGAAGTCCTCAAATCATGGTTTAAAGACTTCAAGGAGCAGAGAATCCTTTGGCAAGTGTGGGAGGGATAGCTCAGTGGTTTGAGCATTGGCCTGCTAAACCCAGGGTTGTGCGTTCAATCCTTGAGGATTTAGGGATCTGCGGCCAAAATTGGGGATTGGTCCTTTGAGCAGGGGGTTGGACTAGATGACCTCCTGAGGTCCCTTCCAACCCTGATATTCTATTCTATGATCAATTAGAACCATTCAGTAGCATAAAAGGCTGAGTGTCTCTGAATCAAGAATTGGAGGGGTAATCGTGTTAGTCTGTATCCACAAAAACAATGAGGAGTCCAGTGGCACCTTAAAAACTAACAGATTTATTTTGGCATAAGCTTACAGATACAGGCGTAAATATATTGGCACATGAAGAGAAGGGAGTTACCTTACAAATGGAGAACCAGTGTTGACAAGGCCAATTCAATCAGGGTGGATGTGATCTGCTCCCAGTAATTGATGAGGAGGTGTTAATATAGAGACTGGGACTGGCTGGCTCACTACAAAAGCAATTTTGGTATTGACACCTCCTCATCAATTATTGGGAGTGGACCACATCCACCCTGGCTGAATTGGCCTTGTCAACACTGGTTCTCCATTTGTAAAGTAACTCCCTTCTCTTCATGTGCCAATATATTTATTCCTGTATCTGTAATTTTCACTCCATGCATCTGAAGAAGTGGGTTTTTTACCCATGAAAGCTTATGCCCAAATAAATCTGTTAGTCTTTAAGGTGCCACCAGACTCCTCGTTGGTTTTCTGAGTCAAGAGAGAGCCAGAGGGAAGGGGGCGGGATGTTTTGTAGGGAGAAATGCTAATGAGCCTAGTAAATGGGCTCAGGCTTGTGTGAGTACAATTTCTCCTTATGGCCTTTTACTTTACTGTGATATCAAGGTGCTTCATAAAATCACTCCTGTCTATTATAAATCCACTTACATTGCTGTGTTTATTCAAAAGGGTTTAACCAAAGTATTCTATAGACAAGTGAGGCATTATATATAGCACTGTACTGAGGAAATATTGTGTCTGCCAGGGCTGTTCATCACATGAAGCTATTTGTGTACTCTGTACAACACATCAATAAGTGTGGAATAAGTGGCTCTAGTGACACTTTAATTGCTTGGAATAGGATTATTCTATACAGTATTTGAGAACTGTTTTAATCTCTCTTATTCTGCTTTTGCCTTAACAATATTTCTTTTACATAGGTAATGTAGAGCACAGAACATTTTGATAGTTATATTAAAATTCAGAACCAATAAACAATATTTATGATGGAAGGACAATCTGATATTGATCAAATTAACATAATATACCAAAATGTTTCCGCTAGCACTGCAAGCTGCCGTGGTATATGAACTGTATGTCTCCATATTATGCCAGTTCTAGTTCTGTAAGCGAGGGCAAAGTTCATCTGTGTGGGAGGCAGAACTTTCTCAAGGGCTGGCCTGAAACAGTGGAATTAACTCCCACAGGAACTAAGGCCCTCACAAACCTCATCACTGTCCACTTCAAGTGCAAAGCTCACTTCTTCTACCTTCCCTTCTCTGATATAAACACGTAACAGCATATACATTTAAAACAGCAACAGCCCCGTATACCACTAGCTACATGCAATCAATCAATGGCGCTGTCGTTCTTTACAGAGCATGGTGTATGCGCCAAAGAGTTCTTCGGATAGTGGCTGAGTCCGATGCGCGAGTGACAGTCCCATCCAAAGGTAGAGCACACCAACACACTAGCAATGCTCTGAGTCCAAACAGCATATTCTTTCCTCCTCTGACATTGGTCATCACACAGCTTGATCCAGCCTGCCTCACAACACCTTGCTCCATCTACAAACTGAGTCCACCAACTAGAGCGGCATTCTGCACTCCTTTCCCAATCATTCACAGAGATTCCAAAGGATACTAAGCTGTCTTTGCAAGCTTTCCAAAATCTGCACAGGGGTCTGCCTCTCCTTCTAGACCCTTTGTCCTCTTTGTTCCTTTTTAAAAAATAGGTACTGTGTTTGCCCTTCTCCAGTGCTCTGGGATTTTCTTGAAAATAATTGCTAATGATTCCAAGGCAGCTTCAGCTACTTCCTTAAGTACTCTATGGTGAATTTGGTCAGGCTCAACTACCCTGAATACAGCTAACTTATCTAAATATTGTTTAACCTGTAAATCAAGACAAGCTCACAAGTTAACAATACTGCTACCTGATTGCTAATCTGATGATTGCTCTTCAGTCTTTATGAATATATTTTAAATAGAAAGTCGCTGTGATAGTGATGCAAAGTGTTGGATTTGGGGTTCTTCTTTTTTTTTTTTTTTTTGGTTAATTACAGGAGAACCTAAAGGCTCCAATCACAGATCAAGGGCTCATTGTGCTAGGAACTGTTCCCACATGTAATAGCAAGACAGTCTCTGCCACAAGTGTTAGCATATGATGGACAACAGTTGGATACAACAAAGAGAGGGAAAGGACAAGGTAACAGTGAAATCATCCTGGTAAAGTGTGATAAAACTTATGTCACAGCACATTAAACACCTCCCCATTGCTGAATATTTTGTAAGTGCCACGGCAGAGGCGTTTTTTCAAGAAGGGATCTGAAGGACAATGTAGTGGCTTTATGGATTTTTACAGGGAGTTCCTGCCATGAAGAAAGGTAATAGAGAGTCATAGCATAGAATGGAGGTACCGGTTTGACACGACAATTCATTGTACGGCTCCCAGTTACATCTGTAGGAGTTGCACCTTTTTAACTGATAGCAAATTAACTTTATGGGGTCCATTACTTTATGACAGTAATGGAAGTTGTATCAGGGCCATAACCTATATAGATGGAAAAATGTGAAGCTCTCTAGTTCATTCTATTGTCAATGCAGGATTATACCTCCAAATAAGTATTTTTTTTCTAGCTCTTTTTTCCAGTCCAATTTTAAAATCCACCAAGTGATGGCACTTCTACCTTTTCCATTGGAAGATCATTCCAAAGTCACTGCTAGGAATATTCCTCAATAAGCCATCAACATTCATCTATGTTAATTGTACCCCCTTACTCCTATGGTAGTTATACCCCCTTGAACAGTTCCTGCCAAAACAATTCCAGTGATTTTAAAAATCAATGAGTTTTTCACCTCTGAAAGTTGTCTTTTATAGTGAAACTACTCTTAGTGAAGAGTGCGACTCAAATTTTCACATGGATATACACACAAGTGTATGCTCAATTTTGGATTAACCCAGTTTAGGCACACAACAGCTCCATTATCTAAGCACCTGTGTAGCCCAATGGAAATTAATGGGGTCACTCCTGCTTAAAATTAAAGCTTAAAGTTCTGCAATCAATGGGGCTATCTCTGTGTTTAAGTGCTTTACTGCATCAGAGGCAAAGTGCTCATCACCCTGCAAGATTGAGCCCGAATCCCTGGATTTATAACAAGCCAAAGTGGCAGGTTCACAAAGGGGTTTGATTCTGTATGGTATTGAGTAATGTCCTCAATGTGACTGTGAAATGAATGTGATTTTAGGGCAGTTAGGTCCTCTCAGGATTGATCGGATAGGTATAGGTGTGCAAAGCCGACTTGCATGTGCACAGGGGATTTGTGCATGCATACATCGGACAAGTAAAATGTGCACATATGCTTTTGCACATACCCTCTTAAATATTTGTGCTAAAACTCTTTCCAGCTGGCAACACAAACAGTGAAAGGGAAAGTTTTAATAGTTTAACTTATCTTGTAACATTTGTCATCTCTCTTCCAGTTTGTTTATTTGTATACTGAATGTTCTTGCATTTACAAACTGTAGTCTTACCTTGTTACCCAGGAATCAGTGCCATTAGCAGCTGACACCAATTGAAAGGCTCATTTAAAAAAGGTTATTGCCTAAATTAAGAACACAAAGGAAATCCATAATCTTCAGTAAGCATTAGGACTGGATGTGAAATTAACACCTATGTTCTTTTCTCTTTTTATATAATCGTATTACAATATTATATCTGTGTACATATTTTACTATATTTAAAAATGTGTATTTATTCAGATTAAGATGATCTTGCACCTTGTATATGCCAGGTATAAATAAGAGACTTAATTATTTTAAATGACAATCATATTTTTTATTTTAAAGATTGTGTCATTGAGCTTAGTGAAATGAAGACTTTACCATCTCAATAGTCCAAAATCATTATAAATTTCAAAGTGCAACTAAATCTGAATAAAGTATGTGAATTTAGCTGAAGTGTATGATAGGCACACAAGCAGGGGATAAAATGTAAATGATATATCCTTCAATAATCAGCATTCCTTTTTGATCTGTTAGCTTGTTTATAGTTGTAAAGAAAAAAATAATATGCGAACTGTCTTGTATAACAAGAAACATAAAATTCACACTATATTTATACTACTGGGACTGCTATGACATTCTGATTTATCAGTATGACAAAATGGCTTATTTTTATTGAGATAGTTGTCATTGGCTGATAACGCAAGGCAAGAATACTGGCCTTATTTAATGTAGCACTGGTGTTTGAGATCAAATGCATTTTGGTAAACTGAAACATTAAATTAGTAATATAATGCTAGATGTATCATCTTCTCTGGTATTCTGGGCTTTTATGTTCAGATATTTACTGAACATTGTCATTGGAAGACATGTATAATTCACATAGATGGAAGGATTAGCAGCAGTAATTTGATAAGCAGAATGTCTTTCTGAAGTGAAGATTTTTTCTCTCTTTCTTTAAAAAAGGTCATAATCTTTATTTTGGGTTCATCTGTGCCCCACTTTTCCACCTATTATATTGCTGTGGAGAAATCTCTGGTGGCAATAAGATAACTTCTTCAGAAATGATCCCACACATTTCATTCTCAGCTTGAACTAAAAGCCCTTTTATCATTGAAAAGTCATGTGAATATCTTTATGTGACTATTTTTGTTGCAGAAATGTAATTTAACACTCAATCTTTATTTTGCATATACCTCTGTATTCAGTAGTAATATGAACTGTAGGCTTGTTTCCATCTCCTGACCTTGCTGCTTTATTTGACTACCCTCCTGTCCCTTTGAATGATGCTTTATGGGGGCCTCAGTTTTGGATTAGCATGTATTTTGCAACAGCGAAATAAAGACACTCTTTTATGATGCTTGTTTTAATACTTCTTTCAGCTGGCTATTGCATTATCCAGCTATGAGCAACAGTATTTGATTTTTGACAATGGTTCACAAATAATCTTATATTCAGTGGTTTCATTTAAAACATTCAGTTCAAATGGGATTTGACTGAAGTTTATTTTTCCATATGTTTGTAACAATTTATTTATTGCTAATATTGAACTATGTTCACAAAAATCTATACAAAATTATTAGACGTAGATCTGACAAGTTAATACTTATTTTATTTCCAAGCTTAACTTAAATGGAACTTTACGTAGCATAGGCCAGCAGTTTTATATACTCTAAGACCACTAAGCTGATTTCACTTATTATCTAACTGTGCAATCTCTAAAGTACTAATGTAAAGTCTTATAAAGGTTCCATCAGGCTTATTGTTGCTACCTTTCTTTGGAGTGCAGTATATATCAGAATAATTAGACTTTCAATCCTCTAGAGATACTTTAGCTATAAACTATTAAGTTTTTTTCCTTCTCTCTGATTTTATCAAAAAACATCAGTTTCTTTATCAGAATGAGGACTTCTAACCAGTAGACTTGTCCATGCTATCAAGGATAGAAATAGCTACTTAAAATTTTTAAAGTAGGGCTGTCAAGCGATTAAAAAAAATAATTGTGATTAATCACATTGTTAATAATAGAATACCATTTATTTAAATATTTTGGATGTTTTCTACATTTTCAAATATATTGATTTCACTTACAATACAGAATACAAAGTGTACAGTGCTCACTTTGTGTTTATTTTTTATTACAAATATTTGCACTCTAAAAAAACAAAAGAAATAGTATTTTTCAATTCACCTAATACAAGTACTGTAGTGCAATCTCTATCATGAAAGTTGAACTTACAAATGTATGATCATTTCCAAAAATCCTGCATTCAAAAATAAAACAATGTAAAACTTAGAGCCTACCAGTCCACGCAATCTTACTTCTTGTTCAGCCAATCACTCAGACAAACAAATTTGTTTACATTTACAGGAGATAATGCTGCCCACTTCTTGTTCACAATGTCACCTGAAAGTGAGAGCAGGAGTTCGCATGGTACTGTTGTAGCCAGCGTTGCAAGGTATTTATGTGCCAGATGTGCTAAAGATTCATATATCCCTTCTTGCTTCAACCACCATTCCAGAGGACATGTGTCTGTGCTGATGATGGGTTCTGCTCGATAACAATCCAAAGAAATACGGATCAACGCATGTTCGTTTTCATCATCTGAGTGAGATGCCACCAGCAGAAGGATGATTTTCTTTTTTGGTGGTTTGGATTCTATAGTTTCCGCATCAGAGTGTTCCTCTTTTAAGATTTCTGAAAGCAAGCTGCACACCTCATCCCTCTCAGATTTTGGAAGGCACTTCAGATTCTTAAAACTTGGGTCCAGTGCTGTACCAGTCTTTAGAAATCTCACATTACCTTCTTTGAATTTTCTCAAATCCTGCTGTGAAAGTGTTCTTAAAACAATCAACATGTGCTGGTCATCATCTGCGACGGCTATAACATGAACTATATGGCAGAATACAGGTAAAACAGAGCAAGAGACAGACAATTAAACATATTTAATTAACACATTTTTTTTTAAATGTCATCTGGAACGGTGGCCAAAGCATAAAAGGGCATATACATTTTTAGCATAGCTGGCATGTAAATACCCTGCAATGCCTGCTACAAAAGTGTCATGTGAATGCTTGTTTTCATTTTCAGGTGACATTGTAAATAAGAAGCTGGCAGCATTATCTCCCATAAATGTAAATAAATGCAGCGATTGGCTGAACAAGAAATAGGACTGAGTGGACTTGTAGGCTCTAAAGTTTTACATTGTTTTGTTTTTGAGTGCAGTTATGTAAGTTGCATTTTCATGATAAAGAGATTGCACTACAGTACTTGTATGAGGTGAATTGAAAAATACTATTTCTTTTGTTTATCATTTTTACAGTGCAAATATTTGTAATAAAAATAATATAAAGTGAACATTATACACTTTGTATTCTGTGTGGTAATTGAAATCAATATATTTAAAAATGTAGAAAACGTCAAAAAATATTTAATAAATTTCAGTTGGTTCTATATTGTTTAACCATGCGATTAAGACTGCGATTAATTTTTTTGAGTTAATCATGCAAATTAACTGTGATTAATCAATAGCCCTATTTTAAACTAATTCTGTTCATATATCCTTTATGCATTTCACATTCCACCGTAAATTACTTTTTCTGAGAAATATCCTTTTCAAATATCCTTTTGCTTTGCTGCTTGAAGCACTGAGACTTTACTTAATTTTACTATAATTTTATTGCACTCTGTTTTGTAGTACGTAAAACTCCTTTGTAAACGTCCCAAGCAGCCCAGTGTAAAATTGATTTTGTGATATTCAGATTGTTCTGAATTATATTATAGCTTTTATTCATTATTGTTTTTATCTTTCTCTTCATGGTACTGTACATCAGTCAGAATTTCTAACACTGTATAGGACAAATTAGGGATAGTTTTGTTGCCCAGTCACCCATTTTGTGAGATCCCTTTGTAGCTCTTTGCAGTCTGCTTTGGTCTTAACTATCTTGAGTATTTAGTATCATCTGCAAATTTTGCCACCTCACTGTTTACTCCTTTTTCCAGATCATGTATGAATATGTTGAATAGTAGTGGCCCCTAGGACAGACCTCTGGGGGACACCACTGTTTACCTCTCTCCATTCTGAAAACTGACCATTTATTCCTACCCTTTGTGCTCCTACACATGGCTTTTCCTCCTTATCATAGAGAGTCTCTCTCTCTTCCTTTCCCCGAAAATGGATGGAAAGAAACCCTTTTATAATCTCCAGTCCCCTTTGTCTGGTAACCACCTCAATCAGCCTCATCAGGTGATCACTCCCCCACCGTGTGATCCATTGGTTGTTACCAGCCCATCTTGTTCTCGTGGGCAATTATTTGTTCAATGCTTTCACATGAATAGAGGACCATCAATGTTTAAATGAGTTTTCATTGATAGCGCTGTATAACTACCCTGGGGAATTTCAGTCAAATATGGTGGTAAAAAGACAGTAGAGAAGGCAGATAGTCCCACATTCAAAATTGATTCTGCATTTTGACACAGATACACATACAGTCCCCAGTATTAAACAGAATTCATTAGGTACACATAGTCTTCCCAAATTATCACAAATTCTTATATGCTTATTTGTAGGAAGAACAAGTATTATCTACCATGTACTTTTGATACTCATAATCTGAAACACCTAAAATAAGCTAGCTCTTGTCCTTGTGCTATGATCCCAATCTGTCTCACAGGTTAAGCAGGGGAAGCTAGGTCAATACTTGGCAAGGCGACTTCAAGAATGATCAGGGAGCAATGTTGGTGATTTGATATCTGGTACTCTTCCCTCTAAGTCCTTACTGAGACGATGCTCCTGCTAGAAGGCGTTAAGCTGCCTTGCAGTGGCTCAAAAGAATGAGTAGCAACCTCAGGGCAGACTGTTAAAAAGTAGGGAATGAACCCCACATTGAGAGTTCTGTACTTAGATTTCTCAAATCAAGTTTAAATTCCTTAGGCACTATAACAGGCTAGCCATGGAGTCACAGACAGTCCCCTTGGGTACTCCGATCTCTCTTGTTGCCTTTGTGATAGAGGGTCCCTTACGCCAAAAATCACAACACTAATCAGGTTTCTCAGAGTCCTAAAGGACCAGTCACTTACTCCAGGTCAGTTGCACCTTAGATCTCACACCAAAGACGCTGCTTGTAGCCAATCCTATAATAAACTATCTAGAGTTTTATTAACTAGGAAAAGGTAAGCTAAGGCATGTAGCAACTTACAAGCATTTCTTAAAGTCTAAACACAAAATACACTTTTATATCTCTAATACCTATTTCAACAGTACTAACACACAGGTGAGCCAGATTTGTTCCAGCTATGTATTTGTCAGCTGAGACCTAGGGGACTTGGCATGAGCTGGCACCTGGTCTGCCAGCATCACAAGAGGCACTGTGGTCCCGACTACTTGTGGTTACTGAAAATCTCATGACACTAAGGGCTTGTCTACACTTAAAACACTACAGTGGCTCCTCTGTAGCTCTTCAATGAAGATGCTACCTATACTGATAGGAGGGCTCCTTGTGTTGGTGTAGGTCAGTGGTTCTCAATCTGTGGCCCACATGCACTAAAGGCTGCTGGGCTTGAAGGGTTGGGAGTGTGGGCTGTCCCACCACCTGGTGCGGCAGGGTCCAGGGCCCTGGCTGCTCTGCCTGGCATGGTGGTGTCCGGTGTCAGGGCTGCCCTGCCCCATGCCGCAGGGTCCGGGGCTTTCCTGTCCTGCATGGCAGGGTCCGGGTTCAGGGTTGCCTTGCCCCATGTGGCAGGATCCAGGCTCGGAGCTGCTCTGGTCTGCCCTGCCCTGCTGCGTGGCGGGGTCTGGGGTGGGGGCCGCCCTGCTGACTAGCAAAGTCCAGGTTTGGGGGTCCGCTCCTGGCCCCACTCTGTGGAGGGGTCTGTGTGGGGGGGGCTGGGGCGTTGGGTATAAGGGGTCTGTGGGTGTTTTTGGGGGGGGGTCGCTGTAGTTCTCAACCTGCAGCCCAGGTAACACACTGTGATAAATAGGTTGAGAACCACTGGTGTGGGTACTCCATCTCCCCGAGAGGCAGTAGCTAGGTGGATGGGAGAATTCACCCATTGACCTAGCACTGTCTACACTGGGGGTTAGGCTGGTTTCACTACATGTCTCAGGGGTGTGGATTTTTCACACCTCTGAGAGACATAGTTATGCCAACCTAATTTCCTAGTGTAGACCAGGCCTAAGAGTAATGGTAGGCCTGGTGCTCTGGACAAATTCCGACATGGATAACTACTTTCTGTCTACCTCAGTCTTTCTGCACTTCCAACTGAATTTGATATTTGTCATGTGCTAACCCCAACTTTGGGTTTTATAACTGTGTTTTGTCAATATTGCCTTAGTTGGCACCAGAGGTAACTGCATTTTAATAGCAGATGAAATGATGCTGTGTATAATTCCTATCTCAGTTTCAAGATCAGATCTTGCAGGATCTTATGCATATGCTTAATTTTACTCACTGTAAGTAATTCCAGTGAAATCTTTGCAGGATCAGGGCCTTAATTAAATAGATGAGAAAAACACTTCAAAGGGAGGTCTAATAGCTACCCTCACTGTGAGTATGACTCTGGAAAGCACAGAGATGCTTCTGCTAGAGAAATGGTGTTTTGTGTTGTCAAGCAGGAACAGTTCTCAATAGGAATAGGGAAGCATTTGTTTGTGGGACATCGCATACCATTGCAAAAGTGCAAGGTACAAGATTTTGCCTTCCCTTTCTGTTTGACTCTAGGTTCATGTTACTGACAAGATATGTCAGTCTCAAGCCTAGATGGTCAGGTGGACTTGAGAACCCGAGATGCAGCCCAAGCCACAATGTTCATACTGCCAGTTTTAGTGTGCTAGCTCAATCCCCGTTAGTGTGACTTTGTCTGCCCAGGCTGGGAGGCTCACTCCCAGCTGCAGTGTAGACGTATACCCTGAGGGTCTTGATCTTGGGTAAATAAGGTACACTAAGGAGCCATTTAACAGTTGTATGGAAACCTTGTTGAAAAGAGGGCTAAAATTGAAAAGGGAATAAAAGAAACAGTAGTTTCTGATTATTTTTGATTGTCAAGGCATCTGGTTTCAGCAGGCTTCTCTGGTTCTATATGTTAAATATGTAGCTGAGGATGGGGAAAGTTTATGCTATGTGGCTTAAATATGCTATGTACTATATGTACATATAGTACTATAAAATGTACTATAATAATTTTCACTTTATTTAAGTAGTCCAATACTTGTATTAGGTTCTTTGTGCCAGTAAAAATTGTTTACTTCTAGAAAGTCAAATGAATAGTGCCATATGGAAACTGATTTGAAGAAAGAGCTTAGAGAGGCTCCGTAAACATTAACATGACAGTTTAGCATGCTGTTACTTTACACTTTAATATCACTATATGAATATATATTTTTAATTGGACCAAAGCTTGTATTGGTCTTATAGCACCTTAAAATAAATCACTCAGGGTATGTCTATGCAGGGATAAAAAACCCACAACTGCCCTGGAACAGCTGATTTGGGGTCAAGGGGCTCGGGCTGCGGGGCTGAAAAATTCCTATGTAGACATTTGGGCTTGGGCTGCAGGCTGAGCTCTGGGACCTGTAAGGACATAACTGTCAGAGTGTTTAAGCACTAGAATAAATTGCCTAGGGAGGTTGTGGAAAATTGGAGATTTTTAAGAGCAGGTTGGACGAACACCTGTCAGGAATGGTCTAGATCAGTGGTTCTCAAAGCCGGTCCGCCGCTTGCTCAGGGAAAGCCCCTGGTGGGCGGGATCGGTTTGTTTACCTGCCACGTCCGCAGGTTCGGCCGATCACTGCTCCCACTGGCCGCGGTTTGCCGCTGCAGGCCAATGGGGGCTGCGGGAAGGGCGGCCAGCATATCCCTTGGCCCGCGCCGCTTCCCGCGAAACCAGTCCGGCCCACCAGGGGCTTTCCCTGAACAAGCGATGCACCGGCTTTGAGAACCACTGGTCTAGATAATACTTAGTCCTGCCTTGAGTGCAGGGGACTGGACTAGTTGACCTCTCAAGGTCCCTTCCAGTTCTGTGATTCTAAGATGGAGGGTCCCAGAGCTCAGGCTCCAGCCTGAGCCTGAACGTTTACACAGCAAATTTTAGCCCTGCAACCCAAACCCCCTGGGCCTGAGTCAACTGATCTGAGCCAGCCATGGCTGTGCTGAAGGGCTTTTATCTCTGTGTAAATTTACCATTAGGGTAAATTTTTTAACCTATTGTTCATATTAACGAGCACTTAGTCACCAAAATAGACTCATTGACTCTATGAGACTGTTTGGGTGAGGAACTGCTTATTGAGTGAGTAAGGGGCTCAGTCTGTTCCTTATTATATTTCAAGGGCATATGCATAT
Organism: Chelonia mydas; assembly: GCF_015237465.2. Taxonomy (NCBI): domain Eukaryota; kingdom Metazoa; phylum Chordata; order Testudines; family Cheloniidae; genus Chelonia; species Chelonia mydas. Next base: position 48,801,130 of record NC_051251.2, on the reverse strand, counting down.
GGTAAAAGAGGAGAGAGTGCAAAGAGCCAAATGACTCTTACAGGTATCAATGTTTTAATTGCTTTTCTACCTACTCGTGCGGGTCTCTACATAATAAATCATTGGATAATGTTATATTTAAAAAAAAATCCAAAAAACATTTAGTAGCTAATGTTAAGAAGAATGTGTAATTACCCACTTCACCCAAAGTGCTATAGTCCTCTACACCACTTTTTTGCTAAAGTTGGAAACATCAAAATACAAAATTTTAAAAAGGGGTCAGATCCTCCGGTGGTATAAATCATTTACAATCCTTGCATTGGTGTAAAGCGTCAGTTTACACCGGCTGTTGGCCTGGCCCATAATATTTTACATTTTTGACAATTGGAAATTAAACTGTTTTGCTCAGAGCTATGCCAGCGAGAGAAAAAAAGTATTCGTCTATAGGTGGTGCTCTTGTCACTAGAGTGATCCTTGATCTGTGACAAGCTGCAGCATTTATGCTCAATTTTCACTTTTAGTTTTCTTGCACTGATCGGTTTTGTTGGCAATATTAAACCATGCTGCTGCCCCTCAGCTATGTCTTTCCTATATGAGGGAGAATGAGGCAATATGCACTTTTTAGTTCTGAACTATGTTGCTTGGCTGCAGCATGCCTTTTTCCATTTACCTTAGCAAGCATGTATTATTTTGGGACCAGAATTAAATATTCAAAAACGTTGTATAAGATTACAGGCAACTTTGTGCAACATGAAAATCCTAACTTCTGACACTTGTACAGCTTCAGGATTACCATGTTAATTTTAAGGCTTCTAGTAATAAGTGAAGAGTAAAGATCACTGCTATTCTACATGCAGATTAAAAATAAAGAACTAGAGATTTAAATAGGATACATCCATTTCACAAATTGATATTTTATTTATTTTATGCTAGTTAGTCTCACATATTGGACCATTGCACAGACAGATGAAGAATTATATATTTAATAGGTCTATGGAGACTACAAATATGAGGGAGAAATGCGATCTATGCCTATAAAGTGTGTTATACGTTGGACGGAAAATACAGCAAGTATACTAAATCATATTGGGGACATTCATTTTCAAGAAAAGCCCTGAAAAGCCTAATTTTGTAAATGACAGTTAAGAAAATAGAGAAATTTGTTTTGTACTTGCTTGCATCAGTCAATGTCATTTTATTTATCATGGGGTATTATCCACTGGATTGCATACAAATTATAGTATGTATATTTATATAATATCAATAAATAGAAATATGCATTGGGTGTATATAATGCTTAGACCCACAGAGCAATAGTGAGATGGTCTGTCTTCCCACCATAAACATTGAAAGTTTGCAATTTTGCACTTTGTGCTGGGTACCATCAGTGTTTTGGTTGTGATACATGTAAAGGCCCAGAAAAGAAGAAAAACCTAGCTTTCAGAAAAAACTACTACTAAATCTTTCTCTCTCATATCCCACACTTCAGCCAAACACTTTCTATAATGATCTATAGAGCTTAGCATTGAAGTTTCTAGTTATCAACCTCACAGCAGCCTATGACACTACAACATATTACTTTACTCTGTGGCATCTCAAAATTTGGGCTAGATTGAAGAATGGCATATTCAGTTTCCAGATAAGATGGTGATGGCGACAGTAAAATGCTTAGTGATAGCTAGTGATTTCATCCAACAGTTTTACGGTTTTACAGAATGTAGAGAAAACTGATTTCTCAGTGTGATGTCAATAAACTTACTTATAGAAGATCTTCTGTGACACATGGATCAATGCACATGCATGCTAATACCTGCTGTTTGACTCATGAAAACAGGTCTCTGAGGTATGTAAATTTTGATTTAACAGGATATTTTAATTGCTGAGCATTTAAAAAAGAAGGTGGAATTTAAAACCAAGCGCGGGAAAGACTTGGTTTGCATTGCATTCTACAAACCTTCAGGCAGATAGATAAATGTTCTCTAACCATTTTTAGAATGCGTAGAGATATAGGAGTAAAACTGTCCATACTATTTAGGTGCAAAGCTTGATCAATTGTTACCTTATCCATCACATCTAGAATATTTTTATCAGAACGTAACCTCTTGAACTGCCTTGTTGGGACTACTTATGCATCTGATTTCCTTATTGTACACAAAGCTGAACTTACAACTTTTCTGGAAAGTTACAAAAAAGGATTTAGCAAAGCACTCAGTGAGCATGTACTGATAGCAAAGGTACAGCCAGAAAGAAAATTCGCCCCTTTCCTGGCTCTTGAAGCATGATGCAAAGATAATGGGGTAAAATTTTCAGGCATTTGGGAGCCAAACTTGCTTTTAAAAAGGGGACTTAGACTCTTAAGTCACTGGGATGCTTTTAAAATTTTTACCCATGATCAAATATAGACACAAAATTATGGAATTAGAAAAGTGGATATTTTGTTAATGTTTTATTGAAATTATTGAAATACATATTTTTAAAATATCTGATAAGCTGCCTTCCACAACTCTTTCAGCACTGGCTTGTACACATCACTTAGCTTTCCAATAGACTGTTGACACTTTAGAGAATTCCTTTACTTCACAGGAGCTTAAACTAACAAGTGATGCAATTTGAAAAGAGGCATTTTTCTGTATAGACCATTATGTCTTAAAATAGAAGATCAAAAGGCCTTCTCCACCAGAGAAAAGGTCTTAGGTCCTTTTGCAGATGATCTGGGAAAGGGTGAGCCAGCCATTTGTCCAACCTATTAACGGGGCAGTTGGGGCAATGATAGCCCCTCCTGTGTCCTGCCAAGGGTTTGGATAATTCAGAAAAGCAATTCAACTTCTGGATACTTATCCAGACCAAAACAAACCTATGAACTTGTGGTTTGGCCACCACTCACTTTGAAAATATTTTGGTGCCAGTGCAGATGTGGTATGAAGCTTGTGGAAATCTCTAGAACATAGAAAAATATGGATCACAAAATTACTGTAAAGGATGTGCCAGTAGGGGATGTTCTCAGAAAATATGTCACAATGTACACATCTAGATTGAAATGTACTGATACAGACTGCAAGACACCTGATTGTAACAGCAGGAAAAGTTCTGCTCTGATCACAGGTTACTATGGGAACATTTTTATGTTAATGTTAAGATGTTAGTGCAAATAAGGGGAACTAAGAGAACAATCTATGAAAAATGGGACATCCCAACATTTATGGGTGTGCTCAGGACTCCGGCGTACCGGTAAGTCCTCTAACTTACTTTCACCCCTGGGTAAAAGGCCTATTGGTTTTAGACACAGATAAGCAACAATAGGAAAGGCGAAATCACCCTGTAAAGCAAGTCCTACATTTGGTTTCTACTTTCCTATTTCTCTTTGTGGCTTAGAGGACTTTTCGACCGGATGCCTGGCAACCCTGTTCAAAGCCCTAGGCCCTGAATTGAAACCCCAAGGGCCATATGACAGCTTTTCCTCAGCTTTCTCCAAGTGCCTGTGATCTGAGGTGCTTCTGTTATTGTTTCAGCCTCCTGCTTACAATGGCTTCTTTACATTTATCCTGAATGTAAGGTGGTGGCCATGCCTCCTCTGAAACAAAAAGGTTTAACTCAATCCATAATGATATACTATCCATTTAACCCTTCCACTGATCAACCCTGTGGGGCTCCAGGCTCCACTGTAAAAACAAACACAAACAAAAAACCCAACTGACTCAGGCTCATGCTCTGGGGCTAAAAATAGCAACGCAGACATTCCTACCTGGGCTGGAACCTGGGCTTTGAAAGCCAGAGCTGAGCCAGGGCTCCAGCCCAAGCAGAGTTTACGCAGCGATATTCACCTCTATAGCTTGAGCCTTGCTAGCCCCACTCAGCTGACCTGAGCTCTGAGACTTGCTGCGAGTCTGCTGAGACTTGGGTATTTTTTTGCAGGGTAGATGTACCCTGACACACTACTCCACAATGCTCACCAAAAGAAAGAGAATTTATACGGCAATGGTTCCAGAAGTTTGTTTGCCTGCTACTGTGTGCTTGAAGCTGTTTGACATTCCAAGCAGGTCAATGGTGCAACCTGCAGCAGATTTTCATATTTCTCTTCATCTTCAGTATTAATGGATTAGATCCCTGTAAATTCAGGAGCTTTTACAAATAAACCCAGAAGGGCTTGTTCACCAAACCTCTGGTGCAAAAAAACCAAACAAAAAAACCCCCTTCCTTCATCAGCTCTAATTTTCATGTACTCCTTTCAAAAGGGTAACAGATTGCAGTCTTTAAGTATTGATTTTCCCTCATAGGTGCTTGCTAGATGCTCTTAATTTAAAGCTTCAGTACTGATTGATGAATTTAAAAATCCACTGAAGCATAGGTATAGCTGATTATGCTTCTAGCACTTTAGCTACTACTTGACAACAATTTATGTAATTGGAACAATCAGAGTTTACTAAATAATCTTGACTAGACCTTTGGCATAAATTTCCTTTTTACTTCCAGCAAAATCTTGAAGAAGAATAGTATAATGGGTGATTTAAGGGCTCATTTATGTTTTATGCTTTAAACTAATCAATGGTGGATTTGATTAAACTTGTTTCAGAATAACCTTGATGAAGCTTAGACACCTGAATTATATGACCTGTAACTATCCTACGTGAGCTATTGAAAATATTTTGAACTTTGTCAGCTGGAAGAAGGTGTCAATTTCAGAAAAAGCTTTTGTTTTGGTTTTTTGTTCTCTGTGACCTGTATTGAGTGTAACAATGAGTCAATACACACACAAACACACATTTTTATTGTCAAGGTAGAAAAAGATTTGATCCAGAGAATATTTGACCAGGAACAGTGAACCAAAAAATACCATTTTACCAACTTGCAATTCATGCAATATTTAATTTTGGGAAAATGTAAAGTTATTAGGGCATAGAGAAGCTCTACAAACTATGAGATTAATATAAAAAGATTACAGGTAGTAAAATATCCTCAGAAGCAAAGTATTCTATGTAGGTGTAGTAAAATTATCCTGAACATTCAAGTATCTATAATATATCGGGTATGTATAGTAGGAGGGTCTCGATCTTTCAAAGACATGACAAGCTTTTTTGTTTTTTTTGGCAGGGATTTTGACTAGGGCATGTAGTAAGGGTTGTAGTAAGTATAAGAACAATTGGGCTGATTCACTGCCCAGGAGAACCAAAGGAAGGACTCCCACTAACTTCAAAGGACATTGGATGAGGCTCACACTGCATAGGAATTTGTTGACTAACTCACGATAAAGTACTACTAGCATTTCATCAAATTAATGAATAACGTGTATGACGGGTTGTTCCCCTTTAAGATGCCACCTGATGTGTTGAGATACCACTGAGCCCACCTGTCCTGCCAGCCTGGGCACCCTTTTTACTTGTCTTGCTGAGCCAGACTATTAAGCCTCCTCGAGCACACACATAGGCAGGGCCACACCCAACTGCAGAATGACACAGACACTCAGGTGTTCACCTCCCTTGGAGTGCAGACCCAAAGTATATTATGAAATCTTCCTCCTCCCTCAATGTGGAGGAAGGTATGCACAGCCTTTTACCCCATCCCCCAATTATGAATTGTGCAAACTGGGTTTAATAATAAACAAAACAAATATTATTAACTACAACAGGTGAATTTTAAGTGGTTGAAGAGATAGCAAACAGAACAAAGCAGATTACTAAGCAAATAAAACAAAACACAACACACAAACAAGCTTGTTTCACTAAAGAAATTGGTTACAAATAGTAATTTCTCACCCTAGATATTGTTACAGGCAGATTACAGAAAGTCATGAAAGGCAGCTGCACTGGTCTGCAGCTTGAGATCTCAGATATTATTACTCACAAGCTAGATGCCCTTCCAGCTTGGGCTCAACCCTTCTCCCCCAGTTTAGTTCTTGCTTCCAGGTGTTTTTCAGCATCTCTTTGGGTGGGGAGGCAGAAGAGAACTATCAAGATGTGTCTCCCCTGCCTTATATACCTCTTGTGTATTGCGGGAACCCTTTGTCTCCCAGTGGAAGAACACTGGCATTCCAAAAGGTGGGGTCCAGTACCAGGTGACTCAAACCCATGTCTCTGCAGGGCTGTGGCAGCCATTACTTGTGGGCTGTCTAGAGTGTCCACAGGAAGACTAAGCTCTTTCACAGTCCATGTGAAATTGTCTTTGCTAATGGGCCATTAGCCCTGTCTGGCTTTTCCATTGTTGTACCTGAAGGGCTAGTTGGGGGTGACACCCAAAGTAACACATTTGAAATACAGATACATAGTCAATATCATAACTTCAGATACAGAAATGATTCAGGCATACAAACTGGATAATCACATTCAGTAAATCATAACCTTTCCAATGATATCTCACATGAGCCATCTTGCATAAAGTATATCTCAGTTATGCCATATTCATATCATAAGTATATTTTCATAAAGAATATGGAAGGTAAAGTCACAACGCAGCGATAAACATTGCTTTATCCCAGCAATCACTTTTTTGGGACCATTTTTCAAAAACATGAAACAATTTTGCTATCTTCCCTTGAAGATTTTCTTCCAGTTTCTGTGAAACCAAAAGGCAGTTTTCACAGGAAAAACGCTGTAGTGGATCTGAAAATGAATCTTGCTATAAAGTGCTGCAGATGTTTCCTGAAAAATAGCAAAACCAACTTTTAAAAAGTTCACTCTTAATTTTTAAAACCTTACTATCCATGCAAATGTCTGATCAGATTTTATCTTCAGATTTTTTTGAAATTACTGGAGGTTGAATGTGGAATGTGACCCATAGACAACAATATACTTTTGTGTATTAAAAGCACACGCTGCAGTAGCCTTATCAGAGCAGACCTAGGCTTAGTCCAGAACCAAAAGCTTTCGGGGGAATGTAGTCTAGAGGGACCCTAGAGGCTTTGTAGCTATACATGCTGAAAGAGGATAGGGGTATAAGAGATCTGGGGGTATTAAGTGGCTGTTTGTGGGCTTTTCCACTGAGGTATCTGGAGGAAGAAGGGCTGTGGGTTAATCTCTCCAGTGAGGAAAGAAGAGAACAGGGAAGGAGCAAGACCTCTGGCTATCTCTAGAAGGAGTTAGGGCAGTGGTGGCTAGAAGAAGGTACACACACACACACACACACACACAGCTGCCTAAAGAAGAGCTTTCCTCCCACTTCTGTATGACAAAGGGAGAAAAAAACCTTGCTGTTGTCCTCTGAAGGGGTTAGAGATGGGCAGACTGTCTGAGGACTGTAGCCTAGAAAGATGGGGAGGAAAATATTTTGTTTAGACTTTAGACTCTTGTTTGTGAACTGACCAGTGCCGTCTTGTGGACTGCTGCACTGTTGAATGATACCCTGAAGAGGAACAAAGAGCTGGAGGATTTGGCATATGTGCATGCACATTCATACATTGAACTCTTATTGCTTTGGAAGGAGAGGAGTCTTGGTCTGGCCCAGGGGCTAAAGCAAAACAACCCAAGAATGGGGAAACTGAGGCAGTGGCAGCACCTGACAGTGGACCAGGTAAGGCACTGTTACAGTTAAATTCATCCCCAGTGCATATCCCTGCCACCTCGTCTAAAACAGGATCACAAGGGTTGTAAATTAAGGCGGCCTTTGGCTGCATAGTGTTACTTATCAAATCTCTTTGAATATGTAAATGTTTATTTACACATGAAGGGAAGAAAAATAATCCCTTCTTGCCACCAAATGAAACAAAAGTGAAGCCAAACAAACGAAAAATTGCACCTAAACTACTTTTCCCTTCAATATGTGGCAGGTCCATCATCTCTGAAGTAATTGTACTGTAGGATGAGTTTGCTATTGTACTTGGATCTAGATGAATACTTGCAGTGGCTTCTCTACCGGTGCAGCTTTTACATTGTTCCACACGTCGAACAGAGTACGCATAGTGAAAAGTTGTCTCTAGTGGCAAAAAAAAAAATAGTTCTTGTTGTTGCTCTTGATTAAATTTGTGAATTCTCCCAAATGATTATGAAAAAATGGATGTTCAAAATAATGAATATGGGCGCTCTCACCATCCCAGGAAAGAACCAGAGACACACCCAAGTTTCAGGCCCGTGCCTCATGGCCCAATTTCTTGGTTAAACCCAAAACTAGTGAGTAATGCAAAACACAGTGATTCCCCAGAGGTATTTCCTTGGCCTCTCAGTTCCCCCAGAAAGAGGACATATCCTTCCCTTAAATTCCCTGTAGGTCATGTGACTGCCAGGTAGCCCTTAAACCCTTCCCAATTGTTTTCCCCGGTCCCAAGGTAGTGTCATAAAAATCTTTTGTTTGGACAAGGGAAGTTCAAAAGAAATCTACTTATTCCTTACTGCTATGGCTGGGATACATATATATTTTCAGTTCACTCTTTGGCAGTTGGTCTCAGTTAGGCTCCTGTTGATCATTTCTTCTCAAATTCTGCATATAAAGTATTGTGTAATAAAATAAGAACTCCCAGAGTAGCACAGCTCATTCCTGCCATCAGATTTACTGCTGTAATGGGTCACATATTGGCAAGCTTTACTTCCCCCTTGTGCGCTACATAGTGAACACCCACGTTCTTGTTTACTCACTGCTGAGAAAGGGAACTATCCTCTGGCTAAATCCCAGTGTTTTTTTGTGTTTTTTTCCCCCTGAAACACTGGGGAAGGGGAGGAACAAATATAAACACTGAAAAACTTTATTTGGCAAAAGAAAAGCTTCCTTGGGCCATGTAATAGGTTTTGTTCTTAGTGCCATCGCCCTTTTTATCCCTGGTGAGGGCTTTTGCCAGGGATCCTCACCTCTGGCGCCCCCTGCTGCCCACTTCCTCAGCGCTGCAATGGCCTGGCCATCTGGCCAGGTCACCTCTTAAGCTCAGCCCCCTTCCAGGATAACAAAAGGTCCAACTATAAGTCCCAATAAACACAAACTATTAATTCTTTTGCCCCTTTCCCGGCTCCACTGAATTTCTCTGCTTCTTGACCCCTTCAGAGCTTCTCAGGTTATGCTTCCTCCCAGCAGGTATTCCCTGCAGTGCCTCCCCTCCTTGGGGACTCTGGTAGCTTTCCTTAGGGCCTAAAATGATCAGTGAGATCTCCATTTCAGAGGTCTTCCTCTTCTCGTCCCCCATTACGCCCTGTGGTTCTTTTCCCAGTAGCAGAGTCTTGCTTTCTCTGCAGTCTCTCCTCTTACTGAGCTTCCTCAACCTACTTATAAGGTGCAGGTGTCTAATGCATCATCACTTAGTTTTGCTGCCTCTGGCCAGAAGGCAGTCAGTCAATCACCTTGCAGGTGTGTCAGTAACTGGTTATTTCCCCCCCTTCTCTAGCAGGTGATGGACAAACCCTATCCCAAGGCCCGATCTCATAACTGCTCCTCATGCAGAAATCCCACTGAAGTCATTGGGAATCCTATACGTAGAGAAGCTCTAGAATCAGGCAAAAATATTTTCAAAATTCACATGTAAAATTCATCCCATTTATCCAGATTTTAAAATGAGCTGATCCAGGGACCTGAATGACTTTGGGAGTTTGTAATAGGAGAGGATGTCTTCCTACCTGTTCAAAGCTCGTCTAAATCAGTTAATGACTGAAAGTCATCATATATCATCAACTAACTGTTTGATAACCTGTTTGGGAATAACCAGGAAGAACTGCAAGTATTAGTACGTAAACTATATTCTGATCTATGTTGCTCAAATATCTGAGCCCTGCCATCATTTAAAACGTAAATCAACCTAAGTACATCACTCTGGGTTGTGAAAAATTCACATCTTGAGCATTGTAGTTAAGCCAATCTAACCCCCAGTGTAGACATGGCTAGGTTGACAGAAGAATTCTTCTGTCGACTTAGCTACTGCTGCTTGGGGAGGTGGATTACTTACATTGACAGAGAAACCCCTTCTGTCAATAGAGGAAGTGTCTTCACTACGGGGCTACAGCAGCATAGTGGCAGCGCTGCAGCAGTAATGTAGACGTTCCCTCAGTTTTATAAGGTTTTCAGGATGTCTCATATGGGTTTTTAGTAGTTTCCAAAGAGAGAGTCTAATTATTGTGCTAAAGTATATTTTTAAATTATCACAACCATCTGGTTCAAATTTTTCCACCAGTTTCTCAACTTCCTAGTAATGTGTTCCAGTACTATACCCGGGCAAACACACCTCTCAGGCCGGTTCTAGTGCAAATTTTGGCAAAGTTGAGTGATGAACACATGGAATGAGAGGGAAAGTAAAGTACAGTAACTCCTCACTTAATGTCATCCCCGATAACGTTGTTTCATTGTTACGTCGTGGATCTATTAGAGAATATACTCATTTAAAGTTGTGCAATATTTGCTTATAATGTTGTTTGGCCGCTGCCTGCTAGCGGGTGGGGGCTTGGAACCAGAGTGGGCCGGCAGCCCCCCATCAGCTCCCCTTCACCCCCACAGCACCTCCCACCTGTTGGCAGGCCCCGTGGATCAGCAACACCCCTCTCCCGCCCTGTGCCTCCCGCCCGCTGTTTTGAGGTGTTCAGGAGGCTGGGGGAAAGGGGGAGGAGTGAGGACATGGTGCGCTAGCGGGGAGGGAGTGGAGTAGGGCCAGGCCTGGGGCAGAGCTGGGGGCTGAGCACACCCCAGCACTTTGGAAAGTTGGTGCCTGTGAAGCCGTGCATGCGCCATCTGGAGGAGGGAGTGGTGTGCTCCAGCAGGATAGCGTGGGTTCATCATCACATTTGGTTTCCACAGGGAAGTGTTTGCAGTCGCTGCCGTGCATCTATTGTGTCTCCTCCCTCCCTTGGTGCTGTCTTGGAGAGTGTGAGGCTACACTAACAACAACGTGTTAACCCTTAAGGGCTCAGCCGAGTGCTAGTTCCTCATTTAGCACCAAGGCATTCCCTGGGAAATATCCCACCTGATATCAACACGGTTGCTTTAGGAGAAGCTCAGGGAGCTCATGAGCAGATCCCCAGACAGTCCTCTGATTAGAACTTGTTTAAAACGTATACTGTATATGTATATAATGTCTTTTGTCTGGCAAAAAAATTTCCCTGGAACCTAACCCCCCCAATTTACATGAATTCTTATGGGGAAATTGGATTTGCTTAACATCGTTTCACTTAAAGTCGCATTTTTCAAGAACATAACTACAACGTTAAGCAAGGAGTTAGTGTAGTTGAAGGAAATAATGTAAATGAGTTCAAGAGAATATTGTATTTGTTTATGGAGAAGGGGTTGATGAGTCTTAGAGTTTGAGATGAACCTAAATTGATTGTCCTAGTTTCTTTCCTGTCTTTATATTGCCTTAGGGTCGTGTCTCAATCAGGCCAGTCTGTGATCCTGAGTCATCACTACTAGTACTCTCATGGGAAAGCCTTCATGGCATGTGTATGTTTAAGGTTGGGTTGAACCTTAGTGAATGCGTGAAGCGGGAGAGGATTTTTCATGAAACATGATTGAGTTGGGTTAATTCTTAATAAGTGAGGGCCCTCAAAGTATATGCTTTATAACTGGAATAGAATATGGTGGTGAAGAGTCCAAGCTTATACATGCAAGCGTTAGGGACTCTTGCTCCTTAAACAAAATATATCACCGTATGATCAAGAGGCTTCATGAATAGCTTATGTTTTGTTGCTTTTGTTTACTTGACAATGTACCACTGCATCCTGGTATGTTAGGCAATGCAAAATACAGATTTTCCTCTCAAGAAATGTGCACAACACCACATTAACATTACTGGATGCGCTCTGTGTGTGTTTGAGTATCCCTGTACCTTGAGTTGGACACACCACTGCATGTAATACGTGCGCCATAGGAAATAGAGTCAGGTCATCAAAGGGTTTAGAATTAAACATTCATAAAGTTTAGTACTTCAGACTTCCACATTCTTATTTGCATACCTCTGCAGTAAATATTTTCTTACCATGGTGCTTCGAGCATATCATGAAGGGTTCCCTATAGAAAACGTTAAACTGTTAATTCATGCACCTTCTATGTGTTTAATTCCAAGCTCCAGCATCACAAACTTTCAATGAAATATTCTTAATTGCTCAGAATTAATGAGTATTTAGTTTCTCATAAGCAATAGAAAATGTAGCTAGTAATTAAGATGCAGAAGGTTATCTGATTTGATTTGATTTCAGTTTGTGCTTGATACCTTGTCTAACGGTAATTGACTCACCTATAATTTGAGTTCCAAGGGTCAAAAGCAACAATGCATAGTTAATACCCAGCTTGATGATGATGTTCAGTATGAAACAAAATATTTCTCAGATCATGAGGGTTGCAGGCACTAATACCCCTCCCCACGCACACTATTCAAAAAGAAATTGAAAACCCATTGCAAACCAGAGCAAAATGCTAGAGAAAAGGAATAATACAAAATAACCCTTTTTGAAATAAAGAGACAAAAGTGAGTGGAGACTCACAGGGACTGGCTTAACTGCTGAGGTGTATTTTCTGGCCTGAGCCTGAACATGACTGGTGATAGGCCGAAGAGGAATACCTATTTCTGGTCTTAATTCACAAAATGCTCAGTGGTCTGAGATCATGATATCTCAGAAGCCATTTCTTCCTCCGTGACTCTCTGAAGACTGCTATGTTCCCAGAGACCATGAAGCTACTGGTTTTAACTATGAAACAGAGGAGTAGAGACTTCTCAGTGACCAGACAAGTTGTGGAACTGTTTGCTAGAAGAAATCAGACTGAGTGTAAGCCATGTAAGAAACTCCTTGAGAAAGCCTTTCCCCCCAAGAATGGCTACCATGAATGACAACTAGAATTGGGCTACATTTTTCAGACAAATAGTTTATTCACAGAAAAATGCAGGTTTGAGTCAACCTGAAACTATTTATACATTTGTGTTGAGTTTGTTGAAAAAGTTGAAGTATTCCATTAATGCCAAGACTAAATGGTTTCCTTCAACTTGAAAAATGTTGCTTCCACTTTCAGGCATTTTGACAAAAGCAAGCATATCAGGAGGTAGTAGTGTTTCTTTCCCTATATGCCAGTGGTGGCCAGCCTTACTCACCCGCCGAGCTGCATATGATAATCTTCAGAAGTTTGAGAGCCATACATGCCTGCCGGGGCTATTGCCCTGTGGCGTAGTAGTGGGGCTCAGGACTTCTACTCCGCGGGGAAGCGAGCAGAGTTGGAGCTTCTGTACTGTGGGGAACACCTGCCGGGGCTCGGGTCTTCTGCCCTGTGGGGGGGAGGGGTCTTGGAGCATCTGCTATGCGGGAAGAGGGGTTCTCGGAGCTTCAGCCTTGTGGGGTGTGCCTGCCAGGGCTTCAGGACTTCTGTCCTATCGGAAGGGGGGTCTTAGGGCTTTAGCCCCCTGGGGCACGCCTACCAGGGCTCAGGGCTTCAGCCCCACAGGAGGAGCCTGCTGGGGTTAGGGGCTGAAGCCCTGCTCCTGTTGAAGCCCCAAGGCCCGGTAGGTGCCCCCCACGGGGCAGAAGCCCCACCACCCTGTTGCAGAGCGGAAGCCCCAAACTCCCCCCCTCCCAGTCTGGTAGGCTTAGAATGGGGGGAGGGGTGTGAGGTGCTCCACAAGCCTCACTTTAAATATAAAAGAGCTTGGGAGCCGCAGTTTGGCCACGCCTGCTATATGCTTTAACCAACTGTTTAGGGCACTTACCCAGGAGATGTAGGTTCAATTCCACTCTCTGCCTGACCGGGATTTGAACTTGGGTTTCCCCTGTAGGAGAGTGTCTTAGCCACTGGGCTCCTCCTAACTCTGCTCTACTTTTTACAAATAAATTGTGATCGGAGCAAGGACTTGAACTTGAGTCTCCCACACCCTAGGTGAGTGCTCTAAACCACCTGGTTGCAGAGTTATTCTCGGTTTCTTCCCCTGGCCAAATGACTGTTCATTGCCATTCATATTGGGAATGCTCCCGCCCCCCATTTTGTGAATCGTTTGCTTGTTTTTGTCAAAATGCCTGAAAATCGAAATATTTCATTTCAACTTTATTGAGACGTTTTGACTTGACTTTTTTTCACCTTGGTAATGTCAAAATGTTAATTCATTTTGACTCAATTTTTATTTTTTGATTCACCAATTTTTATTTAATGTACTTTTCAGTTTGACCTGAAACTATTTATTTTCCTATGTGTTTTGAAATTGCCAGCTGTGATGTCCTGTCCCTTTAAACATTGAGGAGGGGGAGCTGTGCCTCCCCTGCCCCAGTGAAAAGCTTCAGTTTTATGTTATTTTCAGTTTTGCTGCCAGAACAATAAAATGAGCACACAGACAGTTCTGTGTCCACCAGCTCCCTCCTCATATCTCTTCTTCTCTGCTGGCTCCAGAAATATAACACCAGCAATCAGAAAAATCAATCGTTTGCCCAGCTCTAGTAACACAAGAAGGAGAGCAACAAACCAAATTCTCACTCCCCTGTACACAAGGAAACAAAGAGAAAGTACAGTATTTCTCCTGGAGTCTGGTGTGTTTGACACATATATACCAAGATAATAGAAATCATAGAACTACCTAAGAAAGCTCCACAGAAAACACTAGAGGCTGTCAGGAATCAGGGCCTGCAGCAGAGCAAGTCTCCAGACAGCCTCATCCGAACAGCTGGCCTGCTGCAGGCTGCCTGATTAGCCACACAAACTGATCAGCTGCAGAGGCCTGCAGGCTGGCTCTTAAGCCAGCAGCAGCTTTCTAGCTTCTCAACGCTCATGCCCACCACTGTGCCGGCTTCTGCGTTACCGTGTTCCTGCTCCTCCTGCCTGGCCCCCTGCCTTATCTCTGCCCTGTCCATACCTGGAACCCTTCCTTCCCTGCTCCAGATTGCTCCAGTTCCTGACCTCCAGCTCAACCCTCGGCTCTGGTACCCAGTTTCTGTCTTGGCTTTGGCTCCTGACTGACTATGGCTCTGACCCTGGCCATTAGGCCTGCTGCCTGCTCTGGCCACAACTCTAGATTGTCCTCATCCTGGTCGGCTGACAAAGGGTTTACCCTGAACACCACTATACTCTCCATAGCTTTTAAATTCAGTAGCCATTTTCTCTTATTACAGTGCTCTCTGCAGTTTCTGTTAGTTTGGCATTTATATTTTCTAGCTTACGTGGAGGCGATACTGATATAAAGAGACTACACAGAGTTTTGATGCTTTGTTCAAATGATTCATGGAAAAATACAGTCACTGTGTCTAGAATGTATAATCTAAGCAAATTTTTTAATACCTAACGAGGCAATGCATCTGTTCCTGTGCCATTCTGCCATAGCTGTGGTCAGCAGGGGCTGCTTGAGTGGGGACCCCTCTTCATAAGAGGAGATAGCATTATCTACGAGGACTCAGAGAATCTGGAGCTTGCTTCCCCCTCCTCTTCCCCTTTAATCCAAAACTGCTTGAATGTGGTGACTTTCCAGGCATGCTGCAAAAGATACCTGAGGCTGAATGTATACGTCGTAGATGACAAAATGATAGGTAGCATGCTGGCCAGCTGAATTTGTGTGGAACTGATTCTAATGGTCTTGAAATTTAATTGTATGAATTATTATGTTGGGTAGGTATCTTTGTTTTAAATATAAATATTATCTCAATATGTCAGACATGAAATAATAAATTAATGCTTTTCTGCTGTTAGGTTGCAGTCCAGAAAATTTCCCTTCCATGTGATCACTGCTGGTGAATCAATTTAGAGAGTGTCAGAATCTTGGCTTTGCTAGCTGATCATATTAAGTTGTTCCACAACAGACATTTTGAAAGGCTTTAATTCAGCACACTGCTGCTTACTTTGAGATGTATATTTCCTGCACAGGAAAAATAGATAGTGGAGCTACAACACTACTGTGTACGTTCATTAACTGTCGCTGTCTTTAGAGTGGGGAAAGAATTCTCTTTAGATTCCAAAAGCATCAAAAATTTTGTGAAAAATAAAAATGTTATTTTCCAGATGTGCCAATCAGGCCCCGCATCAATCTGTTTTCAGATGAAGAGGTGGTAAGAAATAAACTGCCACCCAATAGTGAGAGTTACGTTAGTTTAAATTTATGAAAGCTTGCTTTATTAGTAATGGATTAACATGTAGCTTTTTAATTTCAGGGATAAACATACTTACAGTATAAGTACCAAAGCAGTTAACATATTTTCTTCTACCATCCATTTATTGAAGAGATTTGCAAAATAACCCAAACTATACCACCAATCCAATAGCACCTGTTTTCTAACCTCTATTGCAGATTGTTCTAGTGAATAGTAAGTGCCAGCAAATAGAGGTGCTCCAGGCCTCTTGGGAAAGTCAACAAATAAGAAATTGCAAATAGTTTTACCTGTTGTCCCCCATGGATATCTGTTTATGCTCTTTCCAGTTTTCCCTTTCCTGATAACTTAAGATGCTGCAGTGCTTGGCTGCTGATTTTCCCTTTAGAACTATTACATGTGGGCTGGAGGGAGAGGCGGTGGTGAATTTGAATTTAATTTAGTCTTGGCACAATACAGAGGAGAATTGGAATGTGGATAAAAATTCAGGGTTTAATGCCTGGGTGAATTGGTATGATCTCCTTTGAAATACTACTTTAACAGGGGTAGGAGGCTATAATCCCAAACACAAAGCTGGATCTTTTGCTTTCTATCTTGAGTCTCTTGTGGACTGTAATTGAGCTCCCTTTCACCACTGGGGAGTCTCCTTCAGGTGCAGTTACAGGCAGCAGCTTGCCCTTGAGTAGAAGCAGCATGGCCATCAGGTGTAGATAGAGGCCACTGAGCGGCATGATGAGACCTAGTGTAGCAGACACAGAATAACTTGTAAAAGTTGGTTTGTACATGTGTACTCAATTCCCCAGTACCTCTTTCTGATTAAGATGGTACATATGTTCTTCGGACTTCCATACATCAGGAAAGAGATTTTGATTTTTGTGCCTGCATGCTACATATGTATTGGTGTATGCAGGGAACTCATAATGCAGAATTAGACATGGATGACAGGAAATCTGCAATTAAATTTACATAGCCCAAAATGATGCATTTGTAAGTTTTAGGCAGCTTGGACTGCAGAGTGACCCCAACACACCTCCAGTCTTATTTTTCTCCCCAGAAATGTATGTCTTGAACTGCCCAGCCATCTCCAGGCCAATACAAATTATATTGTCTGTTATTTCTTTTAAAAATAATATGTCAGATTATTTCAAAAAGTTATTCAGCCACTTAAAATTTAAACACACTGGATTAGATAAAACAGTAAAACAAGTTTATTAACTACACAGAGAGAGATTTGAAGTGAATACAAGTAATGAAGCATAAAAGTCAGCAATGGTTACGAGACAAAGATAAAATACCACTGGTGCCTAACTTAACAAGCTATATTAAATTCAAAGCTCTCATCACATGATTTCAGCAGTCTTACCTACCAAACTTCTTAGATCAGGACCCCTTCTGCCGGAGTCTAGCGAATGCTTCCTTGGTAACTTCAGGTGTAGTGAATGCAATGGGTCAGGACAGAGATGGGGGTGTCTTGCGGTGTCTGCCCTTCTTTTTACAGTTCTGTCCCCACTCTGCCATTGAGAACCATTTCCAGCTGGGAGCAAGATGACAGGCAGTCTGTATAAAAGGGAAGTCTGTGCTGTTTCTTCATTAAAATGTAGATTTTTTTGCCCCGCCTCCTTTCCTGTCAAAGAATGGCTACTTAGCAGGTAATCGTCCATCAGCTTCGTTTACACCCGGCTGAGGTGTCAGTTTGTCTTTTGTCTCTGAGGAACTGGTTTGACCACTCCCCAGACTTCTCTGGAAAACATACTTTTAGTCTTGATCTCAGCTTATGTTCATAACTTCACATATAACGCTGCTACATATATGTTGCCATGGTATTACTGATCAGCAAATTATGAGTTTGTAAAATAATACCTCACGAGGCATACCTTTTATAAACATTATTACAGTTGTGTGCAGGGTGTGAACACAGGGCTACATTCTGTCACCCTTGGTTTCTGGTGTTCCATATCTGCATACTTCATAATGTTCTAGTCTGTTATAACTGTTCTGTAACCTCACCAAGTACCCTGAAAACCCCTTTTAGTTCAGACAAACTCAGTTTACATTATCCTTTGATTCCTCTCTGTTCAACAGGTTCATCAATCATGCTTAGAGGTTAAAATGATTTATGTTAAGCCTCTGCATGTGCCTAATGTGATCTAGATATTTCCAGAAGCCTGAGCAGACAAACTGAGCTCAGTGTTCATGCCCTTAATAGAAGTGCTGTATCTTCTCTCCAATCACCTTGTCTCTCGAGTCCTTATTAAGTTTTAATGTGGAGGGCACACGTGCCTTGTTCTCCCCCTGCCCCCGCCCCAATCTCCCACAGAAATTCACAGAGTTCCTTCCACAATGACTATCTTTGAAGAGCTTTCTGTGTGGGGCTACTCCCCAAGCTGCCACTGAGGTGGGACTCCAATACACATCTTCATGTCAGAAGTGCAAGATCCATAAAAGATCTCCAAGAGATCATCTGCACCACTTCTTTTTTTAAAACTCAATACCCCTTCTATGATTATTGAAGAATATTGAAGTATTGTCTTGCATAATTAATCCCACAAAAATAATTTGTTTTTGTTTTTAACCTTACTGATAAATACTTAATCCATTATTTTGTGACTTCAGTCAGAAACATGACAGGGCTTTTCCATAGACCTCTTTCACAGAGTTGCTTATTGTATTTCAGCTGGCTAACAAACAATACAATATTAGAATAACAGTTTTAATTTTCTATAATATTGCAAAGCTGGGGAGAGCCAGGGTGTAACCCAAGCGTGGCTGCAGGCTGCAGTTACACAAACACGCTCAAGATGTGGCTTGTATTCTGCAAGGCTATCTGTGAGCTGCCCAGGTAGGAGCTATTTCAGCAAAGCATTGTAGGGCACCCAAGGTTGCAGGGCAGGGGTGACACAGTTGCTTACTCGACTGGATTGTAGCATGGTATGTCACGCCAAAGTTGCCATCCCATTTGGCTCTGTCTGGGGAATATTAGGTAGTGCAGCATAGTAGCAAACTTTCAGCGTGATCGAAAGATAGGAGTAGCAACGTCACCATCACTATGGCTACCACCACAGCATGCTAGACTTCCCCCACCCCTTGATGCTGAAAAATATTCTGAGGGCCTAATTCTGCCATCTTTACTCATGCTCAGTAATCTTGCTGAAAATAATTTCACTACTCAGAATAATGAATTTTGCAACATGGGTAAGAGTAGCTGAATTGGGCTTGTAGTATTTAAATCCTCCATATATACAAATACTTTTATCCAGTCCTCTTGTTCCTTAGTTGTCACTTAACAGAACATATATATCTAGTTCACTGAATCTTAGCTGATGCAGTAAACCAATCCCTCTAATCACCTAATCAATTTGTGACTACATCTTTAGTATACTTCTGAAAGCAATCTATTGATTGCTGTGGGGGTATCATTAGACAGCTATAAAGCAACCTCAGAAAGTCATCCAAATATTATAGACTTTAATTGAACTATATTTTTGTTTATATACTCTCTTTACATTTTGAAACAGAAGCTCTTAACATTTGAAATCACACTTTTCAGAAGTAAACAGTTGACCATAAAATCTGTTAGTTGGATGTCTCTATTTTGGCTGGTATTTCTATGCTAGTTCAATTTTTTTCTTAGACCAAACATTTGTTGCTCATGTGTAATGCCTGTTTCTTTTTTAAGCCAAAACAATGAGGACATAGGAGCTCAGGATTATAAATAATATTATCCTTTCTCTTGACACTGCAGCAATAAAAGTGGTTATATTATAGTTTGCCCATTGGCCAGGATTCAGGGAGTTAATTAAGAAGGGGTATGCTCTTTTAGTAAGTACCCTCCTTAATCTAATTACCTCGTCATTTCATTTTATCTTGATTTCTCCTTTCACCTCCTGGATTCTGCACAGTCAGGTCTTTGGCCTTGCACAGCTTTTTGCTTTCCTTTGCAGAGAGCAAAAATGAGAAAAGGAGTGGGGACGGGGTTCGGACACCTTACTGCCATTGAAAGCCAGTGGGAATTAGACACCTGATTGCCTCTTGTGTCACGTGACAGTCTCCACCAAAGATTATTTTGTACACATTGATCTACCTAATGTATTCAATCTTATCGAGAGATGTAACCAGCATTCGTTGCTGTGACTGAATCCATCCTTTCACAATGCCTCCCTGTTGTGAAGCTGACAGCTGCTGATCAATCCTGATCATCTGCCTTTCAAATAAGCCAAAAAATAGATCATGAGTAAATCTGGCAAGCGTGCTTTCCTGTTGTTTAAGAGTTTGTGTTATTTATTATTAATGAATTAAAAACAAACAAACCTCAAAACAACCAGAAGATACGGGCACAGTTTCACAGTTTGCCCATTGACTTGGATTCAGGGAGGATGAAGTAATTTCCCCTTGGATAAGCTCTAGTATTTGAAGCCTTTGTCAGTACAAGTAACCCTGTAAAAAAAACAAAAACAAAACCCAAAACCTCATCTAGCGGCTGATCCAAAGGCCACTGAAGTAAAGAGAGAGAATCCCATTGCCTTCTATGGTATTTGGCTCAGGTGTATGGAAACTGCTGTCACTAGAAAAAATGGAATTGCTAGAGGTTTATATGAACTTTGCTTGTATGACCAGCTGCAGAGAACTCAATTTGCACAGCATTTAGTCAACTGTGCTGCAGGGATTATGAAGTCTGAGATAAATTCTTCTCGTATTGCCTGTTCTCCTGAAGTATTTCAATGGTGCTGTAGCAGATAGAATCTGTCTAATAAGGAACTACTGGTTACGTGACTCTAAATGCATGTGATCTTTAGTATATTGTTAATAGTCTGGTAAGTACCTGGAGTTTTTAACCTAACGGTTCAATTGTAAAAATAGCTGGTTTGCTTTTAGTGACTTTTTCAAATGGTTAAAGGCAGAAGCTAACAAACTGCTTTTCCCAGTTGTCCATAGTACATTTGCCAATTGAATACAAAAAGCTACATTTTGTCATTAACCCACATTACATATTGGGTTTTTTTAAAAACAACAACCTAAACCAAAACACCTCCCTTTGATTTTAATGATCTATACCTGGAATTTTGGCAAGACTGAGCCTCAAGGCAGAAAAATTAAGCCATTCACAGGGGTCACTGTCACAATTAGAATTAAAGAGGTTTGCATTAAATCCTATGTAGTAAAACCAGTAAGTTCTACATGGCTGTAGTTGACAAGCAAAAATAATAGGACAAGTAGGCAACGGTTAATGAAAAACAAACAACGGGAAATGGCTTAGTACTGTATTTTTCCTCAGTCTTGTTGTCTGTCCTTCCACCTGCTTGATATCTATCTAGATCATGGGGTAGGGACCTCTCTTCTTGCCTATTGGTATGGTACTTGCCTGTTGGTATGGTATGGTGCTTAGCACATTTCTGGACACCGTGCAAATAATAGAGAATAATAATAATAAATAATAGCATGGATGGAGGGTACTAGAGAAGTGCATAAAGTTATTAATCCATATTAACCAATGTGGGTTTATTTAATGTGTCTTGTATCTTTTATAATTAAAGCTGGACACTTTTCTTTCCAAAATCTCTTTTGATGTTATGAAAATCAGGCCAGGAGTGGGAGCATACACTACTGATGTGACTTGATGGGCCCCTCTCTACAAGTCAGCTTATTACCTAACCTTGTGCACCTAGCCAGCTCTTCTGGTTAATGTTTACTGGGGGCAAAGCGTCCTTCCTTCCCTTTTTGGGGTGCCATGTGACCTTGGGGAAGTAGCAAGGGAGCAGTCCCTGTGTTCTCTAGAATGAAGTAGCTACAATTTTGCCGGGCACTTATGCAGGCTCTGCATAGGGATGCTGCATCCTAATTCTCTCCCCACCATAATTGCCAGGCATAATCGCTCCCTGTATATTTTTAAAATGAAACTAAGTACACTGCAGTTATAATGAAATCCAACTCCAATACCTCCCCACTGACACATGAACCACAATTACATGTATGCTCTTCAGATGTGTGGTGCATTTACTCTCAGAAAAGGAGATTTTCCATGCAGATTGTCTGTGAACTGTTTTAAGGAATTCTAGCTGGTGGCTGCAGCCTTTCCCCTTTATACTTAAATATAGGGCAGCTAGCGCTATAGGGCTTCTTGCTCCCTTAAAAATCTTTTGTATGAGAAGAGGGCAGTGATTCTTCCTGGTGTGTGCCCCTCATCACCGAAGACACAATAGGAGCAGAGACCTATATGGTATAGCCCCATAGAACAAGATTTTTGGGCGTCGGCAAAGGCGAATTTCATCATCATCTTATTTTCGATGATAATCAATCTTTAGACTGCTATAGAAGCTGAGTAAAAAAAGTAACTCCTTTATGTACAATGGGCTTTGATTTCCTCTGTAATTGTTACTCATTTCACTGGCCCAGCTACTTTTTCTGTACATGATGGGTTTTAATGATCCTGCTAGCAGTCCTATTATGCTTGTCAGACATCATGATTTTTATCAAACATCCTGCTCTAAGATGGAGTCTCTGACTCTTGGGTGACTAGCTGAAACTATAATAATAATAAAAAAAAACCCAGATATTTTTGACCATCTAATGGTGCATGAGGTTTTGTTTAAAGCATCCGTTAACTGATTCTGCTCCTGCTGTCATCTAAGAGTTTGTTTTAATGTGTGAAACTGCTACCTGGAGTAGTAGCTCCAGGATCACTGACAGGGGCTAGTGGTGCTTCACTGGATGCTGATTTAGTGCAGCAGGCTAAATATTCTACCTCTACATGGGAGGCTAGTAAGTGAAATAGGATGTACAAAGAGAGGCTTTTGAAAACAAGCTATTCATCATTTAAAAAGGGAGGTTAAATGAAGGGAAGGAAGCTGAGTGTTCTCCCACATTCCCTCAGAAATTGTCTTGCTCTGGTTGTCAGAAAATCTGACCTGCAACTCTAATAGCTTAATCATGGCACAAAGGTCTGCATTTGTTATAGAGGTCTTGTACTTATATTTATGTAACTTGTGTATAATCAAGTTATGAAGCTGTTAAAAGCTTTACCCAAAGGCCTAAAATTTCAATGTATTGCTCAGGGTTTTAGCCAAATGACTCTCATTAATGTCAATGAGAGAGATGCTGTTAAAACATTATACAATACTTAGAAAATGAAGGCCTGATGTGTCATCTTAACATATGGATGTATATATTTTTTCCAAGCCAGTCTTTTAGGCCATGTCTATGCTATGAAATTAGGTCGAATTTATAGAATTCGGTTTTGTAGAAAGCGTTTTTATACAGTCGATTGTGTGCCCCCCCCCCCCACAAATGCTCTAAGTGCATTTAGTCGGTGGAGTGCGTCCACAGTACTGAGACAACTGCTGACTTCCGGAGCGTTGCACTATGGGTAGCTATCCCACAGTTCCCGCAGTCTCCGCCGCCCATTTGAATTCTGGGTAGAAATCCCAATGCCTGATGGGGCAAAAACATTGTCTCGGGTGGTTCTGGGTACATATTGTCAGGCCCCCTCTTCCCTCCCTCCCTCTATGAAAGCAACGGCAGACAATCATTTCGCGCCTTTTTTCCTGGGTTACCCGGGCAGACGCCATACCACGGCAAGCATGGAGCCCGCTCGGCTCACCGTCACCGTATGTCTCCTGGGTGCTGGCAGACGCGGTACGGCATTGCTACACAGCAGCCGCTCATTGCCTTTTGGCAGCAGACAGTGCAGTATGACTGGTAGCCGTCGTCGCCACACTCCAGGGTGCTCTTGTACCCGACCTCGGTGATGTCAGTCAGGGGCGCCTGGGCAAACATGGGAGTGACTCAGCCAGGTCATTTCCCTTTTAAGTTTCGTCTCATGGCGATTCAGTCCTGCAGGCAGTCCTACTGCACCATCTTCTAATGAGCAGCCAGGAGACGATGATGGCCAGCAGTCATACTGCACCGTCTGCTGCCAGCAAGATGTATAAAGATAGATGAAGTGGATCAAAACAAGAAATAGACCAGATTTATTTTGTATTCATTTTCTCCTTCCTCCCTCCCTCCGTGAAATCAACGGCCTGCGAAACCCAGGGTTTTGAGTTTTATCCTTGAGGGGACCATTCCGTTTCTCCTTGATGCAAAGCCACCCCCTTTGTTGATTTTAATTCCCTGTAAGCCAACCCTGTAAGCCATGTTGTCAGTCGCCCCTCCCTCCATCAGAGCAATGGCAGACAATCGTTTTGCGCCCTTTTCCCTGGATTGCCCGAGCAGACGCCATAGCACAGCAAGCATGGAGCCTGTTCAGCTCACCACAGCAGTTATGAGCATTGTAAACACCTCGCGCATTATCGTGCAGTTTATGCAGAACCAGCACCTGAAAAACCAGGCGAGGAGGTGACGGCGGCACGGTGATCAGGACATGAATACAGATTTCTCTAAAACTGCAGTACCCAGCAATTTGGAGATCATAGTGTTACTGGGGCAGGCTTATGCCGTGGAATGCCGATTCTGGGCCCAGAAAACAAGTGAGTGGCAATAGCTCCATGGAAGCTTGCAACGCCAGACAGCTACCGGTCAGTCGGTAATCAATTTGGAGTGGGCAAATCTACTGTGTGATATGCTGTGATCCAAGTAGCCGGTGCAATTATTGAGCTGCTGCTATCAAAGGTAGTGACTCTGGGAAATGTGCAGGTCATACTAGATGGCTTTGCTGCAATGGGATTCCCTAACTGTGGTGGGGCTATAGACGGAACCCATATTCCTATCTTGGGACCGGACAACCGGGCCAGCCAGTACAGAAACCGCAAGGGGTACTTTTCAATGGTGCTGTAAGCACTGGTGGATCACAAGGGACGTTTCACCAACATCAACGTGGGATGGCTGGGAAAGGTTCATGACACTCGCGTCTTCAGGAACTCTGGTCTGTTTAAATGGCTGCAGGAAGGGATTTACTTCCCAGACCAGAAAATAACTGTTGGGGATGTTGAAATGCCTATAGTTATCCTTGGGGACCCAGCCTACCCCTTAATGCCCTGGCTCATGAAGCCGTACACAGGCACCCTGGACAGTAGTAAGGAGCTGTTCAGCTGTAGGCTGAGCAAGTGCAGAATAGTGGTAGACTGTGCATTTGGATGTTTAAACGGTCGATGGTGCAGTTTACTGACTCGCTCAGACCTCAGTGAAACCAATATTCCCACTGTTATTGCTGCTTGCTGTGTGCTCCACAATCTCTGTGAGAGTAAGGGGGAGACGTTTATGGCGGGGTGGGAGGTTGAGGCAAATCGCCTGGCCGCTGAATACGCACAGCCAGACACCAGGGTGGTTAGAAGAGCACAGCAGGAAGTGCTGCACATCACTTTGAAAACCAGTTTCATGACTGGCCAGGGTTCTGTGTGACACTTCTGTTTGTTTCTCCTTGATGAAACCCCGCCCCCTTGGTTACCACTAAATTCCGTGTAAGCCACCCGCCCTCCCCCCTTCGATCACAGCTTGCTTGAAAAGGAAATAAAGTCATTATCGTTTAAAAAACATATATTCTTTATTAATTGATTATAAAAATAGGGAGATAACTCACAAGGTAGCCCGGATGGGGTGTGGGAGGAGGGTAGGAGGGAAGGAAAAGGCCACTTTAAAACTTGTTGAATGACAGCCTTCTGTTGCTTGGGCTGTCCACTGGGGTGGAATGGTTGGGTGCGCGAAGCCTCCCACCCCGCGTTCTTGGGCGTCTGGGTGGGGAGGCTATGGAACTTGGGGAGGAGGGAGGGCGGTTAAACAGGGGCTGCAGTAGCAGTCTGTGATCTGGCTGCTGTTTGTGAACCTCCACCAGACGCTGGAGCATGTCCGCTTGATCCCGCAGTAGCCCTAGCGTTGCCTCATGCCTCCTCTGAACTTCCTGCCGCCACCTCTCCTCACGTTCATCGGCCACCATCCTGTACTCTGCTATTGTGTCCCTCCACACCTTCTGCTGAGCTCTCAGTGCCGGACAGCTGCATGAGCTCAGAGAACATTTCATTGCGCGTGCGTTTTTTTCGCCACCTTATCTGAGATAGCCTTTGGGACGGAGGAGGGAGGCTTGAAACATTTGCAGCTGCTGGAGTTAAAAAAGGAGTGAAGTATTTTAAAAGATACATTTTACAGAACAATGGCTATACTCTGTCACGGTGAACAACGCTGTTCGCATTACATACATGTGATTTTGGTACAAGGTCACATTTTGCATCATATATTGAGTGCCTGCGGCTTTGGTGTTAGAGATCACACAAGCAGGGCCGGGCAACAGAATTCGGCTTGCAGGCGGCCATGGTAAGCCATAGTCTTTCGGCTTCTGCAACCTTCATAACAGCAGCGCCCTCCTCCCCCATACCGAGCAAAGCACGTTGGGTTGGTCATTTAGTGCTGCAGTTTTCCTGTTAACGTGCAGCAGCAGAAACAAACTAACCCGCCCCATCCAATTCTCTTGGATGATCGCTTTACCCCTCCCCCCACCGCATGGCTGGTATCAGGGAAGATCCCTGCTAGCCAAACGCAAACAGCTCAGCGCCAATGCCCCCCCCCCGCCCCCCCCCGGACCGCGTGGCTAACTGTGGGAGGATTTCTTTTCAGCCACAGGCAAACAGCCCAGTAGGAATGGCCACCTCTGAATGTTCCCTTAATTAAATTCCTCTATTTCAACCAGGTTACCATGAACTATATTACTCTCCTGAGGATAACACAGAGAGATAAAGAACGGATGTTGCTTGAATGCCAGCAAACACAGGGACCATACGCTGCCAGGCTTTGTCATGCAATGATACCAGATTCTTTGCTACTAGCATGGCATGGTAAAGTGTCATACCATGGAGGACAGAATAAAGCTGCTCTCCCCAGAAACCTTCTGCAAAGGCTTTTAGAGTACCTCCAGGAGAGCTTCATGGAGATGTCCCTGGAGGATTTCCACTCCATCCCCAGATATGTTAACAGACTTTTCCAGTAGCTGTACTGGCCACGAATGCATCCCAAGTCCTCAGGGCTACTTAATCATTAAAAAACGCTTTCTTTTATAACATGTATTATATTTAAAAAGGTACACTCACCAGAGGTCCCTTCTCCGGCTTCGTTGGGTTGGGAGGGTATTTCAGTCAGGGTGATAAAAAGATCCTGGCTGTCGGGGAGAACGGTGTGCTGTGTGCTCTTCTCAAGCTCGTCCTCCTCCTCATCATCTTCCCCATCCGCAAAATCCTCAGGCATGGCAGAGAGTACCCCATCATCGGAGTCCACGGACAGGGGTGGGGTAGTGGTGGCGGCCCCCCCTAGAATTGCATGCAGCTCAGCGTAGAAGCAGCATGTCTGGTGCTCTGTCCTGGAGCATCCGTTTGATTCTTTGGTTTTCTGGCATGCTTGTCTGAGCTCCTTAAGTTTTATGTGGCACTGTGTTGTGTCCCTGCTGTAGCCTCTGTCCCTCATGGCCTCAGAGATTTTTTTGAAATGTTTTGGCATTTCGTCTTTTGGAACGTAGTTCTAATAGCACGGATTTCTCTCCCCATACAGCGATCAGATCCAGTACCTCCCGTTCGGTCCATGCTGGAGCTCTTTTTCGATTCTGGGACTGCATGGTCTCCTGTGCTGATGAGCTCGCCTGGCCAAACAGGAAATGAGATTCAAAAGTTCCTGGGGCCTTTCCTGTACACCTGGCCAATGCATCCAAGTTCAGAGTGCTGTCCGGAGTGGTCACAATGGTGCACTGTGGGATAGCTCCCGGAGGCCAATACCTTCGAATTGTGTCCACACTAACCCTAATTTTAAAATGGCAATGTCAATTTCAGCGCTAATCCCCTCATTGGGGAAGCGCAGAGAAATCGGTTTTAAGAGCCCTTTATGTCGAAAAAAATGGCTTCATTGTGTGGATGGGTGCTAAATCCAACATAAACTCGGAGTGTAGACCAGGCCTTAGAGATTCAGGGCCGTATTCTGAGCTTGTGCAAATAGATGTAGCTTCACTGACTTTTCTGCAGCTATGCTGGTTTACAGCAACTGAGAATCTGACCCTCCTTTGTATAATGAAACAGATTTTGTGTCAGACTCTTTCCTTTTAAAAAAAATAATTATGGTGTAGCACAT
Organism: Chelonia mydas; assembly: GCF_015237465.2. Taxonomy (NCBI): domain Eukaryota; kingdom Metazoa; phylum Chordata; order Testudines; family Cheloniidae; genus Chelonia; species Chelonia mydas. The sequence continues at coordinate 48,773,183 of NC_051251.2, read as the reverse complement.
TAAAAACTTCTTCAAACTTGCAGCTTGGTAAGTTAATTAAGACACAGTGATGTTATAGTACTCCTCATTAATGATCTGGAAGATGGCGTGGATTGCATATCATTAATGATGTGGAAGATGGCATGGATTGCACCCTCAGCAAGTTTGCAGATGACACTAAACTGGGAGGAGTGTTAGATAGGATACAGAGGGACCTAGACAAATTAGAGGATTGAGCCAAAAGAAATCTGATGAGGTTCAACAAGGACAAGTGCAGAGCCCTGCAGTTAGGATGGAAGAATCCCATGCACTGCTGCAGACTACGGGCTGAGCGGCAATGGCAGCAGTTCTGCAGAAAAGGACCTAGGGGTTACAGTGGACAACAAGCTGGATAGGAGTCAACAGTGTGCCCTTGTTGCCAAGAAGGCTAACGGCATTTTGGGCTGTATAAATCAGAGCATTGCCAGCAGATCGAGGGATGTGATCATTCCCCTCTATTCGGCATTGGTGAGGCCTTATCTGGAGTACTGTGTCCAGTTTTGGGCCCCACACTACAAAAAGGATGTAGAAAAATTGGAAAGAGTCCAGTGGAGGGCAACAAAAGTGATTAGGGGGCTGGAGCACATGATTTATGAGGAGGGGCTGAAGGAACTGGGATTATTTAGTCTGCAGAAGAGAAGAATGAGGGGGGATTTGATAGCTGCTTCCAGCTACCTGAAAGGGAGTTCCAGAGGGGATGGATCTAGACTGTTCTCAATGTTGGCAGATGACAGAACAAGGAGCAATGTTCTCAAGTTGCAGTGGGGGAGGTTTAGGTTGGATATTAGGAAAAACTTTTTCACTAGGAGGGTGGTGAAGCACTGGAATGACTTTCCTAGGGAGGTGGTGGAATCTCGTTCCTTAGACGTTTTTAAGGTCAGGCTTGACAAAGCCCTGGCTGGGATGATTTAGTTGGGGATTGGTCCTGCTTTGAGCAGGGGGGTTGGACTAGATGACCTCCTGAGATCCCTTCCAACCTGATATTCTATGATTCTGTGGTATTCAAAAATAAGGAGTATGCCTGCCCATACTGTAAGAGCAGGTGTGATGCACTCGCTGTGTTGTGTTTATGTAAGATCATTTTTTCCTTGTAGAGACTGGCTGTGATGACAATACAGCTGGAGAACAGAAGGAGTTTGGTTCTAGCTCAAGTGGTAGAGGCATGTGCTTTTGGTGTTAAAGTTTGATTCCCACTCATGACTATGCTGTCTTCCTATGTGCACACATCAATATGTTCATGGTTTTTTGTTTTGGATCTATTCTGAGACATGAAACCGAAGGTATGCTGTTAACTATGCTCAGTTACCAGAGTGATTCATTGTAAATACTGTTCTGCCAAAATCAGAATGTTGAATCTGAACCCCTTTGAATTTAATCTTGGCTGGAAGCATCGGTTTAATTTTTAATCGTTAGTTATAAGTTCAACTTTATGGTGTTGGTTCCAGGTCAAGTCCAAAACTGTAAGGTCTATTTTCCTGTTCCAGTTTCAATGGGGATACTGGAAACTTTGTAAAGTAAAATGATCACATGAAACTTCCACAATTCAAAATATGCACTGTTATGGCAGCCGTGTTGGCCCCAGGATATTAGAGATAAAAGGTGAGTGAGGTAATGTCTTTTACTGGATCAACTTCTGCTGGTGAGAGAGACAAGCTTTGGGGCTCGCACGGAGCTCTTCTTCAGGTCTGGGCAATGTACTCTATGTCCCAGCTAAATACAAGGTGGGACAGATTGTTTAGCGTAATTAGTTAGCACAATTCAAGATGGCAAGTCAATAAGGCAGAAATCCCCTGCTCCCCCCCCCCCCCGCCACACTTCTGTGCTTCTTTTCATTATTTAAAAAATGATTTACAATATCTATCTATACTTTCAGATATGTAATTCATCTTTTATAAATAAAATAGCTTGGGGCAAAAAATGAAATAAAGCCTGGGCTGAAAGCTCATGAAAAGGGTCCAACAGTATTTGGGTACTCAAATCCTGGCTCTAGATTTGATCTTAAATACAAACTCTAAACCTCATCCTAATCTGAACAGTGGCTCCTTGGTTCATCTCTGTAGAAGACAGTACTTCCTATCCCACTGATAAATCTGGCAACGTGCCCACATCAAATCTTTTAAAAAGATTGTACTTCCATCTCCAGCATAGTATTGATAAAGAGGCCAAAAGTGTATTAATGATGAAGTACCACTTTCTCCTTCTTACATTATTTTTCCATTGAGATGTATAGGAGCAATAAGAAGTCATATTATAGGGAAATGTTGAATGGAGGAAAAACTACAATAATAATGAAGACTTTAATTTTATATTAGACCCAGTCTTTCATCAACCAAGCAAAGACTAACATAAACAATCAAACCTCATCCTGTAAACATGTTAGCATTCAGTAATAAGCACTCAATTTTTTTAGCTGATAAAATTTTAATTAAAGATATTGATTCACTTGGCAGAGTGTGTTGCTGATTTCTTTCCTCTTTGCCTGATGGACTAATCACAGAAATAAGGCTAAGCTTAAGGTTTTTAGAATCCGAATTCTAATAAAAAGGCAGTTCTCCATTTTAATGTTCTGACAAAAGGAAGAAAGGAGAGTAGCAAAATACGGACCCTGGGCTTCAGAAAAGCAGACTTAGACTCCCTTAGGGAACTGATGGGCAGGATCTCCTGGGAGGCTAATATGAGGGGGCAAGGAGTCCTGGAGAGCTGGCTGTATTTTAAAGGAGCCTTATTGAGGGCGCAGGAACAAACCATCTCAATGTGCAGAAAGAATAGCAAATATGGCAGGCGACCAGCTTGGCTTAACAGTGAAATCTTTGGTAAGCTTAAACTCAAAAAGGAAGCTTACAAGAAGTGGAAATTTTGACAGATGACTAGGTAGAAGTATAAAAATATTGCTAGAGCATGCAGGAGTGTAATCAGGAAGGCCAAGGCACAGTTGGAGTTGCAGCTAGCAAGGGATGTGAAGGATAACAAGAAGGGTTTCTACAGGTATGTTAGCAACAAGAAGAAGGTCCGGGAAAGTGTGGGACCTTTACTGAAGGGGGAGGCAACATAGTGACAGATAATGTGGAAAAAGATGAAGTACTCAATGCTTTTTTTGCCTCAGTCTTCATAGACAAGGTCAGCTCCCAGATGGGTGCAACACAGTATGAGGAGGAGGTGAGCAGCCCTCAGTGGTGAAAGAACAGGTTAAGGACTATTTAGAAAAGCTGGACATGCACAAGTCCATGGGTCCAGAGCTAATGCATCCAAGGGTGCTGAGAGAGTTGGCTCATGTGATTGCAGAACCATTGGCCATTATCTTTGAAAATTCGTGGCGATCGGGAGAGGTCCCGGATGATTGGAAAAAGGTGAATATAGTGCTTGTATTTAAAAAAGGGAAGAAAGAGAAGCTGGGGAACTACAGACCGTCAGCAGTGTGCTCTTGTTGCCAAGAAGGCCAATGGCATATTGGGCTGGATTAGTAGGATGGAAAGAAGTGATTATTCCCCTCTATTTGGCACTGGTGAGGCCGCACCTGGAGTATTGTGTCCAGTTTTGATCCCCCCACTACAGAAGGGATGTGGATTAATTGGAGAGAGTCCAGCAGAGGGCAACGAAAATGATCAGGGGGCTGGGGCACATGACTTACGAGGAGAGGCTGAGGGAACTGGGGTTATTTAGTCTGCAGAAGAGAAGAGTGAGGGGGGAATTCGATAGCAGCCTTCAACTACCTGAAGGGGGGTTCCAAAAAAAGATGGAGCTAGACTGTTCTCAGTGGTGGCAGATGACAGAACAAGAAGCAATGGTCTCATTTGTTGGAAACACTATTTCACAGGAGGGTGATGAAGCACTGGAACGGGTTACCTAGGGAGGTGGTGGCATCTCCATCCTTAGAGGATTTTAAGGCTTGGCTTGACAAAGCCCAGGCTGGGATGCTTTAATTGGTGTTGATCCTGCTCTGAACAGTGGATTGGACTAGATAACCTCCTGAGGTCTCTTCCAATCCTAATATTCTATGATTCTATGACTCCATTAATATATGATAAGATCTTCTGGAAGAGAGCAGTCTGTGGTTTTTCTCATGGAATTTGTATAGGAGAAGAAGTTTCAATGACAAGGCTGAAGAAGCAAAATTATCTCTAAGCATTTGCAACAAAAATGTTGGCACACTGGGAGAGTGAACATTACAGGGAGTCCTATAAGAGATTTAAACCCCAACTTGATATACAAGCACTGTCCCTCAGTTTAATTTAATACTCTTTATAGGTGCTGGCTAGGCAGCTTTCAAAACAGAAATTCTCTATGGCGGTGGAGGTTTCCCAGTACTGTGCCAATAATGTTTTTAGATATTATCTATAGGTACTTGAAAGCTTAAAGATTATTTGTTTTCATATCTATTTCCTTCCAAGTTTGTCAATGACGATGCTAATTAGTGCTGAATATGGTAGTTCTTTGAAGGATGAAGGTGGGATGCATGAGAACATCATTGACGACCTCTCACCCACTGGAAGCTGCTCCCCTGCTTGGCTGAGTAATCAAAAGGCCAGTGATTGGATCTCTCCCCTGGACCACCCTCACATCCCCTCCACTTCAAACCACGCACCCTAATTGTCTAGCTGCAGAGTGGGCTCATGGATGATCCTTGCTATCTGTGAAGTAAATATGCAGAGGTGGCCGAGGAAGAGTCAAATAGAGTTGATGGGCCCCTGCCTGCTCAGCAGGATCTGCCCCAGCCCCTCTTTGACTTAGCTAGCTGGGACATATGGTGGAACAGGCAGAGGGAATGATGCACAGGATGCCTTGGGATGGAGAGGGACTTGGAAGGGGTGTGTTGGCAGGGAATAGGAGGAGGTGGAAGAAAGGGAGATATTAAAGGGCCTTGTGGAAAACAGTAATTTTACCTAGCAGAATCAAACCTGTAGTTGAGAGAATACCTTAGTTACCCTTAAAGTAGAGGGTCAATTCTCCCATCCTCTTTTTTCTCTCACTTTGCGGTTGGTTTGAAATGGAGTCTAGCTTGGATGATGATCCTATGTTAAATTCTACTCCTGTTTCCTGTGTGCCAGCCCTTGGCCCACTCAGTTTGGAACATCTGGCTGAAAGTAAAGGAAAAAACCTGGCCACCAGGTGCACTTCAGAGCTTCAATGGAGTCTGTGGGGGGTCAGCATTCTTGAAAATCTGTCCATTTACTTAGAAGCCTAAATATGGGCAGTGGGGTAACATTTTCAGAAGCATCTAGGTCCCCTTTTCAGATGTGTCTTAAGCATTTAGGTGCTTATGTCTTATTGAAAATCAATAGGATTTAGGCTTCTAAGTCATTTAGGCTCAGATTTTTGGAAGATATTTAGAAGTCGTTGCATTGTGTGCTGCAGCACCTAACTGATGTAGGAGCCTAAATCTCATTTCAAAAGGATTATCGGCACTTTAGGAGCCAAAATCCCATTGACAGTTGATGGCATTTAGTCTCCTAAATCACTTTTGAAAATGAGATATTGGCTCCTACATCAGTTTCACATTGCGACTCTCAGCTCAGCAATGCCTAAATACCTTTAAAAATCTGGGTCTTACGTCCTTTTGAAATATTTACCCTAGGAGCCTAATTTGAGGTAATCCCCCCTGGCCTTCTTTTTCTCCTGCATCTCCTAATATGATAATAGGGCTCCATAGCAGCATTGGAGGGCATAATTCAGCTTGGAGCGGATAAAGTGGTGAACTTTCATCAAAAAAGATTTCAGATTCAAATCCTGTTAGATTTGTTTTATTCTACGATGTCTGAATATTACAGGAAAAAGGAGATGTTGACAGTTATTTTATTTCTATAATATCTATATATTTACTTATAAATTATTAACTTGTATAAGGAGAGGCAAGTTGTTAAAAAAATAAAGATTATCTTGGACATTAATTGCTAGAGTGGAAAAATGCTAGAAATTATGCAATTGGGAGTAATCTTCCATTAGAAGGAAGATGGACCGTATGATCTAATTGGTTTTTTCCCCTCGTTCTAATTTGTATGAAAAGGCTGAAATATTTACAGAACGCAACTAAATATTGTCGGTTGGAAAGTTAGCCATTCAGTGGACCAAACCAGAAAAAGTACAATAGTATATTTGGACTATTCCCTGTGCCATCTCAGTGGTTGCATTTGGGCCCAATCCTGCAAACACTATTATGAGTAGTCCCATTGGCTGAGGGTATATCTACACTTTGAGCTGGTGGTATAATTTCCAGTTGAGGAGACATACCCACCTTAGCTCTGATTGAATTAGCACGCTAAAAATAGAAGTGTAGCCCTGAGTATGATCCCATCCAAGACCCTAGGTATATTCTCAGGTGGTTAGCCCCTCCCACCATTTGTGCCATGAGGCTAGGCTACACTTCTGTGTTTGGCATGCTAGCTTCATCAGAGCAACGCTGAGTGGTCTCCTCAAACTGGAAATTATACTTTCAGTTTAAAAGGTAGACATATCCTTAGTCAGTGGGACTGCTCAGGGTAGCATGCGCGATGCTTAGTAATAAGTATTTGCTCCTGGAAGTAAAAGTCAGCATGAAGGCCATATATTGTTCAACTTAGCCATTTAACTATCCAGTGCCTTGCTACTTCATAGTTATTTCTGCCATCTATTTTTCCTCTTTTAACTTTGACTTTTTGATATTGCTAGTAAATGCTTTTGATCAGGTAATATTTCACAGTACTAAAACGAATTTAGACTTCATGCTTCAGTTGGCGGTATAAAAACTGCAGTAGTGTGTTATAGTCAAAATTAATAGGGCTTAAAGAAACTAAGCAAAGCTATTGCCTCACTATGTCAAAATAGTTAGATAAAAGCTAACTAAAGCTAAAAACACAGGGCTAGCATAATTAATGAAAGATCGGTTTTTACAGATAGCTATATCTAATTCTGCAGTTTCCTTTCCAATATGATGAGGATTATGTAAAGGCAAATTGTTTTATGACAATATGAGAGGCAATGCTTCGCTAGGTCAAATTATCTCTCAGATTTATGTTCAACATGTTTTTAGCTGTCTTTGGCCCCAGTCACAATCAGATCTATACAGGAAAAACCTTCAAACCCCACAGATCTATTTGCAGATTTCGGGCCTTAACATTTTAGGTCCTACTTTCCAAACTATTTCTGAAATGTACATGACGTTCACATTTTCCTCCATTTATCACTAAAGCATTGTGCTGTTTTACAATTCAGCCAGTAGTCTGCACAACTGGGACCAAGAAACCAAACTTTAAAACCTTTGTTTGTCCGAATGCTTACAAAATTAATCTCTTTTGCATTACTAAAGATTCTTTGTAAATTGACCCGAGGTTTCTCTGCTCCCCCCCCGCATTTTTTCCTAAGGCACTCTCAATGAAATTCTACACAGTGCTGTTGTCTAGTGCTTCAAATTCACTAACTTCTCAGGATTGAGAAAGTATTGCTATTCCAGAGAGACCAAACGTGTGCACAGAAAGAGCATGATGCTACTTCTCTATCAGAAGAAAGGGAAGCTTCCATATTCTCATATGTACTGTTACAGTCACTGAAACCAAATCTTATACAGTAAACAAATTCTTTGGTTTATCCTCAGTTCAAACAAACACATCCCTCATCTATGTCATGAAACGTTGTCAGCTACAGAAGCTTTACATTAGGGCCGTGTAAACAGTTTTCCACACCTGATCCATGTTAAAGACGTTGATGACCCTCTTGAACAGTCCAGAGGTATACTAATTGGCTAAATTTTCTTCTCAGCCCTGGTCCCCAGTTAAAATGTTAGCTACTACATTGTGTGCACTCTTTCCAGATTTTCACAGGCGCATTCTCTAAAATGGCTTCGTGTCTCTCACTTTCTGTGTGCCAAACTTCTTGTCCTACAGACAACTGAACTTTTATTTCTCTGTACATTGCATTAATTCCTTTCACCATGGATCATGCTTTTCTGATTTCTACCACACCAGTGAGCTCCTGCCAAATTAATTTTTTGTTTGTAGGTGGCCCATTAACTACAATATAAAGCCTCTGTCCCCTAGGCAAAAATGCTAGCAGCACACTTACTCTGTTGTGCTGTGCTGGATCAGGCAAATGGAGAATAAATACTTCTGCCATCAGGTTGAAACGGGGCTGTTTTCCAGTGTGCGTCTAAATAACCAACCGACTGAAAATGCTTTACTATATGTTTTTTTTCCCCAGATAACCTGTGTGAAACAGGTAACGAGAAACACGTTGTTCGTCACATGGAATAAAATAACATTATCAATAAATTATTGGAAACATCCAAAACAAAAGGGTTCCCTGTTGAAATAAACCAACGGTACTACCATAGCTTCCTGAAGAACAGCACGTCCCAGGCAATTATCATTAATAATTTCCCTGTTTACATGCATAAGGTGCTAGCCTGGAGCTGTGGGCCATGTTGAGATGTGTGTTTATGTAAATGAAGGACTGGCTCCCAAGAAATACTGTCCCAGCTCAGTGCCATTTGCAGAGTAAAGAGTCTGACAGTGTAATACCCTTCTAGGCTCTCTTAGCTTCACAGCTAATGACTTGCAGCTGCAAACATGGCTGACAAGATGTGGAGGAAGGGGGTGGAAGGAGAGGGACAGTTGTATCAGGCCCCGAGCTCAGGGCCACCCCAAAAACATCTGGAACTGGGATGAAATGGGGGTGAAGTAGGAGGGAGTGGGATCCCAGTGAATGTGATGAAACCGGCCCCCAGATTTCTTTTGATGGGCCTGGCTTCAAGAGATGTCAAAAGCAGCATTCTGGTAAGTTTTGGTGGTAAGAAAACAAAGCTATTCTAACACGCTCTATATGTAATCCCCACACCTGAATGACTCCATCCACTTCCATGGGGTTCTGTATAACCTTTCTCTCCCATTACCCTCTTTGAAAGGGGACCACTTAAGGAATCCTACTGCCCTCCATACATTTAGATCTGGGGTAGGTGAACTGGAGGACATATGCTGCCTGCAGGCAGTAGGATAAAGAAGAAAGTTCTTCTGTCAGCAGGCTCTCAATTGGGTATATAGGCAGAGATGCCCCAGATCCTGAGTGCAGTTGCTAGGTGTTCCCTAGTGATGCTGCAGATGTGATGAAAAGGAAAATGAATGGAAGTGTCCAAGCAAAGCCATGTGATAATGGCTCAAGGTATTGCTATGGATGGGTTAAACCTCTTTGAAGCTATCAAGTGTAATAGCTGTCTTTCATTAAAGATAAATGTAAAGCAGCCATTAAGCTCCTTTATGTAACCAGGTAGCTGAAACAATAGGAGTACTACCCAAATACAGGCATGTCTCTACCCAAAACAAAGGTGCATGCAAGGCACCTGTGGGTGGAGGGGTTCACCAGCTATTGTTTTGTGACAGTTTGGGAAACCATGAGAAAAGTAGGAGCAGAAAAAGCGAAGGACACAAAAGTTCTGGGTATATGACCCTGAAAAAAGCAAGGAGCTTTTGGACTAAGTGTTTATTAGATAAGGGGCTTGGGATTGTGAGCAAAGGTGCTGTCTTGGCGTTTGATTCTTGGTATGTTCAGGGAAACAGAACTTCGTATATTCTTTGTAAATAAATAGAGAAAGAAACAGACTCCATCACTAATTTTTCCTCCTAACTGGAACAACCCATTAGACCCTGAATTTTGGCTAACCAATCAGGTCAAAAGTGTATTGTACGTTTTGGTGATATTGTGGGCCAGGCTGTGGCTGGCCCTTTCTCAAAGGTGCGATAGGAGACACACATCCTTTCCCTCCCTTGCATTCCCTGAACGGGGACCAGTGACATTCGCTGTCTCTGTGGAACCCCATGTGTAGGCCTGCTCGTTCCTAGTGACCCTGGGGTACCAACCATGACAAATGCAGTGAGGACGATCTTTCTAGATTTTAATTAGATTATTTATCATCATAGTAACTGAGCACCTCTGGTATCATGACTCACCCCTCAGCCTCTGCTTTTTCCCTCTATGTGCTATTGATGTTGGCTGGGCTGTATATCCTGCCATTGCCCAAATCAGGTCAGCTCAGCAGCACTCTTTACTCACGGGGGCACCTTAATGACACAACTAGCCCTTACAGTTTTATCATCTTGAAAACACCCACTGAAAAGCCCTCCCAGCAGGTGTGAGAAATAGGCATGTCTTTTAGTCATGCATCACTTGGAGAATGAAAAATACCCTCCTTACACTTCCAAACCCAGTCTCTGGGAGTGTCTACACGGCGATTAGATGCCCACGGCTGGCCCGTGCCAGCTGACTTGGGCTTGTGGGGCTCAGGCTAAGGGGCTGTGTAATTGCAGTGTAGACTTCCAGGCTCAGGCTGGAGCCCTGACTCTAGGAGTCTGCGTGGTGGGAGGGTCCCAGGGCTTGAGCCCGAGCTCAGAAGTCTACAGAGCAATGGAACAGCCACGCAGCCTGAGCCCTGGGAGCCTGAGTCGGCTGATATGGGGCAGCTGCAGGTTGTTCTTTGAAGTGTAGACATATCCTGTGTGACTGATTCAGTGACTCCTTTTTGTTGTAAGTGGCACACGCTGACCCCACATCACTTTCCCTACCGCAGGTGCTAAGCTTCTAGTAAATGTTGCTTAAAGGAAATATAAAAGCTTTTCTTGATGCTTACCAACACAATTTGGCTATAAAATCCCAGCCTATTATTTCATTGTTTTCTCTTATTAGAACGGAAGCTACAGCTCACTTCATCCAATGAAGTTGAGCTGTAGCTCACGAAAGCTTATGCTCAAATAAATTGGTTAGTCTCTAAGGTGCCACAAGTACTCCTTTTCTTTTTGCAAATACAGACTAACATGGCTGTTACTCTGAAACCTGTCTTATTAGAACAACAACAATGTGAACTGTGTTCTCCTACCAGTGCTGGATGGAAATAGTGAAATCTTGGCTTTTTTATATGTAAAACTCAAACAAAATCACATCACTCTCCTTTTTCTTTTTTTATACAGCTTGTTGTTCCCTTCAAAAAGCCCTTAAAAGTGCTTGTAATCATGCATTGCTTTAAAACACATCAGCCTTTTGTGGCAAAGTACCTATTTTGTCATATTTAATTATATATATATAAAATTTCTCCCTTCTGTCAGTTAGTATTTTTCTAGGTTTAATGATTTACAAAGCTCTAAGAGCTAGATTCTCACAGGATCCATCCCCTTTGTGCCATTCTGTTGGCACAGTAGGGCTGGATATGGACACCTGAGAATTCCACCCCCCATGACAATGTCCCCAGTGTAGTGACTCCTGCCCCCCATCCCCTCCTTTCTGGCCATGGCAGAAGGTGGGTATGCCAGGTGCTGAGCAGGAGGACTGCCTAAGAGATTTTACATGGGCAGGGCCCCAGGCAGGAGGTAGAGAATCCGTGATTTGTAGCCAGGTCCCTGATGATCATATCACTGTGCAGTGCTGAGCATGTCTTGGCTATAACAGATAATATGACCCAATGTTCAAGAGAAAATTGTTCACTTTTAAGCTTAGTTATTGCAATTATCTATTTGATTATTTCTTTGAAAGTCTATAGTTCATGATCAGATAAAAGCTTAGCCTCCCACCACCATACCCCATATTTCAGACTGTATTAGCTAATGATTTTCCCAATATTTTTTCTTTAGGTATAAGGTCCCCAGGTTATTTGGTGAGGAGCTGTGCAAAAGCAATCCAGCTAAAGTGAATTGTGGAATTGCAATTTTGATTTATATATTAGAAATATTACTTGGGGAAATCTAGACTACAGCCTTCAGTAAAGATCAGCCAATGCACATGGACTAGGACCTAGGAATAGATTGGATGCATCATTTTTATTGATACCACAATTTGCCAAAAAAAGTCATAGCAGCAATCCTACAAATATCTGTAATTCTAGCTTTGGTTATGTGTTTCTTAACAAAGAAAAGAAAATTGTAAGTCAAATATGAACAAGACTGCAACTTTAATATTTAACATCTTCAACTTTAAAAATTCATTTTTACTATCAAGATGGTGTGACTTATTGTAATTTAAATGTATGATAAGAGGATTTAAATTAGATATGTAAATGGTTACAGGTTATTAACTATGATAGCACACAACTTTTTAAAATGGAAATATGTGTAGTGTTTTATACATCTTTCTCTCTATCATTACAGAGAAACATAAACATAGATTTTTCCCCCTAATCTCTAGAAAGTACAAAATCATCTGGACAACAGTAAATAAGACATTGGTGTGTATACCTGCTAAAATAAACAATGAAAGACAAGCTTATATGTGTAGAATTTCTAATGACACTGATTAAATATATTTGTGGAAATCATGAATGATCTTGAAGTCATTGACTTCAGTGGCTGTGCAGAGATATAATTGGTTGCAATGTAGTAATCAGTTGTGTGAAGGACACAGTAGATGGAATAGAAACTTTAGCTCTGTTGGCTTGGCAGGGCTAGCAGGAATAAAAAATGGTAAAAACTTTAGTTTATCACTAAAGTCAGCAGATATAACTCAATACATAAAAGAAGCAGAGCTACTGTGTAAGAGAGAGCCATTTTTAGTCACTTCTTTGAGTATGACCGTACCTTATAGAAGCAAAGGAAACGCTCTACAAGGTGAATCTTCTGGAGTTTCTAGGGGTTTCCCCACTCCAATGGGGAAGAAGAAGGAATGATTGGGCCTTTACTCTTCTGCCATAGTTAGGTTAGTATTGTATTCCGGTCTTAGACTATATATTTCGATAGTAATTTGTCTATGGAAAATCCTGACCATATAGTTTTTCTGCATTAGCTTGAATGGAAATGAAACTTTGAAATAGAATTACAGAAAGCATCCTGACAAGAACCGTAATTATTTCTTAATACTCTAGGTGGAATACTGTATAATATACTAAAATTATTTCTTTGAATTAATAAAATATACATGCCTATCCTATGATGTGGGCTCCTATCTTATATGCTACAGTATGAAGTAATGCATTATATGACTACCCTCATCCATCAGTTCTCTCTGTCCACTCTTTACACAACCTACTGATAAAATGATGCACTTTGCAGTATGCCTTAAAGATGACTAAATCTAGGCTCTCACAGGCCCAGGGAACTTGTTCCACGGACAAGAGTCTCCCACAGAATGGCATGGCGGGAGGCATTAATCATATATATCAAATGCACCATAAGTCAAGCACCCCCTGTTGTTTTCAGCTGTGGGGGCATGATCACATGAGAAGAGGCAATCATTTTGGGTAACCATTTAGGACTTTATCGGTATAAGATAGATGGAATTTTAATATTTCATTGTTTAGTGGCCATTGATGATGCATCACCAGTGAGATCGCTTTAAAGTTGAAACTCAAGAAACAAATGTACCTATTTATACTAATGAATTTGTAGTATTTAATGATAGTTCTGATCCCCTCACTCCACCATAATCTGAGCCCCATCTTCCTTGTGTGCAGTGTGCACTACATAATATGTAGTGCTCTGTACATAATTGTTCTGTTGGTGAATGGATGGAAAGAAATAAATCTTCTGTCATTCCAAAGAGCTAGAATGCCTCATGAAAATCATGATGCTGTCATGGTAAACAAGCATTTTTAGGCAAGAGACAAGGTCATGCTGGAGTTCTTGTTTGTGGTGTTTACTAAAGCCAACACTCTGTTGAAAGCCAGGTCAAATGACTGGTGATTAAGATTTCAGTACTTTCAATCTGATGCCTTGTTTGGTGCCTTACTTGAAATGACTTTGTGGTTTCATTTCAAGTCTTGGTGAATTGTTCGTGTCATATTGTTCATGTCATACCATCTTGTTGGTAGGTTCAGAAGAAGCATGAAAGACTGAATGGGTATGAAAAATAATTTATTATAATGATAAGAAATCTTGCACTGCTATGGGCCCTGCTGTACCTGTTCTGGGCCAGACTGTGAACCACTGACACAAGTAAACTAATTGAAATCTATGGGACTTCCCAGATGAGTAAGTGCTTACTGATATGATGTTGGGAATCACAGCCTGGCCCTCTTCTGGGGTTCTCAATCCAGCTCCTTTCGAGAGAAATAAATCCACTTAGTAAAAGGAGAACAAACATTCTGTAACAAAAAAAATCTAGCAAACACTGATAAACTACAGTTATGAAATTGTCTAGAATTATTGGGGCTGTGATAAACGTGGGGTGCTTTGTATCCTAAAATGTGGCTTATGTACTGGATTTCTGAGAGCTTGTTTAGATGAAAGTGCGTTGCAAGCCAGGGTGTAAAGTGTGCTGTGCACTAAGGCTATGTTTGCACTACAGCTTATGCTGGCATAATTGATGTCACTCGGGTGTGAATAAACTACGTAAACTAACATAAGCACTCGTGTGTACAATTATTTGTGTATGGGAGAGCTTCTCCTGCTGACATAGCTTCTGTCGTTTGCGGAGCTGCAATGCTGTATGTGTAGACATGCCCTAACTGTCCATGTAGACCATGCTACTATGCACTAACAGTTCCCTAGTGCACTTAGGTCTACTCCGGTTTCAAGCACAGTAGATCAATGTGCACTAAGGAACTGTTAGTGCACGATAGCAGGGTCCACATGGACAGTTGTGCACGGCATGCCAGTGCGCTGAGATTGACACCGCAGTTTGCTGTGCACTAACTGTTCATCTAGATAAGTCCTAAGGTATGTTAGACTGCCAATAGGAAGCAGACAGTTTGGACACACTCCTCCACAGGTCACTACTATCACTAGACTGGTGATTATAAGTCATTAATGCTGAATGGGTCTAATTGCCAAATAATGGAGCAACCATTAAGATTGCTTTTTCTTTGATGGCTTGGCTGGCTGAGGGGGAAGAAACAATTTGGGCAGAAGGAAGACGTCACATTTTGGCTCTGTAACAAAGACCATTGAGCAATATGGTAAATGGGCCCAGATGCACAGGGAGGGTAAGGAAGTGGTGTATTGAGGACTGTGTTGGAATTACAAGCTATTGCTGTAAGAGTAGGACGTGTTTCCTGGCCCTGCTTGAAGGCTAGAGAGCTCTGAAGGGAAGCAGATGATCAGAGTCAGTTTGCAACCAGACAGCCTACAGTAAGATTGCATGGGTTGTGCCTTTCTGTTTTTGTATGTTATCATTCTGAATACTAAGAAATAATGTAGTTGTAATCTTCCAGCAAGAGTTTTTATTTTTTTTGTCTAATGTCTCTGTGTCTATGCTGTGAATATATGAAGGGACTCTTAATAATAATAATCATTAATAAATAAGAGCTTCCCTGAGTAGAGGGGTCAATGACCGGGGCGTGACAATCTCTGGAGACTAACTGAGATCAGGCTGGGTTTCAACAGCTCTTGGGCTTCCTAACAGAATGTAAGTTGGTTCCAGTTTGCTTTTGTAACTGAAGAGGAAAGCCTATCTAACTTGTAGTGAAGTGTAAAATTAGATTAGACTAAATGTGTGTGTAGGTTGGAGGTTGGTTTAAAATGTCTTTAATCTAATGCTTTGTTCTAGCTACTAAATAAAAATACTTTGTTTTCAGAAGGCTGTTGGTTAACAGCACTGGTCACAGATTCCCAAAGGGAGGAAATGCAAGTGCCCCAAATCAGGACTGTTCAGTAGAGCAATAACAGTTGGTAATAGATGGGGGTAGCCAGGCCCAAGTCCTGATCTAAGCCTGGAAGAAACACAAGATTCCACTCTGAGACAGGTAAGAGCAGGAGGCTCAAGACCTGAGGTGGGTGCAGTCAGTGAGACCAGAAAGGGGACAGAAGGCCTTGCAACCGCAACCGTCTTAAAAATTTTTTTCTTTAAAACATGGGAAAATTCCAAGTATTTCTCTGTTCATCAGCACACAATAAAGTCAATCTAAGATCGTGAGGTGCAGAAGTTGCCTGTATTATTTAAGTAAATGTTTTAGATTTTTGAATATATTATTTTCTGCAGATATGTAACATGGTGGCTTGCCCAGGGGCTGAAGAGCCTGAGGCTAAGTCAATTCTGATTACAAGATGCGCCCCACCTGAGGGGAATCAGGTAATTCAGATATAAAAGCAGGAAGCTGTAACGGTGCTGTGGTTGAGAGAAGTAGTCAGGAATACCACAGGCAGGAGGCCTGGTAATAAACCAAGGAAGAAATTGTGTTGAGCCTGAAACTGATGAAAGCTTTTGTTTGGTTTGGGACCTTCTTGTGTTTTGTTTTGGACAAGCTCTGTTGCCACCTTGGCGAAGAATTAATTGAAGGACTCGGGCCTAGAAGGGACCTGGAAATGTTGTTAGTTCTGAAAGGAAAAATAGAAGTGGATGGCAGCCATGGGACTGTAAGATACAATGCAGGTAAGAAGAAATTAACATTTTGAATGAATATTTATAATACAAACCATGCCCTAAGTGTTAACATGCATCCTATTCGTCCTGCTAGTAGTTACAGTTTTATGTGTATTTGACTAATCTATAGTCATGTTCTTTGGCTTACATGCCATTAAACAATGCAAGATAAATGAAACTACTTAGGTGGGAAGCCCTTTCCTTTTGTAGTTCAAGGTCTCTAGGGTGCAGTTTTCTAGACTTACAGGTGGAAACAGCAGTTCTTGGTGGTGCTAGTAGCATGATGATGCAATTCCTATTTTGAATTGTCTGCTGAGGTTCAGATCCAGTGCACACTGAAATCAGTCAGAATTTTCTCATTGCTGTACTTGGATTCAGGTCCATAGTGCCCAGTGGTGTATTAGGAACTGTATAGACATATAATTAGGTTCCTGCCCCAGGCAGTTTATAGTCCTAAAACCCTGATTCTGCAAAGTGAACTGCATGCATATACCCTTGCCTTTATATGGAGACCTATTCCAGCTAATGTCAACACTTACAAATTTTTGTACAGCATTGAGGTTACAATAGACAAAAGGTCATGGTGAGATAAAAGAGAAAGGGGTCCGAGTTGAGGAGTGTTTGGTGAAGAACTCTGCCTGTGTTTTTTTACTTTGGCTGCTCTTTTGCTTCAAGGGGCAGATCTGTAATTGGAAAGGGAACCTATGTGACACAAATCCTAGGAATTAGAGCATCAAAGAAGACTGGGGGAAAGGGGGACATAAGACTTCTAGTATGAAAAAGTTTGTTGTAAAGAGAAGGGTGATAAATTGTTCTTCTTATCCACTGTCATTGGAGGTTTTTAAGAACAGCTTAGACAAACAGCTGTCAGGGATGTTCTAGATAATACTTAGTCCTGCCTCAGTGCTGGGGACTGGAATAGTTGATCTATTGAGGTCCCTTCCAGTCCTCCATTTCTATGATTCTATTAACTGTTCTCTCTGCTCTGCCTCGGCTTCATTGTCTTGAATAGTGAGTTTCTACAATCGTGTGTAACATGTTGAATATATCCCTAAGGAATCATGGAGGAGCACTTCCTTCTTTTATGTATTCCCTTTTTTATTTATAGCGCAATATTTTATATCTGGTGTCCAAACTGCAGCCACGGAAGTTCCAACAGGCCTGATCTGCTTTATTCTGTATGCTCTTGCATGAGATTCTGATGCTCTAATACAGTGATTCTCAAACTTTTTTTTGCTGAGACCCACTTTGAAAATATTTAAGGCTGTGATGACCCCTCCAAAAAAGTGAAACCCCCCACATACCAGGCCGCCCTTACTTCTGTGCTGCTGCTGGTGGTGGCCCAGCCTTCAGGGCTGGGCATCCGGCCAGCGGCTGCTGCTCTCCAGCTGCCCAGCTCTGAAGGGCTCAGGCTGTCAGCTCTGTGCATGGCTGACAGCTAGAGCTCTGGCATGGGCAGGGTCTGACAGTTTGGGACCCTCCATAATAACCTCACAATCCCCTGAGGGGTTGCGACCCTCAGTTTGAGAATCCCACTTTAGTATTTACAATTGAATTGAGCCCTAAGTAATAAAAGGTGGGTGTCTTAACTTTTAAAAAATAATCCTTCTAAAGAAATGAGTGAAAGCCCAAACCTCTGTCTACTCTCCTTTGCTATCTCTCGTAAAGCTCAACAAGCAGGTATTTATTTGAAACAATGTTGTTCACCACTGTAGCTGAGTCCCGGATGAACCATTTTGGACACTGCCAGTATAAATTAATTTCCCAGTTCCCACATTGCTTTAGAACAAATGGTTCTGGAATCTGAGTATATCTTGTCTTCTGTTATACAGCTGCTCTCCAACAGCAGAACTAATTAATTGTCATGACTGTGGAAAGGAATGCCCTATACTCATAATGTTAGGCTATCTGATTAGAAAAATATTCCCAGATCTGCACTTTTATTTTGAATTGTCATTCAGATCACATAAACATTGAGACAAATAATTTATAAATCCTCAAAAAATAATCACCTGGGACACATTTCATTTAAAGCTTTTATTATTAGTATTGAAGCTAAATATAATAGCGGAATGAAATATACTCCAAGAAATAACCTGTTTGTACCTAGCCAGAGGTAAATTATTGGAATTGAACAAATGCAGCAGTTGGATTTAATACAAACATATTCCAGATTTATGATCTGGAAAAAATTATAACCTTTCATAAAAGCCTTATATTAACATTTTGCCATATTTTACAGCATTGTTTTAATATTCATATCCGCTGTATTAATGGCACTAGGTACTTGTACATCAAAAGTGCATACAGGTAACTAGATCTGAATTGAATGTAAAATAAAATCCCTATTTTTTTTTTTCTAATTTATGTGCTTTCCAACTTAGTGGAAGCATATTTGCCATAAATTTTCTCTGAGCATAACTGGAATTATAACTTTCCTAGGTATAAACAGAATTGCTCCCACTTTTTGTGCACAACTCTGAAGAGGAGGGGTAGATCAGATGTTGCTAGCTCTGACAATCACTCCCACTCATACAGTAGTGTGGGAGTGATTTGATTACTTACAGTTCTATTAGCTACTCCTGAAGTAGCAAGCTAATGAAACAGAAACAGGAGATTCCGGATTCAGTCCAGAAATGGACCAAAGGATGTGATAGTGTGATGAAGTCTCTGTACCAGTTTTGAATAGAGGGGTCAGTGGCTCCCCAAATATACAGACATGGTATTCAACTCAACTTCCCTAGCAAGACAGAAATACTGTCATGTATACTATAAAAATCAGATTAGACCCTAGTAACATAGGTGAAATAATTCAGCAGTAGCAGACACTTAACAGTAAGAGTAGATTTTTCATAGAAATTAGATGAAAAAGACCTAGCAGGAGACCTAGTTCGTTCCTCTGCCAGCACACGTTTGTTCCCTACATTGTTTTCGTTTATTCTAGAACACTAATAGTCTTAACATAGTAATAGCCTTATATTCTTTAATTTTTCACTGAATATGAAGATGTAATTTGGAGATAATCTACCATTGTAAAGTTTCTCTTGTTATTACAAGCTATTGTTTCTTGAACCTCAACCTGGGCCAATATTACAGATGCTATCTTGTAGAGTGCTGAATGCTCTGGCCTTAATCCTGCAAAGCTGTACATTCCATGGATAGTCTCACTAAAGTCAATGGGATTACACACATGTATGAAGTTAAACACATGCTTTAAGGGCCAGAGCACTAAGCATCTTGTAGGATTAAGCCCGTTGCCCTGATTTGTTTTGGAGAAATGTGAACCTTTGTCAGTGTTGTAAATTTGCATACATAAAACTACACACACACACAGTCACAATGGGTCAAATCTATCCGTGCTGTTACTTCATGTGATCTCAATGGAATGACACCTGGGTTTAATTTGGCCCAATAGATTAAACACAACTGATTTCTATTATGGCTAGATTTTAATACTGTCAAACCATCATATGCCTGCCTCTAACTCATTTGGTATTTCTGTTATTTTCCACCCAACTGTTTTCTCCATTTTGCTACATTATTTCTTGTTTTCTCTTAGAATTCTGTATTTAGTTCACTTGCATTTCTTTTCCACTGAGTTGTTAAAGTTTGTTTATATAGTGTGTCTCTAGCCCCTCTTGCTCAACACACGCTGAGTTTATCCTTCCTTCATTCTTCAGTCTCTCTAAATTCTTCACTTTTTTCTCTCTCTGCTTTTCCCTCTCTTCTCCCCTAATTTTCTTTTAGATGCGCTTCAACTTGTTTCTTCCCTGCTACGCTGTCGATCATTCTCTTCCCCTTCTCTCCAACATTCTTTTCTTTTCTCTTCCTGCACTGACTTTTTTTTATTCACTGCCCTTCATGCAACGTACATAGTGTTCCATAATGTTTAATTTAAGCTATTAGAAGATCTCCCAAGAATAGTTGTTAGTATGGAAGCCATTGAGCTTGTGCATTTTTATAGAATAAGGCAGGATAAATTGACTTCTCCAAAACCCTTAGCAGCACTGTTCAAATCCCGTTCATTTTCAGCAGAGTTTACAGGAGGTGGGAGATTTTGGTTCATTATATGGATGCACCATTCATTTACACCCCTATTCAATATACGATAGAATCTTTCAACACCAAAAAATGTTTTTTCCTCCTTTACCTAAATATTTCCTGTGGTATATTTGTAACCGCAAAGCATTCATTTTCTTACAAATTACTTTTTTCTAACTATTAATTTAGATGTCTACCCAGGTAAACAGGCAATGTCTTTGGTTAAACGTTGCTATCTTATTAATTTTTCCTACTTTAGTGTGTTCAATTTTGTCCTCTCTAGAATGGCACTTTATCCTTTATAATGCTGCTCTCAGCATTTTTAAAGGACAGAGAAGAGTTATAAATAACAATTCATAAACCTTTCAACTGTGAGTCTGAACATACATAATAAAGAGTGTGGTGGCCTGGCAATCAGAGAAAGAGATTAAATTGTGTAATCAGTGATAAAAATTGCACAGTCAATAAATACATTCCATAACGTTCCATTGCATGGAATACTTACCTCATGGTAATGATAGAGCTCACCACAGAGCAAAGTGACTGTGACTCAATATTATTGCTATGTGACAAATATCTGCACATCTTTATCCGTCCTTTAAATACATCATTTTTTTTAAGTTGAAACTTGAAACATACAAACATTGCTAACTCTAAAAGCTTAGGAGAAAAATAGACTATCTCATGTACTGTTGTCTGATCAGAAATAAAATACATGTGACATTAATTTTGAGGTCCATAGTCAAATACGGTCAACACTTAAAGAAACAATAATTTGAAATAACTGATTGCACTCTTTTAGCCAGACTGTTTTTTTCCCGTTTGAGGAAAAAGAAAAGAGTTTAAATGAACGCACATTTAGAGGCCATATCTTTTTAACAAATGTGGATAAATAACATATTTTACTTATTGTCACTTCTGAAGTCCATCTTAGGGTACTAACACAGCAAATCATTTCTTCTAATACTCATTCAGTTCCCATTAAAGTCAGTGAGAAACTTTTGTTAGCCTCAGAAAGACCTGAGGCGTAAGTGGGTGGAGCTGGGACATCATCTGACTGGTCTGGTCGTGTCCCTCTCCTCAACTGGTCTTTTTCAGGCAGGGTGGAGTTGGATGGCCATCTCATCTTATTGTGCTGATGCCATGTAGTACAGTGTGGTTCAGTATCAGGTGAAAAGCTGAGGGGGAGAGGACAGGAGGAAAATAGTGGGAGATGGAAAGGAATGTACAAGGGATGCAAGGACAGAGCAGGATCTCAGTGTCTCAGGTTGGGAAAGCCCTAGCATGTGAAATATTTCAATAGAGCAACTGGTTCCAGCTCACCGACGAGAGAGTCAGATCTGAAACTCCCCTAATAGAACTGAGTTAAGATCAGAAGGGTGGAGGCAGATGAAATTATCTTTTTTTGGGTAAGTGGAAGGAAGTGATTGGTTGGGATGGCAAATGAGTCCAGGATTTCAACCCTGAACTTTTCAGGTCTGATTCAGAATGAACCTCTCCATTGTTTTAGGTTGGTTGATCATTTAGTTTTTTTAAACCAGTGACTATGTAGAGTGTTAAAGAAGAGCAATAACTAACAGAAAATAAAACTAGTAGCTCTAACCTCAGGTAGCATTTTATTGTTGACACTGGGTCTGGAGCGCTCCCGGTATATCACAGGTCAATTATCCTGCCACTTATATGTGTGCAAATATGCTCATGAAAATGCAGAACTGCCAGCAAGTGCAGTACAAACTTCCCAACCCACGCAGCACTGTCAATACATCTCAGTTCCAACTTGGAACAGCCCTTTTATTCCAGTCCTGAGCCCCTCTCAAGCAGAGATTGTCAATCATACAGAGTTGTTGTTCCATGTCATGTGCTAGGTTTTATGATGTGGACAAATGTCCCTCTAGAACTAAGATGATAAAATTAAACTAATTTTCTTTGGTTATTTAAAGTCTGCAATGATAAAAGGCTGGTGCGTTCCTTAACATGCCAAACCGCACCATGGAAACATACAATAAGCATATAAATTGAATACTTGAGCACAGTATTAGATTTTTTTCCCCCCTCCATGAACAGCACTTTCAAACAAAGAAATGAACAGACAGGCTGGAGCAGTTGTCAGACATAAGTGGAACATGATGGAACAATTTTGGCTTGCTAAGTAATGAGGTACCATAAGAAAATTAGTAAAGATGGATCACTTGGAGTAACAACACAGCTGAATTTAGTAGTGGTTTTAGTGCAGAGTAGGAAGAATGGAGTATAACACCAAACAGTGGACAGCATCTAAAGTATACTCATGACCAGATCTGGGCTATCTGGGTCATAACACTATATAAAATATATATGCTATTGGAGGTAAAGATGCTGGTGTGTGCCCACAAAAATGATCAAGAAATCCTTTTAGCTCCATCACCTTATACTATTTCACTGTATTTGATCTGTTTAAAAAGGCTAAGTGAATTCACTACCCGAACTGTTACTTGAACTGAATATATTGGAACCATTAGTTGCAGACAGTAAGCTTTTATTTTTGTTGTTCAATGCACCCTACAGTAATCCATCATTTTTAGGGGAAAAAACATGCGTTCTCTCTTCAACCTATCACCTTATTCAGTGTTTTCATCAGTCTTGAAAGATATGGCAGGGTGAGATTGGGTAGTGTTGTTCTGTAAAGTAGTTAATGTCCAGAGTAGCATAGGCTTGAGTAGCTGCAGTTCTGAAACCTAAAAAAGAGGGCGGGGTGTTAATTTTTCTTATTTCCTCTTAAAAAGTTTATTTGCTACAGAAATTTACTTTGAAAGGGGAAGATCACTGCAAAATGAATTAGTTTGGTACTTATTTTACAATCATACGGATTGAGCTTCCTTATAGATGTCAGTTACATTGGTTTTTGACAGGTTTTAAAGTAACAGCCGTGTTAGTCTGTATTCGCAAAAAGAAAAGGAGTACTTGTGGCACCTTTAGAGACTAACCAATTTATCTGAGCATAAGCTTACGTGAGCTACAGCTCACTTCATCGGATGCATACTGTGGAAAGTGTAGAAGATCTTTTTATATACACACAAAGCATGAAAAAATACCTCCTCCCACCCCACTCTCCTGCTGGTAATAGCTTATCTAAAGTGATCACTCTCCTTACAATGTGTATGATAATTAAGTTGGGCCATTTCCAGCACAAATCCAGGTTTTCTCACCCCCCCCCCCCCCGCCACCACACACACAAACCCACTCTCCTGCTGGTAACAGCTTATCTAAAGTGACCACTCTCCTTACAATGTGTATGATAATCAAGGTGGGCCATTTCCAGCACAAATCCAGGGTTTAACAAGAACGTCTGGGGGGGGGGGGGGTTAGGAAAAAAACAAGGGGAAATAGGTTACCTTGCATAATGACTTAGCCACTCCCAGTCTCTATTCAAGCCTAAGTTAATTGTGTCCAATTTGCAAATGAATTCCAATTCAACAGTTTCTCGCTGGAGTCTGGATTTGAAGTTTTTTTGTTGTAATATCACAATATTTCATGTCTGTAATCGCGTGACCAGAGAGATTGAAGTGTTCTCCGACTGGTTTATGAATGTTATAATTCTTGACATCTGATTTGTGTCCATTTATTCTTTTACGTAGAGACTGTCCAGTTTGACCAATGTACATGGCAGAGGGGCATTGCTGGCACATGATGGCATATATCACATTGGTGGATGTGCAGGTGAACGAGCCTCTGATAGTGTGGCTGATGTTATTAGGCCCTGTGATGGTGTCCCCTGAATAGATATGTGGGCACAGTTGGCAACGGGCTTTGTTGCAAGGATAGGTTCCTGGGTTAGTGGTTCTGTTGTGTGGTATGTGGTTGCTGGTGAGTATTTGCTTCAGGTTGGGGGGCTGTCTGTAGGCAAGGACTGGCCTGTCTCCCAAGATTTGTGAGAGTGTTGGGTCATCCTTCAGGATAGGTTGTAGATCCTTAATAATGCGTTGGAGGGGTTTTAGTTGGGGGCTGAAGGTGACGGCTAGTGGCGTTCTGTTATTTTCTTTGTTAGGCCTGTCCTGTAGTAGGAGACTTTTGAGCGGCCATTGTTTAAGGTCTATAGTGCTAAAACATGCTTGTGCTATGACTTCTGCCCTCCATGGCTAGTATGAATTGCTTTGCCCGCCAATTTTATGGCAACACCAACACTGCTTGACAAAAGCAACAGAGTGCGGAGGCTGGCTGTCTCTCAGTTGGTATTTTCCAACTGCAGTGCAGTATTTTAAATGATTTATTCATGCATAACGCCAGTTGAACAGGCTGGAGCATACAATACTATTACCTTACACCACATTTATTTGATTGGCAAAGTGGAAAAATGATGGCTGCCTAAGGGTTAATCTTTGCTGCTCCACTGGAAGAGGATGGGGGCGATGTAACGCCATATGTGCACTATAAAGATGAACAAATTTGTGTGTGCTTTTTCCTAGAGACTCTGCATTATATTATACTTCCCCCTTTGAAATTTATTGAGCTATTTCACTCAGTGCGTAAAAAGAATCTGTCTTTCAGCTATGTGGAGAGGTATGCAAATAAAACGGAGCCTGAGCTGAACCCAAAAAGGCCCTATGTTTTTCAGAAAAAAGTATATTTATGAGCATTTTCTAAAAATGGAAGATGCCTCAGCCTTGGGGCTGTGTTAACTTATCTGCCAACCATTTACTCACAGAGCTGCTGGAGCATGTACAATACACTGCTATTCATCATGCCTGTGTAATTGCTGCATCACGGTCGCATTCACTCAACTTAGAGGCATTGTTTTAATATTGCATATTGGCTTAATTGAGTTTTATAAGGAGAACATGAGCTCTGTTATGGAGAGTCCGAGATTTAATAAAACAGATATGTACCCCTCAGCAAAAGCCAGTAAAACTTGAGTTGGACCTCTGCTGTGAGGGAGGGAAGCTGGTAATTAAGGACAGACTTATCTAATACATGAGGGACAATATCTTTCAGGGGACTGATCTTGCAGTCCTTAAAAAGATTGAAACTAATGGGAGTTTTGCCTGAATAAGCACTGCAGAATTTGACCTTATGATTATAGGCCTCAGGTATTTTTCAGACTGCTGATTCCCATGGACAACACATATCGTTCCATCATCCTACCCTACAGATGTATTTTTGGTGGATGTTCTGTCACTGCTTACATTAAATGAAGTGCCCAGGAGAGACGGGCCTGGCTTTTACTGGCCATATTCTGCTTCCAACCCCAGGGAGCCAGTGCCATCTTCTGAAACTGTCAGAACTGTGCACTAGTTCAAAAGTTTTCTTTTATGGCAACACTTATTTTCTTAACCTGTGTTCAGTATTGTTTTCATTTATCACCAAAACACCATTAAGGGAAGAATTATCCAGCTGTGAATTCGGGACTAGAAATATGTGTCTATAGAATATTGACTAATTTCTATGGTAATTTACTTTCGTTCTATTGCTTACAAGTGCAGTATTAAAGCCTACAATCTAAAAGAGAGTTAGTGCTGTAAACTGTTTTCTTTTGAGCACCTGATAGTGGGATTTTATCTTTTTCGTTCACTGTGTCACATGAAGTCTGTCTGCAACATGAACCTTAAAACAGTCAGGTTTCAGAGTAACAGCCGTGTTAGTCTGTATTCGCAAAAAGAAAAGGAGTACTTGTGGCACCTTAGAGACTAACCAATTTATTTGAGCATGAGCTTTCGTGAGCTCATCCGATGAAGTGAGCCGTAGCTCACGAAAGCTCATGCTCAAATAAATTGGTTAGTCTCTAAGGTGCCACAAGTACTCCTTTTTTTTTAAAACAGTCAGTACAGCCTCCGTAATGAGCAGTATTTAGTTGAGTTTGCCCAACTCCAAGGAGCATTCCCCACACCACAGTGGTCATTATAAGGGGCAGCTGGTTACCATGGGCAGAAATATAAAACGGAGCTGTGAACGCTGAAAAGAACAACACTTAGCCCTATGTGCTCTTTGTTGCTATGCAGTGGTTAGCAGAGGAGGAAAGTAGCTAATCCAAAGGCTACTGAAGTAAATGGCATTTGTTCAGGCTGCCCCTAATTCTTATCCTGAAATAACAGCCTATGTTTCTTTGCCACATATCTGAAGCACTCCCTGGGAAGTGTGCAAATCAAATTTTGCTGAGCAGCATATTATCACCCCGTAAACCTTTAGGCAAGCAGAAGGGGAAATCCAAGAGCTAATGCTGCCTGAGACACCATCCATTCCCTCAGTATGTTATGTGACTTCTCTTTATGCAGTGACAGAATGCAGTTAGCGTGTGGCAGGGCTGCCACCAGCCCTACCGCAGCTAAGGGCTGCAGAGGGTGCCCTTTCATGACTGCATCCCATATTCACTGATACTGCAGAGCAGGAGGTGGAGAATACTTGCATGGGAGGGGAACAGATTCAGATGAGATATGAAGTCAATGAGATCTTTACCACTGGCTTCAATAAGGCTAGGATTTCAGGTCTCCCATCCTGAACCACTATGTGACACAGAGGCTCCTTAGCAAAGGATCATGTGTTCTTTGAAAACATCTCTCACCTCAGACCTGCCAAACTCACTACATCAAACACATGTCTTATCCATAAAGAATAACATGTAAGGAGCTGGAGAATGCTTGAAACTTGTCAGGTTTTATAATTGCTGTGAGATATATGGATGGGTACTATGTAAGGAATAATATATTTATATTGAAAATAAGATTTATGGACTTGAGTAAAAATTAGTCACCAGCGGACAATATCTCTTGGTGACCGCCCATTCAGGCAGGAGGGATTGTCACCCTGCCCTGTTTAGGTGGTGTAAGGCTCGATGGTTTAGCCTTGCGCAGTGCTAAGACTTTCAATGGAAAAACCATCAGAGGCAACTGCAAATAATGGAGACCACATAAAGGTGAAAAAGGAAAATTACAACAATACAGGGATTGGCCCTGCCTATGAATAGGAACAAAAGACTCTTTCAGTGTAACATAAAGGAAGAAGCACTTTGTCCACTCACCAAGGAAATCCCTTGTGGAGCAAGGGGTTTCAGAACTTTTGGATCTTGGCTCTTCTAAAATCAAAATGAAAACAATTTTTTTGGGGTGGGGTGGGGGGGGAGAACGACCTACTTTATTAGATAAGAACGGTAACCATTAATCATTGACCCAGGTTTGTGTTTTATGATTTTGTTTTGTGTTGTAACCATTGATTCCATCACTTTCTCTCATTTCTATTTAAATCTTTACTCTTTCTTAAATAAGTCTGCTTTTGTTTTACTATAAGTGCTTGCAAATGCTGTGTGGTTTACAGGAGGAGAGATATAAGGCAAAACTGGTCAACTGGGGTACACTGCACTTTTGGGGCAGAGGGTCTGGAATTTCTGTAAGCAGTCCGTGTCAGTGAGTGGAAATCACAAGGGAACAATTCAAAGAGACTGGGGTGCACCTATTGTTAACCTGCAAGGCGAAAAGAGGGCTGGCATAGCCCAGAGGAGACTGAGCTTGAGTTGCTGAAAGGCTGGTGGTGTCAGGGAGCTGATGCACAGGCAAGACTCCCTCACACCGGAGGCAGGGGCTAACAGGGTATCCCTCTATACCAGGTGCCCCCAGACCATCACACACTCCTTCCCCTTTTAAAAAAAAATATTGTAGCTTTTTGGCTTAGTCTGGAAATTAAGAAGCAGAAGAGGAGAAATAGATAACCTCACTACAAGCAAACAAGGAACTTAATCAACACCAATGATGGAGGAAAGATACATTGTTAAAAGATCATTTAACTGGAAAAAGGAGCAGTGATCATGGGACTTGATAAAATTGGTACAGTAAGAATTGAAAGAGTGAATTGTCTTCAAACAATTCCACTCTGACTCTAAAATATGTATATTAGGTTTTTTTAAATAGGGCTTTAACTCAATAAATTTTTCTTTTTAAATGGGAAGTGATGTAAGGTCATTAATAAATTCAGAATCCTACGAACCAATAACACAAAACAGGGATTTTGACATTTGTCAGTGGCTTGATGAGTAAGAAACAGTGGTTTCTATATCATTGTTGAGATTAGAAATTATTAAGCAGCAATTTGAAGTGAAACGCTACATAAATATTACAGACAGCTATGATTAGTCAATATGCTGCTGCTAGGGAACGTGGAACAATGGGTTCTTGCATCACAGCTACTGAAGAGCATTCCTCTTCCTTGTCACTATGAATAATTGATTACAATTGTAAAGGATACTGCCAAACTATTATTATTTTTTAATTTTTGTTTTTCTTCCCTACCGTTTGCAATATGCCCTCATCTGTTATAAAATATAGTTTTTTTCTCTTATGATGCCTTTTTCCATTTAACAAACTGATATTTTCCCCCCCATTCTTCTAACGAAGAAAAAAACTATTAACAAGAGCTTCAATTTACTGAACACCTTGTTGAACTAAATCATCTCTTTGTACAACAAACAGCCAGTCAAACACAAATGAACTAAACTTCCAGATTGGTTTAGGTTGAGTTTGGGGTAAATCCAGTTTAAATTATTTTCACCTATTCCATAATCTGTAAAGTATGTCACATTTTAGTCTAATAACTTAAAGACCCCTTTACGTTGAATTGTAATGTAGTATTAGATTAAGGGAGTAAATAAATTTTTATCCACAACCAGCAATGGGCCACACAGTACCAGAGGGAAAATGACTTTAGATGTACTGTCTTTTGTACAGACAACATGTGGATGCGTTTTTATACTTGGGATATCAGAAACAACCGATTGGATTCTATACACAGGAGCTGTGGCAAGAAACTGAACTTTTTTGATCAGTGACATGACCTGGGTCAAGGCTTTAAAGCCAAATATCTGTGTCCTGTGACAATGGTCTTGATCCATTGACTTCAGTAGTTCCTATTACAAGAATACTCATTTTTAAAAATGCTTAAATATAACAAGGTTTGCAATTATACTATTATGTAGAAGAACGCAAAATATATTAGTGAGTTAATACTTTTATATGAAACTTTCCACAGACGAGTTAAAAATAAAGGCTTTAAGCAGAAAGCCTAACTGTGTGTGAACTGATTTATAAACCAGATAAGATATCTAGGTATAAGTGAACATTGGCCCATCTTTTGGGTCAGAAGAAGAGAAGAACCTTTCAAAGTGTAATAAGCAGTTGAAATAGCTTCCTCTGTTAGACTGTGCCAACCCAGCTAGGCTTATAAGTGATGGGGGAGAAGCGGGGCAGTTTGCTCAACATGCGGAGCAAAGATAGGTCAGACTTATCTTGAGGCACACCCTTCGGGGAGACAGCCCGACTGCAGAAGAGCTTCTTAGTTTTTATTTGGAGCAAGTTTTGATGTCCAGACACCAGATGTGTGCGCTTGGGAAGCAATCAGAGAAATTGCTGGAGGCCAAAGATGCTAATAACTATGGTTCAGTTGGAGTTCTGAATTCTCTTTCTAATATCTCGTAAAATCTGGCAAGAAGGCCATTTTACCTCACTGAATAAAATAGATCTTCTACAATTTTTGAGAAATCATATACGATCCTCTGATGAATCAGGATATGTTGTGTCACCATGATTAAAATTATACAATTAAAGTATATTAATTTTGTAAAAAAATTATAATTATTCTTCCCCCAGATGACTAAATCTAGAGTAAAACAAATCACAACCACAGGGACACTTGCTACCCATCCAGATAGTAGTGATTTGAAGAGATTAAGTGTATTAAAGTAGCTCTGCACCGGTATTGAGGTTTCAAAGAATCTGCCAACACTTTCATAACTCCCTATCTTAAACCTGTTTAAAAATAGGATGAAAAATTACATGGATTACATTAATAACTGACAGAAATAATCTCAGCTCCACTGAAGCCAATGGAGATGGATCTGCTTTTGGCTCAAAATAGCACCTCGAGTGGCTTTGTTTAGTAACATTGGTTATAGAATATGACAAAATTGAAGAGAATGTGTAAATGAAAAAAAAACCTAAGATCTATTAAATTGGTTTTAAATGTTTGCAAGTAAATAGCCCATGTTATAATTACAACACTCAGTGACACATTCTCATTAAGTTAAAGCCATTCAGGAGTTACAATGAAAACTTCCTCTGACTGATATCAAGAATAAAGGACAGAGAAAGACATTAAAGGGGGAAAAATTCAATGCTTTCCTGTTCATTCTTTGAGATTCAATCCTTAATTGTAAATGTCTGTCTTTTGGGAAACTTGTGGCAGGTCTCTGTTGTTTTAATCCTGTTTTTTGGGTTGTCTGACTTGTTATTAATTCAGTATATTTCTCTGTATTTGGTTAGATATTTAACCGTCTCCATTTTTCATTAGATATTAAAAACTCAGATAGCATGCAGACTCTCTAGGAAGTACCACCAGGGCATGAAAGGAGCCATAAATAGCTTGTTTATTCGCTTTTAACCGTGTAGACATTTGTATGAATAAGAATATCATCTTCAGTTTACACAGTCTAGGATAAAATGGCAAGGGCATTAATTTTGTACTGTACTGCACTGAAGTGTACTGAAATGCACATGTGGATCACTTGCCTGGAATTCCCTGTATTTTATGTTACATAATTAGGCACATGAAGGCTGTTCAGTGACCTAATGTGTAATGAATTCGCAGTCTTGGTATGTTCTTGGCAGAAAAATATCCACATCACAGAAATCACCGTTACCATTAAATGGCACGCTTAGCTGCCAATATTTCCAATAGTTTATAAAGAGGGTGCTCTACCATTTTCCGTGTGACCTTGAGCACATCACTTCACTCTGAGCCTTTGTTTCCCCATATGTAAAATGGGGCCCAGATTTGTACAGTGCTTTAAGTTTCTTGAATTAAACATGCTATTTAAATAGTATTGCCACTGTCTCCCATGAAGGTCTCTCTATATAGATCAGGTTTTAGCATGTTTGTGGGGTAATACGGTGAAACTTGCCATGTCACATGGATTCTGTAGTACAATAGAGGATTCTGTTTTAAGGGACATCACTCAAGTATCATTCATGAGCACTTAATTCTTCTCAAGTTAAAAAGGAATGGTGTGGCTGGAGAAGGTATTTTAAGTAAAATAAAAGAACTGACTCAAATTCAGAACTTAACCTACATCCTCAAGCCTTTTGAGCTTTGAAAAATTTTAGTTTTTCTCTTTTGCACTCACTCGTAATCTCCTTTCTGTGTTTCTCTTCTTCCTGGTTTCAGCACAGACTGCAAATAGCAGCACTGAAAAAGCGCAAGAGAGATTTACTTGGTAGTACTTCCAAGACAACTGGAACTACGTCTTTCACTTTTCCCACAACAGAAGCCTGGTTTTTTTTCATCAGGATTTGCAATCTCATTCTAGACCCAAATGGTTCAGATAAATACAGCTAAGCATTAGTGGGTAAGAGACTTAAGCAAAGATTCAGCTCTATGATTTGCCTTTCACTAAAATTAGAATAGCAGTTTTTAGAATATTGCAGCCATTATAGAAATAACAGGACAGATTTTTGAAGGAGGGTGTACTGTATGAACCATCAGAACAATGTACATACAAATGGGCACATAAGCAATTAATTATCAATTGCGGGTGTAATTCATCCCCATGCAGAGAGCCAGCACAAAGCCTGTATGCTGCTTAAATCCTTAAAACCAGTGCATAAACCTATATGATGTGTAGGTCCCGTGGTTTGTCTGTGCAGAGTGGTGAATTCCTCTCTTTGTATTAATGCCTGTTTGTATACTAGAAGCTCTTGTGGACGCTTGCATTTCTTGCTGGTGACCCTTTTGGGCTGCCATTTAAAAATTGTGACCACTATATCTAGAACCTCTGGTTGGTGATCAATGGAATTATGTATCTCTACCTTTCTGTATCTAAAAAAATCACCTAAATCCATTTGGTCGAACTCGTCTAGTAACTGCAAGTCCCTTAGCTAAAGAATACAGTGACAAAATAGTAAGGTTGTTCAGAGTACCCAGTGATGTCTTATGATGTTTCTTTGGTGTAATATATGAATTGGTTACTGTATTTTTTCTTACATTATCTGGAACAGGGAAATAAATACTTGTATGTATTAGGATCATGTGGCCATGAGTGCTTGTAAAAGGAATTCTGGATAGTTATCCACTGAAAAAGTACTCTCAAGGAATTGTAATGACTTTTTTGTTAAGATTTTATCTTTGACCTTCGATATGACTGCTCAGAACAGTTTGTTTTTATAGTTGAGACATAATACAGTTTTCACATTATGTCCTCAGCTTTTTTGGAGACAACCACAATTTGGTACAGTGCTCTGTGCGGCTAGCAACAACTGTTTGCAGCAAATTGAACTGTATAATCTTTATTTTGCTTGGAACCTCAGCTGAGATACAGAATACCTAAAATGAAAGGCCGCTGGTTTTGTCTGTTCCCTAGTACGTGGTTTTACTTCACTTTGTAGGTGAACTAACATCCATTAAAGTGCTCAAAGTTGTCCAAGAGACATTACTCCTTCTCCTAGAGTACATACAGACAAATGATGCTGCCGCTACTAATCATTAGCAGGCAGATGGTAGGTGATCAAGATTTCATTATCAAACACCAATTTTCTTTTTAAGGTGAAAAGATGACCATCTGTTCTCTAACATTGTACCTAGGGGAGCTAACAACTCTGGTTTAGTTAGTTAAAAAATATAATAAGAAACTTCCCTTAATTAATTTACTTGTTACATTCAAACTGGATTATTCAAATTCTGTTAGCATTTCAAAAGAAATAGAGGTGAAATTAATTATAAGTGGGATAATGCAAATTACACTTCCTATATTATAAGCTTTATTCAATTTATTCTCTGTTCCCTATAGAAGGAACCATCTCCAATGATATATAAAAGGCAACAAACATAAAGAAGGGATTATATTAGTTTAGTATATCATACCACAGTGTCCTTTAATATAACTGTGATCATTTATAAAGGAGCTGAATTCTGAATCTTATTTTTCCAGCATATTACTGACACCAATCTGCAGAAATTATTTTTAGAATCAAGTTTTTTGTTTCAGTTTTCATGGTGATAAATTAATCATTAAAGCCCTTGTTTTCAAATGTTCATAACAGACTGAAAAAAAACTCCTTTTAGGCTGAAATCTGTCATATTTGATATCAGCTCGAAGGTGACTGTTGGGGAAAATTGAAGAAAATATTTTTTCTGTGTTTGATTTATGCAGCAAAAAAAATTATGTACTGTATGTTTTCCATGTTGAAAAACAGATGACTTCTTTTGTGTACAGATAACTCAGGAGTTGCTAAACTTTAGGGATTATTGGATGTTCTTAGACCTCAATCTATCTGTGGGACAGATTTTGTTATCCTGGCTCACCTCTGAATGATATCAAATACTGAATGTCAGTGAAATGACAAATTTGGCCTACATACAAGAGAAACTAGCCCCACTGGACATTTTTATGCAATCAAAGATGTTTATTTTTCTTTTGTTTCATAGTTTTATTCTCTTCACAACATTTTTCATCCCACAGTATTTCAGTAAATA
This sequence comes from Chelonia mydas, assembly GCF_015237465.2. Classification (NCBI taxonomy): domain Eukaryota; kingdom Metazoa; phylum Chordata; order Testudines; family Cheloniidae; genus Chelonia; species Chelonia mydas. The sequence continues at coordinate 48,739,409 of NC_051251.2, read as the reverse complement.
CACAAAATCAAGCAACAGAACTTGCTGAGCTCAGCAAAGAGTGTAGAAAAGGGAATCACAGAATCATAGAATATCAGGGTTGGAAGGGACCTCAGGAGGTCATCTAGTCCAGCCCCTGCTCAAAGCAGGACTTGGTCAAGCCTGACCTTAAAAATCTCTAAGGAAGGAGATTCCATCACCTCCACTTATCAAATTTGCAATTCTGATATTTCCCTATGAAAACAATGTAAGGGATTATCCAAGGTACAATCTGGACTGTTGAACAGCTGTGTCTTCACAATACCTTTTACACTGCTTCACTGTGAGAACAACTGCTTCTGGTCTGCTCACATGCAGCCTCCAGCATGTAAATTACTCCCAGCTGTACTGTATGAGTGTTGTAGCCAGTCACTCTTGAATTACAGTGCAGAGTAACACCAGCAAATTTCCAGTCCCAGACTTTCCCCTAGAAATGTGTCTTGTGCTGCCCAGCTCTCTCATGGACAACACAAGCTCATATAAAGTCCATCATTTTATTAACAGAAAATGATGTGGACAAATCCTGTTATCTCAAATGGAGTTTCCCAAACACTTCAATCCAAGCACACTGGTTTAGATAAAATAAAAACATTTATTAACTGCAGAAAGATAGATTTTAAGTGATTACAAGTAATGAGGCATTACTCAGGGTCTAAGGTTTTTACAAAACTCCAGACATTGCGAGATGTGATAAAATAACAGCCATACTGGGTCAGACCAAAGTTCCATCTAGACCAATATCCTGTCTTCCAACAGTGGCCAATGCCAGGTGCTTCAGAGGGAATGAACAGAACAGAGCATCATAAAGTGATCCATCCCCTGTCACCCATTCCCAGCTTCTGGCAAACAGAGGCTAGGGACACCATCCCTGCCAATCCTGGCTAATAGCCATTGATAGACCTGTCCTCCTTGAATTTATCTAGTTCTTTTTTTAACCTTGTTAGTGTTTTGGCCTTCCAAAATCCTCTGGCAAAGAGTTCCACAGGTTGACCATGCACTGTGTGAAGAAATATTTCTTCTTGTTTGTTTTAAACCTGCTGCTTATTAATTTCATTTGGTGACCCCCTAGTTCTTGTGTTATGAGAAGGAGTAAATAATACTTCCTTATTTACTTTCTCCACACCAGTTATGATTTTATAGACCTCTATCATATCCCCCCTTAGTCGTCTCTTCTCCATGCTGAAAAGTCCCAGTCTTATTTCTCTCTCATCATATGGAAGCTATTCCATACCCCTAATAATTTTTGTTACACTTTTCTGTACCTTTTCCAATTTCAATGTAACTTTTTTGAGATGGGGTGACCAGATCTACACAAAGTATTCAAGATGTGGGCATACCATGGATTTAGGTAGAGGCAATATGATACTTTCTGTCATATTATCTATCCCTTTCTTAATGATTCCCAACGTTCTGTTAGCTTTTTTGACTGCCTCTGCACATTGTGTGAATGTTTTCAGAGAACTATCTACGACTCCAAGATCTCTTTCTTGAGTGGTAACACTAATTTAGATCCCATCATTTTATATGTATAGCTGGGATTTCGTTTTCCAATGTTCATTACTTTGCATTTATCAACACTGAATTTCATCTGCAATTTTGTTGCCCAGTCATCCAATTTTGTGAGATCCCTTTGTAACTCTTCACAATCTGCTTTGGACTTAACTATCTTGAGTAGTTTTGTATCATCTGCAAATTTTGCCACTTCACTGTTTACTCCTTTTCCAGATCATTTAATATGAGTTGGCAACTTTGTGTAATGGCTTGTTATTATGGAACTTTGGAAAATCACATAAGCACAGTCATACTAAGGAGAATGTGTTACATGCTGAAAACTTTGCTTTGACAACTTGGCTTTAAAAATCAGGTTGCTTATAATTAGGTCTCAGAACATATCAGCAAAGTTACTGATCTCGCACAGATCCCATTGGACAGGTATCATGTATCATTTTTGTAGTTCATTTTTTAAAAAGTGGTAGATCTTAATCCATTAGTCAAACTGTGATAAATGTAAAATGATGACATGTAAATTCTTCCATCCAGTATATTGAGAGGTTCAAAACAGCTTGATGTATCTGTCTTATTTTGGTATGTTTCTGTATTTCCTGATACCAGTGAGGAAGTGTCAGGAAAAACATAGCAAGACAGCATGGCTTAATGCATGTATTGACCCTATGGAAGATTAATGAGCACAAAAAGTCTAACTGGATATATATTAAACCATCAGTAGATGTCAGTATCGCAAGTCATTATACCTTACTATAACAGGTAGGACGTGCTGAAGTATAACAACAAAGGCTATTACCATATTACATCTGCCTGAACAGAAGCAGGTTGAACTACAAATCTCACAGGAGAGCCTGTTATGAGATTTCAAGCAGGCTCTGTAGATCAAAAAGACGTTTGGATAAACTCAGGTAATTGCTAGATGCTTATCTGAATCAAACTTTCAGACCTTAGAGGATGCCCATCATAATCCAGAATCTGGACCAGGTTCTCATTTTCACTAAAAGCTCTTTACACCCCTCAAGCAGTTTTGAAGGAGGCCTGAAGGTGGGAGTAAATGAAACATATTGCGGCCTAGTCACTGTTCCTCTGTTATTTCTAAAGTGACTGATGCATCACTTTAGTCAACAAAACTCATTCAGGCAGACACGTGCTTTCTATCCTCAAAGTTTTGGTTCTGCTACCTCTCCATCTATTAGTAGTAAATGTTTCTCTATCTTCCAACTTCTGGACTTTAAAAGGATAGACACTTTGGGGAAAGGCATTAAGCTTATGGAGAATGGAAGGAATCTGAACCAGGTCCAGAAAAGTGTATGAATAAACTAATTTTCTATATGGTTCAAAAATGATGAAATACAGGATGTCAATTTGAGGGCAACATGATTATATGCACTCGTGAGCAGTTCTGATGCATCGCTGATCAGGCCAGTGGCTCTGAATCTTTCCACACTACTGTACCCCTTTCAGGAGTCTGATTTGTCTTACATACTCCAAGTTTCACCTCACTTAAAAACTACTTGCTTACAAAATCAGACATAAAAATACACAAGTGTCACAGCACACTATTACTGAAAAAATGCTTACTTTCTCATTTTTAATATATCATTATCAAGTAAATCAATTGCCATATGAATATTGTACGTACTTTTCAGTGTGTGGTGTATAGAGCAGTATAAACAAGTCATTGTCTGTATGAAATTTTAGCTTGTACTGACTTTGCTAGTGTTTTTTTATGTAGCCTGTTGTAAAATTAGCCAACATCTAGATGATCTGATATATCCCCTGGAAGACCTTTGCATACCCTCAGGGGCATGCATACCCATGGTTGAGAACCACTGCATTATGGGACACAAAACACATGCACCCTTCCAACCAACAGCATACTGCATTGTGTTGGATAATCAGTCAAAGACACCAAAAAGCCAAATCTATCTGTAACCTTAGTAAAAGTGAACTTTTACACAACCTAAAGCTAATAGAGATATTTCCATGCATTTAATTAAACACACATGCATCGAATCCTAATGGAAGCTCTTAAAATTTCATTCTGAAGTGTTAAAGCCAAACATTACTGCCTTGTGCTAAAGCATGAAAATCAGTCCAACTTAATCAAATCTAACCAGAAACTGAGAACAATTAAAGAAAAATTGACTAGTCTGATTTCATTGTTTACTTTTTGCATTTCTTTCAGTATAAATAGTGAAAAATGAATTAGATTTAAAATGGTCACATCTAATATAATTCAATTTGTATATAATTTGTTCTTAGATTATGAAACAAAAAGCCCATTTATTTATTTATAGTATTGGCGGAACATTTTGAAATTTAGCTGCACAAATGAGAATTGGATCCATGGATGAATAAAAAGCTACATGGCTGCTAAGGACCTGAATCTCATATTGGAACTGTTTACAGTATTCCGTAATTAAACTAGTCCCAGCACTACTGAATAGACAAGAATTAAGAGAGAATACTCTCTCTGCCGTAACTGCTCAAAGAAATAGGAGAGTTAACACATTTTGGAGCTGTCCAAGAATCTAAAGCGTGTTGAATAATATTCTAGAGATAATTAATAAGATCATAAAATTGAATATTACAACACGACAGATGTATCCAGCCAGGCTGGATTATTATCAGACACGCCATATACAAAGGGCAAATGGGTTTTACTGAGTTTAATGGTGGCAATAAAACTTGTAGTATTTAACAAGACCAACAGGGAAGGACCGAATATCATTTATAACAAGTTGCTGCTTCTGAAAGAGTTAATTGGAATGGAAAATAAACTGACAGATTTCTATGAAATTTAAATATTTTTCAATTATTTCTTTTGAGTAGAGTCTGTGGGAGGCAAACTCTCAGCCAGACCAGGGCTGCTCACTCAGCTACAATTACCCACCCCTCCTCAGGCATGCTGCAGCACCCGATCCCAGGGCAGGGCCCTGGTTAGCTGACCCCAGGCACAGAGATATCACTCTCACCTCCATAGCCACAATTAATCAATGCAACAATACCACCCAACCAGAAACCCTCCTGCTGCCTGGCAAACAACACAGGGAACTGACTAGGGGAAACAGTGAAACTGACTATAAATAATATGATGTTAGAGGCGGGGGACATGGGTTCCAAAGCCCAGTGAGTTGAGAAAGGGTGGGAACAGGTACTTGTACCTGCAGGTGTGGGCCCTGCTTAAGGGTCGTAGGCACCATTTGACCCTTCCTCTCTCCACTGTGTAACAACAGAGCTAATTTAGATTCAATGGAGAGTCTTGTTACACACCTCAGAGCTGAAATCGCTGATACTTAGGTGTAAGTGTTAGACCTGCTTTGGGACAGTGTCTCTGATGCAAGAGACTGGCCAGGGTGCACCAGCAGTGAGGCTCCCCCACTAACAGCTGAAATCACTGAGGATTGAAATCATTGAGAGCTGTGTTAAGTGGTGCAACCTGAAGATATCCCGGCGGGTCGGTGATCGGCTGGCAGGGTGGCCGGTGGAGAGGTGTGGTGATCGGCCGGCAAGGCAGCTGGCAAAGAGGACTGGAGCAGAGCCCCGCAGAGAGGTGCAGTGATTGGCTGCCAGGGCGGCTAGCAGAGAGGTGTGGTGATTGGCCAGCAGGGTGGCCGGTGAAGAGGAGCGGTGAGTGAGTGCCCGGACAGCGGAGTGAGTAAGGTGCCTTCTTACCCTTCACCCAGGGTGGGAGGTGAACTCTGCAGATGCACCTCTGAACTCTGGGTCTGCACTGAGGTGCCCAGGGGGTGGTGTATAGTTGTCCCAGGTCACTGGGTGGGAGCTCCAGCCAGTGTTGCGTTGTTGGAAAGGAACCCCCAGATACTGAACCTGCCTCTTGTTGCTGCCAACTCTGACTGGCAGAAGGATTACACTTGTTACAGTAGCAGGGTTTTTTTCAGTTGTGACATTTAAGTTTTATATCTTAAAGGTAAAAAGGGGTAAAAAGTTTCTGTGAATCTGACCAAAGTGTGTGCATGTGTGTGGGGTGTTTTTTGTTTTTTTCCCCCCTTGGATTGTGTGTTGAGATTTCTGCTCACTGCAACTTTTTTTTCTTCCTTGTGTTTTCTGTGGCTTCTGTCCTTAATGGCTTTTGCTAAAATGTCCTTATTGCAAACTATATTGCCTCCATGCTGTTGAAGAAAAATTGCTATAGGTAGGGATGCTTTTTATTGTCCACTAGAACTTTGAAAGCACAAGTCAAGATGACTTTGAAACAGGATATGAACAAAAAGAAAATTGAAATCCAAACTGATATTTAGATTATGATATTTTAAAAAGGAGGTATAACATTTCGATATAGTCGCTTTTCCCCCACTGGAACAACATGCCATAATCCTCTTCAGTAGTGTTACATGTAGATATTTTACTAGAAACAGGAGAACTCTGAAAACCCTACCTGGCATGCAATAATAATTTGATGTGTCCCCAGTGGCAAAATGAGGACAGACACATGCATAGAATTAAGCAGCAGGCCACAACTTTTATTGAAATTTAACAGGGGAGGTATGCTATCTGTCCATCACCCACACTCTCCTTTACCAGAGATTTAACTGGTTCCAGGGCTCCTTACCCTATAACCCTTAATGTGGGGTGGCTCTCCTCAGCCTGCCACTCAGGACTCAGCTCTCTCTGAGTCCTAGCACCCTCCCCCCCATGAGGGAGACAAAGGGCGCAGCAGGGTGGGGACTTTGGCCCACAAGGTCTCACCCTATCACATCCCATCACCAAAATCCCAGGTCTTTTACCACTGGGAACTGTTCATTTTATTCTCTTCACCAGACTGGAAACCAGCCACAAGTTGTAATGAATAAACACCACTACCCCATTTAGGTATTACCTGTGTTTCTACTAATTCACTGTGAATTGAAGGTGCTGTGAGGTAGGCAAAAAAACTCTCTGGTCCTCTGCCAATTGGCCCATGGGAGAAAAAAATTACTTCCTAACCCACTAAACTGGCAATTGGCTAGACCCGCAGCACCTATCAGGCTGGGTTCCTATGCTTATTTCGGGTGGAGTAGGATGGGCTGCTGGAATGGAGCCAAAAGAGGCTACACATGGCCCCTGCACTGGGCTAAATCCCTGGAGCTGGGGAATGCTGACCAATCAGCACCCCTCTCTGCCTGCTGGCCAATGAGTGCTAGAGACTCCCAGGGGGAGGAGCTACCTACTGTCCCTTGCTGAGTGTCTCCTTCCCTTACTCCTGGGACAGTCCCGCTTTCACCACTGACCCCATCAAGTTCCCCCACCCGTTGAGGTGAGTGGGTGGCATTTATAATAAAAAGTCCTTCAAAGCTAGGGAAATGTTAATTCAATGAAAGTGAGAAATTAAATAGAGTCTGTGTGTGTGTTGGATGGAGGGGTGAACAAAGTAGTCGGTTTGTCTTCAATATTAATAGCTCTATTCCCAGTCCATTTAAGAATCCTTTATGCTATTCTGGCAACATACTGAGGCCTTAAAGGGCGGAAGAAACACGTTCCTGAGAATACTCCCTGGGCAGGGGGCTTCTCCTGCTGATATAAGGTTGGCATAACTGGCAGAGACTGGGAACAGCTATTTTTTTGCTTCTCAGGGCCATGGGAAGCAGAACATAAATTAAAGCAGCCCTGAGGACAAAGTTCTGGGCTTTGGATGCTCCAGAATATGCCACCATGCCCCCCACCCCGCCCCTTCCCTCCATTCCTATACCAATCACAGGACATATTAACTGAGAATTGGAGCCTAGGTATCTGAACCTGAAATTTAAAAAAATGACGTATCAATAAAAGAATTTAAGAGTACCTTAGCAGAGACTCAAAGCTCCTGACAATGTAATATTTTCAAAATGCTTTTATGTTTTACAATGAAATAACAAGGCCTGATCCCAGAGCCACTGAAATCAATGGCAAAAACTCTGGGCAGAATAGGAGCAAGATCCAGGCAGTAGTTATTGTTTGTATTTCTAGAGACTCCTTAACCTGCAGTACCCACACTTTCATTCTAGCCCTCTTTATCTTAAATTTCTACAGTCGCGTAGCTCCCACAGTGAGATGCCATTCAGAATTTAGTGATTTTTGAGTATTACCTGATCTTTTCACTTGTCATTCTACAAGCAGCAAGGCAAATGCTTGGCCAATTCCATGTTGTCCTTCAGAAGTGTGACAAGAAAAACAATTGTTTTAAAAAGCTGTGAATGTCACATTAGCTTTCTGGTGGCAGGCAATGTTTTACCGTCACTGCAGTATATTGTGTCTCTTACCTTTTAGCATCTGAAATGGGGTTTTCCTTTTCTTTTATGATCTTTTCCTTTCAAAGCACTCTCTGCTAATACTTTAAAACACTCTCTAAGAATGAAAGTCTGATGCTTTATGAAACTAATTTACACACATCAGTTTCCATAAATATTACTTAATGATACGTTGGGCCTTGTTATAGAATCATAGAAGGTTAGGGTTGGAAGGGAGCTCAGGAGGTCGTCTAGTCCAACCCCCTGCTTGAAGCAGGACCAATCCCCATTTTTTGCCCCAGATCCCCAAATGGCCCCCTCAAGGATTAAACTCACAACCCTGGGTTTAGCAGGCCAATGTTCAAACCACTGAGCTATCCCTCCCCGCTATGTATCACTAGTTGCCGTATATAGTGCCTGAGAGTGTACTGCTTTTGGAGCCACCAAGATCTCTAGTGACATGTACTGAAATTTCACTTTCCCTTCTTAACATTTCAGTGGAATGAAGTACTATATTGAGTGAATTCTCACTGTGTACAATCAAGGGTAAAGTCTGAGATTTTTGCAGTAAAAGCCCTATTTAAGTCAATGAAAGTACTGCAGCAAAGATCTTGCTTGATGCTTTGAAAATTGCCCATCATTCAACATGAAAAGCAGTGTTCATAGATACATCACTTTAAATTAAGGCTTTGTCACGTGGTCTGTTCCTTAATTATGGACTAACAGATAAGGTGGTGAAATTAGGGCTGTCAAATTATTAAAAAAATTAATCACAATTGCAAGATTAAAAACATTAATTGCAGTTTTAATCGGACTGTTAAACAATAATGGAACACTACTATACAGGGGCTTTAGTTAATGGGACTACATAGCTTGCAGGTCCACTTCCACCCCTCCTGATCTGCTCTCAGTCTGCTTTGGTGACCTCTCTGTGGATGTTCTTCTATAATAGTTCCCTTGCATTTTGGACCTTCATGTGCCCTTGGAGAGGGCAGTGGAACTTCTAGAGCCTCAGTCTGGCAGAGATGCAGCTGAGGGTTATGGGAAAGTGCTGCCAATTCTTTTTAGCAAGGCTCCTGACCGAGCGTAGCACTCTGATGGTTACTCCTGAACCAACGACGTGATCTGAGCCGAAGATAGCGGGCACTGTAGGTTGATGTGCAGTAAGAACACTGTGCCCAATGTACACCATTAGGACTATGGGTGGTGAGAGATACTGTTTTGTGGGAACTATAAGAAGCATTTTCACTTTTAGCTATTCTGCATATTTAAATAAAGAAGTGCTCCACTGTGGCAGGAAGAGGTGCCCTGAAACTGAGGAAATGCCTGGTACATATTGCGGTATTGACATACGCCAGATTGTACTTAAAGGTGACCTGTAAAGTTGAAATGTCTTTGTGCCTATTTTCGCTTCTTCATGATGTATGAAGGGGGGGCCTCAAAAGCTTTACATTTTTCTTTCACATTTCCCTCCCTGCTTTTTAGTCTTTCCTGGTTGTCTAGAGGACTAACTGGAGGTCTCACGTTGAACGTGTGTTTTCTTGGACCTTAATTAAAGGGGTGGAGCTCTGGCTCTTCAGCAAAGACGTTGTACTGAGAGCTGCTGAGCGCTGAGCAGAGAAACACCAGATTCCGTGCCCCAGGTTTTGGTGTCACTGCACTCAGCATTGCAATGACTATCCTATTTAGAAGTCTAAGGCCAATTTTCAAAAGGACTTTAAGCATCCATGAATCAATGGGATTTAGACTCTTAAGAGCCTAACTCCCTTTTGAAAATGAGACTTAGGCATTGCAACTTTGAGTGCAGCAACTCATAAATCAGGGCCCATGTGCTTAAGCAGAGAACTAGAATGCCCTCCTACGCTGAAGCCCCTTATTAGGGCTCCTTACAACATATCCTGGTCCATTCTGATGACTGGAGGACAAGGACTCTATAAATTCAGACTTTTTTTCTCTCCAGTGTTTTGGAGGCACCTTGAGTTAAACAGTTAATTAGCAAAAACAAACACAAGCTGCCTCTGTAAACAGTCTGAATAAAAGTTACATCGCTACTCAGTTACTCAGGTTTCACTTGAATGCTATTTCACATGTAAGAATGCTACTGGTTCTCCAGTCATCCATAGAGTTTTCCAGGATTATTAGGGAAGTGAAGACCTGAAGTTTTTATGTAAAAAGCAAAGAGGAAAAAGAAAAGTTGGTTGTGGTGGTAGAAATCTTTCAAGCATTATGTATCATAAGGAAGTAGAAAAGGAACCTTCTAGCTGATTCCCTCCCCCCCGCCTAGAGATTTAGATCACCTCTAAATGCCTTTACCCTGACTATACTCTGTTTCCTACACACCACCTGTGGTCCTGAGATAAAATCTGGGTGGAGTGCTGGGATAGTGAATCTCTTGTTGTTATGCCCAGCACCAACTGATCCGCCCCACAAATAATACACATTTTTTTTCAGTGAGGACTTAGCCTGTTCTCACTGCTGAACACTGTATGCGTTTCTCAGCAGTATGCAGAAGCCTCCAGGTGCAGATGTTGAGAAAATGCTGAGTGCTCAGAATTAGCACTTTGCCTCCCTGCTCTTCTTTCATCAGTTTCCAGCCGGCGGGATCAAGCCCAGGAAGAAGGTTTCACTCCATTTTTCACCCAGAAACAGTTTAAAATGTGTCAGGGATGATAAATAAAATATTAACAATGTTCTCTTATCCTTATGTGCAAATTCTACTTTGTTGAAATATTTATGGTTAATCTTACTGTTACTGAACTGCAATGCAAAATTAATTAGCTTTGTGTAACCGAGGTAACTGTCTCAACTAATATAGCAAATCAGAATATTGCTATTTTATTGTCATATAATCAGCATCATTATAGTGATGCATTTCTCATCCTACATATTGTATTAATTATTAACTTGTGCATATGAAACTTGCTCAGATGACAACACTGAAGCAGGATGAGTGGGAGTTACCAATAAACACTCATACTACCACTACTTTATAACTGCTTAATAAAAATACATCTAAAGTAATTTTGCAAATTGTAATTCAGTTTCTTGACATCCTTGCACATACTGTTTTGGGGTTTTTTTTTTTTTTTACATCTGTGAATTGTTTATTATTGTGGTGTAAAATAGTTGTGAGTTGGTAGAATTAATTCTAAATATGGCACTGGAAATGTGTAAAGAAGACTGCAGGGTGTCTGTAATATCTGGAAAGTAATGCTGACTGAACTTCTGGTTCTGATTTTGTTAATAATTTACAAATGTGACTGTTGGTCAATCTGAGCTTATTAAACTGTATGTACTCCAAGGGATGGGGTGTAGCTCCTCAGATGAACTAATTTATGTATCTAACCATGTGAAGTGCAGGCCACTATGCCAGCTTTCTTTTTCCCCCGATGCTGGGGCTGAAACCGGTCCAGATGTAACTTCGAGTAGCCCTTAGACTGCTCTAAGTTACAGCAGCTGGAGTAGTCTCATAAGGCCTATTCTTAACAACTAAGGTTCAGTGTCACCCTTGACATGCTCTCATCTTGTGGAAAGGGAGGGAATGGGTTTCATAGAGGCAGCAAGACTGACTTGATGCCACCTCAGGATTCCTCTACATCAACTTCCTTGTTTCCGTTTTAGGAAGGTGTGAAATACCAGGGTACAATCCAGACTAATGATCAGCTGTGTCACTCCTGTCCTGTAGCCTGGGGTGCCTTACAATGCCCTGCGGAAGCAGCTCCCACCTGTGCTGTTCACAGGCAGCCTTCCAGCATGCAAGCCATGGGGTGTGTGTGTGTGTGTGTGTGTAACTGTAGTTGGCCATCCACTCCGGCTCTCACTAGACTTGCTTACACAGCAGGGTGACTCCAACACACCCCCAGTCTTAGATTTCCCCCCCAGAAATGCATGCCTTGTTCTGCCTAGCCCTCTCTCAGACAGTACAAGAATAATATGCACACAACTTGTCACCCTCACATAGAGTTACCCAGACACTTCAATTTAAACACACTCGATTAGATAAAACAATAAAACAAGCTTATTAACTACAAAGAGAGAGACTTGAAGTGAGTAAAGTAATGAGGCATAAAAGTCAGAAATAGTTACAAGCAAAGTTTCTCACCACATGCTTTCAGCAGCCTTACTGACCAAACCCTGTAGGTCGGGACTCCTTCCTCAGGGCCCAGCAACTGCTTCCCTCGTCGCTTCAGGTGCAGTGAAGATGACGGGCAGGATGGGTGTGTGGAGGAGGAGGGAAGGGGGGAGAGCCTGGGATGTTTGTCCCTCTTTTTTATAGTTTCAGTCCCTCTCTTGAAAAACAATTCCTGCTGGGCACGAGGAGACAGAGTCAATGGGAAAGGATATTCCCTGCTGGCTTTTTCTCCCCTGTTTGAGCTTTCCTTGATGAGTCTGTTTATTGCTTAAATGCAAATATAGCAGAGCACATATTCCTTTGTTTAGGGCAGACCTGTTTGCCAACCTCACTTAAGGTAGGGCTGTGGGGTTTGGAACATCTGTTACTAATATCATACATGGAAATGTTATAACTTTACATACAATGTTCCCACACACTTTATCAGGACAATACTGACCAGTAAATAATGAGTTTTCAAATGACACCTTACAAGACATGCCTTGTACAAAAACTATTACAATAGTGTGTAGGGTGTGAACACAGGGATACGTTTTGTCAGAGAAGCATGGCTGAAGATCTGGCCTAATGAGAGTATGGAGACAACAGAAAGGTAAAAGGAGGAGAAGTGGTGAGAGGAAGGGAGAGAGTACGGGAAAGGACTAGGAGGATGAAGCTGGAATACACTGTGAAAGTAATTAGTGATGTGAAAACAGGTAAGTACATCAAAACAAGAGGCAACAAAGTCAGTTGGTGGTGGGAGTCTGGAGTCCTGGGTTGTCACCTGATGGAATGGTTGAGCCACTTACATGAGGGGACCTGGAGTAGCGCAGAGGATTGTAATGTGCTTCTGTGGTAGTGTGAGTCTCGATGCAAGAGGGAAGGCGGCTGGAGGGGCCTCAAGGTGGTGGTGGGTGCCACTGAGACCCAGCGAGGTGTTTTATGGTTCAGTGAGGGAGGATGGGAAAGGTTATGGTAGACCCTGCTGCCCATTGCTACTCTGCTGTTGCTCTGAATGTGTTAAATTTAAATAATGAATACTGTGCTGGGAACTGTAATTAATGTATGCATATTCCTCAAGCAGAAAAAGAGGCTAACTTTATTGAATAAGTTATTCAATCCAAATTATTCACTCAGTTCTGACCATGCAGTGATATCTGACATATCACAGGGTTTCTGTAAGCATACGGTAGGAAATAAGGCGCCGATTCAACAAGATACCTTAAATATATAGGTAACTTTAAGACCTGGAGTAATCTCCATTAGAATCAATGGGGATGCTCACATGAGTAAAGTTGGGCACATGCTTAACTACCTTGCTGAGTCAGTGCCTAATTGTGATACCTCCTTATATACCACTATCTGGTAATTTCTTTTTAGTGGTGACCACAGTCATATAGTAGTTTATGACTTCATGCGCTATCAGGAGAATATGCTGAAAGAATTAGTTACCAGGATTTCTAATGGTGCAAGTGGTGATGTTATATTACTGCAAACAATGCACTCGGTTTCAGGCCAACAGTAAATAATTTGTGTCACTGCTGTAAAGGGAGAAATATGCCCACTTTATGAATATTTGCAGACACATAATTCCTTCTGATTTCTCTAGAGTTTGTAAAATGTGAGCTAATTAATACTTTCACTTAAGAATTCAAAGATAATCCACTTAAATTTAAAATTCTTATTGGAATGCTAATTTACCATTTACTAGATATGAACAAGTAACGATTCCTTATATTAAGAATGGTTTGGTGAGGAAATACCAAGGGATTCTGGCAAGAGGAGGAAAAAAGTGGACTGAGGCTTCATTGCAAAGAGACTTTAGTTTGTATTCTATGTTGCTCTGTTAGAACAACAATTTTATAGTTTTGTGTCCAACTAGTTCCTATTATGTAACAATGATCAAAACCTCTTTTAGCAACCCCGGAATCCAAAGTAGCATGGGTTCATTAAATCCCACCATTGGCCTCAGTCCGGTGATGAGCTCTGTATGGGCTTATTAGCAGAACTGAGGCCTAGATGCCTGATCCTACAAGGTGCTCTGAGTTTCTCCTAGCAAGTGTCGAGAATCTTCAACCTTCATTCTCTTCTAGTGGAGTTATAAACACTCAGTGCCTCCTAGAATCTGGCCTTCAGTCCATTCTGCTACACTGCTGCTTTTGGACTGGGCAGAAGGAGGGATTCCCTATTACTCTCCCCACAAGCATTAGTAAGTACTTGCTAGTGGATGGGGTAGAGCAGACTGGAGTGTTGATGGCTCAGTTGTTCCTAGTCCCATTGGATGTACTCAGTCTGTCTCCGTCTGTCTCCGAGAGAAGTAGAAAGAAACTTAAGATGGTCAAATTTTGATCTTTAAAAAAATCAATTTGCTATGCAAGTGCAGAACGCTATCTCTTGGAATGAACACTTTAAAAGATGTTTCTAGTTTTGCATGTAATACAAGAATTAAATTCTGGAAATAAAAATCTGTGTAGAATTTTTAACGTATTTAGAATGAAGTTTGAATTTGCATTTTCTGTGCTAAGTTAATTACTTTCTACTTGTAGCAACTTCCTTATCTGGTATTTTCTAAGTGCATTCTCATCTCTTTTATCATGATATTGGCCTTCATCATCTTCATTTTCTGAGTCTGACCTTTAAAAAATTATAAACCTATTTAACATATATAACACAAAGTACCTTAATAAAGACATAATTGTTGAGAAGAATAGTGAAATAATATATCCTTTGGAGCATATTTCATTAATTTCTGTGTATGTCTCAGTACACTGTACTTATCAGTATGCAGAATTCTTGAGATCAAAATTGTGATGTTGGCTTTTTTCAGATCTGATCCTGCAATTCTTGCCCGTGAGTAGCCCCATCGAAGGAAATGCACGAGTAAAGATTAGTTAGAGTGAAAGCTGCAGGATCAGATTCTGAAATAATTGAGGTTAAGTCATTAATCTTCCTACTTTAATTTTCCAATCTTTGTATGGTCTGGTAGGAGCAGCAAAAATCCTGTGTTATAATTTGATAATTTATTATTCATTGTGAATAATGTTTTGATGGAATGTATTTTTACAGCCTCTTCTTTAAGTTTATGATAAAAGGGAATATTACAGTTAGCCAACGTGGCCATGGTGCTCCTTGCTTTATGTTTTTATAGTAGTGTTTTATTTTAAGATAGGATTTCATGTTGTCACACTGTAGCCTATTTGATGCCGTTATAAGACGTAAACAAAAAAACCCCCAAAACCTTGAAAGTTTTTTAAATAAAATAGAAATGGAAGTGGAGTGGTAGCAGCTCCAGAGGACTGGTGATGAGGGACCTCTGTTTTCCTGCCAAGAGTCACAATCACTGATGGGAAGAAGGAGGAGAAAAAGCCACAGGAGATGGCCAAGTATGTGGGCACAGGGACCAGTCATAAGGGTTCTTAAACACTTCCTGTCAGGACTGGGCACCTTCAGTTGAGCCAGGCTAGCCTGTAGGCTGATTAATGATCTTATCTGGGTTTGCAGTAGGATCTGCTGATTGGCTGACCTGCCTGATTGGCTGAAGGGAGCCTGCAGGCCTGCTTTTAAGCTCAGCCGAAGCAGCTGGTTGTGGGCTGCTCAACCTTTCTGCCTGCAGTTGTGAGCCCTCTTTTTCCTCTGCATTGCTTCTGTCCTGCTCCAGCCCTCTTCCTGTCTTGTTTCCATCTTGTTCCTGTCTTGCTCCAGCCTTACTCTGGTCCTGTCCCTGCATTGTTCCTGACCTGCTCCAGCCCCGCCTTCCCTTCCTGTTTCTTGTCTCCAGCTCTGATTCCTGGCTCTGGTTCCTGACTCCAGCTCTGACCCTGGACCTCAGCTCTGGTTCTTGGCTTCCTCAGCACAGTTCTAACCATTGAGCTGGACTACCAGTACCTGGCCCTGACATTTTCTGGTCTCCAACATTTTAGATTGTTTGTTTTTTGTTCTTTCTCCCCATGCTCTGCCTGACTTTATAGTAGGGCAGTTAAAGTGAAGGAGGGCAGTTTGGAGCAACAATGGGTGAAGCAGATTGACTGGGAAGAATGGTTTGGAATACCTCATTGTGCCAGGAGTACCTGGGTAGAAGGGAGTAAAAGAGGTTGCAGGGCTCCAGTGGGGGGGCGGGGGGGGCAGAATGAGGGTAATCCTAGGTGGAACAGGGGCAGGCCCCAGAGAAGGAGCAGAAAGGGGTGGGGCTGTGGGTGGAACACACAGTTTCAATGAAGTCACACAAATGAGGGTCATTCTTGTCAGTTGCCAGCTTGTGCAGATCAAGGAGTGACTGGTTCACATTCTTTTCCAGGTGCAAGGCACACTCCATTGCTGTCAACCCATTCTCCCAATCATCACGATCTGGTTTCTTGATGTCCTGCAAAAAGATGCGACCTCCCCCATGGCCCCAAGTCAGGAGAAGCTCTGTCCATGAACCACGGCCCCTGGGTGCAGCAGGGAGGAAGAGCTCCTCCGATCCCAGGGTTACAGCAGTGGTCCGGGTTCTGGGGTTTCTCCCACCATCCCCTGTGCTTCTGTGGGGGACCAGGGTCAGGGCACTGGGGCATCTCCCACGCCGCTTGCCCGGTGCTTCTGCCGGAGAGCGGGGTCAGTTGTGGGGGCCCCGTCCCACGGCTTCTGCCTGGGCCAGGGCCACTGGGATATGAGCGGGATTCCCCCATCCTGTGGCTTCTGCTGAGGATGGGGTTGAGTGGATGACGCTAGCGGCGATTGCCCCATCCTGCCCTCCAGGGGCTGCTGCCACGGAGTGGGTTGGAGCTCGAGGACTTCCCCCGCACCAGTGGCTGCGACTCTGGGCTTCCCCACCCAGCAGCAGATTTTTTCCGGGGGCTCCCTAATTGGTCGGGATCCCTGGGCATGGGCTAATGCGCCCTTGTGAAGGAAGTAACAGGATCACTGATTTAGAGATGCAGAGAAGTTAAAGAATTTACCCAGGGTCACACACAAAGTCTGTGGCAGAACTAGAATGAAACTCAATCTCCTGAGTCCCAGTCCTGTGCCTCAACCCAACACAGAGGTTGCTTTAGCTCATGGGTTCAATTGCGGCCACTGAAATCATGAAATCATGCCAAAACACCATGTGTGTGTATGTGTGTGTGTGTGTGCGCACGCGCATCACTGCATTCACTTGTGCACAAGAAACTGCATATGCCTCCATAGCTTGGGCCTCACGTCCTGGTAGCACCACTCCTGGCCATATCAGTGCACGATGATGTCAGAGTTGTATGCTGCTATGGAAGTCTGAAAGGCAAAATCTGCCAGAGGGAGCACTGGGAGATTGAGGGGAAGAAAGAGGACTGGGCCATTGTCGCCTTGTGTCCCGGTGTCCAGGCATCAGGGATGCTAAAATAAAAAAAGAACAAGTTAAAAATTACTTAGCCAAGTTAGATGTATTCAAGTCACCAGGCCTTGATGAAATATATCCTAGAATACTCAAGGAGCTGACTGAGGAGATATCTGAGCCATTAGTGTTTATCTTCAAAAAGTCATGGAAGATGGGAGATATTCCAGAGGACTGGAAAAGGGTAAATATAGTTGCCATCTATACAGAGGGAAATAAGGACAATTACAGACCAGTCAGCTTAACTTCAGTACCCCAGAAAGATTTGCAAACACCTACAAGATAATAAGGTGATAAGTAACAGTTGGCATGCATTTGTCAAGAACAAATTGCATCAAACCAACCTAATATCTTTCTTTGACAGGGTAACAAGCCTTGTGAATGGGGGCGGGGAGTGAGGTGGTAATTTGGTATATCTTGACTTTAGTAAGGCTTTTGATACTGGCTTGCATTACCTCCTCATAAACAAACTAGGGAAATACAACCTAGTTACTATAAGGTGGGTGCATAACTGGGTGGAAAACCATTCCCATAGAGTAGTTATCAGTGGTTCACGGTCAAGCTGAAAGGACCTAATGAGTGGTGTCCTGCAGGGCTCAGTTCTGGGTCCAGTTCTATTCAATATCTTCATCAATGCTTTAGATAATGGCATAGAGAGTACACTTGTAAAATTTGTGGACGATACCAACCTGGGAGGACTTCCAAGTTCTTTGGAGGATAGGATTAAAATTCAAAATGATTTGGACAAATTGGAGAAATGGTCTGAAGTAAACAGGATGAAATTCAATAAGGACAAATGCAAAGTACTCCTCTTGGGAAGGAACAATCAGTTGCACACATACAAAATGGGAAATGACTGCCTAGGAAGGAGTACTGCTGAAAGGGATCTGGGAGTCATAGTGGATCACAAGCTAAATATGAGTCAACAGTGTAATACTGTTGCAAAAAAAGCAAACATCATTCTGGGATGTATTAGCAGGAATGTTGTAAGCAAGACATGAGAAGTAATTCTTCCTCTATACTCTGCACTGATTAGGCCTCAACTGGAGTATTGTGTCCAGTTTTGGGTGCCACATTTCAGGAAAGTTGGGGACAAACTGGAGAAAGGCCAGGGAAGAGCAACAAAAATGATTAAAGGTCTCAAAAACATGACCTATGAGGGAAGATTGGAAAAAATGAGTTTGTTTAGTTTGGACAAGAGAAGATGGAGGGGGACATGGTAACTGTTTTCAAGTATATAAAAGGTTGTTACAAGGAGGAGGGAGAATTGTTTTTCTTAACCTCTGAGGATAGGACAAGAAGCAATGGGCTTAAATTGCAGCAAGGGAGGTTTAGGTTGGACATTAGGAAAAACTTCCTAACTGTCAGAGTGGTTAAGCACTGGAATAAATTGCCTAGGGAGGTTGTGGAATCTCCATCATTGGAGATTTTTAAGAGCAGGTTAGACAACACCTGTCAGGGATGATCTAGACAATGCTTAGTCCTGTCTTGAGTGAAGGAGACTGGACTATCATAGAATCATAGAATATCAGGGTTGGAAGGGACCCCAGAAGGTCATCTAGTCCAACCCCCTGCTCGAAGCAGGACCAATTCACAGTTAAATCATCCCAGCCAGGGCTTTGTCAAGCCTGACCTTAAAAACCTCTAAGGAAGGAGATTCTACCACCTCCCTAGGTAACGCATTCCAGTGTTTCACCACCCTCTTAGTGAAAAAGTTTTTCCTAATATCCAATCTAAACCTCCCCCATTGCAACTTGAGACCATTACTCCTCGTTCTGTCATCTGCTACCATTGAGAACAGTCTAGAGCCATCCTCTTTGGAACCCCCTTTCAGGTAGTTGAAAGCAGCTATCAAATCCCCCCTCATTCTTCTCTTCTGCAGACTAAACAATCCCAGCTCCCTCAGCCTCTCCTCATAAGTCATGTGCTCTAGACCCCTAATCATTTTTGTTGCCCTTCGCTGGACTCTCTCCAATTTATCCACATCCTTCTTGTAGTGTGGGGCCCAAAACTGGACACAGTACTCCAGATGAGGCCTCACCAGTGTCGAATAGAGGGGAACGATCACGTCCCTCGATCTGCTCGCTATGCCCCTACTTATACATCCCAAAATGCCATTGGCCTTCTTGGCAACAAGGGCACACTGCTGACTCATATCCAGCTTCTCGTCCACTGTCACCCCTAGGTCCTTTTCCGCAGAACTGCTACCTAGCCATTCGGTCCTAGTCTGTAGCGGTGCATTGGATTCTTCCATCCTAAGTGTAGGACCCTGCACTTATCCTTATTGAACCTCATCAGATTTCTTTTGGCCCAAACCTCCAATTTGTCTAGGTCCTTCTGTATCCTATCCCTCCCCTCCAGCGTATCTACCACTCCTCCCAGTTTAGTATCATCCGCAAATTTGCTGAGAGTGCAATCCACACCATCCTCCAGATCATTTATGAAGATATTGAACAAAACCGGCCCCAGGACCGACCCCTGGGGCACTCCACTTGACACCAGCTGCCAACTAGACATGGAGCCATTGATCACTACCCGTTGAGCCTGACAATCTAGCCAGCTTTCTACCCACCTTATAGTGCATTCATCCAGCCCATACTTCCTTAACTTGCTGACAAGAATACTGTGGGTAGATGACCTAGAGGTCCCTTGCAGTCCTATGATTCTATGCAGGGGGTGGAGCACTGGGCGCAGGGTGGGGCAGTGGGTGCTGGACAGAGCTGCCTGCCACACCACACCACATCCTGGTTGCAGTCTCTCTCACTGCCCTGAATAACTGGGACCAGTTCTGGGATGGCCACACCATCTGTCTTCACCATTGCTCTGTGTCTGTCTTGTCTATTTAGACGATAAACATTTTACATCAGGGACCGTGTGTTTCCAGAACCCATCACAATGGGTTCCCATTCCTGAGTGGGCCTTATGGCATTACCACAATATAAAATAATTCATAATAATAATGGTGGTGAAGGTCTAAAAGCCGTGCAGGGTGTGGACATGTCTTCTCTTAATTTTAATGGAAAGTGTATGGCTAAATCTCTTCCACTTGCTTTGAAAATCTCAACCAATAACTTATCTCTATAGGTTTTGGTCTCTAATATGAGTTTGTAGCATTTCATATACTTGAAAATGAAAATTTTGCCTCAGGAAAATAGATGCCAAATCATACATACATATAATTTTTTGAAAAAAATCCAGTTTAAACAATTTTGTCTTTTAAATAGATCAAGTGTACTGTATAATTGTATTAGGCACTTCAGAGCACATGTCATTGCAGCATATTATCATGCCTCAGTTATTTGAAGGCTTGGCCTAAAAGTGAAGTGCTTTAGGCTTTTTTTTTTTTTTATTAAATTATAGACTAAATACTAAAATACAATAACTTCTAGAACTACAGCCTTTTGCCATAAAACAAATCCGGAGGATTGTAAATACCTGCTGCAGCAGCCAAAGAGAATTACAGTTACAAAAGTAACCTTGTCTCTCAGATTTATGGCTGGGAAGATCTATATACAACTAATAGGCCTCAGAACACACTGGTGTAAATCAAGGAAAACTCTTCTGAAGTCAATGGAATTATACTAATGTAAGTGAGATAGAAATCCAATTATTATTTTTGTCTGTATATCTAAAATTCATGTCTTTGAATTCATGTCATCTTTGTTGTTTTATTCATACTTAAAACCTTGGGAATAATCCTAATTTAACACTAATTCAAATCAAATATTAACATGACATTTAAGGTTGAATACCTGCCTAAGCAAGACAACGAGGGTCTGAAGAATTCTCAGTAAACCCGTTTCAACGCAGCTTATGATTTTAGGGTTGCCAGCCTGATTTGGGGGAAGTGTTGTAATTTAGAGTCATGTCTCATTAAGACTTGCAGTCAAAGCAACTGAGTTCAGGGAATCAAAGGTAGCTCTGTGCCACCTTTATCCCACCCTAATTCTGGGCTGGCTGTGCAGGCTCTTCATGCAAGTTAGAACAGATATAGGGCTGCTGTAATTAGAAGCTGTTAGAGTGGTCACTGTCATGCCTGACCAGCTTTATACCATTTAGGATTCTCCCATGCTGGAGAAATCACCGCCAGCTATTTAGGGCTGTTTTAGGGCTCCATTTCACTGCTTTGGTGGCAAGAAAGACCCTTAGAAGAAGCTTTATAATTGCCTAACAAGTATTCTTCCATTAATGTTACACTTAGGGTCATAGGTGCTGGAACTAGAGGTGCGGGGGGTGCTGCTATATCCCCTGGTTTGAAGTGGTTTCCATTATATACAGTGTTTACAGTTTGGTTCAATGGCTGTCAGTACTCTCATTATAAAATATTCTTCCAGCACCGGTGCTTAGGGTGGCCAGTCTTGGCTGGATATATTCCGAGAGGTTTCATCACATGACATAAGATTTAATTAAAGATTAATCTTTAATTCCTGGAGACTCCAGGACAATCCTGGAGGCTTGGCAACAAGGGTTTTCAATTGTTGCAATATTTTGGGTCTTGTAATATAGTCTTCTCTTTTGTTCCTCCCTCCTTAGTCTCATCAGGTTAGCATTCTTCTCTTAAAAGGCAAATAATTCAATGTATAACTCGTCATAAATAGCCTGCTCAAAAGTTTTCTGGAACCAGTTGTGTCACCAAGCAAAACTGTGTAACAACAGTGCAGTATGCTTAGTAGGACCTTGCAGGTTTTGTAGTTCAGATAATTCACTGTCAAATAATTCTGTAACTGCGCTGGTGGGGTGTCATGTGCATTATATCTTTATCAGAGAGGGGAAAACACAAGTCAAGTCATCTGTCATGGTTTAAGGGGATATCCTTGGTAAATCTTGATTTGATTCGCCTCTTCCCAAGTGTTAAATTTGTCAACAGAAAGGTGAGATTGATAAGGAATTGGTGAAAGGTGCTGATTTTCTTGGCAAGAACACAATATTTGTCCTGTGTCTGACTGAATTAAAAGACTAGAAGATGCAGACATCCTGACTGGAGCCTTGGTATGCGTCAGTGATGGTTATGATTACTTTATTGGTATTACCAACAAATGAGCTTATATGTGTAGTGATGAGGTTATCTATTCCTATTGATTTCTTTGACTTAAGGGTTGCAAAAGGTATAGGGCAACATTTCAAATAAATTCTTAATTTTGTGCCTCCAGAATGGAATGGAGAATCAGTCCCCATATATCAAGGCCTGTGCACAAGGAGACAACTCCTAGAGTTTCCTGATTATGAGAACTTGGTTTCTCAAATGCAACACTGCAGTAATCATAGTTATGCACATGGAATGTATACTTCTTATGGAGAAAATTAGAATTTAGGAGCTCCAGCACTCAGTTTTTTGCTATGATTGGTTGCAAGTTGTTGTTACCATACAAAATTTCAGTAAAGAAAATATAAATCCCCAAAGAAAGGAATCTCTATTATTTATTTTTTGTCTTTCTAGACCTCTTTTTTCCACCTGATTTTTATTCTTTCTTGAGAAATAATACAAAAAGAAACATCTTGTTTATGGATCTATAACTGTTTTAACTTACTATGAATAAGTATATGCCTCCTCTGAAACTGCATTTTTGTCCTAAAGAGACTCAAACTATAAATGGTTGACAATAATGAGTGACTACACCTCAGCAATTTTAATTTACATACTGGTAAGCAGGTGTGTGTGTGGTTTTTTTTCTTTCTTTACAAGATAACTGCTGTAGAATGCAGTGCAGCATTGTAATGTGTACATGTTATCAGTGTGTCCCTTCAGTACCTCATTTTCTCTCATATTCTAGAAGGATCCAAGCATTATACATTTCCTCTTCTGCTAATTTGCAGTGTAGAACAGCATTTATAAAAGAAGCTTCCACTAATCTCAATAACTAGCTGAGTCACAAATTTCTTTTAAACACACGGATGGACTTCCTTCTAATTGGATATTCAAGGGAAATAATAATGTGCTGCTAAGCAAAAAATGCAAAGTAGCAATGAAAAATTGAAAAATGATTTCAGGAAGCTTGGTTTTTTTCCTTTTAAAAAGTCTGAAATCAGTATCTTCAAAATTCACCACTCTGCAAAGAGCCACTCTGTGGCCTTTACACCACTTAAATCCCCTTTAAATTTTGACAAAGCATACTACAGAACTTGTAATATGCTCTGGTAATGTCCACATGGGATGTCTCTGTAGTGTGCTGTAGATTCACACCCTGGCCTGCCACACACTAATGTCCCTTGTAGACAAGCCCTTAGTATCATCTGTACATTTCATTGACTTGTTCATTCCCTTTTCTAGATCATAAGACCAGACATTAATGCATCATTAGACATCTCCATATAACTAAATACTTTGCCATTTGTCTCAAATCCAGTTTTCAGTCTGTGTGACAGCATCCATGTTTAAGAGAATTTGAATTATTTTTGAGAATCAGATATTTCTGAGACACAGTATCAGATGCTTTAATAAAACCCAGATGTAGTATATCTAGTACATTTTCATGATTCACTAATTTTGCAATTCTATCAAAAAAGGAAAAAAAGTACTGCTCTATAAAAGATATGTTCTATAAAAACAAGCGTCATATTTCTTCTGGTTTCATTATTCTGTAGATGTTTAATGATTGCTATTCATACATATTCCATTCTTTCCTAGGAATAGAGTTAAACTCATAGAGTAATAATTGCTAGGATTACTCTTCTTCAGAAAAAGAAAGATAATAGTACGTTTGCTTTTCTTCCATTTTCATACCTCTCTAGTTTTTATTGAGTTTTTAAAAATAGTCAGTGACATCCTGTTTACTAATTCTCTTGATAAAAGTTACTTATCACTCAGATCAGCTAACCTTTATATGCTAATAATTTCCAAGAGTTTCCTCACCTATAAACTGCTATAAATTACACCTGTGTAAAGCTGTTTGTATAAGATCTTTTCTACTTTCTAACTGGTTAAACATCTTTTCTGTGTTCTTTTTGTTGAAGACAGATTTTAAAACTGTGATCAGTATCAGCTACTTCTGAGTCCTTAGTTTCACTTTCTTCATTATTCTGCCCGCCTTACTTACAACTACTTTACATAGTCCCATTGAAGTCAGTGGGAGTACCTATGGAGTAAGGTACAGCTGAAGGAAAATAAGTATGGCTGTATCTGGCTCTGAGAGGTAAAACTGCTAGCTCTCTAGTTCGGCTTTCCTTCTGATAGTTATAAAAGCCCTTCTTATTTTCTTAAACTTCTTTACCTCTCATTGACTCACTTCTCTTTTCCGCTACCCTTACACTTAAAACTTGCCAGGAAAAGGTATCTGTGTATTCTTTTTTTGATCCTCCTGCAGGTTTTCTTTTAACCTTAAGTCATTGAGCAATCCCTTGTGAAACTTCATTGTTTGAGTTTTGTTCCTTGTGTTCTAATGCAAAGCTGAATTATGTCTCCTTCTCTAAAATGCAGTGCTGATGCTTTTCATGGTTTTCATAATTTTCCTTTGATTTAGTAGCTTCTGTTTTATTAAATTGCCAGATGAGCACTTTGTTCTCTTAATTTGTTTTTTTGCTCTCCATTTTCTGAGTCTCTCAACTGATCCTGTGTCTCAAGGGATATTAATCTTGTAACAAGTCACTACTGAATGGTCTTCCACTGCTGACTTCCTACTGAGTAACTCAATTTCTGTTTTTACTAGAGATTGGCCTGAACCAGAAATATTTATCAAAGTCCCCCTTCTTCCCTAAATTGGAGTCTTAGAAATCTAATCTATATTCCCCTCAGTCTGTTTGACACAAGATTGTGGAAGGCTCCTTTGAGAGAATCTGTTCTGCACTCAGGCACCAAAACAAAGTTGAGGTACAGTATTTATAGGGCAGGATGTGTGTATTTTTTATCTGACTACATGGAAGGCCATATCAAGCCAGAGGGGCTTATTGCCTTTGTGTGTTTTCTGTAAATCTTTTGTCATGGATGTTATCTCTAACTGTTTTGATTTCTTTGCATTCACCTGAAACCTGGGTACCCACAGGTGATCTTGCTTCTCCAGCAGCTCTGAGCTCTCGTACTCTGAGTTTCTTCAACACCTCAGGCCATTTGTGTACTGGTGGATGGATCCTATTCATTTTCTTCTTTCAGACAAATTTTTGTATCCCACATTTGACTTTTCTTTTAGGTCTTTGATATTGTGTTGTCTCCATTTCCCTGTCTATGAAGCTGTGTTACAGTACTTTCTTCGCCTATTCATTTGGGCTTCCTTTTTTTTTGTTTTTGGGTAGTACTAGGTCTTCACATTTGACAGGAATTCAGTATTATCCAGCCAGTGGAATTCTCCACCAAGACAGAAAATCTCCTTAACTACAGGAAAGCATTTCAAGTGTGATTAAGTATCCTCTCTGATTTTTGCATTCTCCTTTATTTGTTATTTGGTCTCTCCTATTTTGTTTTAACCATTCTCAGTCAGCTCATTCTGTTGGTCACTGTTAGTCCTCGTTTTCTCTTATGACCATTCTGCCTCTGTTTCTGCTTCTTCATCTCCCCCATTTCTTCACATTCTCCCATGTTCGCCTGCTACTTGTGTGAGAATTCCCCGCTTGTGTTCTTCCTGAGACTCTGCCTCTACTGCCCTGTTTCCCTGAACTCCATGTGCAGTCTCCCTTTTAAATCCTCGCAGACTGGCTGTTCTTCTTATTTCACATTTCCTGCCTGATACTGCTGAATCCTGGCTCATTTCTGCCCTTTGGTGCTTGCTTTTTTACCTTTCGGTTGAAGAAGTTGTTGAGGCTTCCTTCTGAATCTTACACTTCAATTTCCTCTTGCCGTGTTTCACTTCTTATCTCTTCAAAGCTGGTCTAATATACCAGCTTCATTAACTCCAGTAGCTTTATAATCACAAACCTTTCCTCTGTCTTGCCTTGGTTTGCTCTTGTCTTTTCCCTTCATTATTCAAGCAAGCTCTGGTATCCCCTATTTTAAAAAGAAAATCCCTTAGCCCCATGCTCCAAGTCTACATTACTTCTTTCAGAAAGAACTTTAAATAACTCAGTAGGTTATTTATAGGAAATATCAGGGGCATAAGTTCTAAAATCTTTTCTAAATACAACTTTGAATTCCATTAGAATGAATGTAGGACACCTTTATGAATGATAAAAAGTTAGAAAAATTAAAATAAAGGTTGATGTGCCTGACGGTTCCCTAAAATCACAAACACTGAAACAATGGATTTGTTTCATGTTTTATAAGCTTTGAAACACATGGACTTGACAACGACTTTTTATAAAGTGGAAGTGACTGGAAAATAACACGCTTTTGCCCTGCAGCTACCCAACGTAATCACCATTGTTGTTAAACTGCAGAGGATGCAGGAAATCTGCATTTATATATATTTAGAGTCAACAGGCATGTTCCTGATTTGAACTTGTAATAGAGAAATAAAGAGGAAACAACTTGTTCATCCACCAAAAATCACGATTGCTTATTACTCCTCTGAGTGCACTTAAATTGCTTTGCTCAATCTGCTTCTAAAATAAAATCCCCTTAATAAAATTACTGGGTATAAAAAGACATGAAAATACACATTAGCTTTCAGACAAACAGAATATTTAGCTTTGTTTGCAAAGAACATAAAGAAAATGAGTTTAGCTTTCAGATGACGGAGAGCTGTGCAAAACCATTGAGAATCACTTTACATGAGATCTGCTCCCAGAGGGATAGGAGAATGCAATAGAGATATCTGTTTGCATGGCTTTTCCACCCTGTTTAGAATTCCTTTGCTTTCTCTTGCAACATGCAGAAGAAGAGAACACTTGGTGCATTCTCCTTTAGCTCAAGTGGTAGAGAAAGGACGCTTCAACTCTTTGAGTTTGATTCACTCAGTTCAGCTGTGCTGCCTTCCTAACTAAGACTTGGTATTTGCTAAGGAAGGGGTAGGGGGCAGTCTGCCTTTCTCTCTATTTGCCCAGGTAGTGTAGGGATTCTGACTGGGCAGATTTAGGAATTAAGTTCCACACTGTGTGTACCCTGCTTTCATTTGAGTAGTCATCCAAGGGTCACAGGGCAGTGCATTTGACTTTGACTTACTATGTTTTGTGATATTTAAAAGCAGTAAGTGAGGCCCTTCTCAGAAGATGGTTTTCTTTAGGTTGTTGCAGATGAGCATCTGGTGGTGTGTGATGGGGCATTAGAACTGAGGCCTGGCCACATACTGTACCACCAGGAAGTTGGAGCACGAAATAGGTGTTGGATGGAAAGGAAGTGATTCCATATACCATGGAAAGGAAAATATTTAGCTTATGCAAGATACATCTTAGGTTACATGTCTTAAGATAGCATTGCTTGCACTTAACATTTTTACTGCATATTTTGCTGCATCTAACAATCGGATGGCAATTTAAGTTGTTTATAAGAAAAGAATTTGAAACTAACTAGCAAAAGACGTAAAAATAAACAGCATTTTTTGAAGTATATCAGAAGCAGTAAGCTTAACTTCAGTACCAGGCAAATTGGTTGAAACTACAGGGGGAAAAAACAAAATGATCAGACACATAAATGAACACAGTATGTTGAGGAAGAGTCAACATGGCTTTTGTAAAGGGAAATCATGCCTCCCTAATCTATTAGAATTTGTTGACGGGGTCAACATGTGGAGAAGGGTGATTCAGTGGATATTCTGGGATATTTGAACTTTCAGAATGTCTTTGACAAGGTCCCTCACCCAGTGGTGAGCTGGAGCCGGTTCGCACCGGTTCGTACAAACCGGATGTTAAATTTTGCAGCCAGTTTAGAATCGGTTGTTAAAGGGGTTCGGCAAACTCCGGCCCGCGGGACCGTCCTGTCCGTCCCACCTGAGCTCTCGGCTGGGGAGGCTCCCCTGAGAATTTCTACTCACCCAGCAGCCCTGCGGTCCTTCGGCGGTACGTCCTTCAGTCGCTCCGGGTCTTCGGCGGCACTGAAGGGCCCGCCGCCAAAGTGCTGCCGAAGACCCGGAGCGACTGAAGGAACCAGTTCTTCAGCTTCTGGCAGCTCATCACTGCCCTCACCAAAGGCTCTTAAGCAAAGTGAGCATGTATAGGCTAAGAGGGAAGGTCCTCTCATGCATCAATAACTGGTTAAAATATAGGAAACAAAGGGTAGGAATAAATGATAAGTTTTCACAGTGGAGAGAGGTTTAAGTAGCAGATCTCCCAAGGATCTCTGCTGGAATCTCTGTTGTTCAACATATTCATAAATGATCTACAAAAAGTGGTGAACAGTAAGGAGGTAAAGTTTACAGACAATACAAAATTATTCAAGATAGTTAACTCCAAATCTCACTGAGAAGAGTTACAAAGGGATCTCACAAAACTTGGTGACTGCGCAACAAAATGGCAGATGAAATTCAGTGTTGATAAATGCAAATAATGCTCATTGGAAAACATAATCTGAACTCTATATACAAAATGATGGGGTCTAAATTAGCAGTTACTACTCAAAAAGAGATCTTGGAGTTCTCATGGATAGTTCTCCAACAACATCTGTTCAACGTGCAGCAGCAGTCAAAAAAAAAAAAAAAACCAAAACAAAAAACCTCACAACAAAACCTGACAAAGAATATTAGGAACCATTATGAAAGGGATAGCTGATAAGACAGATAATATCATAATGCCACTACATAAATCCATGGTACGCTCACACCTTTAATATTGCATGCAGTTCTGGTCTCCCCTTTCCAAAAAAGATATATTAGAATTGGAAAAAGCACACAGAAAGGCATTGAAAATGATTAGGCGTATGAAACAGCTTCCATATGAAGAGAGATTAAAAAATTGGTACTGTTCAGTTTAGAGAAGAGCTGACTAAGGGTTATGAAAGAAGTCTATAAAATCATAAATGGTGTGGAGAAAGTGAATAAGGAAGTGTTATTTACCCCTCAGCATAAAAACAAGAGCTAGGGGTAACCCAATGAAATTAATAGACAACAGATTTAAAACAAACAAAAGAAAGTACTACTTCACCCAACACACAGTCAACCTGCAGAACTCCTTGCCATGGGTTGTTGTGAAGGCCAAAAGTATAACTATGTTCAAAAAAGAATTAGATAAGTTCATGGAGGATAGGTCCATCAATGGCTATTAGCCAAGATGGTCAGGGATGCAACCCCATGCTCTGGGTGCCCCTAAACCTCTGACTGCCAGAAGCTGGCACTGGATGACAGGGGATGGATCACTCAATAATTGCCCTGTTCTGTTCATTCCCTCTAAAGCATCTGGCATTGGCCACTGTCAGAAGAAAGGATAGTGTGCTAGAAGAACCAGGTATGGCCATTATTATGATCTTGTAAGTGGAAGCTGTTTCAAAGGGTATTTTATTTTGTCCGCTCCACATTTGTTATAAATTGTACAATATAGTAATAATTTATGTCGATTGAATAAATTTAGGCTGGGCTCCTGCAGAACACTTTTTTATATTATTTAGGTTTTGGATCAGATAATGACTATTTTAATTGAATACTGTCCACTTCCGAGACTGCCAGGCAAGTATATGCTGAAGAAGTGGCAAGCATGCACAAATGCTCACGCGTAATCCACGAAAGCATGGTGTTGGTTAAGAACTGGATCCAAAGCCCACTGAATTGGCGCTCCATTCGTATACCCAGAGGTGAAAGTAAGCCGGTACGGTATGGTGTATCGGCAAGAGCTGGTACACAGCCTACAGTACCGGCAGGGGGCAGCTTCCACAGGCTGGTGATTTAAAGGGCCTGGGCTCCCAGCAGTGGCTGGAGCCCCGGGCCCTTTAAATTGCTGCCAGAGCCCTGGGGTAGTGGCGGCGGCCGGGAGCCCCGAGCCCTTTAAATTGCTGTCTGAGCCCCAGGTGATTTAAAGGGCCTGGGGATTTAAAGGTCTCGCCCCCTTCCAGTTGAGGCCCCGCCCCCTGCTCAGGACTCCAGCGTACTGATAAGTCCTTTAAGTTACTTTCATCCCTGCGTTAACTTACACATAAACAGCATACCTTTACCGGTAATACAAGTGTTCTGTATATATCCCCATTAAGAGAAACAATTTTAAAGAGTGTTTTAGATCTCTATAAGATCTATAGATTCTGCCTTTCATGTTCATTTGTCTGTAAAGCCAGGTGTCTTGCTAACAGTCAGTCTAACACAGTGGGCATAAAGGGAGCTGTAAATCTCTAAAAAGGACCTAAACAAGTTTTTTTTTAGACATAGAATTTAAAGTTGCGATATTTTTATTACCTCTGAAGTTTTCACAGCTTCCAATTCTATAATGCTCCTATTTCTAATCCTGTAGGGCTATAAGATATGAGACTTAAAATTCACGCTATTTTTATGATCTTATGCATTTTTATATTTTAAGTCTCCTATGTGAGACGGGGGTCACTTCCGGGGAGCACGTTTCACATTTGAAGAAGAAAAGCAGAAAAAACATTTTGTGCCTGGTTCTCTCATTCTCTCTCTCTCTCTTTCACACACTCTCTCTCTCTCACACGCACACACACACACACACACACACACACACAGAATAATAGTAGATTAAGTCCCATGGGAGATGAAAGAGAATGCAGAAAGAGGTGAAGTAGTCAGAGGTGCACAATAAATTTATGACAAAGCTCTGAAACTTATCACCTCCATGTGTATAAAATAAAATTTAAATAACTATATTTATTTCTATTCATGTGTAATATATTGATCCAGATTCTCTCCTGTGCTAGAACTCTGCTAGGTGCTGGACAGAGTGGAGAACATCAAGGAGCCAAATCCATCTCCCTTATTCTGAGGGCCCGTACTAGTTCAGATGTTAGTTACAGATAATGATGGGCAGATCCTTGGTTGTGCCACTGATATAGGATCCTTAATGGATCCTGTACCAATGGAGGATTGTCATAGCAGAGTAGAGTTCTGACATGGCCCCTATTCTAGGGTGAGAAAGAGGAAGATGGGAGAGGACCAGAGTGGAAACTGAGCTGTGGCACAGTTACTCTTAAGAGAATTACATCATGCAAAATTCTGTGGAACCGTTACTTCCAATTATGTTCCCAGGAGAGAATTTTCCTGACATATGACCAAATTACAATACCCAAGTCTGCGACCTGAGAAGCAGAAAGGGGCTAATCTATCTAATCTTCAAAGCATTAAAGGGGATTTCCAAACAAAAAGAAACTACACCTTGTTAAAAGCATGACATTGATATTTCTAGAGTGTATTATATAAAAATACTATACCAAGGAGTGTTAGACTTCTACTTGCAAATCCAGCATGCCCAGAAATACGTCTCCGATTTAAGCAATTGGCAATATATGTCTGGAGACTGAAGAAGATATTGCTCAACTGTGTGAAAAAACAGAAAAAGAGACTCTAGTCTGGTGGATTGAATAACAACGAGATCAAAGCTGTATTGCAGAATGCAGACTTGAGGGAAACACCATGGCAAGAAGTTTTAATTGCCTCCAGATCCATCAGATTCAGACTTACTGATGTTATTGGATAGGTAAGAAATAGCTTCTAAGAGCTGGAATTGATGTCTTCTAAATAGGCAGAATTCAGAAATTAGTAAGGAAGCAGAGCAGCCAGGTCTTGAAAGCAAGGACTTAGGCACCTAACAGCTACAGCTTTATCAGGTGAGCTAAAGCAGAACTTGACAAACCCATTCACTACATGTATCTTTTTTTTATAGCTAACTACTATTGTTCCTAGAAATGATGGAATATTCCACTGTAGGAACACTGAGAGACAGAAGTAATTTCCCGTGCTTGGACAGTATTATGGAGATTTTGGCTGCTCTTGGATTATAGAAACATGGGAAGAAGCTGTAAAAACTTTAATAAATCATACTTAGAATAATCATTTCCCTTTAAGAAAAGCCTCTGTGTCTTGTAACATTGAACACAAAAGTACATGACATTGCTTTAACCTGGAAACTCTCTGGAAATACACTAAGATGTTTGTGGACAATTTGCTGAAGGAAATTAAAAAGATTAATGACTTCAAATTAAAATTAAAAATTGTCTCAACCTTCATCCAAAATTTGAACCAAACTTCCTTTGAGATTTTAAAAATGTGGATGCCATGTGATTGTAGTTAACCTTTGTTTTATATTTGCATGCCTTAGCATCTTCTGGCTTCAGCCAGCCAGGCAAGAACAGAAAGTGCTGTGAGATTGCCTATTCTTGTGATATTCCTCTTCTGATCTTTACACATATTCCGTGCCTGAGAGTGGAACCACAACAGGATCTACTGAGGTTTACTGATGGCAAATTAAAATGCCATTGACAATCACTGTATTCAAGCAAAGGCTGTAAAAGGTAAACTATACAGAAACACTATAATATAGAAAAAATCAGAAAAGTAAAACTTAAGAAATACCAGAGTATTTATCTAAAGTAATCAAATATTTTATCTGAAAGTGTAGTATAGCATGAAGAGTAGACATGATAAATGTTCTCTTTTTATTTATGAAATGGTTATTTTGTGATATTTGGACAGCTACTTGATTATTCATGAAGTTTTTTGCAAGCCTCAAAAGTATGATTTTTAGCTTGTTTAGGGAGTTGTCTTAAAATTCATACCTGAGTATTTTCTGTTTACAGTAACACACTTACTGTAGGCCCAAATATCCAGACAGAGTGCATGTCCAACATAGGATGTGCCTGTTTGAACATGTGAGGTTTGATATTACAGCATGACTTCTCCTATGCTTTTCTCCTATGCTTTTCTCCACTGATGTCACACCCCCACGGCCCCTCCCTCAGGGGGTCCCCTGAGGAGGCAGATCAGCACAATATGTTGCTAACGCTGTTGCAAGCATCATAAAGCCTTTTGGGGAGGGTCAAAGGTGTGAGTGTGGAGTGGAACGTTCCTTTGCAGGCTGCAAGAGGCCAAAGGGAGAGAGAGGAAGGGAGCAGAGAACAGTTTAACTCAATACTTCAGCTAGCTCAGTCCGAAGATAAGATGCTGGCCCCAGTCCAAGGTCACGGCGCCTGATGAGAAGTCTGCAGCTGTGTTCATATCTTAGCCAACCCTGGTCAGCCATGAGAAAACGAGAACTAAGCTGAGCAGGACTGCAGAGATTGCAAAAATGAACGAGATGGCGAAGGCCAACAGAAGGAGGAGGGAAAATAAAGTTTTGCGTCCCTGGAGCCGGTGTGTTTTGGGAAAGCTGAGGAGGCCACAGAGACCCAGTTTGGACTGGTACAAAGAGCACAGGGAACAGAGGTCGCTGAATGAAACGCCCCCAAAAGAACCCAGAACTTAAAAACCTTTCTGAGAGCCAAAACAAGTTGGAGATCAACAGCAGACCCTGGACGACCCGTGCATGGGACAAGAACTCCCGTCCACCCCTCCCCCTTTTCTTCTTACGTTACACCCAGGCTTGGCCAGCCTCAGGTAGTGCAGGTGTGGGTATGAAAGTGGGTTAGGGCTTGGGGCACTAATGCTTTCTTCCTTCCTCTGAGTGATGTGGGGAACCCCCCAGCACTCTCCACTGTTGTTTTATTATTTTATCAATAAAGCTTTAAAACTTAGACCCTTGGTGTGCTCCGTCATCTCCTCCCCGAATGATCCTGCGGCCTCAGCCTGATCACCTGATGCCTCAGTCAGATTGGTAACTGAAATCTGTCACACTACGGTAGATAGCTTTATATAAAATTCCACCTGGCATTCTAACAGTTTGAAAATAGTTATATTTGCCTGCAAAACAGTGGATATTTAAATGTGATAACTAGAGCTAGTCAAATTACTTGTTTCAAATAAGTTATTTGATTAATTTAGCTCCTTGTCTGTTCACAAGGTGATGCCAACTCATACAAATGTATTTGTGGTTTACAATTATTGGCAAATAGTTTATTATAGTTAATTGCAGTCAATGGGTTGTTCATGAATTTTATCTTTAAGATCTGTATATTCCCATTAGTGGATTATGGATGCCCACTAAATAAAATTGTCTTGAATTGTATCTTCAGCTATACATGGTGTTTGGTCACATAAGTCACAAGTTATTGTTTCTGCTACTCACTTGGATGGTAAATAGCAAACAACATTTAGAGGTTTGGATTTTGGATATTTATTATTGAAGCTTATTTTATCTTTTTTGGTCTGTAAACTAGGCTGGAAATTTTACAAGATCAAGTTTTTCTCACATGATTTCCAGTTCTTCCTGGTTGCAAATGACAGGAGATCAACACTTGGCTATATTTTAGCACTGAAACCAGGAAATGCATAACTTAGAAAACCAAAAGCAACAACCCACCTATAAAAATCCCATTCTTATTTGAACCTCAAAAGCTCCTTTAGGTTCAAATGGAGTCTTATATATTCCAAATCAATTCATTAGTCCCTAACAGAAATCTGGTTTGATGGAGTTCAAGTTAGGTACTGTGTATGAATCTAGAGGTAAAAATTAGTATGTATATTTGCTATCCTGATTGTTAATTAAAGTATTTTCTTTTTACTTGTATAAGTGTCTTTATCTCTTCAGTGACTCCTCTAACAATCAGGTTTAAATAAAAGCAAACTCTAGTTTATCTGGGCTATTTTTAAATGTTATAAAGCAGTGCACCATCCCCACCAAGCTCTAGTAAGAAACATATGGGTAAAATGTAGGTTCCCTCTTCCATCAAGGGAAATGAGGAGTCCTTAACTATACTTCCCCCAATTCTCCCTCCTCTCCAAAATATTTAATAGGTTTAAGGAGAATTGTTGTTGATGTTGTTTTTCACTTGAACTAATTTCTTCATTCCCAATAATAAATATACTCTGAAAATTCTTGGTGTCAACATATCAAGAGTGATAGGTGTGTTCATTGTAAAATACAGGGAATTTATTATAAGGCTGGATTTTCTTAAATTAATAATTGTTAATATCACATGAGATTGTTTTCTTTAAGCCTGGCTTTCTTAGCTTGTATTCATTCTGGGATCAATAGGGTATCAGTTACAATTTACCAGCATTTCACAAAATTCCATCTGTTTATGAGAACATAGAATTAGATTCCAGCTGTAAGAATCCAAACTATGATATTTCTGCTTTGTTCCATCTGATCAGAGATACACTTTTGGTAAAGGTCAGCATGCCCTTTCATGTTTAGAAAATTACATAAGAACGTCAAATAATTGTATAAAAATTTCTGGGAAACTATATAAGTAATCTAAAAGGGATAATGATCCTGTGAAACTAAGCACCACTAAGCCCTGAACTGAGCTAGCTCACACGGACTGATAAAGACACATAAATATGCTCAGCACATTCTTTGAGAGGTATAAGTGTAACCAAAGCACTATCTGAAGATATTGACACCTTGATTATTTTTTTAGGGATAATCCTTTAAATTTTCAGAAAGTGAGAAGAAAACACATTTCAGTTGTTTCATTAGAAACCTAGGATAAAGACCAATACAGTCTGGCTCTGAAAACTACTAGGTAATCCCATTTCTAAATATTTTGCCATATTTGAGAATTTAGCAAACAGCAAAATGTAAAGCTGCTTCTGTTAGTCATAGCAATGACTCATAGCTTCCACCAAGAATGGTAACATCTAAGAGTCCTAGTGCTTGTTCCATGAATTTGACAACAGAGTTAGCTGTTCAAACATTGGTTCTTTAATTGCCCAGTAAAAGTGTCAGCTTCCCAAAGGAAAAATACATTATGGTAGAAATATTCTGACAGAAGGATTTTACAGAAAGACATTTAAAAGTATCTGAGGGTGTATGGTTTTACTGCAAGTATTCATTCATTCATTCATTATGTAATGTTCAGTATTTTGGGCAAAGATCTTAGTTATAACATCAAGACCAAAGTTTTTAAAAATAGTTGCCAAAATTAAACTCCTAAATAAATAATCTGACTTTCTTTCAAAAAGTGCTGAGTGTCCAGCTGCTCCCATTGGTGCCAAAGTGGCTCTGCTGTTTCCCTCATCCAGTGACCTTGGATTAACTCCAGAAAGGAAAATTTCTGATCAGTATCAGAATAAAAATCTCACTATCAGTGAGCTCTTTTAGGGCCGTAGCCAAAGCTTAGTTTATCACTAAGATCTATATACATTTTTAAATGAAGCTGATAAAAGTCTGTTCTTAACAGTCTTTAGGAAACAGAAAATAGTTAAGTAAGTATAAATAGAAATTAAAGTGGAAAAAAATGCAGCATTTAACATTTTCTTTCCCACTCTCTGATAGAAACACTGTGTCAAAAAATCTAAAATAAGAATTACAAAGAGATTTCAATGCTCCTGGGATTGTTTTCCCCCAATTGTACTGCATCTTAAGAGCCTCCATTCTGCTGCTGTCCTTGCTCCATTCTGCTTTGCACCTCAAATCAAGCAAGTATGAAAGAAAAATGAACAAAATTAAGAGGATATTTGAATGCCTATGAATTTCTGAGTACAATAGTTGATCTAAATAGAAACTTATGCAAAGGTGTAAATTAAATTGTGGATTCCAAACAGTACAGAACAAAGAGAAAGTCATACCAATTGAAACAGATTTTGTTCTCAAGGAGAGACATAAACACACAGAATGAGAAAAAGGAGGAAAGGAAAAATACGTAGCTAAAGAAACAAAGGAAAAAATTCTGTATAACCTTAGTTGTCACTTTAATTTTTACCTGGGAATTAATCTTTTTTAAAAAAATTATCACTTTTTGAGTGCCCTGAAATGTGCTTAGCACTTCAAAACAAACAAAACACGCAGGTATGGTCCCTGCCCAGAAGAGTATATGGAACCAGGCCGCAATATTGTAGATACTTACATGCATGGGTAACTTCATGAGTTAGTCCCCGAAGACTGAGGTAAGGCTTTTTCCTCTCCTGCCAGATGAAGCATTTGTTCCTCGTTAGCACTGGTTATAAATTAGTCTCTGCTGTTCAAAGTTAAGTGAGAATCAGACAGGAATGTCTAGAAGATTCTAGAAGTAAGGGCAAGACTGTTTCAGACATACGGCTCAGAAATAGAAGTAACAGCGAATGTCTGTCTGGTTTATACTGTGAGAGACAGAGTCACTATCATTTTCCAAAAAAAAATTATCATGATATCTAAGAAAAATGCTTTGCCAGTTACTCAGCTACAATTAATAAAACTAACATTTTCAAAATGACTAAAACTGTTTGGCCTGATTTCTTATTGCTCTATAATAGAGACTGTTTACAAATGAATATAACAACACTAAGCTGTATAACTTGGTTGTATTCCCTTTTCCTTGTGCTCTGAATTTGGTGAGCTTTGCAACAATTTCATCAAACTGTTTTCTTTCACTGAGCATCAGTGAGATTTGAGGTTTAAAAACAGACACCCAAGCGATCCTAACTTATTGTTCCATCATACTTCCACTGTTATCAGAGATGAAAGAGCATTGATAGCATTAGTCTGCTTCTTTGTTTGTTAAAACTAGTCAGAAAGAATGTTTGAGTTCTCGCTCACTCCTCCAGGGCTGGACTTTGTATCACTTTGTTCAGTCAATTCTCCTGGAGTGATATTTTCAAACCTTTTAGCCTGTGACTTGGGCCTCCAGACCTTCCAAGTGCAGTCAGCTGTGTTTGGATAGGAAGAAAGGTGTCCAGCTGCCTGTAACCTGGCTGGGCTATATGAAGCTTTTACTTTACAGAATAAGGTCATTTGTCATTCGACTGCTTGTCATGTTTATGCTTTGAAATGTTTCACTATCCTTGTGGGGTCAGCTTTGTGTGTTGTTGTTATTGTACTTAGAAGAATTTATGTCCAAGCTGAAAAAGAAATGCCAAATTTTACTTCTCCCTTTATAGCTTAGTCATCTGCAGATTCTATATATTTTTTGTAGGGCTGTTAATTTTTCTTCTTTAAACTTCAGTTGCATCCCCAATCCTGTGTAAATTCTGATTATTCTGCTTGTTCACATATTCACAGAAAATCATTTGGAATATTTTAATCAGAGTAGCTTCATTACTATGGTGATGGGGCTGGCCTGAGAACTTAGCAGGCAAGAGAGCAAAATTGCTCCGGAAAAAAATATATCTTGCTATTATTTTTAGTATTGTTTTTCTGTCCCTCAGACACTGCTTTTTGGATAGAAGTCTTTTTATCATACTGAAAACATTCTTTTAAAGAAGAATTTTATAGCAGCTTTCATGAACGTTTAGAATATTTCATTTTTTTTTGTTTATAATATTTCATTTTACATATTAGCAATGTGGATGCAACCATGTGCAACAGTTTGGGTATATTTACATAGCAGTACCAGATCAGTTATTGCAGCGGTTTTGGCAAAACATGTTATATGCACAAAATCTACCCTTTTAATCACAGAGGTCTAGAAACAGAGGCCATGCTAACAATGGCACGGATCCTGCAAACACTTGTATATATTATTAGCTTTAAGCATGTGAGTAGTCCTGGTGACTTAAAAAAATAGTTTTGGTAAATATTTTGTCTGTAAAATCACAGCACATTTTGAGCGGTATCACAGATTTAAAGCAGCATTGGTTTGATATCTTAGTCACATATTGTAATTTCTGTTCCTTAACTTGACTGATATAACTCTTGGAATAAGCAAAAAGAAAAGGAGTACTTGTGGCACCTTAGAGACTAACAAATTTATTTGAGCATAAACTTTCGTGAGCTACAGCATACAGACTAACATGGCTGCTACTCTGAAACCTGTCATTATGCAAGGTCTTGGAATAAGGTTACCATTGTGAATATTTGGGCCTCAATCCTGCAAATACACACACACATACATAATTTTATTGACTTCACTGGGACTACTTGTGCATAAAGTGAAGCACGTGTGTAAGTGTCTGGTGGATTGGGGCCTTGTTTTCCTAAATTCATCGTCTGTTTTCTGTGAGTATTTTATAATTGCAGCAAACTTGTTAGAAAGAGGACAAATTCATTTAAAAATCCAACCAAATATGTTTTGCAATATTTTCCCAAGTCTAACTCTGAACTAATTGACTTTTTCCTTCCAGTGAGAATAAATTCAACTCCTTTCCTGACTAAGTTACTTAGGGTACATCTACACTACAATAAGAACCCATAGCACTGAGTATTAGAGCCCCGGTCAATTGATTCAACCTTGTTGGGCTAAGCTGCGGCACTAAAAATTACAGTGTAGGTTTAGGCTAGGCTGGAACCTGTGAGCTCTGAGACTCTCCCCGCTCGTGGGATTTCAGGCTCCAGCCTAAGCCGAAAAGTCTACACTGCAATTTTTAGCCCCACAGCCTGACCCAGCGGTCCCAGGCCAGTTGTAGCCATGCCACGGGTCTTTTATTGCAGTGTAGAAATAATGTCAGATATTTTAGTCTCATTCCAGCTTTGTACTGCTGTTAGTCGATAAAATCTTCCTATGGCCTGTTGTCCAGTAATGGGGTCTAACTAGTGCCTTGTACCATACTTGTGTATTACTTTATATTTCATTTTCTATTTTATCATTCTGACAATACACTTTAGTGTCCTAGTTGCCTTTTTTACTGCTGTTCTGTACTATGCTGATGGTTTCAATATTTTCACATTTACCCCAATATCCATTTTCTGATCAGTGTGCTTAATTTGAAATGATGATTATAAGCCTCTTTCGTCTCAGATGTTTTTCCCCTTCAGTTCCCCCTGTCCCCCATTAAAAGCTTTATTTATCCAATCTCTGCTGTGATGTAGGCAATTTAAAACCATTTACGCTAATGCAAAAAGGACTTGGAAAACATTTCACGTTATTAAATTCAAATGGCTTGGATATAGGACAGCAAGAATTTATTCAGCAGGTAAGCAGTAGTGGTGCAAGGTTGAGGTTTAGTACAGACAAATGGCTACAATAAGGTCAGAAAAGAATCAGGAAAACTAGGAGGTAAGTGGAAAGTGAGAGAATGTCCTTGATTCACAACGCAGGCAAGGCTGGGTGGGCAAAGGAAGCCTGGAAGAGAGGGAAACCAGGAATAGAAGACTATATTATCTAGAATCAGAGGTATGGAAAGTGAGCTTGAAGTTGATTACGGTGGTCCGGGAATAGCAGGAAGAGAAGATATCTTTGTGGAGACGGGAGGGGTATGTTTACTCTGCATACTACACTTTCACGTCTGTTCTGATTTGGTGTTTCCACGGCTACACGCACCTCATTGTTAATCTGGGTTTACAATTGCTGGATCTGGGTCTTGCAACCATGCTAATGTGTCTACATGGCACTATTCAGACCTTTTGACTTGGATCTGTGGCTTGAGCTGCGTCCACACTGCAAAATGATAGGGCTTGGACCTGAGGGACTCAGGCTACAACCCACCTCACTAGTAGGATCCTAGGATCCAGGTCCCTAGTGCTTGCTACCCGAGCCAGATTGATTTGTGTGTGGATGGAACAGAGCTTGGGCTTAAATCTGCATCAGAGCCTGGGCTCAGTGTGCAGTGTAAACATACCCGAAGAAGTAAAGAGAGACACAAAACTTTCAACCCCAGAAAAAATACCCATTACCCTGCCTGCCAATGGTAATTCCTGAAATCCAAACCCTGACAGGTTAATCCAACCAGCCAGCTATGGGTGAATCCTAGCTCCATTGAATTTTGCCACTGATATCCATATTTCACGCAATGTATATTTTCTTTGTTTCCACTTTTCCAGGTCCAGGTTTCCCTAGTCTGTCACTATGAAGGAAAAAAAAAATCTTCCCTGCTTCCACAGTAGCGGAAAGCTCAGGATACTTCCTGCAGATTCTTTATGCTCAGATAATCATTTTTCTGCAAGCCAGAGACACTGGCTTTATTTCCTGATAGGCCAAACCAACATTCCTTCAGGAGAATAATCTCTTATGGGAGGTAACAATAAAAATGATTTTTAAACACGTATGTTTAAAAACATCTTAAGGAGCCTGACCTATGCAAGGATAATACTGGCAAGGCTGACTGTCATAAATCATGTTGCTAAGGAAATGTCTTTGGAATGATTTGTGCACAAGTGCTGTACAGTAACATCAGCCCTCATACTCCATTTCTTGATTTTTAGCTGTATCCAGCTAAATCATTTCCACTGTTTAAATGTAAGCATCTATTAATATTTCGCATTTCACTGATAAGGAACAATGTGTGCATGTTTTAAAACATACAGTATTGATCTGGGGGAAGAGAACGGGTTCTGGCAAAAAAGGGTTATATTGGTATTTAAGAATTTTGAGAAAAAAATTGTATCTCCACGAGCTATTCCAATATTAAAAAGATGCATTTGGAGTTATGCATGAAAGTTGTGAGCATGCTAATCCATACATTTGAAAATCTGGCTTTGTAGCTACTGAGGAGAATCAAGTTTCACCCCCCCCCCCCTCCAGTGGACTGGCTAAACCAGCTTGAAACAAATGTGTGGCCTTAGGAATGACGGTTTTTTTGCCCCTGAGCCTCACAAAGTTGTTATTTATAGATTTTCTGCTTGAATCAGCCTTTAAAGAAATTAGCGTGCACAGAGACTTCTCTGTGGCTGGGAAGCTATTATCTGCCTTCCTCCTTGCCATCACTTCAGATTTTGTCTGGTAAGCAGATAGTAAGTTTTTGTTTATGAAAATGGAATTGCTTAAATTAGCTCATTTTATTTCTGTTCTGTTGCTTGTTGACAAAGAGAGATGTAGACAAGATAGACACACGATCATCTCTTTCTTATGTTTCTCAGTTTGTTTCACACATTCCATTCAGATATGACATATGTTTCTTCCTTACAGCTCATCTATTTTCTTTGTATTTTTAGCCTTTAGCCAACAGTTTCTTAAATTCTTCAAGATTTTCTGGAATATGTCTTCCCAAGAGTATCACCAGTTACTCACACTTTATTATTGCTATATTTCTGGGATGGGAAGCTTGACATATCTAAACTTACAGCTGTCTATCCTGTGTTTTTATTTCTCAGGCATTTATCTTTTGAGCCAACATCTCATTCTTGCCTTGTGATTTTTCATCATTGCTTCTAACGTTTGCTGATTTGAGACACCAGTGTGAAATGCTGGAAGTGTGGCATTTAATAAGATACTAGAGAGTTCAGCAACAAACAAGATCTCCTGTATTGCTCTGAGAGAGAAAGAAGAGATAAGGATAAATGATACTTTTCTGTGTGGATAGAAAACAAAAAGCAGGGAACACTTTGACAGCTCAGGCTGAAATATATCACATCTTCTGGTATCCAGGAAAAATGGAACAGGATATTTAAATATTTTCTTAATGCTACCTGTTGAGCTTGCGCTTTTGTAGACATATTGGGACAGATCCTCAGGTGTGGTATATTGTCATGGCTCTATTGACTTCAAATGAGCTTTGACAATTTATACAAGTTGAGTATCTGGCTCACTGTACGTTTGTGCCTTAATTTTGCATTTCCTCTCTCTACTATTTTCTATCAAATGGAAAGTGAGTCAGTGAACAAATATTTTTTGTATGAACATACATAAAGGGGAAGTCTTATGTGTGAAAAATCGCAGCAATGTTAGCTCCCAGTGCATCATGAATAAATGTAGAGTATTTTTAATGCTAATATTCAATAACAATATGCTGTATGAAATAAGTGCTAAAGGTAATTTTTATACTTACATTACAGTTTGAGAGAATGGTGGTAATAATAACCATATGACTAAATGTATTATATGCTTTTTAAACGTTTTACAATTTACCTTCCTTTATTCAAGGCCTTGCTCTTTTTATTTAATAATTTATTAATCAATAACATAAATTAACACAGATATGCATCCAAAATAACCACAAACACCCAATAACTGGGATCACTAATTTCATAATTGTATGATGGCATTCACATCACCTTGTAGGATAAAAATCCAACTATATGAAATATAAATCTCATATTTGTAGTGTACTTGAATTTTCAGAAGGCCTTTGACAAGGTTCCTCATGAAGGGCT
Organism: Chelonia mydas; assembly: GCF_015237465.2. Lineage (NCBI taxonomy): Eukaryota > Metazoa > Chordata > Testudines > Cheloniidae > Chelonia > Chelonia mydas. The sequence goes on along the minus strand of NC_051251.2, from coordinate 48,696,454 downwards.
CTTAAGCAAAGCAAGCAAAAATGGGACAAGAGGAAAGTCCTCTCATGGATCAATAATTGGTTAAAAGATAGGAATAAATGGTTAGTTTTCACAGTGGAGGGTAGCAGGGTCCCCCAAGGATCTGGGATCAGTGCTGTTCAACATATTTATAAGTGATCTGGAAAAGGGGCTAAATAGTGACGTGGCAAAGTTTGCAGACAACACAAAATTACTCAAGATAGTCAACTCCAAAGCTCACTGAGAAGAGTTACAAAGGAATCTCACAAAACTGGATGACAAAATGGCAGATGAAATTCAGGGTTGATAAGTACAAAGTAATGCACATTGGAAAAAATAATCCCAATTATATGTACAAAATGATGGGTCTAAATTAGCAGTTACCACGTTAGAAAGAAATGTTGGAGTCATTGTGGATTGTTCTCTGTAAAGATCTCAATGTGCAGTGTCAGTCAAACAAGCTAACAGAATGTTAGGAAAGGGATGCTAGTAAGACAGAAAATATAATGCCACTATATAAATCCATGGTATGCCCACACCTGGAATACTGCCTGGAGTTCTGGTTGCCTCATGTCAACAAAGATATATTAGAATTGGAAAAAGTACAGAGAAGGTCAACAAAAATGAGTAGGGATATGGAGCAGCTTCCAAATGAGGAGAGAGAGGGGAATAAAAGACAGGGACTTCTCAGTTTAGAATAGAGATGGCTAAGCAGGGGTATAATAGAGGTCTATAAAATCATGAATGATGTGGAGAAAGTGAATAGGGAAGTGTTATTTATCTCTTTACATAACACAAGAACCAGAGGTCACTGAATGAAATTAATAGGCAGGCGGTTTAAAATAAACAAAAGGATGCACTACTTCACACAACACACCGTCAATCTGTGGAACTTGTTGCCAGGGGATATTGTTAAGGCCAAAAGTATAACTGGGATCAAAAAAGAATGAGACAAGTTCATGGAGGATAGGCCAATGAATGGCTGTTAACCAAGGTTGTCAAGGATGCAACCCCATGCTCTGCATGTCTTAAACCTCTGACTACCAGAAGCTGGGATTGGATGACAGGGGATGGAACACGCAATAACTTCCCTGTTCAGTTCATTCCCTCTGAAGCCTGAAGCACAGGCCACAGTCAGAAGACAGGATACTAGGCTAGATGGACCATTGTTCTGATGTGCTGAGCAGCATAATTAGGTTTAGCTGTCTTAATTGAATTGAGAGTTTGTGCCACAGAACACACACAGTAAAAGAATAATAAAGAGAACAAAATCAGAATACACAACAAAGAAATGTATATAATAGAAGGAAGTTAAAAAATTTAAATGAACAGACAATAAGTAAAGTGACTGTAAAGCATCCTTCCCCTCTGCTGGGCAAGCCCTAACTCAGTAGTTTGATCTAATATCATGTAAAATAAGCACTGTATCTGAGAAGCTGCTACAGACAAATCATTATTTATCATCCACACAGTACATTCAAATACGTAATTGAAATAATTTGCTCCAAACATCTCTATTTACAAAATGTCATTCTTTCTGTGCATCAGTGTCAGTACTTCAAAATAGGCAGTATCCCTTATATAGAAAATTTGTTCTTTTAGTGTAGCAGGCAATGAATATATCCACCAAAGCAAAGTGCACTTTTCTTACAATACTGATTTTGCTCTCTCGTTTGTGTTACCTGATAAATGTTGACATCTGGTATACTACTAAAATCATGCAGCAAATAATTTGGAAGGTGTTTGAAGATCTCTGGTAGATCATTTCCTGCTGTATTTTCTAGTATTTTGATGTTCTTCAGTTGGACAGGACCAAGCTATATGCCCATTATCACATTTAATTTATTTATACCTCTGGCTCTTGTGATCATTTTCGATTCTAGCTGGTGACCAATGTATACCTTGTAGAACCTTGTATGATATGAGTTTTAATTTAGCTTCTCTAGCAAATTCATGAAGAGACCTTAGTGTACACCTTCACTGTTTTTCTGAAAAGGTCACTTGTAAGTCCTATCCCCATTTCAATTTTAAGTTATCCAAACTGGGAATTGGACATGCTTGCTGTAATATAACGCTATAGGATCTAGATATTAAATGTAAACTATAAGTAATTTTGAAAAGAGAAGAGATTAGAAATGGCAGAATTGCATTATTCAGCAAATGTTGATTCATCTTGTTTTATTTACTCTTATGAGAGTTAGGCAAACAATATACCTTTTACACAAAATAATGGAGTAAGGGTCAACAAGTTACAATTTTGCAACTGATTTTCTATGAGGAGTGTTTCTAATGGTTGTCTAGGCGGACATTTAATAGCAACTTTTGGAAATGTTGCCCTAGAACTAAGCAACTTGGGAGCCTAAGTCCTATTTTCAAGCAAATTAGAGGGACAAATGCATGTACACTTCTGAAAATATCATTCATAATAAATATTCTGAAACCCTGAGTGTGGATCCCAATTGAAAGCCTCCAAGAAGTCAGCATTTTCATGTTTTTAACCATCTCCCCCTAAATATAATAAATCCAAACTTTTACACACTCCCTGAAAAATCTCACTTTGTTCTTCAAAGTTTTTACTTTTTACCTTCTCAATTGCTTTTTAATTAATAAATAAAATAATATCTAGTAATCTATAGAAAGAATACAAATATAGAGGTTCAAAGTTTTTAGTCTGACTGTTTTAACAACAAAGGTCAAAGTAAGAATTTACTTATATTTATAACAAAATCAGCCTTGCTGCGATATTTAACAAATTGGCAAAGTCACTGTGTTTTTCCACTAGTCTTTTTCAGGTATTTGATGCAAGCAGATCATGTGGTACTCACATCACTCCACTGTCCCAGTATCATCTAGATCAGTGGTTCCCAAACTTGTTCCGCCGCTTGTGCAGGGAAAGCCCCTGCCGGGCCGGGCCGGTTTGCTTACCTGCCACATCTGCAAGTTCGGCCAATCGCCCTCCCAGTGGCCGCGGTTCACTGCTCCAGGCCAGTGGGAGTTGCTGGACGCGGCGCGGGCCGAGGGAGCCACTGATCTAGATTACTTTTCCCACGGGTATACCTTTCATCCAGTTCAAGCCAAGGTTGGAATTTTCACTCGCCATAATAGTGCTGTTTTTCTTCTTTGCCAGGAAAAAGAATCACAAATCTCCCCATATGGACATCTGTTGCTTTTAAAAATATTTATTATTATTGATTTACATATAGTAAATACATAATTTAGAGAATCAGTAAATCAGTCATATAATTTTCAAAATATGTGCTAGGTCTTATTTCTATTAGCTTGGGAATTTGGGGCTTTCTCAAAACAAATTTAGAAGATCTCCAGTATTTCAAAACAAACAAACAAAAACATTGACAATTTGGGAGTTGCTGTGAGGGGAAGGTCGGAAATCTTTTGGACATACTATAACAACTAGTGCCAGATTCTCAGCAGGTGGAAATCAGTATAGCTCTACTGACTTCAATGACTTGAAACCAATTTATACCTGTTGAGATGGGGGTTGCCAACCCCCCAGGATTGTCCTGGAATCCACAGGAATTAAAGATTAATCTTTAATTAAAGATTATGTCATGTGATGAAACCTCCAGGAATACGTCCAACCAAAATTGGCAAGCCTAATTGAGGATTTATACTTTGTATTCTTTTTCCATAGTTACTGAAAGTAGCCTCTACTCAAAAATCAGTAAATGAAAATCATCACTTTAAAATCACCACTATGTTGCTTAGAGATTAGAATTAAATTGCTACATTGTATATGGTTGATAAACATAGATGCCTTATTTGTTGTTCACTAACTGGTGTCTTTATAATGTTGCAAAATGTTAATACATTCTGTATTCTGCAACATTAAACATTTATCAGATTCCAAATGATAAGGAAATAGCTGCAGATCCAACCTTCAGAGTGGATATAAATAGCAAATAACTAGTGCTGGTTAATTACCTTATGAAGTTTACACAACTTTTAAATGCTTTAAAGAAAGGCAAATCACCTTTAAAGCTAACAAGATCATTGCCTTATTAAAAAATCATTCATTACTGAATTCTAATAGTAGCATTTGTCATGAGAAAATTTCTATTCCTGGCGAGCAATCATAAATTGTACCATTAATATGAATAATATCTATTCAACTTCCTCTTAAATATTTAAAAAGTTCTACCATTAAATTCTTATAATAGTTTCTTTATCTTATTTTTCTGCAATGTACAGGTCTGATATTGTAGCAGTGGAGGTGAAAAATCAATGGATAAAGTCAAATATTAAGAGAATTCTGAATAACATGGGCTCAAAGTTCAAAATCCATTGTAATTCTGTTTGGCATTAGATTAAAAAAAGAATATCCTTGTGTTTTCTTAGTCTATATAAGAACTGATGATCCTTCCCCAAAAGAAGTACATTTAAAATGTACAGGAAGTAGTGGAATTGTATTACGGAAGCACCTTGCATGCCCCTATACTTAAAAGATGTATCAGCACTTCCTTCATGATTTCTCTTTCTCATGGGTTTGTAACTCAGCTATAAAAAGTCACTCCAGGATGAAACTTGGAACAAAGGCCTGTGCCTCTGAGTAATTCCCCCTCCCCCACCCCACAATATCTGAAAAGGGTAGTGGGGGAGGGAGGAAGTCTTTGTCATTTTGAAATACTCAGGGGCTTATGGTCCCTTCAGATATATATTGTAAATTTCTGAAATTTGTGTTTATTTTTGTTGATGGAATGAATGCTTCTGCAGAAGATTTTGCACAAGTCTGTTAGGCTCAAAGTGGCCAATAATGGGGTGCCCGTAATGACGCTATTGATGTGATGAGAAAAATGCCTTTGATTTTCCACTGTGAAGCTATTGTGGGGCAGTGAACATGTAAACTGCACGCCAGGACAAAGACTCACTTATATGACTACTCCCCTGAAATTGGACTTCACAAAGGTCAGTCAATGATCCTAGATTGACTTGAAATTCTTTCAAGGCAGGAAATGTCATACTCTGTTAAAACATTGTGTAGATGTATGGAGCTATAAACTTGATTACTAATTAATGTAATCTTCTTGAGCATATACTGTTGAAAGGCAATTATGAGATCTCATTAACTTGTGTATGCACATCGTATAATGAATTTTGAAGTAACCCATCAAGAGGGTAAGTCAGGGGTTCACAGTCTCGTCTTAGTCCTCTGAGAAGAAGAGGCCTGTGACATTGAACTGAGAACAAAGGGGCACAGGGAGTCGGCCATCTTTATTTCCATAAAGTCATTCTCTGGCAGCCATTCACATCATATTTTATATTAAAGGCAGAAGCTCCTGAACAAAGGTTAAATGAAGACCATTTAGAACAACTGTTCATTTTTTTATATTTACAATATATTTTTCTCACTCTTTCTCTACAAAACTGTCTCATAGGTTGAACATACTAGGTTTAGTAATGTGGTTTCTGTATATTCATATTTGCCTCATTTTCTCTATGCTGTATGCTTTGTCTGGTAAATAACAAATATTATTTAATTATATTTCCCTTTGAGTCCTATTTTGTGTAATTCTCACAGCATCTCTTTGAGGCCTGTTCCCTAACAGAAAATCTATATCATAGAGAGGGAGCTTTTCAGACAACTTTAACTTAGCAGAGAGGAGAATTTTGGAAACAGAATCCAGAGCATAGTTGAAGAGAAGACAGGCAGAGTCTAACAAAGTAGAATTGTGCTTCCAGGGTAAAATCCTGGCTCCACTGAAGTCAATGGCAAAACATTGAAGATTTTAATAAGGCTGTGATTTTACTCTGGGAGTCTGTTATAAATTCAAGCTGCATAACACAGATGATATGAATGGTATGAATAAGACCCATCATTGAGGTTTTGGGTATATACTGCAACTTTGCTGTGGTGTGACCCCTTATCTGTATTATGCTTCACGCTGGAAGTATTGTGACACCAAGTAGATGACTATTGTAACCAAAACACACAGTTTGGAGATTCTTCTCATGCATGCCATAGGAATGCTATTTACACATTTCACAAAATGCAGTAAACTCTGTCGCATAATGTTCCATTGTGTAACTGGAGGATTGTATAGATGGACTAACCCAGTATTTAGAAGCATCCTAATTTATCTGGACTCTTGGCCAGTACATGAGACGTTCTCTGCAAATTCTTTTGAGAACATTACACAACAATTTGCTGCCACAGGTATATTTGGTAAAGACTAGTACCTAAGGTCACTGAGTGGGCCAATTTAACATGCTGCAGGACTGAACCTAGTAATCTTGACTTTAACTGCCCTGTACTCACCACTATATGTACTATCTTCTATTTACTATAAGAGGTTTTCTAAGGTCACTTTATCAGTGCTTTCTCTCGTGGACCAGTCTCTGAATTTTGGAAGGAGAGGAAAATATCTACTACAAACTAACTATATTTTATGAAACCTTGAAATTATTAGTTTATTGGAATCATCCAGGATTCAGATTTTCAACATTTCTTGAAGTTATACATAAAGAACTATATACTCAAGATTATTTATTTTTATGGACTAGGGAAATGTGAAATTGCTTTTTCTGATATTGCTAATCCTGGTGATCAGTGACTGAACAGGTCTTATTTCAGTAAAATTATAAAATCGAGTCTTTTAACCTGTGTGTGATATGGACAATTTTGCCGGAGGGTCAACAACCAGTTATATTTAGCGAACTTAACATAACTGTATTAATTTAGCTAACACTAAATTACTAAAAAGAAAAGGAGTACTTGTGGCACCTTAGAGACTAACCAATTTATTTGAGCATAAGCTTTCGTGAGCTACAGCATATGCATCCGATGAAGTGAGCTGTAGCTCACGAAAGCTTATGCTCAAATAAATTGGTTAGTCTCTAAGGTGCCACAAGTACTCCTTTTCTTTTTGCGAATACAGACTAACACGGCTGCTACTCTGAAACCTGTCACTAAATTACTGTTGCACAGCTAAGTAGTGGCTTCAGCAACTTTCCGCTGCTGTATATTGGGTAATAACTTCCTGGAGTTATGAAGATTAAAAATAAACTTGCTATTTATCATGCAATAAGCAATTCAGCACATAATGGATAAATCCTTCTGGTTCCATCATAGTCTGCTTTCATCTGGTAAAACCTATAAGAAGATCACTTGCTGAAATCCCCAATTATTATTTTTTTTAATGAAAACACAGTGTTGTTTTTTCCTTCCAAACCAATTTAGATGGTATTTTTGATTGTGGTTCTCCTGGAAACATGATAGTCTGTAGAACAGTGTCTCCATAGAAAAGAAAACAGTCATAATATTGGAATATCCAACATTATGTCTCAATGTTTATTTCAAGAATTTATTATAAAAATTATCTGAACTTTTTGCTTCAGATTTTGTACGTTATGGGCCATATTTAGCGATGCACCCTAGTGACGCAAGTGTGATTATAACTGAGCAGAATTTGGCCAAATATATGAAGTGAAAGCAATATGTGAAAATTATTTTCTCATTTAGAGTAAGCAATTGTGGTCCAAATTCTGCCTTTGGCATGCACAGTGCCCACTGAAATCTTTGGGAGTGGCACACACTTTAAGGACTAAATTTGGGCCTTTGACCATAGTGTTGAATATTATTTACATATATAATATAATATTGTAATTCAAATCTGGACAAACTGGAGAAATGGTCTGAAGTAAATAGGATGAAATTCAATAAGGACAAATGCAAAGTACTCCACTTAGGAAGAAACAGTTGCACGCATACAAAATGAGAAATGACTACCTAGGAAGGAGAACTGCAGAAAGGGATCTGGGGGTCATAGTGGACTACAAGCTAAGTATGAGTCAACAGTGTAACACTCTTTCAAAAAAACCGAACATCATTCTGGGATGTATTAGCAGAAGTGTTGTAAGCAAGACACAAGAAGTAATTCTTCCGTTCTACTCCTCACTGACTAGGCCTCAACTGAAGTATTGTGTACAGTTCTGGGCGGCACATTTCAGGGAAGATGTGGACAAACTGGAGAAAGTCCAGAGAAGAGCAACAAAAATGATTAAAGGTCTATGACCTATGAGGGAAGATTGAAAAAATTGGGTTTGTTTAGTTTGGAAAGGAGAAGACTGAGAGGGTGCATGATAACAGTTTTCAAGTACATAAAAGTTGTTACAAGGAGGAGGGAGAAAAATTGTTCTTAACCACTGAGGATAGGACAAGAAGCAATGGGCTTAAATTGCAGCAAGCGAGGTTTAAGTTAAACATTAGGAAAAACTTCCTAACTGTCAGGATAGTTAAGCACTGGAATAAAATACCTAGGGAGGTTGCGGAATTTCCATCATTGGAGATTTTTTAAGAGCAGGTTAGACAAACACCTGTCAGGGATGGTCTAGATAATACTTAGTCCTGCCATGAGTGCAGGGGACTAGACTAGATGATTTCTTGAGGTCCCTTCCAGTCCTATGATTCTATGATTTACTTGTTAGCCTGAAAAGGGATTTGTGGAGTATTCTGTTTAACATATGTGTGTTTTTCACAGTGCAAAAGCCCATACTATGCAGAAAGACTTTGATTTCATCCCTTATGCATTTGTATGCAGATTTCTCTTGTATATAAGATTGTATGTAGTTGTAATTTGTTTTGGTTTTTTTTTTTACAGATTCAGGCTTCTTTTTCATGGTTTTTGTTTTTAATTCCTTTTTAAATTTGTTTATGAATTTACAGTTCATAAAAGGAAGGGACAAATAATACCAGCTAGATCCAGTGATGTGCTACCAAAATATAAAATAGGGTTCCATCAAAAAAGTATTGCTTCTGTGAGGTATGTAACATTCCCTGGGTAAAATATTCTCCAGTACTACCCTCTCTCCTCTAACCCTCATCTACCACAATCCACCATATTCTCAGTTCTTATCACTCAGAATATTGCTTATGTGTACTTTCCTTCTATCTCTCATCTCTTAATCCTTCCACACATCACATCAGTACCTCTTGACCATATTGCTTTCTCCTTCTACTATCTTACCTGAGGCTTCTAAAAGTGTTCCTTGGCCATTCTGCAGACTGTTCCTCACAGTAACAGCAGCCGTGTCAAGTGGGTTGTCCTGCAGATTGTGACTGAGGTGGTTGATTAGGTAGGAGCAGGTGCCCTCTAGTGGTGGGCTAAGTGGTCAGTTTGAAAATGGCTTCCCATGATTCTTGAGGTGGAAAAGTGTCTCTTGGCTACAGAAGGTCTCCCTTAGGTACTGTGAGAGACTGAGGACCAGATCTTGCACAGGATGATGGGGATAGGGATTCAGGGTGAAGGAAAGGGGGAGTGAGACTCCAGCTTCTGTTATCAATTGAAGACAATATTCTGGCTCTAAAAATAGATAACATCAACTGCTTCAAAGGCAGGAATAATCCGACTGTAAAGGCTGAATCATTGTCTTTCAGCAGTAACCTTAATAAAGTAAGTGATGTTTTTTTTATAATGAACTGGAATGTATTACTCTTCCAAATAGAGTAAGTAATATGATATATTACAAACATTTCATTCAAATGTAACCCTTTACTTGATGCATGTTGTTTATGAACCAATGAGAATATATGTGAATATGCTGAACATTTTTAAAAAATGAATTAACGTGTAAGCCAATTCCAGCCTATGTATTGTTTATGGAAAACATTATTTCACTTTTTAATATTTGGAATTTGCTGTGATTTTTTTTCTGTTCCTGATTGCTTGAGGTGACTGGATTATTTCTGCCTCAAGCTGAAATGAATTGAATTCAAACTTAAAATGTAATCTTTCTTTAATAACTCTTCATTGAATCCATATTTTCATCTTCTGCATACATTTTGTGTGAACAAAGTTGCCCTCATACGAATGTGCATGGAAAATGAACAAAAAAGGGTGAGAAGGTGGTGGAATCCAGATGTGATTTAGAATTCATTAGAATGTTCATAAATGCTTTTCCCTGCTATTCTCCCACTTCTAATCAGAACATACCATTTTGTATACTATGTCTTTATTGCATTAGAATATTCTCCGATCTTTTCATATTAGAGCATAGCATTTTCTCATTCACTTTTTGACCCCAATGCTCAATGAGCAGACATCTTTGTTGAGATATTCACGATAATGTCTAGCTGTTTCACCATAGTGATTAAAACTAGTTCAAAACCTGTCAGTATGCATGAGTTATTTAAATTGTTCTGTCCAGTTTGCATTATTTATACCCTTTGTGTGTCAAAAACTGCAGATTTTCCTTAATTTGTGGTGCTTTTGTGGTGTCTGAATGTCTGTAAGTAACTAGAATTTCACTTACGCCATTCTAATAATTTTAACTGCTGCAATTATGCTCTCACTTTGCTTCTGAAACTTCACTTCACTTATGCCATTATGTTTTATCATGTCAAGGCCCACACAGTAGCTTGCTGTTTAGTGGTTCAGAGATTAATGCTAGCAGATGATCTTTAATCTACATAATATAACTGTCTAGACACAAAACTGATTATATGAAACACTGCTCTCTTATGTTAAGACAGTGCATATTTGAATGTACCTAGATAAAACGAGTTAGAAACTCAAGTTCTGTTAAATCTATGATTGTTTCCTGTGGGAACATGGGAATTGCCATACTAGATCAGACTGGTGACCAATCTAGCCTCAGATCTCGATTCTTCAGATAAAAGTATAAAATTTCATAATGGAAAAAATTGAATTATTTTCCCATGGGGGAAGTGTCTTCCTAAACACAAGCAGTTAGTAGCCAACCTATGTATTGATAGTTTATATCCCTTAGAATTCTGTATCTAATCTAATCTATCTATAGATGTTTTAACAGTGTTATGCATATCATAGAACCATAGAAGATTAGGGTTGGAAGAAACCTCAGGAGGTCATCCAGTCCACCCCGCTGCTCAAAGCAGGACCAACACCAACTAAATCATCCCAGCTAGGGCTTTGTCAAGCTGGGCCTTAAAAACCTCTAAGGATGGAGATTCCACCACCTCCCTAAGTAACCCATTCTAGTGCTTCATCACCCTCCTAGTGAAATACTTTTCCCTAATATCTAACCTAGACCTTCCCCACTGCAACTTGAGACCACTGCTTCTTGTTCTGTCATCTGCCACCACTGAGAATAGCCCAGCTTCATCCTCTCTGGAACCCCACTTCAAGCAGTTGAAGGCTGCCATCAAATCCCCCCTCACTCTTCTACAGACTAAATAAGCCCAGTTCCCTCAGCCTCTCCTCACTAGTCATGTGCCCCAGACCCCTAATCATTTTTGTTGCCCTCCGCTGGACTCTCTCCAATTTGTCCACATCCTTTCTGTAGTGGAGGGCCCAAAACTGGATGCAGTACTCCAGATGTGGCCTCACCAGTGCCGCATAGATGGGAATAATAACTTCCCTCCTACTAATGCAGCCCCATATGCCATTAGCCTTCTTGGCAACAAGGACACACTGCTGATGCATATCCAGCTTCTTGTCCACTGTAATCCCCAGGTACTTTTCTGCAGAACTGCTGCTTAGCCAGTCGGTCCCCAGCTTGTAGCAGTGCATGGTATTCTTCTGTCCTAAGTGCAGGACTCTGCACTTGTCCTTGTTGAACCGCATCAGATTTCTTTTGGCCAATTCCTCCAATTTGTCTAGGTCACTCTGGACCCTATACCTACCCTCCAGTTCATTTACCTCTCCCCGCAGCTTAGTGTCATCCACAAACTTGCTGAGGGTGCAATCTATCCCATCATCCAGATCATTAATAAAGATGTTGAACAAAACTGGCCCCAGGACTGACCCCCCCTGGGCCACTCTGCTTGATACCGGCTGCCAGTAGACATCGAGCTGTTGATCACTGCCCGTTGAGCCCGACGATCTAGCCAGCTTTCTATCCACCTTATAGTCCATTCATCCAATCCATACTTTTTTAACTTGCTGGCAAGAATACATATCAAAAGCTTTGCTAAAGTCAAGATATATCACATCCACCACTTCCCCCGTATCCACAGAGCTAGTTATCTCATCATAGAAAGCAATCAGGTTGGTCAGGCATGACTTGCCCTTGGTGATTCCATGTTGACTGTTCCTGATTATCTCCCTCTCCTCCAAGTGCTTCAAAATGGATTCCTGCATGATTTTTCCAGGGACTAAGGTAAGGCTGACTGATCTGTAGTTCCCCAGATTCTCTTTCTTCCCTTTTTTATGTGTGTCATAATTTTTTTAAAATCCCATTAAACACTTTTTGTCTCTTTGTTGAAATCAATTTGTTGTGTTAAATTCCACAGATTAATTGTGGCATAGGTCTTAATTTGGGAAGGATATTAAAAAAATTTGCTTTTTGATTTGACTGGTTGTCTCTAAGTTCTTGTATTATGAGAAGGGGTAGAGGAATGCCCAGTTTACACTGTCCATATACCATTCATTATTTTATTATTTTGTATATCACTGTCAATGTGCCTCCTCTCTAAACTAAACCAAACCATTTTAAACTTTTCAATTTCTTCTCTTACGAAAGCATTTCCAAGCCTCTTACGATTTTTGTCACTCTTTTCTGACTGCTTCTTATTTCCCTTGTGTCCTTTTTGAGATGAAGTAACCTGGACCAAAAACAGCATTCAAGGTAAGTGCAAATCATCAATGCATAGAATGACTCTGTGTGTGTGTGTGTGTGTGTGTGTGTGTGTGTGTGTGTATACACACACAGATACATGCATACACCCACCCATCACCCTGACACATTGTATAACTATCTTCATTGAACTGTCCGTGGTGATGTTTAGGTCTCTTTTCTGGATGATTACAGTTAATTGAGAACCTATGAATATATTTTGAGTAAATTGTTCATTTTTAATTTAAATGATGTTGCACTTATCTGAAGTGCATTTCATCTGTTGTCATGTTGCCTAGTTGCTTAGTTCCACAGCCTTCTGTAGCTCTTATTTATAGGTATTTCCCATAGATTATCCTGTCTCTGTCTGTTTGTTAACATAAGAAGAATTTATCTCAAGGGCAAAAGGTCTGATTTCATTTCTAGGTTTTCTGTTCATTAATGCCTCAGAAAAGCCCTACATTCTTGACAAAGAGGAATAATCTTTGAAGTCATGTAAATAAAAATTCATGACTAAAAGTTTTGGGTTTGGTACAAACTGTTACATGGGATTGCCCACGTATTCTCTGATGATCATGGGAGAGCTAAGGTCCGCTGCTCTTGCATAGAGTGTAAAGGAATGTTGCACCAAGTATTCTGATGTGAAAGTGACTGATGTTTGCTATGCCAGGACATCTTTGGACAGTTCACATTCTGCATTTAGATGACAACATCAGAAGAGGGAATACTGAAGCCCTACTGCACATATGCACATAACTGACAACCAGCCATGTCCTACATGTGCCTGGGTATGATCACTCAGCCAAAAATGGCAAATTGGAATGCACTGTATTTTACTGATTCCAACTGGCAGAGTATAGGAAATATATTATTGAGCATCCAATTTTCTTCCAGCAGGAGATATTCCTTGGTCTCGGAGAGTGTATGTTCTCTCCCCAATTAATCTCTAGCCATTTAATTGCTAAACATGCTAAAATGTGTGGACTAGTTAGACCTCAAAGGACTGATATGAAGACTCACTGGAAAGCTAATTTTTCTGCAAGGCCTGAAATCTGAATTTCAATGAGAGCTTGGAAATTGTTACCTTTGAAAATGTGTACAAGAGGCATTTGGAGATTCCTCATGAGTCTCTGCATTACTCAGTATGTGAAATACTTTTTCTAGGTCTGGACAATGAGCTATCAAAGCTTTCTTACATGTATCTATCTAGTCATGGCAACAAAATAAGGGCTAAAATGTTTAGCCACAGCCCTCCACTGGGGGCGGAGGGAGGAAAGAACCGTGGAGCTGCACTATCTTACCCCCACCAACCTCACCACCAGAAATAACTTTGGTAGGATGATATTGTACTCTGTTAAGCAGTTTTAACAGGAAAACCTAATGATTTGGCCCTGTATCTTTATTGTTTGGAGGTTTTGCTAGTGACAAAGAGATCTATATAAAAATCTAGAAACACCTATGGAACAATTTGAGAAAAAGACACTTTTCTCAGATATTTTCCCTTTCCCTCCTTCAAGCACTCTATGTTACCCTGACATGCATTTACCATGCAGCTCTGCCTGCAGCACTGCTTGTGCAGGTAAGTTAAAATGGATTTTGCAGATGAATGTATGAATACTTAGTTTTAAAATAATTTATTTTAATGCAAAAACGTGCACAACATAATTATAGAAGTTTGTTTTTCCGTCAGTAAATAGAACTCTTTTCTATTAAGAACTATATTTGCTAAAGGTTTTATAGCTACTCCTCATTAATATATTTTGCTCTTTCTGTTAAATCCTAGTTGATGTGAATTTCTGCTGACTGGACTTTTCACGTGGGTACAAAACAAATTGTGCTTGGTATAAAATTTATCTGGATGAAGTGTTCTAAATTATTTCAGTGAGTCAAATGATCAAAATGTAATGGGTCACTTGAGGTTCTATTGAGATTAGTGCATCCAAACAAATTTGTTTTTCAGGGTTCATATGCCCTTTGTGGAACTATTAACTTGAAATCACTAGGAAGTCTGGCAAATTCATTTATGAAGAAGCTCAATTTTCCACTTGGAGGAGAAACTCTTGGCAGGTATATTTGAAAATGTATCCTGTAAGAGACGAAGGGGTACCCTAATATGAAATACTTCAGAATGCCCAGAGATTAGCTACAGAAGTACCCAGTTATCCTTATTTTTCTAGACCGGGTTGTTCTTCTCCCTTATATTTCTTCACCCCCACCCAATAAGATTGGACAGAAGAAATGCAATACATAACAGGTTTAGTACTGTACATGATACAAAATATATCCTCTATGAAACCGTAGCTTTATATCAACTATCTTTTTCAATGCCATATGATATTGGCAAATATCCTCTGATACCCTTGAGTCTTGTCCTGAATTTACACACTTGCACCAATTAAATTTTTAAAGATCCCACCATCATGCTTTAAGTAGCAAGTGACCCCATATCTACTGAGTTGGGCCCTAAGTCGTGAAACTTCCTGCCTCCATTTGTACTTGTCCTAACTCTTAGAAAAACTTTGTCTATCAATGGTCAGAGAGACCAACCTCAAAGTCCGAGCTGGTTTAAGCAAATCTGGGGCCTCCAGCAAAAGTTTTATGGTTGGGCATCCAGAATACAAGAGCTGATTCAGTGTGTGATCTCCTCCACTTCATTGCCCTAAATTCCCATGCATTGTGGCCTGGAGGGGGGATGGAGACTGGGCCCTGAGATACTGACTGGAGGTTTCTCACTGAACAAAAGGGACAGGAGAAACTTGGAAGGTAGCCTCCGCCAGGGACATGAAAAAAGAGATGTCCAGATTGCACAGCAGGCTCAAGTTATTATCACAACAGAGCACTCAGTGAGCACAAAGCAACATATAGTACACACCATATGGCAGTGGAGCAAAAGCAGTAAACTGGCATCATTTCAGCCTTTCCCTGCTAACTTAGGACTGAGGCTATGGTTAATGAATGGGCAGGCTTGTAAACCAGGTTTGTAGTATTATCTGAACCAGCCCTGCTCAATAGGCTGATGCCCTTCCTAACCTTGGTGTAATCCCGCAGACTTCTGCAAAAATCTAACCTTAGCCTCAGCCTTCTAACTTGTCCCATCCCTAGACCTATCCCATGTCCTCAAACCGTATTGAAGACTAATCCTAGCCCAATGTCCATAGTTTGGCTGCAACCCCTGCTTAGTCTGGTTACTCAAAATCATTTCAACCCTTGACCTCATGAACTTGCACAGACCTTTACTGTAGCCCAGGCTTGCAATTTTGTCCCATCGGCAACCATCTCATGGAGCCCAGGCTTACTTTTGGTACTGTTCAGTCCGTTAGGTTTGACATCCACTTTTGCTTCCACGCTAGGATTACTGTTGGGACTGACTTGTGAGCCCAGGGTCAGAGACAGTTCTTGGCCTCGTTAGTATGCTGTGGCAAAGAGTTCCACACCTTAATTGTCAATTCTGTTAATAATAATAAATATATGTAATTCAAAGTTTAAAATGTGTTGCCTTTCAATTTAGTTAATTACCAGATTTATAGATTAATGGAGTTTAAGGCTAGAAGGGAATATTAAATCATCTAGTCAGTCCTGTATATTACAGGTCATTAATGTCATCCAGTTACCCCTGTACTGAGCCCAATAACTTATAGTTGACTAAAGCATATCTCTCAGACAGGCACCCACTCTTGAGCTGAAGACATCAAGAGATGGGAAGTCTATCACTTCCCTGAGTAGTTTGTTCCATGGTTAAAAAAATTGTACCTAATTTCTAATTGGTCTGGCTTCAGCTTTCGACATTTGTTCTTGTTATGTCTTTCTCTTCTAGATTAGAGAGCCCTTTAGTGCCCAGTATTGTCTCCACATGAAGGTCGTTATGCACTATAATCAATCACCTCTCAGTCCTCTTTTTGATAAGTTAAAAGACTGAACTACTTAAGTCTCTCACTGTAAAACATTTCTTCAGGCATTTGCTTATTTTTATGGCTCTTTTTTGCGCCCTTTCCAATTTTTCAATATCCTTTAAAAAATATGGTCACCAGAACTGGATGCAATATTCCAGAGGTAAAATCACCTTCCTACCCCTATTCACTGTTTAAAAATTCAAGGATTGCATTAGCCTTTTTTGACATGACTTCCCACTGGCAGCTCATGTTCAGTTGCTTGTCCACTATGACCCCAAAATCCTTTTCAGAGTCACTACTTTCCAGGGTATAACTGCCCACCGTGTAGATATAGTGGGTCTACGTTCCTTCTTCTTTGGTGTATATGTGTGCATTTGGTTGTATTAAAACACATTTTGTTTTAATGGGCGTAGCTTGCCAAGTGATCCAGATTGCACTGTATGACGGTCCTGTCCTCCTCATTATTTACCCTTGAATGTCCCTTTGTTCTCATAGTATAAAAGGATATATAGGAGTATCCAATTTCTCTTCTCTATACCATCTGTGATATCATTAAGGTACTCTTAATCCATTTAAATGTAAGCACAGACAATCCAATACTCTGAAGCTTTAAGGTGGTTGGTCATAATAGATCTTTCTGTGCCATCATGGTGAGATTTGCAAGCTAACATGTTTTTAAGAAGTCATTAAAAAAGATAGCTGATTTTATTGCACATCCCCAGTGAAAACAGGTTTACATTTATAGATGACATATGCCAAATGTAATCTGCTTTAGATTTGTGTAGCCCATGCTGAAAAATATGCTGGTGTGAGGAGGACTGTATCGGGAAGCTCTCGCAAACAGGATAATTTCTAGGGTACATTTTATATATTTGATGGTCTAAAAATATACTCGGGCTTTCAATGTTTGTGCAGAAATATCTCTTTTGTGTTGGTCCCAGGATATGTATTAACAACTTATTCTAAACAATCTGATAACCCCTTTGTATTTAGCTGTGATACTCGGAAGCTTGTTCTATACTACATACATTCTTCGGTATAAGTACGTCGCTCAGGGGTGTGAAAAATCCACATCCCTGAGTGACGTGGTTATACTGACCTTAACGCCCTATGTAGACAGCACTATGTCTGTGGGAGGGTTTCTCCCGCCAACATAGCTACTACCTCTCCCGGAAGTGGACTTATTAAAACAACAGGACAGCTGTTGGCTTACAGCATCTTCACCAGGTGCGCTACAGCGGCGCAGCTGCATTGGTGTGGCTGTGCTGATATAAATTTGTAGCGTAGACCTGCCCTGAGTACCTTTCCCAGACCTGAAGAAGAGCTCTGTGTAGCTCAAAACGTTGTCTCTCTCACAAACAGAAGTTGGTCCGATAAAAGATATCACCTTACTCACTTTGTCTCATGAAATGCACTGTAGTGCAGCTAAAAACTCAAATTCTAAAAGAGAAAAAAGGAGAATTGAAAAATATGGAGAGGGCCACAGAACTAAAGAATAATTTATTTCCAAACTTTATCCTGTCATATGTAGCGCAAAATCTTCAAAAGCAGTTAACATTGGCCTAATTTTGGTCCAGTTGAAGTCAATAGGAAAACTATCATTGACTCCATCGGCAGCAGAGTTAGGTCAGTGCCGAATGCTTATGAAAATCCTATCCAAGGTATTTTAAAATAGATCTTTCCTATAAGCCAGGAGTGCTATCATATAAAGTAGCACAAATCTGGATATAGAGAATAGGAATTAGTTATATCAATTTAAACAAATCTCTAGCTTCTACTCTAGGTACCTACTCTGGATCTGCTACTGCATATTAGGATCTTTAGATGTATTTGTACATATTTTTGTATGAATCACTTGTCTTGTAGAGGCAAGTGGTGGTTTGTTTATGAAGAAAAAGAAAGATAAAGAAGACAGAGGATAGAGCTCAGATTGAGGTGATGCAATGCTACAAAAATAATCAAAAAGACTGTATCCTTGTAAACAACTTTTCCTTTTGTTTTAATAAAAATAGATGGTATCTTAGATTTTTTTCCAATAGAAGGTTGAAAATGTACTATTGTCAACAAACTTAGTTTCTTTGCAGCCAACATGGGGGACAATATTTGAAGGGCTGCACAGGGCACATACTATTTTAGTTCTCCCTAGACACTTTTTTTTGATAAGTTGAAGCGGCCTCTGAAGACTACTACAAAAAAAAAAAAAAAAAAAGCATTCATCATGCAAGGGAGTCAGTTCTAATTCACTATGATGTTCTTTGCCCTGGAAAATGGGCCCATAGTTTTTCAGCATTTGATGAATGAGGTACTTAGGGGAATGACCTATAGCAAGTGTTGTGTTTATTGGGGCAGTATTATTGCATTTCCAAAATCTATTAAGGAACATTAACTGATCTGGAAAGATATTTCAAAGGTGAAAAATATCCTAGATTAACATGTAAGACAAAGTTGAGTGCCTTACTCAGAGTGAAATTCATTTCCACTCACTATGAGGTTGCAAATCTAGAAGATATCATTGTCCTTGAAAAGTAATTTCTGTACTAAATTTCAACATGGCCACAACATTTTTAGCTGAAGCACTGGTTGTTTTTTGGGCATTTCATGGTTTCACTTGAGACTTTATGCTGCTTTAGAAGGAAATGCTTCAAATGAAAGCTGACCTCTTAGCACAGTGAGGATGTTAACTTCTCATGGGAGGAATTGCATGACAAAGAGATTAACCCTCTTCTGCATTTTCAGTGTCACTTAGTGATATTCATGGATACAGACTGTACTAGACCACTTTATTTTCTCAAAAGTACCTCAGAAGTGATATTGCAGAGACTGGAGGCCCTGGCCAGAGGGCAAAGTTGATAGAATTGTTGCTGCTATGAAGGAAGATTGCAAGACGCTTTTCCCCTTTGCCATAGGATAATTCATATGATACAAAATACGATAGTCTTAGAGAAGCACAAACCACGAATTTAACAAGGTAAACAAAGAAAAGATATTAGAATACAGCTCTGTCTGAGAGCCTTTTGTCACATTTATTGCCTGACTAACAAGAGGATTTGTCTGGCAGTCTCCATATTTAGCCTTGGTTCATGTGTCAGCCTTGACGTCACTAGGAAAAACGGTGTGTTCTTAGCTTATGCTAGCCAACATGTGACAAGTAACATTCGGTAAAATCCGAGTGAAGACAAGGCAGTTTGTGTTTTAGGATGAGATAAATCCTAAGCTCCTCCATAGTCTTTACTCAACCTGCTGTCATATGTGAAAACTCAAACTGCCTTGAATTCATTAGGATTTTTCCTCACATTAATTGCCTTGTGTTAACTAAGATGAGGTAAGAACACCCTTTTTTCCTAGTGGATATGCACCCTTGGAGAATAGATGTGCCTGAGAAAGTTGCCTCCCTGCAGTAAACACTGAGCAGTTTATTACTTCTTTTTGCTCTTTTTTTCGCTTTTTTTTTCCTGTCTGTTGGTTGTTGTGGGGTGTGTGTGTGTGTGTTTGTGTTGATTTTGATCTTTGGAAAAAGAAAATGGAAAATATAAGGAGACACATAGGTGTGCCATGAAAACTCTTCTTGTGTTGCTAAATGCATACTGTTTTATATTACTACAGAAAATGGTTTTATGCTACTTGTTTATTGAAAAGACAGATTAAATGAAATACTCCGATCTAATGTGAAACTACGCTTGCAGAGTATCTTTAAACAGTTGTTCGACATAAGCAGGTAATAAAATGCCCACTATCAGTCAGTTGTGTCTCTACCCACCACTCTGAAAATTTATCTCTGGTGAAAAATTGATATGCAGATATTCTCAAAATGAAATTTCAGAAACAGTGAATTGACATTTTTGGCTCTGAAATGTCATTGGCAGATATAACCAGTCCAGCAAGACTGTGATTCCAGAAAAGGGTGCAAGTTATTCTAAGAGCAGAGAGAAATATATTGCAGCCCATGTACTGTGCTTGCCCTATGTTTTTTTAACACTGATCAGAGTAAGTAAACCGAAATATGAGAGAATTTTAAATTTATTTTCATTTTAACAGAAAAAGAAGCAGTGAAAAATGTCCATTTGTTAGAATAGATTAAATCAAAATAATTCAAGTTTAGAACAATTCATATTCTATTCTTTGCACACAATATAGATTTAAATACGGCACTAATAACAGTTTCAGAGTAGCAGCCGTGTTAGTCTGTATTCGCAAAAAGAAAAGGAGGGCTTGTGGCACCTTAGAGACAAACAAATTTATTTGAGCATAAGCTTTCGTGAGCTACAGCTCACTTCATCGGATGCATGTTCATCTGATGAAGTGAGCTGTAGCTCACGAAAACTTATGCTCAAATAAATTGGTTAGTCTCTAAGGTGCCACAAGTCCTCCTTTTCTTTTTACTAATAACAGTATTTCTTTCTGACCATGGGTATGAATTCCTACATTGTGGAGGACAGACTAAGTTACTAGGCTGCTTTGACTTCAATTGGCTGCTCCTTATGATTAAAATGCATGTTTTCAGGTTATATTAATGCATTAATGTCTTCAATTCAGATAAACAGGAAGCTTTTAGCTAGCTTGTTTGGCTTGTACAACACAGGCAACACATATAGTTGTAATAGTCTATTTGTTTT
This sequence comes from Chelonia mydas, assembly GCF_015237465.2. Classification (NCBI taxonomy): domain Eukaryota; kingdom Metazoa; phylum Chordata; order Testudines; family Cheloniidae; genus Chelonia; species Chelonia mydas. The sequence goes on along the minus strand of NC_051251.2, from coordinate 48,675,405 downwards.
CCTCTAGATAGTTGGGCTGAAGTTGTGAGGCAGGATATTTCTTATGGGTTCTTTATGTTAGTTTTGTTTGTTTAAAAATGGAGAAAGATCATACACTATTCACCTTGATAATTTGAATAGCAAAGTACTAAACCTGAGCTTGAAGACATTAAAACAAGAGTTAGTAGTTTAGAGATGCTGGATAGCTGAGGGAATTGGCAATAGGCTATGGAACATTTCACTTCTAGGTCACCACTTCACATCTGGTCGTGGCTGAAAGTTGCTGCTGTCTCATGGCCACTTGCTGCCTTGCATAAAAAGATTTGATATTTCCAGTCCAGTTCCCAGGAGACAGGCACATCCACATCCCATATGAGAATCACAGATAGTGTTAATTAGCAACTGTGTTGTCGGTATTCTCATTAATCATGTTTTTTGTGGTACTGCTTAAGGGTCAGCCAAGAACCTGGGCACTGTACATACACAGAGTAATAGATGGCCTCTGCCTCAAAGAACTTACAATCAAAACAGACCAGACAGACACTGGGCAAGGGAAGGGGTAGAACACACAAGCAGAGTGATTTATGTGACGGCAGCAAACGACATGTAAGTCTCACATTTTTTTTTTTGAGGGGAGGGGGGAAGTTACTTAGCACAGAATGAGCTGGAAGGGAATAGGTGAGGGGGATAGGACAGGAGCAAAAAGGTAAGAGGGGCAGGCGAAGAGTGCAGCTGAGCTGAAGATACTGAGAAGAAGGGAAAGGGTTGGAGCAAACAGCCAATCAGCCCAGGGCAGAGAAAGTCAGCAGTGTCTACAGTTTTTTTTTTTTTTTTTTCTGGAATGTTCAAACTTGGAAAAGGTCCCTGCTTTGGAATCCCTGGTCCCTGCTTTGGCTCCTAGTCCCCCAGAGCGTGTGCGCCCAGCCCCTGCACGGTATTCGATCCAGTGGCTGCTGGGGGAAAGGTGGCCCTGATTAGGCCCCAGTTTGCCCCCTTGTCAGCTGTGAAGCAGTCTCTGCTTTGACTGCTTCTGCTCCTATTTGATGAAGTCTGGCTGGCTCCTCTCTGCAGTTTTCCTCCAAGGCCACATGGCAATGAGGGCTGGGGGAGGAGAAGAGGTGGCTTGAATGAGCATAGACTGAATTACTCTCATCCTTAAAGATGTTCCCTCCATCAGGGGACTGAGAGTTACTGGTAGGCCCTAAGAACGTCTCAGTGCCAACTGGCAAAGGGTTCATTGTTCTGTAATAGTAACTCCTGACAGGCCTGACAAACTCACTGTACCTAGCTCACCGCTTTCACAGTATTTATCCATTAGAAATGTCATGTGAGGTCTTCAATAAAAGCCAGGGGTCATGCTGGTCATTAGTAACATTGTGAAATGTATGTACAAATACCATGTAATAAAAAGTCTGAATCAAGACAGTGCTGACAGACAGGTTGCTGCCAGACAAAGGATGTATATTAACCTGCCTGCCTCTGTTCAGATGTAAATTGAGCTCTGAAAGCCAACACAGTGAAAGCCCCATTTACAAACAAAGTCAACACGAGGATGTGACTTTGTTATGAAGTCAGCACATTAGGGAATAAACCCTGGGGGATTATCCTGACTCTAGGGACAAACCATGGTTTTTTGGGGTGAGGGATAGAAGAAGAAGGCAGAAGGACATCTCTTTATTCTGCACCTGAGGAAGTAATTGAGCAATATGATTACATTCATGAAAATGGAATCCCAACCTGCCCTGGTTGAAAGCATTGCAAAGGACATTTAGGAGAGATAAGACTGCTTTTAGACAGATGGTTAGACTGTTAAAGTTACGTTTAGTCTCTAGAAAGCAATGTATTGATTTTCTTTTATATGTAACCTTGCTGTTTCCATTATCCTTACTCGCTGTCTCTTAAATCTTGCCCTTTGATAATAAACCTATGATAGTTTTCACTCTAAATATATCTCATTGCTGTGATGTTATATAGAAGCTGATCCACAGTTGAATCAAACAAATCTAGCGTACACTGTCCCCTTGGCAATAGCAAACCTCCTATTTCTGTGAGTAGCTAGTTACAGGGGCTGGATATCACAGGGGATCATTAAATAAAAGAGGCTCAGGGACTTGGGTGCACCTGTTGTTAACCTGCAAAGCAAAGTGAGGCAAAGTGAGTGGCAGGCAGACTTGAATTGGCAGGCAGAACACCAGTCTTACCAATCCACAATACTAAGCTCTGCACTTTCCTGAGAAACCTACTTAGGTTGGCAAGAAGTGGCTATTAACTCCAAGTATTGTGCATTTTTTTCGGTGAAATATTTTATATTATTAAGGGCAAAAAAGAGAAGTTCTTACTTTCTATATTTTAAAAATAAGGCAGTACTTGTGAAAAGTGCTCAGCTGTCATACCAATAAAATAAGTATAGTATTGGCTGGTGTTTGCTTCCCTACACTGTCTAGTCAGTGTTTTGACCTTTGCTTGTGGTCCTGGAAATCTAGTTGGTTTAAACCTTTGGGACTACTACTGAAGGGAAGGTATCTGACTTAAAGAATCATACCCACTGCTATATGGATTTGCTATTTCCCCTGCTCCATTCTCTCCCCTTCCCCATCTTCCATATATACACCTTTTAACTCTCTTTGGTCCCAGCACTCATCTGTGACTTACCCAGGCTAAGTGCTGAGGACAGGATCATGACCTTAATGCAGACTCCACAGCTCTGTCCAGTCATTCTTATATTTCTGACAGTCCTGTGATGTAATGAGGGTCCCATAGGGCAAGTGAACATGTTCCCATGTGTCCTGGAAATTTTATTTATTTCAGTGGGAGACATCATGGGGATGCTCTCTTACCCCATGAGACCAAGCTATTTTTCAACATGTCAGTGCTGTAGAAAGAACATTGCCTGCCCGCTGGTGCTTATAGTGTTGAGCATAAGATGTACTTGAATTCTCACTTAAATCTGCTCACACAATAGATTCCAGACTTGAAGTTTAATTGCTACCAATTGACAAATTGGTTCCCACTGGGGCTTCTACTCTTAAAAGTTCAAGAATAGGTACAGCAGGATTAGAAAGAATAAAGTCTGCCTTACCAGCAAACCCAAGTACAGGTGCACAGGTAGTAACAGGGAGAGAAAAAGTAGTTTTGGCAGACAACTCTAAGGGCTGGTCTACACGTTAGTGCACACCAGCTGGGATGTGAATTCTAGTTGGCACCACCATGTGTAGACTCTGCAGGTGTGCACTAGAAGTTCCTTAGCATGTGTTGATGTAGTCCTGTTTCAAACAGTACTATGTCAATGTATCCTGGAGAACTTTCAGTGTGAGACATGCTAGTGCATGCTGGAATTTACACCCCTATTGGTGCACTAACACTTCATATAGACCAGCCCTTAGAGTTGTCTATCACAACTAGCTGGTTCTCTTTGTCACTGCCTGTGCACCTGTGCTTGGGTTTGCTGGTCAGGCAGACTTTAATTCTTTCTTATCCTGCTGTATCTATTCTTGAAATTTGTGTCATAGAGGTAAGCCCTAAACTGCTTCTGCTCCACCAAGTCCTATTTATAACATTTTACAAGAAGCTAGAGAATATATGGGAGGAGCCAACTGGAGTCATGATTTCCTCTATGACCTTCACTAAGCAAGTATTTGTGGCTTATCTCACAAAATCAAAGTTACTGATGTCAACCGTATTTCAGTCAACATTTAGCTAAATAGATCAGTCATTTGACCTGTTGTGACTCATATTGCATATTCTTACCTAGGATGCCTTCCAACTTCAGTTCAGTCACAGTGAATTTTCAGGCTGATTGGAGACATTGCTATACTGTACTATACAGTCGGCTTCTGGGGAAGTCTGAGAACCTTTAACATATGTGAAAGTGAACCAGCTATGAATATGGTACGGGCTCTATTATCACCAGAACTTGCCATTATTTCTGTCATTCATACGTTTTTGCTCGCCAAAGCCCAATTATTGAACACAGTGGGCACAAAGACAAAATACTAGGAAAACCAGGAAAGTAACACTGTAGGAATCTTAGAATCATAGAATATCAGGGTTGGAAGGGACCTCAGGAGGTCATCTAGTCCAACCCCCTGCTCAAAGCAGGACCAATCCCCAATTAAATCATCCCAGCCAGGGCTTTGTCAAGCCTGACCTTAAAAACTTCTAAGGAAGGAGATTCTACCACCTCCCTAGGTAACGCATTCCAGTATTTCACCACCCTCCTAGTGGAAAAAGTTTTTCCTAATATCCAACCTAAACCTCCCCCACTGCAACTTGAAATGATGTGATGGGGTGTCTACCTCATATGGGTGATCAAAGGGTTAATAAGAATCTGAAAGCTCAATTAACCCATCTGCATCACCTGGAGCATCTGATATGCTTGATTTGTTATTAGACCCAGTAGGGGAAGAGCTGCATCTTCATAAAAGAAGGAAGAGAGAGCTGTAAGGGGGTCCCAGGACAGAGAAACCAGGAGAGAGAATGTAGGGAGACCCTTAAACCGCCCCCCCCCCCCAAAGGGCCTGGGGAAAGCCAGCTAAAGAAGGCCAGAGGGATGGAATTAATCCCTGTGGTATGCCTTGGAAACAGGCCAAGGCATAGAGAGGCAGTGCTGAGAGGTCAGCATTCCAGCACAAAGAAGGAGATGAGAGGGCCTAGGGAGAAGCCAGGCCTGGGTTCCCCTGCAAGCCCTAAGGAAGGGCAAAGAAGCCTGAGCTAAGGACTGTTGAACCCACGGTGGAGCTGAAGGCAGAGGCTCAAGGATGTTCCAAGGAACAGTTCAAGAGGGAGAGAAGGATGTTGGGATGTTTTTGAACTTTTAGTTGTACTTTTATTACCAAGAAGGGTGGGACTAAAGTGTGAGCTGGCTGGAGGACTGCCTCACGAGAAGAGCCAGACCACCAACGGACCAGAGAGTTCTGCTGGCAGGGGGCACCAGGTGTCGAGAGCCTGCTATGCTACACTTAGCCACACGGAGGCACACTAGCCCGGTTAGTCTACTGTTCTATGGAAGGGGAATTAATACCTTCACTATAAGAAAGATTTTTAATCACCGCTCTTTCATGAAGTAGGTACTTGTGATCTCAAATTGTTTAGAGAGTGCTTGTAGAAGCTTGTGTGACACAGTCCTAGACTGAGGCAGTAGAGGTCTAAAATAAGGAATCTCTTTCTAATGAGGGGTATGAGAGACTTTATAGAATGAAAATCTTTTTAAAATATGCTTAGTGATGATATTCCCTTTCCCCAATCCATTTCTTTTGGGCATGTCCTTCTCTGTTTGCTTGGTCAGTGTAAGGAAAGCTGAACTTCTTGCACTTCTGATTAGAAATTGGATGGTACTGCAAAAGGCAGGCATTTAGTTATTAATTGTGATGGCACACAGCTACTTGTGCAGTTGTAAATGATACTAGATACTCTCCATAAACCCAGCATAGTTGTAGAAATATTACTAGAGTCTTTCAGACTAATTCTGAAGAAGAGCCTCAAAAGACAGTATGTGGATAATGATGAAGGTACATTTTATTTTGTTTTGCACTTGGATAGAGCCCAAAGCACTCTACAAACTGTACAGATTGCATAAACTACATATATATGTATAGATCACTTCTCCCACCAGAGGGATATAGCCATCTCTGGGATGAAACACAGCAACTATTGACTAGTAAAGGGGAACACTAGACAATCATCTAGGACAGGAATATCACAGGAGGAATTTAGAAAGGTAGATTGTCATTGCTTGAGTTGAAATTTGTTCAGGACAAATGGATTAACTGTCTCTTTTTATACTGAGTGTGCCTATAAGTAGTACTGATCACACAGGACATATAGCAGGATATAAATTCCTCCATCCCCACATGAAGAATTCAGCTAAGTTTTTCTAACCTTGAATTCAGGCTCAATTCACTGAGAAATCAGCAATGCTGCACATTGCTTATTTTATCCAAACCAGTTTGCTCTACTTCAGCGGTTCTCAAACTGTGGGTTGGGACCCCAAAGTGCATTGCAACCCCATTTTAATGGGGTTGCCAGGGCTGACTTAGACTTGCTGGGGTCCGGGGCCAAAGCCTGAGCCCCACTGCCCTGGGGCTGAAGCCTGAGAGCTTCAGCCCTGGGCAACGGGACTTAGGTTACAGGCTCCCCACCTGGGGCTGAAGCCCTTGACGTTCAGCTTTGCCTCCCTGGCCTGGGGCAGTGTGGCTCAGGCTTGGGCTTTGCCTCCCCTCCCCGACCCCTCTTGGCAGCAGGGCTGGGGCTTCGGTCCCCCCTCCTGGGGTCATGTAGTAATTTTTGTTCTCAGAAGGGGGTCGCAGTGCAATGAAGTTTGAGAAGCCCTGCTCTACTTTATTAATTAACCTAGTAGACCCCTAAAGATACAACCTTATGCAAGTGCCACTCAGTCTGACTGAAAACAGCTTGGTGTGATGACAATACCTAGCACAGAAGGACAAACATGGGGAGATGCTAATCATTTTAGGTAAATATTATTGATTTAGGTATTTTTGGAAGGTTGACACCTGAGTTCCAGAGCTTCCCTGATCCAAAGTAAATTCCAAATCAAATTAAAAATAATTAGAGCAGAACATCACTAATGGCCATTTCAATTATCTGCACAACTAGCAATTCATAAACAAGAAACAATCTTCTCTCCCACTTCTCAGCAAAACTTTAACAGCAGGTGCTCAAGTGAGGTCTTATATTCCTTGGAATTAGTTTCTTATATAACTTGATATGCCCTAAATAATGTAATAAATAAAACTATACATATAAAAGATTAACAAAGAATATTTTTGCAATGAATTATCCTTTTTGTTCTTTTACCGTCATCAATGTACTTATCTTCACAACTCCTCCCTGAAGTAGGGAAGTACTGTTATTTTATAGATGAGGAAACTGAGCCACAGAGAGACTGAGTGACTCATCTAAGGCTATACTGTGGCAGGTCTTTGACAGAGCAGGGAATTGCATCCAGGTCTCCTGATTCCCCAGTTTAATGCCTTAACCACTTCTTTGTTTGCTCATTCAGGCAATTCTCAGTGGGTATAATTCACCCTTGTGCAGAGGCCCAACATAAGACCTCTCTAGCACTTCAACCCTCCAAATAGGACTTAATCTGGGACTTTAGTGGGGTATGGGTTTTATGCTGGACTTCAGCATGTGATGACTCTTACCCAGTACAAATGATCGATGTTCTTCTATAGATTCATTCATCCTTATCCCTGACCTTTCATCTCTTTGGCTGCTCATGATTTAGAGGAGGTTATTCAATTAACCATAAGCATTTTGGTGGTACATACTTCCAGTGCATATTAGTCCATCTCATTTCTAACATCTGTTACCATTAGAATCATGTTTCCTGGTATTCTGCTGCAATAAAATCCTGAGGTAATAAATAAATATGACTGTGAGTTATAACTGCCAAGTCAGAAAGCTCATTCAAATGAAAAAGTCAAATCGTCAAATGATTTATGGGTAGCAGAAACTACTGTACTGTATAACAACATTTGATTCTAAAGGTTTATTTTAGTCAAATACAGTTTGATGTGACAGCTCCAAAATGAAAAAGGTGTTCAGACTGACTGATGGATAATAAGTGACAATAAAACATTGCACACTTTCAGGGGGATTTGTCAAAGAAAGTGCCTCATGAATACTTTGTTGTCCCTCATTTTTCACTTGTTTCTCTGCACAATATTAGTATATGGGCAAATTTTAATATCAAATTTACACCTTTCTAATTTGTCACACTGCTGGGGGAAAATGTCCTGTTGATGAATTGTTAGCAGCATGGATAACAATGAGGAAAATAAAACATTAGATTGTTAATATTTAACCTCCACTGAGCGATATAATTATGTATTCTAGTTCATCTTAGATGTAAAAACTAGGAAAATTTTCAAACTTTCCTATTACCCTTTACAAGGTTTTTACTAGCAAATGATTACACTTCACCTTTTAAGTAAAAGTGAATTATTTACCTGTTTAACACAGAAATGCTTTGTGATGGGGTGTCCACCCCACACAAGAGTGGAAGGGATTAATAGAGGCCTCATGATCCTACCTACCCTGCCCCAACAGGGGCAATGGAGTTGAGTCCTCCAAGTGGCATAGAGAGGCCGCATGGGGTTCAGCCAGTCAGAAGGGCTGCAGGGAGCTGTCAATCTGGGCCAAGCGGGCCCATATATAAGAAGTTGCAGTGGAGAGCAGGGGTCAGCTGCTGCTGGGAGCTCAAGGAGTGAGGCTTGTGTTCCTAGCAGGCTGAAGAAACTGTAGCACCTTGGACAGAGCAGTTGCTGGCAGGGACCTGGGGAGCAAGATGATGTGCGTGGATGGCTGCTGGGGCTAGATATCTGAGTGCTCTGAGATAAGGGTAGAAAAGGTGCTGGGGCCGTTGGGAAGCGGTTCAGGGAATCATAGCAGCACTGAGAGAAGTTAAAGAGATGCAATAGGTGGCTGCTATTACAGGATCCCTGGGTCAGGACACCGGGTAGTGGTCGGGCCTGGGTCCCTGCCATTAGTCACTGCGGAAGTGGCCTATTAGACCGTGATATGCACCCTGGAAGGGAGAAACACAGATGGTGACTCAGTTGGAGGGTTGAGTAATGAATAGGACGCTGTGGTTCCTGGAGTGACGTGGGTCTGCAGGCAGAGATGACAGGAGAGGCACCACATGGAGAGGGTGCACCAAATGTCAGAGCTAATCCCTGGGATAGCCAGCAGGAGGCTTATTTAGATTTATTCCATCACAGCTTATTTAGATAAACTAGAGAGAGAGAGATCGGAATTGAAATTTCAGCTCTCTTCAGCAACTGAGGCGTCTTCCCAAAATACTCAGGTGTTTCAGGCATACAGAAATGCCATTCAGCATGACAATCCTAGAAGGTAGTGCTTAGTGTTTCTGCTATTTGTGACAGGATACTTGGAAAGGCTTCTGAGAACATGGCAGCACTTAGTGCTAGCTCACACTTTTCGTTTCCAAAATAAATGTTACTTGCAGTCTTGGTATGAACATCTGATATTTTTGCCAACAATTATTTGGCTAATTTCTGAAAATGATGGAAACAGTCTTCTGAATAGTTATATCTTCCAAGCAACAGAATGTTCACTCTTCCTTTTCTCCTGAAAAGGACCCAGACTGTACCTGTGGATGACACTTATCTACCCCAGGCACTCTCTCATAGGGGGTGCCCCGGTATTCTGTTCCTCTCAGCAAGTATATAATACATTATGGGAGCTAGGTAGCTAAACCTCTTATCACTCCCAAGTGGCTTCAATGTGCTGTGTCATCAATACACTGTTTACACTCAGCTCTACGTATGTGCTTCATATTTTATCAGACCTGGCTGGTAGGGCCTCATGGCTTTCCCAATATTTAGCCAAAATTGAGGCTTGTATGATTGACTAAAGTTCACTGTGGATCCAGAGTGAGACTGTCTGGGGAAATATCCAAATGACATATGTCCCCTGCAGTCTTTTGTAAATAAGATACACAATCTAGGTTCTTTTGGACCTTCAGCTGCTTCTGGTGTCTAACAAGCAGCAGCACTCAGGAGTTCTTTTCCAAAGGAATATTAAAATACTGTATGTGGTGTTACACTTGAAGACCATTAAAGCTTCAACTTGTTCAGAAAGAGGCCGCACATTTTTGTGTGTTCACTTAGAACATATTACAGCTAGTATGGAGTAATATAACATGTTTCATTTATTTAGTCTATTGTATACAAATAATTGCACACAACTATTTTTATTTGTCTTAAATTTTATCATGTAGCTTTCATTGTTAAACAAGAATACATTTTCATTTTTTCCTTTGATCAAGGCTATAATAGGTAAGCTCCTTAATGTCTGTTTCCCGTGTGTTATGATATTTCCCTTGTTTTCTAAAAGCTTTATTTCAAGTCATTTTAACCATAAATATGTATTGATTTTTCACAATATGGTTGCTCACATAAGGCTGTCAGAACCAAATTAATTAGCTTGCTCTGATTCTGGCTTGCTGATTCAGTGAAGTGAATTGGCCATGAAGTGTTCTGAATATGAGATAGTTTCAAGTAGCAAAATTCACCTCTGTATCCAAACATACTCACAGTTATTAGGATATGGAGTTTTTGACCTGATCTTGCAAACATTTATATACATTAATGTTCCTTCTAGAGCATGCCAGCAGGGTTTACACGGGGAACTTAGAACTCAACATGTTCAAACACTATACAGATCACACTCCTTTAGTGTGCTTTGTCGGTGCCATATAGACAAATCCGAAGTGAAAAACGGTATCTCAGTGAAATTCTGGAGGGAGAGGCAAAGGAAAAAAACCACTCAAAAGCTTAGTAACAGTAGCAGCAACCAAATTGCGTAAGTTTTCTGCTAATGTGAAGCATACCCAGGCTATTTCTTCTAGCCGTATTAATGTAGTATTCTCACGGGAGTTTGATTAGTGTGGCACACATTTTTAAAGAGTACATAGGCTTTTGCCTCTGCATTTCCTGAACATATCAGTAATAATTAGGCTTGGCAGAAATTGATTTTTATGTTTTATAATTTTGATGGATAATATCAATGTTTACTTTTTAGTATTTTTTTTTCTAATTTTATCACTCTTAATTTTCACAGTTGCAGGAAACTATGGGAGACAATAGATTAGACAATTATTTAATAACAGTAGACACTGAGATTCAAAAAGTTAAAGCTTTTTAAGTGTTAAAACACAAACTGTCATCATCACATATCAAAATACACAAAGTAAATATCATTAAATCAAACTCAAAAAAGTTCTCAAACAACATTTTTCTTACTTTGCCTACCTGTAAATTTCTATCATTGTCAATATAAATTTTTTTTGGTCATTTGTGCATATATAATGAAATTGGTGTTTATCAACATTTACTGATTAAAAAATCTAATCCTTTTAAGCCTAGTAATAAACAGTGGTGAAAAACTTTTTCAGAGAACTGGCCAGGTATCTCTTAATTGCAGAGAAGGAAGGCTGCTCAACCCTGAAGCAACATTCTATCACTTTCATGAAGCAGCACTGGAGAAAATGAGAGCAATTGTGGCAGCAATGAAAAGAAAAACAGTTCTGGAAGTAACAATAAGCAAATCCTTTCCCTTACCCTACCAACCACAGGAGGTAACTAATTTTTCTGTCATCTGTAAGCAACAGCCGCCTTCCAATTCAACAATTCACCAACAACTGAAATGCCACCCTTATACTGCATACAATGCACTCAACAGTGCGATAAAAAGTGCACAAATGTATAAACTGTATGATCCTTGCAGCAAAGATTGTTCCTTTATTTGTGTCTTGTGCAGTGTGGAGGACATACATCCCTGACACTTTAACAATAATATCACAAGACCTGGGAGACTTTTAAGCTTTTGGGGATTTCACAAAGCATCTAGAATACTCCAAAAAGCCCTTGAAGTTTCTTGTAGAGGTCTGAACTAAAACCCCAGCTTGAACTCTGGATCAGGATATGAATATGATAACTCCATAATGGACAAAAGGAAAACACTACACTGGATACAAATATGCCTGATATATATGGGGTTTTGCAATCAGAATCCATACTTTCCCAAATATTCACCTCTAATCACCCTTTTCTCATCAAAACGTAGACGTATACCTTTATTAGAGTGTCCTATACAATTTAATAGAGAATGATGACACTTCTGTGGAATTTTAACCAATCAACAGACTTCTATAGAAGTGATATAATTATCTATTATATTGCAGATGTTGATGTAAAATAGAATTTCTCTAGAATTCTCTATCAATTTTAGTAGGATTTGACAGTAATGTCTATAAAATTCTATTTAATTTCTATAAAATACAATTGTTTGAATTTCTATTCATATCTACAAGTCTGTTCCATAAGGTAGTATATTTGGCTTTCTATTAAACATACACTTTTCAATTTTAACTAAATAATATGTTGATGAAGAAAGAGTTAGGAAGTTATATTATACACTATTACACAGTTGTCAGCCAAGACAATATGAGCAGTTTAACAGGTTAGTATAGTGCACTAATGTAATTTAAGTAAATAAATTGGATCAACCTTGATGTCAGAAAATTAGAATTAAAACAGATTAATTTGTACATTTAGGCAATAACAAAGGTTATTACAGGGCAAATCCCCTCCCTGTTGCATATCCAGTTAAAAAAAATGGGTCTATCTTAGTAGTGGTCCCATGAGGGTGGGGAGAATAGAATACTTAACACTGCAGACTATTATGCTGAGGTTTCTACAGCCCGTGTGTCCTCCTTATCTGGTGAAGAACAGCCAGCACATCCAAGTACTCAATCCCCTAGATCACCCTATTGGACTATAGGCACATAGGAACAGACTAGACATGACACATAGGAACAGACTAGACATGACAAGAAGGCAGGTGGCACTACATTCACCGTCTTCAAATATGAAATCCAAAAGAGGAGTCTCTGAATTCATTCATCTATCAATAGAAACCAGAGCCAAAGCTAAAATAGATTATATGTTCATCTACAGAGCAACAAAAGACTAAAGGGTTCATAAAGCAACTTACTGATACATTGTCAGTGCTAGTGATAAAATACCTTATTCATGTTATTCTGGGGGATTTCAGTATTCACGCTGACAAGGCTTCCGATACAAAAGCATAGGAATTCTTCTCCTTACTTACATCCATAGGACTTTCTCAGGTCACCTCTGGTGCAACCTACACAGCTGGTCACCACAGGGACCTGGCCTTCAGATTTTATGTCAGTATCAGGTAGACCTGGGTGAATATTTTGACTGAAATATTTTTGGCTAAATATGCAAATTTGGTGTGACGAACACACTTCATGAATTCATAGATTGTTTTTGTTTAAAAATAAATTTAAAAATCAGAAAATATTGAAATAAAACATTTTGATTTTTCCATTTGAAATGAAATTTCATTTTAAAATTTCCTTTAATTTTATTTTTTTAAAAGAGAGATATTTAGAAAGGTAGAACTCAACAAAACATATAGTTAAATCTGAAACCTTTTTTTAATTTTTGTATTCAATGTTGTTTTTTTAAATCATTTTTGGGTCAACCCAAAACATTTTTTAATTGTCAATTGCCAGGGATCCAAAAATCTATTGTTGACTCAGCTCTAATATCAAGGACATCACAACCCAGCTATTGCCTTGGGCTGGCCATCGCCTCATTTAGGCACTGGTCAGAACTCTCCTAGCTCCCAGGCAACAAGAAAGACCCATGATCCTATCTCAACCATGAAGATTCATGGGCCCAACCAAATTCCAAAGCATGCTAAAGGACAGCAGCAGTCCACCCACAGAATCTGGAGTTGAGGATCTGGAGAATCATAATTGTATGTTAGTCTTGGTTTTTGACAGAGAGGCCTCCAATTCGCCTCTTCCATCCCACCACCACACTGATCTCCTTGGTTTTCTAACACCCTTCAGCAGATGAAGAGAAAGGAACGGAAACTTGGGCACTGATGGCAGAAAATGAAAGTTGTAACACAGGTTGAAACATAAAGAATTTCTCCATGCTTATGCTGAGGCTGTGCTACATACCGAAAGAAACCTTCCTATCAGCTTCCAGTGAAACTGCTAAATCCTGCTCTAAGGAACTCTCAGTTCTGAGCAGAGCCAGTTGGAAAATTATGCTGAAACATGTTTTTGTCAGAATTTGCTGATTTTTTTTAAATCAAAAGATTTTTTGAAATTAAGTTTGATTTTGATGAAACTCTATGCTGGCTTTTATTGGCCGAGAGCTCTGAGGGCTTCCACAGCTCATCAGTTTGACTGCTTTGGAGTCAGGGACTTCCAGGATCTGTAGCTTCAGGGTAGTGCATCAGGCAGAGAGCCCTAGAACTGCGGCTTTATCCCTTTCATGGATAATTTAAAATTTGTTTGGTTTAAATCCAAATCAGCACAAAACCAAATTTCAAAGTAGGGAAATGCTCTGCAAAATGGGATTACCTTTCTGCCCCCAGCTCTAGTCCTGGTGGCTACACCCTGCAACAGAGCACAGTCCCAAGTGCTGTGAGGAACTATCAGCATACTTCACTGAAAAAAATTGCACATATTCAGGAAGGCTTCTTTAACAGCATGGATCTATTCCCCATGTACCAGGCAACCTGCATGACCAGAATTCAGTACATTCATTCCTCTAGAAGTACTGGACACCCGAAAGGAGTCTCACTTAAGTCTTTTCTGACTGATGAAGGAAAGTCACGGGCAGCTGGTGCCACTCCAGACCGAAATAGCCAGTGCCTCATTCGGGAAAAGAATCTTCCCTTCCTTATTCAAATACAAGATAGTGCAACCAGCACTGAAGAAATGGTCCCTGGATACACTGGTTCTAGCTACTCCCTACTGCCCAGTATCAAACCTTCCACTCCTGAGCAAACTCATACAGAAGCTAGCCAAAGGCCAACTACAAGATCATCTAACTGAACGTACAATCTGGGTTTGGGCCAGGACATGGAATGGAAACAGCTTTAATGGCACTGATGGATGATCTCAGGCTGTCAATGGATGGTCACACTTTCATTCTTAGCCTCCTGGACCTCTCTGCAGCATTCCACACAGTTGATCATGTTGTCCCAACTGAGGTGGAAGAATGCACTAAAAAGCTAGTGTTTCCTAGAGACAGACACCCAAACAGTAGCGAAGGGGAAACTGCTCCTCTGTCACTAAAACCCTCACTTACGGAGTCTGATAACAGACTTTCCAGTTATGTGATTTTTATTTGTAGAAAACCTGTCATTGATGCAAGGCTGAATCTAATCTGCCCTGGCCTTGGACAGCTTTAAATTGGGGGTGGGGAGGAAAAATATGTGTCTGTTGTTTTTTTTTTTTAAAGTGGGGGAGGGGAACGATCTGTTTGAATTTGCTTAGAGGTTTGGAATGTAGGAATAAGTTCTGGGTTGAGGAAGAGGTGAGATTTGTTTGCTACATTATTGTGCAATTTATCACTTGTATATCACGTCCAAATTTAAGGTGTATATATGAATGGGACAAATCATATGAGCAGAGGGCAAATAAGATGCTGTGATAGTAATTATAATTTTAAAATATATTTGGATGGTAGGTAAGATCATTTGTAATTCATGAATTGATATTTGTCCTCCCCGCCCTCATTAGAATAATTATTGAAGATATGTGTTTTGTATATGTAATCAGAAGAGTACACAAGAGGCACTTAACAAGAGGGGACAGAAGATGGATTTCATCAATTAGAATTGCTGAAGCCAAAGTCAATTTTGCAACTTGTAGCTTGAATTTAAAAACTTCAATAAACATTGCATTGATTTTTTAAACTTTATAAATTTCTGCCTTTTTTGTCTGTGATCTTTCTATTTTAAAAATGTAGAAACATAATATACTTTTTTCTTTTTTTAAATCTTTCCGGCTTATGATGGTTTTTTGTTTTGAATAATCCTTTAAAAAAATCAGATTAATAAAAATGAATAGTCTTCTTGATCTGCTCACATGTCAGCTATATTTAGTATTTCTAAAACAGATCCTTATATCAAGTCAGCACATTCAGGTTTTTATGGCACATGACAAGCAAGTTAACACCATTTTTTGCAGCACAGCACAATATAAAGAGAACAACTATCTGTAAAAAAAAAACAACAACAACCCTTTTTTCAAAGTGTTGTTTAGGCCACAATAATTCATCAGGTAACTAAATACAAGATACCAAAATAGCACGTGGGTTAAAGTGTGAATCTATGGTAATCATGTCAAATTTTGTGTGGTGGTTTTCTGATATGGTAAATGTTTACTCAGCGCTATTTTTCAGTGGGGACAACAGGATTTAGATCTGCATTGTTAACTCGGTGCTAATTTTTTTAAGGTTTGTGGAAGAGAGATCCTGAGACTTTTTATTTTATTGTATCAGCTATATATACACAGCAAGACAGATCAATAGCATGACAGATACGCTGTTCAAATTTAAGTACTGGTTCTAGATTCCTGTTTGCAAAGAGAGAAGTACAAATGAACATGCACAACACATGCTTTGGCCTCATGCCAGAATGAGGCAAGTGTCCTAAACTCCCATTCAGGACACCATATTAAGAATTCTGTTTTGAAAATTGTAGAATGGAGACAATAAGCTAGTAGTTTTAATAGTAATAAAAGCAATGGAAAATTTGGGCTGTTCACTGGTGCACGGAGCAAGGGCATTTCATTTCAGTTCACCTGTGTAATTCAAACATGAACTGTCAATAGGCATTCAGTTCTCCTTGCAAGTCTTTCCATCAACGGGTAAAGTACACAGAAATCAAAGTCAGTGAGGAAAGGGGTTTGGAGCGCTCCTTTCATGTGATGAGTTTTCTGGACACTGAGCGGTGTCAGGGCCATCCCTAGGCATACGCGGCTGCCGAGGGCACCGGAAGATTTGGGGCGCCATTCCCCTCGCTGGCCGCGGCGGGAATCGTCTCTTCTCTGGCCCCACCCCCGTGCTGGCCAGCGGCCCTCCCGCTGCCCCCAACCCCGCGCCTCAGCTGCCGGCTGAGGGTTCTCGCCTCCGGCTCTGCCGCCCCAGCTTCGCGGAGCCCGGAGCGGAGTCCCTCCCCGGAGCCTGCCTGCCTGCGCCGCTCGGTCTCCGGCGGGGCCCGGGCAGGGCCAGGACACGAGGAGCGAAACTGCCACGTGAGTCGCGGGGGCGGGGAGAGTGTGTGTGTGTGTGTGTGTGGGGGGGGGCGGGGGGTTAAAGTGACAGTGCGCTCACGGTCTCTCACACTTCCCTAGCAGACACACAGACTGGCTCTCACACCCGCATACACTCTGCCTCTCACGAGTCACAGTCCCCTCATACAGATTGTCACAAACACACACAGTCTCACGCTCCCCAACACACACGCTGTCACACAGTCCCCCAACACACAGGCTCTCTCTCTCTCTCACACACACACACATACACACATATGCACACACACTGTCTCACACACACACACAGGTATTATTCTTGTTGTGATTACTGCTTGATACTTCCTGTCAAAATGCTCATGGTGAGCCAGGAGTGGCGAGGGGCTGCAGGAGGGCCGTGGTCTCTGGCAAGATGCAGCCCCCTTGTGACAGCGCGAACCCTGCCTTGAGCTACTGCCGCAGCATCTGCGCCCTACGAAGCAGGGTGTGTGTCAGCAATGGGGAGGTTCTGGGGATCCGCGGGCGTGGGGGGTCAGCGGTGCCGGCTGGGGACCGCCTTCAGTGGAGCATAGGGGCACCAGTTTAATAATACTGCGTAGGGCCCCATAAATGCTAAGGGTGGCCCTGATCTGATTAACTCTCCTTTCTATCACCTACAAACTTTTGATCCCCTGCAAATTATAAAGTTATGATGGTGACTTCATATTTACGGCTGCAGGAGCCATTGCATTCTAACCCCTATTTTTCATTCTCTTTAAATGTTTTGGGTATAAATCCTTTGGGAATGAAATTTATCATACTGGGCACTGGCCCCGTTGTCCCAGTGGCTAATCCACCACTGCAGATACTACACAACATGCTCTGGGGAGAAAGTCCAGGATATACACCTTGACACACTCAAAGCCACCTTCACTAAACAAGGACACTCCACCAGGGAAGTAGATCATGGATTGGGCTACCCAAATACCCAGTAGTGAACCTGCTTCAATACAAAAATATTCACCCCCCCATGACTGAACACCCCTAGTTGTCACCTATGCCCCTCACTGGACCCCATTTGGGTTATCATCAAACAACTACAACCCATACTCGGTGAGGACCTCATCCTGATAGAAATCTTTCCCGAACCCCTTCTTCTGGCCTTCAAACAACCCCTCAACCTCTCCAAGCTCATCATCAGAAACAAGCTCCCCCCAGACCAGGCAGGACACACCAACTCAAAGTGGCACCAGACCCTGCCAGAACAACAGATGCAAAACTTTCAGATACATCTCCATTGCTACTATAATCAACAGTCCACACAAGACGCCTTTCAAGATCCAGGGGTCCTACACATGCATATCAGAACATGTGGTGTGCCTCATCCAGTGTACTAAGTGCCCCAATAACAATTATGTGGGTGAAACCAAACAATCACTATGCTCTCGAATGAACTCATACAGGAAAATGATAAAAGACAAAAACGCCACATCACCAGTGGGTGAACGCTTTTTATAAAGTGATCACTCTATATCTGACATCTCAGTCCTCATCCTCAAAGGAAACCTGCACAACACTTTCAAAAGACAAGCCTGGGAGCTTAAATTCATAAAATTTTGCTAGAAACTAAAAATCATGGACTGAATAGCAATATTGGATTTATGTCATATTACAACTATCTGTAACACACTAACCCGCCCTTTTTGTTCTATGGGACCATTCAAGATGAAGTGACCTTTTGAGTGGTCCCTTAGAATTTGTGCTAACTACTTATGTTAAACAGTCTGTTCAACCTTGTATTTAGCTGTAACACTCTGAGTACCTTTCTCAGACCTGAGGAAGGGCTGTGTATAACTCAAAAGCTCTTCTTTCCTTGACAACAGAAATTGGTCCAATAAAAAATGTTACCTCACGCACCTTGTCTTTCTAATATGGGAATGCATATGCACAAGGGGGCTAAATTAAGGTTGCTCTGGCAACTGTAAGTTAGCTTTTCCTAACAATTGAGTGCTTGACTTTACAAGCTAAATAATATTCGTTTACATTTTTATGTAATTTCCTAGATTTTAATAAAACAAAACCACAAAAATTCTATTAATTTCAGTGTAACAACTCTCCTGTCATGCAGCCTCCTATCAAGCAACCCTGAACATTCAGCATTGCAGCACAGACTTCTACTGCTTGAGGTACTGGAATAATTACATTAGCTGGCAGCAGAAGAAGGCTGCTGTTCTAGAGTGGAAGTTTGGGGTGGGGGAAAATAGCCTGGCTTGACTTTTGTTTCCCCCTTTTTGAGATCATAGGCTCCTGTTCCATGTGTTGCATCTTAGTGGAGCACATGCAGGGTGGGCTGTAGCTGGGATAGTGGCAAGAAGCCTGCTCTGACCTGACGTGGCTTTTCACCTCTCCTTTCCCCATCACTGTAGCTGCTCAGTAAGGTTCCAGGTGTTCCCAATACAGTGGCTGCTTCTGCTGATGGTGGGTTCTTCTTTTCTTAAATACAAAGATATCTTGTATTTAACAAATATATTTTTAGTTAAACATTATATATACAGCAAACTCTGATTGCTTAAGCTTCAGCAGTCACAGTCTGTTCTTCTCCCTGAATTCGAGAACGCTGTCTTCCTAACAGGGGTGGCTCTACCAATTTTGCTGCCCCAAGCAGTTGCCACTGAATTGCCGCCGCAGGACACGGACTGCCACCCCATTCTGAATGCCGCCCCAAGCACCTGCTTGGAAAGCTGGTGCCTGGAGCCGGCCCTGCTTCCTAAAATGGAGGATGCCCTTTGGTGTGCATTCGGGCCCTATGCCCTTACACAGCTGCTCCACAGAGCTGCTGACAGATGCTCCACAGAGCTGCTGCTACTTTGGTGGAGTCACAGGTCCAGCCCTTTCGAAAAGGAACGTGTGGGACCCTTAATCAATGGGGGGGGGGGGGCAACCTAGTGATAGATGATGTGGAAAAAGCTGAAGTACTCAATGCTTTTTTTTGCATTGGTCTTCACAGACAAGGTCCGCTCCCACACTGCTGTCCTGGGCAACACAGTATGTGGAGGAGGTGAGCAGCCCTAAGTGGTGAAAGAACAGGTTAAGGACTATTTAGAAAAGCTGGACGTGCACAAGTCCATGGGTCCAGATCTAATGCATCCAAGGGTGCTGAGATAATTGGCTGATGTGACTGAAGAGCAATTGACTATTATCTTAGAAAATTCTTGGCGATCAGGGGAGGTCCCGGACGATTGGAAAAAGGCAAATATAGTGCTCATCTTTAAAAAAGAGAAGGAGCACCCGTGGAACTATAGACTGGTCAGCCTCACCTCAGTCCCTGGAAAAATCATGGAGCAGGTCCTACACTTAGGACAGAATAATCCCATGCATTGCTACAAGCTGGGTACCTCCTGGCTAAGCAGCATTTCTGCAGAAAAGGACCTGGGGAGTACAGTGGATGAGAAGCTGGATATGCATCAGCAGTGTGCCCTTGTTACCAAGAAGGCTAATGGCATATGAGGCTGCATTAGTAGGAGCATTGTCAGCAGGTCGAGGGAAGTGATTATTCCCCTCTATTCAGCACTGGGGAGGCTACATCTGGAGTATTAAGTCCAGTTTTCCCTCCTCCCCCCTTCCCCGCTACAGAAAGGATGTGGACAAATTGGAGAGAGTCCAGCAGAGGGCAACGAAAATGATCAGGGGGCTGGGGCACATGACTTATGAGGAGAGGCTGAGGGAACTGGGCTTGTTTAGTCTGCGGAAAAGAAGAGTGAGGGGGGATTTGATAGCAGCCTTAAACTACCTGAAGCGGGGTTCGAAAGAGGCTGGAGCTCAGCTGTTCACAGTGGTGTCAGATGAGAGAACAAGGAGTAATGGTCTCAAGTTGCAGTTGGGAAGGTCTAGGTTTGATATTATGAAACACTATTTCACTAGGAGGGTGGTGAAGCACTGGAATGGGTTATCTAGTGAGGTGGTGGAATTCCCATCCTTAGAGGTTTTTAAGGCTGAGCTTGACAAAGCTCTGGCTGGGATGATTTAGTTGGTGTTGGTCCTGATTTGAAAGGGGGTTGGACTAAATGACCTCCTGAGGTCTCTTCCAACCCTAATCTTCCATGAGTCTATGATTCTATGAATGTTTGTGTTCAGGTATTGTGGCAGACTGCTAAAATTTCCTGAGGAATGCAAGTGAAAGGAGAGAAAGTGTGTATCTCAGCCTAACCTGAATGGAATTTCTTGAAACCCATGAAATGTACGTCTGTAGCCCCAAGACTTTGTTCTGGACGAATTTCAGTAGATTGCTGGAAACAAGGGAGGTTATTCAGAATCTCAAATAAAGTGTGTTAAGATTTTTTTTTATACCAGAAAATGCTAGGCAACTTAAATATATTATGGTAGCATTTTTTAAAGCATCTATGAGAATTAGATACTTAACTTCTATTGAGTTTCAATGGAAATTGGGAGCCTAATTCTCTTAGGTGCGACTGAAAATTCTACCATTTGAGGCTGCAGAGTCAGGTCAGACACCTCCCCAAAACATCAGGCTGTCTCATGTTTTTTCCACAATGGTGACTAGAAACTGGATGACAAAAGAAACTTTTTTCAAGCATGTCAGATCTTGATAGGGACGTGGAAAGCAAAAAAGCAGTTAGGCTTATGCCTTTTTTTATTATGTGCAAATGAATTTTAAAAAAAAACAACTCTCCAAAGCAATACATAAGGATATGTAATCTATTGAACTATAGGTTAATTTATTTAAATTGTAGAAACTAATATCACCTTTCTCCTGGGCCATTCCTTGAACAGAAATTCTACTTTGTCTTTTGGGAGTCATACCCTATTTCTCTGTGTACTTTATTCATTTTTTTTTTTTTTGGAGATGGGGGTAGGGATAGTAGGGGCTAAA
Organism: Chelonia mydas; assembly: GCF_015237465.2. Taxonomy (NCBI): domain Eukaryota; kingdom Metazoa; phylum Chordata; order Testudines; family Cheloniidae; genus Chelonia; species Chelonia mydas. The sequence continues at coordinate 48,653,923 of NC_051251.2, read as the reverse complement.
AAAAGAGACTTTGCATCCCAAAGATCAATAAAGTGGAACTGTGGTGGGGCATATGCCCCACACTGGTGCTAAAAGGGTTAACAGGAGCTAGAAAGCTCAATTGAGATATACATGGAGGGTGAACCAGGCTTAACTGAAGATGAGGCCAGGTAGGTGAGGAGTTGGGTGGCGAGCATAAAGGAAGCCCAGGTGAGAAGGGCGCTGCAGGGGGAGAGAGGAAGAATACTGCAATCTCTCTTTAACTGCTAGAGAGTGGTGGAAAGACCTACAGAGAGCCGGAAGTACCGTAAGCCAGGAAGGAGCTGTGGGAAAGTGCCTGAAGGAAGGTCAAAGTAGGAGGAAGTCCAGGGAAGTGGTGAGGAATCAAAGGGAACAGACTTTACCGCTCACCACAAGGTCCCTGGACAGGAACTAACAGGAGGGCCTGAGTTCCTCTACTGGGTCACTCTAAAAGGTGGTGTAGAAACACCTTACCCAAGAAGAAAATGAACTATTGAGTTTGAAACCAGGCTCCAAAGAGAAAGCTTTGGTAAGTGCAGCTGTACACAAGACTGTGTGGACTAGGGTGACCAGACAGCAAGTGTGAAAAATCGGGACGGGGGTGGGGGATAATAGGAGCCTATATAAGAAAAAGACCCCAAAATCGGGACTGTCCCTATAAAATTGGGAGATCTGGTCACCCTAGTATGGACACCCCTGCAGGTCCCAGGAAGGGAGAGACTTTAAAATGACCTGGGCAAATAGCTAAGTCACGAGAAGAGAAAGAGACTGCTTCAGGGACAGAGGAGCTGTCAGCAGGGGACACTAGATGATTGCGACACCAGGCCTGATCATTAGGCTCCCCCAGGTGAGTGTACTCTTCTACAGAAAAAGTTTGTCCTAGTTTATGAATGGGAAATAATATTCTTATAAAACTATGTTGCATTGAAGCTACCTCTGCTGCTACTGTACCATTCTCCTTCAAAGGGTTAGACTGTTAGAGTGATGCTGATAAGTCAGTTATTTTAAAGAAGTTACTGACGTTTTTGCGTAAAAATATGATTGTGCTTTTTAACTCTCCAAACACATTTGTAAAATTGTTTCAGTCAGGCTATTTTAATTAAATTAATGAAATCCTTAAATTCTACATAAGTCCCACATTCTCTCTCTCTCTCTCTCTCTCTCTCCCTCCCTTTTTGCTGCGTTAGTGTTTTGTTTTTCCTCCAGGTGCATATTTCTAAGTGTCTTGGATTATTAAGTGTAATTGATAATAAAAGCCTTAGCTCGAAAGTAATATCAATAACAAAATTAACCTAACCCTTGGGCATGGTTAAACAGAACAGGTCTCACAAGCTGAAATGTCATTAATGGCCTGGAATAACATTGATTGCTGTTGTTTGAAGTCTTCTTTCTCAAGAAATGCAGTCTGTTCCCTTTAATGTTGGCTTGAGAGATTCTCAAATAGAGGCATTTCTATCCTTCCTCGATGAGGCCTGAAAAATAATAATAATTAAAAGATGATTTATTTCAAGCTGAAGCTAAATATTTTGATTTTTTTCCTCAACAAAATGAAAACCTGAAAAAAATTGTACAGGACAAACAAAATGTTTCATATATAGATTAGAAATGATTTTCTAAATGTAATATTGATTCAAAATAAAAAGACAAAATGATTCATTAAAACATTTTTTAAATCTTGATTCTCAGGTTTTTTTAGCTGAAACTATTTGCTGAATTCATGAATAGTTTTGGTGCACCTGAAAATGCATTTGTTTCAGTTAAAAACAATTTTTTCGAGCTCTACTCAGGACAGGAGGAAATGGCAAAGTTGTTTGTTGTAGTTTATGCTTCCAGTCAAAGCCTCATTAAGAATATTTGCCAGATCCTTGAAAGTTCTGCTTAAAAACTAGACTCTCTCTCTCTCTCTCACACACACACACACATATAACAGATTCCATATAATGATAAATAAGATCATTATATGCAAACGTTATTTCATAATAAAGAAAAATGAAGGCTAAAGGATCTCACAAAGAGTATGAGACTTTAAATGTTAACACAGGTAATAAAAAAGGTACAAGGCAATGACGAAACTTATACATGAGTATTCATGAAAGCCTCCCTATCAAAGTACACAAACACACTACTAAAGCCATGATTAACACAGGTTTTAGTTATGGAAAGTCAAAACAAACAGTGTAAACTAAACTCTGCAAAGTATACTACTGGAACAAATGTTCTCTCTTCTGTTAACTTTGTATAACACTGATGTTAACTTCTCTAACTGAGAATGGATGGACTTAACTTTACACTTTAAAACCTGTCATAGAAGAAGGGGGCATAATTTATTGAAACTTGTTTGTTATAAAGATGATATCCAAGTAGCTAGGTATGAAAACAACTCTTCCTCTTGTTGTCTTCGAATTTCGAAGAGATTTATATCTTCCTCTATATTTCATGTTTCTCTTTCACAAAACAAATTAAGAAACAGAAAATAAGTGTTAATGTAATTCAGGAGCATAATGTGTTTATATTCATTTTTTAAACATACTAAAAAGTTATTTTAAGCTTACTCAAACATACTAATGTTTAACCATCAAACTATACATTTAAATGTTTTGAGAGGCACTCTTATGCTTCTTACAAAAATCTTGCTAGGAGTATTTTACTAGAACTCCTGGGTCTTTAGCACACAAATGTTAATACCCAAATATATCACTGAATATATCTGAAAGAGAAAAAAAAGCATATTCTGGAGGAGAAAATGGAATAGCTGGATAATAAAGCAGATTTCTCTGCATTTCATGCATAGACATTACCCTGGTCAAGCCTCCAAAATGGAATAACACTAATATTCTAAGTTTCAGAGTAGCAGCCGTGTTAGTCTGTATTCACAAAAAAGAAAAGGAGTACTTGGCACCTTAGAGACTAACAAATTTCTTTAAGCATAAGCTTTCGTGAGCTACAGCTCACTTCATCGGATGCATTCAGTGGAAAATACAGTAGGGAGATTTATATACACAGAGAACATGAAACTAGAAACATCTAGTCCAACCCCCTGCTCAAAGCAGTAATGTTAATCCTAAATACAAAAGGATCACTATCATCCTAAGGAATAAAACACAGCAAGCTTCAATGTAAAGTTATATATACCCCTGGTCTATCTTAGGGTTTTCTATAGTACTTATCCCCTTAGCTTCAAAGTGCTTGCAATCCAATACAAATCTCATCCATCTGTTAAAAAGGATCCCCAGCACATCGCAATTTAAACCCAAAATATGGATCCCAGAATAGAGAGGTTATATCTGTAAGAGGCTTGGGGAGAAGATAATAGTCACTATTTTTCTTTCATTTGTTAAGGTTGCCCCCTGGAGCACATCTCACACCTGGAACTAACATCATCAATCACTGTAAGGAGAGGGATCACTTAAGGTGAGCTATTACCAGCAGGAGAGCGGGGGTGGGGGAGGACCTTTTGTAGTGATAATCAAGGTGGGCCATTTCCAGCAGTTGACAAGAACATCTGAGGAACAGTGGGGAGTGGGTGGGGGGGAAGGAGGAGGATAAACATGGGGAAATAGTTTTACTTTGTGTAATGACCCATCCACTCCCAGTCTCTATTCAAGCCTAAGTTAATTGTATCCAGTTTGCAAATTAATTCCAATTCAGCAGTCTCTCGAAAACACTTAATTGTGGCTCAGAGCTTCCCCCCAGCTCCTGCCCAGATCATATTTATGGATATTTAAACCTGTTTTTAGCTACACATAATATCCCTTTCTGACTTATGAATTTATTTCATGACATATATATTTGCAAAGCTGTTTATAGCTTAAAAATGCCCATGTTTAATTTAAGACAATCAGTTCACATCTGTTCAATCTATTAAGGCAGCAACCATGCCAAGTAATATGACAGCAGTATTACTCAACATCATTGCAGGCAATGACATATGGTGGAACATAAGGACAAACAAACAAATAAGAAGTTTTTTTATAAAATCAAAACCAGGGCATTGTCTTAGTTAGAACAAACCACTTGTTAGCACAGCTGCTTAAACAGAATATTAACCTCAATATTTATTTGCATGCTGTGGTGTTGTAGCCATGCTGGTCCCAGGGTATTAGGCCTGGTCTACGCTACAAAGTTAGATCGACTGAAGCTGCCATGCATTGACCTAGTTGTGCATGTGCATTTGTCTATGGTTAAATTTGTCTCCCACCGATGTAAGTGCCCCATTACAATGACACAGTAACATCACCTGCGTGAGCAGAGTTGAGCCATGGTCGAAGAAGACCTCTGTGTAGCTCAAAAGTTTGTCTCTCTCACCAACTGAAGTTGCTCCAATAAAAAGATATTACCTTACGCACCTTGTTATGTTTGTTCTTATGTGAACAAACAGTAGATCTCCTCATAAAGTATGAAAAAGGTTTGCAAAGAGATATGTTCTGAAATCTGATGGCTTATGCTGCTCAAGGAAGTGTTTGATCCTGCACCACTAAAATCAGTGGAAGCTTTGCTACTGACTTCAGTGGGGACAGGGTCAGACATTAATTATAAGGAGCACATAGAACATAAAATAAACTTGTTTGCAATATACAAAGTTTCCTGTCATATTGGTTATTGTGAAAATAAGCCACAGCTACCTAGAATTACAGCTATTACCACTAGAGCAGCGTGGGAAACTGGCTTCCCAGTTTGTGAATATTTTTGAGAGTTTGGACACTTTTAATACCCCAGATCAGGATGACAAGTCAAAATGGAGAAAGTTTTTGTGACTAGAAAAACCAAAAATGTTTTGATTTTAGACTTTTTTCTCTTATAACCTTTTCCAGTCTAATATTCGAAACAAAAAGCCATTCTGAATTGAAAAACTAAAACTTCTTGTTTAGAAAATGTAATGTGAAATGTTTCAATAATTTCAAAACTTTTTGTCAAAAATCTTTTGAGTCAAGAGGCTCATTGAAATTAACCTTGTTTCACAAGAATTTTTGGTTTTAATGAATCAACATTTTTGATGAAAAAAATGCTTTGTTAAAAAGTTCCGTACCGGCTCTATTTGCTACACCAAAGTAGATATGAGCCAATTTGTAAGGTGTTAAGTTTCCAACATGGCCATTATAGATTCTTCAAATCAAGGCAAGAAAAAAACATAATGTGGCAGGTCACTTTCATAATATTACATAGTAGAGATGTTTGAAAATGAAAAGGAAAATTCTGAAAAGTTTCAGAGTTACTTCCATTTCACCAAGTGTGAAATGGGCCCATTTTTCCTTTTTAACACGTTAACAGAAATTTAGATTTTGTGTTTACCAAAAAAAAAAAAAATCATCAAAATTTTGTTTCCTGAAAAATGTGGATTTTTAAAATGAAAAATATTGAGAGTAGTGTTTAATTTGTGGAAGGGCTTTCCAGGACTGAGCCCTGGCACCTCTAGCATTGGCAGTTCATAGCCCCGGCACCTCTGGGCTTGCTGCATTGGTTATGAAAGTAAAAAAACTGCTTAAGCCATGGCACCTCTTTCATTATAAATTAAACACTAACTATTTCAAGAACAAGTTTGTTAAGAAGAAATTCATGAAAATGTTTGAAAAAGTCTGCAGCTTTTTAGGGGAAAATGCATTTGAAATATTTTGACCAGCTCCGTTAGCCATATTTAAGAAAGTGTTCATGTGGGTTGTGTGCAGGGAAATTTCTTTTCACCCATGGCCAGCAGCTTTTTATATGAACTGAAGACTGTTAATTCTTCCAATTTTTATTCTAGCAGATAGCAGATAATATTACTTCTTTTATTGTCTAATCCTCTTGTGGATCTTGCTAAGTTATTTGACCCAATAGCATTCTGCAGTAGTGATTTTCAGTGCTTAATTATACAGAGCAATTGGAGTAAGTGCTGGGATCTGGCCCCATGAGTCTAAAACTGCGTCAAATTCACAATATATGTAACTAATATAGATGACAAACAATGTCCCAAAAAAGGTCAGCAAAACATATTTAATGCAATTGTAGTTCATTAAAGAAATAAAGAGTTGATTTGTGCTGTTCTCCATTTGCCTTCCTTCCACTTTATTTTTGAAGTCGTATGACTTTATGACTTCAAAATAATTTTGAAGTTTAATAATACAAATAATACTTTGTATTATTCTCACAAGTCCGCTATCCAGTTATTGAGAAATTTAGTATTAGTATCTAAACCCCCATAACAATACAAATGAAATAGTAATATTATGGATGAGTTGATGGTCTATATGTTTTGTTTATACTACTTCCCTGAAGAGCTATACTACAAATAACATCAGCTGAAAAAGAAAGTAACATTTGTAAGACACAATAAAAGTAATAATTATACTGAGCACTTGCAAATCAATGACAGAGCAAGGATTTGAAAGAACTCCCAGCCCCATTCTAAATCCACTGGACTGCTTAACTTTTCTCAGATAATTAACCATAAAGTAGTTTAACAATAGGAATATTTTTAGTATTTATATCCTGACCTGCTTGAAAGGTACATAGGAATAATCTCTGCCATTAATACCTCTGCCATTAATACAGAAGTTTCAGCCTCTGGTCCCCTATATCAAGTATGCTGGTACTTCCAGTTAGTTAGGATCAAGCTAGGGTGACCAGATAGCAGGTGTGAAAAATCGGGATGGTGGGGTAATAGTTGCCTATATAAGACAAAGCCCTTAATATTGGGATGATCCCAATAATATTGGGATGTCTGGTCACCCTAGGTCAGGCCCTCCCACCCTGGAAGGAGCTAGAGCAGGTCCTTAATCAACTGAACTAGCTCACTCACAAAATAGCTTCTTTATTGATGTGCTCTGGGGCTTTCTCTACCTTCTGTCACATTTTCTTACTAAATTCTTCCCTAATTTACTTCTTGTATTGTCTGATGAGATAGATGAGCAAAATGTATTATGTTTATTGTGTAAAACCATTGATTCTCTGAGTAGACTCCATTAGCTAGCTTTGATCCCATTGAATCCTGACAGACCAGTTTGGTCCAGGCCAACGTGTTCTCTACAAAATCAACATTTTCAAATACTTTGAAGAAGCATCCATTGCTCTGCCTGGTCAAAGCATACTCAAATATCTGGAAAGAGGGATGCATCTGTTATACCAACTACAAAATGTAGCTTGATACTTTCAGGTGATTGTTCTTTAAACTGCCTTATATAAGGTAGTAGGTTTTGAATAGAAGGCCTTTTATTTTCATTTTGTGTTCCCATAGTTTTTGCACTATGAGAGAGGATGGATTGGAAAGCTTGGCTGGGCCTTCCTATATAATTTAGGTCACACTTGATATTAACTTTGTATTTATAAAGGGTTAATGATCTATAACAATGATTAGCCATTTATTAAAACACCCATTAACATTTATTAATGCTTTAAAAACTATTTATAAATAAAATATTAATATAAAGTGCAACCATAATTTATTATTTTGTATCACTCTACATCTTTCCCTGGAGAGGTTGTTGGTGTTAGAGTCAAGTAATTAAGTATCCACAAAATATTGTTGGTGGTTATTTTCTAGGTCTTGCAGGTTGTCTCAGGATTTGGAAGGGTTTTGAAAGATTATCATGGACACTGTCGAGAAGCCTGTAAAGTGAATTTCAATATATTGCAAGAATTTGCTATACTTTTCAGTTGATGGCACTATAGAAATGTAGTGCTTCTGTGACACCAGTATTCCCATTCCAAGCTCTTGCACACACCAGGCTTCATATAAAGGGAAAAAAATAATGTAAAGTGTTGGAGGAATGAGGTTTTCACAAATCAAAACAATCCATGATGTCTTTCCTAAGCAGACCATTGTAACTTGTGTGCTTATGCTTTTCCTCCATGTCAGCTTTACTCTACATTTAATACTTGGTGAAAGTAATTGCACTAATAATGTGTTGATTAAAATTGCATTAATTTTACATAATCAAATAATGATTATTAATTTAAGTTCTAATACACCACAAAATGGCTAATTCTTCAGCCATTTTACATTTAAATGCGTAATGGAAATTAACATGGTTTTGAACAGCTCATTCAGCGTGCTACAATATCCTGTGAATTCCTCTAATTGGGTAAAGAGACAACCTTTATATAAATACAAGAAAAGTTCTGATCATGCAGTGCTGAGGCTACACAGGGAAACACAAAAAAGTCAGGAAATGAAAAAAGTAATGATTCCCACAGCACATTAATTCTCTCACATTGAACATGCTAAGTTTAAATCATGAAAAATTGCTGTTTGTATCCCCATGTCTGTGCACTGATTTCACCCTGGGAGAACAAGAAGTGGTGGCACTGCTGTTACCCCCCCCCTCGGAGTTCCACCAGGTGAAAGTGTCTTTAATTTACAGTCCGTGCTCCAAAGGAGATATCCATTAACAAAGTCTGCCTGGAAGATCCATTTTCTGGGCTACAGCAGGCAACTCCAGGCCCTTGGTGGAACAGAGTTTGTAGGCAGCTTCACCAGGGTACTTGTCATCCAGGTGGACTTTTGATCACCAGGCCCACAGTCTGTGTTCACTAGTGGAATCAAGCCAAATTGTATAATTTTACATGGTACATTTTTAGTAGCTTAGCTGTTAATCAAAAATGTTTAATGTGGCTGAATTAACATTACTGTGAGAATCTTGGGGTTGAGCCTCAATGGCACAGGATTTAGAAAGGTGGCTCCCATGATCCTGAGCTGACTGGGAGATGTAACTGTCCCTGGCAAAACTTAGAGCATCTTCAAAGTACTGTGTCTGCAGCCAGCTGCTGTGCCAGCTGAGGATTGTGCTCTGTCCTACCCCAGTACACACTTTCCTGACTTGACAAACCCTCTGTGTAGAGGCAGAAAGGTAGCATAGAGTTGGCTTTATTCCAGTCAAGGATTCTTCCTGGTTGTGGGAAACTTCGTTTGCTGCGTTAGTGCAGTTTTCTGCCGACTGTGTGAAGATTTACCCCTTTAACTTTTGTTTCTTGGCTTTATCTTGTACTTTGATATGTAACCTTAATGTTGCATTAACATAACTAATCCCAACTAGGCTTTGATGTTGATAGTTTTTGAGATGAATGAGGAGCTGGGGAGATAGACTTAATACACATTGGCAAATTGGGTCTTAGAAGAAATATAGACAACGTGGTGGTAAAAATGCGTATGCCATCCTGTACCTTATCTCCACTTGCATTGTCACAAGGTAAGCGGGGCTCTGTAGGATCTGCTAGATTCTTGGGAGATGCCAGTTGGGCGTGATCATAAATGGTTCTTGTAATATGTTTTTTAATTAGTCCTCCGAACATGTCTCTTTATTGCCATATTGATCACTATAACAAATATGACAATTGTTTAAAAACCAGTCACTTCTTTTTGTTCCTGCATCATATGTAAAATTCAGTTCTAGCCAGTGCAGGTAGTGCTTCCTATTAAGGTTGCCCAACGCTTTCCATTATAAGACCCTGTTTTCAGTTGTTTACAACTTTGTCAGACTTTAACCATTCTGACTGAAATTTTCTATTCTGGGTATCTGCCTCAGGCTGAAGTGTTTTGGAAACTTCAGCAAAAAAACAGTTCAGCCACTTCTCAGAACAAAATTAAGGAAAAAATGTTGTTTTACCCATGTTAAAAAAATTCTTGAAACTATTTCATTGAGAAGCTCTAGTGTTTCTAACCTTTGAAGCAAAGACTGAAAATTTGGTGTGTGTGTGTGTGGGGTTTCACCCTGGTATTTGTTCTCTGCTTCACATGCTCAGAGAGAGGCTTTTAGCATTTGGCAGCTACAGTCTCTGAAGATTCTCTGTACTGAGTGTATTCTACCCTCTCACAGCTCATAGCTGTGACCCGACTGTGCATATGCCATCCCCATTGACCATACTCCAGCCCACGGATGTAGGGGCTGAGCAGGACTTCCCCTGCAATTACTTCTGGCTGTTTTGGTGCCGGACATAAGAACTGGGAGCAGAAAAGCACTTCTGTGCTCTCAGTGTTCTCCCTGTTGGGCCAGGAAGTGTCCGAGTAGCCCAGGAAGAGGAGGAAACAATCTCACTGGATGGAAGAAGAGTGAGGAATTGGGCCTGGGAGGCAGTGAAAGGATTGACTGGGGCCCAGGGCTGGAGATTTGTGGAGTGGAGGAACTAGAATGAAGATGAGAAGCTGTGGGGAAAGTGAGGGGGACTGAGACATGGAGCTGAAGGGGTGGGGAAGACTGCCCCTGGGACAAAGATAGGCTGGAGGGGCCAAATGGAGTTGGGCTTGGGAAACACAAGGGCAGAAGAGTCTGTAATCACTAGAGAACACTCCTCTCAGAACCTGGAATTGAACCCAGGCTTCCTAAGTTCATACTTTGTAGCAGGTTTGAAGATGCTAAGGAGCTGTTCTCTGGACTGGTGAGATACTGACCTTTGCCTTTCTGTATTGTGCAGTTATGTCTTTGACTAATAAAGATCGTAGAGCCTATTTGATGCCTCATCAATAATCTAAATCAAACCCTATCAGTTTGCTTAAGAAAGGAGTAAGCCTGCCTGATTCGTCATTCTCTAAATGTCTTCCATGGTTTTAATTTACCAATATGGCAGATAACTACCTACATTTATATTCAAACTGGTATCATGAGTTTACTGTTTCTTTCTTACTGTATGTATTTGACACTATAGTTAACATATATTTAAAGTATCCTTTCAGCGCAGTTAGGAATCTAGACTTGCTCCAACATTTATTTCAGTACTGCCCCTTTAAGAGTCAGGTAGAGTGGATAGCACTGGATTTTTCATTCTCCACAGGGGACTGTGTAGCTCATGCACTCAAAATGGCAATAAGAGGCTTAGAGTGTGCTCACTGTCCTTTTCTCTAGATTTTTGTAACTGAATATAAACATAACCATTTCCCATGTGGTAAGGTTTTCTTTAAATTGCTCCTTGCTGCATCAGAGGAGATGCCTCTGCCATCTTGGAATTAATAACATGGAAGTGTATTGCGGTTCCTGTTCCACACTCAGTGTGCCATGCTTTTATTGCAGAACCTATGGGCATAAGTAAACAAGCAGAACTTGGAGGACAGCAAAAATACATTATAATTTAAAGCTGTGTCGAATTATCAGTATTTGCTTTATTTTCATTTGTAAATCAAGATTTTTAGGAGTACTCACATAAATTCCACAGCAATCAGTAAGTTATGAAGTTTCACCTAAACACAGATTAATGTTTACTTTGCCAGTGACAACACTTCCTTCCTGGCCACAAAGAAAAAAGGACTTGTGCTTAAGTAAAAATTCCCTGAAAGAACTTTCCTCAATGAAAATTTCCCGAAGTGATTTCCCCCGCTTTGTTCAAGGTGATGTGTTTGCAGTGGAAAAAGCAGAATTTTCCTTCAAATGAGGCAAGGGCAATTTGTCACTTAAGTTTTGCTTCTGAGGAAAACTGACGTTTTTTCCCCAATAAAACTGGAAAAAAAAAAAAAGAAAAAAGAAAAGAAGAAATGCAAAATAGTCTTGTTTTTAACAAAATTCTTAGATTTCACCATTCTTCCATTGCTGAAATTCTTGAAAAAATAGTTCTAAGCATGCTGAATTTTTTCTTCAGTCTGTCTATTCACTCATCTTGTAAAGTGTCAGCTGTAAAATGTAGTAAAACCATGGACATTATACAATAAGAAAAGGCACTTCTTTGAAACATATCTATATAAAGTGTTAACCTCTTCTGTCATATTCAGGTGCTATATGGCTCTGTTCTGTGTCCATAATGATGTATGAAATAACAAAGGAATAAGATAATATACTGTATACATCCATAAAACCTTACAGATTCCCTTCTTCTGAACTTGCACTGAACAACACAAGGGAACTGAATTTAGTTAATCTGTAATATTCCAAAAGGCAAAGGATATTTTAAAATCTTCTGGTGTTGCTACCAATTAGAAACATCCATGAACAGCAATGAATAGAACAACATATAAATCCAACACTGTAAATTTATATATAATAACAAGAAAAACAGGGTTCTGTAGGGAAGAGTAGTTTTCTAGTTTCACTATTATATATATTTCAAAACATAAGCATATGAAATTAGGATAAAATCACTGAAAGTCTCATTAAGAATTCATCTTTTGTCTTTGTAACATCTGTCATTATCAGAATGATATTCAGCAGTCATTACTGTAGTCCCTGTTGCTAGAAAAAAATTACTTTGTACATCCTAATATGGCAGTTAAAAATCCCTGTGGGGAATTTAATTTGGATCTTTTATAGCAGCAGCATAAACTAATATATTCTAAGAAAGTTAAATTGTCTGTGACTGTTCCAACAACACATTAGATAAATCCCAAAGTGCCACCACCATAAGAGTCAAATGTCATGAGCTCCAAAGATGGAGTTAGAACAATGAATTAAATGATCTGTAACAATGGAAGCATCATAACAAATTATGAGTTTGCAGTGTATTTTCATATTTACTGTACAAATTCTGCCATTTTGTCATAGATAGGAAAAATGCAACACCATTACTAACATGTTGTAAACAATGAAAATATATATGATGCATTTAGACTGTTACTCTGATTACATAAATGTCCTGAGGAGCAGTAAAGAACAGGTGTTTGTGCTGCTGTTTTTAGATCTATTAGCTCTGCTCAATATGGTTGCTCATGAGGTAATCTTGATGCAGACCCTAGTAGGAGTAAGCGGTGCTGACTTTTGATGGTTTCTTTTTTCTTTTGGAGGGCACCCAGAGGATAACTTTAGTTTTGCCCTGAGGCTGTTCTTATATGTACTCAGTTAGAGAGAGCAAAGAAGAATTCTGCTGGCCCGCAAAGTGTGGTGAACTACATTAACTGTGAGAGGAACTCCAGGGAATGGTGCCTGAGAGTCAGCTCTTTGTGACAGCTGGAAGGACTTAGAGGGGGTGAGAGCTGAGCCCCGAAGGTGGGGCTGAAGAATAGCCTGAGAGTGGCAGAAACATGGTTCATTGTTTTGGATGTTTTGTTTGGTTATTTAATTGGACTTTTGTTGTCCCGGAAGGGGACTGAACTTTACATGTGACCTGGTGGGAGGGCTGAGTCACCCAGAAGACTGTTGCAGAACAAGATTGGCCAACAAAAGAGGGTGCTAGAGCAGAAAAACCTCTACAATGCCACATCCTGGCATGAGAGGGGGGATTCTCTGACAGTGAACTTCCACCCTATCCCAACAACGCTCCACCTTTATTAAACTGCACTCAAACCATTGTCATTTGTTTAATGGTGTTTTCTTGTGTGTGTGTGTGTCTGTGTCTGTGTAGGATACGTAGCAACATTTTGAAGTGCTTCTTCACCTTACATATTATAGGACTCTGAGTTTTGTGCCATATCTTTTCCAAAATAGATATCCCATATGGATTTAATTGTGTAAAATAAAATGTTAAAGTTTTCAAGACAAAATGGTCAAATGTGTCAATCTCTACATAGTTGTGTTTAATATCTTTTATTTGAGTATATTATCTTGTGTCTCCTATCTTAATGACAAAATAGAATATTTTAATTTCAATATTTTATTTTGGGGGAAGATTTACTATTGTGTACTAGAGAGATGTATAAATCAACACCCCCGTTCCAAACTATCCTGACCTTTCAGTAAAAGTGGAAAAATTTGAGCTCATCAATCGTATACACTTGTAGGAAGAAAAAGGCTTGAAGATTTGTGATTGATATGTGGCTAGGATGAGGTAAAATTAAGGATATTGCATGAGTGACATAAGAAACCTTTTGTTTGGATACATCACAGAGGAGGAATAAAAGAAATGAGGTTTTTTGAGACAAATTCTTTTCATCTGTTTTTTAAAACTGAGGAGGCATTTTTATCACCCTTTTTAAAGCATCCTACCCTTGCAGTCAAGGAACCAGTGGCAACATGTTCATTTCCCCATTTTGCTTTTTCTTACAACAAACATCGTGGGTGGTATTTGTTGTTGCAAATCTGCTTACCTGTTGATAGCAAATGAAATGCAGGATGTGGCCGTTTATTCATCAAACCACTTAAGCACATGATTAAATCCCATTGCCTTCAAAGGCTTTAATTAGACAAACTCATGTTCAAGTCCTGTGCTGAATCAGGGCCTCTATAAACAAAGTTGGAGTTTAAGATTGGATCTCATCATCTTAAATCTACATTATCCCTTTTGCAAAACACAGGACCTCATTGTGTGACATTTATTTAAATTGGTGAACACTTGCTAACATGAAGTGTCTTATAGATTTTGATGGGACGGGTCGAGTGAGTTGCTAATGGGGCCTTATGCTTTCGTAAATAAACAGTAGATCAGTACACACACAAAAATCGGTGCTAAGTAGGTAATAGTTGCATCCCTCCAAAAATGCAAATTGAAAACCTTACTGTCCACTAAAGCATAACTGAGCTGACAGTGGCTGTACCATCTGGTCGCCCTTCAGGGATTTCAAAAATTCACTTCACCATAAACTGAAATAAATACATTTGATGGAAAAGCAATTCAGAACAATGACCTCTTCATTTATTAACTGTGGCAAAAATTACCAGAGAAATGTCCCAAAGATTTTACAATAAATGAATCACCACTTACATCAGAAGAGAATATAAACTCAGAGCATACACTTTATTATTTTTAATTAATATCACTACATTGCTGAAACAGCATATGACTTCGTGCTATCATTGCTAGAAATATATTGGTGATGTGCAGATAGAAATAGAAAGTGGATTTTTGCTGTGTCTCGCTGATATCTGTTATTCACTCCTAATTTCATATCTCCCTGAATAGCATCAATTGTCAATTTTTTTCAGATTATAGTCCCTGGAGTATGCACATGCAATTCTCAATATAGCCTTTTTTCCAGATGTTTTTTATGTAAAGTGCTGTGTGAATTTAGAAGCATTTTGCTGCTGTTACTTTGAAAAGGCCTTCATCATTATAGAATGAATGGAGAAATAAATTTTGAAACAATGAGAAGAAGTAGAATAAAATCTTCAGAACTAGCAGTGTGCAACTTGGCTTTTTAGTGCACTACCTGAAGGTAGTATATTATGCTACCCTGCTAAGAAGTCTTAAATTTGTAAATCTTATCAAAAAGCTCTGTAAGCCTGATCTTTTGCCTTTGAGATTTATCCTTCCTGGAATTTTTCCTGTAATACTTAGACCCATTACGTAACTATAAGAAAAGGCAGTGACATAAAACATTTTCCTAGCTTTTTATATGAAAAGATAAGCTCATCCTGGTTTGCAGTGTACTCTTTCTAAGAAAGCTTGTAATTCTTAAAAGCTTTGGGCTGAAAATCTATAGGCCAGATTCTGATATCCTTACTCATGCTAAGATATTATATAATATGAATAAGGGGTATCAGAATCTGCTGTATGAATTGTTGATACTTTAATTCATTAGAGTAGTCTCTTGAAAACAAATTCAAATGCTCACATTTCCAGCTTATGGTAAAACTTTTATGAATCAGAATGATACTATTCATGACTTAAGTTAACTTTAATATGAATTTCATAGTGTATTCTTCAGAAGAAAAATATTCCTAAGGACAGTTATTTTTACAGACACTATTCCATTATAAGATAAGAGAAAATATACTATATGCTGTGAAGTATGAAACAGAAAGAGTTAATAGGAAAGTAGACTGGAAGGGGTCATTTTAGTTCAGTTTAGAATGCTGTGGGAACAATGTATGTGTTGTTATTTAAGCTTCTATGAAAGTTCGACATACTATATCTTGGGGGCTTTTTTGTCTCCACATTTTCCAGATCGGAACATGTTTTCTATGAGCTGAAAGTGTCTTTGAACAAATGTCTGAACTAAACCAAGACAAGAGAGCTAACACTAGAGTTACGCAAATAACTGATTTTATGACATACTGGAAATTCTGAAATTAAAAAAAAAAAAAAAGGTTCCGGTTGAACCAAAACTGACTCTTTTCGAATTTTCGGTGAAGTGAAAGTGTTGGAAAAAATGTGTTGTGGGGCTGAACCAAGCATTACGTTTAATCTCAAACATTTCATTTTGGGCATTATTATCATTTTTAATACAAGCACAGAAAATGAAGGGCTAGATTCACCAGGAATTGGTGCCCTAGCTACAAGACAATTGGGTATTGTGGAATAGGGCTCTCTCAATCTCCCCTGTTGAAGCTGTTCCACTTTATATAAATTAAATATTCATTAGATCAGGGACTAGAACCAAGGTGTCCCCACTCCCAGGTGAGTGCTCTAATCACCAAGTAGGAGAGACCTTTTCTCTCTCTCTGGTCCAATGACTAGAGATGTTTGTAGAAATTATAATTTAAAGATGCTCCTTCATAAGGGACAATATTATGAATATAGGAATTCGAACATGTTCCCTGGAGGCAGAGGTTGGGAACACCCCATGGCTTTGTGAAGCAGTTCACCAGAGATGTTCTTCAGAGCAGGGATCTGAAGCTGGGTCTCTAACAGGTACATTCCCTAGTTGTTGGGTATGAGGGCAGCAACACTGCCACAGTCCTTCAACCTCTCAGGAGTGGTACTGAAGGCACAAGATGTGTCAGGAACCTAACCCTCAGTCATGTCTCAGTCAAATAGAGCATGGACAGAGGTGTTCTTCTCAACAAGGGCTGAGGTAGGCAACTCAGAGAGAAACAGAAAGAGCAAAGAGGAGACCTGAGTTGGCAGGGGTACAGGTGACAATGAAATACAAAAGTGTATAAAACAAAGGTTAATAAATCCACTTGGAACAGGAAAAAGTAAAGCTGTACATTCCCAAGGAATAACTATAGGGTAGATAGGACACTTCCCAGAGAACTAAGTGAAGCAGAAATTAAAAATTCAGGATAAGGTTTTAAATACGCAATTTTATGTCCAGGTCCTAAAGGAATATTTTGGCACCTAAATAAGTTGACTAATTGAACACCTACCAGCTACCAGTCAATGAAACTACTCACATGTGCAAAGTTACACCTGTGCTTAAAAAGTCTGTGAAGGATCAGAATCCAAAAGAACAAAGCATCTTTAGATGAACAAGCAATAATATCTCTAGATGAACCAAGAGTAATCAGTTGTTTGTGTTAGCAGCCTCCCATTAGGGCTAAAAATCTAATTAGGGCAAAGTGGGAGATTTTCCCATTGAAAGTAAATGGGCACTTTGTGCCTTTGACAATCTTTCCTTAGTAGTCTAGATTAAACTAGCAATTGTGAGATACTGTACAATGTGAAATAGCCAAATACAGAGTAAAGCAGATAGTTCTGTTCTTCCTCTTGTTCTCATGTCTTATAACACAAGGCCCATTCCTGCGTTCCTTGCATGCTCAAAACACCCACTGAAGCCAATGGGAGTTTTCGGTGCACAAAGAATGCTGAGCCCACAATTCAATCAAAATGTGGCAGCATGTGCATTTCATGAAGTAACATCATGCTCTGAGCAGTGAATTCATGTGACAGGGGACAAAGAGTTTATTGAAAGAATAGTACTGTAGTAGAAAGTATGGATTGGCAATCAAATTGGGTATAGAACTACTTTAGTTACAGAGAAGAATTTGAAATGAAACCATATCTTAACCGAATTACACTTGAATTATGTTTTCAATGGAATTGAATTTGAAAACTGAAATGTGTTGTCAAAAGAGTTTTGTTTTCATTCATATTTTTAGACTGGATATCGAGAACAAGGAAACAATTTAAAAATAAAATAGAAGTTCTATAGCCTTTGGCGCCCATTACACTACATCTGCACTGAATTTGTCAACCACTCACATTCTTCCCTTGGTTCTCATAGCAGGTGGCATGTTGTAATGGGAGAGCCCCAAGACAGTCAGCATGCTGCATACACTAAAGTAGGTGAGCAGGCAATAATCTCATGAACACAGAGAATCAACTGTAGTTCTACTGCTTTTTTCACTAGACTACTGTGGTTCTGCTTCATCAAATTACAAACTCATATTGTGCCTTTAGGTTCACACAGCCAGAGACTAAGGATGAAATCCTAGCCCCATTTAAATCAATGAGAGTTTTGCCATTGACTTCAATGGGCACAGGAAATCACCCTATAACAGGAGCATGCACAGTCATGCTCCTTGTATTTATGTGTTTGTGTAATGTAAACATTTTGCAGTACAGGAGACAATGGAGCTAGCTGTTTTAGATGTGAATTCTGGAAAATAATACCTTCCAGGCCAGATGCACCACAGGACAAGAGAAGAGAGCATCAGGTCACTTAACTCACTGAAAGATGTGGTTGGAGAGAGCAGAACTGTGCAGTTGGTAGTTGTCTGTGAAAGTTCATAGGAATTGCCATATTTAGATCAGATTCAAAGTCCATCTAATCCAGCATCCTGTCTCCTTCAGTGGCCACAGCAGATGCTTCAGAGCCAGGTATATAACCCCCCAGAGGTAAATTCAGGATAATCTACTCCCCACATTAGGTTCTGGTTATCTCAAACACAAACTGAATGCAAACCAGCCCAACTGGCCTGAATGGTGCTAAGAATGGGCTCTTAATAGTTTTATGTAGAATATAGATGTTGATTGTCACACTTGGGTTAAAAGCTCCTTTCCAAAACCAATCAGCACATGGGAAAACTACAAGATGCAGATTACTTGTTCTTTATCTCCTCTTTTTCTTTAGTTTTTGAATTTTTATTGTTGTCCTCATTTTTTATCACCTTTTTAGTGCCTACATATTTTAGATCCTTCGGGTTTCCAAGTTTTTACAAGTGTTTTTATTAATATTAAAAACCAAAAAGGTTTACTTACTTCCAGGTGGAGTTTCCTATGGTCTCTAATTTACACTTAAAAGTCAAAATAAAACCTTGCTTCTGTTGCTAATCAGTATTAAACAGAAGACTCAAAAAGAAGGCTCTGGACTTCAAAATACACTTCTTTTGCCTAGATATTTGCAACCTTGAGAAGATCACAGAAAGAAGCGTGGGAAGCTGTTGATTGCAATAGAGAACCATTAAGTTTGTCTCCTTGCAGAAAAAGCAGTCTGATCACTACATCTCACATCTGTTCTTTTCAACCTAAAAGCATAAAAGAAAATGAGACATGGGGGGGGAGAAGGGGGGCGAAAATCTCAATATGCCGGTACAGGAGAGTGTTGATTCTATTGTTTTCTCCAACTGTAAAATCCCATTCCATTTAGCCTTAGAAATTTTAATATATGAAGGAGGATTCTAATCATGTTTTTAACTGCAAGGTTGAGGACAAGCAAACTGTCCTGGGATTGTTTAGATGAGTCAACAGTGTTCTCAGGATACTTCTCTGAAGAAGTCAGAGCTTGTTTATAGCCTGGTTACCAATGGTTTTGGTACTAAGCATAGATGATAAATATTGCATTAAAAGACTTTCCAATCCTCTTCATCTAAGGATAAATTCAATATAAAAAGCAACCAAACTTCTTTGTCACTTACCAAGAACTTCCTGCAGCAGAAGCAAAACAAATCAATTAATCTCACCTGGTTCTTGGGCACAATGAAGAGCTAATAGAGGTCTCAGATATATTAATTCATCTGATGGTATTTACACCAACCTCATGCAAAGGTCAATCTTGCTTTTGCTGTTGGGATTTGAGATATTTAGTTTACTGACCTTCGCTCCTACAATTCCTGGGCAATACCTGCAGTGGACTTATTTACCTAAAAATACCAACAAATGTGTTCTGAACATAGGGGCAGCTTGTTAGTGCAAGACAATATCAGAAGAGCACACAGATAATCATCAGTCTCTCGAGCTAGCCTAAGTGATTTTCAAGTTACTTAAAGACAGCTTTGCATGGGGAAAACATTCTGTATCTTTTGACAGGACAAAGTTCACTAGGGCTGAAACCGATAGCATGCATGTTTGGAAAGGTTCATGTTGGGGGAGTTCTTCTGTTCTAGGATCAAATAGAATGATTTCTCATTTCTGTTGTGCTTTCTGATATACACTACAATACATGACGCAGATTCGTTATGCAGTATTCAGATCTTCATGCCCATCAAAAACTTTAGGGCCGCTAATTAGTCTTCCAAGTGTTTTGTGAATAACACATACTCTGGCTTGACCTTCCATAGCGGTCCTGCTAGTATTTAAGATTTCACATTATTTGCTCAGATTATATGTTACATTATAGTCTCTCGTCCAGTAATTTCACACAAAAAGTAAGACAAACATTACTTCAGAAGCTTCCTCTAGAAGAAGTCATATTCTATGCATATGGTATTATAATAAGGGCCCTATCAAATTCATGACTGTGAAAAATGTGTCACTGAACATGAAATCAGACCACCCCTGTGAAATCTAGCTATTGGAGGGCAGGGGAAAGGGCAGGGCTGGGGGCGCCCCAGCCAGGGGCTCCTCCTGGGTCCCCAGCTCCAGCTTCTAGTCCCCTCTGGGCTGGGGAGAGATGAGACTTACTCTTCCCCTGCACACCCACTGTGGCGGGGAGATCAGACCCACCTCCGGGTACCTACCCCAGCTGCAGGAAGCTCCAGGGCTAGGCAGCAGCCCTGGAGCTTCCTGCAGCTGCAGGAAGTTGCCAGAGGTGGAGGTGAATCTGATCTCCCATGTGCTGCTTGGAACCCCAGCTGAGGGCTCTTAGCTGCTAGTTCTGGCCGGACTGGGGAGGTACAGGACTTGCTCTTCCCCTGCATTTGGAGCACCGTGCAGCCAGGGGGAGGTACCCGGAGGTGGGTCTGATCTACCCGCAAAGATGGCTGTGCAGGGAGGAGTAAGTCCCTTCCCACCCCACCCAGGGACTAGCAGAATTTCACTTAAAAATACCTTTTATCTGAAGTCCCAAAGACATTTGAAATAATAAATATTTCATCTGTTGTTTAAAGGAGTATTTTAAAAGCAATCACCTTTAGTCACTATCAAAGAAACATTTTGAATTTTCCCCCATAACATCTTCACATTCAAATATAAGGTGAGTAATTGTCTAAAAGTCAATTAATCCATGCATTGGGTTTTTTGTTTTGTTTTTCAACTAGTTTACCCTGTGGGATACCCTAATTTTCTAAGGTAAGTACAGATGCTAAAAAATGCTTACTTTGAGCCACAGTACTTAACATACTGTATTGATTGTTCTTTTCCCCCCACTAGTAATTAAGGAAAATTATAGTACACTTTCACTAAACTGATTTAATGGTTGCCTGGTTAATTATGCCAATAGATCTAAAATAAACATCATATATAAAGTATGTTTTATTTTGTTTTTAAAAAGCTAGTTTTTTGGGACAACACTTACTGTTAATTTCAGTTTTTTCCCTTAAATTATTGGAAGGCCGATGTAAATACCAGAAACTGGCCTCTTATTCATTAAGAAACATCTTTCAACATACTACATTAAAACCCTATTTCTTTCTTTTTCACTTTTTTACAATTCTAAAAAATGTGATGGTACAAGGCTTCTAAAATGACAGGAACTATCACAGAATGGCGGCAAATGTGTTGCTTCCCCTCCCATCTTATTTAGCAGGGATTTTCCAAGTGCAAATCTCAACTGGCACCAATGGTACTGTTAACCTGAGTGTGAGTGTCATCACCCTTTAGATTGGAAACCAGAGTCTCAACATGCTCCCCCTCCTCTGTGCTATCAATGGGAGGGGCTGCACAAGATGCAGGGGCCCGTCGCTACTCTATGAAGAAGTGTACTACCCCTTTTAGGGGCAGGTTGGAGCCAACAGCTGGGACAAATGAGTGCAATCAAGGAGGCTTTGCCTCACCTGGGGATGAGCTATTTAAACAGGTACATGAAGCTAGCTAAGAGAGAGGGGAAGTAAAAGTCATCTAGGCTGTACTGCATTCAGGGTCCTGGGTATTAGCCTAACCAGACTTAGAGAATTTGTTTTGTGAGCTCCAAATCAGGGCCCTGAGGTGAGGCCTTATGAACTATTTATTGTAATTCCTCTTTTTCTGAAACCTTATTAAAGGGGACCTGCTATCTTGTTAGGATGTGTGGGCTTCTCCTTACCTAGCTCTGTTCAACTGAACTTATTGATTTCCAAGTGGGGAAAATAAAGAGGGGTGCTCACCTGTAGTATAACACCTGGCCAGAAAAGCGTGGGTATGGATTACCCACATCTTTATGAATGCTTAGGACCAATATCTCAGCAGCCCCTAGTGGTACAAGGGCATCAGACAGATGCTTTCTCACCCACCCAAGTTGCAATCATTGTAACTTAAACCCTAAAATCAGAGCAGCCGGCTGGTGGTGAAAAGTGGGAAAAACCCACACAGAATTTTGCCATGGGGTAAAAATTCTTTTCAGACCTCAAAGCCAACAATCAGCCTAGCCCCTGACATCAGCAGTGATCCAGCAACTAGATACAGGCTGCATCTGAAATAGGAAGCACACAGTGGCTACTGTGCTCAGGCGGCAAACTGCCCTTTCCTTCTTCCCCCTCCCACATGACAGTCAATCACCGGGTCCTAGCACCACCCTTAATGGCAGGAGGGTTATGTGGAACAGGCCCACGCTAGGTCCATAGTCCCCTGCAGCCAACGGGTGGGGAGAGCAGGGGGAAGAAGCAGCCTCCACCAAATGAAGGGGAAAGGGGATAGAAGGAAAGGAGAGGGTCAGGTGGACTTCTGCCTCAGTTACTCCCGGTCAAGTTGTCTTCCCTGTGCATGAAGGTGTCTCCGTTGTTCCTGCTCTGTGAGGGCCCCACTGAGGCTAGTGAGGTAAGCATATTAAATGTTTGGTTTCTGCTGTTTGAAACTAATTAACATTCAGTTCTGTTCTATTGCTCGTGTAATGATAGGATCACAACACTTGTTAGAGAGAGGTCTAAGTCAACAGCCACTACCAAACATCTGATTGTTTAAAATCTGAATTTCATGGCTTGGGCCAGTCTTCAGTTACTCATGTTATGCTGGTGGCATTGAAATAAATCTCTTCCTTTACTGTTAGTATATTGCGGATGTTAATGAAAGCTTGGAAGAAAACAGAAAGGTGGGGGACTCCGAGTGTTAAAGTAGGAAAACTTAATTTTACTCTCAAAATGGTGGTGCTGGTAGGTTATAGAACTAGGGCCTGAAGTTGCAGGCTTTGATCATGAAAATTCCTATTGGATTAGTGAGTAAGGATTGTAGGAAGCAGCCCCAACAGTTACTTATAGTTTGAGAGAATTAATACAATATATATTTCTGCTCCAAAGATGGATGGCGTCTCAATCTTGCAAACCCTTATTTATATTAGAAATCAGTGGGGATTACTCACTGTGGTAAGGACTCCTCATGTGAGGAAGGGTTTGCAGAAGGATCTCTGTAATCTGTAACACTGACAGAGATAAAGCAAAAGTCTCTTCATAACTCACTGAGTTTTCTGACAGTAGTTTGACTTAAAACAGTACTTTGGTGCCATATTTCTATAACTTAATGTCTGCCTTTCTATATGATGAGTGGGATGTCAAAGTGGGATTATCATCATAGAAATGTTATAACTGAGGCGGGATGTTCAGAGGGCCTAATTCTTAGGACTGCAGAGCACCTATAGCTTCTGTTTACTTTAGCTGGAGTAAGTTGGCACTTCTAAGGGCCTAGTATTCAGTGGTTAGAACAGAGCATTGGGGAAGGGGTTCTGGTTTCTATTCCCTTTCCTTCTAAGGACTGATTTTCACACCATCAGAGTCCATTGGAGTCCTGCCACTGACTTCAGTGGAAGCATGTGGAGTGTTACGTGCACACCAAGGAGCTCAGTAAAGGATTGTGTCTCTTTGAGCTCCCCCAATGAGTGCATCTCCATGCCACAGCTGTGCTTTAAAGACACAATCTAGTGCTAAGCATCACTGGGCTCCAGTTTACCCATCTGCAGAACAGGTATAAAACATCACAGTGATGGTTACACTTAATTAATAACTGTAAAGTACTTAGAGATATGTGGATGAGGAAGGCTTTAAGGGTGCAAAATATTACTATTTTTTCCTGTAATTCAATTTATCTCTGCAAAAATGTTGCAGACTCAAAGCTGTGTCTCCTAATCTGAACCTCTGTCACTCCCATTCCATAAATTAGTTCCTACTGAATTCCGCCAGTATCAACCATAATAGCATAATTCCCATTTAGCCACAGTTCTTAGTAACACTTACAGTACAGTATAATATTACCGCTATCCAACTCCCACTGTGGCTAATGGATGGCTACTCACTTCAGTAGGAATTAGATCATGCCCCATATCCACACTTACTTTTGTATGTGTCTCATTAAGGACCTACCCATACATCTGTCTTTTCCATATAATAATTCTTATGGAAATTCTAAATGATGTCACAAAATAGACAAGAAAAGATTTGCCCAGGGTTCTATATTTGTGCATTCTAGGTGAGTCAGAAAAGCTGTAATATGGATCTACTTAGTCTTCAGAAGATAAATTCAGAAGCTGGGGGAGTGGAGAAAAATGAAGCGGTAGGAGGGAACATAATTTAGTTTATTTTCACATAAACTTTAACTTCTGATTCAAGTTGCAAAAGATGAAATCTGAAGAGGACTGCCAATGTCTGAACTGATGTTTCATCATTGCTAGTGTAAGGAAAAGAAACCTCTATAATTAATTTTGTTGAGTCCTTTTCCAGTTACTTGTTACAGAGATAGCTGCCACATCTAATTGTGTTTGTGGAGTCCCTTAATTTGCATGAAAGAAGATAATATAAATGGAAAAACTAAGGGGGAAGACAAGGTCCGATTACTAGCAGAGACAAGCTAATTTGTTTTTCATTAAATGCTAATGAACCTAGCACCCATGTTTTATTTGTTTCACTCTGTTTGAGATTCGAAAGTTCTTGCAACACAGCAAATGTGTATGATATACGGATATGTTAAATTAAAGGACGGCTTTCCTTAGTGTTTCACTTAAGTGTGTTTGGCGATCACTTACTAAGGTAATTATAGATGTATGGAGCAGCATTCTTAATAGGGCAAACCTAAAATGATTTGGAAGGTGGCTTAGGATAAGAACCCAATTTGTAGATGTTTACATGAAATGTGGTTGACTTATTCCATCCTCGTGGGACAGACTGTTACCAGAGTGTTACATAATGTAAATTCATAGTCACTTCACAGAAGTTGGTGGAGTGGTTCTAGATCAGTGGTTCTCAACCTATATACCATTGTGGGCCGCATATGCAGCTCTCTAGTATGTGGATGCGGCCCACATAACATGAAATCGATATATGTACACACACACACTCTGCCTGTGTGGCCCTGAGGACATCACATAGGCCTTAGCAGTGTGCTGATTGGGCCACAAACTACCATTCTAGATTAACACTGGTGTTGGACTCTGGCCCCTTAAGTTTACAGATCTGTGCTTAGCCATGCCTCTGATGAGACTGATTCTGAGTAACTGGATAGCCCTTAACCATGCCTGAAAATTCTACATAAGTAGCTAAAAGCGTGGCCACAACACCCCTTTGAATACTACCATTTAGGGGCACTTGAAATTTTTAAAGCTAAGGTTTACTAGCACCCAACTCCTACGCAAGCCCATAAATGGGCATCTAAATAGCTGTTTGTGTTCATGTATGTTTTGAGCTTTTTGATCTTAACTTCTCTGTTCTCTAGATCTTTAAAGTGCAGATACATTAATTAATGTTTGTAAAGCACATTGAGATCCCTGGACGAATATTCAGAATGTCTACTATGAACTACAATTTTTAGTGTAATTTCTTCTTGGGAGCTGCCCATATCTCACCAAAGATACTTTTAGCATATGAGGAATGATTGCACAGTGAACTTAACCTAAATAGTTGGATTAAGTGTGAAAACTATAAGGGTTTATTTACATAGCAGGAATGAGGGATGAATTTGAGGTTAGTTTGTCAGGATTATAAAACTTATTTACTGTTTTCCATCTTCACTAAAAGTTCTACCCCCCACCCGCCATAGGATTAGAGGTCCAACTGTATATAGCACATCTATAATTTTAGAATGTTGAAAAATAGCCATAAATACAGATACACAAATCACTCTTGCTTGTGGTAGGTACAGCACACGCAGAACTGCTTCAGTAGTCTACCAGCAATCAGGAAAGAAATGTTGGGTTTGAACTTGGAATAACTGTTGTGCATAGTCAAGACAGGACAAAGTAGCTTGATTCTGAACACCATTTAGTTTAGCTCAAGATTAAAACTGGTATTGTACACAATGTACAAAAGTGGGGTTTGTTTATTGTAAAGATTGTATGTTGATTTAGACTAAATAGAAGTACGGTGTTCATATTTGTGGTGATCAGGAGAAATAACTAAAAAAATTTCTAGGAACTCAGTGGAATTTAGTGTGTTTATATCTGCAGAAATGAGCCCAAATCAAATAAGAATTGAAATTGATGCATTATAATTAGTCTTTGTTGTTGTTACTGTAGTTTGTTAGGAGCCCACATCATGGACTATGACCCCGCAGCACTATTATTACTGTAAGTGAATCTCTGTAGGATCAGAGAAGTACCCAACATTTAGCAGCTTGTCTGAACTTTATCCAAATTATATTGCTCTGTGAGGTATGCACAACTGAACTGGAGAATTCATGGAAAAAAGCTTTGTTGTAACATTTTTTAACCTGCTTCCAGCTGGGTCTCCTTTTCTTGCCGTCTTTCAGCCTTGTTTTCCCCTCCAACCAAAACTAGTAAATACAGAGGCATATGAAAACTAAAAGAATATTTAGTATCTTCTTTTTTAAATGTTTTAATCTTACAAAAAGATTTAAGTTAGGGGTAAAGCCTTGTTCACCCATTCCTGTCAAGTTGGCAACAATGTAATGCACTGGGAACAGAAAAGTCTTGAAGTAATTAGGAAACACCCTAGGAAGTAAATTGGGATCAGGACTGGTGAGGTGTTTTTTATATTCTTTACAAATAAGTTGTGGTGTACTTTCTCTTTTAGAGGCCACTAATGTGAGGGCCTGGTGGAGTCATTTGCACTTGCAAAGCATGGCTGAAAAGCCAGTGACCCCTGATCTCCCTACTTGGCCTACTTTACTTTCTCTCTCTCTCTGATAAACAGTGTGTTCCCCAAAGGCATTTTTAGGGTCTGCTCCCATGACTAGTGTAAACTTTTATAATAAAGTTTTTCTTGGCAGCTACTCTGCATATATCTGTGGGTTCTGTAGTCTCATCTCTGGTAAGGGGATCTAACTGCCTGATTTTTATCTCAGTGAATTGAAAATCTATTTCCAAAAATAAAATAAATTATGGGCATGCTGGTGTGCTGGATTAGGGAGCAAATAGCTGCTGTTATCTTTGCAGCTTCTCTTTGCCATGCAGCCTCTTTCAGAATCTGTACAAGTGTCTTTGTCAACTATCCTAATGACTGTGCACCATAAACATTCCTGGGCATTGGACTTGGTCTCATATGTGTTGACATTCCTTGCAACAGCTGATGTGACAACTTGTATCAAAATACCACAGTAACTTCTTCCAATATGTCTTCCAGCATGAGGTATCGATACTTCACTTTAACCTTTGAGTTCAAAACATTGGCCACATTTTCATGTTTGATTGGAGTTCTGGTAATGCACCTTGTTGCTTCTGAGCATGTTAAAAGAATGACACTCAAATAGTTAAAGGCAGTGGTGAGCGGGAGCCGGTTCACACTGGTTCGCTAGAACCGGTTGTTAAATTTAGAAGTCCTTTTAGAACCGGTTGTTCCGCGAGGGACAACAGGTTCTAAAAGGGCTTCTAAATTTAACCGGCCAAAAGTGGCGCCTTAGGCGCCGACTCCACGGGTGCTCCAGCCCTGGAGCACCCAAGGGGAAAATCTGGTGGGTGCAGAGCACCCACCAGCAGCTCCCCGCCCCACCCCCGGCCCCAGCTCACCTCGCCTCAGCTCCGCCTCCTCCCCTGAACGCGCTGCCCCACTCTACTTCTCCGCCCCCCCAGACTTTCCGCGAATCAGCTGTTCACGCGGGAAGCTGGGGCAGGCTGAGAAGCAGGCCGCGGCTTCCTGCTCAGGCCCAGGGAGGCGGAGGTGAGCTCGGGGGGGTGGCGGGGAGGCCGCGAGGAGGGCCGCCCGCACCGCAGCTGGTCACGTGGTGGGGGTGCGCAGGGGAACCGCTCCCTGCCCCAGCTCACCTCCGCCACCCTTGGCCTGAGTGGGAAGCTGCAGCCTGCTTCTCAGTTCTCCCCGGCTTCCCGCCGAACAGCTGATTCGTGGGAAGGCGGGGGGAGGGGGGGACGCGGAGAAGCAGAGTGGGGTGGTGTGTTCAGGGGAGGAGGCGGAGCGGAGATGAGGTGAGCTGGGGCCGGGCGCGGGGCGGGGAGCTGCCAGTGGGTGCTCTGCACCCACCAAATTTTCCCCGTGGGTGCTTCAGCCCCAGAGCACCCGGGAGTCGGCGCCTAAGGCGCCACTTTTGATGTGATCAGTGCGGGGAACGGCTGCTCCCCCTGCTCCCCCCCTAGCTACGCTCCCGCGCCCCTAGGAGCCAGAGGGACCTGCCGGATGCTTCCTGGGAGCTGCCCCAGGCAAGCACCACCGGTACTCCCCACCTCGCCCCCCGGCAGCTGCCTCTGCCTCTTAGGGGTGGTGTGGGCACCGACTATGGTGGCCCACGAGACCCTCCTGCCCGGTTCTGGGGGCAGTCAGGGGACAGGGGAGGGGGTTGGATGGGGCAGAAGTCCCGGGGGGCGGGGGTGGGCAACGACCCCCTCTTGGGGTGAGGAGGGAACCCATTGTTAAGATTTTGGCAGCTCATTACTGGTTAAAGGATTCAGTCTTGAAGGCTGTTGATTTGATACTTACAGATGTGCACTGCATTTGTGAAAAATATTAAGACAGAAGAAGAGCTCTTTCATGTAACAGTTTAATTTGTGCCTCCCTTCCAATTGACACTTTTGGACTGCTCAAAGCAGCACTTCCTAAACTTTTTGTACATGGAGCCCTTCCAGAAACGGTAGTTGAGAGGTAGATAGAAGGTTGCACAGATTCTGCACTTTTTCTCTTGTTGCTTCTTTTTGTGTGTGTATGATTACAACAGTATTTTAATAAATGTTATAACATGGGGGGCCAATCCTGTAAAATGCTGAGTGTATCTTGTGAGATATTGAAAGCTTGAATTCCTATTCATCCTATGGGAGATTAGAGCACTAAGCATCTTACAGCAATGGCTCTCAACCTTTCCAGACTACTATCCCCCTTTCAGGAGTCTCATTTGCTTGCATATCCTCAAGTTTCACTTCACTTAAAAACTACTTGCTTACAAAATTAGACATTAAAATACAAAAGTGTCACAGCACTCTACTACTGAAAAATTGCTTACTTTCTCATTTTTACCATATAACTATAAAATAAATCAATTGGAATATAAAAAATATACTTTTTAGTGTATATAGACCAGTATAAACAAATCATTGTATGAAATTTTGCATGGTACATTTCACACGTGCTGACTTTGCTAGTGCTTTTTATGTAGCCTGTTTTAAAACTAGTCAAATATCTAGATGAGTTGATGTACCCCCGGAAGACCTCTGCATACCCCTAGTGGTACACATGCCCCTGGTTGAGAACCACTGCCATAGTTTCTGGTCCACTAGCTCATGTTTAGTAATCTTCCATCATATCTTGTATCCTAGTGCTTTATTGGTTAATAAGCATAATCCTATTTCTAGTAAGCAATCTAATATGTAATCATATTAGCATCTTGTAGATCATATCAGTGAAAATGAATACTAATGTGGAGAATTAATAATATAGCAAAGCTTTCATGTTAGATTAATAGAGGTGTATTATTCCTGCCTGTTGGTATGCATTTAGTACTATGAAAGGAAAGATACACTCGACAAAGGAATGCCTTCAGAGAAAAATTCTTTCTGGCCACCATGAAAACACTCTTTGGAGTCTGATAACTCATTTGTCTGGAGCTTGGAAAAAATGTGGGCTGGATATTAATGTCCAAATATTTGGCTACATTATTTTTTGCATTGTTCCCCACGGTAAATGAGGGGGGAAGAGAACGTTTAAGATGGGATATATGTTTTTTTCAAAAGAGTTGTGAACTATCTGCTAGCAGCCAGATCTTATAAAACTTTATTTAAAAATAATATAAAAAAAATTAAAAATTAAGATCCAGTTCACACAGTTAAAACGCGTGCTCTTTGTTGAGGTGTTACTGGTCCTAGCAGCATTCCATATTTAAAGTTTAGGGAATATTGTTGGAATCACTAATACATTTAAAGCTGAAAAGAACCTTTAAGTGTACCCTCTATATGACACAGAATGGCTATTGCAAACCCAGAATTGTGAAAAGTCTAGTCACAGATATGGTAGGCCAACTTTCTCTGTCCTTCTGATTTCACATCCAAACAGAGTACAGTTCCAGTCTCTGATCCTACATTATGAAATGTTTGGAGCCCCACCAATCAATGGGGACTTCTGTGGGTACAGGGGTCTGTCCAGGCATTGTAGTAGCAGGATCAGGGCCCTAGGTGGCACGTTTAAAAGTGCTTAGAAATATAATTGTTCTGACAAACTTGCTGCTGCTTCTAGTTATGTCACAGAAATTGTTTTTGTTTGATAAGTTTTGTTTGTTTTGTTTGTTTTTAGTGGACTCTCTGGGATCTCCTTTCTGACAAGACCCTGCGTCATGGCAGAAGTATTCTGGCCAGGACCGGCTCTAAGCACCCGCAAAGCAAGCGTGTGCCTGGGGCAGCACAATTCTAGGGGCAGCATTCCGGCCACCTTTTTTTTTTTTTTTTTGCTTGAGCAGTTGTGCTCTTGGAGCTTGGGGTGGCAAAAAACCTAGAGCCTTGAACTAATATTTATATCACTTATTTGTATTTTGAAATGTACTATATAAATACAACTTTAATATTATAGAATATATGAAAACAAGAAGGAAATGTAATTTAAACTCATTCTATACTTGGAATATGAGATGTCTGAGCACATTGGTAGATTTGAACTTATGAGGGGCACATTTTCAAGGTATAGGGGGGTGGGGGGAGCTAATTGTTATGTACCATTGGATGAACTGCACCTCTTGAAGCCCTAAAGCGTGAGCTTTTAGGAATACAATGTATAAATCAAAAACGACCCCCAGGGCTGCTACTACACATCACCGGCCACCATCAGTACCAAGAGGTGTGAGCTGGTATGACATCGTGCATCAACTATGGGAAAGGGACTGAGAGACTTTTTCCATTGGACCATATGAACTGGAAACATAAAACTCACTGAACATTAAATCTCACCAAATGAGGGTAAATCCAGCCTCATCATCCTATCCACTCATTATACTCCACACCTGAACATAGCCATTATATGAACAACATACCCCCATATCTCAATGTCTGTACTTTGACCTATTAACCTTTTACCCCCAATCAGGGAGATTGCAGATTATGTATTCCGTACACCACCCGTTCCTAAACTGAATTTCGCACCCCTTGATAATCTGTACCTTATTCCCTGATAACCAGAAACTTCTATGCTTAAACTCTGTACCATTTTCTTTTTACTTCAACATCATCTTAATAAAATTATTAAATTTCTTCTTTGCTCCTTTTCTCTCTCCCAACATCTCTGTCTCACCCTATTCTTAGCTCCTAGCAGCTGCCCAAGGCCAGTATTCAGATTGCCTATCTGAGTATAAAGTAGCAATTGTAGTAGAAATAGCAAGATTAGCTAAGTATTTTGTGTCTGTACACAGCATCCTTCTTCCCAGTTCTCCACTAATCTGCCAAAAGTAGTTTCTAGCTTCCTGGGGCTCTTCCCCTAGCTCTAACTTGCTGCTTATTATCTTCTGTCCTGTCCCATCAGCCCATACCTTGGACTGCTTTAGCCATATATATTTATCCAAAAGTGACTATCACGTGTAGCATTGTTCAGATGCACCCCTTCCCCCCCCCCCCCCCCCGCCTTTTCTTTTTTGGTTGTTGCTTGTGTAAACTTTGCAGAACTGAGATTTTGCAAATGTTGTGGTAGGTTGTACGGATAGAATAACATTTCCCAAAAGCTGGGCTAACCCCAGTGGGAGGTCTCTGTGTAATACATACAGCTTGGCTTGCCTCCATCTAGTTGTCTCTTATTGGTTTTCTACTCTGCCTACTTCCTGAAACATTTTGCACCCTACTTTTTCATTGAACTTTTTATCAGTTTACCTTATTAGCATGGCCCTTAGTTTGGAAGGGGAGTGGGAGGCGTTGCCCCCCCCCACACAACTGCAAGCCTTGGGCAGGTGCAGAATTTGTCCCCCCATGCATGGCCCCGTTGGCCTGACTGGAGCTGCTCCCCTCCCAACCAATATAAAAGTCAAACTACGCCTATGCTTATTAGTCTTTAAGTGTAACGTGAACACACAAACTTTTGAACCTACAATATTGAAGGGAATTTGACAAAATGAATTAACAGAAATAATAGTATAGCATATATGTTGTTAATATTCATGATGTTTAGGTCAATTAATGTTCATATTTGAATGAAATTGACCCCAGAAAACCTTAAGCAACACTTAAATAGAATACAGTGAAATAACAGATTTTTCAGTTCATTGGTAATGATGAAAAATGGAAAAAACAAACATTTTGGGTCAGATTGAAAACAGAAATTTTCAGTAAATTTAAAGAGTTTCAGTTCTCCATCCCTCAAGATGCTTAAAGGGCTGCTGCCTCTGCAAAGGCTCATGATCCCCGCTTGCCAAGAGAGCTAATTGGAGGACTTGAATTTGATTGGGTACCTTTTAATAATACTGTAGAACATTGTGGCGTTTGTAGAATGTATTTGTCAGTTTTTATGCACTCCCTCATGTTGCTAAAAGGCATTCTGGGCCAGAGTCATGAGAGGGATTATAAATAAATATTTTTCATTGGTATTTATTCAACTTAATCCAATATTATTCATTATTTATGTTTCTACCTTTTGAATTTTAATTGATAGTTCTATGGAAATGTTGTGGAAGATATG
Source organism: Chelonia mydas (assembly GCF_015237465.2). NCBI lineage: Eukaryota > Metazoa > Chordata > Testudines > Cheloniidae > Chelonia > Chelonia mydas. The sequence goes on along the minus strand of NC_051251.2, from coordinate 48,621,122 downwards.
AAGGTGTGATCACAATCTATAGTTATGAAGAACAAGTGTCACATTGAGCAATTCTGACATTATCACCGGAACTCATAGATTTTATAGATTCCAAGGCCAGATTGGACCATTGTTATCATCTAGTCCAGAGGTTCGCAAACTTCATTGTACTGTGACCCCCCCATTCCAACCACAAGAATTACTACACGACCCCAGGAGAGGGGAACGAAGCCTGAGCCTGTCCGAGTCCCACCACCCCAGGTCAGTGGGGCCAAAGCCCAAGTCCCACCGCCCTGAGCGAGGAGGCCAAAGCTGAAGCCCAAGGCCTTCAGCCCCAGGCAGGGGGCCTGTAACCTGAGTCCTGGTGCCCAGGGCTAAAGCCCACTCCCCGTCCCTGCCCCCCACAGATTTTTGCCAGGGTTTGCTGGCCCTGCTCAGCCACATGGTGCTGCCAGGCCCTCTCCCTGCATGGCAGCTGGGGAGAGGCAGCGGTGAGCTGCCAGGAGGTAGGTAGAGAATGTGGGGGAGGTGTGAGGCTCCATGAGCTGTACTTCAACTGTAAAAGAGCCGCATGCGGCTCGCAAGCCACATTTTGGCCACCCCTGTCTTATATCATGAATAGTCCCATGGAAGTAAGGTATGTCTTGGTGTGAGCAAGGGCGTCACCCTTAACTGTGCTGCTGAGTGTGCTGCTTACCAACTCACAGAAAAGGTGCGGTGTCATTAGACTGTTGGCTACTCTTGTCTTTTTGAAGATACATGACTACTTATTTTTTAAAACGTATTTTCAGGCTATTTTTTTCAAAACAATGTATTTTTACAATGCATCATTTAAACACAGCACCATAATTTGCTTTGCAGTTAGTCAAGTGATTACAAACTCTGGGCTCAGTCCTGCAATCACATCCATGTGTACAAACCACTGCATCCACTTAGGGGCCTACAGTGTTCAGTGGGGTTCCACAAGGGCTGTGTCTGCCCATGAACGTTTGATTGCAGGATTACAGCAATCACTTCATCCATCACTGGAATACAGTCCCTTCGAGGTTGGAAGCAGCAGGCTTTAACACTCCAGTATATACCCACTGTTTTGAAATGTGCAACTGGGGTTTTAATAACAAGGGTTCATTATGACTGGTTTTACATATCCTCCAAAAATAGCTTAAGTGCTCCACCAGATAAGTACTGTGGCCCTTCTTTCTAAAAATACTACCTTTTCATGATAACATTTTACTTAACAGAGAAATCTACAGTAATACTCCTATTGTCCAAATCCTTTGCATTATCCAAAGCTGGGCTATGCCTTCATTGCCAAAAGGTGAGATAAAAATTAACTGTGCTAAGTCATGTCTGTTTACTTCACTGTAGCTAGGTGAGCTCAACACTATACCCCCTCACCGAGGCTGACCTTGCCTAGCTACATCAAGGTAAAAAGTTTAGCCTGGTCTCCACTAGGATTTTGCAGGGAATAGGAAACTCATAGTCTGTATCTCACCGGACACATCTTTTTGGCAGCGAAGCCGTAGCCTCAGGTTATTGGCTAAAGTTGGCAGAAATTTTGCCACCAACTTCCCCGCCCCACCCCCCCAAAAAAAGTGTGTAACTGGAAGCAACATTTCTTGAGGGAAAATTTTTGATTTTTTTTTTTAATGGGAAATTTTGGATTGTTTGTGTTTCCCTGGTCTCATTTTTTTCCACTTATCTCCTTCCCCTTCCACATCCCCAATGCACACAGTTTAAGTTTTCAGAACTTCTCCATCTTTTCAAAGATTAGTGCCCCTGCTCCCCGCCCCCCCCCCCCCCCCCCCCCCCCCGCCAAGGGCAACTCTGCCAGTCTGGAATTTCTCCAAAGTTGGAAATTTTTTCAAAGTTTTATTTAAAAAAATTCCTTCCAACAAAATTTTTTTAATTCAAAATTTTTTTTTGGAAAAATATTTTTTCACCCAGCTCTGTTATTGGTGAGTCCTGCAATCCTTGCTCATGTGAGTATTTCTCGCTTATGTAACTGGTTCCACCAGAATCAACAAGATTACTTATGTCAGTAAGGAGTATTTGCATGAATAAACCTCAGATTTTTGAGGTAAGTATTCTAATAATTTAAAAGAGCTTCTTAGACTTAAAAACATGCCCCTTCACTAGTGTTCTTTCACTGTATATGTGAGTGAACATGAATTACTAGGGATAAAAAGTAGGAAAGCAGCTCTCAAAGTTCTGCAACTTTTCCATCTTTGGAGATCGTTGAAAATTTCCCAACAAAAATTTTTTTCAACTGAAAATGTCTTGTCACTTAAACTAAACAAATTTGCAGAATTTTTTTTCATTTTGGTCAAATTTCTCATTTTTAAAATAATATCTAAATGAATAATTTTGAACATTTAAAAAATGTTTTGTTAATATAGGGGGGAAAATACTTTCTCAAATGCTTTTACTTATCCTCCCACTCCATTTTTCTGTGGCGGAAAAGGTAAAAGGTGATTGGTTATTTTCCCATAAAAATGAAATTAAAGTTTTCCAATTAAAAATAATTTGTTTACAAAATCATAAAAAATGTAATGGAAACCTTTTCAAATGAATTGAAAAATGTTAATTTCTTTAGAAATTTTTCACACTATATTTTTTCTACCATCTCTACATATCTTTGAATTTCATCTGCACTGCTTTGTGGTTTCAGAGCTTTTACACCTCTATGCTGTTTTCCTTGCCTTTTGTCTGATTTTTTTTGTTTTGTTTTGTTTTTTGTTAAATTTCCACCTCATTTCCCCTCAGATATTTTCCTCTTAAAATATAATGGAAACACCAAAAGAGAAACAAACTTACATTTATTTTCCTTATCACAATGCTTGAGTGATTTAGGTACAAAGTTGGCTGGTGTAAGTTGTCGGTGACTATCTGAATTGTGACAGAATGTCACTTGACCTATGGATCCTGTAATTTGAGAGTAAAGCCAGGCAAATAATGGCAAATAAACTGTAGAATATTTTATTCTGTCCATGCCTCCTTTTCCCCTCTCCCTCAGCAACAAGCTGGGGAAGAGTGGCACAAAAGGCCATATGCTACCTCTATGCCATTGACTTTAAGGCCAGAGTCCCCCAGCAGTGCAGTGGAAAATGGGCACCTCTTTGGAAAGGGCATCCACTGAAGCGTTTATTCCCTGGAGGAAAAAACAGTTCTGACATCCATGCCCGTTTTTCTTGATTGCAGCAGTGTGAAGTCGGAGTTGTCATGATGTGCCTCATTGTTCTGCTTTACCTCTTGCATGGTTACTGGCCTAGAGAGAGACACTTGTTTCTTTTCTCTTTTGAGCAGTGTTCCCTTTACTATATTCCGGCTCCTATCTCACTCCCAGGGGAGGCTATGGCTTGGGTCAACCAGTGGCATAAGTATATCATGAGGAGAGATTCTCTGCATGCCTTCCTTTTTTGGGCTGGGAAAAAGGCCACTAATGAGGCCTCTGATCTAATGTATTATAAACGAAAATGAAACTCAACATAATACTAATAATCCATATCCACTTCATGCCCAAGTAGACAAATGCACAAGCCTCCTTATAAACTTGTTTATAAACTCCTTGTTTATAAACTGAACTGAGCGAAAATGGAGTGTCATCCTTCTATTTCTCTTTAGTAGCTTCTGTTGGCTTTTACCATGATCTTAATGCTATTCAAAAATAGTTGTTACATTTCATGTATTTTTCCAGCAGTGCTGGCTATTTCTTGCATGACCTTGTTTGATCTCTTGGCTGCCTTCACTGCTGACTGCTGTGATGCTTGTAGAAAAGCCTGCAGTTCTAGTGACAGATTTCTAGGACAGATTTCTGATGGACTAGTTTGCCCTTCTGGATGTCTTTCCCTTTCATTCTCTCCAGAGTACAAAACCATCAGTGCTGTTACACTGTGTTCTGGTGTTGCAGCAGCTCTGCAAGGGCTTCACAAAAACAAAATGGAAGGTTTCATTATAATAAAGAGGACTTAAAAATATAACCTCCTTATATCTCGAGAGATTTCACGTACTGTTTTAACACATTGGCTTGTCTCAATATGCTAAAACCCTGATATTGGACAGAATGGATTTCAAAAGCCCAAAATGTGATACAGGAAAACACTTTTTAATACAACACATAATTAACCTATGGAACTCATAGCCACTATATATAATTGAAACACTGTTTATTAAGATTCAAAAAGGATTAGACATTTGTATGGATACTGAGAACATCCAGTTACATTCAAAAGAAGAGAGAGACTTTTTTTTTTCTTTAAGAATATGAACCCTCATGTTTCACAGCATAAGTAAACCGTTATCTAACAGTTTAGAAGAAATTGTCCCCTACGGGTGGTTTATTCTACTATGGGGGCTCATGCACTTTCCTTTAAAGCATTTGGTACCAATCACTATCAGAGATGGGATACTGATCTAAATGAACCATCAGTATGTTATGATAATGGCTCTCCTCTTCATCTGACCTCTGTGCGTATGTAGTGAAAACTCAAAGCAAATGTGATTTCCGGTAGTTCTGCCTTCTGTGTCAAATATTTCTATAACACTAAGGGCTTGTCTGCATGAACAATTACTTCATGGCAAGTCTGGGGGTGAATCTACCAAGCATGAGCCTGGCAGGGTCTAATTCTCCTTGTAAATCCTGCTGACCAGCAATCTGTCTATGTGCACTAACAGAGACAAGGTGGGGGAGATAATATCTTTTATTAGACCAGCTTTTGTTGGTGAGAGAAGCAAGCTTTCAAGCATCACAGAGCTCTTCTTCAGGTCTGGGAAAGGTATTCTGAGCATCACACCTACAACTAGACTGCATACAACATGTACACTCACAGTTCATTAGAGAGCTTTTAGTCAGTTCCATTTTAAAGAGGACTGGATCAAGGTGATCTAATGAACTGTTAATGTATGTCAGCAGAGTGAACATGGAGCGTTAGGCCCCACCAGGCTAGTGCCAGGTACTCATAACCCAGCTTGTCATGAACTAATTGTTCAGGTAAACAAGCCCTTAATAGAACTATTTTAGTTATTACCTTTTTCTAAATACTAAATTCAATTTATGTTTTAAAGACTAACTCTTCTCCTTGTTATATCTGAACAATACTACCTTACGTTTTTGCCATGAGATGGCAGTATTATGTTGTTGCTTCATTGATTGTTTCATTTGTGTTTGGTCCTTATACATTTTTAATATTTAGGATTGTTAACTAATTACTCATGGTTGAAGTGTCTATATAGCTTGTGTATAGGATTATATACATGTACAGGATATACTATATATACACAGTCTGTAACTTGAAAATAGGTAAAAGGAACAATGGCAATATTTTATGGTTCTCACCTCACAAAAGGATTGTATGTCATGGCACTGCACCTATGAAATATGATTTTAAAAATGAAACTTCATCTGGGCTCCAGGTTTCAATAGTATTTTAAAAAACAGATTCTCAAAAGCACTCTAGGTTATAAAATTTGTAATCCTCCATTCTTATTTCAAGCAGTATCCAAGATTTTATTAAAGCCCCTCCCCGCTCCAACCTCTGCAAAAAGGGTCCCGGAGGGCCAAAGGATCAGATCATTCATATTATTTTACATTTTCCTATTTTCTTTGGGAAAACACACATTAGATACAACAAAAATCTTATATGCAGCTCTGGGCAAACAGCTAGATGTTAGTTTTTCATAACCCAGAATCATGGATAACAAATTGCCCTAAAAATTTTAAGAACAGGCAATTCTGTGGTGTTGGGTTTTCTTTTTAAGCGGAATGGGTTCACATTTTTATAGATTTTGTTAATGCTTTCCTTAAATCAACTTCCAGCAATGTCTAGAGGGGTGTACAGATCCTGTCCAGTGGCTGTCAGGAAATGGGTTAAATGTTTTCAACCAAAGAGAGGCCCATAATTGCCTGCCTGAAAATAAAGGGTTTTTCAGGGTAGTAGGCTGTTCCAGGCTAAGGAGTTAATTCCACCCGGTTCATTCTTCCAGGTATGTGCTGTGGACAGCTTGAGGCCTGAGTGTAGAAGGACCTCTTTGAAGAGGGTAGGAGCTGGGTTTTTCCTCTCACTCCTCTTTCAACTTTATCACATCTGAGACCTTCAGACTTGGCTGAAACAAGTCAGACCTTCTAAAGACACTGAACTTTTGCTGAAGAAAACCCTGATGCATAGTATCTGTGTTTGGTCCTTAAAGGAGTAGGTCTTTATATTTTACACTAAAGTGGACCATGGAAGTGCTCAAACTCCACCTAAACATGCAGGATCCTTTGTTGCTTTCCCCAGGCATTATCTCATCAAGTCTCCTCAATTGGGGTGCCAAAAGCTGGCATTTCCTGCACAGAACTATGTACATAATGGCTTACCCTCTGTGACTAGCCAACTTTGAGTAGGGTATAATGATGTAAACTAAGGCACCTTTCAAAACAAAATGTATCTGGAGTGTTTTCAATGGGAAGAGGGAAGGAACTTTTAAAATATGGTGTAAATAATGTAAACAAATTAAAAAGCTCGAACACCAGATGACAAATGTCAAGTGAAAGTTTGAAAATGAAGCTTGCCAGCTCCCCTTTATGTCACATTGAAGCCCAGCCTTTGGAGTGGAATCCCATTCAAGTAATACCCTACTACAGCTAGATATTCCACTGACCGCTTGGTCCTAGTGCATATAAGATCTTTGGGAAGTCTCGAAAGCTCATTCTTCAGGGAATAGAACTACAGCCATAGTTGGACAGAGGTTGAACTTCTTGAGATGTACAGTTGTAGGATACAGGTGGGATAGTCTGAGCGGGCAGTAAGGATTTCCAGGGTGAGGTGGAGTCTGGAAGTGTGCAACAGTGCTTTGTAATTTTATAATGCCTTCCATTTGAAGATCTAAAATGCCTTGCAAATGCTAATGGATTTTAGCATTGCAACACCCTTCTCAGGTAGAGAAATTAGGGACAGTACTCATTTTAAGTTTGAAACGTGCATGAATGCCAGAAAATCATGCTGAAAAGGAGAAATGAGTCAAGATACTGTGCTGAAATGTGATGTTCCTACTTATCTGTGATTCGATATATCTTCATTCAAGGCACAGAGAGAGTTGCCTGTGCAAGTGTCAATGAAGCAATGTGAGTTTCTGCTTCCAGCCGCTCTCCACAACACCTCTTTGTTGAGTGGCTGACATCAAAGGGACAACAAGTCTGAGTTGAAAGAGAAATAGTTGTTAATGCTAAGCATTTTATCTACTTTCTCTAAAATATTAGTGGAGCTGGTAGACCCAGAACAGAAATGCCACCAAAGATTGGGAGAAGAGTGATACTTCCATGTGTTCATTCTCTTGGAGCATCAGGCAAAATGGCTTTCGTGCACAGAAAGTAAGATCTACTATAAAGTCTAAGGGAGTGCAAGCATTTTGGCCCAATAGTCTTCAAACTCTTATTAGGAAAAGTCTTCTAGAGCATAAATAAGAGTGAAACCAATTGGGTTCTGTTGAAATGACTGTAAAAATCCATGGGATTTAATGGAGTATGTATCTTTTCTGTAGGGTGTGTTGTTTGTTTGTTTGTTTTTTTCCTCCTATAGAATTCTATAGCAGGTATAAAATCTTTGTTTAAATTTTGTGAGTTGGTCCAAATAGTTTACAAAAAGTCTTCACTTCACCTTAAATTCTCTCTAACTTTTTCATAAGGGATAATCTGACATGAATTTAATAACAGAGGGGTGTGTGTGTGTGTTTAAATTTATTTTATATATATAAAACATAAAATTCTACTGTAATGTGGTGGTGTTTTCTGAGGAATCAAATACTATTGCGCCTATCTTTCTGCTTTGAGCTGGAAAGACCCTACTCTGCTTGTATGATAATCCGGCTTCCATGTATATTGATCATTAAGATTTCTTTTAATGTACTTATAAGTGCTTAACTTGAACACAGTGGGTTAAATTCTGCAGATGGATGTAACTTGGATATAGGTTTGTAGTTTCCATTAAAGTCAATGGGAGCAAGGGATGATCACATAAGGTCGGAATTTTGCCTTTAAAAACAGTTGCTTTTTTAATGCAGACTGTTACTGAATTCTTTACAGTACACAAAATATACAGCTTGTTTCTTTGAGGCCAATGTTAAAAATGAAATAGAGTTGCACATAAACTGTACACTGGAGTGTATGTAATTTGTCACTAGTTAACCTTATAGTCATATTTCATTTAGTCCCTAGATTTTAAGTGGCCTCTGAGGCCCACTGTAGAAGTCATCTCAGGGCTTTTGCAGTATTGTACAGTTTCATCCGCATGTCACTGTCTGCATTTTTAGTGCTTTCATAATCTGGGTAGTAAAACCAACATTCCATACCCATAGTGCAACAGTTTAATCATAGATTTTAAAATAAGAAAAGTCTACATTACTTCCTATTAAGCCCTAGTTAATGAAAAGTAAAAGTTAAAAGGTGCTGCAGCAATTGCGAATGCTATTGAAATGTGCTTTTGCATAGAGAGGAGGAAAAGCTCCTTATTAAAAACTAGAAGTGCCTGCTGGCTATAGGTTTTTGTAGTTCTCATATACTGGCTAGGCGGCTTTTTGCATTTTATTAAAAAAGAAATCCTCCAATCAAGAATTTTTATTGATTCTGATTAAGCTTTTTTAATAAAAGTTAAAAGCCACCAAAATTGCGGGTAAGCATTATTGAAATTCACATAACCACAAATGCTCCTGAAGAAAGAAAAGAGGTTCCGTTTGAAACTGAAAGCTGAAGACTGGCAAGTTTCAATGCAGTTAGTGAGAAACACTAGATCTACATCTTTTACTAGCTTTATCTTTCACTCTTTGGTTCAATCACTCTTCAAAAGTCTGTACGCACTGATAAAAGGGTGCTTGAACTTGAAGGCAATGCCTGGAGATAGAATATACACCAAGTGCTTGTCTACATGGCTGGTCAGTGTGTGGCAAGCCAAGCTGTAAATGTATAGCGCACTGGCTCGCCATGCACTAACTGACCACATAGACCTTCTGGCCATGTTCTACAAGTTGTACGCGTGCTATGTAACTTGTAGTGTGTAACAGCAAGGTCCATGGAGTCAGTTGGTGTGCGGCAGGCTAGTGTGCTGTGCTTCACACCATGGCTTGCTGCATGCTAACTAGACAAGTTTGAGATTGAGGGCTTTCTTATGACCTTCTATGAGGGGAGGGGTACAAAGATTTACTGAAGAAACTGTGGGCCAGACTCTGTGCTATGTAGTGCAGGAGACATAACTCAGACTGGGGGAGAGTAGAAGTGGTTTAGGCACCTTCATGCTTTCTGAATTGTGGGCCTGGCCCACACCTCCCAAATGATAGAGCAGGCCTGAAGGGGCATAATGTCCTGCCTGGGTCCAAATGTGGGACAAGACACATACAAATATTATTCATTCAGGAATCTAAAAATGCTGTGGGTTTAATTCTTTTAATGCAAATAGTTTTTTCTAGAATCTTATTGCTTGATTCCGCTTATCTGATGTAAAAATAACTTTCACAAATAAAAATGGGGACATCTAATTGAGTGGAATGTATATAGGTAACTTTGAGGCTAAAGATAGTGATAACCCTGAAAATGAGGGGCACCTGAGAGAGACACTTTGGGGCTTTTCTAAACACTGCAGCTGGAGATGTAATTTCCAGCTTGGGTAGATGTAAAAGTACTAGCTTGGATGGAGCCAGTGTGTTAAAAATAGTAGTGTGTCCATAGTAGTGAGAGAGGCATGATGGATTAGCACCTGCCCCCTGAGTACAATCCAGCCTGAAACCCTAGGTATGTAATTGGGACAGCGAGCTCGTCTTGCTGCCAGTGCAGCTGCAACTATGTTGTTGGATCAAAGCAAGCACAGATATGGCTACTTGAGCTGGAGACTACACCTCCAGCTCCACTGTAGACATACAGAACTTATGCCTCTTATACAGTTACCAGCAGTGTGTTATAGGTTTCCCTCTGTGGCTGACTTGCAGAAGATACGAGTCTGTAACAGCTCTACCTTGAGAGCTTTCTCTCAAACTGTAGCAGCTCATGCTTTTAGCTTTGGAGGTCCCCAGTTCATTCCCTGGCATGTGGGCCAAGGTGGTGCTTGCTACCATTGTGCTGCTCTAAAGCTCAGAACAGCCGACATGCAGTGTGTGCTAGCCATAGTCCATCCTCTGGCTTGCCCCTATGCCAACATCTGTGCTACAAACTCTGCATTCGTAGGGACACTCATTTATGTGAGGGGGAACTCTGTAGGAGACTGTTCTCCCTTAATTCCACAGCAGTGGAGTAAAGGGGCCATAGCAGGGGACAGAATCAGGACAATTGAATTTCAATGTGAAGATTTATTTCACATCCTGCAGCTTGTGTGTGGTGGAGGGCAAGGGGGCAAGATCAGGGCTTCTAAAACTGCCTGGGAGAAGCCCTGTCCTTGGCTGCATTCCCTCATCCCAAACCAGCGTGGTGTCCCTGAGCCCTCGAATGGTTTAAAAGCCTTGATGAAACTGCCTACGAGATCTGGTCATCCAAATCAGCAATAGATTTGTGTTAAAATATTATCAAAACATGACAAATTTCAGCCCAAAATGACAGTTTCAGAGAAAATTATGAGCAGCTGGAGACGGACATGTACAATCAAATAGCCTTTTTAACCTTACTTTCATAATCTCATTATCATTACTTTATGGTGTGGTGTGAGTGCAATTCCATATACAATCTAGATTTTGTTTGTCCTCTCTTTTTTCATTTTAAATAAATTGTGCCAGGTTCCATTCTCTTCCTCTTCTGCTAGACATACCTTTTATGTTGGAATATTTCATGGTGTACTGAGCTGGAACACAGAAAAGGCTAGGGTAAGAAACAAAAGGGCAATGTATCCTAGTGGATGGAGCACTGGACTGGGATTCAGCAGACCTGGGTTCTGTTCTTGGCCTGCTGTATGACTTTGGGCACATTCCTTTATTTCTGTACCTCACTTTCCCCATTTGACAAACGGGGAAAAAAGATACTGACAACTTGCAAAAAATACATAAGGATATCACATGCAAAAAAAGAGAGAGGAAAAAAAAGCCCCTCGTAATCCGTTCAGGATCAGAAGCCTGATCCTTCTCTCCTTAAAGCCAAAGGGAGTTGTGTAATTGATTTCCATGGGATCAGGATTGGGCCCTAACTGAGAAGTGTTAAATGAATCATAGCATTAATGGGGCCTTGATTAATTTTCAAAATGACACGTGGTGTATTAATTAACGAAAAACTAAACACATGGGTGCTCCTAGTGACTATCAGGTTGCTTACAGAACAAATAAGCACTGTTGCTGATTGAGTTAAAAAAAAAAACGGTGGAGAAAGAAATCCTAACAATTTGTAAAATGTTTGTGAAATGCACATGCTTTTATACTGCTCCATTTTCTGTTAAGCAGGAGTGGGGAGGAGAGTTGGATTTATTTGAATCTGTTTCTCTGATCATTTATCTCTATCATCTGTCTCTGACCAGCTAGAAGTATCTGGAAACATCCAGAAGAAAGGTTTCAGAGTAACAGCCGTGTTAGTCTGTATTTGCAAAAAGAAAAGGAGTACTTGTGGCACCTTAGAGACTAACCAATTTATTTGAGCATAAGCTTTCGTGAGCTACAGCTCACTTCATCGGATGCATACTGTGGAAAGCGTAGAAGATCTTTTTATACACACAAAGCATGAAAAAATACCTCCCCCCACACCCCACTCTCCTGCTGGTAATAGCTTATCTAAAGTGATCACTCTCCTTACAATGTGTATGATAATCAAGTTGGGCCATTTCCAGCACAAATCCAGGGTTTAACAAGAACGTCTGGGGGGGGGAGGGTAGAAAAAACAAGGGGAAATAGGTTACCTTGCATAATGACTTAGCCACTCCCAGTCTCTATTCAAGCCTAAGTTAATTGTATCCAATTTGCAAATGAATTCCAATTCAGCAGTTTCTCGCTGGAGTCTGGATTTGAACATTTTTTGTTGTAATATCGCAACTTTCATGTCTGTAATCGCGTGACCAGAGAGATTGAAGTGTTCTCCGACTGGTTTATGAATGTTATAATTCTTGACATATGATTTGTGTCCATTTATTCTTTTACGTAGAGACTGTCCAGTTTGACCAATGTACATGGCAGAGGGGCATTGCTGGCACATTATGGCATATATCACATTGGTGGATGTGCAGGTGAACGAGCCTCTGATAGTGTGGCTGATGTTATTAGGCCCTGTGATGGTGTCCCCTGAATAGATATGTGGACACAGTTGGCAACGGGCTTTGTTGCAAGGATAGGTTCCTGGGTTAGTGGTTCTGTTGTGTGGTATGTGGTTGCTGGTGAGTATTTGCTTCAGGTTGGGGGCCTGTCTGTAGGCAAGGACTGGCCTGTCTCCCAAGATTTGTGAGAGTGCTGGGTCATCCTTCAGGATAGGTTGTAGACCCTTAATAATGCGCTGGAGGGGTTTTAGTTGGGGACTGAAGGTGACGGCTAGTGGCATTCTGTTATTTTCTTTGTTAGGCCTGTCCTGTAGTAGGTGACTTCTGGGAACTCTTCTGGCTGAAGAAACAGATTGATAGAGCCAGAAGAGTTCCCAGAAGTCACCTACTACAGGGCAGGCCTAACAAAGAAAATAATCTCTCTGTTTTTTCCTACCCCCCCCCCCCCCAGACGTTCTTGTTAAACCCTGGATTTGTGCTGGAAATGGCCCACCTTGATTATCATACACATTGTAAGTAGAGTGGTCACTTTAGATAAGCTATTACCAACAGGAGAGTGGGTTTGTGTGGGGGGCGGGGGGGGGGGGAAGAGAAAACCTGGATTTGTGCTGGAAATGGCCCAACTTGATTATCATACACATTGTAAGGAGAGTGATCACTTTAGATAAGCTATTACCAGCAGGAGAGTGGGGTGGGGGGAGGTATTTTTTCATGCTTTGTGTGTATAAAAAGATCTTCTACACTTTCCACAGTATGCATCCAATGAAGTGAGCTGTAGCTCACGAAAGCTTATGCTCAGATAAATTGGTTAGTCTCTAAGGTGCCACAAGTACTCCTTTTCTTTTATCCAGAAGAAAGATATAGTTTTTCCTGACTCCACCCAGGACATTACTATTGGTATATGCAGTGTTGTAGCCATCTTGGTCACAAGATATTAGAGAGACTGAGTAGGTGAGGTAATATCTTTTATTGGACCAACTTCTGTTGGTGAGAGAGACCAGCTTTTGAGCTACACAGAGCTCTTCAGGTCACCCACCTTGTATCCCTATTGTTGGGAGAAAGTTCTGTGTGTCCGACACATCCTCAGCCTGAGTGCTAAGCCATTCAGGCGGAACTGTTCTAAATATAAGAACTCCTGAGCATCCTGGTGCGGGTGGTCAATATTTTTTTACTGAAAATTTTCCGTGAAGAATGAGGTTTCATCAAAAAAAAAAAAAAAGAAAAGTGTGAAGTTGGCTCTTCGGAATGCCTGTGTTTGATTATTAGTTCAGGAAAATAAGACCCCGTATTCCTCAACCTTCCCCCATTTTACGCAAACCAAACTCAAACGTTTGGAGATATCTCACTCTCTGTTAACCCTTCTCCTCTCCTCCCCTCCCCCGGCCTTTTTTCATTTGAAACCAGAATTGCCAAAATACTGTGAAAGTGGTTTTTCATGTGGCATTTCCAGCCCATATCAGAAAGTCTGTGCATGACATATTGAGCCATTTTTTAAAGACTCCAGAAATGCAGAGAATTCACATAACAATCTAAACACCAAACCCAAACTCCATGTCTTTAGAACTAAAAGTGAATGTACGTACTGATTCTATGTATTCCTATGGGAAGATACGTCTGTCATGTATACTGGATTTACATCAATATAACAACAGAATCTAGCCCTATGTTTCTTTTTAAAATAAAGAAATTCAAATGAAAAATCACCAGATAAAACAAGCTTTGTTCTTTTAAAAATTATTTAGAATGTGTAGAAGTTCAAAAATGTCTTTGTGCTCCTGCTATGCAACAACATTTTAAACAAAATAATGAACATCTGAAAATTAGATTTATTATCCAGAGGCAAAGTAACCTTATTATACAGAAAACAGCAACAAACTCATGCCTGCATGATATATAATCCAGTAGTTTAATTTGTAAACTTGATCATTGCTCCTAAGTGAGTTCATTAGTATCTCAAAGTCCTATAAGACAGTTAAATACTTGTTTTAATTAATATTTAGTCTTTAATGCTGTTTAGAGTCTCCCAAACTTTCAAAATGGTCTTGTAATTGCTTTTCTAAAATTTACCAGCTGTGTAAACTTTATTGCTACAAGGACACAGATGCAATATGACACTGAATTGGTTAATTAACTGTTTGTACTCTAGTAGGAAATTTGCAAGTGTTTTCTAACAAAGACTTGCTTTCGTAATTCACAATTTAAAACTCGGTCCTGTTTCCATATATTATTATTATTTTAAAATTAATAAGAAAATAGTTCCTAACCTGGTAATTTCAGCCCCAGCTGTGGTATCTGCTGAGCAAAGCCTTTGAAGGAGCCACAACTGGATCAGGAGATGGCAGCAAAATGAGCATTCAGAGCCTTAAAACTTGAACTCTTCAATATAGTTTCATGCCATGCTGAGGCTAACTCCATGGTTTCACTCAGCAGTTGTTGCAGCTCAAAAACACTCATGCTTTCAGATTCAGCAAAGATCTTAAATAATTTTTCTTACAGCTTTTTTTTCCTTTTCTTGAAGGGGAGGTTAATATGCTAACCAATGCTACAGTTGCCCAATAAAAGCAGCACTGGTTGGAGCTTGGAGATTAACATCCTCTTTGTTCAGCCCATTTGATAAGCAACACTGTAAAATATGCAGGTTTAAGAATAGCTGCTGCGTTAATCTGTATCCGCAAAAAGAACAGGAGCACTTGTGGCACCTTAGAGACTAACAAGTTTATTAGAGCATAAGTTTTTGTGGGCTACAGCCCACTTCATCGGATGCAAAGAATGGAACATATAGTAAGAAGATATAGATATATACATACAGATAAATTGGAAGTTGCCATACAAACTGTGAGAGGCTAATTAGTTTCTTGTTGGAGTCTGTTTTTAAGAGTGGCAATCTTGCAACAGAAAAGCTTCAGAAAAGACTCCAATGAGAAACTGCTGAGCTTGAATTAATATGCAAACTATATACCATTAACTTGGGTTTGAATAGAGACTGGGAGTGGCTGCGTCATTATACATATTGAATCTATTTCCCTAAGTTAAGTATCCTCACACTTTCTTGTCAACTGCCTAAATGGGCCATCTTGATTATCACTACAAAAGTTTTTTTTCTCCTGCTGATAATAGCTCATCTTAATTAATTAGCCTCTCACAGTTTGTATGGCAACTTCCACCTTATCTGTATGTATGTGTGTGTGTGTGTGTGTGTGTGTGTATCTGTCTGTCTGTCTATCTATCTTCTTACAATATGTTCCATTCTATGCATCCGATGAAGTGGGCTGTAGCCCACAAAAGCTTATGCTCTAATAAATTTGTTAGTCTCTAAGGTGCCACAAGTACTCCTGTTTTTTGTAAAATATGCAGTATGTCTAGCTCTAGTAAGATAATTCTAGCAACATAAACCACAGAATTGGTTTGTCATGTCGTGGGAAGTCTGATATGAAAAAAGAGCATATGGTTATAGTTGTTTGATACAATTTAATGTAGAGATATAGATCAAACAGATTCTCTTCTGCTGTAAAATAGGACAACATTTTGATAAGGTTTTTCCAGCTGTATGGGAATAGAGCTGTGTGACTACCTGACTTTTTGATTGCTGGGTGAACTGAATTTTTTTGTTTGTTTGTTTCATTTTTGAGGTATTTTGGAAAATGTTTAATTTTTTCCCCAGAATTTTTTAGTTATCTTTTTTGACTGAAACAATTTGGCACTTTTGACCTGAGTTGTAAAATATTACTGTCAAACCAAATCTGCATTTTTGGGCTGGGGGGAGGTGGATGTCTGAAAAATCTTGCCCAGCTCTGAATGGAAAATGATGCTTTCAATGGAGCTATGCTCACATACACCAACTAAGGATCTGGCCCCTCAGGGTATAATCTGTTGCTTAGTCACCACTGCAGCTTTGTTGCTTCTTCCTTTCATTCCTAGCAATAACATTCAAAAGCACTTATTCTCGCCTATCTATCTAATTCCATGGCCTAATTATATCACAATCATTAGTATATCATGGTCATTAGTGGTCCCCTCTATTTTACAGAGGGGAAACTGAGGCATGGGGTAGCATAAGATTAAAAATTTCAAAGGAGGCTCCTAAGTCATTTAGAAGCCTAATTCTTATTTGCAGAATTACTTTTGAAAATGGAACTTAAGCTCTTAATCATTTAGGCATTTTAAAAAATTTTATGTTTTGGGTCAGATTTTTCGAAGAAGCTTAGGCATCTAAAGATGCAGATGGGCATCTCATGGAATTTTCAAATGCACTTAGGCACCTAGGGCCAGATTTTTAAAAGGTATTAAGGCACTTAACTCCCAATGAAATCAAAGTTTTGTGCCTAGATGCTTTTGAAAATTCTATCCTCTGCATCTCCTGAGGTGGGAATTCAGGTGTCCTGAATCAGCGTTCTCAGTGCTGGATCCACTAAATCCACTTTCCTATCCTATGCCAATGCTTAACTTTTATACTTTTTATTAAAAAAAACTAAAGTTTGAACTCTTAATGTTCCTAATCTTGATATTAAAAGTTGCTTTATAGTACAGCTGTTCATTAATTGCAGTTAACTCACGTGATTAACTCAAAAAAATTAATTGCAATTCATGACCGTTTTAACCACACTGTTAAAACAATAGAATACCAACTGAAATTTATTAAATATTTTTGGATGTTTTTCTACATTTTCAAATATATTGATTTCAGTTCCAACACAGAATACAAAGTGTACACTGCTCACTTTATATTATTTTTATTACAAATCTTTGCACGGTAAAATGATAAACAAAAGAAATAGTATTTTTCAGTTCACCTCATACAAGTACTGTTGTGTGATGTCATTGTCATGAAAATGCAACTCACAGATGTAGAGTTTTTTTGTTACATAACTGCATTCAAAACCAAAACAATGCAAAACTTCAGAGCCTACAAGTCTACTCTGTCCTACTTCTTGTTCAGCCAATTGCTAAGACAAACAAGTTTGTTTACATTTATGGGAGCTAATGCTGCCTGCTTCTTATTTACAATGTCACCGCAAAGTAAGAACAGGTATTTGCATGGGACTTTTGTAGCCGGCATTGCAAGGCATTTACATGCCAGATATGCTAAACATTTGTATGCTACTTCATGTGTCGGCCACCATTCCAGAGTACATGCTTCCATGCTGATGATTCTCATTAAAAGAATAATGTGTTGATTAAATTTGTGGCTGAGCTCCTTGAGGGAGAATTGTATGTCTCTGGCTCTGTTTTACCCACATTCTGCCATATATTTCATGTTATAGTAGTCTCGGATGATAACACGGTACATGTTCATTTCAAGAATAATTTCACTGCACATTTGACAAAACACAAAGAAGGTACCAATGTGAGATTTCTAACTATAGCTACAGCACTCGACCCAAGGTTTCAGAATCTGAAGTACCTTCCAAAATCTGAGAGGGACGAGGTGTGGAACGTGCTTTCAGAAATCTTAAAAGAGCAACACTCTGATGTGGAAACTACAGAACCCGAACCACAGAAAGGAAAATCCACCTTCTGCTGGTGGCATCTGACTCAGATTATGAAAATGAACATGCTTTGGTCAACTCTGCTTTGGATTGTTATTGACCAGAACCTGTCATTAGCATGGATGCATGTTCTCTGGAATGGTAGTTGAAGCATGATAGGACATAAGAATCTTTAGCACATCTGGCATGTATATATCTTGTGACACCAGCTGCAACAGTGCCATGTGAACACCTGTTCTCACTTTCAGGTGATATTGTGAACAAGAAGCAGGCAGCATTTTCTCCTGCAAATGTAAATAATCTTTTTTGTCTCCACGATTGGCTGAACAAGAAATAGGACTGACTGGACTTGTAGACTCTAAAGCTTTACCTTGTTTTATTTTTGAATGCAGTTATTTTTTATACATAATTCTACATTTGTAAGTTAAACCTTCATGGTAAAGATATTGCACTACAGTACTTGCATTAGGTGAATTGAAAAATACTTTTGTTTTTACAGTGCAAATATTTGTGATAAAAAATAAATATAAAAGTGAGTACACTTTATTCTGTGTTGTAATTGAAATCAATATATTTGAAAATGTAGGAAGATTCTGCACATCCAGAATATTTAAATAAATGGTATTCTGTTATTGTGTAACAGTGCTATTAATCGCATGATTAGTCTTTTTAATTGCTTGACAGCCCTACTTTATAGTACTGCAGCTGTAAACAATGCAGTTGAATTTCATTATTTTTTCAAAAGTATGACTAGCTGCCCATGTTGTCAGGCACATTTGGTAGATGGTGCTGACACAAGTTCAAAAAAAATGTAGCAGAATACTTGATAAGGCAGTTGACTTTTAAGTGACGTAACTTTGATCTATGTGTAACAAGGTCTTTGAGTGACAACTGAGGAGTAGTGAAATTCTGCCATCTTCCCATTATGGAATAATTATCCCATTTTCACCTGAAATAGGATGGGGCAAAAGTTTGAACAGATTTGCTTAAGCGATGCTTAGAATTAAGCATCCTCTAGGTATTCACTGGTTAGTTCTTTTCTCTTGATATGATAAGTAACATTCCTGATGAAGCACTGTAGAAATACACATAATTTCTTTAATTTGCCAGTTATAGAACATGCTTACGTTTTCTGAAATGTTTCTTTAAAGCTTTACAAGTGTACTGTCCGCTAACTCTCTCTAAGAAATATGAGTCCCTGGATTTGTAGCAAGATAGTGTGTACACAGAGACCAAATCCAGATGTAATAATATATTAATACTTTATTACCGTTAAGACCATTTAGCTAATGGTCAGTTTCTCTTTCCCTTTTTAAAAAGGGAAAAGTCAAAAGGACATTATGAATCATATTTATACCGTGAGTAACCATATTGAATTCATTTCTATTCCATTCATCTTTGAAATTTTCAGTTCACTTTCTTTCATTGAGAACAACGCATTATTGTAGTTAAAATCACCAATTAGTAGACTTGTGAGCAAGTAATAGGAATACAAACAAACAATATATGAACTGAAATGAACCTCCATCCAAAATTCAAACCAAACCTTAACAGTGAGAGTCTGGAAAGAACCTGGATAGCTGTCTATCCATTTTGTGTAATTTTTATATTTGCATATCCAAGGGTCAGTTCTACTCATCCCCAAACATTAGGCTGCTTATATGAAATCCTTAGGTTTGCTCTGCTGTCTTGGGATGAAGAGGACTGAGGGTAACTAAAATACAATCATGTAGATCACAACTTGGTGACTTTTTTTAATATCCCTTATAAAATCTTGCTACTTCCATGTTGTCTAAAATCAGAGAGTCAATAATTACCTTAATATTATGACTTTAATGAGAGTATTGCATGAGGCCAGACTGCAGGCTTGAACTCATGGCCCGTAACATTACATATTGTTTTCAGACTGCTGCAATTCCATGGCACTTTGGGGGTAATATGAAAAATAGAATAACAACCTCATATCTGATTACACTGTAAAGTCAAGGCTAAGCAAGTATCATCTAGAAGTTTGCCTTGTCTGTGCCATCACAAATCATCATCTGTGTTCTTTTAAATTTGACCCATTAGGAGGTTGGGATTTAGAAAGTAATCTGTTCTAAAGAGGTGGTTTGTGGTGGAAAGGTAATGATCTTTGGAAAAAACCAAGGCATTGGTTTGATTCCACAGGCATTGCAGAGCGTGAAATGTTCTGCTTGAAACCTAGTCTTCTATGAATCATTTCAGGTCTTCATGGAAAATTAGAATGTGTTACAGTTTTTGGGAGTGGAGTTTGTTCATAACTCAGAACAAAACATGATGGTTTTTCTTTCAAAAGTTTACAACCAAACATTGACTTAATACAGCTTTGAAACTTTACAATGCAGAAGAAAATGCTGCTTTTAACCATCTTCATTTAAACGAAACCGGCACAGAACAAGTTTCCTTAACTTGTCAAATCTTTTTTAAACATCATTTTTTTAATAGTTTACGTTTAACACAGCACTGTACTGTATTTGCTGCCTCTCTCTCTGCTGCTGCCACCTGACTGCTTACTTCCAGTTCCAAATGAGGTGTGTGGTTGACCAGTCAGTTTATAACTCTGGTGTTTGTAACTCAGGTTCTACTGTATTACCAATTATTCTGTATAAAACTAGTTTAATGACATACTATCATCTCAAAAGGAAAGTAAAAGGTTGCCAAAGTGGATGTTTAAATTTGCTAATGAGAGTGAAGTGAGTTGATGAATGTTGAATCATTCTTTGGCAGTTTTAATGAAAGATTATGATTCATTCTCTGTCTTTCATGGACATGTGATTTAGCTTGTTGAAACAGAGTTCTCAGACTTGTAGTCAAGCCTGTTGAAAATAGCATTGTACTGTCTAGCCCAGAAGTCTGGTAGCAGCATGCTGTATTGACATTCAGGGAATTGCAATTCAGGATATATTAGAACCTTAATTGTATTCTATGAAGTGTCAAGGAATTGCTCTCAGGTGGCCTCTCCTAGATACTAGCCAGCCATCGTGAGCTGCGGAAAGACACATCCGGCTTTTCACAAATGGAGGCAGGAGCTGGGGTAAATTTTTCATTCCATTCATTTCAATGGAAGAACAGTGACTTACATCAGCTGAAGATCTGGCTGAGGATGACCAGAGTGGGACATAATAATTATGATAGTAAATAAGAGGAAAAGAAAATGGGTAGGATGTGAGGAAACCTACTTTCATACAAATGTGTGTGTCTGTGTTCTCTCTCTCTCTCTCTATTTTATTTATTTATAAATAAATGGCTGTGGCTCAAAATCTATAACCATAACAAGAGGCTGAAAGAGGAGTTTAGGTGCAATAAGCAAAATCCATCCCCAATTAAGGTAATGTAAGTGAACTGCTTAACTCCAATATATAGGTCTGAGACTTGGGGCTACTGGGGGAAAAATAATACAAAGGTCAATTTTATGCAGCACTATGATTAAAAACAAGGAATTCCCCCAATTTTTAAAGAGGAAAAAAATGCCTTTAATGACCGTCAGGAACCTGTCTGTTACCAGATTTACTTACACCCATGGCTATCAGATAACTAATTAACATAATTGTATCACTCTTTAGTGTCCTACATTAATCCATGCTGTCTCTGTAACATATTGCCATCACAGATTATATAGACTACAGGTATTGACACTGTTCCCTGACTTTTAACAACCTATAGCTAGTTGTAGGTCTAGTTCAGTGGGGGAAAAAAAAAATCACCCACAGCTGCGAAATGGTTAGTTTTCTCTTCCGCCTCCCCGTCCCCAGTGTGTGTTGGAGGACTCCATATATGAGCACATGCTCATGTAGTGTGTCAAAGCCTGGCAAATACCTTGCCATGTATAATTTAACTGTTACTTTCCAACAATTGTTGTTTTGGGCCTAATTTTCAAAGGTATTTAAGCTCCTGGAGATGCAGATAGGTACGTAGTGGGATTTTCCAAAGTGCCACATCTAAACTTTTGGCAGCCTATTCCAAGAAGAGCAAGCCTCTACACCTGTTTTCTCCTCATGAGTACCAACTACACTGAACCCCCCCTACAGGGGCTTGTTGTTCAGATGGATCCAGCAAGAAGAATTAGCCCATATTCTTGACAGTAAAACAGCTGTGAAAAACCAACACTTAGCACCAAAGTATTCTATCTTTGAAATACAAAGACATACCCTGTTTTGAGAAGCTTGGCAAACAAACTGTTCTATCTGAACAGTCCTAGTCAGACACAATTTGCTTTAAAGTCAATGGCCCCTTCCATACCCGACTTTATCTTGCACCCTCCTCTTGGTTGCTTTCCCTGCTTCAATCTTGCCCTCTCAGGATGGTGAGCATGCCCATCTATCAGGCCATTTGACACTTTCCCTCCAACACCTTGCCCTTCCATTTAAGATTTATGGAGGGGCAGGACTTCCAACTAGGGGTGTTATTTTGAGTCGAGAAGTGCCTGTTATTTCTTTCCACTGAATGGCTTTGAAAACTACAGTGATAGCTGTTATATATTTTTTTAAATGTCTAAATTCTCTAACTTTTAGTATCTGTGTTCTCTCACCCCTGAAAGAGGAAATGAACAGGGATCTAAGTAAGGGGTGAGGATAAGTTTTTCTCCAGTAAGAGGATACCAGGGCATTGGTTTGAAAGGGGGCAGCAGGGCACTGGACTAGACTCTGTGTGTACATGCCAGGTGTGTGTGTGTGTGTGTGTGTGTGGGTGTGTGTGTGTCTGTCTGCCCGTGTCACTTGCAGGAGTCATTTTTCCCTCAAAGGAAGAGAGGGAGTATTGGGATGAGTTGGAATATTTCAGTGGGCTGGAAGGAAGTGATTCGGCTGGAAGTTGATGGTATTCTGTTTGTGTTTATTGCAAGAACATATTGGAAATGCTGTTAATTTAACATCTAGCATCCAAAAATAGCAATAACTTGTAAAACATCAGAGAAGCCAAAATGACAGAGCTGCCACTGATCTAAAACTGCAGGTGGAAAACAGAATATATAAAGAGCCTTAGCCTTAGAAAAAATGACTAAATATTGATAAATTGCCATAGTAGGAAGTATTCCATTGATGAGGTTTGAATTAAGTGCCACTTAATCATAGACTTGACCTATTCTCTTTTGTCACTGACTTGAAAAAAAGCAGGCAGAAATAGTGCTTGGTTTTTAAGAGGTTCCAGTGATATGTGGTTAATGGTCTTTTCTGTAGACAGGGGGAGGCAAGGCTTCTGGCTGGAGGGACTAATAAGGGAGGAAGCAGGCTTTGGGTGCAGGCTGCCCTGACAGAGGGACCTTGGGTCTGAGGCCTGGGACCTAGAAGATTGGCTGAGAAACACTGAGCTTGGATCATATAAGCAGCCATCCTTGGGGTGCAGGTTTGGCCTGGACTTTTGTCATATTGCTTGTTTGTCAAAATCAAGGAGTTGAGTATTGAGCCTACACAAGCCATGTGAGGTAGTCACCTGCTAAGAGTTCCATAAAGATGTTTATAACAATAAGGCCTGATCATTCAAAATCTTACTCATATGAGTAACCTTTACTTACCCAAGTTGTTCCATCTACATGGGTGAGAAAAGACTATTGTTGCTATTTCTGAAGTGTCTATTAATTTTTGTTTGTACTGAGTTAGGTGCTAACTCAGTACAAACAAAAATTAATAGGTACTTCAGTCAGCAATGGGGTCCCATCGTGCTAGGAGCTGCAGAAACACATAGGTCTATTTCCCCCCCATGCCCTCGCCCCACATAGACCACACTTAAACTTCTGGAGCACGTGCCTCAGGGCAAGTAGAGGGAGAGAAAGCTAGCATGACTAAGGTGTATCGGTAAGTACGTGTATTAGCTGTGGCACTGCCTCGTACCCATGTTAGTTTGCAGTGTGGATGGAGTAAGGGGCATGTACCGGGTCTTAAGTTTTAATAGTTATCCACCCCCATTCCCACAAATGCACTGTATAGGAAGGCCAAAGACTCAGTCAGTGCAGGAGGGCTGGTCATACGAGGGAAAGCCTCTTCTACAAGGAGCTTTAGCGAGTGCTGTCAAGGACCCCCAGTACTGAGTCTGAAACTGTTCATGATCCCCTCATAAACCCAGATGGTTTCATTGTCAACAGAACACTGAAGAGGGCAGACTGCAGGGGCAGCAGGGACCCTGGCAGACCTCCCAGAAAACCAAGTGGGCAAGGAGGAGGTTATTCTGTACCATAACCTGCAGCTGGGGACAATGGATCGGTGTTCATGACGCCTCCCCCATAAGTACCCAGCTGCAGCTTGTCTGGAGAAATGGATGGTCTATCTAGGCATTACACTGGATAGAACTCTTACATATTATGACCATCTTACAAAGACAATGACTACGGTCAAAACATGCAACAACCTGCTTGGAAAACTGGCTGGAACAACATGGGGTGCCGATGCCCAAACGCTATGCACTTCAGCCTTGGCACTCTGTTGTTCAGTGGCAGAGTACTGTGCTCTGATATGGGCTCGCTCATCTCACAGAAGGATGATTGATGTACACCTTAATTCCACAATGCGTATTATTTCAGCACACTTAAATCTACATCCTCTTAGCAGTTCTCTGCAGTATTGTTCCATCCAGTGTTCACAGAGAGGAAAGCGTAGCAAAGCTTGTGACAAAATTGCGTGATATGCCACATCTACCATTAAAGACTTGTTTAATCCACCACGTGGTCATTGTGGATAAGTTTACCGATTGAGGGATTTATGGTAAAGGACACATGGTGAGCTTCAAGGTCCACAGAGAAAATTACAATTATCTTGTCTCGGACCCCACTCAACATCAACCCAGGTTTGATTTACCATGAAGGCAATAGAGCCTTCTCAACTAGTTTCATACCAGACATGGAATTTGTGCTGCAGCAGAATTTCAGTGGTGTTTTAGAGTCCACTATGTCAATGTCAAACCATGACACACTGAGGACTGCAAAATGATTCTCATTCCTGGAGGTCTTCATGCCTTGACCATTGTTGATAAAAACACTATGGCTTGGCTTGACCAGATTGCATACGCCAAATAATAAATAACTGGAACTCAAGCCCCTGATGATAAACCTGAGGAGGATCATGCACCATGGCAGGAACCAGAACCTGAGGCTGGTAAGTGACAGGCCTCCCACCAATATCTCTTCTTTTGGTGGTAAATTCCTGATTTTTAAGATCAAGGGCTCATTTGAAGTACTTTTTCCTCCCTGGATAATATGCCATGCATTGCTTTGTGTCTGTATGCACAAACTGCAGTGCTGAAGCCACTCCATTGTCACGCCCCATCCCCTTACCCAGCTCCTCCAACCTTCCTCCTCTGTGCAGCCACTGGTCTATTCCATCTTGAAATGGTCAGGGAGAGAGAGAGTTAGAAATTAACGATCAACTGCAATTAGTGTCTGCCTTGGCTTCTAAAGCTAATTTTCCAAACATTTTTGAAAGCAAAAATCAGTGTGCCCCTGTGTCTGTGCATTTTTAGTACCCTGTCAGGCAGTGAGAGTCCCAGGGCCACACAGAGCAGGGTGGGCACAGGTTCCACTTGGGGAAGGGTGCACAGTTGCAGAAAAATTAGTTTGTTGTCTAAGGAAAAGTTAGAACATTCTTTCCTCCCTTGGAAGTTTGCAAGCTTAGAGTGCTAGTCCCTGATCTCCGCCTTCTCCTTAAAGTCAGTCATGCTGTATGAGCCAAAGGGAGCTGGGGACAGGTCTAGCATTGAAGTTGTAGAAACAGCAGTTCAGTGTCCCTTTCCATTTTTCCTGAGTTGAACGTTTCTGGTGTCTAACCTGTCTCTGACCTCTCCCCACAGAGAACCATGCATCATAAGCTGGTGGGGCAGGGGAAAAAGGTCTGGTAGTGAGGTCAGAGAAAAAGCTGTGCAGTTTGGTTCCTTTCCCCTTGAGGGAAAGCTTATGGTGCTGAGCTGTATCACCAGGAAACCTAAATTAATTTGTGATGTGTCTGTTTCTTTCCTGGACCATTTCACTATTGTTAGGCAGGCACAGGAGCAGGATTTTCTAGTACAGCGTGGGGGTGGGGGGCGACATGATGTTCACAGTTCTGATCTCCTTATTCATAAAATCTCTGTATCCTTACTCAGAATGCAGTTGATTTCCATTCAGATTTCCTCACAATCTTGCAAGCAGATTTCCTCACAATCTTGTGAATTCCTCACAAAATTGTGATTTCCTCACAATCTCCTTCAGCAGATTTCTAAAGCAGCAGGAACTCCTGCTGGTTCTTGAGGTTCACTAGCTGTGCAATTCTGATTGGTTCACCTTCATAGCTAACCAAACCCATCCATTCAACTATATGTAGTGGGGTGACCATTAGCATAAACGTCTCTTTGGAAAGTCACTTCTTTTCCATTTGGTACTTTGAAAGCCACTATATTCTCAAACCATTGGTTTGCCTCAAAGAAATTGTAAACTTGTAACTAGTCCTGGAAAGGAATTTCTCCCCACACCTCCAACAACGTGAGACACCATGAACATTTTAAATTCTTAAAAACACAACAAATCTTCTCATCATTATGTGCCTCTGCTCCTTCCTCATAGGGTCCAAATGGTTCTGAGAACCAAGGATGTTGAGAGTTACATTCTTGGAATGCTCAAAAGCATCAAAACTGTGGCCTTCCATAGAAAACTGTCCTGTGGAGAGATTTCTCAGCTTTTTTCAAAGGCAAAAAAAATGCTGTCTTTCCCTTTGCATTGGCAGGACCTTTGGATGCTGAGGGGGAAACCATGCTGCCAAGAAGGTAGGAGCAGTACCCCAGAGTGGCCACAGGTAGCAAAGAAGGGCCCTAAGGACCTGGTTATAGGGATGAAGAAATCTGGAGCAATTTGAGTTTCTCAGGGTGAAGGGGAGTGGTCTCTTCAGCCAGAGGAGAGACTTCTGGACTGGTTCTGGGAGGTAGAGACCTGGCATAGGGAAAGTGAACATTCCCTAATGAAAAGGCTAATTGGACTGATGACTGACAGATTGCATTGTCCACCAGCTGTGGAGCTCCTAGGACCACCCCATCATCACTAGCTCCTCTTTTGGCTGCCACCCAAGGTACTGTTTCATCTGGAGAGCCTCATCCAAGTAACCATCCAGTTGGTCAGGAGGACAATTATGGGCCTTCAGGAGTCCTGGAACACCAGCATATACTGGGCCCTGAAATCGCATCACAGACAATGACTTATTTACCAAAAGCCATTCTCCCCATGTTTATTCCTTCTGAAGAGGAGGGGAAGGAGACTAGTGCAAAGACCAATGTGAGAGGGATTCTTGGTTTTGATCACTTAATATTTAAAATACTCTTAAGGGCACAATTTGACGCAACGTGCCTTACAGCTGGCAAATCTTTCTTTGAATAAATTCTTCTGTAGTCCTTTGTTTTGAGTCAGACCTGTTTGCCAACTTCTGCTTGTGTAGGGCTGTGGCTTGGAACACATTAATAACATTATACGGGGTAGTCTTTAACTTCACATATATATTTTATAAGGATGATACTGATCAGAAAATTGAGTTTTCAAATGATACCTTACAAGTACTTTGTACAAAGATTATTACAATAATATGCAAATATAGGTGTTCATTGTGTCGCAGTATGTTCCCTTGTGTACCTTTAAAGCTGTTGCACAGAAAGGATGTGACCGTGTCCTTTGACATAAGCACAAGGTAGATGTCATGCTCTGCCTCATTGATGTACCCAAATCTGTGCACATATGGTGTCCCTAATTTTCTTTTCTGCTGGGATAGTTGTTGTGCAGGACACCTGAAGGTGACAATCATAGGAACAGCATTTGCCACATTGGTATCCAGACAGGTGCATAGGCAGCATCAATGAGCTTTCAGCCTACCAAATGTGCATTTCGTGACTATTCTGCAGTTACGTAGATTGAAACTGAATTGCCTTTTTCCATGGCCACTGACATTTGGGGTATAGTTTGGTGAGCCAAGGCAGGAGCAGGGTCCTCAAAAATAACAGATGGCTCAGATACACCATATATAACACTGTCATTTCTGTGGAATAATGTCCCTTCTTCCCTCTCCAAGTACGATCCTGATCTCAACATCTTGGCATCATGAACCTTTCTGGTGTTCCCCTCATTAGTATTTGTGACAGGGTTGGGACTCCCCACCGCAGCACCTCCTGCTGGCACATCTGGGAATTAGCTCTGTCCTCTGCAGGGTGCCCTCTGCCGGTGATGTCCGGTTCATCGTCTGCTTCCCCATTGGTATCCAGACCCACGTCGCTCCCTGCTCAGCGATGTCTGCTTCTGGTCACTGCCCTCCGACAGTGCCCTTTAGTTCATCCTCACCCCCTTCCAGAGGGGGGCTTAACAGCAGTCTTCCAACTCGCCCTGCCACAGTGGCCAGCCATAACCCCCAAAGTCTAGCCCCTCTGCTCAAGGGCCGGTTGCAGCCTGTCATGGCCACTCCTCCACAGCCAGGTGCAGTACAAGGGGGAAGGGGGGACCCAGACCCACCCAGTGCTCGGGGTCCTGACCCAGGGACCCTCTAGCAGCAGCCTCTCCACTCTCCTTCTCTCCCCTCCTCTGTCCATCCTCCCTGGGTCACTTCCCCTCTGACCCCTTGCACCCTCTAGGCCCTTCTGGTCACGGCCTGCAGTCTGACAGGTATTGGGCTGGAGCTCTCCAGTGCTCCCCAGAGCCTGCCCAGCACTACGCTGTCCTGGGTGCTGGTGTCCTTAGCTCAGGAGACAGACCTTTCCCTCTGAAGGTCTGGAAGAGACTCACAGCTTCTCTCCTGGGCAGCCTTTTTATAGGGCCTAGCCTGGCCCTGATTGACTGACTCTTTCCCTGCTCTGATTGGCTCTCCCCAGGCCTGCTCTGATTGGCTGCGGGTCTGTGTGGCCTGGTTCAGCCCAATCTTGCCTGGGGGTGGGGCACTGCCCCACCACAGTATTCATAAATTTTCTTTAACATATTCATAAATGATCTGGACAAGGCGGTAAATAATGAGGTGGCAAAATTTGCAGATGATACAAAACTACTCAAGATAGTTAAGTCCCAGGCAGCCTGTGAAGAGCTATAAAAGGCTCTCAAAAAACTGGGTGACTGGGCAACAAAATGGCAGATGAAATTCAATGTTGATAAATGCAAAGTAATGCACATTGGAAAACATAATCCCAGCTATACATATAAAATGATGGGGTCTAATTAGTGGTTACCACTCAAGAAAAAGATCTTGGCATCATTGTGGATAATTCTCTGAAAACATCCAGTCAATGTGCAGTGGCAGTCAAAAAAGCAAACAGAATGTTGGGAATCATTAAGAAAGGTTTAGATAATAAGGCAGAAAATATTATATTGCCTCTATATAAATCTGTGGTATGCCCACATCTTAAATACTGCATGCAGATGTTGTCGCCCCTTCTCGAAAAAGATACACTGGAATTGGAAAAGGTTCAGAAAAGGGCAACAAAAATGATTAGGGGTACGGAATGGCTGCCTATGAGGAGAGCTTAATAAGACTGGGACTTTTCAGCTTGGAAAAGAGACAACTGAAGGGGGATATGATAGAGGTCTATAAAATCATGACTGGTGTGGAGAAAGTAAATAAGGAAGCATTATTTACTCCTTCTCATAACACCAGAACTAGGGGCCACCAAATGAAATTAATAGGCAGCAGGTTTAAAACAAACAGAAGGAAATATTTTTTTTCACTCAATGCACAGTCAACCTGTGGAACTCCTTGCTAGAGGATGTTGTGAATGCCAAGACTACACTTAAAAAAAACCTAGACAACTTCATGGAGGATAGGTCCATCAATGGCTATTAGCCAGAATGGGCAGGGATGGTGTCCCTAGCCTCTGTTTGTCAGAAGCTAGGAATGGGCGACAGGGGTGGATCATTTGATTACCTGTTCTGTTCATTCCCTCTGGGGCATCTGGTATTGGCTACTATCAGAAGACAGGATACTAGGCTAGATGGACCTTTGGTCTGACCCAATATGGCCGTTATGTTGCCTAAAACAGTTGGGGCTCTGCTTTCAGTTGGGGCCTCTGTTAGTATTTTTTAGCAAATATTTAACACTTTTTTTAGTCCTTTACTTTCTGTATATTTGATTCATTTGTATATTAACTATTCTTTGGAATCTTTGCGATATTAATTAGTGTGTTGAATTCTAATACCCAGACTACTGATCATTGACCGATAAGTAACACTATTCAGGAATTCTTTGTGTTAGGCTATATTTAATAATCCTCGGTGCCATCTCCACAGAACTGCAGATAGTTTGGGAAACCATTCCCTTAAAATAAATATATAATATAATGCTTTCGTTTAAGCATATATAAACCTGAGAAACTGATAAGAGATGATTGTTATAGCGGATGTTTTCTGTTGGGGAATCACCAGGAAAGAAGAATTATGGGGGAAGAACGACCCACTGAAATATATTATCTTGTTAGTTCTCTCAGCTGTAAATAATCATGACTTCACACATAAGTCAGGTAAATTGAGAATGTATAAAAATAACATCAGAATGTGTTTCTTTTGGTAATGAGGGTTTCTTTGTTTGAAAACCCTATATAATAACACTGACACTAGAACTGAGTTGGAGAATGAATCTGCTGCGTCCTTCCAGTTACAGTGGAGAAGAGAGTCAGAGCCAGCTCTTTAGCATATCACATAAAGCAGGTAATGTACCTCTTCTTTCTGTATTCTGTATAGTGCTGAACTAATCTCTGATTGATAATCTTTGATTAAATAATTCCAGTTGAGCCTGTTGGGTGACAATCTTGAGACATCCTCAACACAGACACGCAACACCTTTAGGCATTATAGTAATAAAATAATATGTAATGAGAACATGATCACAGTGAAACAGTTAACAATGTTGACATTTAAACTGTCACATTTAGGTACCAGACTAAAAACTGTCATGCACTGAAATGTTCTCATCTCTCTGAGCATTTGTCTGCAGAAGGCGGAATAGTGGATTAACTTTCCTTCACAACCATGAGAGAGATAATAGCAGCAATAATTTTAAAATGAAATATTAAATCAAAGAGTTCAAAAGGAGGGTGGGTTCTGTGACAAAGTCAGCAGCTGCAAAGTCACGAATACATGCATCTCTGACCATATGCTACATTAAGTTTAATCAATAATACTTTTTCAAAGTGAATCCCTACACATTCACAACAGTCTAATCATCCTACAGTGCATAGCTCTTAAAATAGAAGCAAATACACCACAAGCCTACCACAGTGGAATATATTTCTGTGCATTAATCCAAAGCCTGGTTTATGTTAGAAAATTCAGTTGGTTTAACTGCATCACTCAAGGGTGTGAAAAATCCGCACCAAAATTCCTGGGTAGAGAGCGCTAGGTCAACGGAGGAATTCTGTCGACCTAGCTATTACCTGTTGGGGAGTTGGATTACCTATGCTGACAGGAGAATCCCTCCCGTTCGCATAGATAATGTCTATACTGTGCAGCTGCGGTGGCATAGCTATGCTGCTGTAGCATTTTATGTCCCGACAAGCTCTGCTTCACACAAGTAAATAGATTATGAGGAGGATATTTAAAAAGTGATAGCCAGTGGTATCTCTTTGAGAGGAGGAGTTATAGTCTTAATGTCTGAAGGACGAAGAGTTACAGTCTTAATGCTAAATTGACAGCCGTCCAGGAGCGGAAAATACTATCCCTAGTCCTGGAGCTGCTTTTTGGAAGTAACCCTGCAGCCCTATGCAGTTCTACATCACGGTTGTGCACCCTCATCTCTTAGTTCAGATGTTTTCACCTTCCTCCCTAGTAATCAGTATTCTTGGGGGAAAAGGGGGGGTCTAGTTCCATTTCTCTGAGACCAAACTGCTTTGTAGGTGTAGCGATACACATAGTTCTGGCCCACAGAGTCCATAGGCCAAATATCCACCTGCTAGATGCTCACATGGTGGTCTCTTGACTCTTGATGCAGAAGTCATAGGAGCAATGCCCTGAACCTGTCTTCCACCAGGGAATGGAGATAGGATCCAGGAAATGTCAAATTCAGTCTAAAATTATTCAATTAATGCAATTAAAAGGCAGGGGGAGGGAAGTTATCCTGGGCCGGATGTTTACTACAACTAAGTTACCAGCACTTTAAAAGTGGATTGTCTTTATTCAGGTGAGAGTGACACTTTATTAAAGTAACAAAAAAGATAAGGGAAGCATGAAATATAATTGCAAAATATGAGCACTGCTGAGGATATGAGAAATGAGCAATCTTGGTGTTTTCTTTGGCAACAACTGCTTGAAAACTGGTGTTTTTAAAAAGCTTTATTTCATAGTTTCCTGCTGCACTGATTTAGTGGAGGAAATGATTTTAATAGACTCTTTCTCCCAGCTCATTGCAGTCTGACCTATTTAATTCATTGTGTATAATTAGGACTAATTATAATGTGGTTTTTATCTCTGAGTCATAATTCATTTGTTTCTCCACTCTGTCTGCATTTCACTGACAGAGACTGTATTGAGAGCAAGGGTTTCAATAAAGTCACAGGCCAAATCCTCAGGTCCTTACTCAGTTTTTCTGAGTCCTTATTCAAACAAACTCCCGTTGAACCCCATATGCTCTGCTTCATGTGAGTGGTAGAAGGAGATCATTTTCTAGGCTATCCCATTCTTCCTTCATGACCCAACCCTCCTACCCCAAAGCCCTTCCATTGATGTCACATAGCGTTCGTGTTCACAGAATGATGAGGCTGTGATAGTTGGTCTCTTAGTAATAAATGTTGTCTTTGTGCTCTGGAGGTCTGTAGGAAATAAACTTTTTCCCCTGTGATCTGAAAAAGACAGGCATAATCTGGAAATACTGAAAAATTCTCTCTATTTTTAAGAAGTTCCAGTGATGGACAATCCAATCCCATCAGCTCTAGAAACAGCCTCAGTGATGAGATTTCCCATCCAAACAGCTTCTTCCATAATGGGGAAAGTGCACCTTTTGTCTGAAATATCTGGTACTAGCTAATTACATGATGGCTAGATGGGTCGCTAGTCTGATTCAAGCTGGCAATTCCTATTTTACAGTCTGGAAAGGAACCAGCTAATGTTTTTGCACCATACCAGAAAGTAATTCTACTTTCAGCTCTTGTGAAAGGCAAGGCCTCTAACAATGCGTAGTAGCAGACAAAACAAGAAGAAAAGAGCAGGTTGCTGATTTACAGGTTGTTGAATGGGGAGATGGTGTTGGTCAGAATGCTGCTATGACAAGTCTTCTAACATCAATAGGTCTGCATGGATCAGATCAGCACTTCTTACATTTCATTATGTGATCTCTAAACTGTCAGCAGTATGAGCTCTAGACTGGTTAAAATCATGTAACTTGCTTTTGATGTGCTTGGTCAAAACTTTCAAAAAGTGTTTGCTGCTGCATTCTAAGCAAAGACATTCTTGTTTTGTTCAGAGAGTGAAACAAGGAGAATAGCTGCATATACATGCAGAGAATACATGACTTAAAAATAGGCCAAGTCAATAGTCACAGTCAGAACAAAAATAAAAGGAGTACTTGTGGCACCTTAGAGATGAACAAATTTATTTGAACATAAGCTTTCGTGAGCTACAGCACACTTAATCGGATGCATTCATTGGAAAATACAGTGGGGAGATTTATATACATAGAGAACATGAAACAATGGGTGTTACCATACACACTGTAACCAGAGTGATCACTTAAGGTGAGCTATTACCAGCAGGAGAGCAGGGGAGGGGGGGAACCTTTTGTAGTGATAATCAAGGTGGGCCATTTCCAGCAGTTGACAAGAATGTCTGGGGGAGAGTGCGGGGTGAGGGGGGGGGGATAAACATGGGGAAATAGTTTTACTTTGTGTAATGACCCATCCACTCCCAGTCTTTATTCAAGCCTAAGTTAATTGTATCCAGTTTGCAAATTAATTCAAATTCAGCAGTTTCTCGTTGGAGTCTGTTTTTGAAGTTTTTTTTGTTGAAGATTTTCCACTTTTAGGTCTGTAAGAGATTGAAGTGTTCTCTGACTAGTTTTTGAATGTTATAATTCTTGACGTCTGATTTGTGTCCATTTATTCTTTTATGTACGGTGCTAATAAGCGATGGTCACATAAACACCACCCTATACTGGAAACCTATCAACTGCTATTCCTACCTACATGCCTCCAGCTTTCATCCAGACCACCCCACACGATCCATTGTCTACAGCCAAGCTCTACGATACAACCGCATTTGCTCCAACCTCTCAGACAGAGACAAACACCTACAAGATCTCTTTCAAGCGTTCTTACAACTACAATACCCACCTGCTGCAGTGAAGAAACTGATTGACAGAGCCAGAACAGTACCCAGAAGTCACCTACGACAGGACAGGCCCAACAAAGAAAATAACAGAATGCCACTAGCCATCACCTTCAGCCCCTAACTAAAACCTCTCCAACACATCATCAAGGATCTACTACCTATCCTGAAGGATGACCCATCACTCTCATAGATCTTGGGAGACAGGCCAGTCCTTGCTTACAGACAGCCCTCCAACCTGAAGCAAATACTCACCAGCAACCACACACCACACAACAGAACCACTAACCAAGGAACCTATCCTTGCAACAAAGCCCGTTGCCAACTGTGTCCGCATATCTATTCAGGGGACACCATCATAGAGCCTAATCACATCAGCCACACTATCAGAGGCTCGTTCACCTGCACATCTACCAATGTGATATATGCTATCATGTGCCAGCAATGCCCCTCTGCCATGTACATTGGTCAAACTGGACAGTCTCTACGTAAAAGAATAAATGGACACAAATCAGATGTCAAGAATTATAACATTCAAAAACCAGTCGGAGAACACTTCAATCTCTCTGGTCACTAGATTACAGATCTAAAAGTTGCAGTTCTTCAACAAAAAACTTCAAAAACAGACTCCAACGAGAGACTGCTGAATTGGAATTAATTTGCAAACTGGAAACAATTAATTTCGGCTTGCATAAAGACTGGGAGTGGATGGGTCATTACACAAAGTAAAACTATTTCCCCATGTTTATTCCCGCCCGCACCTCCCACTGTTCCTCAGAGGTTCTTGTCAACTGCTGGAAATGGCCCACCTTGATTATCACTACAAAAGGTTCCCCCTCCTCCCCCGGCTCTCCTGCTGGTAATAGCTCACCTTAAGTGATCACTCTCATTACAGTGTGTATGGTAACACCCATTGTTTCATGTTCTCTATGTATATAAATCTCCCCACTGTATTTTCCACTGAATGCATCCGATGAAGTGAGCTGTAGCTCACGAAAGCTTATGCTCAAATAAATTTGTTAGTCTCTAAGGTGCCGCAAGTACTCCTTTTCTTTTTGCGAATACAGACTAACACGGCTGCTATTCTGAAACCAGTCAGAACAAGTGTTTTGCTGGAACAGCAATATGACGTTTGATGCTGGAAAAAATATAGCAAAAAATGATATACCTTTGAGCAAATGTATAGCTTTCAGCTTGGACAATGCTGAAATGGTTTATCAGGCAGAGAGATAATTCTGTAATCAGAAGGCTAAAGGCAATGAACCCTCTGATTGTCTGTGTTTGCTGCTTTGTGTCACTTGGGAGAACTTTGCAGCAAGTTTAGAATAAAGGCATTATATCAGCATCACTCAAGGAGATGAGAGTAGACATCTATTGCCCTTTCAAGCAGCTGTTATATTCCAAATCTGTCACAGAATCTCTGTAACGATTTAACTGGAAATTTAAATCAGCAAGTGGCCAGCTCCTAACTTTGCATATGAACTAGTTCATATGCAAAGTTCTTTTAGAAAAACATCCAGTCTTGATTTTTAAAATTGCCAGTGATGGAGAAGATATTGCATCCTCTGGTAAGTTGTTGCAGTAGTTAATTACTTTCACTGTTAAAAATTTTTTTAACCTTATTTCTAGTTTAAATTTGTCTAGCTTCAACTTCCAGCTATTGGATCTTGTTATACCTTTGCTTTGTCTGCCAAGTTTGAACAGGTCTCTATTATGAAATTTCTGTTTTTCATGTAGGTATGTCTAGACTGTGCTCAAGTCCTCCTTCCCCCCCTTAACTGTCTCTTTGATAAGCTTAATAGTTGGAGCTCCTTGAGTCTTTCTTTCCCTATAAGACATGTTTTCCAATTCTTTAATCATTCTTGTGCCTCCTCTCTGAACCCTTTCTAATGTATCAACATGTTTCTTGAATTGTGGATACCACAACTGGACACAGTGTTCCATCAGTTACACCAGTGTCAAATACAGATAATATAACTTCTCTATTCCTATCAGTAGTCTCCTGTTTATACATGCAAGAATTGCATTAACCATTTTTGTTTACAGTGTTGCAGTGGGAGCTGCGTACAGCTGATTATCCAGCATGGCCCTCAACTCTCTTTCAGAGACAGAGTTTCCCAGGCTAGAGCCTGTAAATATGGACTGCATTCTTTATTCCTAGATAAATGACTACATTTAACTGTATTGAAACACATAGTGTTTGGTTGCACTCCACCTATCAGGCAACCCAGATTGTTCTGTATCAGTGACCTGTCATCTTCATTATTTACCAATCCCCTATTCTTTGAGTAATCTGCAGCCTTCATCAGTAATTATTTTATATTTTCTTCCAGGTCATTGATAAAAATGTAAAATTGTGTGGGGCCAAGAACTGATCCCTTTGGTAATCCACTAGAAACAAATCAGCATGATGATTCACTGTTTACAATGAGATTTTGAGACCTCTCAGTTAACCAGTTTTTAATCCATTTGAGATATCATTAATTTTGCATCATTCTAATTTGTTAATGAAAATGTCATGTGGTACTAAGTCAAATGACTTATGGACATCTAAGTATATTACATCAGCACTACTATATTTATCAACCAAATTTGTAATCTCATTGATGAAAAGATACCAAGTTGGTTTGGCACAACCTGTTTTTCCATAATCCCATGTTGACTGGCATTAATTCTGTATTAATTGAGTCCTGTAACAGCGATTTTATTATTTTGCCTGGGATCTGTGTCAGGCTGACAGGCCTCTAATTATTGGGTCAACCCATTTACCCTTTTTAAATATTTGCACAACGCTATTTGTTATGAGGCGTGATTTTTGTGTTGGGCCTCTTAGACATGCACCACAAAACTTGCAGTCCAAGGAGATAGGAGCTGGCATCACTTTAAACAATCTTTGCATTCTCCTGATCCTGAGGTGCTGGTGAGAGTCCCAGCATAATTTAGAAAGCCTAAGTTATGACAGACTGCCCCCAGTTACAGTTGACAGCACTGCCTGGAATACCTGCAGAGTAGTTGCCCCACCCACAACAAGCTCCTTCTATCCAGATATGGCCTCTGCTGGGGCTTATGGTGAGGCTCTTGTAAGTCAGCATAAGCTGCCTTGTGGAAAACCTGGAAAACCTTGTGGAATTCTCTCTGGCAGATCCAGGACTCTATTGACCCTTTAATGTTGCCAAAACATCTAGGCTGGGTTGCAAAACTGTATGGAGGGCCGGGTAGGGAAGGCTATGCTTCCCAAACAGCCTGTCCCCTATCTGCCCCCTCCCACTTTCCTTCCCCTGACTACCCCCCTCAAAACCCCCAAACCATCCAACTCCCCCTTCTCCTTGTCCCCCATCCTGGGATCCCCCGCTCTAACCGCCCCCCCAGGACCCCACTCCCTATCCAACCCGCCCGTCCCCTGAGTGTCTCAACCCCTATCCACACCCCCACCCCCATCCAACCGCCCCTGTTCCCTGTCCCCTGACTGCTCCCCCCAGAACCTCCACCCCATCCAACCACCCCCTGTCCCCTAACTACCCCTGGGACCCCCTGCCCCTTATCCAACCCCAGCCCCGCTTACCATGCCGCTCAGAGCAGCAGGAGCGCGCAACCCTGCTGAAGCCGGCCACCCACTCGCGCTGCCCAGCAGGAGCGGGGGGCCAGAGCGCTGGTGGCATGGTGTTGTCGTAGGGGGGGAGGGACTGGGGCTAGCCTCCCCAGCCTAGAGCTCAAGGGCTGGGCAGGACGGTCTCGCGGGCCGGATGTGGCCTGCGGGCTGTAGTTTGCCCAACTCTGATAACAGGTGTGAAAAATTGGGATGGGGGTGGGGGATAATAGAAACCTATATAAGAAAAAGCCCAAATATCGGGACTGTCCCTATAAAATCAGGACATCTGGTCACCCTGATAACATCATAGAAAGGCTGTAGCAGAGGGGAGAATCCTTCCCATTGTTCCTGGGATTTCTCTAGGGGCTACCATTTACAAAGAATAACACTGGAGAAGGGAGGATGGATGGTTTTATGGTTAAGTCAGTAGAGACTTGCGTTTGATTCTAAAACAAACTTCCTGTGTGATCTTGGGCAAGTCACTTTATTTCTTTGTGAATCTGTTTTCCAGCCATAAAATGGGGAACAAAAGTAATTTTTCTCCCACGTTTGACTGTCTAGATTTATTTAGATTATTTAAAACAGATTCAGTCTCTGTGTGTTTGTACAGCACATAGCACGGTGGGGCTCTGACCTCATTTTGGGTCTTTAGAAACTATAGTAATACTTCTAACTATTTTATTTATCTGCAATGCTAAAGCCTTAAAGTCCTGCTTTCTGTTAAACATTACATCCTGCTTAACCCAGCCTTAAAATTCCAATTGACTAGCCAAATGTGGGATGGATTAGCATAGTGTCTTAAACCATGCAGCAGAGGAGAAGACTTTGACAGCTTCATGGATGAGTTCCCTCATGGGTTTACCAGCTCTCACAGACACTATAATGTTGTGAAAGGGACAGTGAGGCTCACGTTTGTGAGGCTCATGTTGCTATTTTGTTTGGTTCACCAAAATGCTGAAACCAAGAGAACATTCCCTGTAATGTGAGATATAAAGGGCTGATCTCTACCAGTCTATAAATGGGGAAATCACAGAAATCTCTCCTGATGGTTAAAATGAATGAAGATCAGATTTATTTTGAGGCTCTGGCTCCAAACTGCATTCTTGAGACAACAAGGAAAGCAACAGCTGCTGACACATTCAGCAAGAAAAGGATAAAATTGGGAATATCCTTATATGGAGTAATTGATATTGTTTTGTCTTTGTTCTGCTACAACAAATAACCTTTAATTGAAGTAAATGTGAGTTTGTGTGGTGTCTGTAAAGCAGAGGTGGGCAAACTACAGCCCGGGGGCCACTCCGGCACTCCAGGCAAGTAGTGGGGTAAGGGTCTTGCCCCACTCTGCACAGCTCCCAGAAGCAGTGGCACGTCCCCACTCAGGCTCATATGCATAGGGGCAACCAGAGGGCTCCGCACGCTGCTCCCACCCCTGCAGCTCCCATTGGCCTGGAACCACATTTAGACAGATGTGTCTAAATGTATGATCAATTTAGACATGTCTGTCATACATATACAGTAACTCCTCGCTTAACGTAGTTATGTTCTTGAAAAATGCGACTTTAAGCGAAATGGTGTTAAGTGAATCCAATTTCCCCATAAGAATTAATGTAAGGGTGGGGTGGGGGAGGGGTGGTGGTGGTTAGGTTCCAGGAATATGTTTTTCGCCAGACAAGACATTATATACATATACAGTTTTAAATACACAATTTAATAATGTACTCAGCAATGATGATTGTGATGCTTGGTTGACATGGTGGAGTCAGAGGGTGAAAGAGGTTGGCTCGTCCGGCTGCTCCTCTTGCTGTTCTTTCCAAAGTGCTGGGGGGTGCTCAAACCCTGGCTGTGCCCCAAACCTGCCCCCACTCCACTCTTTCTCTGGACCATGCTGCATCCTTGCTTCCCCGCCCCCAAGCCTCCTGAACACCGCAAAATAGGTGATTGCTACAGGCTGGAGGTGTGGGGAGTGCGGGGGGGGGGGGGGGTTGCTGATCTGTGAGGCCGCTGGCGGGGGTGGAGGGGAGGTGATGGGGGGTGGGGGGCTGCCAGCCCACTCTGGTTCCAAGCCCCCACGGCCAAACAATGTTCTAAGCAAACATTATGCAACTTTAAATGAGTATGTTCTCTAATAGATCAGTGAGGTAACAAAGAAAAAAAACATTAATCGGGATGACGTTAAGTGAGGAGTTACTGTACGTGATAACATGGAGGGGAAGAAATAGAGACCTATTTGTTAGGTGCTGTACAAATATATGGTCCACACTTTAATGGTTCCTGTCATAAATATAAAGGGAAGGGTAACCACCTTTCTGTATACAGTGCTATAAAATCCCTCCTGGCCATAGGCAAAATCCTTTCACCTGTAAAGGGTTAAGAAGCTAAGGTAACCTCACTGGCATCTGACCCAAAAGGGCCAATGAGGGGACAAGATTTTTTGAAATCTGGAGGGGGGGGTGGGAAAAAGGCTTTTATCTGTCTGTCTGTGTGATACCTTTGCCGGGAACAGATCAAGGATGCAAGCCTTCCAACTCCTGCAAAGTTAGTAAGTAATCTAGCTAGAAAATGCGTTAGATTTTCGTTTGTTTTTTTGGCTTGTAAAATTCGCTGTGCTGGAGGGAATGTATATTCCTGTTTTTGTGTCTTTTTGTAACTTAAGGTTTTGCCTAGAGGGATTCTCTATGTTTTGAATCTGATTACCCTGTAAGGTATTTACCATCCTGATTTTACAGAGGTGATTCTTTTACCTTTTCTTTAAATAAAATTCTTCTTTTAAGAACCTGATTTCATTGTTCTTAAGATCCAAAGGTTTGGGTCTGTGTTCACCTGTACCAATTGGTGAGGATATTATTATCAAGCCTTCCTCAGGAAAGGGGGTGTAGGGCTTGGGGGGATATTTTGGGGGAAGACGTCTCCAAGTGGTCTCTTTCCCTATTCTTTGTTTAAATCGCTTGGTGGTGGCAGCATATCCGGTTTTTAACCTAAACTGGTTCCCAAGGCAAGAAAGAAATCTGTGCCTTGGGGAAGTTTTAACCTAAGCTGGTAAGAATAAACTTAGGGGGTCTTTCATGCAGGTCCCCATATCTGTACCCTAGAGTTCAGAGTGGGGAAGTAACCATTTATCCAAAAGGAGAGCTGTCAAGGTTATGTTCAGAAATTCCAGTTTGCATTCTGCACTGAAAACTGCACCCAGATGGTGCTCAATGAAGGGTTGGTGTATATCTGCGGAGGAACTAAATAGCAGTTATATTCTAGTATTGATATGGAGTTAGACAGCCACTGCAGTGGTATACAGAAAGCATCAATGTAAAGACGAGATCCTGTAGTTCTTGTCACAATTTCAGCTTACTCCCTTCTGTGGTCTGCTCAATGGATGTCCTCTCATGTGTCAGACTGTCTCCTCTCTCTGGGCAAGGGCCCACAGTCCTCCCCTTTCTGATGGGATCTGAGACGGCAGCTGCCTGCCATTGCACTGTGATTACCTGAAGCAGGTCTGAGAAAAAGTCCAGCCCCTGAGCTTTGCTTTCTGTCTCAGGGCCATAACGACGGAATGCTAGCAGTGACACATGACAACACAGCTCGTCCAAAGCAGAGTCCATTTATTTAAGGACTAAAGCATACAGAGAACACACACAATGCAGTAAAAGGTCTAAATGCACACTACATGTAACAGAAGTCACCCATTGTCCTCATAGGGGAGCCTGGCAGGTCCAAGTCCTTCCAACCATTCAGGAGGATTTAATAAAAGACCCATATCCATTTGTTGAATCAAAAAGAAGGCTTCTCTCTTAGGTTAATCTCTGTTTTTAATACCAAACGACCTTTCTTTGTCTCCTTAGTCCTCTCATACCAATCTGAACCAGTATATGCAAATCACCCCCTATGGTGATACCTCTCTGGACCTGATTCCAGTCCCAGGGACTGCAGTAATTACCCCCTCACTTTTTTTTATTTCCGGGAGGAACTGTGTTAACCCTCCCCTCACAGAGTAGAATAATCCCTTCTCCATATAACCTTCATAAATGTAATGCAGTAGTCTCCAAAGAAAATGCACATGGTTGCAATATTTGTCACAGCCCTTATTCACATGAACAACCCCTCTGGATGCTCATTCTGGTGCAGAGCCAGAGTCCTAATTTTGACAATTTTAAAGCAAATGACTGATCAATCATCATATATGATCA
This sequence comes from Chelonia mydas, assembly GCF_015237465.2. NCBI lineage: Eukaryota > Metazoa > Chordata > Testudines > Cheloniidae > Chelonia > Chelonia mydas. The sequence goes on along the minus strand of NC_051251.2, from coordinate 48,579,465 downwards.
TACAATTGACATTTAAAATACTGTGGGCCAGATCTTTGGCTAGTGTAAATCAGTGTGTAACACCAGTGAAGTAAATGGAACAACACTTATTTAGAACAGCGGAGGAACTGACCCCACATATCTGTGTAATTATCGGCTAAATAATCATAAAAGATTATTTTAAAAAAAATCTCGTAGAAGAATTGCGGTGAACGTACTCCACCTTAATGCAAATGACTGAGTAGGTAGCACACCATCATTGCATTTAAATGTTCCTTTCTGTGAAGCATTACTAAAAGAGTTAAATACTCTCCTTTGTTCACAGTAGGTCTCCCATTGATGTCACTTGAATCAAAGACAGTGGCTGACCTAACTGATAGATAATAGTTCATAATTCAGAATCTCCCAATTGAAATCAAGGTTCACCACCTGAAAAGAATTTATTTCAATACCCCAAATATTACCAAAAAACCAAATTGGCACCGTTTTGTGGTCATTCTATCATATTAACTTGGGTGAACAATTTTGTAATCTTGTAACAATTTCTGGAATACTGGAAAACAAAAAAAGGCAAAGGCTCCTAAAGAGATCTGACAGTTTTTGAGAAGTGATAGTGGAAACGCAGTGAATCTTCATCGTTCATATTGTATCCATGACATTGGTACTCTGCTGAACAGCAGGCTGGAGGTACTGGCTCAGCATTTGAGGGTCAGTGGCAACAAGTTTCACAGACAGCATCTGACTGACGCCATCAGCAACGACGGTGGATTTTCTAGTGTAGTGGTGAAAATCAGTGGGGAGGTAGACTTGGCGAGTAGTGGCACACTGCTGCTAACTCATCACTGCCAAGTGAGGCAAGATTTTATCCAGTCACTTCAATATGATGGGCAGCAGCAACACTGCAGCAGTCCTTGTCTTAATGCGGGTTGTGAGCAACTACTGGAGTGGTACATTAAACTTGTCTGACCTGCAAATAGAAAATAGTTTAGGGTAGGAAAGTTCACATTGCCCAGAAATGCATTGGACCTAATCAGTCTTTTATCTTAACTAACTGAGCACCTTGTTCTTTTTCTCATTTGGTTTCTTGTCTGTAGTTTTATTGTACTTCAACCAAGAGGACTATATGGTAGGTTATCATAAGAAAGTTCTGTCTCAAACTATACTGAGAGTCTTTTACTTCGGATAACGATTTTAAAGTAACTAGATTAATGCAAACACATGAGACACACATTGATTTCCAACTGTTACAATGTTTCATGATAGCTGACGATAAAGTTAGACTTTGGTTTAATGTAGCTTGATATGAATATAGTCTGAAGAGCCGGGAAAATGAAAAGCTTTGAAATTATTATTCAGATAACAATATAGAGGTTTGGACTCCACAGTACAAATGCAGTTTGCATTTTAAACATTGTCCTGCTTTTTTTTCCAATTAGCTATGTAAAGATCATTTATTTCTTCCAAGAAATATTAGTCAGTAATATAGCAGTGAAAACTTTGCTTTTCCCCTCCTAAAATAATCATGTCTAAAAATATTTGATAAAGTCCATTTTTGAAGGTGATATAGCATGTAATTTTTTTCTCCTCTTTGGCTTGCTCCTAAATTCATTGTTACAGCTTGTGTTAGGAAAGACAAATGTATACTTAGCATTCACCACTGAAGGAACAGACAAAAAAAGTTCTAAACGCTGAAGCCGGAAATCTCTAGTGGAATATCATAACAGTTGAAAGATTATGTTACTGTAGTTCCTTGGCCACTTCTCAAATGTATTTGCTCCTGTCAAGAAAAAAAAATCCACTGCTGAATGTTAAAAAGCATTTCTTTTTGTGTTTCAGTATCCATTTCTTAAATGTTTTGCTATCCTTTACCAGCAATTTTGACATCCTGCTGCTTCACATTATTGGAAATGGAAATCATCTGAGTTCATGCAAGTTACCTCGCTTTTGTTTCCCATTTTTTTCCTCTCTTGACACTCAACACTTCGTATGTCTGATAAGCGCTGGAGCCGAGAATTGTATGAATATTATGACGAGTCTACTTCACTCATTACATTTCTCGTAGAATAAAATAGTTGAAACAGTAGTGAGAAGGTTATTCTTTTTTAGTAGAACTATAGGACATTAGAGGATAATGTCAAGAAAAAAAACTTGGAGGATTTAGTGTTCAGATATGATAACACCACTTCTTTTTCTTCACTCTTAAACGCTCTTAAAAGCTTGTCAAAATTGGCCTAAAGATGATTTCTCACTCTGGAGAATTCATCAAAGATATAAACAGAAAAATATTTGTATGCAGTTAACAATGTTCAGTCTAAAAATGTTATACAGAAATCAATTATCCATTGGGAATTAAACAAAAAACTCTGACAAAATCATTAGGGCACTGCAAAGCACTAGTACTTGTCATAAATTGCATTCAAAACAATGAGAAACGTCTAATACTGTGGTTAATTCAGATTGTAGACTACGAAGAACCAGAAACATCAAATCTCAGTTAATGTGATTAATTAAGAATATGGTCTGCTACAGGAATAGGCTACTGGTTTCATCTCATGACTATCATTTACCCTTTACAGTGAAGTGTCATGCTTATTTTAGCACCAAAAAAGTTTACAAAGAACTTGCATAACCATACAGTGACCCTAACAAATATTCAGATATGAGATGCTTCATAACAACTGCCTTCTGCCCCAGTTGGAGGATTTCATGTGGACATTTAGAAGCAGTGTTGTACTGCAACTATTACCTTTATCAAACTCAGGATAGCCTGATGTACAGAGAAAAAGATCAGTTTCACAAAGGATTTAAAGGTGAACAAATACTATACTTTTTTGGTCCGCATTTTAGTTCAGGGCATCTTAGAATCTCTGTAGGAAAACGGAATGCTCCAGTTTAGCATAGCTTTTAATACAGTAGTGTTCACAGATGGAGAAAGGAAAAATAGTCCACCCCTACTGTACTATTGCTGTATGAAATATAGGGATATCCATTGCGATTCATGTAGGAGTACAGCTGTAAGGGGTTACAAAAGAGTACTTGAGAAAAAACTAATATCCTCATAGAAGCTACAGTGAATCTGGACAAACCTTCAATCAATTATCAAAATGCTTGCAATTCCCACTTCAAAGCAGGTGAAATAAATGGTCCAGAACATTTTAATAAACAACAATGACAGAAACCTAATGCATATTCCATTAGTTCTTGCCAATTCTTGTTCTATTAGTGAAAATCCATTCCCCATATGCTACAATGGTGACCTTTCTATTATAAATTCAAGGACTCATAAAACAGATGGTCGAGACATCCAACCCCTCCCCTCCAGCTTGTCCTGTTCTAAGGGCCAACATATGCATATTAAAAGAATCTAGAAAATGGCTATATAAGCTAAACTTTTGTGGGGATCAGTTATGATACACTGTATGTTTAAAATAATGCATACAAGCATTTGTTTTGGAGCTATGGATGAATAATGTGTAAAAACTTTTTGGAGGGAGCTTGGGGGAGGGGACTTATAGTTTTAGTAATTGAGGATAAAGGTTGTTCTTGTTTCCACAGGCAGATTGCTAACTAATAATCACGTACTAATGTACAATACTTCACTGACTTAACATTTACATAGCATTTAAAAATACCAAGATAGGTTTGCACCTTTGTCAGAGAACTGAACATTTGGAAAAGAGGATAATGGAGAAAGTGGCAGATAGGGGAATGTTTATTGTTAAAGTTGCAGACTGGGCCATATTCTGATCTCAGTTACTCTGAAACCTCTAAATTTGTTAAGTGTAACAGCCGTGTTAGTCTGTATTCACAAAAAGAAAAGGAGTACTTGTGGCACCTTAGAGACTAACCAATTTATTTGAGCATAAGCTTTCGTGAGCTACAGCAGCATCACTTGCCCCATAACCTCAGCCGCGCGGAACACAATGCCATCCACAGCCTCAGAAACAACTCTGACATCATAATCAAAAAGCTGACAAAGGAGGTGCTGTTGTCATCATGAATAGGTCGGAAGATGAACAAGAGGCTGCTCGGCAGCTCTCCAACACCACTTTCTACAAGCCATTACCCTCTGATCCCACTGAGAGTTACCAAAAGAAATACAGCATTTGCTCAAGAAACTCCCTGAAAAAGCACAAGATCAAATCCGCACAGACACACCCCTGGAACTCCGACCTGGGATATTCTATCTACTACCCAAGATCCATTAACCTGGAAACCCTGGGTGCCCCATCATCTCAGGCATTGGCACCCTGACAGCAGGATTGTCTGGCTATGTAGACTCCTTCCTCAGGCCCTACGCTACCAGCACTCCCAGCTACCTTCGAGACACCACTGACTTCCTGAGGAAACTACAATCCATCGGTGATCTTCCTGATAACACCATCCTGGCCACTATGGATGTAGAAGCCCTCTACACCAACATTCCACACAAAGATGGACTACAAGCCATCAAGAACAATATCCCCGATAATGTCACGGCTAACCTGGTGGCTGAACTTTGTGACTTTGTCCTTACCCATAACTATTTTACATTTGGGGACAATGTATACCTTCAGATCAGCGGCACTGCTATGGGTACCCGCATGGCCCCACAGTATGCCAACATTTTTATGGCTGACTTAGAACAACGCTTCCTCAGCTCCTGTCCCCTAACGCCCCTACTCTACTTGCGCTATATTGATGACATCTTCATCATCTGGACCCATGGAAAAGAGGCCCTTGAGGAATTCCACCATGATTTTCAACAATTTCCATCCCACCATCAACCTCAGCCTGGTCCAGTCCACACAAGAGATCCACTTCCTGGACACTACAGTGCTAATAAACGATGGTCACATAAACACCACCCTATACCAGAAACCTACTGACCGCTATTCCTACCTACATGCCTCCAGCTTTCACCCTGACCACACCACACGATCCATCATCTACAGCCAAGCTCTGCGATACAACCGCATTTGCTCCAACCCCTCAGACAGAGACAAACACCTACAAGATCTCTATCAAGTATTCTTACAACTATAATACCCACCTGCGGAAGTGAAGAAACAGATTGATAGAGCCAGAAGAGTTCCCAGAAGTCACCTACTACAGGACAGGCCTAACAAAGAAAATAACAGAACGCCACTAGCCATCACCTTCAGCCCCCAACTAAAACCCCTCCAACGCATTATTAAGGATCTACAACCTATCCTGAAGGATGACCCAACACTCTCACAAATCTTGGGAGACAGGCCAGTCCTTGCCTACAGACAGCCCCCCAACCTGAAGCAAATACTCACCAGCAACCACATACCACACAACAGAACCACTAACCCAGGAACCTATCCTTGCAACAAAGTCCGTTGCCAACTGTGCCCACATATCTATTCAGGGGACACCATCACAGGGCCTAATAACATCAGCCACACTATCAGAGGCTCGTTCACCTGCACATCCACCAATGTGATATATGCCATCATGTGCCAGCAATGCCCCTCTGCCATGTACATTGGTCAAACTGGACAGTCTCTATGTAAAAGAATAAATGGACACAAATCAGATGTCAAGAATTATAACATTCATAAACCAGTCGGAGAACACTTCAATCTCTCTGGTTACGCGATTACAGACATGAAAGTTGCTATATTACAATAGAAAAACTTCAAATCCAGACTCCAGCGAGAAACTGTTGAATTGGAATTCATTTGCAAATTGGATACAATTAACTTAGGCTTGAATAGAGACTGGGAGTGGCTAAGCCATTATGCAAGATAACCTATTTCCCCCTGTTTTTTCCTATCCCCCCCCCCCCCCGAGTTCTTGTTAAACCCTGGATTTGTGCTGGAAATGGCCCACCTTGATTATCATACACATTGTAAGGAGAGTGATCACTTTAGATAAGCTATTACCAGCAGGAGAGTGGGGTGGGAGGAGGTATTTTTTCATGCTTTGTGTGTATATAAAAAGATCTTTCCACAGTATGCATCCGATGAAGTGAGCTGTAGCTCACGAAAGCTTATGCTCAAATAAATTGGTTAGTCTCTAAGGTGCCACAAGTACTCCTTTTCTTTTAACAAATTTAGAATAACTCCATTGATTTTTGTGCTGCAGTGTCATATTAAGATGGAAAACATACATTCTACACTATAAACATGTTTCTTGTATGTCAGTTTCTCAGAATCGCAGGATAGACTAAGAACACCTAAGAGGGGCAGCATCACCAGCTTTATGGCAGAGAAATCTCTTCTTCAGCACACCACTCTCTCCATCATCTTTTATGAAGATGCTCTTCTGAATCATCCTTCTGCAAAAAAGTAAATGAGAGACTATTCTCCATAGTAGGTGATTATTAAATGACACCAATATAAATTAGTATCATGGGGTAGCTGTGTTAGTCTGTATCCACAAAAACAACAAGGAGTCCAGTGGCATCTTAAAGACTAACAGATTTATTTGGGCATAAGTTTTCATGGATAAAAAACCACTTCTTCAGATGCAACTGAAGCATCTGAAGAAGTGGTTTTTTACCCGCGAAAGCTTATGCCCAAATAAATCTGTTAGTCTTTAAGGTGCCACCGGACTCCTTATAAGTTAGTAGTAACTTTACTGAAAGTCCTGGATGTGGAAACAAGATAAGCAATGTTTTATAGTGCTCCAACCGAGTAGTTACATATACTTCTGCTTATATTTTTATTATTTATCAAGCACTCCAAAGTATGTTGGGCATCACCCAGAATACCGATCTCTGCCTCTTAGAGTTTAAGAGCACATTCTGACACCTTTACTCATACCAAGTAGCACCTAACTACTGGAGTGGTCCCACTGAAATCAACAGGTCAGCTCACAGGGTACAGTACTTCTCAATACGAGTAAAAGAATCAGAATTTTGATCCTAAATAGACACAACTGGAGAGGTGAAAGGAATATAACAAACAAGCAAAATGTCTGAGACAGTTTGTCAAACATCAGGTTAATTCCATATTTTCCCTCTTTATTCCACCCTCCTTCACCTCTACTTTCTGTCCCTCTTGTCTCTCCAGTCTTTCCTTCTAAAAGGGAGTCCTTCTACCCTATCTCACATGTCCTTGTTCCTTTTCTCCATACTAGACCTTGGGATGAATGTGAAAGGGCAAAATTTGAGGATTACAAACAAAAAGCAGTTCATGACTTAGGAGATACCCTCAATGCCCGTACATACTGTAACTTCTCAGGGGACAGTATAACTTAGACTTGCCCTGCATAGTTTTAGCTTGTGTTATAGCTCAGTAGGGTTACTCTGGATTTCCTCCGGCGTGAGAGCAGAATCTAGCTGGTCCATTGTCTCATGTTAGTGCGCTACTGGCAACATATTCCCAGTACAAATAACATCTAAATGTTATCTTTAATTTGTTTCATGCTATGCTTATCTAACACTAAAAATGATTATCCGCAAAAGCATCTGTCACATGGCAGAACAGAGAAATAGTCAACAACCCTTCAAATATCTATTCCATTTCCAGAGATCATTTCTTACATCCCTAAGACAGGTTTAAATTCATTGCCTTCCCTAAGGGCAAGGGCTAAGCCCTGCAATTTGTCCTGGTGTGTGGATGGGATATGACGTCTACAAGTTATGACTTAGTGGAGTACTGAATTGATAGGGTCAAAGACAGAGCAGATCCCTGTTCTCAGGTTCAGGGTTGCCGGCTGTAGAATCTTGTCCTCCATTTTAACTGCTATACATGTTTTTCCAGTGTCGATCATCATTTCTCTTGTTGTATAGCAGTGCTCTCGTTTTGCTGCTCCCAAATGCTGCTTTTCTCATGTAACAGTAATTTTATATTATTGATGTTTATTGCTGTCATTGGCATTTAGCTTATGTACTTTGATCATCTTTATACTCTATTGGTACTGCTTGCTATTTCTTGGGTGCTGCAAAATCCAAGCCAAAATATGTATGTAGGCTGTCAGAGATCAAATGATTGGCATCTGCCATCACTGCTTATTATGTCAAGGGCTTGACAAGTCTTCCCTTTAAAAATCCAAATGTAATGAATGTCATCCAAGACTTCCAGATGTTGCATTAAGAGAGAAGCTGGATCATAGCTAGAATAATGGCTGATATGGAAGATCACTTGTACACAATGAAATGCATACTCTTTTTATCCTGCAGCTAAAAGTAGTAAAATGCTCACAAAATATTTTTTTCTTAAGTCACAGCAAATCATGAAATCCAAAGCTTCTTTAGTGCCCAAGATTAGCAGCAGCAGATGGCACGTTTTCAGTGGTTCAAAACATATTACATGTTTGTGATAGGCAACACTCAAAAATTGATTTCAGATACACACAAAAGGTTTGGATGTTTATCCTCCCTAACCAGACCTGTGAGAATCTGTGATTTGAACTGGAAATCTCATGACAACAAGCTTCTTCACTAGATTTCCAGTACTTTCTGCTTCTGGTAGAGCAAACAAAAATCCTTAACAGCCTTCTCACACTTCTCGAGTCCTTCTGCAGTGAATCACCTTTTTGTTCTAGCTGTACCATGAAAATGAAATGATTAGAAAAGAAGAAATGAGTTCACTACAGCAGGTTCAGTTTGCGGTAATGTCTTGGGTTTGAATTGTCCCCCTTCCCTCCCATTTATACTGCAATATTTGATGAAAGCAGAAACATAGAAAGTATAATATTTTACAAGTAGTTGTGATAAAGATTATGTAGTTTTTGGAATGTAATTCTGGATGTTTATAATGCGAGGCAGCCCAAGATATGCCCATTACTTTATAAAACTTTAAAGTGAATTAGCTAGTGTACTTAATTGGTTCTATGGTTCAGAGAGAGAGCGAGCTGATTTTCCTTTTGATGAGATGTAGATTTTCAGGGGCCCAATGTCTGCAAAGAGTCCTATTTATATATGCGGCTTAATTAAATCACTTGTTGAAGCACTGAAGATTATTCCCCATTTAAATATGACCCATAATCACGTAGCATAGGATTTACTCAAAGGACACATGAGATTGCCAATTTAAAACAGTTCTTGTGTGTTAATTTCCAATGACTGAGTGTGGGCCTGGCACTGGATATTGAAAGATTCCAAATTTGTTTCCTTGGCAATTAAGAATCAATTAGCTGCCTCCAAATCTCTTTCATGCAATTCAGTCGTACAATCAATGCCTACTAGCATTCGTAACAAAGGCTGCGGATCTCCTCCAATCAGATTAATATAAAAGTTCTGGATTTAAGTCCAGAAAGCATATGTCCGTAGTTTGATGGTAATTGTTGGAGAACAGAATAATGTATGACTCATATAATATTGCACTCACACAACTGGTTGTAAATGATTTTTTAGGATGCTTGAGAAGTATATGTGCATCCTGGGGATAAGCGGTCCTGGACATTAGAGGTATAGGATATGATCCTTTGAAGTCAAGGAAAACTCATTGATTTCAATAGGCTTTGGATCAGGCTCATAACTCTCAGACTATGACAGTTTATTTTGCCAGCAAGTGTAATGCTTGCGCACACAGACATATTTTAGGTGATGCAGGTATCCCCACTTATAGTTAAGGTGTTTGTTTCCCAACATTTCCCATTATAAGACCATTTTTTCAGTTGCTCATAAGTTTGCAAAACTAATCATTCAGATGAGGTTTTTTTAATGCCAGATGTCGGCCTCAGGCTGCGTTTTTTTGGAAGTCTCAACTAAAATGGTTATTTCTGACAGTAAGAGGGGAGGGGGAATATTTTGTTTTACCCATGTTGAAAAAAATCTTACAGCTGTTCCATTGAAAAGTTCTGATGCTTCTATGCTTTGAAGAAGAGGCTTGGAATTTGGTAATGTATGTGTGTTGGGGGTCAGCTTAGTGTCAGGAATATACCTTTTGCTATCCCTGAGTAAAGGTGCCCAAAATTGGCCAAGTTATAAGCCTCTGGAAAAATCTCAGCTCTCACATGCTCTATAGAGACTCGTTAGAGTTTGGCAGCCAAATTCTCTAAAGATTCCAGCTACACTAAGTATGCTCCATCTCAGGATTGCAATGCCAAGTATGGGAACTGGGAACTGCACATTTGTCTTAAAAGGCCATTCTCAGGCTTTGTGTATACATTGGCTCTCTGCTGCACTGCATTGAGTCTGCACTCACATATTTCTCCTGTCCCTCAGTCCTCTGCTGATTCTGCTTGTGGTGTCAGAGCACTGCATACATAACATGAACCTCCGCATAGCATAACAACCCATTCCAACCAACTCTTGCCAGTGCCTCTCAGAGGTACAATTCCACACACTGCTGCTCTCCATCTCACTTCTGAATCTGCACTGGATCCACACTGCACCTGCACACTGTTTCTCAGCCCTGCTTGTGATCCTGTACTAGCTAATACTGCGGAAGCTCATCTCAAATATCTGTGACTAAAAAAAAAAGGCAAAATCACACATTCTGTGACAACATGACAAACAACCAGCCCTAACCATTCTCAGCAATGCCTCAATTTCTCAGCAGCTAACCAGTTGGTTTCTTCTAGTTTAGTGCTGAAGTTTCTTCTCCATTCTAGACAAGGTATTGCTTGAACATTTGCAGTAAAGGGTAGAATCTGAAGTAACTGAGACTAGTTATTGGAGACAACTGGCTTTTAGCTACTGGGTGAGATGGCAGAAGGACAATGGAGAAAGCTTAAGTGCAAAGTCTTAGAATAGTAAATTTAAAAAATGCTTTGCTACGATGAATGCATTCAGAGTAGAAATTAATTTGTTTTGCAGACAGGCTTGGATCTCGGTAAACTCTTAAGTTCCTCAATCTTTAAAGAATTTATTTTCTGACTGGTTCCAATTGTGTAAGACCTACAATTAGAAGAGTTAGACAATTTTCTATCCCTACAATACAGATTCTCCAACTTGATGCCAGTTCTGCAAGGATACTGTTAGAACTGGGCTAGCTTTAGCTACTGCAGGTAATTTTTGTTTTAGGCAGGTGGGTAAGGTGGTAGTTTGATTGACTGTATTGTTTCTTGTTCAATGGGGCCACTATTTCAATACTATGAATTGAATGGATACAGTTCCCAGACTGTGTGTGATAATGCAGATATATTCTATATCTTCGAATCTGGCAAGGTGAGATCACTTTTTTTTTTTTTTTGGCCAGTTGCTTTATAAGAAGGCTAATTCGTGGTGGTGGTGGTGCTTTTTTTTCTCCATAGGACAGTGCCAGATGTGTCTGTCTTCATATTCTTCCTATTTTTATAGATAATTTTACCTCTATAGGATTCTCTTTTTGCCTTCTGGGAACTGGGGGGAAGAAGGGTGGATGCAAACATGAGCGTGCAGAACATTTTTAAGTATATGAGAGAAGTTTGAGCACATTTGCTGCTACTTCCAAGAAGATTACTAACTAGTGCCTTAACAGGATGGCAGTGCCTGCCTGAAAGCCACATACTGTGGTAGGTGTTGGTCTTGCTAGCCCACTCATCTAGATGGTCTGTTATGCCACCTGGATATGAGAGAGGTGGTAATGGCTCTGCAGAGGGACAGCACCCAGGGTGTGTGCTAAGGAACCCTTAGCCCTGGTCTACACTATGAGGTTAGGTTGAATTTAGCTGCATTAGGTCGATTTTATAAGCAATACACAACTAACCCCGTTCTGTCGACCTAAAGGGCTCTTAAAATCGACTGCTGTACCCCTCCCTGGCGAGGGGAGTAGTACTAAAATTGACCTTGCTGGGTCGAATTTGGGGTAGTGCAGACGCAGCATTGTGCAATTCGACATAATTGGCCTCCGGGAGCTATCCCAAAGTGCTCTAATGTGACCGCTCTGGACAGCACTTTCAACTCTGATACACTAGCCAGGTACACAGGAAAAGCCCCGGGAACTTTTGAATTTAATTTCCTGTTTGGTGAGCATGGTGAGCTCAGGAGCATAGGTGATCAAGCAGTCCCAGAATCGCAAACAAGCTCCAGCATGGACTGAACAGGAGACACTGGATCTGATTGCTGTACGGGGAGAAGAATCTATGCAGGCAGAACTCCGATGAAAAAGAAGAAATGCAAATATGTATGCCAAAATCACACGAGAGAGGCTACAACAGGGTCACACAGCACTGCCACGTGAAAGTTAAGGAGCTCAGGCAAGCCTACCAAAAGAAAAAGGAGGCAAATGGTCGCTCTGGGTCAGAGCCCCAGACATGCTGCTTCTATGATCAGCTGCATGCGAGGGGGGACCCTACCACTACCCCACTACTGTCCATGGACACCTGCAAGGGGGGAGTCTCACGCAACACGGAGGAGGATTTTGTGGATGAGGAAGAGGAGGAGGAGGAGGAGAATGCACAGCAGGCAAGTGGAGAATTCATTCTCCCCGGCAGCCAGGACCTTTTCATCACCCTGGAGCCAATACCCTCCCAAGGCCAGTTCCCGGACCCTGAAGCCAGAGAAGGCACCTCTGGTGAGTGCACATTTGTAACTATACTACAGGGGTTAAAAGCAATTGCGTTTAATGTTTGATTTGCCCTGAAGAATTGGGATGCATTCACGGCCAGTACAGCTACTGGAAAAGTGTGTTAATGTGTCTGGGGATGGAGCGGGAATCCTCCAGGGACATCTCCATGAAGCTCTCCTGGAGGTACTCTGAAAGCCTTTGCAGAAGGTTTCTGGGGAGGGCTGCCTTATTTTGTCCTCCAGAGTAGGACCCTTTACCACGCCAAGCCAGTAGCAAGTAGTCTGGAATCATTGCAGCACAAAGCATGACAGCAAATGGTCCTGGGTTTTGGTCGCATTCATGCAACATTCGGTCTTTATCTTTCTGTGTTAGCCTGAGGAGAGTGATATCATTCATGGTCACCTGGTTGAAATAGGGGAATTTTTGTAAGGGAAAAGTAAAAGACCCCGTTCATGCTGGTCTGTTTGCGCTTAGCTAAAAGGGATCATCCCAGAGAATAGCCACGCGGTGGGGTGGGGTGTGCTGCACATCCACCCCAAAACTGCAGCCCCTCCTTTTAAATGGCAAACCCAACCAGCATTGCTTGCTATGGGAAAAGAGGGCACTGCAGTTTGAAACCATTCCCACATGTTATGAAGATGGAAGAAGCCAACTCTGCGTACCCTTTGGCTTACCATGGCTGCCTGGAAACCGAATTCTGTTGCCCAGCCGTGTGTGATGTGTCACCATACCGGCAGGCGCTCAATATAAAAGGCAAAATGTGACCTTGTACCTAAAGCACATGTGCTGTCTTCTGTGAATTGCTTGATTCACTGTGAAAGAGTCTTCCTTTTGTTCTCAGAAATGTATCATCTTAAAATTCACTCTCCCTTTTTATCCTCCCTGCAGATGCAAATGTTTCTATGCTCCCCCTATCATCTCCGTCCCTGAGGTTACCGCAGATTAGAAGGCGAAAAAAACGCACTCGTGATAACATGTTTTCTGAGCTCATGCAGTCCTCCCGCACTGATAGGGCACAGCTGAATGCATGGAGGCATTCAGTGACAGAGGCAAGGAAAGCATTCAGTGAGCACGATCAGAAGATGTAGGAGACGACGCTGAGGCTAACGGGGGAGCAAACGGACGTGATGAGGCATCTGGTAGAGCTGCAGGAAAGGCAAAAAGAGCACAGACCGCTGCTGCATCCACTGTATAACTACCTGCCCTCCTCCCCAAGTTCCATATCCTCCTCCCCCAGATGCCCAGGAATCCAGGGGAGGCTCCGGGCACCCAGCCACTGCACTCCAGAGGATGGCCCAAGCAACAGAAGGCTGTTATTCAAACAGCTTTGATTTGTAGTGTGGCTACAATAAGCAAAGTGGCCTTGTCTTTCCCTCCTTCCCCCACCCCACCCAGGCTACCTTGTCAGTGATCTCCTTTTTTTAATAAAGAAAGAATGCATGGATTCAAACCAATAGGGACTTTATTTCCTTTGCCAGTTGTGGTCGAAGGGAGGAGGGGGATTGGCTTACAGGGAAGTAAATTCAACAAAGGGGGTGGTTTTGCATCAAGGAGAAACACACACAACTGTTACACCAAAGCTTGGCCAGTCATGAAACTGATTTTCAAAGCCTCTCTGATGCACAGAGCACCTAGATGTGCTCTTCTAATCACGCTGGTGTCTGGCTGCTCAAAACTGGCTGCCAGGCGATATGCCTCAACCTCCCATCCGCCATAAACGTCTCCCCCTTGCTCTCACAGATATTATGGAGCACACAGCAAGCAGCAATAACAATGGGAATATTGGTTGTGCTGAGGTCTAACCTAATCAGCAAACAGCGCCAGCAAGCTTTTAAACGTCCAAAGGCACGTTCTACCGCCATTCTGCACTTGCTCACCCTATAGTTGAACTGCTCCTTACTATTGTCCAGGCTGCCTGCGTATGGCTTCATGAGCCATGGGAGCAAGGGGTAGGCTGGGTCCCCAAGGATAATTATTGGCATTTCAACATCCCCAGTGGTAATTTTCTGGTCTGGGAAGTAAGTCCCTTCTTGCAGCTGTTTGAACAGCCCGGAGTTCCTAAAGATGCAAGCGTCATGCACCTTTCCCAGCCATCTCACGTTTGTGTCGGTGAAATGTCCCTTGTGATCCACCAGTGCTTTCAGCACCATTAAGAAGTACTCCTTGCAGTTTACGTACTGGTTGGCAAGGTGGTCCGGTGCCAAGATAGGGATATGTGTTCCGTCTATCGCCCCACCACAGTTAAGGAACCCCATTGCAGCAAAGCCATCCACTATGACCTGCACATTTCCCAGAGTCACTACCCTTGCTAGCGGAAGGTGAGTGATTGCACTGGCTACTTGGATCACAGCATATCACACAGTAGATTTGCCCACTCCAAATTGATTCCCGACTGACTGGTAGCTGTCTGGCGTTGCAAGCTTCCACAGGGCTATCGCCACTCGCATCTCAACTGTCAGGGGAGCTCTCATCTTGGTATTCCTGTGCTTCAGGGCAGGGGAAAGCAACTCACAAAGTTCCAGGAAAGTGGCCTTATGCATGCGACAGTTTCCCAGCCACTGGGAATCGTCCCATACCCGCAACACTATGCGATCCCACTAGTCTATGCTTGTTTGCCGGGCCCAGAAGCAGTGCCCCACTGCTGCCATGATGTCCCAATTGCCTCATCCCACAATTGCTTTCGGGAACATCTGTGTCCATATCCTCCTCACAATCCTCCTCATGCTGGCATCTCCTAGCCAGGTTCTGCACATACTGCAGGATAATGTATAAGGTGTTTACAATGCTCACAACAGCAGTGCTGGGCTGAGTGGGCTCCATGCTTACCATGATATGGCGTCTGCACGGGTAACCCAGGAAAAAAGGCGTGAAACAATTGTCTGCCATTGCTTTCACGGAGGGAGGGGAGACTGATGACATGTACCCAAAACCACGCGCGACAATGTTTTTGCCCCATCAGGCGCTTAACCCAGAATTCCACTGGGCAGTGGAGACTGCGGGGACTGTGAGATAGCTACCCAGAATGCACCACTCTGTGAATCAATGCTAGCCACAGTATTGAGGACGCACTCCATCAACTTAATGCGCTTAGTAGGGACATACACAATCGACTGTATAAAATCACTTTCTAAAGATTGACTTCTATAAAATCGACCTAATTTTGTAGTGTAGACATTAGAGAACAGCCCAGGGAGCTTTGGGAAATAGAGTGGGAAGGATTTTGTTTTATTTTGAGCTCCCTCTTTGAATAAAACCAAATCCCAGGAAAGGGGTAAGTTCTGATCTGCTAAAGCTTTTGTATTGTGTTTAGAGTAGGGGGGATGCTCACATGCTAGATAGGATGTTTTTTGTGATGTGAAGACCTAGTAAATGGACTGAGTGACACTGCATAATAACTTCATATAAACCACCAAAGAACTATCACATGGAAATAATTTTCAGTTACTACTGACCTAATCAATATTCATAATGGTGATCTAATGACAGAGGGATGTTTGTTAGAATGCAATGGTTTTGATTTATATGGGTTCATTTGAATTTTCTTCTGGTTTCAACTCCTGTGCCTCACGCACCCTGAGTTTGTGTTGGAATATTCCCTACCTTGCCCCTGGTAGCATGCAGTATCCCTGCCTTGCCCCTGGTTTCAGATAGTTCAGACAGCTCTACTCTGTACTTCCATTATCAATCCCCTGAGTCAGCCAACTGCCCCTTTCCCTCCCTCTGTTAAGCGATATTTAAAAGATTCACAGTATATTTACTGAGGCTATTTTAGATGCTTTGGAAAAATGGGGCAATGGAAGCTGTGTGTGTGGATCAAGAGCAACAGATAGACCTTTGGGGTAAATGTACAAAAGCTGGATTAGGTTTTGCTTTGCTGGGATGATGAATTTGCTGTTCGTGTCATTTAGTATTGCCTCAGAACACACAGGGTAGGTATCGAGCGCAAAATCACTGATACTCTATTTTTGCCCTTGTATTTCTTCTCCAGCTTAATATCCCAGAGTAAATAAAATGGATTATTTGAGCAAATAATGATGTTTCTTTTAAAATAAAAATCAGGTTTGAATGAAACATCATTAAAAGGTTAATACCAATTTTTCTTACACTCCAGGAACATAAATTTCACTGTTCATGTCACCTTCACATTCTAATCCTGATTTCTAGCTGATGAATAAACAGACTGAAGATTATCTCACAGTGTACATTCATGTGTAAAATGAAATTCCTATTAAAGTTCATTGCTTCAAATGAAATATGCTTTGTAACATTTCCTGTAGAGATCCCTGCTAAGTTCTGTTATGATATGCTGCAACCCAGGCTGTCTTCTCTCATCCTTCTGTTTAGCACTAGAATAATGTGACTTTTTTTTGGTGATGCTTTGAAAAGTTTTTGACAGATGATGCCAGGAATGTGTGCATTATTCAACAATTTGATTGGAGAGCAATGGCAAATGGTCTTGGGCCATCAGTGACATATTTATTTAAAAGATTTATTAAAATATTTTTAGTCCTTTAATTATATTAGTGTGATTTTAGTTCCCCGTTGCCTCTGATTAACCTTTCTGTGTTTATCTGTATATGGATACATATGGGATGAGCTCTTCACCCCTATTTCAGCCCCCAGGGAAAGCACTGGAGTTTAATAAAGGGGCTTTAAAAACTAGGGCCACAATCCACTTGGAGTTGGAGTTGAATACTTAGGGAAGACTGAATTTTCTCTTTCACTATTGGTTCCTTGTCACTGTGGTCTAGATGCTTTAAGCAAGGTCCTAAAGCTGATCCATAGCATGAAATATTCCCCAACACCAGAGGTGAAAGTAAGCCGGAACGCCCCGGTACGGTGTACCGGTAAGCGCCGGTGCGCAGTACCAGGACCAGCTTTCCCAGAGGGCAATTTAAAGCCCTGGGGTAGCGGTGGTGGGGCTGCGGCAGGGATTTAAAGGGCCCCGGAGCTCCAGCTGCTGCTACCCCCCTGGGGCCCTTTAAATCCCCACCTGAGTCCTGCTGCCCGAGCCCTGGGGTAGCAGCAGTGGCGGGGCTGTGGCGGGGACTTAAAGGGCCCCGGAGCTCCAGGCCCCACTACTTTCCCGGGGCCCTTTAAATCCCCACCTGAGCCCTGCTGCCGAAGCCCTGGGGTAGCGGCGGCGGGGCTCTGACAGACATTTAAAGGGCTCGGGGCTCTGGCAACTGTTACCACAGCGGAGCCCCAGGCCCTTTAAAGCTTTGCCAGAGCCCAGAGCCCCGAGGCAGCAGTGGCAGCCAGGAGCCCCAGGGCTCCTCAGTGATTTAAAGGGCCCGGGGCTCCGCTGCGGTAGCGGCAGCTGGAGCCCTGGGCCCTTTAAATCGCCCCCAAGCCCTGGGGTCCCAGCCGCCTCTGCAGCTGGTAGCTCGGGTGTGATTTTAAGGGCCCCGGGCTCCCAGCCGCCACTACGGCAGCTGGAGCCCTGGCCCTTTAAATCAAGATATAAAGGGCCTGGGGATTTAAGGCCCTGCCTCTTCCGGTTGAGGCCATGCCCCCTGCTCAGGACTCCGGCATACCAGTAAGTCCTCTAACTTACTTTCACCCCTTTTATTTTAAAAGAAACATCATTATTTGCTCAAATAATCCATTTTATTTACTCTGGGATATTAAATCACTTTTGATTTAATTGGGGATTGGTCCTGCTTTGAGCAGGGGGTTGGACTAGATGACCTCCTGAGGTCCCTTCCAACCCTGATATTCTATGATTCTATGCCCAACACACATAAACATCTCTTCTCAATTGTAAGACTCTCCATGCTCATCTAAAGTAAAATGTATATAGATGGCCCCTCCATGTCTGATTTGCACATGTTAAATCATGTAATGATCATGAGCCACTTGCAGCAGTAATGACCTTTGAAGTGAAACCTTGTGAACTTAGAACCAGATACCTTCCCTTAAAATAAAAACACATCTGTGGGGGGAAAAAAAGAGTATTCCTTATAATCCTTCAGCACAAAAAGCTAGGTAAATTTATATTCTCATTTGAAATGCAGCTGGGGGCGGTGGTGAAAATCTTTGTAAACTGAAAGAACTAAAAGATCTGGAAGAGGGCAAGACACTCACCTGATCTTGTTGCCTTTCTAGAGAAAACACTTTCAGAATGAGTATAGAATTTCCTGGTCCATGGTAAATAAAGGGTTAACTCAATGTAGCTCCCCTGGCTGTTTCACAGGTGTTCAGGAGAAAGGCTAAAAGAGTGGCTGATTGGGCAAGGAGATGAGAGAGTGTTTGTGGAGAGGTAGGGACTAGATTACGGGTGAGGGGATAGATGACAAACTAGAAACCCTTGCTTTTTATGTTATGTTTTTTTAGAAACCCTTGCTTTTATGTTATCACTTTACTTTTTGCTGACTGGGGGTGTTTGTTTCTTGCTGAGTCATTTCACAAGTTTATAACACTTCTAGTAAGAATTTCTGACTTTCTGTAGCTGGATATTTACTCACCTCCCCCAGAGAGGAGGATTGTAACCTAAAATAAAAAAAAGGAAACACACAACCCAAAGCAGAATCCCTTTCTTTGTTTCAATGTGTTAGCGCTGTTGTGTAAACTGAGAGCATTTGGATGTGAAACTAATGGCTCAGCTGGTGTAAATCAGCATAGCTCTATAGATTTCAGTGGCGCTATGGTGATTTACAGTGGCTCAGAAGCTGGCACAAAATGCTGGACACATCTGTTCAAGATTGTCTTACTAGCACTCATGTTTGCCACAGGCTGCTGTCTCCAGCACAACCGGCATTACTTGCTAAAATATAGACTTCAGACTTTTTGTAAATGATTACTATCTAAAAAGGAAGAGGGAGACTAAGGGGGAAACAAAACTAGGAAGGAAGGATTCTGAGAGTTCTCTAATCTCTTTATCTCCCAGCACAAAATTGTCAGTGGCAGCCACGTGGAAGCTTAACAGAGTCCCAGAAGAACAAAATATGCCTCTTGGTGGGAAGAAGAGCTGCTACTGTGAGTAGGGCACCTGCTCAGATTATTAAACTAGCTGCTAAATCTATTAAATGAGCAAACAGCTGCCTGGTTTAAATGGAAGTGGGGTGGTGGCAGCATAATTTCCGTAAGAGATCCTTTGCTAGAGAATTTCCTTCTCAGAACATGGATTCTGTGATGTTCAGTACAGCCTAAAAGACTCCCTTTCCTTCTGGCATTTCCTGGGGGTGAGGTGATTGATTGGGATTGAGATGATAATGTGATAAAGCTCATTTGGAGTTAGGGGTGTTCTCAGTTGGTCTGTTTTTGTTCCAAGCTCTGTTTTTTGATATGGTTTGTTTCATATCTGTGGCCTCAGTTTTGTAAATACTCTCACACATGCTTACCTTTAAGGCAATACTTCAATATTTAAAGTTTAGCTTGCATATGTTTAGTATTGGGTTCTGTGTTTTTAAATTTTAATACATCCACAGAACTTGACAAAGGCAACTGGAAAATATAAATAAAAAGTCATACACAATTAGTGAGAAAATTATGTTTTAATAATCTAGAAATTTGGGGCCAGATTCTTAGCTGGAGTACAGGGCTTCAACTCTGCTGAAGTCTCAGTGAATTACACCAGCAATGGATTTATTCCAAGATCTCTAGACTTCAAGGCCCTACACTAGATTAGGATGCAGTAGTGTAAGGAGGTGTAAATTTAATTAACATCAGTTGAGTGGCGTAAGGAGGCGAATGATTTCAGCAGAAATTTAAATTAGCACAGATGCCATGCTGTGGCATGCTGCTCTGGAAGGAATCCTTTGAACTGTAACCAGCTGTCTAAATGGTGTATTGGTTCTGCATCCCCAAAATACCAATGTGAGGTCATGTGCAGTGGCAATTCTAAAGTGGTGAATGTTGATAAATATCCACATATTCTGAACCTCGATTTCAGCTACTCACGTGAGGAAGACTCGGGTGGCTTTCTGCCAAGGTCCACACCTCAGATCTGTAGTTGCCAAGATCAAGATTGGCCTTGGTTTTGTTTATGGAAATGGTTAGTCTCTTGGGCTGAATAGAGAGTGGTTAGAGAAGAAACACATTACATAAAATGCATTTGGAACAGCAAGGCCATGTTCTGAGAAATAAGATCGTGTTGAAGTTGTGTAGTATGATAGCTCATCTTCCTCCTAATCGTGTATTTTGTTAGAGTGGGGACAAGATCATACTGAGCACCTAAATCCACATCTTCCTATATCTTCCTTGCAGAAAAATAGGACTCTTTGCAGGCCACTTTGCACTCAAATATGCTAGCTGGAGGGTAACTTCTGCATTCAGTTACATAGGAATGAGTTAAAATGCAAATCACACAAAACTACTGTGGAAACAACAGGCTTTTCATTTCACAGCTACTGCTTCATTCCAATAATGTCATTGCCCACTGCAGTGTTGTCAGTTCCCTTAGCAGGATGGCTGCTCTCATTAACATGGTCAGAGGGAGTGCAGAGACAGGAAAAAGAGCAGTTTCCAAATAGTGTCAGGTGACTAAATTTAGGACATATAAATTTTTACTGCTGCTCAGTAATGAATTACGTTGTAGCTTTCACTGTACACCCCAGATCCTATGGCATTTCTAAGGGTATGTGTTAGTGTGTGGATGGGTTGCCAACCTCCAGCTGCTGTTATACTGTAACTAAGACTTGCATGGGTGCTGTGTTCTGTGTAGATAACACCTTTTCTATATTCATATACGTTGATATGCCAGCCCAGCAATGCTTGCTCACGAGTTTATGATTTGATTACAGTAAAATGACTGAGTCATGTGAGGATTCTTTGAAGCAGCACCTCTGCGGGTCTCCTGACCCTGACCTTGGAGTAAGCCTAGTCCCTTTCCAAACTGAGCCCAACCATTTTTAAAACAGCAGCATGAAATATGGAAATTATTTCCATTTTGATTCAGTTTTCGGTTAATTTCCAGGGTGAAAATGGACCCAATTTTTTAGTCCCCCTCCCCCGCAATGTTTTTATATCAATTTTTTAAAAAATTAAAAATGCTGTCAAAGCCACTCTCAAAATACTAAGGGAAACATGCATTTACCAATACAATTTTGATGATGATGCAAACCCCCCCAAAATTGAAAAAGCCAATGAGTTCTTGCCAAGCCCCCCATTTTAGAAAATAAGCCGTCTGTTTCCACAAAAACTTTTGGTTTGAAAAATGTTGAATAGCTCTAATTCTTTTGCAGATGCTACCATCATATTATACACATACATGCCAAACCTGTGGAAAAAATGCAGAAATTGGGCTTGTTTTTGGCTTAATTGGCTTGTGAGTTGCTTGTTGGCTTGTAGGTGGTTGCAGCTTGTTGCTGCTGCTGTTTTTTTTTTTTTATCAGCTCCTGGCAAGCAGGGGCAAAGGGGGGAAGAGAGTCAGGAGTGCAGTGGGCCCACCAGAGTCCCAGACTGCATGCCGGGGGGATCTAGCCACATAGAGTGTAGGGGTTCTTAGGGATTGACTTGTTTTGAAATGAGATTAACTTGATTTTTGACTTATTGTGGAAGTCGGGGTGCTTATTTACCGAGTGAAAGTTGGTAACCATGGTTATGCACCTTTCCAGCTACTCTATCATTTTTCATCCTCCTACTGCCACTGTAGCTTCTGTTGCTCCCTGCACCACCAGCTCCAAATGTAGCCCCTTGTTTGTAAAACCGGCTTGTTAGGGGATAGATGCATGTTAAATGATTTCAGGCCTGTTCAGGAAAAAAGAAAATAAATAGAATCATAGTACTAAAAAAATTAGAGATTACCTAATACCAAAGTCAGTGAAGGATTCTTCAATGGTATATTTTTGAGTGCTTCAGCCAGTCTCGGCTTCACTGATTCATATGATGGGTTTCTAACATTTCCCTAGAAAGACAAGTAGACACACCATTTATTAGATGATAGATACTTCCCCCATTATCACAGTATCTTACAATATTTAGAAGAATCCCAGGACATCTCACTTTCTCTGACTATTGCTATTTGATTAGATTAATATTTTTTCAACCTGCCAGCCTTCATGAAAGGATCAGTTTGACTGGTCACTGCCTCTTGTTCAAAGCTTTCTTCAAGCACCAAAACTTCCTGTGACTGCATCATTTTACTCCCCAAAGTCAGTCCTACGCTTTGAATCCATCTCCTGAGTCCCTGGATGCAGTTATATGTAACAGCATAACTGACTGATCTTTCCAGAAGCAACGTAATCACAATTCTTTTTTTCTTGCTGTATGACATGTTTAATCATTGCCATCTTGAAAGCAACAGAACATTTAAACAAACCAATATAAAACAAAAACTGAAAGGAAATGCAGCAAATCTCACACTTGCTTATTTTTGCCTACTTATAGTTTAGCTTATTGTCAGCTGTTCATTTAGAAAATCCTTCTTTGAGTAATTTTATGTTTCTTGTACTTTACTGCTGTGATCTGCAAAGAGGATTAATTCACTGTGTGTTCTGTTGTGGCAATCCACCATTTATCAAAACCTTATGATGTCTTCTTTATACATTTCTGAGATTAGTGCCCTTGCTACCTGTGTGTCACTCTCAAATTTGGTTTCAGTTGATCAGATATTAATGCATATGTTTCCCCATTCTGATGATGACTAGAACTTTGTTACTTATTTATTGGAGGAAATTTTATTTCTATTGAGCTAGATTCTGCCCCCATGTTACTCATGTTCTGTGGGGTTTTACTCTGCAAGGAATCCCACATGTTTAACTGGGACTCCTTGCAGAATAAGGTACTACATAAAATGGTTGAGGGTAGCAGCAGAACTGAGCCCTTAGAAGTCATTGTTGAACGACTCCATCATTCTGCAATCATTTCCTCCAGTTGGTTGTTTACGTTCCTGGTCGTTTTGCTAGGGTGGATGATGTTTTGTCCAGTTCTTCACTCTCCCTTTAGAGAGTGAATGCAGGTGGTTTGTTAGTATTTACAACCCATAAGAAGCATGTTCTCATCTTCTGGAACAAGGAATGCATTCTCTGGGAAGTGAAGATCATAGAAAGAGAGATGGTACTTACACTCCCTTTGCTTATCTGATACTCAGCGTCCCTTCCCCTCTGCAACATACCTGTTCCAATCCGCCTACATATCTCTCTGGTGTCTCCCCTCCATTATTATTGCCCCCTTCCTCTGTCACTATTATGGTCCTTTTTCTCCTCCTAACCCTACCTAGATATTATACCTCAGTACCCCATTTCTTTTTCCTTTTCTCCTCTATCCTAGTGGTAAAAATCCCCTATATGTTTCCAGCACTGCTGGGTCTGCTCCAAGAGCATCTCCTGCTGATCAGTGTGCCACTCTATACTCTGAACATGTTGGATGGACGAAAAGCAAGAAGAACAGGCTAACCAGAAATATGATTCGTAATATAAGTAGGCAGTGTGAGGTGTTCCAAATACCACAATGTTGAACAGGGGCATGGAGGAGCACCTCTTTTTCCTCCCCATCAATGAGTAGAGCACTTTAGCTAAGTAGATCATCAGGCAGGGGTATTTCAATAGCATAACCATGTTTTGTTTAGCATCTGATGCTAACACTTTGCTTACATTCATTTCTCCTTCTTGTACTACACGACTGATCCATTACACCATTTACTTTCCTCCCTCGACTTTCAACAGCCTTCCATATCCTTGCTTCCATCTTTACTGATATTATCCCCAACACTAACATCTATTTGTTCAAGAATGCCTTCAAATCTCAAAGGCTACACCCTAGAGAATATGAGATGTGTACCAGTTATCTTTTTGGGCTGAGATTCAGGATGGTGGTTGTTTGGTAAACGAATTCGTCTATGCTTAATTATAACGAAGATTTCCCATAGGATCTCTCAGATCTTGCATTCCGAGTCAATGTATTTCATTTTTTCCACTGTGCATGAGCTAATAATCCGTATAACCACTTTTATAGAATAATATTCAACCATTCCTTTCTGAGAACACTTTTTTGTACCAGTAGACAATTGAGAGGAGCTATTGGAGAAAGTCCAGAGGAGAGCAACAAAAACTATTAAATGTCTACAAAATTTGACCAGTGAGGAAAGATTTAAAAAATTGTTAGGATTTAGTTTAGACATTAGGGAAAAAATTCATAACTGTAAGGGTGGTTAAGTGCTGGAAATAATTACCTAGGGAGGTTGTGGAATCTCCATCATTGGAGGTTTTTAAGAACAGGTTAGACAAACACCTATCAAGGATGGTCTAGATAATACTTAGCCCTACCTCAGTGCAGGTGACTAGACTAGCTGACTTATCAATGTACCTTCCAGTCCTATATTTCTATGATTCTATTCCCATCTATTTCTGATGTCTACAAAGTACGGGGATTAAAAGTTTGATAAAGTTTGTGTGTGTGTGAAGCCTCTGGAATGAACATGGATGAAGTAAGTGACAATAATAGAAGCTAGGTTGTTACATGTCACACCTGAACTGGTGGGGAGGGTGTGGGTTTGGACAATTTTAGCACACTGATGCCAGAAAAAGCATGCAGAATTTCTTGGGTTAAAGTTAGATTTGCCATGGGGAACAGTGTTATTATCATGAGATATTTTTTGAAGATGGGTTGTTTGGAGGCATAGTTTCATCATCTCTCACCTAAGCCTCTCAGCATGTTCAGAAAGACAGTAGTACTGAACAACTTCAAGTGGCAACTTGACTTTCTGACAGAAAAATCAAACAAGCTATTGAAGCTCATTTCTTTCTTCCAAAATTGCATACATGAATCATTGGCACCTTTAACAACTTGGAAGATCTCCAAATGTATTTGGTCAATAACTCTCAGCTTCAAACAGAGAGCTGCAGTAATTTCTTCCAGGATCTCAGTGATGTGCCTCTCACAAAGCTGATGAGCAAGTTCAAGGAAGCTTTTACGTTCCTTATGTTGTTTTCTCTATTTGTGAATTTCTTTGATATCAACCCTCTGGCGCATCTCTAACATTCTTTGAAGGTAGTGTTTGAGTGGGAATGTGGATCAGTTGTTAGAGAGGGCATATCTGTGAGGCTTTCACAAACAATCTCTTTGCATTTTTGAAATCCATAAGCTCAATTACTGCATAATCTTCATTTTAAGAATGGATGCTTTATATCTAAAAAATGTGATCTTGAAATGTGTGCATGTAAAATGTGTGTAAAACTATACGGGAATGGGGTGCCATGCCCCCAGAATAAAAGGATGCTTTCATAGTCCACCTATGCAAAAGGAAGGGAAGTATATCTAGTGAGAGCAACCACTATGGAATCTCTCTGCTGTCTGGAGCAGGGAAGATCCTTGCATGGGTTGTCCTCAACAGGCTTATCTTTAGTGGTCTCGATCCCACAGAGTGTCCTCTTCTGTCACTTGAGCAGGGAAAACTTACATCCATGCAAGGCCATCAGTGGAGACAACCTCCCCTCTCCGGCCTTACAACCACACTCTCACTTCAGTTATATTCTATGCCAGTGGGAGTCAGTCTCACAGATTTTGTATTTGATGGGGCTGAGCAACTTTGTGGCTACTCCCTGTAGAGCTTCCCACATCTGGATCTCGGTACAGCTCTGGTAGCACAGAAGCAAGCAGAGGAATGGTGCTCTAGCCTGCATCTCTGCTGAGAGACATGGTGACTCAGGTTTTGTCTCATGGAAAATGGGTGAAAATATCTCCTACATAAGTTTATTTTTTATATATATATACTGCACACATACAAATGTATCTATAATATACAGGCTGTAGATTGAAAAGACACCGATACAATCTGAACTGGATGTTTACACCTCTATCAAAGACCTGGAATAAAAACAAGACCATGGCTGAAAAGACAATGGCAAAGAGGGCTGGAGCCATTATGGATCCTTATTTAATGCTCTTGGTGATGGGAAAGGCTTCTGATGAGCCACCACACTCCATCACCCTGGCCATGATGTCATGATGAAATGAATGGATGACAGTAATCCTCTTCTGCTGGCAACCAAATTTACGAAGGAGTTTCCATAAGCCCCTGTGTCAAAGGCCTGGGTCAGGTGAACAAACACCTTATACAGGCCACTGTTCTGTTCATGAGTCTTCTCTGGTATTTGTCGTGCTGCAACAATTATGTCTGTGATGCCATAGCCAATATAAAAGCCACTCTGTGACCTTATTTGTGCAGTCCGACAAATATAAGGGAACTTTATAGTGACTGGACTATAAAAGTGAAGGCCAAAACCACACCAAGATCTCTTATTTTTTTCTCTCTCTCTTTTTTATGTAAGAAGGCAACGGAACCAACCCTTTGTGTATGGAGGGTATCCTGGCTGGATAATTTGGTCAGCTCTGTTGCTGGGAACATGTGGAAAGGATTTTACCTTGAACAAAGTCAAGTTTAAATTTTTTCTACTAAGAACTTTATTTTTTCTCTCGTAACTATTTCTGACTTTAATGCCTCGTACTTGTAGGCACTTAAAATCTATTTGTAGTTAAATGAACTTTTTATTTTTTAATCAAAACTAATCCAGTGTTGTGTTTAAACTGAATTGTTCGGATAACTCCAGTTCAAGTAGCAAACTGTTGCATATTGACCCCTTACAAGGGCAACAGACCTGTAATATCTGAACTCTCCAGGAGAGGGCTGGGCAGCGCAGAACACCGCTTTTAGGAAAATTCAGGACTGGAAGTGTGTTGGGGTCACCCATCTTTCAAGTGGTAACCAAGGCTGGTGGAAGCCACAGGGTGGAGTGATGTTGGCTGGCTGCAGCTATACACAGACACCAGAGTGTGATCTGCATGCCGTTTGTGAGTGGTCCAGATTGGGAGCTACAGCAGCAAAGCATGGCGAGGCATCTAACATTGCAGGACACAACCTCTCACTGGTCTGGACTATGCCCCAGAATGTGATAGTCTCTAACTACGGCTCTGGGTTTCACATCTTGGTAGCTAATTGTAATATCTACCAGGCCCAATAGGCTTGTAATCTATTGTTTCCATTCAGAAAAAGAAAAGGAGTACTTGTGGCACCTTAGAGACTAACCAATTTATTTGAGCATGAGCTTTCGTGAGCTACAGCTCACTTCATCGGATGCATACTGTGGAAATTGCAGAATATCATTATTATATACACAGACACCATGAAACAATACCTCCTCCCACCCCACTCTCCTGCTGGTAATAGCTTATCTAAAGTGATCATCAAGATGGGCCATTTCCAGCACAAATCCAGGTTTTCTCACCCTCCGCCCCCCCACAGACAAACTCACTCTCTTGCTGGTAATAGCCCATCCAAAGTGACCACTCTTTTCACAATGTGTATGATAATCAAGGTGGGCCATTTCCTGCAGAAATCCAGGTTCTCTCACACCCCTCCAAAAACCACACACACAAACTCACTCTCCTGCTGGTAATAGCCTATCCAAAGTGACCACTCTCCTTACAACATGCATGAAAATCAAGGTGGGCCATTTCCAGCACAAATCCAGGTTTTCTCACCCCCCCTCCCCCACAAACTCACTCTCTTGCTGGCAATAGCTCATCCAAACTGACCACGCTCCCCACAATGTGCATAACAATCAAGGTGGGCCACTTCCAGCATAAATCCAAGTTTAACCAGAAGGCCGGGGGGGGGGGGGTAGGAAAAAACAAGGGGAAATAAGCTACCTTGCATAATGACTTAGCCACTCCCAGTCTCTATTTAAGCCTAAATTAATAGTATCCAATTTGCAAATGAATTCCAATTCAGCAGTTTCTCGCTGGAGTCTGGATTTGAAGTTTTTTTGTTGTAAGATAGCGACCTTCATGTCTCTGATTGCGTGACCAGAGAGATTGAAGTGTTCTCCGACTGGCTTATGAATGTTATAATTCTTGACATCTGATTTGTGTCCATTTATTCTTTTACGTAGAGACTGTCCAGTTTGCCCAATGTACATGGCAGAGGGGCATTGCTGGCACATGATGGCATATATCACATTGGTGGATGTGCAGGTGAACGAGCCTCTGATAGTGTGGCTGATGTTATTAGGCCCTGTGATGGTGTCCCCTGAATAGATATGTGGGCACAGTTGGCAACGGGCTTTGTTGCAAGGATAGGTTCCTGGGTTAGTGGTTCTGTTGTATGGTATGTGGTTGCTGGTGAGTATTCGCTTCAGGTTGGGGGGCTGTCTGTAGGCAAGGACTGGCCTGTCTCCCAAGATTTGTGAGAGAGTTGGGTCATCCTTCAGGATAGGTTGTAGATCCTTAATAATGCGTTGGAGGGGTTTTAGTTGGGGGCTGAAGGTGATGGCTAGTGGCGTTCTGTTATTTTCTTTGTTAGGCCTGTCCTGTAGTAGGTGACTTCTGGGAACTCTTCTGGCTCTATCAATCTGTTTCTTCACTTCCGCAGGTGGGTATTGTAGTTGTAAGAATGCTTGATAGAGATCTTGTAGGTGTTTGTCTCTGTCTGAGGGGTTGGAGCAAATGCGGTTGTATCGCAGAGCTTGGCTGTAGACGATGGATCGTGTGGTGTGGTCAGGGTGAAAGCTGGAGGCATGTAGGTAGGAATAGCGGTCAGTAGGTTTCCGGTATAGGGTGGTGTCTATGTGACCATCGTTTATTAGCACTGTAGTGTCCAGGAAGTGGATCTCTTGTGTGGACTGGACCAGGCTGAGGTTGATGGTGGGATGGAAATTGTTGAAATCATGGTGGAATTCTTCAAGGGCTTCTTTTCCATGGGTCCAGATGATGAAGATGTCATCAATATAGCGCAAGTAGAGTAAGGGCGTTAGGGGACGAGAGCTGAGGAAGCGTTGTTCTAAATCAGCCATAAAAATGTTGGCATACTGTGGGGCCATGCGGGTACCCATAGCAGTGCCGCTGATCTGAAGGTATACATTGTCCCCAAATGTAAAATAGTTATGGGTAAGGACAAAGTCACAAAGTTCAGCCACCAGGTTAGCCGTGACATTATCGGGGATAGTGTTCTTGACGGCTTGTAGTCCATCTTTGTGTGGAATGTTGGTGTAGAGGGCTTCTACATCCATAGTGGCCAGGATGGTGTTATCAGGAAGATCACCGATGGATTGTAGGCTTAAATAGAGACTGGGAGTGGCTAAGTCATTATGCAAGGTAGCTTATTTCCCCTTGTTTTTTCCTACCCCCCCCCCCCCCCCGGCCTTCTGGTTAAACTTGGATTTATGCTGGAAGTGGCCCACCTTGATTGTTATGCACATTGTGGGGAGCGTGGTCAGTTTGGATGAGCTATTGCCAGCAAGAGAGTGAGTTTGTGGGGGAGGGGGGTGAGAAAACCTGGATTTGTGCTGGAAATGGCCCACCTTGATTTTCATGCATGTTGTAAGGAGAGTGGTCACTTTGGATAGGCTATTACCAGCAGGAGAGTGAGTTTGTGTGTGTGGTTTTTGGAGGGGTGTGAGAGAACCTGGATTTCTGCAGGAAATGGCCCACCTTGATTATCATACACATTGTGAAAAGAGTGGTCACTTTGGATGGGCTATTACCAGCAAGAGAGTGAGTTTGTCTGTGGGGGGGCGGAGGGTGAGAAAACCTGGATTTGTGCTGGAAATGGCCCATCTTGATGATCACTTTAGATAAGCTATTACCAGCAGGAGAGTGGGGTGGGAGGAGGTATTGTTTCATGGTGTCTGTGTATATAATAATGATATTCTGCAATTTCCACAGTATGCATCCGATGAAGTGAGCTGTAGCTCACGAAAGCTCATGCTCAAATAAATTGGTTAGTCTCTAAGGTGCCACAAGTACTCCTTTTCTTTTTGCGAATACAGACTAACACGGCTGTCACTCTGAAACCTGTTTCCATTCAGGAACCTGTGGACAGGAATAGTGTGCAAAAGAGCTGGGTGAAATTTTTTGGTTAAAACATACTTTTTTACCCAAAAATGCAGATTCAGGTCAATCAAAATTTTGCATATTCATGTTGATTTTACAGAATTGTTTCAATACAAAGAACCCTAAAGCAAAATTCTGAAAAAAATCTGAACATTTCATTTGGATACTTTTGAAAGGAAGCATTTCGATTTTTGATTTAAGACTACTTTCCATTTTGAAATTTCCTTCTATTTTTTTTAAATATTCAATCTAAACAAAACATTTTGTTTCACCTGAAACAATGTTTTTAATTGTCAGTGATTTGAAAAAAATCCTTATTCACTAAGCTGTAGTGTGCAGCGATGCAGGCAGAATTTCTTCAAAACAAAGTATCGTTTATTTGCCAAAAGGTGCAGAACACTCAGATAAATGGATTTACAACACAAAATCTATTGGACTACTATTCTTGGCATTCCCCTTAATCCCCCATGTAGACATGGCTTCGTTTTGTTCGTCCTTTTCTTCTGGAAACCCAGGTACAGCCTGCTTGCTGCAGACCCTGCTGTCCGTCAGCCTCTGTCAAGAGCTGCAAGAGCTGACAACTTCTCCCTCCCTTTCTGCAGGGTGGAGTGTTAGTGCCTGGTGAGCTCCAGATTCTCAGCTCTGGTAAAACAGCTATGTCACCAGACTTGGGGCTGAGGAGTTGCCTCTTCACAGCTGTTAATTTGGATATATTATTTGTGTCTCTGCTGGTATGTTCCTTAATGAAGTCATTGTGTTGCCTTTCCTGTTTAGTTCCCTTAATAGCCCACTTTTGATCTAACTCTATCATAAACGCACAGAGGCATGCACAATATTCATAAAAATAATAGATATTTCCCAGTTCTCCCATTTCCCTCTCTCTTCCAATGCCTGTGTCCCTTTTGAAGGTCATTCCCCTCAGCAATAGCCTCCATGACGTCTGATTGGGTGGGAGAGATTATCATGAGTCATGGAGAATAGCCAGCTCAGTGCAGATTTCCCTTTAGGAGAGTAAGGAGCTGATAGCCCCCTCAGAATTGGAGTCCATGTTTGAAATCCCAGAGTATTTAAAAATATACAAACTGTATAGGATGTCACTATTAAGGGGTGTGGTTAAAATCTAAGATACTCCCCCATTCTTGTCATACTTTTCATCAGGCAACTTCTGACTTCAGGCAGGCAGGCAAGCAGGCAGCTCACTCGACTCTCCCAATTTCTTTCTTTCTGAAGAATAAAACAAAAACTCTTAAACTATACTTGATCTTGATAAGTCCTCTCACCAATAGCAAGGGAGATACTTTCCTTGGTGAGTTGGGGATTCCAGTCTCTGCACAATTTTTAAATAACAATCACTCTTGAACAGAAATTACACTTACCCCCACCCCCAAATAGAAATCCCACTAACCTTAAATTTGTCATAAAGAATCTTCTGAACAAGGGAAAGAACCCTACCAACCTCACTCAAATAACTATTACCAGTAAGCCCACAGAAATTCCACCTCCTGGCTGGAACCCACCCAAGTTTGGATTTCTGATGGTCAGTGTCCTTATTCCATGGCCAAATATCAAATGGACCAAAAAGCTAGAATATTATCCCCATTAACCATGAATTAAACGCTTGATCTGTGAATAGGGTTATAATTAGAAGCCCTTGTGGATTTTGTGTGGTGCATTTCTAAGGGTGGGATTTTCATAAAAGCGAACCATTGATCTAACTTTGTTTTCATTTTCTCTCTGTGGGCATTTTTACCATTGACTTTTAATGAGAATAGAGTTGGGCCAACAACGTGTGCTTTAGAAAAGCCAACTGTGATTTTAGGTGCCCGATCCTCAGCTGCTGTATATAAGTCAGATTGTCATTCTGTTGACTTCAGTAGAGCTATGTAGATTTACACCAGTTGGAAAGCTGTTCCTTAGTCTGCTGTCTTCAAAGGCAGCTACTGATTTGTTAGGCAGAATTGTTGCCTCCTTCTTTTAGTGGAAGACAACTTATTTTGTGTGTTCTCCTGAAAACGTCCTTGTTTTGTTTCCTTTAACCTAAAATACATCATTGAGGAAGTATACGATTGCTCTTTGTGTATGTAAAAGATACCAGCAACTTTGTTTAAAAAAGGAAGGATAACTGCACCGTTGCCAATGCAAGCAACTTAATCAGGCAGCAGTAAAACTTCTTTGTAATCTGTACTGTCCTCTGATGATGAGAACCTTCTGCTGCCACAAGCTGTTAAATCTTTCATTTAAATAATAGCCTACAGCAGTTTGGACTCAAATTATTTTGCATTGTATGTTAAAAGAAGAGGAGAGATTCAGGGTAAGGCAAAAGCTAAACTAGTAACTTTGGGGCTTTATTACATTTTGACAAAGTTCCTGCTCTACCTTGGTGGGGCTTGCGCTTATTGGCGGATTTGCTCGCCTTGGAGCTTCACGGCAGCCCTCAGCTTGGCCGTTTTTCTGAACCCACAGTCCAGGTCAACTCCTCCTGTGTCTGACCAGGAGTTGGGAGGTTTGGGGGGAACCCGGGCCCGCCCTCTACTCTGGTTCCAGCCCAGGACCCTGTGGAATGCAGTTGTCTAGAGTGCCTCCTGGAACAGCTGTGCGACAGCTACAACTCCCTGGGCTACTTCCCCATGGCCTCCTCCCAACACCTTCTTTATCCTAACCATAGGACCTTCCTCCTGGTGTCTGATAATGCTTGTACACCTCAGTCCTCCAACTGTCCGCGTTCTCACTCTCAGCTCCTATTGCCTCTTGCTCCCAGCTCCTTACGAGCACACCACAAACTGAAGTGAGCTCCTTTTTAAAACCCAGGTGCCCTGATTAGCCTTTCTTAATTGATTTTAGCAGCTTCTTGATTGGCTGCAGGTTTTCTAATCGCCTGTCTTAATTGTCTCCAGAAGGTTCCTGATTGTTCTGGAACCTTCCCTGTTACCTTACCCAGGGAAAAGGGACCTACTTAGCCTGGGGCTAATATATCTGCCTTCTATTACTCTCTTATAGCCATCTGGCCCGATCCTGTCACAACATTTTAAGTTAAGTTTCTTTTGTCTTTCATACACAAAGAGCAACCATATGCATTTGTCAGTCATTCCTTTCAGGTTAAAGGAAACAAAACAGAGAACAAAAGTGAACTATCCAGGACAGAACAGACAACAATTTCTCTCTACTAATAGGCTGTATCAAATATGTGGGGGGAGGGGAGAAAAAGACTTTCATTTTCACCAATAAACTTAAGGTGGCATACATTTAAGAAAATTAGTTTTACAGCTAATCTCAAAACCTAAGAGTGTATGTGGAGAATTTGGGGGAGATCTAGATTTTTATGAATATTGTATCAGTTTAAGTATCTTGGTGTGGCTCTGTGGAACACTAAGGGTTAATTTTCTGCTGGAGCTCACCATAGCAAATACTATCAATCCATTGCTGGAAGTCTACATCCAGCCCACCTGGTTAGATGCAGATTGACTAGTCTAGGTGTCCCAGGACAAGTAAAGGAATTTGAAAGAGACAAGACTGCAAGTGAATTTAGGATGAGACAGGAACTGAGGGTCAGCCTGAGAGAGAGGCTGCAGATGCCAGGGAGCAAACTGTCTTGCCCAGCACAGCGCTGGGTGATGGCTAGGACAAGTAGGACTAGCCAAGTTTGCAAGGAAATGCTAAGGTTTAAGTGATATATGTGCCAGCCTTCTGTGGTTTTAGCTTTTTCCCCTCTCTATTTTCCTATGGATAAATACATGCTACTTTGTTTTAAGCAACCAGTTCTGTCACTGTATTTTCCTGCTGTTCACAACTCATGGAGAGAAGTCTATAGTGGGGGGCCAAAACCCTGTTGGACCTCACTAAGGAATCATTACAGGCAAACTGAATTATTGCTAAGTAAAAGAAATAAAAACTTAGTTTTTTCTAAAGATGGTTTACCTTATTTAGCACCACAATGAGCCAGATTCATTCCTTTGTTTAGTCCTAATGTTGTCAGGAGTATTAGGTTCAACTCTTCCTGACCTGAATCTAAGTATAGGTCTACACTGGGGTGCGGGGAGGAATCGATCTAAGATATGCAACTTCAGCTACGAGAATAGCGTAGCTGAAGTCGATGTATCTTAGATCGACTTAGAATCACTTACATTGGGTCCTTGCGGCGCGAGATTGACAGCTGCTGCTCCCCCGTCGACTCCGCTTCTGCCTCTTGTCCTGGTGGAGTTCCGGAGTCAACAGCAGAGTGATCGGGGATCACTTTATCGCGTCTACGCTAGATGCGATAAATAGATCCCTGATAGATCGATCACTACCCGCCAATACGGTGGGTAGTGTACACGTGGCCTAAGATACTATATTAGTAGAAATGGATAATTTACTGAGGCAAAGAGCTTAATATTTTTAAAGTATTAGTCACTGCTAATTATCAATATAATATCTGCAACCACACGAGGTAAGATAACATTAGGACCATCAAATCTCATGTGTCAGGAAATAAGCTGATTCAGAGGCTGAGCAAAGACAAGTTTCCTTTCATGGGGGTTGTTGTGTAAGTATGTAGGGACCTAATCCAAAAATCACTGTTGGTCATGGAGTTTAAGGCCAGAAGGGACCACCAGGTCATCTCATCTGACTTCCTGTGTACTACAGGCCACCAACACCAACCAGCACCTGTGTCCTAAACCCAACAACCTAAATTAGATCAAATACAGCCCACAGGAGACTAGACTATTACGTGCCCCAGGCACAGAATAGGAGGGACTAAAGTGCACCCACTGCTAGGGGCCCTCACAATAACAGGGAATAATTAAGTGAAAGATACCAGATAATCCTGGCAAGTGACCCACACACTACAGAGGAAGGTGGAAAACCCCAAGGTCACTGCCAATCTGATTTGGGGGAAAAATTCCTTCCTAGCCCCACATATGGTGATCAGTTAGACCCTGAGCTTATGAGCAAGAACCCGCCAGCTAAGCACCTGAGAGAGAGGATGCTCAGTACCACCTCAGAGCCCTGGTCCTCGCTTTCCAATGTTCCATCTCCAGCCCTGGCCATCCCTGACTCTTTAGAGGAAAGAGATTAAAAAATAAGAATAGAATACAATGGAGATGGGGGGAGAGTGTGAGTCTCTTCTTGGCTCCCTGCCAGTGGCTGGCTGAAACCTGAAGCATGAGCTTTAGGGAACATAAAATATAAATTGGAAGTAAGCCTCAGAGTTCTTCTCCCCCACCATCACAAGCAACTGTCTCATACCATTACACTCATAAAATTGTCCATCTCTCTCAAAGTTAACAAAGTTGTTTGCTCCCCACAACTCCTATTGGGATGCTTTCCCAGAACCCCGCCCTTCTCATGGTTAGAAACCATCTTCTAATTTCAAGCCTAAATTTGTTCATGGCCAGTTTATATCCATTTGTTCCTGTGCCAAACTTTAAGATTAAACTTCAGTGAACTTTGGATCAAGCTCTAGGTGCACTATGGAAGCTGGGGAAAGTGGTGTCTCAGCTTCCTCTGAAGCATTTGTTGCTGACTGCTGCTAGAAATAGAATACTATGCCAGATGGATCATAGGGCTATTGTATGGCAGGTCTTAATTTCCTGCCTAATGTCTGCTGCTGTGAGCTGCTCAGCATTTCCTGGGAGCTTCTGAGTACCCTCAACTCCCACTGACCAAATCCTGGAGATTATTTCTGAGGGTTCCTTTGTGGCATTATAATTCATTTGGAGCAGCAAATCTAATCTAATGAATGTTTTTTTCAGTGTGATAAATCCATGCCTTTTGAGACATGAACCAGGAACTTCTGGATCTCAAAATTATAAATCTGCCACTTGATCTAAAGGAGAGACATCAATACATGCCAGTTGTACTAACACATGCACTTTTTGTCTCTGAGCTCTGTGGTCAGAATAGTACAATATGCTTCTAAGTAATGTGTGAAATCTGAGGAGCATATTTTTCAGCTCACTAGAAGTCCCTTTTCAGAAATCTTTGAGTGAGGTAAATCACAGATGAACTCTACTAGACCAAGGACTGGTGATGCATCTCCTTGGCAAGCTTTTGGCAAGCATACTGCAGCCAGACTCCTAGCCACCTCAAGGAAGTTTCAGTTCTACTTTTGTGTGTTTGTGTCTGCCATTGCTATAAAGAGTATTTATTCACCACTTTAGGAGACTGTGCAGCAGAGATTGAGGAAGAAGAGAGAAAATTCTAAATTAAATAAAAATAGCATTTGATATAGGGAGAAGTTCCACTAAAATACTCTTTTCTTTTTTAAATACAAACTTAGGCAAACACTTATGTATAACTTTTAACACCTGAGTAGTCTTTGTCTTCAGTGGAGCTATTTATGTGCTTAAGCACATGCATAAGCGTTTGCAAGATCAGGCCCTTTATTTCCTTCTGTTGCTTGGTCAGGAAAAAGTCTGTCTTTTCTCATATATTTCTCTTTAAATGTCTTGTTTCTTCTAATCTTTAAATGTCCCGTTATCTTTGAAGACCAGCTTCAAACATATGGTAGGTTTCAGAGTAGCAGCAGTGTTATGGTAGCGTGTCTGCTTTCAGCTAGAGCAGAAGCACTTCAAATTTGAAGGGATGGTATATAGCTACCCGCTACATATTTTAAAATTATGGCTGGGCGAATGGTTCTCTTTCATCTTTACATCCCCCAGATCTGCACTCCGAGGCATATTATTGAGTTAGGCCATATTCTAGACCATGAATTCATAAAATACATATAGATCGCTCAGAGCTAAAATGGATAAATTATAATCCTGCCTATGGATGCTAGAGCATATGGTGCTTATCATTAAAGAGACAACATATACCCACTGTTAATAATACAGTAGTATGAAAGAGACCTCTGTATTTTTAGACTAGGAAATAGATGTTGTATTTTAGCTTACATTATGGTAACTATGTACTGTAAATGTTGCTTTTTAATCAATGAGCTCTGTATGTACCAGAATGTTTGGTATATTCATAAACATGTTATATTTACTTGAAATTATTGTACTTTGTCATCCAGCATTTTATGTTGTGTAATAAATTGAAGACATGTTTTATATAATTTCCTTTGAAAATTTTAAATAAGATAACTATTAAGACATCCATCCTTTTTCTTTTACTGTCCAAATGTATTTATGCCAGGAATCATACATAAGATAGTTAAATAGATTTGCAGCTAACTTGCAATTTTCATGAAATCATGTTGTGTAGTGAACAGATTATCTAACCTAGGGCACAATTTATAATATACTCTGAATTGCTACAACACTCCTAAACAAAGAACAAGCTGACTATATGGGTGAGAGAGTATGAATGCCATATTAAAGGATTTAACTGTATGACTCAGAAATTCAGCATATTCTTATCAACAAATAGCACTTGCATGCATGAATAGCTAAATTTGAATTTAAATAATTCCAGTATTAGGTTACCAGTGGGAAAACCCATGGGATAAGCATCCACTACTAAAACCCTAGGCTTTGTGGAATTGGGTTGTTTGGATCAGATTCTGCAAACCTTGATCTATATGTAAATGCCTGTTTTCTCCTTGTCTATTCGGAATGTAACTTCTGTGGGGCAGGAACTGTCATTTTGTGTGTGTCTACTGTGTCTAGTGAAATGGCCCCCAACCTCTAGGAACTGCCATCATGATAATGAAGAGTAGTTTGTGAATGGAGGGTGTCTTTGAAATAAACATATACTGAGGGTGAGAAGCTGGATGGCAAAAGTGGATTAGTAATGGGTCACTAGAACCATTTGGAAAATGTTTTTTTCTGCAGGAAATTTTAACAAAAAAGGATAAGTTGTTATCAAGATTGTAACTAGAAAATTTGACTTTTTATCCAACCCCCCCCATCCAATCCCAAATGCAATTTTTGTTTTTATTGCCCCCAAAGTTTCATTTTATGGTAGTAGGTTGGAGGGGGCAGAGATGGCCCTAGAAACTAGGCAGTTTTGATTTTTCAGTTCTTAGGTTTCAGTTTTCTGACACGTTCATATTTTTTCCCCCAAAAAGCAGACTCTTTCCTAGAAAATTCTTCTTTGATTGAAAACCCAGTTTTCTACTGAAAAAAAGTTCGAATAGCCCTATGAGTCACCTTTAAGTCACACAGGATTGAATCGAGAGCAGTGAGAGTGCTTAGTTACTTACTGCTCTTTGATGGCCAGTATTAAACGGGTCTCAGCACAGGACGTGGTGGATGTTGCTCACATGTTACTAGTAAGTAGTTTTGCTGGTGGTCACAGTGGAAAGGCTTAGGAGCACAGGGAATGTTCTCCTGCTGCTGCCTGTGCTGTAGCTGTTCAGTGTATCAGCTGAAGATGTCAATATGGTGCTACATTTAATAAAGCAAAGACCTCTTAGTACTATACATCAAGTTCTCATACTTTTTCTCCCCCTGGTTTTCAGCACTACATTTCCGTCGCCAATTATCCTATCAGACTAAAACTCATAAACATTTCTAATATAGTTTGGAACAAAACTTTCCAGCTCAATCTCAGAAAGGGAAATCTAAAATATTGTGCTAAAACACACTGAGCAGATGTACAAGGAAACTTTACCAGTTAGCAGTGAGCAACATAAAATAAATCAAGTACCCTAGTAGTATCTTTGCCACCACCGATTGTCGTACATTCATAAGTAAAGGTTAAGTATTAAGTATTTCCTATTACAGGTATGCATATGGCAGGAAGTTATTTAGAGCCTGCCAGTGCCTAGAGCACTGTAGTGGGAGTCAAGAGACCTCGGGTCTGTTCTTATATCTGCCACTGGCCTATTGGGTGAGCCTGGGCAAGTCACTTCATCTCTCTGTTCTACACATCCTCTGTCTTTCTATTAGATTATTAGCTCTTTGGGGTAGGGACTGTCTCTTACAATATGTATGGGGCTGTGACAGTGCTAATACTGTAGCATGGTAATGTTTACTTTTCAATAGCACCTCCTTACTTCTATGCAATATGTACTCAGATTCCCAAATACCTGAGCTGTGAAAGAGGGATTAAAAAGGAAATTGAAAGGAATTGGCATTAACAAGCACTAGTAAAGCCTAATGATCTTTTAATTGTCTGCACTTGATAGAAAAGGAAAACATTATGGGAGAGAGAGAAGAAGAAAAATCATCTGGTCAAATGATTAGAGCAATGTGTGAAATGTATTGGTTAAGTCCAATAGAGAGAACCAAGAACTATAAAGCTAAAATTGTGTTCCCAGTTGTGCTTTGTGTAGTATGAACAAAGATTCTTGAAATGATGTATGAGTAAGGATTTTATATGACTTTAGCCAGTAATGTTGCTTGTAATTTAGTCCCTGGGAAATCAATTTAAAACTTTCACAGATAAACTGTCCAGATCTATTGATCTGCTAGGCCCATGAGAAGTTGTCCTGTATAAAATACATTATCCAGTCACACATGGTTACAAAAGTACATTTCCTGTTGGTCATAGGGATAAGCTAAATGATTACTTTACTTGCTTGGCTGGCCTTGATATTATGATTAGATTTGAAGATGAAGTGAAGAATATGAATAGTTTAACTGAAGCATAGAGGATCCACTTTTGTATTATTTTTCACACGTATATTAAAGGTCACTTTAATGGAATGTACAAGTATATTTAAATGAAAATGGTTTATCCTTGAAATTATCTATTAGCTACTAATCTTTCTTACTACTTTAAGTATATTTAATCATTCTCTTTTAAACACATTTATGCAGGTATCAATAGTTTCTTACATATTTTACCTTAAACGTACATATTATTTACACTATTACATTTATTTATTTACACTTACATTATTTACTTTAAACATGTCTATACTTACCTCCGGAGCGATCGATCCTGCGGGGGTTGATTTATCGCGTCTAGCGAAGATGTGATAAATTGACCGCCGAGCACTTTCCCGTCGACTCTGGTACTCCACCGGAGCGAGAAGCGTAGGCGGAGTTGACGTGGAAGCACCAGCAGTCGACCTACCACAGTGAAGACACCCCGGTAAGTAGATCTAAGTACGTCAACTTCAGCTACATTATTCACGTAGCTGTAGTTGCGTAACTTAGATCGATTCCCCGCCCCCCACCCAAGTGTAGACCAGGCCATAGTGTTCTTGATGTGAATGATGATATCAACACAATAATCTGTGTTACAGGGCCATCTACCAAAAGCATGCTATTGCAAGGAACGTGTGGGAAATTTACATTTTTCATGAAATTGTCAGCATTTTGTATCCTTTCTCTACACTAAAATATAACACGTACACATTGGTATATGCCATTTTCATCATTCTCATTTTAGCATGGCTAGTATTTCTTGACTCTTCACTTGGAACAGGAGTTTCAGCAACTGCTATACTTAATGCCACATAGTGGAGTTAATTCTAAACATTTTAGCTGCTCTTATTGTTTGGATACTTCTTTCATCCACTAGGCTGCAATTGGGCCAGACCCTCAGTTGGTGTAAATTAGCATTGCCACATGGACGTGAACGAATCTATGCTACTTTATACCAGATGAGGATCTAGCCAGTGGTCTCTGTGTGAAGGTGAATATTTTCTGGAAAGTTTTGGGGGGATTATTTTGCTGATTTTCAGTACAAAGAGTTGA
Organism: Chelonia mydas; assembly: GCF_015237465.2. Classification (NCBI taxonomy): domain Eukaryota; kingdom Metazoa; phylum Chordata; order Testudines; family Cheloniidae; genus Chelonia; species Chelonia mydas. Next base: position 48,538,754 of record NC_051251.2, on the reverse strand, counting down.
AGAAAGTATATTTTCCCCCACTTTATGTATATGTAAATATGATTTTTTAAAAAAACCAAACCCCACCACCAGCTGTATAGTAGACACTGGGAAATGGGAATTGGTTATGGAAATAGTCTTCATTGAGAAGAGCCTTTATATGTTCTATAGAGCTTCTGTTTGGAATTGTCTGAGTTATTGGATACTATGGATGTACAGCAAATTTTGCATGCCTTTAATTTCTAAGGAAGATTGTGCACTCATGTGGCTAACTTAGAGAAGATCTAAAATCATTAGATATTCTGCATGTTTTGTAAGGCTTACAAGAGGAAATCCTTTCTGCTGCACGTTAAGAAGCCCCACAATCAGAGAGGGTCCACAGGCCCTAATGTCCACAGGAAAGGGATTCTCTCCTGCAGCCTTCCTAAACTGCTTGGGATAGAATATTCTAGTCTCTACCAAATAGTACCAGATTGTGCAATTTATACATTGTATTGGCAACTTGCTTTACATTTGATAGCTTTGACATCCTAGAGAATGAAGCTCCTCTTTTAATGGTGCACAGGCATTTAAATAAAGTTCTCATAGCAGGCTGAACATCCCACATTGTTACTCTGGTGGAATGTGAATAGGGAAAATTTAAATTTGAACTCTGCACCCAGCCCAAATTCTTATAATAGACTAACTTTCTAGGAATGAACATCTAGAGATGTCTTGTGAATGGCCTACAAAGGAGAAGGTTTAAAATCTAAAATTCTACTTAGCCATCTACCAAAAGCTAATCAAAGAACCAGGGACTTCATAAAAGATTCTGAGTTATGCTCATCAAATCAGAGAACAGAAACAAGATTATATAGCCAATTATAATTAACCAAAACTAAAATTATAAAAGAGTAACAACTGAATACTCTCAACAGACTATTCATAAATAGAACATATGTTTAAGAAACAAACATCCTAAAATATGACTGGTTTGAATAAAAAGAAAATTTGAGGGAATTCTGTGAGAAGAGAGGCAAAAATCACTCAATAAATTATTCAGTTAGCTTTAGTATTCTTGTCAGGACAGATAGTTTTTAAGAGGAAGCAAGCCCTTGTGTATTTTCTAACTCTTCACATTTAAATGCAACTAAAACTTTTTTACAATTTGGACAATTTGCCCAAAAGTTATGTTGTTGGCCTTTAAAAGCGAGAGAGATTACTTCATTTCTGTGCTACACCATCCTGTACTGTGAGACTTGTACCAAGAATATAATAATTAATGTTAACTTTAATCATGTTGTTTATATTTACATTAGCTTTTGTATGAAACTGGATGAAAACTAGCTCCCCCTCCCCTTGGAAAATATCAACTAAAATAAATAAATTTTATTTGTATCAATTTTTTATGCTAAAACGTTGATGGAATTTTATCAAAAACTGGAATTCTGGTTTTCCAGTGAAAAATCAAAAAATTACAAGGAAAACAGACACTTTCAATGAAAATTTTAATTTTGTCAAAGCCCCCTGTTTTCTTTTGGTGGGGGAAAAAGGACATTTTTTGAGCAACCTTAGTTTTGTATTTGCATTGTTTCTCTCATGGGGATTCTACCTACTTGTCTCATACAAGGTATCATCATCTTGGCAGAAATCTTCAAGTTTTAATCAGGAAACATGTCTTCAGGAGTCTTGTGGGGGCTCTCCAGGACTATAAGTCTGCTGTCGGAAAGAATGTGTGATGTTTCCATCTGGGGAAGCAGCCCTGGCCATTTTTCAAAACTCAAAAAGGAGCCCGTAAATAACACCTGGAGTTACAGTTTTAAGAGGAAGGAGTGACTTTCAGATTTTTATCTACCAATACCTCAGTTCAAGACCTTGTGTTTCCCTTGGAAGAATTTAATATCTCAAGCACCCACAGGCATTTCGGCAGAGTGCTCTAGTTCACCTGCTTCTGATTTTTCGCTGTTGAAGGGAAATACAGACAGTAAGGCTTAAGTCTTGGTGGGTAAATGAAAGCAAAACTTTCCTCCCTCTGCAATATCATCTTGTTTTTAAGTGTTATGTTATTCAGCAAGGTATTCAGGACATGCTTAATGTTAATCTATGGCATTGTCTCATTGCCTTCATTGTGTAACCCAATGACTTCATCAGAACTACTTATGCACTTAGAGTTAGGCATTCTAAAGTACCCTGACGAATTGTGACAAAGCCTAGGTACACCCCGCATTGTTCTTACACTAATGATTTTGAATCTCATAATTTTTTTTAGTAACAAACTTTGCTGTCAATTTAAAACAAAATACATCTAAATGTAAGACAATTTTTAAAAAATTGAAAAGAATAACATGGGCAAGACGAAACCTTGCTGTACAATATATCTTAAAATACAGCAGTTATACAGTGGCATGACTAATTATAAATGCTAATTGGAACCCATTCAAATTTTTTTGTCATGTTGCAATATACAGGAAGATATTTGCTTAGACAAAGTTTACAATGTAACAAAAAGCTACCTTGATCTGCTGGAATTTACTTTAAGGTAACAAAGAAGTCGAAATAGTCTACACTGTAGATGTTGCTACTAAAACGGCTTTGATGAACTGCCTTGGCTGCTCTGTGCTGGTGATCATCAGTCAAATTGATGTGAGGACTGGCTCATTAGCTGACACTGAATTACAGAACTGAAAATTTCCATACACAAAGTACTACTTGTTTTACGTATGTATCCCTGACCAGCATGACACAAAACTGTAGTAACGGGGAAGAAGCAATGAATATTGTGTGATTTATTAAATGAACCACCCCTTCCTTAAAGGGAAAGAAACAAAAACCCAGCAATCTTAAAATCATAAAATTCTTGAGCAGTGCTTATTTTATCAGAATAACATGTTTCTGAATTGGACGAATATAAAAAAAGCTTGTGGATGATCATGCTTAATTTTCATCTTAGTGATGGTAATGACAGAATAGTAAATGTCATATATTGGAACTGATTCACTAGATGTGGTTTGAGTAGTTTGTTTCCCTACCACTTCCTCTCACACATATATAGTATTTGCTTTGTCAAGTTAACAAGTACTCAATCAGCTGTGCGTGGACCATCAAACCTAAGGGAAATTAACTGTGCAAACAAACATTTTGGGGTCAGGTTTGTGGTTGTTCTGATGATGTTTGTACTTGTAACCCTTCTGCCCATCACAGTTGGCAGCAACAAGGGCCGGGTTCAGTATCTAGGGGTTCCATTCCAATAACACAATGCAAAACCGGCTCGAGCCCCCACCCAGTGACCTGGGACAAATACATACCACCCCACTGGGCGCCTCTAAGAGGTAATACTTCCCCTCTCGAAAGCACAGAGTCTGGGTGTAGCAAAAGCCTTTTAATAACAGAGAGAAACAATGTGGCATTATGTTGGGGAAACACCACCAACAGGATTCATAACACAAACCATGAGCAAAAACCCACCCCAAGCAAATTGGGCCGTGTCCTTTCCCTTTGGTTCTTGAGTCCAGCAACCCAAAAGTCACCCAAAGTCCCAAAAGTCCAACAACCCCAAAGTCTCTGTCTCTCTCCTTGGTGAGTCCAGAGTTCAAAAGTTCATCTACAGAGTTTTAACCCCCCAGCCTGTGTGGAAATGGGCGGGGGGGGGGGGGAGAGTAAAGGGGCACTTTACGTGCTCCAACGGCCGACTGCTCCGCCTCTCCATGGGTTTCTGCTGCAACCTTCACCGCCAGCTGCTCCTCTCCACCAGCTGTTCCTCTCTAGTAACCGTTCTACAAGCCACTCCACCAGCTGCTCCTCCCTGGTAGCCCTCCTGCAAGCCGCTCACCAATATTTCTTCAGACTCTCTACTACTTAACACAGTAATCAGTAATTTCAGCTCATAGTAGGGGAGCCCCAGTGCTGGTGCACCATTGGCCCAAAGTGAAGTCAGCTCTGCAATCTGTAACCAGACTCCTAATAGAATCAAAACTAGTTCTGCTATTACACAGTGGCGAGAGGAGGCAATGCAGTTGGCATTTAGTGTCCTCAGAAGGGAACCATCCCACAAGGTACAAATGCCTGTCCCCAGCCTCTCTCCATTCACTGAGTTTTGGAACCCATCTACCTTGCCTAGCGAGTGCTACTTAGTTGATGGCAAGCCCCTCCATCATAACAAAAAGCCAAGTACAGTTCCACTGACCTTAATTCACGTAATCGGGATAATAACACTTTATTCTCCCTGCCCCAATAACAGAGAAACTAGGGATCCCACAGCAGCCAAAGTGACCATCTAGGTGGGTTGGGTGTGCCTATGCAAATGAGATCAGCCCCTGAAGTTCTTTTCCACAACCCGCCACAACTCACCACCAGATGTCAGGGTAGACCTCATCCTGACTCTGCTTACATACTTAATCTTTTTTTTTCCCCTGAAGAATAAAATATTGCAATAGAAAAGATTGTATTTGGTGCAAATCCTGCCTTCCTCTTTGTAAACATGGAGGATTGTCTTCCAGCAGAACCAGATTTGGGATTGTTGTATAGATCCACTGACCATTCTCACCCTTTGTCCGCAAGCGGTGTAGTGGCCACCTAAGTAGCACTGATGACTTCAAGCCTGAGGTTAGAGATGGCATGGCCTGAAAAAAAGAATTTGTTCATACCAGCATACCACACATCTACAGTTACAGAAAACTACAATTGCTAGTGATATAGATGAGGAGTTTGCAAACCTTTTTGTAGTGTAGTCTGTGAAGATGATGTCTATCTTGTTAGATCTCCACCCCCACCCCCCAATCCCTTTGGAAATACCATTCCTATGGCAACTACAACAAGTACTAACTGAAAAAGGATTATTAGAGAAGTATATACGCATTGTGTTTAATGCATTAATTTGACACTTGTACCCTAATCAGAGCATCAGCTTTTTTTTAAAGTCAAAGTCCATTCAGTTTCTCTGACTCGGTCCACTGATTTCTGTTACAGTCGGAACAAACTCATTTTACTCCTTTCCCTATTTAGGGAAGGAGAACAGAAGTAGTTAGAAACGTATTTCTTGGACTCTGGAGTGCACAAGATTTACTCTGGTCAATCCAAGATTCCTTCTGCTAATTTCAATAGGTAGAGTCGACAGGAAGAAACTGTTGGCAATGCTCACCCTTGAGGTTGCAGCTGCTCTTCCCTACTGTGCTGCCATTTTCTGTCCAGCAGAGGAGATTGTACCTGTCACTCACTAACTCTTGGGAATATATTTGGGCAGTGCACTTGGCATGTCATATTATTACTATCCTCATATTTGTAGCTGACAAATTGTACTTAACATGCCTATTCTGAATCTATAATATATCAACACAGAGGTGGTTAGCTAATGTTTTCATCTGGGACCATAATAGAGTTTTATGCCCTGCCTTTCTTGAAATGAGTATTGCCAGGGACCTGGTCAGTATGCACCAGTCCTTCTTAAAGCACTGGTTTTTATCAGAATAATATGAAAGGATATTGAGAGAGGACAATAATTATATAATGCATATTGGGCTTAACAGGTTCACACATGTATGATGGAAATGGAGCTGACAGGAAGGATTTTTTTTTTGAGATGTAGAGCAAAAATCAATGGGTTTTAGTAATGGAGGCTGACATTTTCAAAGGGACCTAAAGGAGTTAGGATGCATTTCCCTTAGGAGTTCCAACTGGAGTCAATTTGGGGATTGAATGAGAGAGAGAAATGAAAAATTGTTCCGATGTGAGCCTGGGAGGGACAAAGAGGATGGTGGAACAACCACCAGTAATGGAGAAGGAAGAAGTTGAGCTTGAATAGATGGAGAGACACTTGTCAATAGGTTGCAATGTATGCTACTGTGAGGTAGACCAGTGCTATGTTTTGACTGAAGGGAAGGAGCAGATGAGAGAAAGCAGGAGAAATCTGATTCTTTTGGGAGTAATTAGGAAGCATAGTCAAGATAAGCTAGTGGCAATGACACTTCACTGGTGGTATATTTTGAGTAACAGCTTTAGAAAATCCTGCTGCCTCTGCAATGACATATAGGAAGGGAGAATTCATCCAGCTAGCTACACCTTTTTTTCTCTGACTTTTCTTTTTTACCCGCTTTCCTGTCACTACAGAAGTTTAATACAACTGACATTTCCCATCTTGCTCACTGTTTTATGGCCTGTGCACAAAATATTTTAATCTTGTTTTCATAAAGAGCATGTTTTTGTAGTTGCTTGTTTCAGAACAATCATGGGGGCTGGGAGGGATTTCCTAACTTTTTGAGTGGTGCATAGAGTCAGAGTGTGTCTGTTATGTAAGTGCCTTTCTATTTTATGCTTTTTCTTCCATGGAATAGCAAGGTACATTAATCACACAAAATATAATGTGACTATGGCCATCAAAGGAAATGTGTTCTATGGTGTCTCCTTGAAATGTCTTAAAACATTGACTTCTGAAGAGTTACAACCAAACCAGGGTGAATTTGGCCACTGTGTTTTGTTTTTAAATATTATGTAGATAAAAAGATTTGATGGGGGAGGAGGGAGGGGGAGTTTGATTTCCAAAGGGATTAATCTTAAAGTATATCTCCTGCAACCTTTGAAAAGACCAAGACACCTGTGGTTTTGGACAAATCTACGTTATTTCTATATTTCCATATCTAAATCACAAAATGATTATATTTTTGGTATCTGACGATATTTGCTTGTACAAAAGGCCTTTGACTCTTGTTCTTATGTGTGGGAAAATATTGAAGAGAGAAAATATTTTATTTTTTACACAATGCAGTCATTTCTGACAATCCTATAACCTGAACTGAAATAGCTGAAAATATTTTTTCATACAAAATGAATTGTAAGGAGAACATCTAGTAATGCATACTCATCTTCTCATGTATAGTGTGGATCAATCCATAATCGTCATAAAGATCACAGTGGGACTGATTCTTTACTCATTACTCTAGCAAAACAATCTGTGTCTGGGGGTTCTTAAGTCTTTGTAGAGTGGACCATATCTTATTAGCAAAATTGTCTTGCATGCCACCTCTCTTGCCAATCGCAATTGTATGGTTCACTTTCATCCAGGTTGTTATTGGCCATCTATGTAGTTGGTATTCAAGGTGAAAATTAATATATAATGTCGCTTGTATTTTAAGGCAATTTATCAGCAGGAAATAAAGAGATGGGCCACCACCATGTGATGGATCGGCTGTCTTCACACCCCCACCAGGTGCTCTTTGGATCATAGTCTGAGGATCGCTGGCTGATGTACTTTTAATAGTAATAAAAGATTTCATTGGGGAATATGGATGGGTATGTGAGAACCCAAAGGGAAAAGGTTGATTCCATTGTGATAATGTATATCCTCTCTGATCGATACTCCCTCTGTCAGTGCCAAAACAAAGTTATGATTAAGTTTCAGTCCCAGCTCAGGGACTGAAGGCTCACTGAAAATCTAATCTCCCAAAATGTGAACTGATCTGAAAGCTTTCTTTAGTCAGTAGGGAAGATCAAATTTCTAGTCCCAAATCTCAGCTGGGAACACTAGCACAATGCCCTTCACATCCTGCCTTTCCAGGGCCAAGCTCTGAGACACTTAGATTCTGAATTTTAATCACTCTGGAATTTCTTCTTCTTGGTATTAGAGAGAGTTCTCTAATCAACATACTTTCTACCCTGGTCATATTTTTTACCTTATGTGGTGTTTTCTAATCCATGTCAGTAACCAATTCAACCCATTCACCCCAAAGAGCTAAATATGCATGAAAACTTACATGCAAAAGTTTTAACTAATAATGGAGTCAACTTGATGTTCCATAAGATGTTGAAGTATTTATTTAGAATTTATTATTCATTTTTAGATTTTTGTTGAATTATCTGAGCAATAAAGGATCAGGGAAATAATATAGTATGTACATTAATATGCCAGAACGATAAAGTAACAAAACACTTGCAACTTTCTATAGCCTCCATAGAAAGACAATCTTTAGAAGAGAACAACAAAACAAGAAGGATTAAAAATAAGGTTTATATAAGGGAGAGAATACACTGCATTGGAGTGCACAAAATGGTAGATCATTTAAAAGGTGATGGAACTGTTTCCTCACAACTAATACCTTCTTTATTGTGCATTTTTCTTTTAACTAGAATATTATGGACACCTTATCACAAACTTCCTAAGTAGATAAACATTCATCTCCTTTATTTAGAAAGCATAATAATGATTCAGTTGTGTTTCCCCCCCCACCCCAAATTATGTGGTCCCCAAGTTTAAAAACAATCTGGCATGCTTCCCAAAATATCAAAAATAAAATGATAAACTGCACTGTGCAAAATGTGAGTCTGTAGCTAAGCAGAGTTTTATATGCTTATAAATCCTCATCTCCTTCAGGTATATTGTACAGTTCTGTGCTTTACAGCACCAAATCAGATTTACATTTATCAACAATATTGTTTTGTTAGAGTACCCTGAACAAGTCCCTGAGCTCATAATGGTGAATTGATCTGGCCTTGTATGTTTCATCTGTAGAATAGTTTAAAAACTGCATCTTTCCCTTTCTCACTAAGTTTAACGATACATATTTTAAATGAAAATATAAAAATGACTAAGTTTAATTTATAGAAGTTACTCTGCATGTTCTGAACTGTTTTGCTTAGCTAAACTTAATAGCTTTGCCTTAAAACTATTACCTTCTTGGCTCTCTGTGTGTCTCATTTGTCTTTAGCAAGCTAAATCACTTATGCATGTCTTAATCTTTGACATAATCTATGAAGATACCATTTCCCCAGGTATAACATTTATCTTCATTTCTAAAAGATTCCTAAATTTTCCATTACCCTGGCTTTTCAAAATTTGCACATTTAACTATTTTATCTTTCTGCACATTTCTCTGACCTCAATTTAAATAGAAATATAAGTACATAATTCCTGTTACATATTCAGTGACCCCCACGATAAATGTTTGCTAAGTTTCTGTTAAATATGCCCATTTCTGTTTATTTTGTCCGAGCACTGCCTGCAAGTATATGAGTTTGAAAAGTTCTAGAAAACAAACAAACCAAATTCTGCCTCTTCCGTCCTGTGAACAAAAGTGGAGAAAAAAATCTAGGGCCTAATCTTAGTCATTGTGAGAACAAAGTTATTTGAGAAGTATGCTATACTCAGAATGATTGACTGGTTAATATTGTGGGAAGTTCAAACATAGTGGGCCACATTTTATTTCCATTGAAGTAGTGAAGGTTTTGCCATTGATTTCAATAGCAGCAGGATCAGGATCTTATAAAATAAGACTTGATTGACCTTTCACCCCCAACTCAAATTTGGACCTTTTAAAATAAATAACGTGTATACATATTGAGGTTTGAAAAGCTGCTGTTAATTTCTTTTGGCTGAGATCTGAAGTACCAAGTTACCGAAAGAAAATTATCTTGGCAATTTGTGCCAATAGTAGGGAACATACAAATGTCATGAGAGAACCTCTTCTGGCAACCTGTTTTGTATTGCAAAGATGCTCTGAAACATCTGGATACCCATATTGTCAATGAACCATTCACCCTTATATTTTTATACCTCAAAAATATAAATTAATCCTTGTCAGATCCATCTCTCTCTTTTTCTGTCTCTCTCTGTGTATACACACAGGGTGACAAATCAGGATTTCTATTCATTTCACAAATTGTATTCGAGGACTTGTGGATAGGGGCTGGGATCCCCAGCTGATCTGTCTCCATGACATATGATGGCCAGGCACTTCTATAGCACATCACAGCAGTTCAGAAAATGGGGAGGTTGTAGTGTGTCATGAGAGAGGCAGTTCAGTCAGGGAACCTAGCCTACAGAAGAAAATGAGGGCATGAAGGTCCCAAATCATAACTCCCATGAAGCCCTGGGGAAGCATCTCTGAATTCAGAGAAGTTTGAATCTCTTCAGTTTTTTATTTTTTCTGAAAAGTGGACATTTTCAAGGAAGGGGTATGGGGTGCAGTGTGTGCGGGGGGTGGGGTGGTCCAAACAGTGCTAGTTTGATCATCAGAGAAAGGGTTTGACCAGAGAGTCAAAGGTGATGAAATAGCAGCTGGAATTGTGGGTGTGCAGATGAATTAATTTGGAAGTGTAGAGTTACTTAGCTAGGGAGATGGCAGAACTGAAGAGGAGGAGAGAATGAATTTGTAGTAGTGGATGTCCCCCTGGTCATGGGATTTCTTCCAGAGATGCTCTGTAGAGCAAGAGTAGGAATGGAAGAAGCAGCTGTTGGGTGTGAGCCAGTGTAGGACAGACTTTGCATTTGGGAGAGAGTGGCAAAAGAGTCAAGGGTAGAGGAGAATGAAGCATGGAGAAAGTCAACAACCATATTGGTGGAAGAGAGGGCCAGGAGGAGAGGGCTGAGTGCCAACAAGAGTTTATCAATGGTGATAGACTGGAAGTCATGGAAAATCCAAATGGTAGGGCCTGGGGGGCAGGCTGATGGGCAATGCTGAAAAAGACCAGATGATGGCTGGAGAGAGAGAACTCCGCAACAGGAGAAAAAGAGGAGTGCTTGGTGTGGACCAAGTTGAGTGAATGACCCTTTTGGTGTCGGGAGAGTTGAACGAGAGCTGCAGTTTCAAATGAAGAGGTGAGGATGTGGAAATGTTCAGCTGATGGGAAGGGTGGATCATCAGCATGGAAGCTGAAGTCACCAAAGATGAGTGTGGGAGATTGAAGGGAGAAGAGGAGAGAAAATCAGGAGCTGAAAGTAGAAAGGAAACCTTGAGTGGATGGGGAGAGGGTGGAAGGTAGATGATAGCCATATGAACAAGGAGAGGAGAGAAGAATAGATGATCTTCTCCCAGGGAGATGTGTTGCAGAAGGCTAAAGTGAGAAATACACTGAGACTGGAGGAGCAAGTTACAGGTAGTCCTAAAAGCTCATCTACATATGTTAAATATGACTACTAAAAGTAATGGAAATACTAATGTATTACTGTGTATTCACAGGATCCTAGCACTTTCTTATAAACAGTTGATTAAAACATAAATATTGTGTTGTAGAAATATTTATGAAGAAAATTAGTTATAATGAACATAGTTAAGCTGAAATGGGAGTACACTTGTGAGCAGAATAAAAACTATCAAAAGCAACACAAAATAATGCCCTAATATTGTTACTGAAATATAAAAATGACAAATGTTCTGTGTGACTATTATAGTCTTACAATTGCATCTGTTTGAATGCAAGGATTTTGATCTAGAGTGGGATAGATGATTCCAAAGCATGGATAGAATAACAAAATTGTGGTGGTAGAGAAAGTCATTTAGACACTATATGATTTAGATACTATATGAGTGATGTGATTTAGATACTATATGATATATATTAGTTCAATTTGTCAACAATTCTTGCTACAAATGCTTTGTAACAACAAATTGACCAAAAATTAAGACTTTCTTCAAATTATATGTTGCACAATTCAGGACTGATCGTTTCTAAATTAGTAGATATACATACAGGGATTGTGAAGCAATTTGTGTGACATTAAAATCTTTCACAGAGGAATTAAATTACTTGACCTGTCCAGCTATCCATGAATAATTAAGGTCAAGACATACATCTGTGTAGTTAAAGTTGTTAACTCCTTTCCAGAGCAAGCTAATTTTTTACACAGTTCTAACTTCCCTATCTCCCTCCTACCCCTATTCTCTCCCCCCCCCCACAAAAAAATGTAAAAATCCAAAATGTTGCAGATGTGGTCTCCTGCCAGAAAAGTATGGGTTTGGTATGTTTTTTGAAAGTTTCAGATTAATTAAACAAGTTTATTTTTGAGACACAATGTTCTGTTTGCAGTTTATCTGCACCTATGAACAATCGATCCCGAAGTGTCTTAAGTTGGGCACTCAGTAAATGAACACGATTTTTAAAACTGAGTCTTAACCTTGTGGTTAATTGTTGAGACAAGTCTTACAGATCCTCTTTTGTCGAGGTGCCCACTGAAATTTATTTCTTAACTCTGAACATCCATAACTTTAAGTTGTACATTTAAACCTTGCAAATTAACACCGGTTTAACTAATGGGGTTTCAATGTGGACATAACACTGAGACACAGACACTATAATATGATTAAATGCAGAAGACCCAACTTAATTTGAACTAATACTAAACAGAGCAAAGCCCATACTATCTGGTGAGGTTGTTCTACTGAGATTGCAAATGGCACCAACGGTCCCTGTTGTACTGTAGACCTAAAGAGGAATGTGTGGGCTATTCCCTCTGCACCCTCAGGCCTGCCAAGGGACCTTGAGTGGAAGCCAGAGAATCTGCCTCCTTCCCTCTTCCATGCCAGATGTATGAGGGATAAAATGAGGGGAGTCACAAGCTATGTGAAACAGAGGCACACCTCCTCACCATGTATTGCTTTGCCCAGAGTCCATGCCCAGGCAATCCACTGACTTACGGGGACCTCAGCTGGACATTTTCTAACATACCGACTGCACTGGAACCTGCTGAAGTTTTAATTTAAATCCCAAAATCAGACCACCTGGATTTCATGTAAAAGGTAGGGGGGAAATCATGGAAAAAATCTCTTCCAGACCCTAAAACCAGCAATCAGTCTAGCTCCCAGTATCACCAGAGATCCAGCAACTAGATTGAGAGTGAGACTAATTCAGGGAGTCAAAACCTTATTAGATATTTAAAGTCCTTACTGGATTATTTGAAAAGCTATATTGCAGAGAGGGAGAGCTTTTTTCTGTCATGTGCCATTTAAAGTTTGGGGTTTTATTTCAGAATCTCATTTGAATTTTAGTCCTGTCCTCCAAGTACTTCCACCCTTCCCATCTTGCTGTCATCCATAAATTTTCTGAACATATTTTCCACACTGTTGTTCAACTCACTAATGAAAATGAATAGTACCAGACTCAGGACAGATCCCTGCAGGATCCCACTAGCTACGTCTGCTCAGTTTGACAGTGAACCATTAACTACTCTATGAGTACAGTCTTTCAACTAGTTATGCACTCACCTTATAGTAATTTCATGTAGATCACATTTCTTTAGCTTGTTTATGAGTGTGTCACAAATACAAAATGGGAAATGACTGCGTAGGAAGGAGTACGGCAGAAAGGGATCTGGGTGTTTTAATGGATCACAAGCTAAATATGTGTCAACAGTGTAACACAGTTTCAAAAAAGCAAACTGCATTCTGGGATGTATTTGCAGGAGTGTTGTAAGCAAAACAGAAAAAGTAATTCTGCTCTACTCAGCACTGATAAGGCCTCAGCTGGAGTACTGTGTCCAGTTCTTGGTGCCACACTTCAAAAAAGATGTGGACAATTGGAGAAAGTCCAGAGGAGAGCAACAAAAATGATTTAAAGTCTAGAAAACATGACCTAGGAGGGAAGATTGAAAAAACTGGGTAAGTTTAGTCTGCAGAGGAGAAGACTGAGGGGGGACAGAATCTTCAAGTACGTAAAGGGTTGTTATCACCATCCTTTTTATAAATCGTTCCCCTTCACCACTGAGGATAGGACAAGAAGCAATGGGGTTAAGTTGCAGCAAGGGAAGTTTAGGTTGGAAAAAACTTCCTGTCAGGGAAAAAAGCACTGGAACAAATTGCTTAGGGAGCTCTCTAATCTCTGTCACTGGAGATTTTTAAGAACAGGTTAGACAAACAGCGGTCAGGAATGGTCTAGTTACTACTTTCTCCTGCCTTGGGTGCAGGATATTGGACTAGATGACCTACTGAGGTCCTTTCCAGTCCTACATTTCTATGATTCTACGTCCTGTGGCACAGTGTCAAAGCTTTACTAAAATACATCCTATTGTTTCTCCCCTATCCACTAGGCCAGTAACCTTGTCAAAGAAGGAAATTCGGGTAGTTTGGCATGATTTGTTGTTGGTAAATCCATGTTGGCTAATACCTATTACCCTACTATTCTGTATGAAGAGTATACAATATAGGATTGTTCTCAAAATTTTCAGAATAGAGAGGCAAAAGAAATGCAATTCGAAATAATGTCTGGAAGGATACATACTGACTTCACATTTGAGATGTTTATTCACAGGGATAATTTGACTCTTTATTTTTTAATTATGTCCCAATTTAAATTGAAGGTGATTGGAGCTGATGCTTTTGGTTTGCCATGTGACAGAGACCCATGTCCATTATTATAGTAAGCTCGCTCTGTTGATATTTTTAGTCCATATAAATGACTGAGGCATTGAAAGAAACCTTGCTAACTAGCTTCATGCACATTAGTAGGGAGGGATGGAAAATGGTTTTTCATGGTAGAATGACTTATAAATCCCACAACTTTATACAACAAAGCACAGCATCGTATGAATAAAATACAAATGTTTTTATATAGTGCATTAATCCTGTTTTGTTGTTCATGAAGCAGAATGTGACGCAACAGACTAATGTGGTATATAAGTAAAAAAGAAAAAAAGTAAAAAAAAAAAAAAATCCAAAACAAAGAAAGCCGAGTAATTGGAAATGTAACCTTACTCTTCTGTTTTCACCTCCAAAAACATTAATTAATTATTGAATTATTATAGTGTTTCATATTCGCACTGTTGATTGTTCTGAGGATTGTTTAACTAATCTCCTTTCAAATGAAAAAAATCTTATTAAATGGTTTCTGAAGAACTTAGTTCCTTGTTCAAACAGTCCTTTATTCTATGAGTATGCCCAAGATTTTGTTTTGTTTTTTGTTTAAATCAGGGAAGTTACCTTTGGAATATTTTTAGGATTGGTATTTTTCTCCTCCAGGATAGGAATGTCTTGAAGTAGCCTTCCTGTGTTTAGTGAAATATTGTTTAGAAGATACAGTACACAGCAAAGGGAGCTTTTCTCAGGTTGCCAAGCACCCTGTCATGATTCACTCTGTTTTTCTTCAGAAATCTAAGTAAACGGATGATAATCTTGTAACATTGAGAAACAAAGTAGCAGTGGGCCTAATTCCCCCACTGCTTTACACCTTTTACCGTCATTTGCATCTGGGCAAAATGGGTGTAAAATGTTGCCACTAATGTAAATATGGTACATTTTGTTTGGTAGCATTTTACGCACCCATTTTGCATTGGTGCAAATGGCTACACAAAATGTAAGGCTGTGGAGAATGCGGCCAGTTCCTCTAATTTGGGTTTGGTTGATGACCCAGAAGAATCTGCGGCACCTAAACGCATGGAACTCGTACAAATAGGATCAATTTTTTCCCCCTGTTTTTCATTATGTTTAACACTTTTGAGGCAGAGCTCTTTTTCCACAACTGTGGCCTTGACAGATGAAAAACTGAAATTGCAAGGTGATATTGGTAGCTTGTTTTGAAGCTCAACGTTAGCTTCGCTACGATGGCAGCTTACTGTGGTAGTAAAATGAAATCTGTGATCAGTACACCCAGAGAGATTAGGCAAAGGGAGGTGGACTAATAGACAAAGGGAGGTGCCTAATCCATTCAAACACCCCAAAACTACAGAACTTTGAACACAAACAACAGTGTTTCACACACCCACTTTCAAAATATATATTTTTTTCTTTAATGAATTAATTCCAACAGAAAATTGTACCTGATATCTGGAAATAAGAACTCCTCTGAGCCCTATCCAGGACACCACATTTAGTGTTTTGTAATCACTGCTGTGCTGTGACATTTGCTTTTCTGTTAAATTCAGACCCTGCTCCTGACACTTGTGTGGAGATCCAGACTGGATAATGCACATTGCTAACACAATGGAATAACATGCTTTTTCAGTAGCATAAATTTTAATTTTTTCCTCTAGTTGCCAGGGCAACAGCTGCCTGTAGAAAGATTTCTAGAGGATAGGCACAAGGTCTTGGCAATACAGGAAGAGCTTAAACTCCTGTGCCCCTGTTGGTGTCAGATAAAAATGAAATTGCCTCACTTCCATGTTCTATAATGTGGAACAATTTACACTGTCATATTTTTGGGTAAATGTGTAATAAAGACTTGCTGTCATAAGATACTGTGCCACCACCTTAGCTGATGTAAGTTGGCATAGTGCTATTGAAGCAAAGGAAACTATGCCAATTTACATCAACTGAAGCTCCTCCTTTCACAGAGGTATAAATCAGAGGAATTCCATGGAAGTCAAGTTAGTCACATTGATGCAAAACTAGTGTGAGAAAAAGGAGAATCAGGCCCTTTGTCTGGAATAATAGAAGAAATGGGAGACCCTGGGGAAAACCGCTAAAATAGAGAACTCTGAAATCAAGGGAACAAAAGCATATGTCAGCACATTAGTGGGTATTAAATTGACTAGCTGCAAAGGGGTCAATACCAGTATCTTCAAATTCAGGATATGCACATCCCACTTCCAGTGCATTCTGCCAATATTTCAACAAAGTCTCCTCAAAAATATTTCCCTCAACCTGTGTGATGTGGGAAGAAGCGTCAGAGAGGATTGGATTAGAGGAGAAGGGAAGGAGAAATTGGAGAATCTACTTATTTGTTAACCAGCTCTGGGTGTTTTTGGTTTTTTTTAAATGGTTTAACAATTATCTTTTCTCATTTTTTATTAACATTTCCCACAGATTACTTTTTTCTTCAACAACAAAAAGCAAACCATTTTTTAAAAACCATGTTTAGTTTAAAAATCATTTAAAATATTCAGGTTTTGAAAATCAAACTCTTTCCAAAATATTTTTGTTTTTTTTATTTTTTTGACAAATAGAAGACTTAATGAACAATGATTTTTCCACAAAAATTTTCATTTTGATGAAAAGGCATTTTTTATTGAAACTTTGTCCAGCTATTAACCTCCCTCCTGAAACTTTCTCATTATTAGCATCAAGAAAGAGCAACACTCTAGAGAAAACAAACTTATATTCAGTGTACTTATCTGGAAATGTTTATACATTGCTCCTGAAAAAATACTCTCAACAGTAATGTAGTGGAGAGATGCTGAAGACCCCTTTGGCCTATGATGATCCTCCCAAAGGAATTTCTTTTGAAAGCATCTTCTATTTGGTGAATTATGGTCCCGACTGAAAAAATAATTTAAGGGCTAAGAGTAATTTCTGTCAGGTAATTGAATGCTTTAGTTCTCCATCTTTATCATATTGAGTCCTAATGCTTAAAATAGTGATCTTTCTATGGACCATTCTCCTCAAACCTAATTTAACACCATCCCTGTTTTAGTCTAGAGTTATGTGATAAAGTTAAAATATGTTATTGAATGTGAAAGGTGTGTCTGCTTAGTTACATACTAGTGCATAAAGAAAAGGAGTACTAGTGGCACCTTAGAGACTAACCAATTTATTTGAGCATAAGCTTTCGTGAGCTACAGCTCACTTCATCAGATGCATTCAGTGGAAAATTCAGTGAGGAGATTTATATACACACAGAACATGAAAAAATGAGTGTTGTTATACAGACTGTAAGGAGAGTGATCACTTAATATGAGCTATTACCAGCGGGGGGGGGGGAGGAGAAAACCTTTTGTAGTGATAATCAAGGTGGGCCATTTCCAGCAGTCCGAGGAGCAGTGGGGAGGCGGAAGGGGGAAATAAACAAGGGGAAATAGTTTTGCTTTGTGTAATGACACGTCCATTCCCAGTCTCTATTCAAGCCTAAGTTAATTGTATCCAGTTTGCAAATTAATTCCAATTCATCAGTCTCTCGTTGGAGTCTGTTTTTGAAGTCTCTTTGTTTTAATATTGCGACCTTTAGGTCTGAGATCGAGTGACCAGAGAGATTGAAATGTTCTCTGACTAGTTTATGAATGTTATAATTCTTGACATCTGATTTGTGTCCATTTATTCTTTTACGTAGAGATTGTCCAGTTTGGTTAGTCTCTAAGGTGCCACTAGTACTCCTTTTCTTTTTGAGAATACAGACTAACATGGCTGCTACTCTGAAACATACCAGTGCATGTTATTTCCTCCTTCTGGACTTTGTACTGAATCTCTCCATGTTGCTTGTTTCAGTTTTTCCCTGTCACTTTGTATTTTGGTTCAGTCTTCCTGTGTTCATTCCACCTATATTTTTGGTGTCCAGATTTGATCAGAATTGAATTTATGCCAGAGGTCTGAAGCAGTTGTGCAGGGACAGAGTTGACACAGGGATTTTTTAATTGTGTGTAAAGTAGCATCTGGAAAATAAGAGTTAACAATTTGCTACTTCTCAAAGGAGATGATATTGACACCACCATGGCAGAAGCAGCTCCATGGACCAGAGACTTGATTTATGTAGCTGCTGAAGGGTTTGCATTATTTTGTATTGATCAGCATCTCAGAGCTTCAGGTATCTCTGTTTTTGGGTTGGCCCATGGGAATATAACCAGACTGCTTCAGCTGCACTGATGTGCATAATTGTTTGTGCTGACTCAGTGATCTGGGCCCCAGAGTCAATTCAAACTGGGACAACAAATTGCACTTGTATGTGGAATTTGAGGGATTCCAGTACAGTCAGTTTTAAGATGCAGCCCTGAGGCTTCACATAGAATGAAACACATAATCAGCTTTCAGTAAGCACTTGCCTTCATTAATCATAAAATGTAGGCAAAGTCAAAGCTTACAAATTTAGATCTTTTATTGTTGTTTCATGTTAATGATTATTGTCTTTTTTTTTTTTTCCTGTTGTATGTGACACTCTCAGAAACTATGGTAGCACAGATGGCTAAAATCCCTAGCCGGAAAGTAATCAGCAACTGTGAACATGATGCTTTCAAAATGAATGACAAAGGAAAAATATTTCATTGTTCTAGAGATTAGGAGGTAGATTAAACTATAATAGTGCATGTAAACACACACACAGGAGCAGACTACAGCTTTGTTTTCTGCATCACTCTGATTGCAATTTATGCAACTTCCTGTTGAGTTTATTGGCAGAACAGGAAACAAGTTCGAAACCCGGAGAGCAACTGGCTGAACCTCAGTAACTTAAAATGTATGTTTTAAAAGCTTAACAAAAAGTGACTATATGCATAAATTAGCATACAGATAATACAGTGAAGCCGCAAGAAAGTACACCTTTCAGTATGACTCAGAATGATCACATTTTAACTGAAACCTGTGTAACTCCAAGCTAAAAGTTACAGTTGCTCACAAATATCATCTTGATAAAGCTGCACACTGTATTTTTTGGAGCTATCAGACACTCCAGATTTAAACTGGCTCTGCAGTGTTGACCTAGTAGTACATTATCTCCGTCACTGAGGGACTTACACAGAAGCAACGCTTCAGCTGCCACCCTTACACTTAGGAACTGCTAAACCATTTATGGATAATTACTTTGAATTACAGGACATCTACTGCTAAAGGTAATTCCTGAGTCATTGAGTTAATTATATGACAAAACATATCCTATCCAGTCTGTGATCTCACTAACCACAGCCTAAATTAAACACTAAAAGTGAGTCCAAGCCACAAGTTTCTGCTCTGGATCTGAATGCCCTGACAGGTTGGAGATGGATGTTGGACCCATTTTGACTGCATCATTTTGTTTTACAAATGAGGTTTTATGTATGTGTATTTGTCTGTTTAAAGGGTTTCTAACTATCAGTGAGGTGATGTTCTGGAGCAGCCTTCCCATAGAAGTTGTGGGGGCAAACAACTTAATTAGTTTTCAGACAGAGGTGGGAAAATTTGATTGCAATTGTATGATGTGTTTGCTTGTGATGGTAGGGGGAAGGGCTCAACTTCTAGTTTGTCTTTTGTTCCTAACAGCTTCAGGATTTCAGCCAGCCACCGGCATGGGTGAGAAAGAGATTCCACACAAAGCACACAGTGGAGACGGCAGGTTTTCCCCCTAATCTCCTTCCTCTAAAGCATCAGGAATGGCCATGGCTGGAGATGAAACATTTTACAGGGAGGTCCAGGGCTCTGAGTGGCACTGAACGTTCTCTCTCTCAGGTGCTTGACTGTCTGGTTCTTGCTCACATGGTCAGGGTCTAACTCATCACCATATGTGGGGTTGGGAAGGAATTTCCCCCCAGGTCTGATTGACCGTGAAATTGGGGATTTTACACTTTTCTCTGAAGCATACAGGTCACTTGCCTGGATTATCTGTGTATATCTCAATTATTTTCCTGCCATTGCAGGGGCCTTAGGCATTGGTGCACCTGGTTCCCCCATTCTCTACCTGTGCAATACTATAGGCTAGTCTCTTATGGGCTGTAATACTTGCTCTAATTTTGGTGGTTGGGTTTAGGGTGCAGGTGCTGGGTGGTGGTGGTGGCCTGTAACATACAGGTAGGCAGATTAGATGATCTGGTGGTCCGTATGGCCTGAAACTCTATGAACCCTCTTAAACCTATTCTCTTTCAGAACATATACTTACGGAGAAACATCAGCTTCACAGCAGCAGATTATTCACAAAAGTAGAGGCAAAATTACACATCTCAGCATAATGCATATTGTCACTAAAATGAACATTCTGTGAATTTTGGTAGGGCAAAATCATGGAAAATCTGCCCTTTTGCGGTTGTAGTGGGGTTTTTTTGTTGTGTTTTTTTTTTTTTGATACATAGGTTAAGAGATTAGAAATAAATATTAATAATAAACTATGTATCTTGGATAATACGACTTTACCTCTGCAGTGCCAAACAAAGCCTAGGGAAAATAAAATGCAGTTGTGGCTAGAATGGAATGGAATAGAATTGGGATTAGTGACAGATTGATGGGGGAAAAAACAGTAGTCATTTATTCTCTCTGTCTAATTTATGAGCTGTTCGTATTTGCTTCTTTTACAAATCCGTTTTATTTTTCAGTTGATTTCTACTTGGAATTATCTCCTGTTTAATCTCTGCTTTCCTTCCTACTACTTTAGCTCCTTCTGCTTTTAACCTGAGGATTACAGGTCTCCTTTGGTCTCTGCTCCCCCCATACTCAAGTGTTTTCTTACAATACCTAAAAGACTTTTCAGTACCTTTTAACAATTTATCACCTTAACTCTAACAGACTTCTGCCAATTCCATACTGTGGTCTGGTATATTTTTTAAAGCGCTTCAAGGAGACTTATCCCCACAAAGGCAACATAGTGCTGAAATGATTGATGCTATCAGCAGATCATTGTCTCTTCTTAAGCAGCACTTTAACCTCTGTCTGTAATTTGTTTCCACAGCTCTTACTAAGGGCTGGCCAGGTTTTTTTCCGCCACAAGGCAGCTTTTGGCAATGAAACAGCCAAGATGTAACCACTGCAAAGCCACTTTTTGCGACCTAACTCCTCATTTCCAGCACTGTAAAAAAAAAACCACCTCGACAAGAGTCACAAGGCTTTTTGCATCAAGGTTTTATTGCAGTAGTGCCAGTGTAGACACCGTGCTTGATTTTAGTGCTGTTGTTGGCCTCCAGAAGGTGTCCCACAATGTCTCTCCTGACCACTCTGGTCAGCAGTTTCAACTCTGCTGCCTGCCGCCAGCTAAACAACCCTCCAATTCTCCCTCTTTAAAGCCCTGGGAATTTTGAAATTTTGAAAGACTGAAGAAGATGTGGAGCCCACAGTGGCGTTGCCGAGTGGTGTGTCCAGTCAGGAGCTGTTCTCCACTCCAGAGGTGTCTAGCCAGTCTCGTCAGTCGCTCGCTGGTGAGCTAGAAGAAGGAGAGCAGATCCCTGGTAAGTGGTTTTGCTTTGTGAAGTTGAAGGGGGTTGAGGGCAGAGAAATGTACAAGGATGGCTGTGTTTTGGTGGGCTGGGCATTTCCCTGCACAGCTAGGCAGTACGGCAGAACAGGGAGTTGATGCACTCCGAGATTTCACGAGAATCCCCCAGAGAGATATCTTGGAAACTTTCCTGGAGGTACTCAGCAATCCTCTGCTGGAGGTTCCTTGGCAGAGCAGCTTTGTTCCTTCCCCCATTGACAGGGACTTTCCAGCGCCACTCTGCAATTACTTGGGCAGGGACCAAAGCTGCAGACAGGAGAGCAGCACAGGGACTGGGATGGAAGCCGTAAGTGTGTAACAGATGCACCATTGCTTCCTTGCTTACCCTCAGGAGTGAGATATATTCCATACTGACACCTGCATGTGGAAAACAGTGGGAAAGTTTAGAGTGTTGCGCCCCATAAGTGTCCCGTGACCCTTTCACGTTGCTTTTTTCAATGAACAATGCCCTTGCCCCTGGGTTCACTTACCATGCTTGGGGTTTTCTCCTGCATGTGTGCTTGTCTAGGGTCACTGAGAAAGTGATAGGTATGTTACCAGCTGTGTGTTTTAATGTAGCATTTCAATGCTCTGTGTGTGGCTGCCAATGGTACTTCTGTTTGTTGTTAATTATACCTCTCCAGACGTGACCTTGAGAACCCACCCCCCAACAGCAGCAGAGCATCTGCGCCAGATAAGAAAATGCCTAAGATGGAGCAAGGAAGATATGTTCCAGGAGGTGTTACTGCAGTCAAAGGCAGACAAGACTGAATTTAAGAAGTGGAGGGAAAGCGACAAGCAGGAAAGAAAAGAAAAGGGTGCGTACAATAGGGACGCCATGGAGAGGCTGATAAAAGTTTTGGAGTGTCAAACCGGCATGATCCAGTCTCTAATAATGGTCTATACTGAGCAGATGCATGTCCACCTTCCCTTTCAGCACATTCAGAATTCTTTCCCATGCACTCCACAAACTCCCCCTGTGCCTCTCCACTTACTGGCACTTTGCACTTTTCTCTACATTCCACCCCCGTAGACAGCTTTTTAAATTAAAACTGGACTTATGCTCAGCTCTGAAAGTCAGCCTTCCCGGTACCTTCTCCCCCACCAAGAATCTGTGTGTGTGTGCATATGGTGTTGTGTTGTGGTTTATTTGGCAATAAAAACAAAGTTATTTGAATTACAAGAACTCTTTATTTGTTTCCACATAAGTTATGATAGCAGATGGCACCTGCAAATCAACAGGCACTTTATCAGTTCTTTAAATTAAATCCTAGGCCTTAACAATCACAACTGCTGCATACCAAATTTAATTAACCATTGCAGTCCCAAGCATAGCAACAAACATTGCTGGTTTCTTCGAGGTGTTGCCTCAAGGCATCTCTGATTCTTATTGCCCCACGTTGCACCCCTCTAATAGCCTGGTATCTGGCTGCTCAAAATCAGCAGCCAGGTGCTCCACCTTGGCAATCCACCCCTGAGTAAGCTTTTCGCCCTTCTCTTCACAAATATTATGCAGTGTGCAACACACGGCTATGACCATAGGAATATTTTCCTCATTAAGGTCTAACCTGCCATATAGGCATTGCCAGCATGCCTTTAATCGGCCAAATGCACATTCAGCTGTCATTCTGTACCTACTCCGCCTGTTGCTCCTTACTGCTATCAAGGTTTCCCGTGTACAGCTTCATGAGCCATGGCATTAAGGGGTATGCTGGTTTTACAGGATCACTACGGGCATTTCTACTTCCCTTACAGTGATCTTCTGCTCTGGAAAGAAAGTCCCTGCTTGCAGCTTCCTGAACAGGCCAGCGTTCCTAAACATATGGGCATCATGCACCTTTCCGGACCATCCCGCATTGATGTCAGTGAAATGCCCACGGTGATCCACAAGTGCCTGCAAAACCATGGAGAAGTACCCCTTCCAATTGTTGTACTTCTTGCAAGGTGGTCCGGTGCCAGAATTGGAATATGTGTGCCATGTATCGCCCCTCTGCAGTTAGGGAAACCCATTTCTGCAATGACATCCACCATTTCACACCCATTGCCAAGAGTCATTGTCCTTCACAGCAGAATGTGATTAAATACCTTGCACACGTGCGTTAACACAGCCCAAACAGTTTACTTTCCCACTCCAAATTGGTCTGCGACAGACCGGTATCAGTCTGGAGTTGTCAGCTTCCACACTGAGATCGCTGTACGCTTTTCCACCGAGAGGGCAGCTCTCATTTGGGTGACCTTGCGCCGCAGGGTTGGGGCGAGCTCAGCACACAGTCCCAGGGAGGTGGCTTTCTGCATCCAAAAGTTCTGCAGCCGCTGCTTGTCATCCCAGACCCGCATAACGATGCGATCCCACCCCGCTGTGCTAGTTTCCCGAGCCTAGAAACGACACTTCACTGTGTTCGGCTCTTCCGTTAATGCCAAAAGCAATCTAATGTTGCCGCTTTCCATGGCGGACACCGCGTCAGGCAACGAAGGCTACTGTTGCCTTCGTAACTTCAAGAATAACTCCACTGCTATTTGCGACGTGCTTGTGACGGCTGTCAGAGCAGTGGAGATCAGCATGGGATCCATTCCTGCAGATAGGTGTGGCGGGGCAAGCAGAGAACAAGGGACATTGAAAAATGCCATGAACTGAAGATGGAATGCTGGGGCAGAAAGCAGTGCATCATGGGGCATTGAGCCCAGACCCATGATGTGCCACAATCCCCTGCACCTTCTCTCAACACCTAGTGGCAGAAGGGGGAGAGATGCACTGTGAGATAGCTACTCGCCGTGCACTGCTCTCGTTGCCTGTGCAAGTGACGCAAGTGTGAACGCACTATGCCACCAGTGGAAGACAATGTGAACACACAACAGCAATTTTCTTTAAGTGCTTTTTTATCAGCCACCAAACTCTCGACAAAAAAACTCTGCCAATGTAGACATAGTCAAAGAAAGTATCCTCTCCAGAGCCCTTCCAGTCTGATAAAAAAAACCTTACTTCTTAATCTTTGTTGCATTGTTGTTGGTTTTTTTGCTGTTTTCTGTATTCTGAGTTTATTTTATTTTCTCCATTCTTGTTTTCTTTCACTTTTATTCTGATCGCATTATGGGTCACTCTTCTTTCTCTTAGTAGATTTGGCTTATGACAACCTTTTTATATGATCCATGAGAGAACATCTTCATTTTTCTGAAACAAATATTTTAATACACCTTACAATTGATTTCCACTTCCTCTCCTGTAATAGAAAGCAAGAAATTTGTACATTTTTGTTCTCACTTCTCAGAGTCAGCAACTATCTTGCCCATCTTTCTTCCACACAGTTTGTCCCTAGAGAATTCTACAGATGCTTGTAATTACTAGGTTTCCTTTTCCCATGAACATTTCCGTAGACAAGCATGGACACCTTTACAGGTGCAAATATAGATCTAAGCAAAATCGTGAATGCATGTAATTGAAGATGCAGTTAGCGCTAGTTGAGATTTTTCAACTTTTTTCAAAATTTGAGGAAATCTTTTGATGAAAAAAAAATCAACAAGTTTTCATCTATTTTGACCAGCTATAGGAGCTCTTTAGAACTTTCAAGTAGAGAATTTGGTCTTCCTGTTGCTGAAATTTACAAGCATTCTTGATTCTTTTGACCAGCCTCTAAACATTGTAAGCCTTTTGGGCAGGGACCCACTGGTTGCATAATGCATAATGGTTAGAGCTGGTTGGAAAAATTCCTAAGATCTAGAGCCAGATTCTGACACTGTTATTCATGGTAATACTTTACCCTGTGAGCAGTCCCATTGAAATCAGTGAGGCTACTTGTGAGGATACGCTACTTAGATTGCAAACTCTTTGGGGCAGGGAACATCTAGTTAGGAATGTATACACTGCTTAATGCAACAGGGCCCTTTATTAGCAGCCTCTATATGCTACCATAGTATAGATAAGTAATAATAATAATTCAGAGCTAATACAGATGGAAATCTGACTTCCGATTCCATAAGTGCAATATATGTGTTAGCAAGAGCATTTTTTCTAAATATTAAACTGTGAATGTTATAATAATATATTATGTCAAAGTAAGAAACTCATTTTTTTCTTTGCTATTTAGTATCACCTTAAAGCAGTTCTGCTAATCATATACTCAAATGTAATCTTGTGTTTCCAATTATCCTTGACCAGCAGCAGAGTTCAGGGCTTTGTATAATTGTGTGGCACAAGTACTTCATACTTTGATAAATAAAAGCTAATTTAGTAAAATTTAAAGGCAGAAATTAAGTATATAACCTTGATTTCCACTTAGGCATTACAGGTTGGTCACAGTTGTGGCAGTGAAATTCTCCAGATGCTTTTAATGAGGGTTATTAATTCTACAATCTGTAATGACATTAATTGTCCAATACAGGACACAAATGTGTCCTTTGAGAGAGAAGTTTCATGGTTTGTTACAGCCTGTGTGACTTCATTTCTGTCACTTAAGTAAATCTGTTTTTTTTAAATGTTAATAGTATACAGTACATATGCAGACACAGCAGATGAAGTGTAACATTCAGAGGAAATTAAATAAGGTTTCAGTTCTCTGTATATAAAACTTATTGAATCACTCATTTCCATTTTCTAACCCAGTATGCTATGAATTGCTCTCATGTCATTTTACATGGCTGTATCTGAGAAGATGTTTGTAGAGCTCAATATATCAGTGAATGCTATTGAAAGTCTTTTTTTCCACTACATTTTTGGTACATGGAATCAATGTCAAAAATGTGTATTGATGGATTCATTGGCCTGTTGAATCAGCCCATTAAGTCAGGAAACGATGTCTCCATTGGTCTCCCCTCGTGAAAGAGTGTTTGTTTCTTTTTCGAGCACAAATGGGCAAGGAAGGGTCCTTTTGACTGTTGGGTCACATCCAAGGTGCTTTTTAAAGCCCTCATCTAGACAGTTTCCACTAGCTATGTGGTGTCATTTGCAGACTAGCTGGTCTGAAGTTCTCTAATCATGAAGCTCTCTTTGAAGCCAGTGCAATTACACCAACGATGAATTTGGCCTATCAAGTTCAGATGCCACAAGAAAATATATTCTAGAAGAATGGATACCCGTGGCCATGCTCGAATGAGTCATCTGAAAGATAGCAAAGTATTGTGCTGTTGGTCGAATCTTAGCTCATTTTGCAGATATTCCAGCTTCTTATTTAACAGAAGATGCCATTTGAATAAGTTGCTATGGGTAGACAAAAGTAGCCTGGTGCTACATAACAGAAACTCCAGTCTCTGGAGCTAGTCAAGTTGATCCCTTAACTCCTGAGAGTAGCCTTTTGTTAGGAAGCTGGATTGATTCTTTCAGAATCAGTCGTAATTTTTCTAATGAATTAGATATGTAGTGTACTTGATCAAAGAATAATTTGATGTCTTTCATGTGCATTTAACTGGCCTCTACTTAGTCTTAAGTGTCACATCAGATGTGGATAATCTTAATGGTTTTAATATGCGTATGCAGCATTATTATAATGGTGTATTTTTCTTCCACAGGTACCTAGCTGCATTATAGTATTAGTACGAAAGGTGTCCATCATTACTGATTAAAGAAATTAGACTGAATAACAAATACATAGTAAGAAATCACAGTAGGACTGGAATCTGTCTGTATATATAAATGATGCTATTCTTTGTAGATTTTATACCAAAAACTCAATAAGTGAATTCCATGCAAAACAAGTGAAAACATGAACTCTGTTTCCTAATTTATTTAACCACATTACCACCTGACCTATGTAAACTACTTTAATACAGCAATGAAACCAGAGAAATGCATACATATTAAATGCAGCATCAATAGATTTGAGGATTCTAGTTAGAATATAAAAATTGGGGTCACCTGAGCTGGATCTAGAAATGGATAACCCTCTAATTTCCCCACACATGCAGAATGAATTTTGTTATGTGCACCAATGTGGAGGTGATGTGTGACACATCATCTCCACATTGGTGCACATAACAAAATTCATGTGGTGGGGATGGGGCTGAGAGGTTCGGAGAGTGGGAGAAGGCGCAGCACTGGGTCAGAGTGTTGGGGTATGCGGGGGTGCGGGGGTCCTGGCTCTGGGGTGGGGCTGGGGATGAGGGGTTTGGGGTGCAGGCTGCCCCTAGGCTATGGCGGGGAGAGAGGACTCCCCCCAGCTCTCTCTCCTGTCAGCAGCACCTGGGCTGGGGAGGAGGGGCACCTCTCCCTGCCATGGCAGCTCCGGGGTGGGGGCCGTGGGACAGGCATCTCTCCCCCAGCCATGCCAGGTCCAGGCTGGGGCCAGCGGGGAGAGGTGCCTCTCTCCCAGCCACAGCAGGTCTGGGCTGGGCTGGGTGGGGCCAGAGGAGGGGCGCATCTCCCCTGGCTGCAGCAGGTCCATGGCTGGGCTGGGCTGGGTTAGGTTGGGGCTGGGGCTGAGGCTGAGGCTGAGTGGCTCTTAATATGCTACACAGTTTAGAGGAAACTTAAAAAACTAAGTTTACTTTTACCATTCTTAGTCCTTTTTGGTCTAATTTAACCCCAATCCTGCAGTCTGAGGTTTTGTCTACACTACAGACCTTACGGTAGCATACCTGTACCACTGCAGCTGTGCCACTGTAAGGTTTCCCATGTAGCCACTCTATACCAAGGAGAGAGAGAGCTCTCCCGCCGACTTAATTGAACCACCCCCCAATGAGTGCCGGTAGCTGTCCGCGGGAGAGTGTCTCCTGCCGACATAGCACTGTCCACACTGGTGCTTATGTCAGTGAAATTTATGTTCGCCCGGGGTAAAACACACACCCGCCTGACAAAAGTGCGAGTGTAAACATAGCCTGAGTCATGTGGGCAGATTCTTATCCCTGCTTTCAGTCCCACTGACGTGAATGTGGCTCCGAGGAGGTCTGCCTGCATACCTCAGCTTGCAGAATCAGGGACTTAGTCTCAGCTTGCTGCAGCCATTGTCTTTCTACAGTTGAGTTGCAACTTTGATTTAAAAAGAAAAAAGCACCCTAGAAGGAAGAACCCCCAGGTAAACTTATTATCCATTCAAACAATTTCAAACACAAAGACTCTCAGCGATGTTGGGACTAACTCACTTGCTAGGCTTGCTAATGATTTGGGATGGCAGAAAACTTCAGACATGTTCCAGACAGCAGCAAATATGATTTTAATGGCTGGACTCCCTGCAGGAGAGAATTTCCTTGGTAGTTAAAAAATACAAGGCTATCAGCATGTCGTTTACATAGACGGGAAGATTTCAGTTTAAGAGACTACTGCTAAAATATGCTGCTGCCATAAATAATTTAAGAGGGTGAATTAGAAGAATGAACTGGTCTGTATTGAAAACATAGTGAAGATAAAATATTTTAGACTGGCGAGATGCTCAGGAAATTTGGGTTCCTAAGATACTGAGTATTCTGTTAGGACACAGCAGCATAATTAGGAGTTCCAAATCCTGAAACTTTGAAATCAGAGTCCTTGTGAAGCTTGCTGTGTAAGAAAATCGATGTTGCTTTGTATATATTATACTGTATATCCTTAGTCTGCCAGCCTGTGTAATTCTAAGGAAATCTGTTTAAAACAATACGATCGTGCAGCCGTGCACATATAGTAGATACCGCTCTGGCTTCAAATCTCTGTGACCTCCTCTAAATGAGTGTACATAGGATATCTGTAAGACAATAAATAAAATGAAGACAAAATCTGCAGGTCTGGCTGCTGGAAGCTTAGGGCTATAGTCTGTACAAAACTGATGGCATATTATTTTGCCAGATCAATAGAGATAAAATGTGCAACAGTGTACATGGAGGAATGTTAACTCATTTACTACAAAGGCTGCACCAGAGTTGGTGTGCTCTGGGCAATAGTACACGGGACTGTAACCTCCATTGTGATATATTGGGTTTGCCGTAGTTAGAGCAGTAAAAACTACTTCATTTACACAGCTTCCATGAAAGAGATGTAAATGTTGTTTAATGGGCCACTTTGGTGATGATCTAGTGAAACAGAACCATATGTTGTGATTGAACAGTGACAAAATGGCACCTGCTTGCCTCTTTCATCCCACACCATCTTTGCAGCTCGGTATATTACACAGATCACCAATGAGAGGTGAAGTGAAAGGGGGGAAAGGCTTCAGAAAACTAATTACAAGTTTATTGTGTTAGAAACAATGCTTGCACGTGGCCAAAATAAAGAGAGCTTTTTTTAATCCTTGGTTGTGAAATCCAGACCAATTGAAATACTCTGAAATATCGAGGAGTACTTGTGGCACCTTAGAGACTAACAAATTTATTTGGGCATAAGCTTTCATGGACTAAAACCCACTTCATCAGATGCATGGAGTGAAAAATACAGTAGGAAGATATATATATCTTTTCATGTACTTTTATGTATATCTTCCAACTGTATTTTCCACTCCCTGCATTTGATGAAGTGGGTTTTAGCCCACAAAAGCTTATGCCCAAATACATTTTAGTCTCTAAGGTGCCACAAGTACTCCTCGTTGTTTTTGCTGGTACCAACTAACATGGCTATCACTCTGAAACTGAAATATGTCATTGTAATACTGGGGAAGAAACTCGGGGAGGGGCCAAAGTTGACAAAGAACTTTCTCAGTTTAGTGAGGGCCTTCACCTCTAAGATTGACTCTATCCTGCATTTTCATAGCCTGAATTCAGTAAGGTGGAGGGCAAAAAGCAAACACATTTTGTTTGGTTTATCTTTTGTGTAGATTTTTATTTCTATGTTACGTTTATGTTCTTTTCCTGAAAAATTGATGTTACTGTAGACAGCAGAGAGGTTAAATTATGGTATTTTTATACAATTTATAAATGTGTACTTAAGCATTACATAGATATTACTTAATTTCAGATCTCAGTTTGAGTTTGCAGGGCTGGGAGTGAGGAAAAATACACAATTTTCTTGTACAATTGATCTGGAACATATTGAGAACCTCTCAATATCACTTTCACAGCCACTTTTCAGAAAAGTGGAGTACTTTTGACATGGCAAATTTAAATTCTTAGGTGTTATATAAAGACAGTCTAGTAAGAGATCACTTTCCCCCATCCTAACTAAATTAAAATTGATTATGATTGAGATAAACTATTCTAAAGCTAGAAGCTAATTCAGTGTTTTTTATTTTGTTTCGTTTTTCATAAACTCAGAAAAGAGCCTGGTGGGTGGGGGTAACCTTAGATGAACCAGCCAGTTTGGGCACAGTTTCCTATAATGTGAATTGTGGTTGAAGGCAGCTGAGATTTCTGACCTGGTTTTATGCAAAGATTTTGCAATTCTGTAGCACCTTCCTTTTAAGGAGTGTGAGCACTTCAGAATTGTGTTTATTTGGACCTCCTAACTTTCCCACAAGTAGGTGCTACGTGTTTATATCCCCACTTTGAGGAACGAGGAATTGAAATACAAAGAGGGTTAGTGAGTTGCTCAGTGTCACACAACAATTCTTAAGCTGAACAAGGGATAGAATCCAGATCTCCTGTTGCCTGGTTCCCTTCAAAATCTGGATATAGTGTCGTCAGAAATGGCACTGTGACCACAGACATCTGATTGTTAAGCTAAAATACCGGTGCTGACAGTAGCCAACTTGAGAATTTCTACATCATATGTCTAGCAGGATCATTAGGTTTAACTTTCAAGGCAGAAACAACACCACTGTAATAATGATGAATCTCTGTCTTGAGGGTTGATTCCCCACCCTCCCCCCAATTACAGTGATAATAGCTGCTCCAAGTAAGGACTCCGGACTCCCAGCAGACCATCTCCCTCTTGCAGATGATCCCCTATGCCTACTAAGTCTAACATATAGAACCTGCTCCCTGGGAAGAATTTTCATAATTGGAATGATTTAAGTACCTAAAGGGTAAAGTACTCTATTTCACAATTATAAGATGCTGCCTGATGAGTGGGAATTGAAATCAAAAACTTCAGTTCCTAAATGCATGAGAGAGAAATTATATCTCAGACTACCACTGCTGGAAATGAGAGCCAACAACAATCAGACAAGTAATACTAAAAATTGAACCATTCCCTCCCCGCCCCCCAACCTCACCATCCTCTGTATATTCTACATGGATTCAGTGGTAAAACATTTGCTAATTAGTTACGTTTTTATTGGTCGAGCAACTTTGCTCTTTCAATTCAGTAAAACTCCAAACTAGCACTTCTGGGAGAATCCCACGACAAAAGCAGTTGTCCTTATTCCCCCCTTGATTCTACTTATCGTATTTATCATTTGTTTTTACCAAGAAAGGGCCCTGATATTTCGCATCTCTTTTTTTTCAAGAGAGTCCTAGGGACACAAAGGGCAAGAGCCATACAAAAGCCAAGA
Organism: Chelonia mydas; assembly: GCF_015237465.2. Classification (NCBI taxonomy): domain Eukaryota; kingdom Metazoa; phylum Chordata; order Testudines; family Cheloniidae; genus Chelonia; species Chelonia mydas. The sequence continues at coordinate 48,506,931 of NC_051251.2, read as the reverse complement.
TGATTAATTTTAAATTGCATGCAATTATAAATGAGTTTAAAGGGATGAAATACATTTGTGCTGTGTGAAGGCACTGGAATACTGTTTTAGAAAGAGGTTTGTTAGTAATTTTGAACCATGGTGTTGGGATATTTTGTTGTATTTTTAATAGCTGTGTTTTTGTAATTGGATAAATGGGAGCAGCTCCTCTAAGGTAGGGTCACTTAGATTGGGTCTTTGCAAAGGTCAGTGAGCAGCATGTGTTGATGTGCTGAGAGACCAGTGTAGGACCAGGGAAGTATCCTCTGGGAAGCTCCCTGCAAAAAAAATCAAAAAGCAATTATGCTTCAAAAGTTAAAACCATGTCATTGAAGGTATAATGTAGGCAAAAATATATTTACTTATCTACAAAATGCACCATTAAAAATCCCCAAAAACACTAGAGTAATTTTTTTTAAATGGCAACTATGCATCTCGCCCACTCCTGGAGCTTCACAAAGCAAAATTGTTAGCATTACATTTGTCATTTTGTCACAGTTATTCTTTGTCTACATTAAGGGCAGCAGGTAGCGCACAGGCACCACACACGTAGCTACATGCCGCAGTGAAAGCAGGCTGCACCCACACTTGTCACTGAGGTGTGTAGCTAAATGCAGCAGTGAAAGGCTCCAGCAGGGCGGGAGGCAGTGGGGAAAGGCTCTGGGAACTCCCCACTGCTGGATCCGGCCAGATCCTTTCCCTGCTGCTGGAACCTTTCTCTGGGGTGGGGAAAGGCTCCAGCAGCAGGAGACTATACTGTTAAAAATAGTAGTGTAGACGTGGAAGGCGCTGCTTGGGGAATTAGAGAACTGTGTAGGTATATACCCTAGGGTTCAGGTGTACAGGGCACTCTATTCACCTAAGCAGTGCCTCCCTATCTAAATTGCAATTTGTATTTGTGTTAGCTGGGTTTGCAGTCTCTGTACCCTACACACTGCTATAAGGGTAGACCTATCTTTAGAGATGTTGACATGCCTTCTATATTGGTTAAAGCAGAGGAGAGGGATTGAGGAGGTCAGGGTACTCTTTCTGGTTCTGCATCTTGTGTAATCATGCACAAGTGATGTCACTTCTCTTTGCCCCAGCTTCTCCACAGTTACCTTCCCCACAGGCAAAAAGAAAAGGAGTACTTGTGGCACCTTAGAGACTAACCAATTTATTTGAGCATAAGCTTTCGTGAGCTACAGCTCACTTCGAGTTTTGAGTGGCTTTGCTCCAGTTTATGTAAAGTACTTGGCGATCCCTACCTGGGTGAAGGCACCAGAGAAGTGCACAATTTTATTATGGTGAATGAGATCTCTTCAAACACATCTCCACCCCTACAGAATAATTTCTCAAAAAAATCATTTTGCAGCATGCATTGCACTATATTTAGTATGTAGATATATATGTAGACAGTATTATGCAAGGAAATTTTTCAGTTTTTTTTGTGGGGGGGGGGCACTAAATGTCCCTGCTCAAAACCATGAAGATGATCTAGCTTTTCAAAGAAATTATTGTAAAAATTTCTTTAAGTATTTTTCCCTAACCTCATTCTCAGAAATGGCTGAACCACTTTTTGTCAATTTTTTTTTAAATCAGCACAAGGCAGAAGCCAGGTAAGGAATTTTTCAGTGTAAAGGGCAATTTTGGCAAAGTTATAAGCAATTAAAAATAGGGTCTTGAATTATGGAAATATTTTGTCTGCCAGCTCTACCTCTAATATAGTTCATGGATGCCTTCTATTGCATTCCTCTTAATCACTCATTTTCTCTTGTGATTGTCCCCAAAATGCAGCTCTCGTTTTGACTTATACATGTTCTCAGATTTACATCATAATATATGGAAACAATTTTTTCTGAACACTGTTCTTTCATATCAGTGTTATAGTAAGAAGATATTAATGAATATACTGGGCCAGACATTTATCTGGCATAGATTAGTGTAACTCCATAGAATCTGGCCCATTACTCACTGACTGATAACATTAATGCATTATTTATGTGATAAATATTTTGACCATCTGCAGAGCTACTCTTCTTTTTTATAGTGCTTTGATGTGTATGGTTGTTTTGATTCATGCAGTTTATCGGATAATTGACTATTTCTAAAATTAGTGGATTAATGCATTGATAGTGCTGAAGTTTTTCCCCCCGTCCCATAAAACAGATACAGGACAGGCAATGGCTGTGTAAGATTCCTCAAAGCACTTTCCCAGAAAGTATCACCTTTATAGGAGTGAGAGAGAGTAGTTTATTCTCCTTGCCCATTCATTTGTTGGCCTCAATGAAAAGGGTATCGTGGGTTATTGTTTTTATGAGGACACATTTTATTAGGAAGTAGACGGAGATCACCAATGTACTACACAGAGGCCCCTGAACAGCCATTGGATAGGTAACATCTTTTGGTTGTCATCAACCTTGGCCCCAGTTTTCAACTGCAGCTAAGCAGAGGGACATAAAAGTAGCTTTTTGCCACCTTTTCCTCCCCTGGGGCCACTCTATACAAGAGCAGCTCTTGACACAATTTATGCCTGAGTCAGTTGCCCATGGCTCCCAAGAGCTGTTCCAGGAATTGAGAATAACCATAATGCAGGAATGCCCTGACTACAATCTTTTCCTCATATCTCCTGCATCAGTTGAGAGGAGAAGGGATGCTCTAGAATCATGCTGGCACCTGAGAATGCACCCACACAAAGAAACTCTTCCAGTGACTGGATATATCCCATCAAAGGCAAGAATTTAACCCCTGGGTTTAGATTCAGACTTACCACCAAAAGGTGAAATGTTTCGTGGCTGATTGCTAATGCTCAGAGTCATCCAGCCCCATCAGAACATAACATCTTTTTAAAATAGAATGTAAAAAAGTAATTTAGGAGTTGGATATATTGGAAGAATTTAGACTGCATTTTCTTAAACACTGTTTTTGAGTTATAAGTCTTCATATCACTCATAATAAGAAATTCTATGACAAAAGACTTACTCAAGGATGATTGATCTTAGTAATTTTGTTATCACATCCAAAATAACAAGTTTGATCAATCTATTCTTGTTAAAACTATATATTAACTTTTGAGCTGTAGGTTTCACAATAATCCATTTGATCTATAACACAATAATCTAAAACTATTGAGTGGAGCTGACATTTTTAATTGTAGGGGTGGGGTAGCTGAAGAAAGATGGTATTTTTTTCTTGCAGTAGGTTCTGTTTTTATAGGGCCCCTTCACAATGGGCAAGGGTCTAATTTACATGAATTTCTAAAATATCTCTTTAGGCTGCTCCAGTGGAACAAGTTTGATTCTTTTAATGCCTCCTTCCACATCAGCCTAACCATCTTAAGACTTAGATCAGTTCCAGTCTGGGTTATGTGACATTAAGGGACTACCATATTTATCTTTCCTGCTTACCCAAAGGTGAAGAGTTAGTTCTGTATGTTTGTGTGTCTAAATGTCCATTTCCACATGCAAAGCAGAGATACATTCAATACCAATTATTTGAAACAAAAAACTAAACATCCCAAAATTTGGAGGTGTCAAAAGATCCATCCAGGTTTGGCATCCAATTTTAATTTAAACACTGTTTTTTTTTTTTCCAGTCTTGGGGAACTTGCACTGTTTCTAGAAGAAGCATAAAGGAAAAACCAAGTTACTGGTAAAGACATATGTTTACCTATTGTATCAGGAAATTGTTTAAGACAATGAGAAAACCGCTTCAAGGGAAGGAATGACAACAGCTATATAGGTCTTTGCTGTTGATTCATTATTGTGGTTACTGTGAGAAATTTCAGAACATGTTAAACAAGCTAGCTAGAAAAACTAAACAGAATAAATACCCTTTTCCCCAATCTGTAGTCCTTCAAGAACAAATGAACAACCCAATTACACTGGTATGAAAGAAAAACTATTGGTAAGTCTGACAGAATGTTGTCTCCTGGGGATTTAGTCATGATGGGCCCTCCACACCCGTTAGCCCAGAGGTTTACTAAAGACCACATTTCCCAGATGCCATGAAGCTGGCACAGAGTGATGAGTAATTATATCCTGCAGATAAGGTGCAATCTGTGCAATTTGTAATGGTTACAGACAACTCAATGAACCAACAATTAACAATTCTCATGTGTACATTAATCACAAAAGGTGTTTCCATACAATGTTGCAAAATATGAGGTGGTATAAGGAAAAGGAACCAAAGAGAATAGTATAAAACATCTCCTTTGTTTTAAAATGTCATTCAAAAATTGTACTTTGTTCCATATCTGAGATTTCTAATACCCTTTTAAGTCGTACATTAATTTTAATTACCAAGATCAGCTATTCTTCATTTTGTTTGCTTTTACAATCCCCTGGACTGTAAGTCTGTTTCACTTGTGGAATACTGCCAGAATTTGTCTTTTCCTTGGTCTGATCTAGAACTGGATAGATAGTGAGAAAATGTATTTGTAAATGTTTTGATGACCTCTAAATACAATTTTCACTTTGGCTATGTTCACATCCCTTTTTTATTCATTTTGCACCAACATGCCTTCCATCAGTTTTGTTTGTATGAATAGCTGTGTAAAGAGGAACTAAGATTTGCTTAATCAAAAAACAAAATTCACTCAGAGTTCAAGCATGTAGTCAAATTCATATTCAGAATTCAAACTCAAATTGTATTAATATAGCATCTTAGCCATTAGCCATAATGCTCAACAAAAGAGGTGCAAATTCAAAAGTTCATTATGATACAAAGCAGAAAACAGAATTTAAGCCCTTCTTCAATTTAGCCTTTCAAAGCATCCAGTAAAACAACATACAAGGATAAAATTGCATAAACATGAAAAATAAATTGATCCATTTAGGGCATAAAGAATGTCACAATTATTTTCTTACTTTTGCCATTGACCAAGCAAATATGGCAACTATCCAAATAATGAAAACAGTATCTCTGCATAACCAATATTCTAATTGTTGAGCTATTGAAGTGGAAGAATACTGAGCCAAAATTGGAGATGACAAAAGTTACAAAATAAGTAACAGGCAAATCTTAAACCTGAGTATAAACCATTTGCCTCTCAAAACCTGTGTATCTCTCTTTTAAATAATGAGATTACATTCTTTAAAAATGAAGATTAAGGACCTAATTAGTTTTAGTCCAGATTTCAAAATGCATCCAGTCCACAAGTGGTCTCTTTAATAAGGGAGCCATAACATCTGCCATGTCAAGTTGTTTACAAATATCTTCCAGGGCTGGCTCCAGCTTTTTTGCCACCCCAAGCGGCGAAGAAAAAAAACCAAAACCCCGAACGAGCTGCTGCCGAATTGCCGCCAAAGAGGAAGAGAGGGAATGGAGGAATTGCCGCCAAAGACCCGAACGTGCCGCCCCAATAACACAGGGAATGCCACCCCTTTCTATTGGCCGCCCCAGGCACCTGCTTCCTTCACTGGTGTGTGGAGCTGGCCCTGTTCAGATCTAAGGTTAATTAGAATTTTTGAACTCACTTAGAGTTCTGACCAGACTAAATTCTGAAAACCCCCAGAAATGCAGAGAGAGGCAGATTTTCAAAAGCCAGGAAAATTTTAAAGTTTCTGACTTATTAAGCTGTTTCTCGAAACGTGATCTTGGGAGCAGATGAAAATTCTTATTAGCCTTATTAAGCTGTTTTTCCAGATGTGACCTTGGTAGCTGATGTCTGTTCATATTCTTAATGTGGACCCAGTAGTTGATAAAGAGGAATTGTGCTGTGATTGAAAGAGTGTTCACTCACACTGTCTTAAGTAAAGCAGCTGGATTATAATTAAGATCAAGTATACTCTTCAGAAATATATTTTGTGCCACCTCTAATGATTTTAGATCTTTCCAGCCCCAAATTTCTGCACCATATCACATTAGAGTAAAAACTTCAGCCTTGAACGCTCTGAGGGCAGAAGCAATTAAAGTATCCCCATGTACATGAGAAAAATGAAGAGCTGCTTGCATAGACCTTAAGGCACACCATTTAACCTCCTGTGTAAGTTTATCCCATTACCACTGTGTGCAAAACAAAAGCCCTGATAAACAAAAGGATTTAACCTGTTTAGTACAGTGATAGTTGTTTATCCATTTATGCAATTTTGGTCTACGGCTGAAGGTAATTACTTTTTGTTTTCTGATAATTTATGGCCATACATTACTTCTGACAAAAAAACCTAAAGTCTCTTAAATGCTTAGACCCAAAGGGGATTGAGTCAACAAAACCAAATAATCTGCATACGGAAGAATAGACACTGCTTGTGCAGAATTTTAGGAGCAAAATACTACTTTCCTTCTAATACCACCACTATCTCATTTAATATGAAAATTAAAAAGAGAGGGAGCCAATAAGCAACTCTGACACATGCCCTTTATAATGTAATAAGATCAGTTAATTCACCTGCATCCCCTATCCTGACCCAGGCTGCCATTTGGCCATGGAGAGCTCTTGAAAGATAATATAACTGAAGATCTATCCCAGCTCTCACAAGTTTCTCCCAAAGCCTACTGCTGTCAACAGAATGAAAATCATTTCTCAATCAAGAAAAACCCCATAACTTTTTCCCACTTAGGGGATAACTACATACAGATCTAATGTGAGAGCACTCTACTGCTCTCACATTGTTGAGTGGCCATTTCCTTTTGAAAATCTGGTCCTCTATGTCCCAACTCTTTAAATCTCAGCAAATCTTGAATGCTACAGCCAGATTATGCTTCCTCAAATTCTCTCTGTTTTTTTTAAATTATGTATGGATTTGCCCCATCTCACCTTTTGGTATTACTGTCCAACACCACTGCATTCTACATACTCCTCCAATCTCGATTTCCCTTCTATTCCCTTTACATGAGACTCCATGTTTGGGGATTTCTCTTTGCTGTGCTGCTCAATCATTCATCTTAAACATTTTGCCTCTTTTCTTTAACCTGTGCTTGTCTTTTATTCATCAACCTTTTTTGTAGTAAAATATACCAAGAAAGCTATACGAACATCAGTTTATTGTATTATACTGTAAAGCAGATGCCTTTTCGGATAGTCTATCTCCCCCTCCCCCTCCCCCCCCGCCCGGCCCCGCCAAAACCAAAATATATCTAGGCAAAGGCAGGAAAAAAGAAACTGAGTAGGAACAAAGTAATTTTAGGCTCAGAATCCACATCATCTGGCATGCTGTGTCCTGGAAAGTGTTTGAAATCCTCTTCTTAGCTTGTCATCAAGGAAGCGGCCTGTTCACATGCTCAGAATAGCTATGATTATCCCTCAAAAAAGTCGTGCTTGTTTGATCTTAGTAGCACTATTCTCAATATTTTATTACACAGTTGGAGATTTCTACAAGAAAGTAGATGAAGATAAATCCCCTGTAGCTTTTCTAGCTGACTACCACCTGCTGCATCTAGGTAGATTAAATTACAGAAAAGTGCAGGTCCAAAAAATCAGCTAACAACATTAAAAGGAGTATGTGCTTGGGAGGGCTCAGAAGGTTGTCCAGGGATGCCCTATAGTCTCATTTCTGATCCTAATCTTACTTTTCATCTGTTGTTCTCTCTAGTAAGACCCTTTTCTTTAATTAGGACTTGCAAGTGGAATGTTGTGTCTGGAGGTGTTTCGTAAAATAATCATGTTGCTTGATTCAAAGCAATTTGCTCTCACTTCTTCCCATTTAACTGGTAGTGTCCTGCAGTGAAGCTTCCTTATTTCATTATTACTCAGTTTTCTAAAGCACCTATTCTGGCCGCTTGCACATACATTGTTTCATTTACAAGACATATCTTCTAATGGCTACATTGTCATCCTATCCCATCTCTGCCTTGTAACCTCTTATTTGCAAGGGTTAGCCTCTGAGCTTGTTAATGAGAAGAGCAGAGTCTTGAAATGTGCCCTGAAGGTGATAAGATTTAAACTCAGCCTAATTTCTGGTAGAAGTTGGTTCCATGGCTGTAAACCCTCCTTGGAGAAAGCCGTGGCTGCTAATGGGCATAATCTGGGTTCTGTCATCTGATATATCTCAGCTAAATGAAGTTGTCATTCCAGAGTTCAGGAGAAAAGACTGTCACCAAGCGAGCATGGGTTGAGTCCATTTAGGGCTCTGCAAATGAAGGCAAGGACTGTGAATTGGATTTGGAACTAGGTAGAGCAGAGCACTGATTTGAAATGTCCTTGATGGTGTCTGCCTTTTTTTACGTGGGCTATTAGGTGATGTACCGGTTTAATTTTCAGGTAGCTTTCATGATCAGTCCATGGTACAGTGTGTGCATTCCTTTAATTTAGTCTGAAAGGTGTGAATGTGTGGATCACCATGGCTAGGTCACTGTCTGATGCAAAAGAATGCAGTTTCCTAACCAAACATAGATGGAGAAGGCACTTCTTTTTGGTCATTGCTGTTGTCTGGAACTAAGAGAAAAAATGCATCCAAACATGAACCTGAGGTTTCATACCCCCTTGGCAGTTGCAGAAGAGAGATCGTTGATGGATGGGTAAAAACAATGTGCAACTTTTGTGTAGCTGATTGACAGAAAATTTTTGAGACTACAGTAGTGAAAGAATCAAAGAATGGTCTGCTGGACCTAGAAATCAATGATCAACCCTCAAAAGATCATTACTTGTGCTGCTAGTTTAAAATAAAATAAGGAAAAGAAAAGTTTTAGGTATTTGAGAGATCATCAAGAGGCATGATTCATGTTCATAGGCTGAATACCCCCTTCATATATTCAGTAAGCACATCTACAAAGTATTTCTGTGAAACTCTGAAACCAAATAAACCCATGTAGCCAAAAAGAAAATAAAATGAAACAGGTTATTTGCAGGTTATGTACAGTCTCATAATTGTTCTTTTTAAGGTGAGCAGAGACATCAGCTGTATATGGATAAAATCAATAGCTCCCAGAGCAGATGGAAAATTAGCAAGGTCATAAAATTAATGCATGACTTGCTTTTGCAGCTGTATATCTAAAAGAAAAGCTGTTGTCCATAGATGCTGTCTCTGTCTGCATGAGGGATGTCTGAGCCAAGGAAAGGTTTGCTGAGGTTATAGCATGGATGCCCGCTATTATTTTTATATACTTTGGGGTGGCTGACATCAAGTAAACCATACATATGTCAATATGTATGTATTGTCTCTGGGTTATCAACCCTCAAAAGATTTGACTCTTATTCTAGGACAGAGTTTATGTCCCTAAAAATCTTGGCCTCCTCCACCTCTATGGTTCCTTGCTTTCTAGAAACTTCTCTTTCTGAGTCTTTCTCCATGTTTTTGTCTTTCTTTTTCTTTCTCTATTGCCTTTTCTGTCTTTGCTCACTCTTTTTCCCCCCCTCTGTTTCCACTACTCTTCCCCTAAACCAGTGTGTCTGCTTGTTTTTGGTTCTTCATCTTCCCTTTCAAGCCTCCCTTCCCCCCACCCCCGAGTGCTGCCAATATTGTTGTAAGTATGTCAAATTGTACGATATACCGGTAATGTGGGGCCGGGAAAAAATGGCATCTTAATCATTACTTAGGGATCCAATCCTTTCCCCCATTGAATTCAATGGCCTTTTTCCGTTGACTTCAATGTGAGTAAGCCAGTAAGTGATGAGGTAACAGGAAAAATGGTGGTGGCCTGCACTGTCTCTAATTTCCTCGGAGAACATAAAAACATGATCAGAAATATCTCACTTTGACAAAACAATGGATCTTTTCCATTAGCTAGTAAATGATGAGATTTTTAGCCTGTCCAATTTATGTCAACATAGATAGAATACTATGGGTCAGATGCTGCTGAGCTCCAGTGTGGGTGAGATGGGGGTCTGGGCACAATAAGCAAACCCCTCTTGCATCCCTGGGTAGAGACAAGTGAGAATCTCCCTCCTAGTAGCCTGAGGCAAGAAGTGTACAGTGAGTAGGGAGAAATGGTCCTAATCCCCCAGCACCTGCACTGGTATGCAAGGTAGATAACAGAGACCTCTACAAGAGTGACTGAGTCAGAGGGGTAATGCACGCCTCCTGGGAGTCTCTGGAACTGTTCTGGCTTTCCCAGAGTTCCTGTGAGGGGCCCCAGCTTACCACATGACTCTTGGGAATCCTTTTCATTGGGTTTGAGCAGAATCTCTCTCTGAAATAAGATTTTTATTTATGCATATAAGCCTAATTTTTAATTTAGGTCTTAGAACAGCATATCTGAAATAGTGTTATTTGAAGTGATCTTAATGGCTAATATCACATAGGTTTCTCTACTAAAGTACCATTATACTATGGTCTTTCCTTTCAAAATCCTCTTTAAATTCTTCATGGACTTGCAAGGTGGTGTATTTATCAAATCAACCATGTAGCACTGGAAATTAGTTCCTCTGTCTGGTCTAAAAGAAAATCCCTATACTGCTATTTTTGCAACACGTGACACTGACTTCTGATTCAGTTTTCCCCCTCAGTGTTCCTAATCCAAGTAAATGAAAACATTCTCACAGCCCAGAAATGCAAGACTGTTTTTTCCCCTATCTTTAATGTATGTGTCTACATGTCATCTCCTGGGGTCTACTCCTGGCTCTGCCATTGACCTTTCTGGTGGCCTTTAGCCATGTCATTTCATCTCTATGGGCCAGATTCTCAGAAGAGCTTAGTACCTAGCATCTCCCACAGTGACACATATGACCACATTTTCAAAAGAGTTTAACATCTGACATGCTGAGCCCTTTTGAAAATCTTGCCATGTATTTTGGGACCTAAATAGGAGCTGAAGCCTCCTGAAAATCTGGCCCTGATTGTGGGTGGTGAGTTCTTTTTAAAATCTGGTCCAAAGTAACCTCTGTTTACTCTCCCGTAAAATGGGCATACTATTACTTATTGTGTTGTGATGCTAAATTCAAGTTTTTAACCAGCTTTGAGATTCTTTGGAAAGCAGTATATAAATACATAGTAGCATAGTATTATTAGTAATGATCCTGTCAGCCATTTTATACATCACTATTTGGTCAGGCATAATGCTCACATAATTTTCCATTAACAATTGCAAGTGAATGACTAATTTGAGGACTAGAGTCACCCTCCTGAATAACAGTGCCAATATTTTCATGCTGTGTAAAAAGGAGTTTTTATGGCTGCCTGTGGAACCCCACAGTCTCTCAGGGAAAGGATAGCTCACTGGTTTGAGCATTGGCCTGCTAAACCCAGGGTTGTGAGTTCAATCCTTGAGGAGGCCATTTAGGGATCTGGGGCAAAAAAAATTGGGGATTGGTCCTGCTTTGGGCAGGGGGTTGAAGTAGATGACTTCCTGAGGTCCCTTCCAACCCTGATGTTCTATGATTCATGGATATACATATGTATTTACATGCTGGTTTTGTAATTCCCTTACATTTATCTAATAAAACATTGAAAATGAAGCCAATACTGTATACATTAAGTGTTATAGATATTCTGAAGGCAGCTGGTAGTCTGAAGGCTGGCAACGCTCATGTGTCTTATCATTGCAGTGAAAAGGCTCCTTCACTATATCTCCTGCTTTACAGGGAAAATGTAAACTACGTGCTGTACTCTGGATGCAAAACTATGCATGACAAAGAGAGATCATGTATTACTGTATTATGTTCTAAATTAGATTAATATGTCATTGCAGTAGTAATAAATATTATACTCTAAGGCAAAATAATCTGTGGCTGTAAGATTACATGCCCTACCAGTGGTTAAGTGGTCAATCTGAACACTGGCATAAGCAGATGCAACTTCCATTGGATTCCATTGGAGTTGCACCCCTTTATACAAAGGCAGAAGACTTCACCATATTTAAACAACTTTCAGCTAGAATATGCTGAATGAACAATCGGGAAATATACTTACTTTAAATATTTGTTAAATCATGCTGCTGCTGCAGAGATTCTGGTGTGTATAACTTTTATTAAGTTGAACAAATACAATAAATCATGATTGTCATTAATTTGTACATTCAGGGTAAAGCTTGAAGAAGCAGCTGTTAGAGTACATCTACACTGGAATGAAAGACCTGAGGCTGGCCCAGATCAGCTGATTTGGGCTCCGGCTGTGGGGCGAAAAATTGCTGTGTAGACATTCAGGCTCAGGGACCCTCTCCCTTCACAGGGTCCCAGATCCTGGGCACTAGCCTGAGCCTCAATGTCTGTGCAGCAGTTTTGCAGCCCTATGGCCCAAGTCCGAGTCTGCTGGCCTGGCCGGCATTTAATTGCTGGGTAGACCTACCCTTACAGGCTGGGAGAATCTGCCCTGAAGGCAGAAATACACAGGTTGCACTAAGTGAGGCTTTCCCAGCAAACAGTAGTTGCAGGCAAAGCATAATGATGGGCAGTCTGCTCCAGAGATATCAAATTATGTCACTGTGATGTCACTGTCTGCAGTCATATGAAACTTCTGTAGCATTGTCTGAGCTAGTGTACCATTACCCATGTGTCATGTTTAAATTGTAAGAAAAATGCTCCTTTGCAGAAGTAGTAACTACAAAGTGACTACGTGAATTCTCTTGCTGTCCTGTGAGAGAAATGGATAATTATCTCTAAACAAGGGATAGCTATGCATTCTCCTCTTACTCCATTAGTTCTAGCAAAATATACCCCCCTCACACACGGGGGGGAGGGGGGGGGAGAAGGAGAACAGAAATGTGTGTGTGCACACATGCATATGAATAAACCAAACACATTTTACTGGGAGGTATTCAGCTATTATAGTGGTGGGCAGTGATAAAAAACCCCAAACGAAACATGTAAGATTAGTTTTGTGAAAAAAACACAATTGGTCTGATTACAATATAATGAAGTTATAAGGTTTAGTATCCTAGGGCAACAACTGTTATATTTGGGTGCCTAAAGTTGAATTTGGGAGAGTTGTGGATACATAAATATGAAAATCAGGTCACTTATTTAGGTGCCTATATATGGACCTAGATGTTGATCTTTAGTTTATCCAAATATAAAAATATTTGTGTAACAGCACCAGATTGATTTTTATATTGGCTTGTAAAGCAATCTTGAACCATTGTTGAGCTTTGCCATTGTGTCTGGGAGTAAAAACTGCTGGGTAGTAGTTTTTAGATAAGTGAAGTCATGTAAATGTTTGGTAAGTGGCCACGATTGTTCTTTGTGAACCTAACACCCCTCCTCCACCCGCTCCCCAAAGTGTTCTTAAAGATTGAAACATGCCTGTGGCTGCACAGAATGCTGAGTTTATTCTGAAAAAAGTAGCAAAATGCAAAGATTATTTTCTGTAAAAGCAGCCCTTTAGTCTCACGTGTTAACAAACAACATATTATTCATAACAAGAGTAAATTTAGTGAAAAGTGATATCTTTGCAGGAAAAAAAATGAGAAGACTGACTCCAGAGTAACTGTAGCACTATAGCTGTCAAACTCAATGGGGGTGCCAGCCATCAACAGTGTAGACAGTTATAAATATAAATGTTGCAGGAAAAACATGTATTGAAGTTACATTGCTGGGTCTCTGCCTGCCAATTCCATCATAAATATGGACACAGGTATTAGGTTAAGGAGTGATACAGAAGGGAGAACGTTTTATTCATAAGTGGGGCAAAAGCCAAATTATCAATGAAATTCCTCCTTTGAATCTAGTGAAAATTACCTCAAATGAAAATGATTTCATATGCAGAACAATAGCTATTTACAATGTTTCTTTTTAAAAGGACAACGAATTATCTGAGGGGAAACCCCCCGCAATAAACTGTCTTTCAGCTAATGGTGAATTAAATCTCTTATTCTGACTAAGTGACAGCCTGTCTTGACTCCAGAAGAGTTTGCCATTGACTTCAGTGGGGCTGGAGTGTCAGTATAGTTTTAGATTGCAGGCTGAGGCTGCAAAGCTTCCATCCATATTTGTTTCAATGATTTAAGGAGTTCTCTTATTTTTCCTAAATCAATGAGTCAAACTATGTTCCAGTCAGACTAATTAACTAACAATCAGAAGAGACTTTAGAAAAACAGACAGAAGCTTAGTTATGTTGAATTGATCAACCAGCCTCTTAAAGTCAGTTTTGAAGAGATTTTCATGTTAACTCTTTTGCGTTTTACTATATATTACTATTTTGTATAGCACTTCAAGTGTATGAGATGCTTTGTCCTGAATAGAGCATAACTCCTATTGAATTCAGTTGGAGTTTTGTTTGATTAAAGACCTTCACATTTGCTAGAGAGACAGAGAATGAGAGACCAAGAACGGGGAAAGAGTTTAAATAAGGGAGAGTATGGAGTGAAATTACTGGAAGAAAATAATAAAGATGCAATCTTTACTTAATATAACTGTTGATTTTTGGGGTAATGATATACATTTTTAAAAAACCAGAAATAGCAAGTAGTTCATTGAGATAAATCACATATCCTAATGGGAAATAATGTAATAGAGGTTTAGTCAGAGACTAGAACAGAATATGAAAAGAGATTTTCCTGAATGGAATAGAAAGAACTGGCTGGCAAGGAAAAAAATACACAAGATTAATTTCTGGTTTCTTAACACTATTCTAGTGTGACTGCATCTAAGGCTATTGAGGACAATTGTTTTGTTTTATAAAATAAGTGTTATTTTTCATATGGCAAAATGGCAAGATTCATGGAGGAATTATACATTTCACAAACATATTTCAATGGTCAATTTTAACCAAATGCTTTATAAGATGCTAGTATGTACCTGAAGAATGAAACGAAGCTGAACTTCTCTGAAGCTTGTTGGAGTTTAACTTTGGGGGTGGGAGGGAACCTCAAAAAAGGTTTTAATGTATGCATACATTTCATACAAAATTATCCTTAAAAAAAAGTCTACTGTATGGAGGCTTTTGTTCAGTTGAATTCATAAGGTAGCTCTGCCAAAAATGTGTTCCAAGTTGTGACTGTTTTACTACAATGGAATACTCTGGCCTTTCTAGTGATTTTTAATACACACTTTCTAAAAATTATTGTCCTAACATATGTACAGTTCTGCTGCACTTGAGAAGTCAAAAGAGAGGGGCAAACTGAAGAGGATGTTGTAAATGTTACATAGCAGTATGGCATGCTTGATAAAATGCAGTGAAAACAGCCTCTGACTGCCAAGTTCAAGGAATACAAATTTGAATTGGGTTGTTGTTTAATTTTTTACATGTCAGTAATATTGCCAATAATAGAAACTTTCCATACAAGTTGGCACAGTCTTTCAACTTCAATAACTCTGCAACCATTGTCTGTGTTTCTTTTATTTCCAAAATCTTTTTAAAACTTGGGAAAATGGTGTTGAATATGGAGAGAGAGAGATATGATCTAAGGGAGAGATTTGCACAGGTACATATGTCAGATGGGGGACCAAGTCCCACTTGTGCCTTTGAAAATCTCCCACTGTAAGAATGAGCACTGGACGGGCAACCAAGAATTTCAGAGCTCTGTTGCTGGTTCCTGTCACTGACCCCTTCTGTGGCTAAGAATGAGTCACTTAACATCTTTTCCATTTCCTCATCTATAAAATTTGAACAATACTTCTCCACCGCACCAAGATGTTTTGAAGCTGACCTATTTAAGGTTTGTAAAGTCTTTTGAAATGAAAAACATCATGAAGGCCCAGAAGTGCTATTTTTATTTTCTTACTGTGAAGATATTTATATTTTGAGATGTGTGTGTGTGTGTGTATAGATATAGATATATATATATATACATTTTAAAGTAAATTCCATTCTGATCTACAGAATAAGTTTCCTTAGTCCTTGCCTCTTGTTGCCTTAATTTATACTAAAAAAAAAATTCTACTCCCTTTCCCCTGTAAAGAAGGGTTTTCCCTTGTGTCTCCACTTTCCATCTTCCACTCTTTCTAGTTAAATGGGGAAAATATTATCTACCTTTAGGTATTTCAATTTTTAATCTCCTCTCCCTGTTCTTCCTGAAACTATAATAATTACACCCAAAACAACCTGATAGCCCTCTCCCTGATGAACAAAAAAGAAGGATTCTCTTTTCCCTACTTTCTTTTCTCAATTTCATATAAACTCACTGGAATTCTTCCATGTGAAAACTAACTCCCTCATTCTCTTCTGCTCTTCATTCTTGGAATGTTAAGCGTAACATTTTGCCTCTTGCCACTTCTCTTGTTCTGAATTTCAGTTGCTCTTGAGAATTTTGACTGGGGCTAAAAGTATACTTAAAATATATCCTACGGATTTTTGTTTTAAAAAAACCCTCATTTGTTCATTCTAGTGATATGAATCCTTGCAGGACTCCTTCTAACAGTCCCATGGCTGTGGATGAACTGTCTTAGTCAAAACTATCTACAAGAAACTGAGAGAAAAATATTTTTTTGACCAGGATCCCCAGCTCAGCCAAAGAGTATATAGCACAGATGATGTGTGTAAGTGCGCTTTGCAGGGATGTACGAGCCATTTAGCTGGCTCTACATTACCAGAGAATCTCTCTATATTTCCCTAATTTGCTATTACTACATTAGCTCTTTAGACAGCATCCACCAACAATGCACAAGAAAATGCATCCAATAGATCCCCAGTTGGGAGCCAGGGTCGGGACCGGGGGGCAGGGCCGGAGTGGAGCTGCGGTAGAGTAGATCTGGGTGGCGATCTCTCCCTGGACTCCACTGCAGTCCCTGCCCGCCGAACGTTCCTCTACTCCCCCCACAATTTGGGGGTACTGACATAGAGGAAAATGTTCATTTTGTCTTCCCGTTTAAACAATATTTCATAGCTAAGGAGGTCTGCAAACAAATTCACACTATGATTCATTTTTCTGGAAACTTTTATACATTGATCTTCAAAATATACTTGTTGGGATTCTCTATGATGCTCACCATTGGCCTCTCTGTTCCCACTGAAGTTAGACCAATGTTGAGTGCCATTTAAATTTGCAGATGGGGATGAAAACTTGGTTGGAGGTGAAGAGAAGAAGATAGCAGTATCTGTCTCCTGAGGGAAAATATGTGACTCTTGGTAAAATATGGTGCCTTTCAAATATAAAATATTTGATCTAAAAGTATTTTTGAGCCTCTGGAGTAAATTATCTCATGAAGGTATGATTTAGCAGTATCAGCAGAGTGTGGCGGTGAACTCCATCAGGGGAATGAAGTTATTAAAGTTGGTCATAAAATAGGGTTTTTCCATGGAATATATCTCCCGTTTTCCCCATTTTTGACAATACTTTATGTATAAATTTCAAAATATGAAATACTTAGATTCAAAATTGCACTGCAGTGCCTCATGGAAGTTGTAGTTCAGGTGCTCCCATTTTCTATGGATCAGGCTTTCTAGCCAGACTACATCTCCCATGATGCCCCACTTTCTCCTTCTCTCAGCATGGGGAGAGTGTGTGTCATAGGTGTCACTGGCCATGAAGCATCATAGGAGATGTAGGCCAGCCAAACAATCTGGCTCACAAAGGAGAATGGGAGTATAAGGCACCTGAACTGCAGTGGCATTAAGAACTGAAATACTTCAGTTTTTGGCCAAAAACATTTCCATATTTCACTGAAAACAGAAACCTTTTAGGATTTCAGGCATTGACTATTTTAACCAAATACCAAAATTTTCAGTAGAAAGCAGACGGTTTTTACTTACAAAAATAGGTTAGTTGAAAATCTAGTTTTCCACAGAAAAAAACAGTTTAGACTGAAAATTTGTGACCAGTCCTAGAAATTACTTCCTTTAATGTGGTGGCAGAATTAAACAAGGTGCTCCAACTAATCCATCTGTCTCTCACATCTGAATCATTTATAGAATTAAGCATATTCGTAAAAGCTCTTCAGAGCATTTATAATCAAGTTAATAGATTTGATCTGACTTTATTAAACTTAAACTAGTTAAACTAAGAGAATGGTTGGAGCATAAATATATTTCTGCTAAAGGAGTCAGGGTTCAAATAAGCTTATGCTGAAATGAATTTGTTAGTCTCTAAGGTGCCACAAGTACTCCTCGTTCTTTCTGCTGACACAGACTAACACGGCTACCACTCTGAAACCAGCCAGAACTTGTATATGAAATCTGATTAATTTTTTTTTTCAGATTTCCTATAATGTTTAAAAATGTATTTGAATATGAGAAACAGAAATTGCATATAATATTTGTATTTTGTTATGGAAAATAAAATGCCTTGCTTTTACTGTTAATTATTTTCAAGATTGTAAAAAGAATTAGAAAATGTTATTAAGAGCTGTAGGCCATTACAGCAGCTCCAGTTTATGTACTAAAGTGAATACTAATCAGAGGACACGTATGCTTTTGCTTGAGTTTTCTATATAGGTTCCCCCTCCCCCCTATTTGTGAATTTTAACATTAATAAAGTGATGGCAAGTCCCTTTATGCTGCATGCTTTTGGACATGGCACTCCAAAGGTACATATTAGAAGCTGGGAAACATGAATCATATTTATGAGAATTAGAAGGGGAGAAATATGCTTTGATCCTAAGAAAAAGAGCAAAATCTTTCAAGTGTAGAATATGTGTGAAACCCTAATACAGCTCAGTATATGTTCGGATTAAAAGTAAAGTGACTGTCATAACAATCGAAAGTATGGGAGTCCTAGGCATTCATTAGGAATATTATTGAATATCTAAATTGGGGCATATTTTTAAGATTTTTCCCACTCTGATAGTATATATCACAGAAAAATCTCTAGAGGTAACGTATAATCTGAAACCTCAAAGCAAACACACTGAACCCCAAACATTTTTTCTTTATTTGTTCAGAACAGTACACCTGACTTCTACCTTTGTCTACTCCACTTTAATGCATTCTGCCTACCTTTCCTAATATGCTTCATAATATCCTTTACAATGTGTCAGAGGTTTGATATTCTCTGCTGTGCTGGCTGCTATATTACACATTCTGGGAAGCCCAAGAACACACTACGTGCCTCAGACTGAAGGGAAGTCATAGGGGAGAAGAGAAACATTGTTTAGAAATGAAGTAAAAAGGATTCTTAACTCCAGGTGGAAGAAAGTAAAATCTACAAATATTCTAAGCACAGTGACTTTAAACAGCTGTAATTCAAGATGAATACAATTATTTTCAACTCAGTAGTTCAATAGAAGGGGGTCCAGTGATGCTCTCTCCCCTGGCCTAGAACCTGGAAAGAATCTTCTAGTCCTCTCTTTTCTCACCCATCTCTTGGAATACTGGTCTGTAGGTCCCACAGACCAGAGGTCAGTTGTATCATCTGTGCAGAGTAGTAAGGAGACATAGGTTAAGGTGCGGCCAGTATGCTTATGACACGAAGCTCTCTGAATATGCTTCTTTGGAACTAGCTGAGGTAGTTGAGCACTTTACTTTCTGTCTGATAGTGATTGGGGCACATAGCTGGGGGACCGCTATATGAGGCTTAGTCTGAACAAGATGAAAGTCATGCTGGCAGATTGGGGAAAGCAATTTCCAGGTATGGTAAAGAGTTTATCAGCCCCTTTGCGGAAGGGTGTACATCAGCCCTTCATACCCGGGGTTCATGTTGTAGCGGTCTGCTATTAAATGATCAAACAGGGGCTGTGACCAAAACAGCTTTTTACCCTCTTCATTTAGCTAGGAAATTTCTGAATCTTCCTCTTGGTAACAGACCTCACCACTGAGATTCATGCTTTGTCATCTCAAAATTAGGTGATGGCAATGTGCTTTATATATGGGCTACCCCGTAAATCCTTAAAGAAACTGAAGCCACTGAAGAAGGTGATTGCTTGCTTTTGAATAGGGTTATCCTGCTCTGAACACATGACTCCAGAGCTCCATGATATCTGTAATGATTGCCTATTGATTTCTGAGTCAAATTTAAAGTGTTTGCTTTGACTTATAAAGCCCTAACTGTCTTAGGACCTGTCTGTCTGAGTCTGACTCTCTTCACTTGCTATGCTACTGCAGATGAGGATTCTAGTTTAAACTTCTAGTCAGGTTGGTTCGATAAGCATTTGAGTAGGGCCCAAGGAAGAGAATTCATATCCAAGTTCTGGGGTTGGGTATACATGGGTGGCTTTATATCTAGTGTTTCAATCTATCCTTAATAAATATTCACATTTTTGCAAATTTAGTTAAACCAATTCAGAACTCTGAATAATCTGAAGTTTGTCCATTATTAATATGAAATCATGGGATATCATGCATGTCCATCTCTATATTCCCAACAAAAATAAAGTAGTCTCTGTATTATACTGTAGTTTGTGCATAAATAAACCTTTATTTTGAATTAGCCTTAAACCTTTACATTTGACACACCTTGGTATATGTATACTTTTAAATAAAATAAAAGGAATCAAGCCCTAGGGACATGAGACCCAAGCCCACTTAGATTTGGAATCTTGCCATTGTTGTTTTACTGTATTTCAGTGCTTAGGTACTACAAATACCTAGATAAATAACTGTAATGATTTTCTCACATGATAAAAAAGCTTCCTACAGCAAAACCCATCCCAGGGTGGAAAAAGAATCAGTGTCACGGATCAAATTTCATTTACAAGGTTGTATTCTTTTTTTCTTGCCTTTTCCCATCTCTTCTAGACAGCCCTTATATATATATATAATATATATATAAAATCAGTAAGCTTCTGAAAAGCCCCTGGAGTACAAGCTTTAAGGTTATAGTTTATTAAGATGTAGTGTAGGATGCTGAGTTTAATTACTTCGACATGCAGTTGACTGAGACCTCTGCTGCACGTTATTTTTGATGGTACTTCTGTCAAAGATGAAAAACACATTTCTCTCTCAGGATAGAAACCAGCATTGGTCACTGGGGGCTGTGTGTCAAAAAGTATCAGAAACATCAATCTAGTGCAAATCTGCACTTAAACAAAAGCAAACAAAAAGGTACTAGGTTGTGCAGCAAAGTGAGAGAATACACAATAAGAAAATGATCTAACTCAATTGTTAGACTCCACCTAGAGTGCTACGTATGTTATGTACTCTATCGGCAACTACCATATTTAAAGAAAAATGTTGGCTTCGGATCAGTTAATGAAAGTTATCGATAAAAGCAACAGAAAAAAATAGTTGAGTGAGAGGGTCAAAAGCCAGGTGACATGATTAAAATAATTAGGAAACTTGAAGTAAATAAGGAACAGAAGTGAAACCATTTCATGCCAAAAACGATAAATATATGACATATGTTACTTCATAAGGCTATTGAAGCAAACAATATTATATATACCTTCAATGGATACCTACATTAGTTTATGGGAAGAAGAAGGATTAAGAGGAATGGTAAAACAAAGCAAGTAAGATTAAGATTTTTCAAAAAAGTCATAGGAGATGGGCAGGATGACCTTTTCTTCTGTTCTTAAAGAGGTTATCTGGTCTGCTTTCCAAAATCACGCCTAAATAATATGAATGCTGATTGGTTTTGTACAGTATATATTTTTAGAAATTTACCATTCATTTTCTATTCATATACAGTGATTTTCTGTCAGATTGCACAAGCATCTAATCAAATGTTCTTTTCTAGTCTTTTGTTCAGTTTTGGGAGGAACAACGTAATATTTAAGCACAGACAAAATCTAAACTCTTATGAAAAGCTTTATGGCTGGAACCCAGAGTTTCTCTGTACTCAACTTCTTGTTCCTCTTAATCAGCCATAACCTGCTACTTTATCCATCCATGCACAGCAGCATCACACAGACTGCTCCTGGGCCCAGCAGTAGGATCAATGGCTTAGAAAAGAGAAGCCACAACAATGTCAGTTAAAAGAATGTATACTTTTTTTTAAAGAGAACTTCAGTCTAATTTGAAGTTGGGGTTTGAACTCTAGCTATGCCTGACAAAAGTTGACAAACTGTGGAAAATACTTGAGGAGGTGAAGCAAACTCACTTTGTAATGGGAAATCTGACTTCAGAATGCATGCTGAAGTGTTTGGTGTGACAGATGGATGAGGTAGCATCAGAGTAGACTCCCGCTGTCTCCGTCACACATTTTGGCTGCATTGCACAGGTTTTATCATTTTAAAGCAATTATAAGCCCGGTCAAGATGAGGGGGGGGACAATGCCAACTTCATATGGTTATCTATACACTATGAAGCTACCTAATTAACAAGTACCTTTGACTAATTAACCCTGAGAAAAACATCTGGCAATGGTGCTGAAGGTAAAAAGAAACACCTTGCTATGACAGACGCTGCAGAATGGGACCGGACACTTTTTTTTTTTTTTTTTTTAGAAAAGTTATAAAAAAGATGATGTGGATCTAAATAATTGATATATAGAAGGTCTGAACCAGGGACTGGTTGAAAGGAGGTTGCATCGTGTGTTACCCTAACAGTCACCCACTGAGCATCACAAACATCATACTCAACCTGTCCATTGACCAACTGTATTTATCCAAATCAAGAAATATAGGGTGGGATTTTCAAAAGCCCTCCACACTGGCCTAGCTCCTCCAATGAAGTAAATGATAAAACTCCCATTGACTTGAATATTTCTTCTCATCATTGCTAGGTCAGTTGGAAAAAGCAATTGCTAGTCTCTGTGGGTTACACATACCACAGTATCAGCCCCACTTGGTTGGGCTCCTCCACTCTGCGCATTCTGTATGGTGAGGCATGAAAACTGTTGTTTCAAGTATAGCAATGGTCACCATGGAAAGGTGCTTAGTTTGTATCTGCCACCTATTAAATAAAAGCATGTTTTAAAATAGCCAGCATTTGCTGACAGTTATTGCTTCTCAGATAAGCACAGCTTCCCCTATTTTAAGGATAGGCTAGGAGAGAAATGTGATCTCTCTGATATCACTGTGCTAATTCTTGGCGCTCAGTAATAGCCACCATAATGTAATGAAATTTAACATCCTTTGCGGGGGAGGGGAGGGGAGGGAGATATCAAAGAAACCCACCGCTTAACTTCAGAAACGGGAACTGCACAAAAATGAGGAAACTAGTTAAACAGAAATTAAAAGATACAGTCACAAAAGTGAAATGCCTGCAAGCTGCATGGAAACTTTAAAAAACACTGTAATAGAGGCTCAAATTAAATGTATTACCCCACATTAAAAACATAACAACAAAAATGTGCCACCCTGGCTAAACAACAAACTAAAAGAAGCAGTTAGAGGCAAAAAGGCATTCTTTAAAATTTGGAAGTCAAATACTATCGAGGAAACAGAAAGGAACAAATTGATAGTAATAAGTCACCAGAACCAGATGGTATTCACCCAAAAGTTCAGAAGAAACTCAAATGTGAAATCACAGAACTACTAACTGTGGTATGTATCCTATTGCTTAAATCAACTTCCGTACCAGGTGACTAGTGATAGCTAACATGACACCAATTTTTAAAAAAGACTCCAGAGGTGATCATGGCAATTACAGGTCGGTAAGCTTTGTACCATCATGTTGTAATCAATCACTGTTCGACGAGTGCTTGTTTTCGTAAATTGTTCTTCTAATTCTTTATCTTCTTCTGTCATCAGTCTGTCAGGGAGTTATTCCATGCTGGTTTTGATTACAGCTATCTTGTCCCCATTAATAGGTGCCTGTCCCATCTTTTAGAGTCAATAATCTGCCCTCCTCTAACATCTCAATGGGGGGCGGAGGGGTGTTGCAATCACCTGGTGCCTTTATGTCTGTCCTTGTTTCCTCCCTAGAACATCTGGTCCGGTGATGGCCTTCACACTTATCTTCTAACACACACATTTCTCATTCATACACAAAACAGGATTGATTTACACAGAAGATTTGAATAGGAACATCAAATTGAAATGCAGGAGAAAGCAATCATTGCATTCTTTTATTTATTTCAAAACACTAATTTTAAACCTACAACAAAGTGGTGATCCTAAAGGTCTATTACTGCCTTGAAATCAGCTTCAGACACAAGATTCTGGCTGATGCATCTTTATCAATGGCACACTAGGCCGTTCCTTTCTGCTTTAAGAAAGGGTGGCTGCCAGCATATGGTCAAATCGTATCACACATCAATACATTTAATACATGCTACATTATTATTCTTTATCCTTCATTCTAAATTATACAAAATACATAAAACACAAAATCCTAGTACTACACATACCCCATACCAACGCTGCTGGATGCCGATGGAAGATGAAACGCATGCTGGCTGGATGGGCAGGAAGAGAGACAGCAATGGTCAGGATGTTAAGCAAAATTAATCACGTCAGTCCACGTTGCAGAGTACTGTTACCTGCATGTTGTACATGAGAAACTTCTGTTGATGGCAGTGGCAGTTCTGCATACAACATAAAAGCAGAGATGTGTATTTTTCTTTCTGCCCATGTTTAATTAGGGATATTTTGTTAAGTGAATGGTACAGGTAATTGCATTAATCATGCTGCATGTTACTTTGAGTCAGTGGTCCAAAAGGCAGACATTATCATCATTTTAGCTGATGTTCTGTGCTGCACCTCCAGGAGGTGGAGCTGGGAGGCAAAGAGTGGGCATTTGGGCCCTTAAGCCACCTTTGCACTTTTCAGATTCTGGGCTGCTCTGAGAGCTGAAGTGGCCCTTAGGATAAATCTGGAGCAGCCATCCAAGGGTCACTATAGCTGTGCCATAGTCTGGAGCAGTCAAGAATCTCCGTAGTGGTGAGCAATGTGGAGACTCTCTAACATCCCTGCACCGGGGTTTGCATATGGGCTAGTGTCAGGATACTTACAGTGAGACTACAGGGTGCCTGTGCTGGGGGCATTCTACCCTGGCCATTATGGCAATTTTGTCCATTGAATGGCACCAGAGAGAGAGAGAGAGAGAGGTACTTTTTCTCCCCACGTATATTAAATAAAAGGAGAGAGGCCATGACAGAAATTGCTAAGAAACTAGAATATCTTTAAAAGAAATAGTGATAATGAATTAAACAAAAAGACATCTTACAGAAAATTGATGTGTAGAACAAAGCGAGGATGAAAACAGAACATTAAACACATGCATTCTCCTCCTCTTTTCATAGATGACTGATCTGGAAATCTTTACTCATGCAAGTGGCCTTTACTACCCAAGAATGTCTATTAAATTCATTCAGACAGGGCTGCAGGATTGGATTTACAGCTTAAATGCCATGGGTTTAGGCCATATGTTAAAACAAAGTTGAGTGGGTACCTTATATTCTTTTGAAATTAAGACAAAATAAATACTTATTGACTCAGAAATTAAGTTCAATAGCAAGTATAGCCTTTCTCCCTTAAAGAGGATCAGGCTCCCTTAAACAAGGATTAAACAAGATCTCTTGTTGCTAAAGAGAGACGAACTGTAAATGTCAAAAAACATAAACACCACAAACCCAGGAAATAATACTTAAAGCCACTGCAATTAAATACTGTACAGTAAACAGATTCTTGATTTATAAGGAAATATGAATGACTTTTATACCAATTATTCTGAAATCGTTTTGTTCACTGTGGCTTGTAGATCTGCTGTATATTGCAAAATATTTGGGATTTTTTTACTAATTAAAATGTGTTTGCATACTTCTTCTGTGATTATAAAAAATAGGGGAACTGCACTGGTGGGTGACACTGTAGAGATGACCAGTGGAAGGTTATGATTTTGGAGATCTTTATTCTGCTGAGTTTATATGGCAATAAAATAAAGATTATACATCCTTTAAATGCAGTGGTGACACATCCTTTGTCTCCTGGCCGATTAAATTAGAATTTGTTTGGATCTTTGGGGAGGACTATGCATTTCTGCACCTTAACACCCTTTATTCCTTTCCTTTTATTCACCCTTTATAACTTCTGTATCAAATAGAATAGTTTCTAGAAGATTTCATATTTAAACTTTGTTCACAATTTTAAAAACGTACTGTTGACTTGTGACATCGAGAGAAAGAGAGAGTATATTACACTGAATTATTTGCAGGCTTAGTGTTTTTGTGATTTTTTTATTAAACTTTTTATTTCAGTAAAACTGAAATGTGGTAGCCAAATAATTGAATAGTCTCAGATTAAGGAACTACAGAATGGAAATCCTTGATTATCTTGTTTGCATGAACAGTAGTTTTGATTTCCTTTCAGTTAATCTGCATCGCTTTAAATGCAGTCCAAGCGAAAGAGATGTGTGTGTAACATGTAGATTTTTCTCATCCTGTTCCTGGAATCTTGCCTCACACGTACACATCTCCCGAAAGGTCGGGTGAAGAGCTTCCAATCAAAGTCACTCTGTGTAAATACTTATTAGTTATGGACTTTGCTATGAAGCCCACTGAGGCCTATTGTTATTTTAGCCAGAGACATTTTTGCCCGCTCATCTGCTTTATCAGCCTGCAGTGGTAACCTCATGCCAAAATTGTTATTGCAGCATAAATTAATGAATACAAGTTATTACTCAGACTTCTCAACACTCCATAATTGCAAACACCAGAGACTTTAATTGGAATAACATTTTTTAAGGTTAGTAGTTTTCCAAAATATTTCATTCATGCCAAAGTAACTCAGAAATTTCTGAAAATAACTAGACCTAATGACAGGTTTAACTTTATGCAGCTGCTACTTGTTTGGCAGAATTAACTCAGTTTGGATCCTTCCTTCAAAGATCCAGTTCAATAAAGTAACTATTGGTGACTGGGTGCACATGCTAGTGTGCATTAACAATCGTTGACATCTCTTTCCTGTTTATGATCCCATTGTATTCTCCTTTGAAACACAAGAGTTCTGTGGTACAAGAGGGCCTGATCCAAGGTCCTTGGAAGTAATTGGAAAGAAACCCTTTGATTGCAGAGGGCTTCGGATCAGGCCTGAGAAGGAGACAGGACAATACGAGATGACTTGGCAGAAAGAGTACGGAAAAAAAATAAAAGCAGAGAAGAAAGCCTGTATTATGTTATGAAAGCAAGTGACTTGTCTGGGTTCAGTGCCCACTGATAGAAGCTGCTTTTTTTTCCCCAGTAAGATGAAAAATGTTTTGTTCGTATTAGGAACAGAACAGTTACCATCAGGCATCAAGGTAAGGGCATTCTGTATAATCATGTTCATGATTCATCCAGATTTTTCCCAACAGTCAAAAATACATTGTTACGTACTGATAACTGAATCCACTAAGATGATGTTCAAGATATCTAGGCATAGGGAGGAAATATATACAAATGAAAATATATGTAGATAACTGAAATATAGATGTAAATTGCACATGGCATGCTAAAGATACTAAAGTATATATTAAGGGCATATATTTAGTTGACTTTTCTTGAAAAGATCTTCATTTTCTAAATGAAACACCACTATAAAAAGATAAATTAAGCTTACATAAGATTTCTCCTGATTATTGGGCAACCCATGTCCCAGCCACCTCTTCCCAGGTGCTCTGTTGTGAAGGGAGCTAATTTGGAGCAGGGTTCCATACAATACCCCATTCTTGTCTCTTCCTCATACATACCCACAAAATCCCCTAGTTCCAGAACCATGCCAGTTCTGCTGCCAAGGGTCCCTCCAAGACAGCAGAGGAGAGGGCTGAATTTGTGCCCTAGCGAAGTTTCACTGTCAAAGGTTTCCACTCTATGGCGCTGGCAATGATTTTTTGCATATGCTTAACCTTGTATGTGAATACTCCCATTAAAATCAATGGGACTGCTTGCACACTGCTTTGCAGTTCAATCAAATGTGCAAATCTTTACAGTATTAGGGGAACCTTAACGGTTATTTCTGAGCATCAAGATGGAGCCCCATCTCGCTCCTCACTGATACACATTGGTTGAATACTTCTAGAAAAATCAATAGTTTTGCTCTCAGGAAAAGATCAGAGGGAAGTCAGACAGGTTGTTCAAATCCAGACTGCTGGATTTGAAAGAATAGTACCTACCTATAGGTGAGAGGAATGGGATATAGAGGGGGGTTTAAAAGCATTGGCCAATGTTACTTGAGTTTTTGTGGCTTGATAACAGAAGAAATAACTAAAGTTACATTAACAGAATGATTTTACACAAAAATACAAGCTTTTGTTTGGTGAGTGTCCTTTAACTGGCACATGAATAACTCTAAGATGCTGCTGCGTTTTTTGTTGTTTGTTATTTGGACTATAATTTATACAGAAATAGGTGGAAAAGACACAACTTTTAAAATATTGCTTACAAACTAAAGAAAGAGAACACATCAAAATCTAAGCACAAAGCTGTACTCGGATCTCATTTGTTCATTTTCATGCTAGACTTGGGATATCATGCCCCATTACTACTACTAATGTGTTTTTTTTATGGTGAAACTCAGTACAAAGAGAAGGAGCTTGGTTTAGTTTGTGAATGGCACCAAATAGCCCCAAAAGAGGTGCACTTTCCTGAATGTTGTTACTTTGCATTGTGCAGCTACATGATACTGTATTATGGAGATCAATACTGTATTTACAGAAATCAAACGTAAATGAACCAACAACATCTAACTGAATACTACATAGCTTCAAATAAGTGTTGGCTAACTCGTTTTGATTAATTATTTGACACCTGCTTGAACAATGTAGATTAGCCAGCAGTACTATTCAGGATTGCCTTAGTTATCGCATTGGCTTTGAGAGACTTTGGGTCTTGTTCTCCATTGTTTTCCACCTCCTCTAGTTGTTTTTGCCAGTGCAAGGTGAGTATAAATGCTACCTTTCTGATTTAGTAACATTATGAACCACTTTGTACTCATTTTGCTCTGATGCAAATGACTTCACAAGATATGAGGCAGTAGAGTACTAGACCCACTGAAGTAAGGCAGGACAGCCTAATAATGTTGGTTGTCTTGAAGCAAGAGCTTTAAAGAGAATGACAAGGTCTGTCTGTGTACAGTGATCTGAATAGAAAATTCCTTTTAGATATATTGCACACAAATCCTGCCTCTTCTGCCTCTTAACTCTAAGAATGTGCAAAAAATATACACACGTAATAGGACTAAACTATGCACTTAAGCTACTAAGCCCCATTGGGACAGATCTTCAGCTATGACAATTTCCACCAGCTGAGGATCTGCCCCGTTGACTTTCAAACAGACATGGGGTAAAATGTTCAAAAGCACCTAAGTCCCATTTTCAAAATGATTTAATCACTTCAAGAACCCTACTCTCATTGAAAGTCAGTGAGGCTTAGGTCCTAAGTCACCTGTGCAGTTCAAAAATTTTACCCAATCTGTATTCTGTCAATATACTGCCCATGTGTGACTGTCTAGCTTTTCTTCTATAAGTAATATACAGCACAAGCTTCCTTTATTTTTGAAACACTGAATCACCCTTGGGGGAAAACAAAGAAAGCATCTATTGTCTTAAATTACAGGGGAAACTAGTTTACAAACTCAAGCTGTTTTCTAAACCTAAATAACAGCGTGAAGGCGTCTCAAAATCCAAATTCCTTCTGTGTTCTTCCCACTTTCCCTTAATGACAAGAAACCAGGACAGGATTACAGAGAGTAATTCTCATACTGCACTCATTGATATTAATGTTAGTTTTGCCATTGACACCATAAGTGGTACAGAGTTGGGCCCTGCATCTTTCTTTAGATATATACAACTACGTAATTGCGGGAAGTAATTTTGGTTAATTTGGTTGCCATTTACTTATTCTTTGTAATTACAAATTGGGGCCAGATCCTCATCTGGTGTAAATCAGTGTAGCTCCAGTGATTGCAGTAGTACTGCTGTGTTGATTTACACCAGCTGAGGATCTGGCCTAAGCTGGTCTAATTTTCTTGTCAAGAAAGATTGTTGTTTATTCAAAAATTATAGAAAAAAATAAACCATTAACTGCAAAAGTTCCCAGTGCAGACCTGGCGTGAGGTCAGTGTATGGTTGCTGTGTGGAATGCATCCGATGAAGTGAGCTGTAGCTCACGAAAGCTTATGCTCAAATAAATTTGTTAGTCTCTAAGGTGCCACAAGTTCTCCTTTTCTTTTTCAGTAACTATGGTATCCTTGCTTTCTGCGTGCCTGAGACAATTCTGTTGTAGCATAGGTGCTATTGTACATACTTGCTCATCTTCTTACCGTGACTGTATGTATACTCAGCACAGCTCTGTCTACACATGAAAAATGAAGGTTAAAATCCTGGCTCCATTGAAGTCAATGGTAAAAGACCCATTGACTTCAATGGGGTATTATGTTCCCTAGCAGGAAGAGATTCCGGCTGGAGTTCTGTTGGAGCTGTACTGCTTCGTCTGTACCAACCTGAGTTTGTTGCTGTGTTTTTTATGGCTCATTAATATTGATCTTTGTGTGTAGTGTGGACATCATAAGAGTAAGTAATGCTCAAGGTACAATGAGAGGAAGAGGATACTTTTGTGGCTGCTGAAATTGCAGTTGTTTGTGAAATTGTGCATGTTCTTTCTTGGCTGAACAGTGCCTGTTCTTTGCTCTTGCTGTTGGCTGTTGCTGAGTGCTGTCGATCTTTGTCCTGCCTGCCTGGCTTAAATTCCATTGCATATGTCCTGTGGCCCTTTTGCTTAATTCAAATCTGACAAAAATGCTGGGGCTCAATTGATTGCGTCTCTCATTTTTTTACTTCACAAATTGTCAGTAGGGTGCTCCTATTTACTGAGTTCCACAATGCAAACAGACAAACAAACAAAAAAAAAGCAGATATCTACTTGATAAAATATTGTTTTTCTTTTACACAATGTGTCATAGCGTGTGGAACTCACTACCCCAATTTGTCAGTAAAACCAAGTGACTAAAGATAGTAAAGATCCAGGCAGACTGCAAAAAGCTACAAAAGGATCTCTCAAAACTGACAGACTGGGCAACAAAATGGCAGATGAAATTTAATGTTGATAAATGCAAAGTAATGCACATTGGAAGGCATAATCCCGACTATACATATAAATTAGCTGTTACCATGCAAGAAAAAGATCTTGGCGTCATTGTGGATAGTTCTCTGAAAACATCCACTCAATGTGCAGCGGCAGTCAAAAAAGCAAACAGAATGCTGGGAATAATTAAGAAAGTGATAGATAATATGACAGAAAATATCATGCTGCCTCTATATAAATCCATAGTCCGCCCACATCTTGAATATTGTGTGCATCTCAAAAATATATATATTGGAATTGGAAAAGGTTCAGAAAAGGGCAAGAAAAATGATTAGGGGTATGGAAACGGCTTCCGAATGAGGAGAGACTAATAAGACTGGGACTTTTCAGTTTGGAAAAGAGATGGCTAAGGGGAGATACGATTGAGGTCTATAAAATCATGACTGCTGTAGAGAAAGTAGATAAGGAAGTTTTGTTTACTACTGCTCATAATACAAGAACTAGGGGTCACCAAATGAAATTAATGAACAGCAGGTTTAAAACAAACAAAGGAAGTATTTCTTCACACAACGCACAGTCAACCTGTGGAACTCCTTTCCAGAGGATTTTGTGAAGGCCAAGACTACAACAGGGTTCAAAAAAGAGCTAGATAAACTCATGGAGGATTGGTCCCTCAATGGCTATTAGCCAGGATGGGCAGGGATGGTGTCCCTAGCCTTTGTTTGCCGGAAGCTGGGAATGAGCGACAGGCGATGGATCACTTGATTATTACCTGTTCTTGTTTATTCCCTCTGGGGCACCTGGCACTGGCCACTGTCGGAAGACAGGATACTGGGCTAGATGGACCTTTGGTCTGACCCAGTAGTGCCATTCTTACGTTCTTATGACTAGCAGATTCAGAAACAGATTATGATATGGATCATAGCATCCACATCAGGTAAAATAAAAATAGAGGCTATAAACCTTCAGAATATAAGCTGACTGCCTACAGTTAGGAATTCATTGCTCCTGTGAGCATGTGATTGTGTAAGTCTCCTGTATGGAGGTTTTACTCTCCACAACATCTGATTTTGGCCACTCTTGTTAGTAGAATACTGGACTGGATAACCCACTGGTATCATATGGTATTGCAATTTCTATGTTCTTATGGTTAGAGTTCTTCTCATAAGCACAGATGCTAGGGGTGCAGCAATAACCCAAAAACATGGTTTCTGCCTTCAGCACCCCTGTTATAAAAATTGTTCCCGCACCACTGCTCACAAAGAAACCCGTGGTGAGGTCACTGGCTTTGTGTTTGCGTGCCTATTTGGTTAGCTTTGAGGAAGCAAACTTAGGGAGAAGGCGGTCAGTAAACTGGGAAAATAAATTTGCTTCTTGTCCCTCTTTGCCTATCAGTAGAATGCTCTGAAAATATCAAAGGTGGTTGCTGCTATGCCACCTCTGCTTGCGATTTCACAAGCACAACATGTCAAGCCTTTTCATGCATATTTGCACATTTGAAAGGAAAAAAAAGACATTACCCTGAAAGTTCACAGGAAAGCAACATTTTAGGGTGTTAAAATGCTTGAAATGACATGGTGAATATTTTCACAGAACCCTGTCACCACTCTGCTTACTCTAACATTTTTTTTTCTCTTCCAGTAAACAAATGGGTCAAAACAGCTTTTCCCATCTGAACCTGTATTTTCACAGTAGTTTTGCATGTAACAATAGGCAGAATCATTTCTAAGCGTTGTGCGAACTTCCCATAAACCATCATTTTTGGTTTTCATAAACTGTATATTAAATAAACCCTACTGATTATTAAATCCAAACCATCAGCTAACGTCATGGAGCTTGGCTAATTTACATCAATTAAGGGTCTGGTCCAAAGGGTGAATTGTCACAGGAAAGTGACTACATATGTTTAAATACCATTTGATTTAAAAAGAAGTGAGTAGGGATAATTATGTAATAGATTTCATTTTGCAATACGTCTATTACAATTATTAAACCTATCTGTATTGAGTCATGCATGTACAGAATGTAATCCATTTACGTATGTAGATCATGAACACATAAGTGGATCATGCTGGCAGTGGAAGAGTTAGTGACGACCTCATTGGAATTCAGTGCACCCAGTTTTCTTTTTAACAATAAAAAATGCCAACCTTCCTTAATATTTTATAGTCCTTTATGAGCTTTGTTAATAAACTGAAGGAGAGAATAACATATAACCAGTGGTATATTGTCAATAAAATTTAAGAGAATTATTTAAGCAAATTCACTGAGCCAGCACACAAATTGGAGTATTTTATCTGAATTGATTAAAGGAAATGTATTTGCTTCCCAGGGTTATTTTTTTCCATTGCTGCAACTCAATTAATCTAAGTCTATGTGTATATATTAGTACTCGAATAGAATCATTTTATTACTGAGTTTTTAATAATGCAAAGTTACCATTGGAAGCATTGACATAAATCAAGATACAACTAGTCCTATTGCTAAAATAAAACAGTGTTGTCAACATATTGTCATTGTTTAAATTATGTAAAATAAAATTAAGTAATTGGCATAATAGAACTTGCTAACTGTAACTCTTCCTGGCATTTGTTCTTTTGCTGATAACGAAATAACCAACAAATGAACAGTCGAGAATCAGGTGTGAAGCCATAATGGTTGCCAATAAAAAAGTAATCAAAAATAAGCAGCGTGATTTAAGACTGGCAAGTAGAGTATTGCCTTCATGAGAGAGAAAGTGAGGAGAAATCAGCCATTAGGGAAAGAAAATCAGCTGGTGAATCTGGATTCGTACTTAGAGTTTGGAGGTGAGAAGTACTCAAAGTGGAAAAGAAGGGAAAGAACAGAATTGGTGCTAGGGCTCAGAGGAGAAACTTAATTGATATCCATGAAAAGCTGAACAGTGTTAAGTTTAGGGGAGAGTTTAAAATTTTGTTGTGGTTGATAGGAAAAATTCCATATGGCGGGATACAATCTAATTAGGATGAAACATCCTACCCCCACCCCTAGCCACCACCTCAGCTGTCAGCTTTGTTATGAAAAATGACTTCCACCCAAGCCTGGTGAGTTTTAAAGTGCTTGCTTGCAGGGTAATCACAGCAGGAGGTTAAAGGGGCTATTATGCTGACAGCTGCTGGAGGTTTTATGAGCCTATAGAATGTCAATTGTTTGGTTTTACGTTAAATAAAAATGAAATGATAAACAAATAATACATTGTATCAAATTAAAAAAAATCAGGATTCTATATTTCGAAGATATTTGTAAGTCAAATCAAGGCCCTGATTCCGGAGGCCATTCTTTATTCAGGAAAGTGTTTAAGCACATGTTCCAGTCCTAGTGAAATCAATGGATTTTAAACATGATTAAATTTAAGCACATGCTTAAGTGCTTTCCTGAATGTTGGCCCAAATCACCAAGTTTTTGATTCAGCAATCAAGAAGCATTTTTATAAACTTATAAAAATCTAACTCACCTAATGGATTGTTTATAGAGATTCTAAGAATATCATTGATTTAGAAGCTCATTTCCGGAAACAGGACCTTTACATGAAATCTAGATCTAGATCCTTCATTCCAACTGAGCTATGCTTCTTGCAGGATTTGGAGGAGTGGTACATGGACAAGGTAGAGGTAAAGCATTTTTTTGCTCCCCGATCCAGTCGCCAATTTAAATAAAAGCAGCCTTCGGGCTGTTCTAACTTCAATTTAGTTTCCCACTGGGGAAGTCACTGGGAATCACTGGATACTGAGGGGGACAAGAATGGGAATAGTATTGGCATGACAGCAGTGCTCCCACACTCAGGGGTTCTCCTACATTGGAGCAATCTTCAGGGAGGCAGATCTGGCCCAAACTATTTTCCTTTATAACACTAGACAATGCTATCTCAAAAGTGTTAAGTTAAAATATTTTAGCTGGCTGTTTATCACTCCTATGTATTCAACAAGTGTTCCAAAAGACTAGGCCTGATTCTCCATTGTCTTATGCACTGTATAGTCCTTTACTGCTGTGCAAATTTGGTGCAGAGTAATACCATTCTGATTCAATAAATGGCCATATAAGGTGGAAGTCAGGAGTACCAGGCCCTTTGTTTTACCTTTCCTCTGCATTCCCTGTAGACTAAATATTTCATTGGGGCTCCATGTGGGCATAAAGATCCACCTGCACAGATTAGCGTGATCACAATTTGGCCTAATTTTGATCTTGCACAAGTCCTACCCTGGTCTCAATGGAATTACACTGGTATAAGGGAGAGCAGAACCAGGTGTATTGCAACAAAAAGCCTTCAGAGCATAACTGCAATAACACCATCATCAGTGGTGGGGCTTTATTTACCCCACCCATTAAAAAATGTATGGCTTGATTATATGTTATAGAAGTGTAATAGTTAAGATAACATTTACATCATCACTGTCAGATATTCTTTCCACAACTTCTTCCCTTCTAGTTCCCTCTGGGGAGACTCTAGGACAGTGGCTCTCAACCTTTCCAGACTACTGTACCACTTTCAGGAGTCTGATTTGTCTTGCATACCCCAAGTTTCACCTCACTTAAAAACTATTTGCTCGCAAAATCAGACATAAAAATACAAAAGTGTCACAGCACACTATTACTGACAAATTGCTTACTTTCTCATTTTTATGTATCATTATAAAATAAATCAATTGGAATATAAATACTGTACTTACATTTCGGTGTATAGTATATAGAGCAGTATAAACAAGTCATTGTCTGTATGAAATTATAGTTTGCACTGCTTTTATATAGCCTATTGTAAAACTAGGCAAACATCTAGATGAGTTGATCTTCTACCCCCTAGAAGACCACTGCATGCCCCGAGGGATACGCGTACCCCTGGTTGAGAACCACTGCTCTAGGATCCCTTTTTCTCCTCTAGCCTTACTCTCAAACCTGAAAATATTCTGTGCAGCAGGTTGAATTGACTGCTTGAGAACAGAACAAAGTGGTGTTCCCGCTTTCTAATCTTCCCTGCCGCTGTCTGCAAGAACAAGGGAATTGGAGCTAACTTGTCATTTTACTTGCCAAGTTAAGAACTCTTTGTAGAATAGAAACAAGCATCAAGTTATGGATAGTATATGATTTATGCTGCTATAACTTTATTCTGCTTCCCTCAATTTTTCCTGCCACTTCCTCTTTTAGTCATCATAAAGCCATAAACCATTCTCTTATACTTTTTTACTTAACTAAATAGGGAAATGTGTTCACCAAGTTCAGCTTTCCCCTCAGAAACTCCATATTAAAGCATGGGTTTTTTCTTTAAAAAAAAAGGAGGGGGGCTAAATTATGTAATAACTTAAACTATCTTAGGAGACCTGTTTAGCAAAGAGTTATACAGTGGCTTTTCCAGAATTCTAGGATGTCCTGGCTCCAGTCGCTAAAATGATGCTAGGATTATAACTCTAATGGGGATAGCAAGGATTTAGTACTTGCATAGCTATTTGCATATGCATGATGTAGGAGAAGTCTGAGGCAGGATCCATGTGTGGTTATAAGTCCCCATGCCACCTAGGAGTTTTATTTTAGAAACTCTTGAGTGGAAGCTATTGTGGATCCTGAATGAATAAACTGTTTTATTTGACTCATTTGAACAGTTAATGACAAAATTCAACAAAGTATTTAAGAAAGTTACAGGGGAACACAATAATTATATCTGGGGAAACAATACATGTGAACATATGGGATGGATGAAAGAATGCATTTGAGTATGGAAATGTGCCATGTTGCTTCCCTCACCCACCAGTGGTATCCATTCATGTACTTTATGTGGTACAGAAATTTGTGAAGACTGTGATTCTTATGGAGATACCATACATGAGCAAGGACTGCTGCTTCATTTGTGGTTTGCTACAGTGGTGATAAATGTTGCATTATTTTTCACACACTCCCCTTTTGCATCCAGGTGTATTGATTTGCTTGTCACCCCCAAACGTTTCTATGAATGCCCTGCTTTCCTCTAAGCTCCTGTCTGTCTGTCACCTAATGACACTGAAAAACAGATGTGGGTAATCACACAGTGGGGTCCGATGTACCATAGTTATTTACCTATTTGTAGAATAAGAAATAATGGCATCATCTTAGATGCCACTGAGAGTAAAGGTTGATTTAAAAGAGGCAAGCACTGCACAGTGTCCTTCTTGCCCTGTTCAGTCGCACACATTCTTATTCTTTGTCTCTCTCTCTCTCTGACTCCCACCTCTGAGTTATGCTGTGAAGTGAAATGAAATGAAGAGATGTTTTTTGAGTATTTAGTAAAGTGACTTGTTGAAGATGAAACTATAATGCTAGGTCAGTCATTCCTGTAGTTCTATGATTCTACACAGTTTGGCAGGTGGAGACTGGTTTTAAACAGGTACAGTTTGCTTTGTGCCACAAAAAGTGGAAACTTTTCTCTGTCACATAAAAAATGCGTGATGGAAATTATTACCAATTCATAAAATAATTCAAGAATTGTGACACGTGGTATGACAAATGATTGTGTCTACAATTCACCACTTCTATAGCGTAATGGGGGAGATGTACAATTCCAATACACTGTTATGTCTGGACAATTGATTCATCACACTATCTAACTGGAAACTAGACTTTTAAAGGTGGTCATCTGTTTAACTTCTTGTAACCTTTATGCTGAAATGTT
Source organism: Chelonia mydas (assembly GCF_015237465.2). Lineage (NCBI taxonomy): Eukaryota > Metazoa > Chordata > Testudines > Cheloniidae > Chelonia > Chelonia mydas. The sequence continues at coordinate 48,469,718 of NC_051251.2, read as the reverse complement.
CCCAATTAATATTAAAGTTTTAAAGATAAGGGTGTAATAAAACCCAACTAAGTTTTCAGGTTTGTGCCTCTAGGTTGGTTACAGAAAACTTATTTAGTAGAGGACCACTCGGTGACATTTTGAATAATAGAACCAAATTTTATTAAAAAGAAAAAGGATTAATTTAGCAAACAGGCTTGCAATTTCCACGTACACAATTATACTTGCACTCAAAGATGAAATAATGCATCAATGGGTGATCAGTCTACTGATGAGAGTGAAGTACAGCCTTATAAGCCTGGAACCTACCTTTGGATGTTAATTGGAGTTCTCCTGCAATTTAGCAAAACTACTCCTTTTATAATCCATTATAATATTAATTAATATTAAACTTCCCTTTACCATAATTATATTTCCACCACCTTCTTATTGGCTCTTTACATTACACACTATTTAAATTAACATTTGTCTCCATGTCCTTCCCATAATTATCAATATAGATAGCATTTGAATAGAACATTCACATATCTCAAAAACACTTATTATAAACCTTGCTTAAGCCATTTATAACCAAAACCTAACCGTAACCTAACCCTGGATCACATCCTTGCTAGCTCTTACTTTCCCATAAGACACTGTCTCTGATTTATCTTTGACTTTTCTCACACTGTCAACTTCAATTTCCCATATTCCTCTACACTTAGGTTTGGAGTCTAAGTTAACCTAATTTCTTCTTATTTCTTAACCCAAACCATCCTCCAGGCTACATCTGGTCTTCCAATAGGAAGATGCCAATTTCTCCTATCACAGTTTTAAAAAGTCACGGGAAAGGCCAAATCAATATTGGTTTCTTGCTATTAATAATATTTTACTGAAATTACTTTTCACAAACTATAGTGCATTTTTCTAAAGTCCTTCCTACATCCCACTGGACCATTCACTACATCTAGCTCAGATCCCTGTGGCATTACTCAACTGTTTTTCTGAACTCCAGCATGTTATCTATCCATGTTGCTCTGGAAATCTTATGTTGCATAACCCAGACCATTTTCTGGCTGCTGCTTCTCGGTAATCTGGAATCAATCTAATTTATTTAGATATATTTCAGTATTACTTTTCCATCCCTAACTAACATATCATTATTGAAGGTATCATATGCAGATACTGTAGGCATTAAACATGATGGCATCATACCTGATGCTGACAGCTGTGCATGTCTGTGCAGCATTCGTAGTGACATATGCACAATTCCTACCTAGGCTGCTAATCAATTAATCTAATGAGGAAAGTGTACAATTCCCAGTGCACAAATCATTGAGAAGTTCACTATAGTCCCCATCTTTTGGTTGCTTCTTGTTAAAACTATGCTTTCCATATATTCCAAACACTTCCATATTTCCATATAGATGTTGGTTTTTCATGTGTGATATGATGTGATCTACTGTATAGTTAAAGCAGTGCCACAGTAGGAGGAGTTGGTACAGTTACACTTCTATAGTGGTATGCCTTATACCACTAGATCTCATTTTTGAACGGGAAGTAAAATGAACTATACCAATTTATAAGCACCCCCAACTGAAACCGTGGTAGACCAAACCACTTAAATAATAAATTACTATAGCTCTTTATTAGAAAAGAATTATCTAGCTGTCTCAAAGCACTTTACCAAAAACCAAATCAAACCTCTTCACTTCCAGTATTGCATAGATTCCCACGCACTGTGCCTCCCTGCTGCCACACAATAGGCATCTGCCTCCAACATCCCTCTTCCAAACCTACAAAGGAATCCCACCTTCACTGACTATACTGTGCGGCTTTAGCAGGTAATCAGATGAGGGCTTCAAATCTCGTATGTTCTGGAGCTTCTCTGCATTTGAATTATCCCAGAATGCCCTGCACATTTCTGGTCCCCCCCAGAAACTGAGAATACTGAAGACCGATTTGAAGAAAACACTGAGCCCAGAAGAGGCTGTCCCGCACCCCTCACTGCTCCTCGGATATTCCTGTTAACTGCTGGAAATGGCCCACCTTGATTATCACTACAAAAGGTTTTCTCTCCCCACCCCCCTGCTCTCCTGCTAGTAATAGCTCATCTTAAGTGATCACTCTCCTTACAGTGTGTATGATAACACCCATTTTTTCATGTTCTGTGTGTATATAAATCTCCCCACTGTATTTTTCACTGAATGCATCCAATGAAGTGAGCTGTAGCTCACGAAAGCTTATGCTCAAATAAATTGGTTAGTCTCTAAGGTGCCACTAGTACTCCTTTTCTTTTTGTCAGTCCTGCTGAGACTCTGCATTGGATCTGTAGGATATCCTCAAAAATGAGAAGCCTGTAATTAGGAGAGTATTAATGCTGTTGGGATGCTGTGGTAGGCAGAGTTGTGTAAACCTGAAGATGAACTAACTCCCTGTTGTTCTCCCAGATCCACAGGAAGGAAACTTCATGGTCTGTATTCTGTCAGCATGGTCCTCATTAAGGTTTAGATGCTGTTCTTCTTACCATCTAATTCTGCTAGTTATTGTTTCATTCCATTCAGGAGCTCTGACCAAAATATAACAGCTCTTGTGGTTCGGAAAAGCACACACTTAAATGAACATAAAACAACATTTGGTTCTCTTTGGATCCACGTTTGGGCCCGCTTTTGCTTCCCATGCCAAACAAATGCCCCATGGGAATGTCTCTGTAGATATTACCAAAGCCTCCTTTCTGTTGTATACACTTCATCCTTTCTGAAATAAAACAGTTATTAATAACTCTGTAAGTGATAAATTATTGTGTGAAGGGTTCCATGTATTGTTTGACATGTATGTAATTTTGTTAATTAGACACAAAAATAATCTGAAAGGTAAAAGTGAGTAAGTGCCACATACAACCTAAAAGATTAATCAAATTAGCTATGTGTAGTCCAGGGGAAAGAATGCCTAGGATATCTCTTCATGTTTCTAAAAGCATATACAAAACCCCTATTTTTCTGTGGAGTGCTATGATTTATCTACCTAAGTCTTTATAACTCATCCATCATGGTGGTATCTGAGAACTATGATTTTCTGCTGTTGGAAATTCCCATTTTGCTTTGCTTTTGTTTAGTTTTCCTTAAAAGCTAAGCTATCTTTTCACTAATAAACATTGTGGAGCTTGAACTATGTGTATATCTGAATATCAGTACTGAAGTAATAATGGAGTATCAGACTCCACCAGAAATATGTTAGTGATGGTTTCATGTTTTGCTCATATTTGCTGGGTTAAGGTTTACTCTAAATACTGTTCTTTAAGTTGAAAACTATTCTTGCCAGTTTGAAACCATTTCCAAACTGGAAAATAAACCTTTTTGATTTTGGACTGACCCAGAACCTAAACTGTAGCACTGTGTTTGTAGCATGGGATTGGAGTCTTCCCCCATACTCAACCCCCAAATTTGAAAGGAGTCAGATCTCAAAAACACTTCTTTTCAATGGTGGGGTTTTCAAAAGTCAGTGAGAGTAAGGTGCCTAACTTAAGTAAACATTTTTGAAAATCCCATCCTAAGATTCTAGTTTTACCCCCATCTGCTGTCTGTAGTATACAGTAAGCTCATACCAAGACTTTATGAATCTTTTCTTATTTCATGTGGTTGCATGAAAATGAGGGGAAGGAGAGTGTGTTTGGGTTGAGGGGAACAGGGGACTTTCAAGCCTGAGTACATCATAGCGTTCACTAATAGCTATTGTCCAACCACCTGGCCTATTGGCAGACTTTCTCATCTCTGATTTTATATTGTCAATGTCATCATACCGTAGGCCATCTTAGGCCTCAATCTTACTTGTATGTTTAACTTTTAGGCACATAAATTTTATGCAATCAGTAGGAGTGCTCATGGATTTAATGTTAAGCACTTAGATAGTTGTTTCCAGGACTGAGACTTTCACATACGGTTTTTGGAACATAAGATAATACTCACAGGTTGCAGTGCGTAGGCATAGAGACATATTAGGGAAAGTCACCTTGCCTCTTAAGATGTTCCAGTATGTCTCTGTACTAATATTTTTCAAAGTAATACTATTTCAGAAGAGAGAATATTTAAAATATGGAATTGTATCTCTTCTATCCAATCTGCTTAATAAAATTAATTTAAATATAATGTAATATGACTATTAATTCAAATAATCTATGTCCTGTTGTACTTATCAGGTTGAATAAAGACCCCAATATAAGATTTTGCTACAGCAGAAGAGAGGAGAACCACAGTTTTTGCATTGTTTGCAATCTTATGGATGGTCTGAATGCTGTTCCTTAGCTTTGTATATTGTCAGCAGCGCCTCCTGAACATCATCGGCAGTCAACAGACAGCTAGGAGTCAACTCTCTAGGGTTCTCTTCAGGCCCTTCAGAATCCTCTCCTGGCTCATTTACTTTCAACAAGTTGGCAGACAGCCGCAACCTGTAAATTGACTACGTCCCAGTATCGGTGTGGTTCAGCTAAGAGTACTGGAGGGTTGTTGCTTTCTCAGCAGTAGGATCCCTTTTTATTTTGATGTGTTTGCTCTTTAGATAAAAAGGAAGAACAGTTTTCCTGTGAGCAAATGGTAGTGGAAATAAGTACAAAAGACTCAGCATTGTTCAGGTTAATTATGCCTGGTTTATAACCATAAGGTGTGAATTAATTAGTGCTGAGCCAGCCTGACACCACTTACTAGCAAAACACCAATAGCAGTTCCTGAATTGAACAAGGATAAGAGTGCCTGATTTAATACAAAGTGTTAAGTTTGGGTCATTAATTGGTCTAATTTAACCTACTGTTCAATTTAAAGGTCTCCTACTTTAGTGGAGTGCAATGTAAAAATCAGACATAGATAATTAACTCACTAGTGCATTTCTGCATTGAAGCTCATCTTCTAAGTTTTAGCCTAGTGTTCTCCCAGCAGATGTTCAGTTTATTCATTAGAACAGCCTCACGGTGATCCATCTCTTTATATAGTAGCACTGGGGCCAGCATTTTAAATCTGAGTACCTAATATTAGGCTCCTAAATCAATATGTAGACCTCTGAATAAAAATGGCCTTTTTTTCAGAGGCTCTGAGCATCCATTCCTTCCACTGATGTCATTGGGAGAAATCAGCATTTAATGACCGGCAGGCCACTCTTCTCTAAATGACTGAATACCACTTTCCTGTAGGTACCTAACTGTAGGCACCTTAGTATGAAAATGTTGGCCAAAGTCCTTATGTGCCACTGTAATGAGGAAGAGGCACTGAAGCTGGCAAAAGAAGCTGTGGGCCCAAGAATGAATGAGAACAGTGTTTCAATATGATGATTATATATTGATATAGTTCTCTCTACAGTCCTTAAATTTCACTATAATAGGAATCACATATATGGCTGTGTACATATTTTGTGTTATCTATTTTACAAAAAGTAATTTTTCAGTATAATGGAATGTAATATATTGGGGAAATATCTTGAGATGTATTCTATTTACATAAGTGATTATATTTCAAAGACTTGAAAAAGCCTAAATATTTTAAGAGCTTAGATATGATTCATAAGTGCATTGAGTGGCTGCTTTGAGGCAGTTTTGAAGCCAATTAGATTGCTCTGCAAGCATTACAATGTTTGTCTCTCTTGGAAAGATGAGGTTAAGGGAAGGTATTAACTTTAATTAAGTAATATAATGACTCACTATATAACTATAAAGAGTGCAGGAAGCATTTCTCAGAAATTCCTTTTTGCTCAGTATTACAAATGTTAGAAAAACAAACCCACAAAGTATTGTGTGTGTGTGTGTGTGTGTTGAGGGGAAAAAATATGTTGCTTTCATTTAGGCAAAGCACAAGGGGCAAATAAAATGGTCTTTACTGCCAGATATTTTTGTGAGGGTGGCTTTTTTGTCGTTTTTCACCTTTTTATATGAGTATAACATGAAAACCTGGCCGTGTATCTAAAAAGTTCCGTTAACAAGAAGCAAATGCAGAAACCAGTAGCAATTAGGCAACACTTGGTGAAATCCCTTTATTTGACTTTGTATGTTTCAGCATATCACTTAGAAATTAGTGGGGATGGGAAGAAATAGTAACTTTAACTGTTAAGGCCAGCCCTGGGGCACACTCAGGGACCAAAGGGATTCATATAGAACCTAGTATGCTAAAAGAAAGTTATATGGACTACAGAGAAAAGGAAATAGGTAACCATGGCATATTATAACCATAAAGCCATGCAGATGAATGGCTATAAAGCAGCTGAGCATCTGTCCCCAAGTGTTTTGCGCTCTCTTAAAAGTATCAGGGAGGATGATCTTCTACTGTGTTTACTGGTTTCTCATGTGATGTAACATGTTGGCAAATGAAAGAAGAGAAAAATGATTTTATGTACTTTAACCACTCAGTTGCTTCTGGTGCTAACTATGAATGGAGATTCTGATACTCCCCGTTTTTAAACAAGTATACTCAAAACAAAAGTTAAAAGCACCTCTCAGATTCAAAATGGAAACATTCCAGGACACACACTCCTCACTTGAGGATAGGCTTGAAATGGTGATCTCCAAAATTAATAAAATATCTGGTTGCTTAGGTTGTGGTCTAGTGTATGTAGGTATGACTCTTATTTGGATATTTAATTGGAAGTAATGTAATGCTAAACTAGTGGGGAAACAAGACTTGATTGAAAAATCAGGTGCAGATATACAAAATTTTGTGGAATTGTTCCTATAACCAGGGCTAGACCTTGACATCTGCCAAATATATGAATACAGAGGTTCCCGTGCTTTCTGGGACCCCTTCCTTGCATGCATCTACAAACACCTTTGGTTGTAATTTCCCGAATCCACTTCCTGAGGGTAGTAACAACCATGCTCTCCTCTGAGGCTGGCTAGTGTTGAGCAAGGAAGGAGAATGTGGTCCTGATTCTTCTCAGCTCCTTTGGGTTGATTGGCACCCACATGAGTACTGGCTGGAGAGTATAGTTACTGAGACGGTGCATGAGATGGCGGTTAGAGAGGTGAGCAGAGAGATGGGTGGTGATGTGATTTTTGCATGTTATTCATAGTATCATTTTGATATGCACAATTCAAACAAGAAATTCTGCAGAATTTAGTATCTTTTCTCACACCATTTGAAATAAATGACACTACTTATTGATTCCAATGGGAGCAGGATTGGGCACCTCCCACATGCGCCTCTGTCCTCAAAATCCCCTCGAGATCTGGCACTGTTTTTGTACATTAAGGTTGTTCTGCAATCCTTACTCATATTGTTTGACCCTGAGCCCATTCAAGCCAGTGGCATACGTCTCAGTGGTACCTATTAAGTCAGTAAGAATATCAGTGAAGTAAGGGACTACTATTGGCTGAGAATAAGAATGGCAGATGCTGGCCCCGAGTAGAATGATCTCATAGTGTGATCCTATGACAGTTAGTGGTAACATCTTGTGTATCCCCAGACTATATGCAGTAGTATGGTTTATGGTTCAAAGACTAGTAAGATCATAAGGTTTGATAACTGTGCTGGCCCTTCTGAACCTCCTACTCCAATTCATAATTTAAATAATATTTTGCAAAAAAAAGAATCTGTGTCAAGTTTTAGTACAATTTAAATGAACAAGTTATAAGTGCCTTAAAAATGGGGATTGTAATAGAAATGCAGACAGACCCCTAAATAGAGCAGCAGGCATAGTCACCTCTATAATAGAAAATGTCTAATATCATGCATACATTTTTCAGGGAAATTACACTGCAGAAGTTACCAGATGGCGCATTAGTTATATACAGTTTTCTACTGAATTAAGATTGGGGGAGCCCAAGAGAGAAGCTGTTAAATGAGGCTTCCTGTACATAAACTATGAAATCTAAAGAAGTAAGCAAAAATACTCTTGTTGAGGGAATAGTTACAATAGTAGTAAAGTAAGTAATGGAACACTAAGGGCCTGATTTTCAAAACATGATCATTAACAGAATCTTGTTAACATGCTGTTTCCAAGATGATAGTAAATGGTGTTGAAAAATTACTGTTTTTTGCTTTAAAACAGACACATACAGAATACAAAAATCTCTGTTTAGTGATCAGCTGGGTCTGTTAAAAATTGTTTTGCACCTTTAGTGTTGAAAGCTTCTCCGTACCACCCTTTATTGACAAGCATAATAATCAAATGCCATCCTTATTTAGCTAGTTCTTTTGGTACTGAGTAAACCTGCCACAATCTCTCTTTCAATGGCAAGTTAGATTAACAGACAAAATTTGTGGTGGAAGAGCATACAAGCAATGAATAATTTTGGCAGTTGATTAAATGCTTTGATAACTGCAAAAGAAGTTTGTGAGCATATTGCTTTGCTATAAATATTATTCATATAACACAGCAAGAAAGCAGAAGATAAGGAAATATAATGCTGTTTCTTGCTGTGGGAGTTTACCACCACTGATGGGACTGATAGGGGACCGTGAGGGTGTGAAGGGCTCGCTATTGGGGTACAAATAAACCTCTTGATTGCTCTCCCAAAGCTCAGCATTATTTTTGATAAGTAAGTTACTACTGTTATGGTTGTGAAGCATACTTTCTGAGGTTAGTGTAACCAATGCAGCAATGAGTTCTCAGAGAATCTGAAACAATAGCTCTGTCAATGCACAATTCTTTTTAATAGGTGTTAATGCAGACACCGATAATACTTTCAGTATCAACATTGATAACTATTTCAGCACTCATTAAAGCATATGCGATTTATGCTAGAAAATTTAGTTGGCTTAACTCTGTTGCTCAGAGGGGTGAAAAATCCACATCACTGAGTGGCGTAGTCAAGCCAACTAACCCCAGGTGTAGGCAGTGCTAGGTCAATGGAAGAATTCTTCCGTGACCTAGCTCCTGCTTCTCGGGGAGGTGGATTACCTACGCTGACAGGAGAACCTCTCCCATTGGTATATGTAGTGTCTATGCTGAAGCACCACAGCTGTAGTGTTTTAAGTGTAGACATACCCTGAGAAAGGAGGGGACAAGCTTGTGTGTGTGTGTGTGTGGCGGGGTGGGACGGGGAGAGGAGGGATTGTTTTCACTTTCCTGAAGAGGAGTTCAGCTTTCAAAATGTTGGGGAACACTATCCAAAAGTGTATCAGACAGAGTTTTCCAGAAGTGTAATAGAAGAATTTCAGAGTATGCAGATAATTTACACACACAAATGGCAACGATTTCAAATCAGCAGCGCTCTGAACTTTTGGAGAATGAAGCTGCTCCTTCTCCTTCCAATGGATCTGTCTGTATGTGTATCCTGTGCCTGGGTACCTCCATGACTGCAGTGCAGTGTGGGGATAATCTGTAATCTAGCACAGCGATTGGAGCAGTGACTGTGGAGTGGTTGTGCTATCCATGGGTGTGGGCTGAATTCCTGCTCTCTCAACTGCTTTGCACAGGGTCCTTTTATTCTAGTTTTTCAGAGATGAGAGAAGGGGAAGGGTGAATTTCATCCAGCTAGCAGATTCCACTCTACTTATAAAATAGTAAATTCATTGCCAGATTCTTTTGGCAAATACGGGGAAAAAAGGTGTTTGTAATTGTCCGTATACTGAATCTAAGGCCAGATTGTGCTTTGCACCTAAGGGGCATGAAGAGTTCTTCCGCCTTGTGTAAATGTGAGTGCTGACCCCAGCCCTGCCCCTAATGCTCCTGGTGGACAAAGGCTAGAATCTGTAAGGGGGCCGGGAGAAGTGCCAGGGCCCTTTCAACTTTCTGTACCTGCTGCAGGTCAGACACTGGATTGGGGGTGGCAATGCATGGCGCAATAGGTTCGAGGAGAACCCATGGCTGCTGTTCTGTGTGTGCTCCCTTAGCGCACTCATGACACAGGCACAATGCCCGGGGAGCTGCCTCCTGGGCCCTTTTCCTCCTCAGCAAGACACACAAAATGTCAAACACACACACTGAAGCTTAAAAGCCCCAATAGACCTTTAGAGAGCGATTTCTTAGATCTCTTTGCAATGTAAGGGATAAGGCTGTACAAAAAAATCCCAGTATTTAGACAGAGGTAAATAGACATAAGGCTTGATCCTGATCTCACTTGCACTTGTTTTCCACTGATTTAACTGAATATTACTCCTGGACACATTGGTGTAATATTGATCAGAATCAGGCCCCTATTCTTTGAATTACAGGTGTAGCTCTCCCCAAAATCATATTCCTAGGTTTGCATGTTTGGAGTTGGATAGTATTGTTTTAGTTAATGCATCTGCACTGTACCCATTAAACCTGCAGGCTTTTTTATTACTCGGGGCTAAGATTTTAATAGAAGCACCACAGCTTGTTCCTGTCAAAAATGCTTTACAAATTTTTGGGATAGTCTCACAATGAAAACTACTTCTGCAGGACAGAGACTGGATTATCTTTAACTGGGCACAGTTTATTAGCCATTCAGAGACTATGAATACAATTGGGAAGCCTCAATCCCTAGCCTCATGTGGTCTTTATTGATGATTTTTAGTAATAATCTTGCAGATAGCATATAAGGATTAATGATCAAATCAATTCTTTATTGGACTGGACTAGATTTGCTGTAGATTTATGTAAGTCACCGAACATTGGAAGATTTATGTTCTCAATTATTTGATATATTTTTCTCCCTTCACAATCACTTGGATATCTACAATGGATGTATTAGTGGGTTATTTTTATGCTGTTATATTTTTGTGTTAGAGATAAACGTAGGAAAATAACTGTGAGCAACAGGAACACTCAACCTAGTGTCCCCTTGGGGAGGCAGTGTTGCCTAGTAGCTAGACCACTAGACTGGGACTGGGACTGCTGGGTGACCTTCAACAAGTCACTTCACCCCTTGGTGCCAGTTTCTCCATCTTTAAAATAGGAATAATGATACTGACTTCCTTTGTAAAGTGATTTGAGATTTACTGATAACAGGTGCTATACATGAGCTAGGTGTTAATAATAATTAATAATTATTATTCATTATTTATTTTAAGGCCCTGATTCAGCAAAGCATCCCTATTCAGGACATAGGATTTGAGTGCACACATCATGAATTTCCTAAATTGGAATGGATTTAAGCACACACTTAAGTGGTGTCCTTACTTGGGCCTATATTAGAGAGATGCTGCCAGCAGGATATTCAAGGTCCCTATATCCTGAATTTACTTTCCTCTTTAATTTACCAGAATGCAGATTTGCTGCTAATTAGGGAATACTGCAAGGCTCATCTGTCTACCCAGGCTGTTGCAGGGGAGGTGGTAGATGCTGAATGGGGGCCTGGGGCTGATGACTGAGGAGAGGCTTCTGTTAGCAAAACCTCTGTGTAACTGTTTTTAGCTTTAATTGTTGCTTTTTGTCCATGTGCTCAGAGGCTGCTATTCAGCATATTTTGAAAGCAGAGGAAGGAAGAAGTGAAGTACTCGCATAATATTGTAATCAAAAACTGAAAACACAGGAAAACGCCAAAATATGCCAAATGATTTTGAAATAGTCAGGTATTCTGGTATAGTTATTGACTAGCTATTTTCCATCTTTATTTTGAGCTAAGCAAACAGAGCTATTCTCCGTGCTGTTTGTTGGATGGTATTTTTCAGATTGCTCCCACAATCGTTCTACTCCTGTAATCCATTAATTAGCTGTAATTTTAGAACATACATGGAGCTGATATCAGTTTGTCATGGAGATTTTGCTGCTAGACCTCAGGTCTCAACAATATCGTGCCCCATTTCATCTTGTCAGGCTATTATTAAATTCTAGTGTTTTGTCCCAGATGTGTCACCCCCCCACCCTGAGACTAAAAATGCTTGAGATAGTGCAATTTATTGAGATCCAGAACATCTACTTTGTGATGAGAGGTTGAATGTTGTTATAATATGGTGCTTTTAGAGTTGATATAGAATTACATTTTCCCATCCATCTAAAATAAGAATAGACAATAGCAGCAGTTCATTGACGGAAATGTCTGAACCTTGCATACTCTCCTTCACAAAACAGAAGCTCTCCAGTATGTCTCAGACACATTGTGACTCCAGCTATATTTGCACTTCTAATAGAGGGAATATTCCATGAAAAGTGCTGTGTACCATATAGACCTTATAGTATCTTGTTACAATTAATCCAATATTTGGTCACGTAGCCAAAAAAAAAGTTTAGAAGTTAAATAAAACAGGAATCCAGCTGCATGATTTCTCAGTTCAGTCCCATGTTTTGGGAGTTATATATTTTTTTTTGGAAGAACATTGGTCTCCCCCTTTGGAGGTACAATTTGAACTTTTTCACCTACAAAATAATTGGTTGATATAAATCGGAATACTTGCTAATTTTGGGCCAGGTTCTTATATTCATACTTCTATTGAGTAGCATCTTGCTAATCAAGTGGTCCCATTATGGGATAACTCATGGTGTAAAGTACTAATAAGTGTGAGCAAATGTAGCATCTAGCCCAGTAAGACTTGTACTTGCAATCGGTAGTTAGAGGAGAAAGGAGAGGTCAGAGAGGTTCTTCATTTAGTTGAAATATACATGTTTTAAATACTGTACCCGGTGTTGCAACTGCGATTCAGTTGTGAGCTCCAAAACACATGTACATATTTTAAAGGGTCACTTAGCATCCCCAAAGGAAGGAACACATTTTCAGAAAAGAGCGGCTCTCTTCTGGAGGGTTACGTGTTTGCAATAGGATATCACACTGTAAGGTGGGCACAACAAAATATGGTGAGCCAAGATGCCACCATGACAACTCTTTAGTAAAGAAAGATTTACAATGGGAAGATAAAACCCATATTTCATTTTATTCCAAAATTCAAGTTTAAATCAGTTAAGATTAGACAGTAGCTGTCATCTTCCCTTTGAGAAATGACTGACGTGCTTGGTGTGTTTATGCCTACTTTTATGAAAGGAATTTATTGCTGCCTTTGAATATTTCAAATATTCTACCCAAATTGTGAAGTGGACAAAAAATGTGCAGACCATCATGTTACTTGCCTAGTAAATGAATAGGCTTTTTTGCAGGTTTGCTATACAGAGACACTGCACAATAAAGCTTATTAAAATTGCTGTAATGTAACAAAGAGATTAAATGCATTATCTTCAATGTGACAGCTACATTTTGTTCTCTAGAGAGAGGTTTGAAGCATTTACTCCCTGCCAGAAAAACTTTTGGTCTGACACACTGAAGCTTCACACAAGAAATAATAATGTAACTACTAGACCTCGTCATGAATAATTCATAATTTCTAATTTCATCTGAGGCCTGTCAGTACAAATTAAGTTACTGGTAAATTTAATGGTAAATACTGATTTAAATGAGATAATGGCTTTTTTTCTTCATCAAAAATTTAAAATACTGGGAGTAATTATGGAAATTAGACATAGGATAGCCAGGCACTCTTTTTAACTATTCAGATTATTCTGAACCCTATCCAAACCACTCAGTAATGATTTCTCTTTCTTTTACACATGCTAGTGCACGCACGCACACATACACACACACACTTATTATGAATAAGATGAAATCAATGGATTATGGTGAATAGCTTTGAAAATAGAACACAAAGCATTTTAGTGACAAGTATTCCCCATGGAATACAGTTACCCCCAACAGATCCCAACCCTTAGCTGTTGTATTGTAAAGCATTTTAAAACTCAGTTACATGCTTGGATGAGAAAGAGGAGTGTTTCTGAGGCCTCTCACTAATACTTTAGATTGATACTCCTAAAAGAACTGATCCAAAGTCCAGTGAGGTCAACCGCAGTCTTTCCATCAACTTTAACATGATTTGGATCAGGCCAAAATTTTGCGGTCTTGGTATCCTGGTTTGACATGAGTAGGGCCCTACCGAATTCATGGTTCATTTTGGTCAATTTCTGGTCATATGGTTTTAAAAATTGTAAATATCATGATTTCAGCTATTTAAATCTGAAATTTCAGGGTGTTGTAATTGTAGGGGTCCTGATCTGAAAAGGAGTTGTGGGGTGGTCACAAGATTATTGTAGGGGGGGTTGCGGTTCTGCTACCCTTACTTCTGTGCTGCTGCTGGCAGCGGCCCTGCCTTCAGAGCTGGGCAGCTGGAGAGCGGCGGCTGGTGGCTGGGATCCCAGCTCTGAAGGCAGAGCCACCGCCAGCAGCAGCGCAGAAGTAAGGATGGCATGGTATGGCATTGCCTCCCTTACTTCTGTGCTGCTGTCTGCAGAGCTGGGCCCTCAGCAGCCGCCACTCTCTGGCTGCCCAGCTCTGAAGGCAGCAGTGCAGAAGCAAGGGTGGTATGGTATGGTATTGCCACCCTTACTTCTGTGCTGCTGCTGGGTGGGTGCTGCCTTCAGCTCTGGGCACCTGGCCATTAGCCATCGATTTCCAGCTACCCAGCTCTGAAGGCAGCTTAGAAGTAAGGGTGGCAATACTGTGACCACCCCTAAAATAACCTTGTGTCCCCCCTGCAATTCCTAATTTGAGAAACGCTGGTCTCCCTCTGTGAAATCTGTATAGTATAAGGTGTAAAAGCACACCACAGACCAAATGTCATAGGAGGAGATCAGATTTCATGGTCCGTGACACATTTTTCATGGCCATGAATTTGGTAGGGCCCTGGACATGAGTAAATGGATGTGGGTGAGGCCTCATTTCTTGGGAGACAGAATTAGGGAGGTAAATGGTTCAGTGGGATGGAAACAAAATGTCTGTACTAGCTAAGAGGTAAAGAGTAAGTCATGCATGGACAGTGTGCCCTATACAGGGATTGGTTTCTACAAAGTAACAAGCCAATCCCAAAACATGTGATGCAATGTATAGCAACATATTGTCTACATATATATGAAGAAAGAGGTTTGCTGTGTAACTAGGGATGTGTGTTATGTCCTATAGAACTGAGTTCTTGGGATGCTGATGGAAAGAGGTCTCAGAGGGCATCCCAGTGGCTATTATGATTGGGTTCTTTCTGTTTCTAAGATCAGATTCTATCATTGAAATCTGAAATGGGCAGCAGAGTCATCCTGCTGGGGGGAACCAATCTGCATCTCCTAACAGATGGAGCAGAATGCCTATCCCTGGTGTGCACTAAGGTCCCTATCCTGTTTCGGTCTACTTAAACCATTGCTGCATTCCATTATTCTCTCCCACCTTCCTCTCTCATTTCCTGTTCCTCCCCACAATGATTCCTCCTTGGTCTTTCTCATCACTGAAGCGTAAACCTTCCTCTAGCCACCTCCTTTCTGAGGAACATTGCTGCTACCAAAGGGGGGATGCCAAGCCCTCTAGTTTTCCTCCCCTTTTCTATGCCCACTGTTTCCTGGCATCAGCAGATGAGCAGTTCCCATTTGGGGTCAGGAGATTCACTGGTGGTTTAGAAGAGAATCAGTATCTGATGCGGGAAACTGAAGAGGAGCTTATAGCTTTTTTCAGTACTCAAAGAAGTAGCAAGCTCCCCTGGTGCCATGATTGAAGAATCAGACAGGTTTTTGCAAAATCTGGGGTCCCACAGGCCTTCAGGTTCCTAAAGATTGACTCTGGGAGGTTACAGGGGGAACTATATTTAGTCAAAGACTTTTAAGAAAAATCAATGTGATATGTTTCAAGGCTAGCAATCAGCTTTCATTATGGAGGCTATCTACTGCTCCACAATGAAAAGGGATTGCACACTCACTTTTCCTTTCTTTGTTAGTGAAAGCTGGGATTCATTTAGATGCTTAATCAAAAACTGATTTGGCATGGGAGTGGGAAGGAGAGTGGCAGTGATCATTGGGTTTTTTGGGTGTCAAAGGCCCTTTCTTTAAGACCGTTTATTTTTTCTCTCGTTTCAGAGCAAGCACACAGTTTACTTAATTTAATATAAGCAAGAGCTCTGTATGTTATTAATGTTAAAGTGTAAAACCATGTATTCTTCATGAAAGCTTTATTTATTACTGAACACCTGGAGTATTTGATATTTCTTTCATTCATTGTCCATATCCCCTTAAATAAATCAGTAAAGAAGTCAATGAAACTGCTCCAACAAGAAAGTCTGGCATGTTCTGCATAAAAAAGCCTTATTGCAAGCTACTATAGTCAGGGACAGAGTCTGCAAACTTACTAAGGGAGCACTCCACTGGAGTCAATAGGACTAAGCATTTATAACAGGGCAGAATCATGGTCATAGAATGTAAGAGAAATGTCTCAAGTGTAAGAAATTAAAGTTGCATGCTTGTTAATATATCTGACACTTCATCTGGATAGCACACCAAGTTAGATTCAGGATATTTAAAAGATCCGGTTTACGAAAAGCATGGTTAAAATATAAGTTTAATCAATATTCTTTAGTAAAAGGTACAGAACCTTTGCAAAAGCATATGAGGGTTTAACTACCTGATTCATTAACATCAATAAGAATTGTGTGTCTAAGTGCTGATTGGGGATTATAGGTGCTACTGCAATAAAATAAATGATGATTATAATGATAAATCATTAAGCCTATTGGGGAAAGTATCTTTCAAACTGCATTTTGAATGCCCATTTATTTAGGGCCACAATCCTGTAAACACATGTTACAGCAGGTGTTACCAAGTAGCACTGTTATGCAGTCTTCCAAATTCTTTTTCTTTAGTGCAAAAATTGTTCATTCTTAGGGAGATGTGCTGTGATGTAAATTTTTGGTTTTTTAATGCAAGGATTTGTGTAGAAGCAGCTTTTGGAGAGGCAGATGAGCAAGCAGCAGGAGACTTTGCTTTCTGCCTTGGTCTCTGATTAGAGTAAATTCTGGTGGCAGAGTTGTTTCGTGGGAACTGGGCATTAATGTTGGGCTGAGATTCTTGAAAGAAACGATGGTCTGCATGCTGTTTGACCACCTCTGTTCCAGGTCTGATGTTTAGGTACAAATTACAAGTTACATGTAGAATATAGCCAGGCTGCTTAAAATTGATTTTACCTCCACTGAGAACCTGACCTGCAAGGCCCAGACATCTGCTACTGGTTGGAAAAGGGGTGATGCTGCTGTCAGAAAGAGATACTGGTATGAGAAGAAGGGAAAACACAGCACACACACTTAATTTTAAACGTCTGAGTATTGAAGTCAGTAAGTCTACTTGTGTATTTAAAGTTAACCTTATAGCTAAATGTTTGCAAAATCAATACCATAATGATTGCCTGTGTGCTTGTTTGTGAATATAAATA
Organism: Chelonia mydas; assembly: GCF_015237465.2. NCBI lineage: Eukaryota > Metazoa > Chordata > Testudines > Cheloniidae > Chelonia > Chelonia mydas. Next base: position 48,452,662 of record NC_051251.2, on the reverse strand, counting down.
TTGATATTGATATATGCATGCGTGTGTGTGTGTGTGTGTGTGTATGTATATACAGAGAGAGACAGATGAATAAAACAAATGCTGGTTTAACTATGGGAACAGCTATATTAATATATAGAATAAGCTCAACATATGGATAGATACTCTAGTATTTAGGGGAGAGAGAAAGGAACAATATTTTCTTCTCCAGTAGGATGCATAGCAAATGCACAAATAAAGAAAAGTTCAGACTTGGGAAACCTGCTGGCAAACACTGCAATTCTCCTGTGGGTCCTCTGTATTCTGAGCATGTAACTGTAGCTTTGTTTTTGATGTTCTTTGAGCCCTGCACATTTTAGTACCCAGAACTGCAGTAAATTGAGTGTCTGACAGCTCTTGAAATCCATGTTCTGTTGCTTTCAGGTTGAATACATTCTGAAATCAATGAAAGAACATGTACAATTTTTATACATGTTTAATATATTTCTACAAGAAAAGGTCAAATGAAGTGGAACATTTCATTTTCAGTGATCTTATGTTTGTGGTGGTAGACAGGAATTATGATGATCAGATGAAGCTGGTAGGCCTAGATATTCTTGAGACTGCTAGAAATTTATATGCCTTGGTGAGATTACAATAATAATAGAACAGTGTCACAAAACTACAATATATAAAATCACAGATAAATTAACCTTTGCACCTAATTTACTGCTTGAAGAACATATCAGGCTCCAATTAATGATTTATCTATTTAACCAGAAGGTTTACTTTACAATGACTAAATGCTGGAGGTCCTCTTAGCACACCTCCCTTGCTAGTAGGTATGCACATGGGGCGGTAACAATGCTGAGTATACAAGAAGGGCATCCTCATCTGTATGGTAGTAGTACACTAGAATGGCTGCTTAAAGGGGGATTAAAAATAAATGAAGCCATTTGTGATAAAGGGTATGAATTGGAATGAAATATTTATTTTAGCTGTACAAAGAAACTGTATAAAGAAAGCGATCAGTGGGCTTGTTTCTAATATCACTTACACCAATATGAGTCTTTATCAGGTCAATGGAAACTTTTCCTTTGACGTTTTTTAATTTATTTTTTTGTTGAAATCTTCTGTAAGGGGGAAAATAATTATGACCGGCTCCAGATAGACGTCATTCCCCTGCAGACAATGGTGTTACACCAGTATAAGAGAGATTGGAATCGAGCTCAGTGTGTTCTGTGTGATTTAGGATAACTTGTGTCCCATAATCAGTTCTAGTGCCACTAGCACAGGTGTAGGGTGGATGGTGTAAGATGCCTTGTTTATCTGAGATATGACTACCTCTTTAGAACTCAATGGAAAACACAGAGTGCTGGAAAACTACAACTGTGTAAAACGTAGTAGTTTTGGTTAGCAGTGATGTGGTACTCTGGATTTCCACCTCCTAATGTTTACATTGAGTTTTGGACTCAGATAGGTTTGGTTCATACTGGTTTCAAACTGGTTTGAAATGTCTCCTCAATTTTGCTATTAGTAAATGAAACATATCTGAAAATGTCAGATTTCTCCAAGTTTCCTTCTAAGAACATAAATTGTTGTGGAGTTGATCCAGCCTTTGTCCAAGTTAGCTGTGAGAACTGTAAACCTTAACATAATATTAGAGGGAACACGACTTGCATTTATAACAAACCTAAGCCCCAAATGATTTTTCACTGAAGAATGAGTAATTGGAAATTTTGCCCATGTCTTTATTAACTACAACCTCCTCCAGTGTGATGTTGGGACATCTCTCTTCTTCCAGGAAAAAGGAACTGTTCTGAGAGTCCACCATCTAAGGTCAACAGAATCATGTTTCCGGAGGGCTAAGAAGGGAAACTTCTGTTTCTCTGATAGGTCTAACTCCATCAAGTATATCATTTTATAATCTTTTATCCTCAACTATTCATAGGATGGCCTTTAGCTGCTATCTCCTTTGGTTTCATCTTCATGTTGATATGTGAATGCAATAGATGAAATGGGAGGGAAGATAGCTAGAGCCCTGATGATATTGAAATCTCAGGCTGAATTTGACCAATTGCATCAACAATGTTTTGAGTTCTTGTGTGCAGAAAACCAGTGGAGGCCTTTTTGCTCCCTCTACCAAGGGAAGTCTTTTTTGCTCCCACTAGTGTCTGCAAAGTCTCAGTCGGTGAATTTGTTTTGAATGGTGGAGAGCTTGGATAGTCGGAGCTGCCTTCTATTGGCTGATTTGAGTCCATTCCATTATGAAGAAACATATTTACTTTGTCAAATAAAAGCCCAGACCCTGACGTGCATCCAAGATGGCTTGATAAAGTTCAGAAAACAGAGATAGTGCAGAGGTGACATAGAGCCACTTTTGTGCCCTCTCTCCAACCTTGGGTGCTGTTCAGTGCCACGCTAATCCCTAGTGTAAAGCAGGGCAGCTTTATATCACCCGTACTCCCAAACAAGAAAATGTATATTTCTAAGGAAAAAATGACAATAGTGGAGTCTTTGGCAATGGAAGCCCTAAATCAGCAAAGTACTAAAGCACATGCTAACTTGAAGCACATGAGTAGTCTTGTGCTTGAAGTTAGGCTTTGCGCTTAAGAACCTTACTGAATGGGTGTTTAAAACTTTTCTTGGTAAATCATCCACTCTGCCCTTACTAGAAGTGATTTCAAAAGCCTTTACTATACCTGTTCCCTGCAAAGACTAAATGGTGCTCCCACCACCCCAATAAAATAAAGTAAATGGTGGAAGATGACATAATAATAAAAGAAGAATTATCTTGGTTTCGTAGGGACAAATCCTGATCCTTTTTCACAGGCTGTGTACATAGGCTGTGCAAAGGTAATCTCCACTGTGGTATCAGGGATTGGCGCCCTCCCAACCAGGCGGGAGGTTAGTATTCACACTCTTGAGCTACTCCAGACAGCTCAACACTGCCAAAATGCACTTAGTCCAAGACCTGATGTACTAGGGGACACTTTTGCAGCTCCTTAATTCTTGGAACAGTGAAGGGTATGATTTGGTCCCCTCCCATGCAATTTAGAGCAGCTTCATGGCTTCTCTAAATTGCACTCAGCTGTCTGTGGCCCCAAAAGACCATTTTAGAATTGAGGGTTCACAGGAACATTATACCAATATCTCTGTCTCTAGCTGTGGATTTATGTGGTATTATTTACATGTACTTACCGTAGTGGCTGGGTTCCTCACACATATTTATTTCACCTCACAATACTCCTGTCTGGTAGGGAAAAATATTATCCCCATTTTACAGATCAGAAACTAAGTACAGAGAGATTAAGGGACTTGCCCAATGCCAGAGATCTAGAACTAGAAACTAGAGCTGAGTGAATCATTGATATTTTGGTTTGGGGGCCTGACTAGGGGAAAAAAAAAGGGGGGGGGGAGAAAAACAAAACAAAACTTGTTTTGAACCAAAACTGCATTTTTCAGGTCAACCTGAAATGAATTTCAATTTGCTATTTCATTTTGGGTTGTTTTGGGGTGTCTTGGCCCTTTTGGTGTTTTTAACAATTTTGAAACAAAAAATTATAATGTTTTGTTTCAAAATGGTTGAAATAAAACAGTCAAAATGAAAAAGCTGAAACAAACCATTTTGACTTTTTCAATTTTTTACTGCTCAAAGTATTCATCGAATTTGACCTGAATTCCTGAATAGTTCCAATGCCCGGGAAAATGTATTTTTCAGTGAATTTACTGTTCACTGAATAATATTCACCCTGCTCTATAAGCAACTGGCTATCCTGAGTCCCAGTTCAGTACCTTACTCAGATATCTTTCCTGTGCACTGGCAATGCCCCATTTGCTCTGCCCCATCCACATCATTTGGGAGTTCTTATGAAGTAGGTTAAGTTGATTCTGTGGCCTCTTTGCACTGCCAGAGGAATTGTGTCCATACCAAGCACAAATTGAGTTATTTCAGAATCTCTTTATTATCAATTTGTCATTCGTAAATTAATGGGTAGCACTGTCCTTATTTCCTTTTTAATTCCTTTGTTTCTGTCGTTCCTGGTAACTAGAATTCTTATAGCATATTTGAATTGAGGCTGCTGGTTACTGGTGTGTGTATCAGAGCGAGAGAGAGAGAGAGAGAGAGAGACCACACAAGTGCAGAGTGCACACATTCTTTCACTATATGGCTTTTAGACTTGAAGTGACTTAACATGGTCTGATTGTTCCTCTCATGGAGCAAAAGTGATCATCATCCTTAAAATAATAATTATAACACCTAGAATTCATAGAACTCTTTTTATCTAAAGGTGCCAAAGTGCTTCGCAAATTTTACAATGTGATTATAAATTGTGTATTCAGGGATCACTTTGCCCTTTGCTGAAATGCAGTCAGCTGTGGCATAGAAGAAGGCTGCCTTTAAATGTGCACAGCAGCAGGTTTACCCTTTTATGTGACAGCTAAAGATAGAAAAAAATCTTTTACAACTAAAACTACAGGATTTAGGTAGTTGAACTTCCGACAGAAAAGTAGGACTACAGCTATGTCTATACTGCAATAAAAAACCACAGCTGGCCTGTGCCAGCTGACTCAGGCTCACAGGCCTCAGACTGCGGGGATTTTTAATTGCTGTGTAGACATCTGGACTCGAGCTGGGGTCAAGGCTTTACAACCCTGAAAGATGGGAGGGTCCTAGAGCTTGGGCTGCAGCCTGAGCTGGAAATTCTGCACTGCAATTAAACAGCCCCACAGCCCGAGTCAGCTGGCATGGACCAGTTGCGGGTGTCTAATTGCAGTGTAGGCATACCCAAAAGCTCCTACATTTAAAAAACTTGCTGTACCGCAATCATTACAAAAGATAAGGCTCAGATGCCAGTCAAATACTAATCTAAACAGTCCTCTGACTGAGTGGTAACATTACTGCAATGTTCAGCCAAAGAATCTGACTTGAAGGTGGTAACAGAAACTAGAGATTGATTTATTAAGACAAGGTTCTATAGATCCATTTCTACTGAAATGGGCTTGTGTCTGCTCCAATTTACCAATTGCAGATTTGGGCCTACAGCGAGTGCAAATTTTGAGACCATATTGGCAGAAGATGATGATTCCACTACTGCCTGTAGGCCCTGTGTTTTCCTCTACTTGTCTTGGCAAACAAACTTTTATGCATTCAACTATGACTATTGTGGTTAACAGAATGTGCCAGCGTTTCACTCCATGTGTACTATTTTTATTCCTTCTCTTAGAAAAATATTTAACTATATTTTGACTGTGTATATTACCCAAATATTTTTGTGGGTTTTTTTTTTGACATCTAAATATCACTTTGCATCACATTAACTTACAAAAACAGTCTGCATTCTGACAACCTACATCAAAAACCCAGTGACACTTCCCTTAGCTTAGCGAGAAACAAATCAATATGAGGACCTGAAGGAAACATAAATTTCATATTAGACTAGGCATGTAATAAATAGCAACAGAAGTGCCAGTAGGGCTACTGAATCAAAGTTAAAATTATTGAGCAAAAACCTTGAAGCTCTTAACTAAGTCTTACTATCATTTTATTTCTAAGGAAATGGAAAGAAATCAATAGAAAGCTAGTCATCAATTTTCACAGAGGTCTTCCTTCATTTTTGTGCCTATCTTCCTACCAAGGTTTCTGTCACTGTTAGGGGAATCATTTTGTCATTTGTCTCTAAATACAAATACCAATTTGTCTTCCTCTTGTATTACTAAAACCTTTTTTTCATTATTCCCTATGATCTCCTTCTCTGGGACCAAAAGTCCTCTCTTCCTTGGTTACTTTCTTAGTTGAATTAATATTTTGGGAGAAATGTCATTGACATGACATTTCGTTTTTTGTTTCTTAATTGTTTCCTCCTTCTCCTCTCTCTCTCTATGTCACACATACGTACAAAATGAGTAATGATGTGGTATGGCATAAAGACTTACTTATGAATGGCAAATACACACCATCCTGTATTCTGTATATTGATAAGTCAGGGTGCACTCACTAAGCAGATACAATTCTGCTTACATCTGTACAAGTGCAAAGGGCCCACGGGTAGAAGAACAAGTATAATTCTGACATGCAGGTGATGTAAGGTGTGGGGGGACTGTACTGATAGAGCACATCTCTCAAGAGGCATGGCACAGAGCCAAGCTCCCTGTGCACTGGTGGGAGTAGGGTGATCCAAGAGTGGGACCAGGGTATCTGTCCTGGTCTGTCATTAGTCCTTTCCCATAAATAGAGAGTGCTGCAGCTGTGGGACCTACTCCAGCCTTTTGGATGGAAAACTGACTGTGAAACAGCTCTTTCTGGGGTGCGGGAAATCTTGAGCTCTCAGTGAGAGGTTAATTGGGCTGGGTGTTGGGGAGAGGATTTGGCTCTTAGAAGGAAGTACATACAGTAGTTCTTGTCATTTACAAAAAAAAAAGTCTAGCATTGTGAATTGCTGTGCATAATCTTGCAGATATGGGGCCTGATCTGAATCCTAATGAAATCAATAGAAAGACTCCAACTGACTTCAGCAGGCCTTGGGTCAGGTCCTTGTTTCTTTCCTTCAACTCTCTAATTGCAATGTACGGCATAAACACAAAAGTACTCCTGTAAAATTAGATACAACGTCTGAAAAGACTTTTGTTTTCATCTCTCTAGCTATGGTAATGTTTCTGGATGAAACAGTGAGTTTTTAAAAGAAATAAAGTAGTTTAAAAAAATGTAACAAAGCAGTGTAGTAGCAGCACGTTTTCATCAGACCATAGAGTAAAAAGTTTGTATTACCAAAAATAAACCATCTGAGAATGCTTATTACTCAGTTCTAACAATAATTACTGTCCTGCAGCTTGTTTTAATGGAATAACTAGAATTTTACATGAGAAGCCTTTTAGTCTTATCTCAGCTTGTCAGCCATTACCACATTTGTGGATTCAGTCTAAAATACACACAGAATCCTAGGACTGGAAGGGACCTCGAGAGGTCATCTAGTCCAGTCCGCTGCACTCAAGGCAGGACTAAGTATTATCTAGACCATTCCTGACTGGCGTTTGTCTAACCTGCTCTTAAAAATCTCCAATGATGGAGATACCACAACCTCCCAAGCCAATTTATTGCTGTGCTTAACCACCCTGACAGTTAGGAAGTTTTTCCTCCTTTGCTGCAATTTAAGCCCATTGCTTCTTGTCCTATCTCTTTTTCTCTCTCCTCCTTGTAACAATCTTTTATGTACTTGAAAACTGTTATCATGTCCCCTCTATCATCTCTTTTCCAGACTAAACAAACACAATTTTTTCAATCTTCCCTCATAGGTCATGTTTTCTAGACCTTTAGTCATTTTTGTGGCTCTTCTCTGGACTTACTCCAGTTTGTCCATATCTTTCTTGAAATGTGGTGCCCAGAACTGGACACACTACTCCAGTTGAGGCTTAATCAGCGTGGAGTAGAGCAGAAGAATTACTTTTCTTGTCTTGCTTACAACACTCCTGTTAATACATCCCAGAGTGATGTTTGCTTTTTTTTGCAGCAGTGTTACGCTGTTGACTCATATTAAGCTTGTGGTCCACTAGGACCTCCAGATCCCCTTCTGCAGTACTCCTTCCTAAGTAGTCATTTCCCATTTTGTATGTGTGCAACTGATTGTTTCTTCCTAAATGAAGTACTTTGCATTTGTCCTTATTGAATTTAATCCTATTTACTTCAGACCATTTCTCCAGTCTGTCCAGATCATTTTGAATTTTAGTCCTATCCTCCAAAGCACTTGTAACCCCTCCCAGCTTGGTGTCATCTGCAAACTTTATAAGTGTACTCTCTATGCCATTATCTAAATCACTGATGAAGATATTGAACAGAACCGGACCCAGAACTGATCCCTGCAGGACCCCACTCATTATGCCCTTCCAGCATGACTGTGAACCACTCATAATTACTCTATGGGAATCGTTTTCCAACCAGTTTTGCACCCACCTTTTCGTAGCTCCATCTAGGTTGCATTTCCCTAGTTTGTTTTTGAGAAGGTCACGCAAGAGAGTATCAAAAGCTTTACTAAAATCAAGATATACCACGTCTACCACTTCCCCTCTATCCACAAGGCTTGTTACCCTGTCAAAGAAAGCTATTAGGTTGTTTTGACAAAATTTGTTTTTGACAAATCCATGCTGACTGTTACTCATTCCATTATTATCTTCTAGATGTTTGCAAATTGATTGCTAATTATTTGCTCCATTATCTTTCTGTGTACAGAAGTTAAGCTGATTGGTCTGTAATTCCCCAGGTTGTCCTTATGTTCAGATAATTGCTAATGGCTTAGATGTCTCCACAGTCATCTCCTTGAGTATTCTAGGATGCATTTAATCAGGGCCTGGTGACCTGAAGACATCTAATTTGTCTAAGTAATTTTTAACTTGTTCTTTCCCTATTTTAGCTTCTGATCCTACCTCATTTTCACTGGCATTCACTACGTTAGATGTCCAATCACCACCAACCTTGTTGAAAACCGAAACAAAGAAGTCATTAAGCACCTCTTAAGCACTTCCACATTTTCTGCTATTATTTCCCTCCCCCCTTATTGAGTAACAGGCCTACCCTGTCCTTGGTCTTCCTCTTGCTTCTAATGTATTTGTAGAACGTTTTCTTGTTACCCTTTATGTCTCTAGGCTGGGACACAATCCCACAACATATTATTTTCTTTCTAGTAGCTCCATCTACAAACTTGTATACTCAAACAAGAGATAATGGTGGTCTTTCAATCCACTGTTTCAGTTTTATATTTATTTTTTCATAACTTTTTGCTATTATTTTTTTTCTTGGCTTAAACCACAGAGTTAGGGTATTTTTACATCTTAAAGTATATACCAAGGACAGCAGCTGCCCCTGAGCAATAGAAGAAACACAAACATTCACTGTACTAATCAAAATTAATGTTATTACAATAAAATGACAAAAACCCCAATATGATAAAATGTTTGTTATTAGAAAGGGAATTCTTGTCTGTTGGGGGTACATTTTCAAGGCTTGATTAAATCAGTACCAGGATTCATGAGGGAATTAGAAAAATAGAGAATAAAGACCTTGTATTCAAGACTCTAACATGTGTTTAGAATCTTTTTAGACATGCAGGAGATACTAAAAGATTATAGAAATTATGTTCAGAGAAAGCATTCTCTTTCCTTCATTTCACTTACTTCCCATCCAATTTCAAGCAGTCTGTGTAGATTTTGAAATTACATATGGCTCTCACTGCTTCTGACCTCTCATTCATCTATTCTCCCATGCCCCTGATATTATGTCATCCTTAACCCTGTCTTCAGTGCCTATATAGATCTTACTCCATATGCTATCCAGCTGCTTTCAGACCTTTGAGCCTTCTTTAGGGTCTGCTTCCATTTTTTGGGCACACTTCTGAATCCATAGCCCATTGTACAATGAGATGATGGTGGTGATGGAGTCTCCTGTTCAGTTCAATAGATGAGCTAAATTCACTTATTGTGGATCCTGAGATGAGACCACAGACTGTATTAGGACCTGGATATACAATCAGATAGCTGGATGATACAGTTCTACCATTTTCACCCTCTAAATCTGAGAGGTACTTTTATAAATCAGGCCCTTTAAATCTTCCAGTTCCCTTTAGTCTCTTTCCTCTGAAGCATCATGGATGGCCACAGTTGAAGATGGAACACTGGGTGGGATTGCCCAGGGATCTGAGGCACTAAGCCGTCTGTCTCTCAAGTGGTTGCCTGCTGGTTCTTGCTCACATGCTCAGGGTCTAGTTGATAGCCATAGGTGGGGAATTTCCCCCAAAGTCAGACTGGCAGTGACCATAGTCTTTTTTTTTTTTTTTGCCTTCCTCTTCAGTGTGTTGGTGCAGGTCACTTGCCAGAATTCTCTGGGTATATCTCATTTAATCATTTCTCAGCCACTGCGAGGGCCTCAAGCACTGGTGCATCTTGGTTCCTCTTACTCTTTGCCAGTGGCACAAAGTCTCATCTCCTGTGTCTCTTATGTACTTAGGTCTTATTTTGGTTGCTAGGTTTAGTGTGCAGGTGCTGGTGGTGGCCTGTGATATGCAGGAGGTCAGACTAGATGATCTTATCATCTCTTCTGGACTTAAACTCTGTGACTATAGGCTCACAAAAACTGGGCTCCAGTTTTCCTGAATCATTTTCGCAAACCTTTAGACCAGGGGTTGGGAACCTTTTTTCTATCAGGGGCCATTGAGCCACAGAAAAAATCAGTCATTGTCCACACTCAGACCCATGGCGGAGAGGGGTGTGGCAGCTCCGGGCTTCCCCTAGGCTCCAGGGTGGGGCCAGAAATGAAGGGTTCAGAGTGCCGGAGGGGGCTCCAGGCTGGGGAAGGGGGTTGGAGTATGGGAGAGGTTGCTGGGTCAGGGAGGGAGTTAGGGTGTGTTTGGGGGGGGGGTCCAAACTGGGGCAAGGGGTTGGGGTGCAGGTTGGGGTGAGGGGTCTGGGAGGGAATTAGGATGCAGGAGAGGGTTCTGATCTGGGGCAAGGGTTGCGGGCTCCAGCAGGCAGTGCTTACCTCTGGTGGCTCCCGGTCGGCGGTGCAGCAGGGCTAGGGCAGGTTCCCTGCCTGCCCTGGCTCTGCACTGCTCTTGGAAGTGGCCAGCATGTCCAGCCCCTAGGTGGAGGTGTGGCCAGGCCAGGTGGCTCTGCATGGTGCCATCCCTGCAGGTGCTTCCCCCGCAGCTCCCATTAGTCGTGGTTCTTGGCCAATGGGAGCGGCGGAGTGGGCACTGTGAGTGGGGCAACACACGGAACTTCCCTGATTGCCTCTGCTCCTAGGGGCTGCAGTGACATGCCGGTCACTTCTGGGAGCTGCGTGGAGCTGATTGGACTTTTAGCAGCCTGGCAACCCTACCTTCCCCCGGCAGTGGGGCGGCACCAAGGCTCAGGGCTTCTGGCTCACGGTGTGGAGATTTGCCGTGGGCTGGATTGAATTAAGCAGTGGGCCGAATCTGGCCTGCAGGCCATAAGTTCCCCATCCTTGCTTTAGACAAACATGGATTGATTTTGAATTAACAATGAAACCCTAACCCACAAGAGTTGGGATGTCATTGATAACATTTCATACAGAAATGCTGGAGTCATGCTGGAAAACAGGTGTCCTCTAAATAGTTGCTGTGATATGTCAAATGGCAAGAAATGAATTAATTTACAAAAAAGTGTATATAAGAATATGTGCACCATACGTAATATGTCTGCTCTATCCTTTCTTTACTATATATTATGTTGTATAAGAGTAATCTACTGTATAGCTTTTGACAGTGCTTTTATTTGTTCAGGGGCACATCACTAAATCTTAATTAAACCAAAGCAGATGCTCCTAGGGCTTTTTAGAGTATATTCTGTATCTCTCAGTAAACTTCCAAAGCCTTTTACGGAAAGTATATTAAAGAATAATCCCTTTCCTGTGACTCATTGCAGAAGGGCAAAGTATTACAATTTATCAATAACAACTAACCATTTTCAGGCTGAAGGAAAGAAATTACTTAGCAGGAACTGCGGTGACTCTCGGACCGGGTTGAGGTCCAATAGAAAAAGAGAAGTAGTGTCAAGGTTCCTTCCCCACTCTGAACTCTAGGGTACAGAAGTGGGGACCTGCAGGAAAGACCCCCTAAGCTTATTCTTACCAGCTTAGGTTAAAAATTTCCTCAAGGTACAAACTTTGCCTTGTCCTTGAACCCTATGCTGCCACCACCAAGCATGTTAAATAAAGAACAGTGAAAGAGCTTACTTGGAGACGTCTTCCCCCCAAAATATCCCCCCAAGCCCTACACCCCCTTTCCTGGGGAAGGCTTGATAAAAATCCTCACCAATTTGCATAGGTGAACACAGACCCAAACCCTTGGATCTTAAGAACAATGAAAAAGCAATCAGGATCTTAAAAGAAGAATTTTAATTAAAGAAAAAGTGAAAGAATCACCTCTGTAAAATCAGGATGGTAAATACCTTACAGGGTAATCAGATTCAAAACACAGAGAATCCCTCTAGGCAAAACCTTAAGTTACAAAAAGACTCAAAAACAGGAATATACATTCCATTCAGCACAACCTATTTTACCAGCCATTTAACAAAAGTAAATCTAACGCATTTCTAGCTAGATTTCTTACTAACTTAACAGAAGTTCTGAAGAGCATTCCTGCTCTGTTCCTGGCAAAAGCATCACACATACAGACAGACCCTTTGTTCCCTCCCGCCCCTCCAGCTTTGAAAGTATCTTGTCTCCTCATTGGTCATTTTGGTCAGGTGCCAGTGCAGTTATCTTAGTTTCTTAACCCTTTACAGGTGAAAGGGTTTTGCCTCTGGCCAGGAGGGATTTTATAGTTCTGTATATAGAAAGGTGGTTACCCTTCCCTTTATATTTATGACATAGTAGTTCATAATTTTGTATCTGGTGAAGGCCATGCTATCAGGGCAGACTGGTTTAATACAATTGCAGTGCTCTTTGTGGTCTCCTGACATTCTCTATCCCACCTGCAGTGCATCTGGGATATCTTCTGCTAGTGGTTTCAAAAAGCCTACCGTCACAAATTAAAGCAGCTCTCCTCTGGCAAAACCCTGGGAGGAAGTTGCGAACTACCGTCAAGCTGGAGTGAATCTCCTCTGTGTCAGTACTGCCCCTGTGGTTCAGTGACCGGGGGAAAGAAGGAACAGCTTGTATGATTCCAACCTTCTGTATTGTACCTTTGAAACAATACCCTGTATATACCTTTCTTGAACCCCCTTTTTTATCGTGGTTGTGGTGGCATGTATGAAATTCTGAGACAGAATGTGGAGCATCCATTAATATTAGAGTATACCAGCTACTGTAACTACTCAAAAACAGACTGCCAAGTAAACAGTGTGTTTTCAGCATTACTATTAAGTTGTCTGGGCCAGATCCTCAGTTAGTGTAAAATGTCATAGCTCCATTGACTTCAATGAAGCTATGATACAAGTTGAGGATCTGGCTCTGTCTAGCCACAACTTACAAAAGAAAATTGCCAGAAATCAGCAATTCTTTGTGTGAAGAGCAGTAGTTTATATGAAGAGCAGAAGAAAAAGTCATACATATTGCCATTTGCTAGAGAAAATAGAAATTTTGACTAATGAGAAGCAGAGAAATCCATGAAAACTGTTGTTATTGTTGTTAGCAAAGAAGCTAAACTGACGGAATCTTTACCTGTCACACTTTAACCTGCTGCTTATGCTTAGGTTCTGACATGTTTGACCTAGTTTCTTCTGCAGAAACTCACTGATTTCTGAAGTGTATCCAGACAAAATTTTTTGGTAAACTGTAAATTCTGAGGTAACTTGAAACTGGAGGGAAAGTGTTCAATATGGTTTTGTTATTATACATTACAATAGTCCTTTTAAGAACCACCCAACCCCCACTTTGTTTTCTGAATGTTTCCATTATTGAGGCCATGACAGAAATGTCAATGTATTGCTGAATTTATTAAAAATATGCAGGACTGCACTTTAGCCTGTTATGTTTTATTAATTGAAACAAATAAAGAATAACTTTCAGGGAGAGTCCAGAGGATTTGGTAGCTGTGAGGGAGTCAGGACCCTTGTGGGGGAAAGTTTGGTAGCTAATACCATTTGTCATTCGAATAGCAGAATTTGATAGTGAGAGAGGTCAAATTAAACTGCTTGTGGAGTGGATAAGGTGTCTTATTACTGTTGGGGATGTTTTGGCACATCAGTCATTATTCAGTACCACCTCCATCTAAGGATTTTTTTTAATCTGTTGTGTCTCTAATCTAGCCTATGGCCCAATGAAATCTGTTGGATTTCTGCCAACGGACAGGGTACCTGCTGGAGCTTGGCGAATAACTGATTTTTTTTGTTCACTGGCAGTTCCAAAAATTTCGAACAAAATATTTGTTTGACTCAAACCAAAATTGAAAATTCAGAAAAGTTCAGAAAATCAAAAAACAAAACAAAACATTTGTTTAGGATTGAACAAAATGTTTCATTCAACCTCAGATTAAATGTTTTATTTTGTCTTGGGATACTCTTTACAAGAAAAGCAAAAGACGTGAATGGGGGGATTCACAAAACTGGAGAAGATGGTGCCCAATTTATAAACATTAACCCCATGGATAGAAGACTCCCCTGAGACATGGGAAGCTTGGGTTGAGTCCCCCCACACCTCTGCCTGAGGTGGAGCAGAGCTTTGAACTTGAGACTCCCAAATTGCAGGAGAATGACCTACCCACTAAGCCATAGAGTCATTCTCTTTTATAGCTACAACAGGAGAGATTGAGAAAGTCACAGGCCAGATGACCCCATGGAGTCAGGATTTCACCCTGCACATGAAGGTAATGACTAGCCTCCAGCTTTACTTTAGACTGAATCTATGTTCTAAATCAGGATGGAATTTTGCAGCTCGCGCAAATCTCTGGATTGATTGATTTGTTTTAGTTTTTAGGTTTTGAACATATAACTTGAGTTCCTTAATGGATAGGGAGCTTTTTATAAATGTATCTTTGAAAGCATATTTCTCAGGAAAAACATATTTTATATTTTAATTGTTCCTGCATAACACCATTGCACCCTGTAATGTAATGTGGCTGATGGACCTAATTTAACTCCTTGGAGCACCCACATTTTAGTTTGCACATTTGGGATGCTTGATATGATGTCAGAAATTATAATTAATACCTGTAATGTAGGTATTTAATCCGCTAATTCACAGTGGGAGCTGTTCTATCTACATTGTCTGCACTTGTTTCCATTTTGATGAAGACCATCGTCTTTTGTGTATCCTATTTATATATTATATTATCAGTCTTTTGTGAAACCCTTGCATATTATCACACTAGCTGAAAACTGAGGCTAAAATCAAGATGGAGAGTTAAACAGGAATGACTACAATAAGTTATTTGGGTCACTTCTCTTATCACTATAAATGGTCAATCATAATTGTCATTAATACCTTGATTAAAAAATATGCATGAAAGCAACATCACAGCTAATGTGTCCACTGACTAAGGGATTTTTCCTCTGTCATGTGGAAGGAATGTTAGGACAGCTCTGTAACAATTCTCTCCCTCCGTCAGACCTTACGGAGAACTCTCTGCTGCATCTTGGATGATGTGGTTGGGTGAGCTGGGGGGCAAAATGGGCAGAGTTGGAGCAAGACTAGGGGAATGCACATGGTTGTGTCTGCCGCCATACCCCGCATTTCTGGCCACAAGGGGAATACACTTCCAGGCTGCATTACCCCTTCCATGGAGTCACCCTCTGATTTCTGGCCCAGTGGATAGGGGAGAAAGCAGTAGATGTAATATATCCAGGTGTGATGGGGTGGCCTAGCCTAGTCCCCCTGCTGGAGACCTTGTGGTCCTGCCACACCCCACCCCAGAAAAGGGCAGCAGAGAGGTCCTTCAAGCTGTCTAGAGTGACTGTGTGGGAAGCAACCAATCAGAGCCCAGCAGGCTAGTCTAAGAAGGGCCAGACTGAGATCAGTTCCTTGCTAGAGCTGGAGGAGAGTGGATGGTGCTCTGGGCTGGCTGCTGGGACTCCATCAGGATAAGGCCCTGAGATAAGGGTGAAGAATGTGCTGGAGCCATGGGGAAGTGGCCCAGGGAATTGTAGCAGCAACACAGTTTAATTAAAGGGACATGGTGGATGGCTGCTATATATAGGGTCCCTGAGCTGGGACCCGGAGTAGAGGGTGGCCCCTCCCTCCCCACCCGCCACTGGGAAAGCGGGCTGGACTTCAAGGCACCCCAGAAAGGGAACTGAACTGTAGTGGCCCAGCTGGAGAGCTGTGGCCAGAAAGGCCAGTCAAGCTGTGTACACACTGTTCCTTCATAGACAGTTTACCTGGTAATTTCTTTGTGTTCAGTGATGGGCTGGATACTACAGGGAGCGCTCAGAGGACTCAGGTGTTGGTGTGAGCCTATTACTGGCCTGCACAGAGAGGGAGAGGTCTGTAGAGACCTGGAAGTTAGTGCTTGTGTTGCTAGAAGCTGCTGGTTTCAGGGAGCAGAGCCAAAGCAGGCACAGACAAGACTGGTTCACGCTAAGGGCAGGTTGTGGTGAAGTGCCTCACAGCTCTGGGTGCTCCTGGGGAGTGTCACACTTTCGTTAGGAGGACAGTGAACAATTGTCCTCGGAAGATAGAACAAGAAGTAGTGGGCTTAATCTGCAGCAAGGGAGATTTAAGTTACATATTAGGGAAAACTTTCTAATTGTAAGGGTAGGTAAATATTAGAATATGTTGCCAAGGAAGGTTGTGGAATCCCCATCATTGGAGGTTTTAAAGAACAAGTTAGACAAACCCCTGTCAGAGATGGCGTAAGTATATATGATCTTGTCTCAGCACAGGGGGCTGGATTAGATAACCTTTTGGGGTCCTTTCCATACCTACAATCTATGATTCTGTAATACTTCCCCTTCCACCAGGGTCCCAGGGCAACTGTGACCACTGGGAGTTATAGCTCAAAGTAAGTGGTGATGCCAGAGAGTTTGAAGGGTGGGGGGCAACCACGGGGCAGAAGCACAGGGTCCTTGTGTGGAGGCTCTGACGTAGGATCCCTCAGATATGGGGGCAGGCTTCATAGTTTTTCCTGCACAAGTGGAACAGTGCTTCTGTCTGGACAGTATGAAGTAGGATCCTTTCAGAGATTTCCTTTCCCTGAAAACACAGTTTTTACTATAGAAGAGGAGATGTGTCCCCTGCAATTTAGAGCAGTTAATGTGTTGTGAGGTTGCCTGTTTACAGTAGATGGTGCTTTGTTGTTTTCCTTTGTTACCAAAGATGACGCTGATGACTGTATTATGTTTTGTGAGTACAATACTGACTAAACAGGCGTATGCATGAATGGGCAATCCTTTCCTCATTGAATACATATGTAGCTTGATACTGAGGAAGGGATTACAGTCTGTGCCTGCTGAATCTCATATTATTTACGATGCAGCCTCTTTGCCTCAAGTTCCATATGGTGATTAATCTTGAACTGAGTAAACCCATCATTGACTGCTGCTTGCCAGCAAGATCTATCTGTTGCTGATGACTCCTAGCTGTCAACGTCAATATTGCACGGCTTCAATTTATGCTTCAGTGTGTCCTTGAAGCATTTCTTTTGGCAGCCTCATGTGCAGTAACCCACCTTCAGTTTCCCATACAGCAACTGCTTTGGCACTCTGGTGTCATCCATCCTTAACACATGACCAGCCTAGTGTGACTGTGATGAGCATGGCCTCAATCCCTGTGGCATGGCTGCCTTCCAGAATTTCATTATTGGTAACTTTATCCTGCCATTGGATGTGGAGCATGGCATACAGATGATATAAATGGAACTTATCTAGAAGCTTGATGTGATACCTGTAGCAGGGCCAGGTCTTGCACCCATACAAAAAATTGGATAGCACTACTGCTTTAGAGACTTTTAACTTGGTTTAAAGCTTAATACCATGTTGCTGCCAGACTCCACCGAATAGGCTGCCAAACGATGAACTCGTTTTTGTTGATGCAGCGTGTCAGCTCCTTGCCTATAGTTGCATCATTTGACAACGTGTTGCCAAGATAGCAGAAGTCTGTAACAGCATTCAGCTGTTTATTGCCAATGGTGACTTTTGGTTTTGTGTAGAATTTCCCTAGCGCAGGTTGATATGTCTTCTGTCCTTTTCAGGTTGATTGTCTGCTCACACCTTTTTGCAAACTCTGCAAATCTGTCTATAATCAATTGACTATGTAGCTCTAGAACACAGTCATCAGCATGTAGCATACAGCAGTTCATGAACAATTGCCTCAAAGATTTGCCTTTGTAGAACATTGCAGCCTATTCAGGCTGAGTATTCTAGATAATCAGAAAAAATATCCTGATGTTGGCATCCAGGTCTCTTTTAGTGTCATTGAGCATTGATGCATAGACGAGATTGAACAGGACCGGACCAATTATGCAGCCCTGCTTAATACCATTAGTAATAGGAAATGGGTCAGACAGAAGACCATCTACACGGACTCATCCAAACATTCCATTATGAAATTCAGAATGTTGGAGAATTTTTCTGGACAACGAAACTTAAGTAATAGTTGTCAAAATCCAGGACTACTGATGGTCTCAATGCTTTAGCTAGGTCAGTGAAGACAGTGTAATGCTCCTGTTGCTGTTCTCTGCATTTCTCTGAACAGCTACAAATATCATGTTTGCCGTTTCTTGTGTTAGCCTGAAACTGCACTGCAACTCTGATAGCATGTGATTAGCAATGTTGGGTACTCTGGACACAACCTTTCCAGCAATGCAGAGTAATGAGATACTGTGATGGTTGCCACAGTCAGACTTTTCACTTTTCCTCTACTATGTGATGATGTTGGTGGTATCTTTGAAGTCATCAGGGTTAGGCTGTCCACATTCTTCAAAGGCACTGTAGTGATGTGTGTAGGACCATATACAACTTTCAAAGCAGCACAGAAGTCTTTGGTCTCATGATGGTCGGCCTTGCTCTGGATTTCATCTGTCTTGGCATTCCACCATTGATCCAGCATGTGTCTAAGCTTAGATTTGATGTCATGAGACAGATTCCTGTATGTTATTCCTGTGCCTAGAGAAACATATAGGTTGCATATTTTGATGGTGCATCTCATGTTTTTTAGCAAGTAGCTGTTGGATTTCTGGGTCATTCTCATCAAACTGATCCTGGTGATGTCATTTTGCTGTAACCAAGCTGGTGAGTGTGGCTTGATATACAGTATAGTGAAGAGTCACGACTTGCTATTTACATTAACAACAGTAGTCTGCTGTGATGTTGCAGAGCTGTGCTTGTGTAGCTTCATCTTGTACTCACTTTTTGTTGAGACATCTGTTTGGTTTGAATGATGACTTGTGATGCACAAGTCATATTACCAATAACAGTTTGGAGTGGATCATGTGATGCTCTGTCCAGCAGTCTGCTCCTTGGGTGCTCGTGCTTTGGAAAGATTATAGTAAGATTGCCAATGGCAAACCATAGAAAAGGGGAATTCCATAATTCTTCTAGACTGATTTTCACAAGCTATGGCTCCTGTGCCTGTGAATTGTATCTTCTTCATATAGCTGAGTGACCAAATCTTGTGACTTTTGTTGTGAAACTTGTGATTTTAAATGTTGTTTTTAGAGCTGCTCATGATGAAAGAAAAGACTGTCTCATATTTTTTTTGTTTTTATTAATGATAGCCACCATCTCCCATTGTTTTTAGTATGACTGAACCCACTAGCTGGTCTCAGTCAAGATGGCTGCCATTTCCTTACATCCTCTCGTAACTAAATAACCTGAAAATACTACATTTCAGTGTTCAGTTTGGAAATACACACTGTAGTGCTTAGTTTCCTAGGCTACATGCTGATATTTAAGCATGTGTTTTGTCCCATTGCAGTCAGTAGAATTAGTGTGCTTAAAGTTCAGCAGGCCTAAGTGTTTACATGATTGGTACCTTATTTTACAATTGCAAAACAGAGCAAAGTTTAAAAAATTGCCATATTCTAAACACAATTCCTCCCACTCTTTGCCTCACATATCCAGGCTGTGGCCAAATCCTGCCTCTTTCTTTTCCATAACATTTCTAAATTTTGACCTCTATTTTGTGCCCATATACTTAAATTGTCAATCATCCCCTCATGTCTTGATTACTATAACCTCCTCCTTCTTGGCCTTTCTGGACACCCATGTATTTCCCCTTCCATCCATATGAAACGCAATTGTGTCGTCTTTACCCATCACTCTTGCTCACCTCATTGAAATCCTTCAGTGGCTCCCAGCGTTTTACCCCATCAAGTTCAAGATTTTTGTTCTCACCTTCCAATCCCTTTATATCTCTCTCCCACCCTGTGACTTCAAATTATGTCAAATTCATCACCTTTGCTATGTCAGCACCAGCCTCTACCTCCCATTTGTCCATTTCTCTTACACTTTTCTTTATGCTTTCTTCCATGTCATGTTTGTGCATGGAATACCTTCCTTCACTAGTTGCCGACAGTCCAATATCCTTTTCTCTCTCTTCTCAAAACCCATGTCTGATAAGACTCCTGCAAGAAATAGCTAACAAACAATAGCTAGGGTAGCGAGAAAGAACAAACTAATCATTTTAATGATTCAGGACTGCCAAGGTAGACACCTATCTGAGCAATGTAACTGTATAAACTTACAACTGTTAACGTTCATCCTACTTCTCCTTGTTCATCTTGCCTTAAACTAAATTATAAATTCCTTGGGGCAGGAACTATACGTTGTTGTGGTAATGCAGTACTTAAAGCCATAAGATCCTTAACCATGTTTGTGGACTTTGGGCACAACCATAGTTCAAATGAACAATAAAATAACTGCTTGAAATGAAAAATTTCACAAACACAAAATTACTTAATGGAAGAAAAATTTGTAAATGCCTAAATAAACCATATGTTGTTTATTGGTTAAATGTGCCTTAAGATAATTTGAGACTTTATAGAAAATGCCTGGGTCTATTCATGATTATTTTACAATTAGATGATTATTTACAGATATTTAATACTTAGGAAGATGAAAAAATCACCTTTCAAGTGATGTAAATGAGAGAATTTGAGTCATATATTGCAATATTATAGTTTGCATAACAATTTCAGACTCCCTGTATTCAGTCACTTAGAGTTTTCCAGCATTTGCACCTTTTGAAGTGAAATCTTCCACCATGATTTTTGCTGCCCAAAACTGGATAAAGCCTGAGAAAAATCAGTTCAGCCACTAAGAAGTATGGGACATGGGGAAAAATACGTTCCTCAATATACCTTTTATGAACAGCTCAAGTACTTAAACAGTTGGAGGAGACAGAAATTTGGCATTGAGAATTCTGGTGAACACTGATTTTGGTTTGACTTGTGCTGTGGCCTACTGAAAATTGCACTCTATCAATGCAATTGCATTTTGCATAAAAACACCACACACTGCACAATGGAAAAATGCAATGAAGGTACCCAGTGAATGAGACAAGACAAAATCTTCTAGATACCTGTTGGTGTTTTCATTTTAAAGTGGAAGCCTGTTTTCTGACCTCATATTTTCTCATTAAAGTCCTGTATAGGGTTTGTTTAGGTGACTAGTATATTATGGACAATGTCTCCTCTTATAATGGATATTATACTCACAGCAGCTACAACCCACATGTGGCATCCATGTAATTTGCTCCCCTGTTCTGTAATAGCCATTGTTGTCTTATAGCTGAGGATAGCAGATTAAAAACAGGCAGCTAGGCCAACTGAGAGTTCCCAGAAAGCTGAGCTGCATGGGAAGATGATACCGACCGCATGCAAACTCCTCAAGTTTATGCTCACTGTGTTTGATCTAATTGACATCAGCGATAATCACGTCATTTGTATTTATTTAAACTTTGTCAACCCGCAAATTACTCGTGAGATAAAATGTCGCTTTTAAATGAGCATTCCTGAAGAAACAAGTAACTATAATTACACAATCGAACAATAGGAAGATAACAGAAATGTTCATTACAGCACAGGCCATCAAAGTGCTAAAGCAAATGGTAATTAACTTCTCACTTACTCATGTGGTAGCGCATTTGGTTGATTCTGGAAAGTACCCAGGTTCTGCAATTTATCATTGTTCCTTCCTGTGAACTTCTTAATGGGTTCTCTCTATATTAACATAATTTGGGTGGCTTGTGTAATTATAAAGGTGAAATTGATGTAGCCCCACATCCTGCAGGTGCGTTGAGAGTGGCCAGTTCTTCTCTGCTCCCATTCTCTGTCCAGGATTATTCCTCTAAACAGAGTCCAGTTACTTCTACTGGAATGAAAATCCATAATCTAGAATGTGTTGATTTGGATCCAAATGGAGGCATACCTCAATGGGGCATGAGCTGACTAAGGTAATATTGTGGAGTAATTGGCTCCTGGTTCAAATGACCCATTTCTTGATGGATGTGCTGAAATCTGTGGGATTACACCATAGATTTCAGGACATGTGGTGGATTGGAGGGCCACCAAACTCTCCCCACAGGAGAGGATCACATGATGGAAATCTGTAGCTTCAGTGCTGAAAGGTTCTTCATTTAATTTTGGCCTTCCCATGGCTTTTAATATATAATGGGACCCTAAGGAAAAAGAAAATAAACAATGCAAACAAACAAAATCATATGTGCAACATCAAGACTGAGATTTAAAACCTCCCGAAGTCATAAATTTGAAAGTTCAGGTCGATGACTAAGTCATCACAACTATGTTGACAATGAGACCAATAGACAACTCTAACACTACCTTCTATGAAGAATTAAAAGAAGACCCCACCACCACAACCACAATTCACACAGGAATTTGAAGATAGAAAACCATCGAATCCTTTTCCAAACTCAAAGAAAAACTCTACAATCTCACCCCCCCGCCATGAACCCACCCCAGGGACCTTCTACATGCTTTCCAAATTACACAAACAAGAGAATACAGGCAGACCCATCATATCTGCCCACAGCTCTCTCACTGAAGGAATATAGACATCATCCTCAGACCATTCACCACACAAACGGCCAGCGTCCTCAAGACACTACAAACTTCCTACAGAAACTCTGAAACATTAGCAACCTCCCCCAGAACACCATCCTTGCCACCATAGAGGTCACCTTCCTATAAACCAACATCCCTCACAATTCTTGCCTCAAATACCTACAAGATAATGTACAACTCTCAGAAATCCACCCAAAACATAGCCAAACTCATCCATTTCATCCTATCCCACACAACTTCACTTTTGACAACAAATACTTTGTCCAACCCATAAGAACAGCCATGGATATTAGGATGGCTCCCCTACATGCCAGCCTCTTCTTGGGCCACCTCAAGGAAGAATTTATAGAAAAGTGCGCCATGAAACCAATATACCTGAGATAAAGTGATGATATTTTCATCATCTGGACAGAAGACCTAAACCCCCTCAGAGATTTCCACCAAAATTTGACCCACCTCCACCCATCCATTAAACTCTCTATAGAACACTCCCATACCAGCATCAACTTCCAGAACACCATGATTAGTTTCAAAAATTGAACCCTACAAGTGACTATATGGTGATCTGTGAGCTTTTTGTATACTTGCCTCCACAGATCCAGCAACTACTCCAGACACACGAAGCAATTTGTCATCTACAGCCAGATACCATAGAATTTGCTCTCAAGGGGAAGTCTGAGATACACACCAAAGCACACTTTAAAACTGCCTTCAGTAAACAAGGACACTCCACCAGAGAAGACCACATCATGGAAAAGGCTACCAAATACCCTGGGAGAACCTGCTTCAGTGCAGAAAAGAAAAACCCCATTGACCATACATTCCGAGTTGTCACTTACCACTCCACATAGGAACCCATATGGGGTATCATCAAACAGTTACAACCGATACTCAATGGGCACCACATTCTGAAATAAATCTTTCCTGAATCCCCTCTTCTGGTCTTCAAACAACCCCTCAAGCTCATCATCAGAAGCAAGCTTCCTACAGACCAGGATCCACCAACTCCCACCAGAACAACAGATGCAAAATCTACAGACATATCGTCACTACTATGTTGAAGAATGTCCCCCGCCCCTCCCCACATCCTTTCAAGATTCATGGGTCCCACACATGTCTATCACAACATGGTGTATCTCATGTAGTGCATCAAATGCCCCAGTAACAGCTATTTGGGCGACACTAGACCAGGAGTTCTCAAACTGGGGGTTGGGACACCTCAGGGGGTTGTGAGGTTATTACATGGGGGGTCGTGAGCTGTCAGCCTCCACCCCAAACCTCGCTTTGCCTCCAGCATTTATGATGGTGTTAAATATGTAAAAAAGTGTTCTTAATTTATAAGTGAGGGGGTCGCACTCAGAGGCTAGCTATGTGAAAGGGGTCACCACTACAAAAGTTTGAGAACCACTGCTCTAGACAAACATTATACTCTCAAAAGAATTCATACACCATATCACTCATGGGTGAACACTTTTCACAAAACGATCACTTCATATCTGATCTCTCAGGCCTCATCTTCAGAGGAAACCTGAACACTTTCAAAGGTGAGCCTGGGAACTTAAATTTGTAATACATCTAGATGCTAAAAACCATAAACTCAACAGGGACACTGATACATACATTATACAATCAGAATACAGAACAATTTGTGTTATTTATTTCAGCAAAAGTTAATGCACTGTATTGCAGATGGTGCCTCTGTTATTATATAGTTTTAAATTACATGATACGTGCATTACTAGTTCAGCAAAACACATGCTTCGCTCAGTGCACAGGATGGACAGTTAATGAAACAGAGTTCTAAGAAGAGAAGGGATGTTCTCTTGTGGTTAAATAGACACTGAATGAGGACACAGGAGAGATGGATTGTATTCCTGTGTCTGCCTTGGAACAAGACTATCATAATGCATAAACACATGGGTGCTGAATTAAGGTTGCCTGTGCAACTTTCTCACTGGCTTTTTCTAATTTTTTTGCATGGTTGACTCTTCATCCTTAACACAAATTAAAGGGGTTTTTTTTGTATGTAATCATATCTTTTCCTCTGCTGTGTGGTTATTTGCAGAACGTCACACTTGTTTTCCTTTCCTGCTGTCCATGATTTAAAATCTAGGTTTGGGCATACAATCATGCACACAATGACACTCTGAAAAAGATCACATGACTTAATTTCATTCTAAAAATTCCCTTAGGTTCCAGTAGAACAGTTGGGTCATGTGTTTGGAGCACTGTGAGGCTCAGATCCTCAGCTGGTGAAGTTAATGTAGCTATGGTGATTTACACTAACTGAGGATCTGGCCTGAATTTCCAGATGGGTCCATAGCTTGGTTTTAATTATTTGTTCTGATCATGAGCAGAAGGGGCAAAATTATACTGTTTGTTCACATGCCTGACAAATATATTAATGCAGTTTGGACTGTTGTGACAGTTCAGAGTGATATTACTGTGATCTTCAGCATGATTGCTAGTTATGTCGATAAAACCATGTATCAGCATAACATAGGAAAGTTTTTTACATGAATAACTAAATTGAGTGATTTAGATCAATGTTAAGCACAGATGCTAAATGATGAACCCCACTGTTCTGCAGCCAGTTTGACCATGTTCAGGTTACACTGCCGTATTCATAGTAGTTACAGTGCATGGATGTCTCTATTTGGGGGTAATATTAGACTATATTTATAAAGTGGGTTGAATGAAAGAACATTCTGAATCTTTCATTAGCACCCCAGTAGACGTATGAGCCAGAACTGTAAAGTCCATGGTAGTGCTACATCACTCCACAAATTAAATGACTTTGAAAGGCCATATTATATTATAGGGTTCACTTCAAATATATTTAATTATGTTAAATTATTTATTGGTATTTAAAAAATAACTTTTTTCCAGCTCTTGTTTTTCTTTCTAACTGCAAGGACTCTTGATGCTGCTACACCATGAAAGGAGTGGAATAAGACTGTGGGACTATCCTGTTGGTGTCTAGGGTTACTTACAGCCTAGACGTCTAACTCTGCATACTTCCAGGGCTCTTGTTTTGCCAACCAACAGCCCCTAGTATCCTATCTATCAGCCTATTCTTTTTGGGGAAGCAGAAATTAAATGCTGCTTTTATCCTGACTTGAGATGCCAGTGGCTGATGTATCTCAACTGAAGATAAAACCACCCTTTTTAAAAATAAGGGTTAGATTCTGATCTTCGTTACAACAGTTTGAATCTGGAGTAACTCCACTATGGTCAGTAGTGATGCCCAGGATTTAGACTGACGTAACTTAGGTCAAAGTTCTTCCATTTAGACTGGTGTAATGGAGATCGGGCATTTAGAGCACAGCAGCACCATTCTAAATAGCTGAAGACGTAATCCTGCAAGTTTATATAGCCTCTGTTCATCCAGAGCCATGCTCATGTCAATGAGGCTCTGCCTGTGTGTATGACTTTACAGATTTTTAGATATATTAAAATTCTACTTTGCTGTTCTCATGGAACCATGTCAGTATAAACAACACAGCAGAAGTAGAGAGATTTATAAATTATTATTTCTTTTCAGTGCAGCAAGTATAGTTGTAATGTAGTTATAATCAGAGCTGGTTGGCAAACTGAAATTGCAGTGAAAAATGGCAAAACAATTCAGCCCTTTTTCTGAGTTTTTTATTTTTTATCATTGGTGACCATCTCTAATGATAATGTCATTTTTTAAAGTGTAACCCGGATAGTTAACTTTCTCACTGACAAGGTGTCTACTAGTTAGCTACATAATTTCTGGGCTGTTCCTGTGAAATGTGTTTAAATATGAAATTGGGCAGGGTTCTTTGATGATAATTCAGTTGTGTTTAGCTCTTCGGTTACAGGAAAACGTGGTGGTGACGGATGACCCAGTTCAGGGCAACTGCACCTGTATTCCCCCTCTATGGTTTAGCTAGGACACTTACTCTCAGGCTTCCAGCTCCCCAGCAATTGCCTTTTGGAGTGAAGACCAGTGTTTCATGGCCATCGGACTGGAGTATTTTCATGCCATACAATTCCCTGTCTTCACTGTGTTACTCCCAGCACGGACAGTCTGCCCAAGCACACCTGCTTGCTTTCTCTTAAGCAAGGTTAAGAGTGTGACTGCACACAGTTTATAGATGCAATCCAAATGATGCAAGCCTATTGTTTATTTAAGGTAAAAAAACACTTCAGAGAAAATATACTAAAAACAATAAAAGAATCTACAGACATGCTATTAAGATTACCAGACGCAACCCAAACCCTGACCTGGCGCTAACAGGAGCAGCCCTTCAAAATTCCATGAAGGGGTTCTTTTCTGTGGTCCCAAGTTCACAACAGCCTCAGGTCAGAACTAACACCCGGTCTTATGGCCCTCAGTAGGGCAAGTCCCCAAAACCTTCTCTAAGAGTTGGGGCCCTCTATGGACGAGGAGTCCTGTCTGTTTGCTAGATCAGGAAGAAGGCCATGAGTGAGTTTAAAACCAGGCTATTTATCAAAAAATCCTTTCTTTGTCTCTTGGTCCCTGGAGAATCCAGTTTGAGCTAGTAGATGCACACCTCTCCAGGGGGTGGCTTCAAAGGGCTGATAATGGAGGAAAAACATTAGAATCCTTCTACTAGAGAAGGTACATATAATTCCATAATAACACACACACACAATTGCATTTGTAATCAAATGGAGCCAAAGCTAGTGAGCCCAATTCAGTAAGGTTTAACTTAATTCAATACATTTTATCTTAATTCCATAAGGTTTGTCCATGGTATTACAGAATATTTTAAGTCTGTCACAGCAAGAACCAAAAAAGCATAGCCATAGAGCAGCAATTCTCATCTTTTCCAGACTACTGTACCCCTTTCAGGAGGCTGATTTGTCTTGGGTACCTCAGTTTACACCTCACTTAAAAACTACTTGCTTGCAAAATCAGCCATAAAAATACAAAAGTGTCACAGCACTCTACTACTGAAAAATTGCTTACTTTCTCATTTTTACCATATAATTATAAAATAAATCGTGACCCACTCAGGTTGAGAAACACTGATATAGTATATAGAGCAATATAAACAAGTAATTGTCTGTATGAAATTTTAGTTTGTACTGACTTTTTACTAGTGCTTTTCATGTAGCCAGTTGTAAAACTAGGCAACTGTCTAGATGGGTTGATGTACCTCTTGGAAGATCTTTACGCACCACCCAGGGTATGTGTACCCTGGACTGAGAACCACTGCCATAGAATAATTACATTGTATTATACAATACAGCTACAGTATAAAGTGTGACCTTTGATTATGTCTATAACACAACTAGTGTGCTTGGAAATTGATAGGTAGAAAATGAGACAAGAATGCTGTTCTGTGATCTAATAACATGTTTAACCTAGGGTCTTCATCTGTGACTCAGCTTTGTCCCCAGAGTGTTGACTGCTTGCACAAATAGCAATGGAGGTGTGCAAAGGTAGAAGAGATGAAGACCAGGGATAGTAAGAGGAGCAAGGTACTTTTAATCAGATGAATCAAAAGCCAGTATCTGGCCTGGGCATTAGGAATTGCTTAAAGTACTGTACCCAAAACCCAGGCCAGGCATTGTGGGAACTAGACACAGTACTTTAGCCTATACATACTGGTATACTTTGGAAGTGAAAGCTAAGGCAGAAGGGACAAGTGCTGGGCTGACGAATGGGGTGCAGTCCCACAGCTCCAACTGTTCAATGAAGGCTACTGCTGGTCCCTAGCTGCAGTAGCCTACAGAGGTCTCTTACACAGCTTTGTATGGGATGTTGAGGGGGATGGACCTGCTTGGTGGATTTCCTGACACCCTTCTTCAGCCTCTGCCCGCACATGCTCCTCTTCCTTGCACAGTGGAAATGCACTTACATCACATATTTATGGACATAAACATGTACCCATTGAGGGTGTTTCCATACATGTAAATATGCTTTACAATATGTGGACACTATGGTGACATTGGCAACATTAACACAGTGTCTTTGCTGCTGTATGATAGTTTCTTGTCCTTATAATAACTTTAATGTATTTTTTCTTTTTAATATTGTTTTTAAAGTCAGCTTTCATTAAAATAAATGGTGGTACTTTTCCATTCATTTGAATGGCAGTTAATGTCAAAACAAAATTTGTTAGAATCTGTTTCACCTTGTAATGAGATTTGCAATGCTATATTTGCTGCATAACCAAGAACATTATGAAAATTAACTACTGCACCTGCTCAGTAGTTAATATTCACTCTTGCCCAGAAATATCTAACTCATTTCAAATGTTTTCCCTAAAACACCTAAAGGTTTGCTCCATTTTAAGTACAATCAACCAACAAAATGTATTTATTTATTTTTAATTAGGCCATTTTTATTCTAAACTAACGCATGGCAAGGACCCTGCTGAAATCAGGTCCCAATCATGTTTTGTGAAGCTCTAGTACTCAAAAGAGCTTAATGGATTTCAAACTTTTTTTGTTTAAATATTATGCATCCCTGCTGATATCTCATAAAGCCAAATTTTAGACTATTGAGATTTGAAACCACTGAGATAGTAAACCCTGAAAATCTGGTTTTATAATGGAAACACCAACTCGACCTTAACTCTAGTACTGCTACTAAAATAAACAATTGCATTTTGATGCTAATGAATCCCTTTTCTAAATGAGATGTCACCAAGCAGATGTTAAATCTCTGGAATATCAGAGCTAAAACAAGTCTTTATACATTTTAATCCCAAACCACGGTTACTTGCAGAACATAGAAGATTACATGGCATTTCTAGATAAATACATCTAATCCCCAGAGTCACTGAAATTTGTAAGACATTATGAGCAGTCTTATTAAATCTTCAGAAACAAACTTCTGTCTATGATTTTGCAGGGGCACACTGGGAAAGAAAATTCCTGGGAAGCAGTGGTGATGGGGGAGGAGGGTGATCTGTCTATAAAGAAAAGTGAATAGCTGTAGTAAGTATCGGAATAACAGAAAGCAACACACAACCATGTTTTGTCACTCATATCACTATGTCACCCCAGCTCAAATTATGAAGGTGATCGGTGTGGTATAAATACTTGGACTGGTTGATTGTCTGCCCCTATGTAACTGGGTTGGAAAGAGCACAAATAGCCCTGTGGTCCTGAACAGGACACAGCCACAATATGGCTAGGGAGCACAGGCATTGTGCATGCCTGGGTCTGTCTTTGATGTGAGCCTCCCCATCTGGTAGGGTGTTATGAACAGGAGTCCATTTTGCACCCTATCTCAAGGTGGAAGAGTGCGCTTCCTAGAACACTTAAGTAAAACTGATTTATCTAGAATTCCTCCGTCCTTCTTCAAAAGGCCTCTCTGCATCTCTTCCAGTGTGGGATATGCCACAGCTTTGCCCTCCATCTTCATATGCCAGTGATGGGGATTAGATAATCTAATGGCTCTCTAACCTGATTATTACAACTAACTTCCTTCTTTACGGACTCTACCAGTCTCAGTTCTGCACAGCATGCAAAATGCCAGCATTCTTGCATGGACAAAGAAGTGTGGTCACATCACACCTATGTCCCTCCCACCCCAAAAATTTTACTGTCTCATTCATTTCAAAGTTTTGTTTTTAGAATCCTCCTTTAGAATTCAAAGTCCTTGTTTTTAGAATCCTCCATGGGGTATAGTAGCATCTGTACTCCCAAAAAAGCAGGGGTTGGTCAGTGAATCTGCATAGCGATGGATCTACTCAGGCTCCGTGAGAGCACAAAGAGGGGGAGTAAATTCAGGAGTTGAGAGGCTATTGAGAATGGTGTGACCTCAGATGTATGCATGTAGAGACTGTCAGCTGCAGGGTCTAGCTGTGTTTTGTAGCATGGAGAGGCAGTCTCAAAGATGCATAGGACCCAAACCATAAATCAGTGGGTTTGTAAATCAAAACCAGTACTTTCAATTAAACCTGGAAGTAAATTAGAAACCAGTGCTAATTAAGGGACCAATCCTGTTAACACTTATGCATGTTACTAACCCTCCCTGAAATGTGAATAAATTTACACAGGTGTACGTGTTCGCAGTTCAGTGGAACTCAGTTCAAGTCCCAGTACAGCATGTTGTAGAAGGCAATTCTGGGGGTGACAAAAACATGCATGACTGTGGTGTGGTTCACACCCAAAACAAATAGGCTACAACTTCCTTTTCAAGCACAAAAGAGAGATTTGGGCCACAGCTGCCACCTCGATAGATGCACTACTATAGATTAAGAGGTGGAAAAATGACAATATAGCAGATAGATATCAAGATATTTGGTTACATTAATATTTAGTTTGCCTAATTTTAGCTTATACCTACCATCTAAGTCAGGACTCTACTTCCATGAGAAGTAATAGGACATCTCATTTTGTAGTGTAACATGCCAAAGTTGTCATTTATCAGCACAGAGCAAACCTGATTTTATGAAGGTCTTTGAAGACACCGAGACTCTCTTTCTAAAATTGGGGTTCAGGTAATTAGATGTCTCCAGTTACAGTTTAGAGATATGTCTGGTTTATGTAAGGCCCGCTAATTGTGTAGCTCAATTGTTGTGAACTGTGGCTCAATTGTTAGCTCTGAAGGTGAGCTTTTGGGGAACTCCTCAGCTCCGCAGTAGTGGAACTGAGGAGCTTGGCTATTGTAAAGCCTAGGAGAGCCATAGGAACTGAGCTTCACTCAATGCAGTCCCCAGGAACATAACCAATTTCCAGGTACATAGGTGTTTTGCTTAACCAGAGTCTGGTAAATTGTATTGAATAAAAATTACAACCAGCTCTAATTAATAAATCATGATTTTTGGTTGAAAAATCGCCTTTTTTATAAATCCCAAATTTTCATGAATTTTTGTTTGCTTTTCCAACAAAACTGAAAAATAGAAAATATAGTCATTTTTTAAAAAATTCTGTCAGGTTTTGTTTGATTATTTTCCCCATTTCTCTCCTTTTTCCAGCCTCCCCCCCGCCCATGTTTTCAGTGCCAAAACTGAAAAAGAAAAGGAGGGGGTGTGAGGGAAGAAAAAAGGAAGGAAAAGGGGGAAAATGTTAAAAGCAAATAAAAAAAATCAGTAAAAGTGTCATGAAATATTTCAAATAAAAAAAATTCTGTTCTGAAGTTTCTGAAGTTTCTGAAGCAAAAATGCTTGGCTTTCTCCCCCCATTTTTGCATTTTTCATATTTTTCCATTTATTTTTTCATTCTCATTATTTTAACTTTTTAAAATATATTTGTTGAAAGCTGACTGTCTTAAGTTAGATCAATATTGAATAAAAACTTTTTTCCATATTTGACCACACATTTTAGATTTTTTTTTTAATTAACTAACTTAGATATTACAGAGTCCATTTCATGCTATTCATAACATTGCCTATGACAGGATATTCTTTGTTCTGAAATATTTTTTTGTTCTACATAAATCACTCCTTAATAACAGCAGGAATCTGAGATGATCAGAGGAGAAGTGTCACTAGCCCACAGATAACATGCATCCTTCACATGTTTAGGGACTGATCCTGCAAAAAAAATGCATGAATAAATATAAAGTCATTCATAGACATAAATGTTTGAAGGGATGTGCCTTCAGTTATATATGACCTATTGCAGTTGAGCATAGAAAGGAGCTATGTTTAGATGATCCCAGTAAAACTTGTTTGGTTTTATTCTTACTCCTTCAGTAAAGGAAACATGATTAGCAGCAGAAATGAACAGGAGTGAGGGACTGTAGCATCTGTCTAAGCATAACTAGATTAGGAACAGTAGTCTCCACAAATTGGAGGGTTGTTGTAAGGCATGTCCGTTGAATAGAATTAGTTTTTGTTCAAATTAAATTATGCACATAAAGAATGATTATAAGGAAGCCCCAAGACTAAAAAAGATTAATTACAGGCCTATCATTAGAAGATTTTTTTGCATAATCCTATTAGTTTAATCAGATGTTCATTTTTCCTCCATATGTGGGGGAGCACATTTTACAAATTTTATGTAACTTAATACACTGCCTTTTATTTGGCCTGTATATTACTTTGTTCTAGCTGTGTGTGTGTGACAATATTGCAGAATTTTTAAAAAGGAAGATTGATTTATTTTAGACACTATGCAGAACGCTTTTAAAAAAGAAGCAGCAATTTGCTGAATGAAGCAAAGGGCCTGATTCCCCATTGCCTTGCACCTGCGAAGATGCCTTGCTATGGTGCAGCTATTTACACCTGTACAAGTGGGTGCAAAGCTACCCCAATTTGATTTTGGTACCCTGCCCACTTTCACCTTTAATGTCAAGTTACTCCTGGTTAATACTGTTTGTTTGTCTGTCACGATATAAAGTTGCACAGTTGCTTCTTGTAGCTATTTCTGACTTCTTCCCTCTAAATAACACTAGCAGGCCTCCTGTTTGGCTGGCATAGCATAGTCCTTCCCCAAAGTGTTCTGTTCCAGGGATGCAGTAATATAGTTCCTATTTTAGGACTAGTTGTCCTGTACAACAGAAAACTAGGCTCTGTCAGGGCTTTTGTCTGAAGTAATTTTCCTCCAAGTCAGCTGCAGTATCTCAGCTGTGGGACTGACTGGATTTTGCCCAATAGGCAGGATGATTACTATTTCTATAGCACATGGAAGCATTTGGAGATGCAGCAAGTTGGCATATTCTTGTTACCAAAGATAAGAGTTAGATATGTTTCATATACTATTCACACATCCCACTGAAGATGGTACTTCTCAGTGTAAGATTACAACATGGTAAGATACTGGACAGAGGTATTTGTAAAGAAGCAAGATATTACAAAGAGATTGCCATAGAAAAACCCATGAGGAAATTACTAATTCTGTATTCAGTGCAGAATTGGATGGTGGGCAGCAAATAATATATATAGGCCACTCGTTGACCAAAGAGGATAAAATGAAATATCCTCAGCACTTAATGAGGCAGGAGGCCTTTGGAAAAATAGTATGTGATCATGTAAGTAAAGAATGTATCATAATGCGTATGTGCAAGGGGGATGAATCAAGGTTGCAAATGCAACCTTAATTTATGCTTTTCCTAACTTTTGCAACCTTAAGGGGTGGGGGTTATCATTTTTAAAAAGTAATTATAAAGTGACTGCAGTTAGAGTCAGATCCAGCTCCCTGCTCAATGGCTCCCAGCACAAGGGTGGTTGTTCAGAGGGCTGGAAGGGGGTCTTTTGGCTAGAGTAGAGGCTGGCCAGAGCCAGAGGATCACCACCTCTATAGATACTCCAGTCTTTTTTTACCCTGCTGGGAGCCATATTACCAACAAAAAATTTCCTGATAAAATATACAGTATAATCAAAACCAGAAATTGTCATGGGAAAATGCCTATTTCAAGTACATTATTGGATTTTCAATGGGAAAAATCAAAACAAAATATTTCAGTTTGAACTGACACCTAGAAATGAAGTAAGTTTTGATTGAAATTTTTCATTTTGACATTCCCAAACAAAATGTTTTTAGAAGGCCTCATTTCAAAGCATTTTTGATATTTCATCCCATTGCAAGGTGACAGCATGTGTCAAGATATTGGAATTTCCTGCAGAATTAAGGTTGGGAATTTCAAAGGGAATTTCAACAGGACTTGTGCACGAAACTCTTTCAGAATCCCAAAATCCCAGCTAAAATCTATAGGACCAAATACCTTTCTCCTGCTTCAAATTTTAATACCAGTAATTAGACTTGGTATAGGGGTTCCACCCTATACAGCAGAGTCATTTCCTATGCTGTAGCAGATGGCACCCTGCAGAGTACAGCTCTGCAGAAAAGAGGGGTCTAGACACTCCACTGCAGGTTTCTCCTGTCCTCCCGTCTGCTAACACACACACACAGCTGAACCTTCCTGGTTCCACTGCCTATTAGACCTTAGGCACTTACAGTGGGAGGGAGCAAAATTTGGCTCTGAGACAGTATGACAGGATTAATTAAACTATAGTAATAAATCTATGTGTTCAAGTGATTTGTGAGAGTGCAGGGCAGATGCCTATAACTCAAGCAGGCTAAAGCCACAGGTCTCCAGTTCTTGAAATTACAAAGATTTCCTGGGTAGTAAAGTAATAACTGATTCCTGTTAGCTCAGGGGCAGTTAATTTCCTGAGTACACTCTAATATTAAAAAAAAAAAATCAGCTCACTTTCTATATTCTTAAGTATGTTTAGAAAACTCACCTTGTTATTTATGGAACCTGGGGGCTTTACTGTGACATTCCAAATGGAAACTGGAGGTTCATGTTCCGAGGGGTAGGGGAGAACAGCATTTAATCTGTTACTAGTCCCAACAATAAAATTGAACAGATCCTCTTTTGCCATCTCATCACCCTTCACAGTAATCACAGAAAGAACACTCTGCTTCCCAAGTTTGTTCAGGGTATAAAACCTATTTAAGACATTGTCATAAACATAAAGGGAAGGGTAAACACCTTTAAAATCCCTCCTGGCCAGAGGAAAAACCCTTTCACCTGTAAAGGGTTAAGAAGCTAGGATAACCTCGCTGGCACCTGACCAAAATGACCAATGAGGAGACAAGACACTTTCAAAGCTGGGGGTGGGAGGGAACAAAGGGTCTGTCTGTCTGTGTGATGCTTTTGCCAGGAACAGGAAAGGAATGGAGTCTTAGAACTTAGTAAGTAATCTAGCTAGATATGCATTAGATTCTGATTTGTTTAAATGGTTGATAAAATAAGCTGTGCTGAATGGAATGTATATTCCTGTTTTTTGTGTCTTTTTGTAACTTAAGGTTTTGCCTAGAGGGATTCTCTGTGTTTTGAATCTGATTACCCTGTAAGGTATTTACCATCCTGATTTTACAGAGGTGATTCTTTTACTTTTTCTTCAATTAAAATTCTTCTTTTAAGAACCTGATTGCATTTTCATTGTTCTTAGGATCCAACGGTTTGGGTCTGTGTTCACCTATGCAAATTGGTGAGGATTTTTATCAAGCCTTCCCCAGGAAAGAGGGTGTAGGGTTTGGGGGGGATTTTTTGGGGAAAGACGTTTCCAAGCGGGCTCTTTCCCCGTTATATATTTGTTAGACGCTTGGTGGTGGCAGCAATAAAGTCCGAGGGCAAAAGGTAAAATAGTTTGTACCTTGGGGAAGTTTTAACCTAAGCTGGTAAAAATAAGCTTAGGCGGGTTTTCATGCAGGTCCCCACATCTGTACCCTAGAGTTCAGAGGGGGGGAGGAACCTTGACAGACATAGCAATACATTTACTGTTATTTGACAGTTCGAGTTGTGGGTTCTTTTTTGTTTTGTGTTATTTGTTTGAGACCAAAAAGAAACTTGTAAATACACTGATAAAATGAAGGGTTAAAAGCCAAACAGAAATAAAAGTTGTACTTCTCTTCTAGAAAGATACCTTCACATTTTTTCCTACTCCTTTGCAGTCTGACAATCTAAAACAAGTCTATTATAATT
Source organism: Chelonia mydas (assembly GCF_015237465.2). NCBI lineage: Eukaryota > Metazoa > Chordata > Testudines > Cheloniidae > Chelonia > Chelonia mydas. Next base: position 48,416,851 of record NC_051251.2, on the reverse strand, counting down.
CATTCTAATGGGATGAAATTATCTGTTCTATGGGGAACTATTTTGCTTATATATGGTTTAAAGTCAAGTCAAAAAAATGACATGCCCTAAAACTACTCTCATCCAGCTCCTCAATATGCTTTTTCTTCTTCACATCAGAGACTCTGTTGCAAAATAACAGATCATGACACTTCTTATTTTATTGTATGTAAATGTAGGAACCTATTCTGTCTTGTTTTGCTACGGCAGGGGTAGCTAGCCATCCAGCCGATGGTATTCTGGTTAACTAACAATCTGCTCTTAGACGCATGCAAATATCATCTATGTGGCTGGGTGTACAGTTTCCTCATATTGCTGGGGAATCTTCAGTTGTGTGTGTCCCATTCTGCTGCTTTTGCTGGATGGAGACATAGGACTGGTCTATGAGTTGAAGGTCTTAGGTAGGAAGCAAAGCTAAGCAAGAGGCAAGGGTCCTCTGTGTGGTTGTCCCTGGCCTCCTTCAATTCCTTTTGGTCCACAGGTTCTTGGGGAAGAATTAACACTCATTCATCATTTTTTCTGAATGATCCTAACAAAACTCTGCAAGAGAATCCGTACAGAGGCTTCCTCCTCCAAAAATCCCTTGTCATGGGTATTTCCATGATATTCCATGGGAACATCTTGAGCTCAGTCTGATTTATTATCTGTTTACCACTATCAAGGCACACAATGCTCTTCCTAAAATACAGTCTCATTTTTTCTGCCTTCCTGCACCTAACTAATGTTATGATCCAACTGATCCTGAGTCTCTGCTACACCTGCCTGCAGCGTTTTGCTTTCAGCCTGAACCTAGGTCTTCCAATGAGCACGAAATCTTATGGGATGTATTTTACACTGGGGAATTGCTGGGAGAAATAGGAATCTACCAATCTAAGAGATCCCAGGCTTTTTTTAAGTAGGTATCTGGTGTAATGAAATGTTGTTTGGTTGCTAGATTTCAAAATATGCTGTGAAAAGTTCCAGACAAAGTGTGGTTCCTCAGAAACAAGACAGATATAGCTGTAATTCAAGCTGTGCAGAAGCCTGTTTGTGTCTGTAATTTATTATCATTATTATTTATTATTTGCATTACTGTAGCACTTAGGAGCTCTATTGTTTTCTTTAAAAATGCCCCCTGTTTAAAGCAGACTGTGATTCCATATATGATAACACCAGGATCCCAGAACAGATATCATAGTGGGGCATGATCACTGTCTCCACTGAAATACCTCTGGTAACAGGTTCAAATGATATGTACTCATATCTGAGCCTTGTGTGCCAACATGTTAAGATTTTCCTTTCCCTAATATTATGTTCCAGTTTAGTCACTGCTTTCTGATTTGAATCAAGCTTTTGCCATCTCTAGCATTCTGTTTAGTCAAATGATTAAAACAACTTTCCAGGTATCAACTACATTAAAGATCAGATTTTTCAAAAGAGTCAGACTCCCATTTAGGCACTCAAGTGGCACATTTTTGAATGTACTCAATGTACGCCTTAATCCAGCAAAGCACTTAAGCACATGTTACTGTTGGGGGAGTTCTGCACCACTGGGCAATGGAGAATTTGTGCAAAATTAATGTCCAGAATTTCTACACACCCCTCTCCCCCCCGCCCCAGAAATGGGCTGCAGAGCTACTGGCTGCCACTAGGGGCAGCTAGACCCAGCAGAGCCCAGCTCCGCAGCTCACAAATAGAAGGAGGGAGGGAGAAGGGGAGGGGGAGCTGGGAAAGGTTCCAGGGAGCTGCAGTTCCCAGCACACCCTGAAGGCAGGAGGGAGCTTGCAGCCTGTTTCTCCCTGTAGACCCTAGGCCAGGGGTGGGCAAACTTTTTGGACTGAGGGCCACATCGGGGTGGGGAAATTGCTTGCAGGGCCATGAATGTAGGGCTGGAGCTGAGGGTTGGGGTGTGGGAGGGAGTGTGGGGTATGGGGAGGGGTGCGGTGTGCAGGAAGGGGCTCAGGTAAAGGGGTTGGGGCACAGGAGGGGTGTGGGGTGTACAAGGCAGCTCAGGGAAGGGGGTTGGGGTGCAGGAGGGGATGCACAGTGCCGGAGGGGGCTCAGGGCAGTGATTCAGGGAGGAGTGGGGGGTGCAGCAGGGGGCTCAGGGCAGGGGGTTGGGATGCAGGAGGGGTGTGGCCGGGGTTGGGGTGCAGGGTGTGGTGGGGGCTCCGGGCAGGGAGTTGGGGTGCAGGAGGGGTTTGGGGTATGGGCTCTGGCCCGGCACTGCTTTCCTGGAGTAGCTCCAGGGTGATAGCGATGCACACTGAGGCCGCTCCAGGAAGTGGCCGGCACCACGTCCCTGCGGCTCCCGTGCGTCTGTGAGTACCTCCCTAGAAGATCCCATTGGCGGCGGTTCCCTGTTCCTTGCTAATGGGAGCTTCGGGGGAGGTATCCACAGGCAACAGCAGCGCGCAGAGCCCTCAGCCCCTTTTCCCCCAGGGGCCGCAGGGACATGGTGCCGGATGCTTCCCGGAGCAGTGCGGGGCCCGTGCGCCACGGGGGTGGCAAAGCCGTGAGCAGGATCCAAAGCCCCGAGGGGCCAGATCCGGCCTGTGGACAGTAGTTTGCCCACCTCTGCCCTAGGCTCTGGGGTGTAAGGGATGCAGCTGTCTCAGGGGGGCGAGAGGGGGGGTATAGCTGGGCTCTGGGGTGATAGGAGGTGCAGGTGTCTCACCCCCCCTGGCTGGGCTCTAGAGAGGAGGAGGCAAAGAAACAGGAACTGGACTGTTGTAGGGGTTTCTTTAACACTCTACTCCTGGGAGAAATGTTTTGTGTCTGTATTGTTATAGACCGTTGCTGACAGGTATTTTGAAATAAATTACCAAAATTGAAATTTGTGTGATTATATAGTGTTTTGACAAATAAAATATGCTGAATTTTAAAATATTGTGCACAGAATTTTTAATTTTTTGGCAAAGAATTCCCTCAGGAGTAACATGTTTAGTTTTAAGCACAAATGTAGTCCCATTAACTTCAGTGGCCCTGCTCATGTGCTGAAGTGCTTTGCTGCATTAGGGACTAGATCTCAAAGTGCTTTACAAACAGCCAGATTCTGATGCCTTTACTTACTTTGAGCAGTACCATTGAAATCAATAAGACTATTTGAGAAATAAGTGGCAGAGCCAGCTATAGAATTCAGGTCTCTATTCCCAGTCTGGTGCCCTATCCACTGGGTTTTGTCACTATTCCAATATATTTAGACCAGTTAGTTTTTAGCATTTCTTTCTGACTTTTTTTCAAGCACAATTATTTTGTTCTAAAACTTCAAATTCAAATATATAACTATCTCTACACCCACTTGTATTTGAAAGAGTACATTTTAGCTTCAAGTCTAAATAGGAATTTTTAAAAAGGCAAAACTTTTAAGACACTGAAATAAAAAGTATCCTATCTGAATGTTTTAACACTTCTCCCAAGATTTTTCAGTTTACTAATACATGTCTTTAAGTACTGTCTTTGATCAGACGCTTCAGATGACAAATGTATCAAAATAAAATTAGCTGAAAAATAAAATTTTAGTTAGTTGAAATGTTGGTAAAAGCATGGACATTTAAGAAATTGTGAGTCTGTTTAACAGAGAAGGATAACACAAAATACATCTCATCTAATTAGATGAGATATTAAAGATTGAGGTTTTACACAGACTTTAAGACCAGAAGGGACATTGTTCTCTAGTGTGAGAAGGTGATTTCAGGTGTTAAAGAATTTTTCTTCTTCATCCTCTGATAGTATTGGTAACTGAGAATCTCTTGGGGTTACTATTGCTTTTTAGGAACACATAGGTTAACGGTGGCCAATTTTAATTCCCATTCACTTCTATTATCCATAAGAAAAATCAATTTAAATTATTCGTTGATGTTCAAATCCATATACTTTTCCCACCTTCATTTTCTGTTGCTTCATGTTATTCAAACCAACAAAAATAAAATTATATTCAAGATGCAAATGTGAGTCAGTGACCTTGCTCTGCATGTGAACTTTTCCATATGTTTTCAGCACTTCTGAGATCTATGGCTGGAGCAGGCAGAAAGTTTTGGGTGTCTCTTTGTCGTTGCGGGGCGTATACCACATTTTTGCCATTGTGAGCTTACTGGAGGATTGGCAATGAGCTTCAACACTTGGTGTGCTCTCATTTGCTAGAGTTCAGAGATCTGAGGACCAACTTCTTGACTCTCATCCATAGGAAACAATATTAAAAGCCTTAGCAAGCTGCTGTTTGGGCGGGTAGTTGTCATGCCTGTGATTCAATAGGTTATTTTTAATTAGTTAAAATGTCATTTTTTAAAATTTCAGAGGCAATTTTGTACAGCAGGGACCTGGACAAAACAGATAGCATCTCTGTCAAATTTAATGAGTTCTTTACACCTGAGTGACAGCCTAACAATTCTTTCAAAGGGAGGTCAAGGTTAGTTTGGCACATACTGGCCAGCAGAAGTGAACAGCAATCTGAAACATAAATGTCAGGATGAAATCTGAGTAATTTAAAAAGAATGCAGTGCTGAGTTAGGCTTTACTCCCTTCTCTGGTACCATCAACATTTGAAACCTGTCATAATGAGGAATGCATCACTAATATCCACGGACATTCACTCTGCTTCAAACTTGGATAAGAAGATGATAGCCAATAAATTTTCAGTAAAAGAGACATCTTCAACTTAATATCTCACTACTGTCTGATTTATTTTTAACATGTTATTGTATAAAATAATATACCCACACATAAAATACAATAAGTGAAAGATTTGAGAAAATGTATTTTTGTCTATTTTTTCCTGTTGACTTATTTTGTGCCTCTGACAGTACTTGGGTGGGATTTTTAATGTTATCAATATGGCATGTATCGTTGTTTTCAATAGGAGTAGACTTAGGCTAGCATAGTGGGCTTTTGGAAATCCTACATTTTGTGTACAGTCAAACTTAGTTTCCCCTGCATAGTCACTTAAGACCTAATATGGCAATGAGCTTGATGTAGGCAGACTCCTATGCCCATTTCAAACTCAGGCAGATTTCCTTGCATGATTAGAGCCTTAGTCAGTTTCCTCTGTTTGTATGCCTCTTTCACACAGCAAAAAGAGAGAGAGAAGCATGTTTGGAAATAAGAAAATGTGATTGTGAAACTTCAAAATTTGGCTGGAGAATTTGTAGCTACTGCCTAAAACTACTTCTGTTTTGTTTTTTAATTATTTTAAATTGATGGTCCCTTTAGAATAATATAGAACACATCAGCATTGAGAAGCTCTGCTCATTCACTCTCACAAGGTAAATAACATTTTTTTGGTGGGTGAATAAAATATTGTTTGTTATTTCATTATTATCATTATCATGCTAAAGGACAGGTAAATAGATTTTGTGCCTGAGTTCACAAACTGGAAACTTGCAGTGCTTTGTATGACTCCCAGATCATTTTGCAAAACCAACTATACAAATTTAATAGCTTAGAAATTCCTTTAAGGCCTCCCTACTAAATATTTCTCTTAAACCAGATGTTAGGGAGGAGACAGAAACATGTTTTTCTATGACCCTGATTAAAGCTGTTATCTAGAGCCTGCTTTTGTACACCAATTAAAGATATACTAATGAAGCAATGTTAAGCAGTCAAATGACCGCCTCATCTTAACAAATTTGTAATCTGTTCCATTTTTCCTATCATGGCTGCTGTTCTTAGATTCCATGAGCACTGCACATTAGTGCCAGGCAGATGTGTGGAACCAGCTCCTAGAAATTCAGTGATAAAGGGGAAATTGCATTGATGAAAGTCCTGACCTTGAATTCTTTACAAATCACTGAACTCAACAGGAGTTTGGATGCACAAGGAATGCAAGATCAGACCCTAGTTATGATAACTGAAGCTCATGTGGAATCTCATTGAAAACTTTAATATAAGGTGAGGGGCTTCATATAAGCACAGGAATCTGCCCACCCATATGAGTTTGCAGCATCAGGCACGTGGATGATTTAAATAGTAATTGTATTTAAATCTATAATATACAATATTAAAAGTCTTTACATATAGGTAAAGACCAGCTTTATAACTGCATTAGTCTATCAGTATAAGCTGCCCTTGAAATGTTTCCCAGAAGTAGCTATACTTTGGTGCAATGATGATGATTATTATTTTACAAAAATGCAATATACCTTGCAATGCAATATCATATAACTTGCAAACAACTTTGTTGTACATTCCACTAGGGCTACATTCTCTGGGTTCTACTTTACATACTCAGACTATCAAGATGGCAACTTTCGGTCTGGCTGTTAATATCTATTAAGGATTAAATATAAAAATATTGAGAAAACTATTCTTTGTAGTCAGATGTAGTTATTGAAATACATCCTGGTACTTCACAGCTTTCCTTAAAGGAGGATTGCCTATAACTGAAAGACGAGATTTCATTAAAATAGGATGGCAGGAATGTCTCTTTATTGCCAACCAGCTAGTGGTTTCCTAATTATCTAAGGTTTCAGAATAACAACCGTGTTAGTCTGTATTCGCAAAATTATTTTAAATTAAAATTAAAAATGTTTGCTTATTATCTAAATGACTCTAGCCACAATTATCTGGCTGCATGTCAGTTGCACTCCCCTCCCAGAGTTTGATTCTGTTCCCACTGAAGTCAAGGCAAAGATACCACTGTGTTCAGCAAAGTATGGTTGACCCCCTTTTGTCCCTTCTGAGTCCCCCTACCCCCCCCCCCTTCCCATACAAATGAGGTTGATTAGCCCTATGTTTTTTCCCTAACAAATGTAAGACTGATTGAGGTTATGCCTTAGTAGGATGACAGGAAGAGACTGACTGCTGGGTATGCTGTTTTGAAGGCAGAGTATACACAAGGTATCTGATGACCAGAAATAAATTGCCATCGTAACCCACTGAGTTAAAGTTAATGGGACAGCATGTACATTAGCAGCCTGGTCATGTTTACCTTTCCTGCTTATCAGAGGTGGATTTGATTAAAATGTCCCTTTAACATAGAACAGCTGTTGTAATTCACTTTAAAATGTCAGGGTTGATGAGAACGTTGTGGTATTTAGGTACTTCATAATGTTATTGCACTGGTATGAAATGTAGGCTGTATCTAAGCATTGCTTTAAAATTTTAGCAAAAGGAAATTAAACAATTGCAGATCAAGGCTGTCTTTATAGGCTACCAAAATTCATAGTTAGTAGCCCAATTATCCTAGATAGGAGCACAAAAGTTCACAACAAATCAAAAAGTGTGACTTTGAAGCCTGACTAACCAATTAGGAGCTTTGTAAAACACATCTGTGGATGCTTTAGTTTCAGTGTTTCATTGATTTTACATTATGTCAAGAACTGATCAAAATCTGTGATATCTCTGTAAGGTGATTTTGGTTTTGATCTTGAAATAAGATCAGTCTTGTTAAAATTCAATTACTCTATATTACCTATTTGAGTAGAATGCTGGCTTTCATTTTAATTCAACGATGGTTTCCCCTCCACCCCCAAAAGTGAGTTTAAAACTAATAAAAGTTGTTGGACTGAAAGTGCTAGAGAATGAAATCCTCTATGAAAGCAGATACAACTTAGGCAGTGATGCAAACTGCCCAAATATTATCATATTAAATCTTATTCTTTAGGGACAGTGTCAAGGAATGGGAGGAAAATTCATTCCATACTTGGCTTCTCTGCTGAATCTGGACCTAATCCAGTGTTCGCTGATCAGTCAAAAGACTCCCAGTGTCTTTGGATAAGAGCATCTGTCTATGAAGATAGAATTTTATGCTAATTTTTGTGGTGTGGACATATCTGAACTGATACTATAAATTCACTTCATATAGTTCACCAACTACATGATAGTTGGTACAGACTTTTGATCACTTTCGATTTGGATCCAATCCTAACTACACTCAACCACTAGTGAGTTCAATATGTTGATGGCACTCAGTGAGTTGAAAGCATTCAGTACTCTTGCAGTTTGCAAGGGCTAAGAAACTGATGGACAGATCTCCACAGCATAGAAGAGTCCTCAGCCAGAGTACAGCCATCATATCTCACTCCCTCCTGGCCTTGCTGCTGGGGACAGACTGGTGTGGTAAGGAGTATGAATGGAGTGCTGTTGAACTCTGGCCATTTTCAGCTGACAGAGAGTTCTTCAGGGACCATTACCAGTGGGTGTAGTTGAGTGCAGATCTGAGGCTGTTCCAATGAATGGTGGGGCAGAGACCAAGATGTAGAGCTGGCCTGATTATCAGGGAGCCACAGCCAGCTCCTTTATATCTCTAAGCTGAGTGGAGATTGGACATAGCAGAGAATTTGGCCCTTAGTATCTGATTAAACCCTAGCCATTTGACATTGTAGTACTGTTACAAATTTGCTATTTTACTCCTATTGTGTAAAAATAAATCCCAATAAATCTTGTTTGCTTCTGCTACTTATTCTTCATTTCAAATCAGAGCACCAATTTAGCTCTGGCATGAGAAGGCGTGACTAGCTTGAACTCAAAGAAAGTTGCACTTTCCTACACGAAGGCTGAATTTGGTCTATCGTATTATTTTCTAGTTGTGATGTCAGCCAGGTGACTTCTTTGGAAATGCGAGAATGTCACAAGCGATGTCTGTTCATGGACTCCAGGATAAAGAGCTGGGCATTGAATCGAACAACAGAAAGTGTCCTGTATTTATGCAAATATTTTTAATGTTACGGCTCAAAGGTGGAAAAATACACACACCTGATATACTAGTAGAATTTGTTCCTACCTGGGATGCTTTCCCAGTTTTCCATGAGGCATGACTTGCTCTTTCAAACGGTGAGCACTGTATACAAAACAAACACTGAGGGCCAAATTCTCCATTGTGTTCTGGGCCTTTGTGTGTTCCAGTAGTATAGAGGGGATGTAATACTATCAATTCCGGCCACCGGGGAATACTGCTGGAGAAGCAGAATTCCTGGGGTTCTTCACTATCTCTCAGGAATCCTCAATGTGCAGTGTGTGCTGGGGCTTGCACTGGGGAGAAATGGGAATAGCCAGGGCTTGGTTACTCTCCCACTACTTTTGGCTGACTTTGAGTCATTGGCAGGTCAGTGTAAGTTAGAGTAGATCTTGTCCTCAAAAGTGACTACCATTTACAAATGGCAGAATACGTTTCCTGCTCTCTTGTTAAATACCATTTAAATGCACAAGCATTATTTGAAAACTAACAAAGCAATATGAAAGTAAATTTAGATGTAATAACATTTTACTGCTAATCTTTTAGATACTACACCTGGATTTACTGCACACTGTGTGGTGTATGCTACCTCTGGCTGTGATCTTGTGACATTTCATAAGCCACCTAGGGTTCTGTCTGGTTAGTTGCTTGTACAAGGAAACTAGGCCAATAAAGAAAGCAATGCTTGTGTTTCAGTAGGTTTAGTGGTAGTATTTCATATATAGAGAGAGCCATATGGTTCTTTTCTGAAGTAAAATAAGATGCACCCTTGGACTTTAAAAGGTTAAGGGTTTGTCTACACTGGCAAGTTTCTCTGCAGTAAAGCAGCTTTTTGTGCTCAAACTGCAGAAGTGTACACACTGCCAAGCCACTTTCTGCACAGAAACTCCTCAGTTGCAGCTCTGCAAAAAAACCACGTCGACAAGAGTCGTAAGGCTATTTGCACAAAGACTCTGGCGCGCCGTTGCCAGTGTGAACACTTGATTGCTTTCTGCGCTATAATTGGCCTCGGGAGCTGTCCCATAGTGCCTCAAGTGACTGCTCTGCTCATTGTTTTGAACTTGGCTGCCCTGGAGACATGCGCCCCTCTCCTTTCAAAGCACCATTTCTGACAGCTGTTGTGTGCTGTGCTGATCTGCTCTGGGACACAATGCAAACCATTAATGTGGAATGCTTGTGTTGTTGAACACAGAGGGGTGGGTGTGTGTGTGTGTGAGAGAGAGAGAGAGAGAGAGATTGCTGTGCAGAGAGTGCAGGGAGGGAGGTGGGGGCTGATGTCGGGGTATCCCCCACTCCTGCCTCAGGACTGGTTGCTTCCTGCCACTGTCTGAACTTACAAGACAGCATGCTGACATACTCTCTTTCCCCCAGAACACACTGTCTCCCCCACACACACACACACTCCCAGTCACACACACTCTTCCCTCCACCACCCCCGCAGTTGAAAAGCAATGGCAATGTAGTAGGATGCCCATGGAACAATGGGGTTTGGAAACCTGCATCATGTGGACGCTGTGCCTCTCCCAGGAGGCATTGCAAACCCTTCCCAAAGCACCCTGTGGCCAGTTGTGCAGTGGGAGAGCTACCACTATGCACTGCTGTCTTTGGTGTTGCAAGAGCTGCTAATGTGGATGTGCTCCAGCGTCACAAGGACACGCAACAGCGTTTTAATTCCAGCGTTTTAATAAAAGTAGTAGAGCTTGTGGCGCAGAAACTTGCCAGTGTCGACATATGTAACACAAATTCAAGAGCACTGTTAAAACATTATTTGGTCCCATCTGCTCTGGAAGACCAGACATCATTGGGGTAGGACTGTGTTTTACCCACAGTGCTCAACGCTGCAGAAAGAACCCAAAACTCAGAAAAGAATTGTTTGCAATTAGGTCACTAATACGTTTCTGGTTTTCAAATGTACTGGCAGCAAAAGCAGTCCAGCATTGGGAATCATACTAAATTTTTTTTCATTATCACTCAATCCAGGTTATGCTGGCAATTCTTATATAGACAGAACATGTTTTGCCCCCCAGTGCTAAAATGTAACATGAAATACTTGATGCACCTGTAGCAAACAACTTAAAATTCAGACCTTTTTAACACAAACTTTATTAAAATTTATGAAGCAGGAATTTAAAAATAGGGCTAACTGTGAAAACTTTTTTTAGTATGCATTCACAAATAATTATTTTTAAGCCATAAAGATGCTGGATTAGTTTATTTTACTCATTGTTCTCCTATAAATAAAATTAGGATTCCTTTCATTATCTGATATGAGTTGTGTCTGTACTTGTATAAATATAAGAACATAAGAACGGCCATACTGGGTCAGACCAATGGTCTATCGAGCCCAGTAACCTGTCTTCTGACAGTAGCTGATGCCAGATGCTTCAGAAGAAATGAACAGAACAGGACAACTTATAGAGTGATCCATCCCCTGTCATCCAGTCCCAGCTTCTGGCAATTAGAGGTTATGGGGCACCCAAAGCTTGGGATTGCATCCCTGATCATCTTGACTAATACCCATTTATGAACCTACCACCCATGGACTTATCTAATTCTTTCATGAACCCAGTTATACTTTTGGCCTTCACAACATCCCCTGGCAAGGAGTTTCGCAGGTTGAGTGTGTGTTGTGTGAAGAAGTATTTCCTTTTGTTTGTTTTAAACCTGCTGCCTATTAATTTCATTGGGTGACCCCCGATTCTTGTGTTATGTGAAGGGGTAAATAACACTCCCCTATTCACTTTTTCCACACCATTCATGACTTTATAAACCTCCTATCATATCCCCCTCTTACTCGTTACTTTTCTAAGCTGAGCAGTCCCAGTCTTTTTGATTCCCTATCAGATGGAAGCTGTCCCATACCCCTCATCATTTTTGTTGCCCTTCCCTGCACTTTTTCCAATTTTATCCTTCATAGTTTTAGATATATGGCTGTACATATATTCTAAATGAAATAAGCAGAAAATTATAACAAATCAAATACTTGTTTAACAAGTTTTCAAAGTGCATAACAGAGGTCAGTGGTAAAATTCCCAATCACTTCAGTGGGGCTGGAATTTCACCCGGAAAGACATCCCTCTTCTATATGAACATAATAGTTCTCTTATTTAATTTAGTATGTGTGTGCATATGAATACCTATGTTTTTAAAGACTGACCAATATAAACCAGATGTTTCAACTTTACCTTCTTGTAGCTCTGTAATCTTTTTGGAAGGAAAACAGAAATTCTAAGTATCATTGCTTTGAAAACTGCATCATCTTAGTTTCATGACTCCAAGGACAATCTTCAAACAGCTTTTCACATACAGTATCCTCTGTGACTAAGAAAAAAATAGGAAAAGTCAGTCACTTGAACAGATCGTTCAATATGGTCATTTGTTCAAAGGATCCAGAGCCCATTGCTTCAGCTATATTAAAGTGTGCAGTATGTGTTAAATTGCAGTGAGCAGTGATGGTCACAGTAGGAATTAAAGTTAACAAAAATAAATGAATTAAATTCTAAATTTTATGGGTCACCAAAATTGTCTTCATATCAGCAGAGGGTTACCTTGCAGGCATACATTTTAGATGTATTAAAAAGAGCTCAGAATAAGCATACAACAGAAACATAGTTGCCTTCTTTCTTGCGCCTGCCAAAAAAAAAAAAAAAAAAAAAAAGAACTTGCGAAAGGGCAAGGTTTAAGGTCTGCCCAGCAGAATAAAGTATTGTAAATAGCTATCGTTGGTTTCTGTAGGTCACTGTTCCTTTCTATAGCATCGGTCCGTGCTGTGGCAGAATTGATACAGGACTGGATAGAAATCCTTATCAGAAGCCATACTGGGGGCAGTTATCACTGGAAAACAAGACTTCTACAACAACAGAAATAACTTTGGGTTACTTGGCAAATACACTGTCTTAGCTGGTTTATACATTGTCTTCGATGGTTTATATAAGAACAAGAGGCATCTGAAAATTGTACAATGAAGGATCACTTTTCAACCAAAACAAACATTTTCTTTTCATTTGTTTGATTTCACCTTAAATGCTTTAGACAAAAATATATATTTTTGTTCCTTTCAATGTTTTTAATGAAAATGGAATTTTGGTTTTCAACCAGTCCTAATAAGAACTAAGAGATGCCATTGCCTTTGAGAAGGAGTTACTATTCAATGTAATATGTACCATAAAACTAGACCTGAGGGAGTTGAGGGAAGCACTGAATAAACAGACAGGATATTAACACACAAGTGGCCTCCCTGTCATGTTTATGAAGTGGCCATAGACACATGTTGGGAGGTAGACCTATAATATAGCTCAGGAGACCCTATCCACTACAGAGAATTTGTGACCCACATGTGAATGGTTCCCTCTGCATGTGAATCTCCTTTCCTCATGCAGCAGGCTGCCTCTGTGCCTGCCACAGAGGATGCACAGTGGTTCTGGGAATCTGGGGCTGGCATGGGTAGTGGATTGGCTAGGGAAGGAGTGAACAGGCTGCATAGGCATCCCCATACCCAGTGAAAAATCCATTGGTTAATATCCTGTTTTATATTATTCTTCCACTGCCTTTCCATGGCTCCCTGTGATGGGAATCCTTTGTTAAGAGGCAGTCCTGGGGTGGCCATGTTATCAGGGAGCAAGGCTAGAACTGCAGTGCTGCTCCAGTTACTCCAGTCAGTTCTGCCAGGGCAATTTATTTTCTCATGTAGTGTCCACATATTGCACATCACTTCTGAGACACATGTTCATTCTCCACCTTCACTTCCAATATCGATCGCTAGTCCTCCCACCTGCAGTGAGGCAGCATTGAACTCTCTCCACCTGTGCTGCCATGGTGCCAGGCTGCCACTAACATGATGTTCTTTTTAAGCAATCTGCCAATATGACGATCGCAAACCACTCGAATGTATCTTGACTAGCCCTCTGTGCTGTCTGACTGTTATGATGTGGCTTTTCTTTTACTTCTGCCCATAATAGTAAAATCATAGAGAGAGAGAGAGAGAACCAGATCCTTATTCTATGAGCCAGTCTTTTCAACAAATGCTAAGAGAATAATAAAATAACAATTTATTATTTGTTGTTGGAAGAATCCATTTAAAACAAATGAACTAACACTTTCCAATTAACACTTTGCATTTTTAGGTTTACAGGCCACAGGAAAATAACTGAGAATTTCACAGATAATTAGTGGATTTGTTAAAGCAAGAATGGTATTTCTTTAAATACCTGGCAAGTTGGTGTTTCCCTAAGGAAATGAGATTTTATTTCAGCACAAGAGACAGCTTAACTGCATGTACTCCAACCTTATATTTAGTTGGTTATATGTTGCATCTAAATTGCATAGAGCAGAGGTCCCCAAACTTTTTATGTCACAGCCTACCTGTAATGTAACCTGTCCACGCCCACACACAGACCCCAGAGCCGCTGTTGGGAGCAGCAGCTGGGGCTGGGTATCCTTTCCCTGACCACCTCTAGTTTTAGTAAAAGTCAGGGACAGGTTTGGGCTTCCCTGAATCTTTGTTAATTAACTGTGACCTGTCCATGGATATTTTACTAAAACTACCCATGACAAAATCTTAATCTTGCTTATACTACACTTTTCCCAAAGCACCTTTGGCTGGCATGTTTTTCTCCTTTAGAACATTTTTTCTTCTCTTACACTTAGAAAACAATTATCTGACTGTTTCAGTAAGGAAAGTATAGGCTACTGATTATTGTCAAGTGTTCCATAATATGGGACATTTTTTTAGTTGCTCTTTGCTGTGGTGGTTGTTGCAACCTCTTAGACTGATCTGACACTTGAAATTATTTTACTTATTCTGATAATCTAGTTGATAAGGCAAATGTTGAAAAATCCCACTAATGTAGGCTTGGACATGTCCTAGTGTATCCTGCTCCTCTAGTGAGAAAATCCTACAGCATTTAGTAATCCTTCAGTAATCTTGTGAAAATATGTAACAATATTATGTTTGCTCAGAAAGATTTTAGTTAATCAGTTCAGAATGTTGAATTAGATCTAGAAGCTGTGTTTACTCTTGGCTGTTCCCAGTTAGCAAAGGATAAAGTTGGGGAAAGGAATTTAAGTTAAATTGACTTCTAATAGGAAACAGTCTCATTAAAACTCAGATATGAGGCTGTGTCTGATAAAGATCTTTTTTACTGTGGCATTCAAGTGACCAAATGACTAAATTCTTCATTAAGGTATAAATAGGGATCTGCAGTCTTCACACTTTCATTAGGACATAGCCTGCTTTCTGTCTACATATATGGAGAATTACCCACTCTACATGCTTCTAAAAAGAAGCATCACTTCTTGATACACTATTTCTGCACTGATTAACTGCTTTTCAAATGTAAAGTGGAACTCATCCTTCCCCTTTAAGTATAGCTACTAACTACAGTAGGTTGCCATTAGTGATAGATGAATGGAAAAAAATTCAGAGGTTCTGTTTGGTTTGGATGCTCTGGAAAATTGGGTGTTGGTGGGGATATCCAGCAAGAACCAGCTCTCACACAGTTCCCTAACAGTTAATGTCAAGGCTGATTCCCCACTCTGGTACTTTGAGTGCAGAAGGTGGGGGCACACAAGGTTTCTAAAAATTAATACTGGCCACTCCAGGCTTGTATTAAACTTCCAAGGTTACACCTTCTCTCTGACCTTGGATGGGTAGATGCTGCCACCACCCAAGTGCAAAACCCGTTTGAGAACCCAGGAAGGCTCACTTGGGAATTCCTTCCTGTGCGGGACCTTGAAGCCCTTTCAACTCCCCTCTGGGGAAGAGCAGAGAAACAAAAACAAAGGAAATCAGCTGTTGCCACCGGCTAATTAAACACCACGTGCACAAACCTCTTAAAACACAAAAATCCAATTCTATTCTGAAAGGTAAATGTTATTAATTAAAAAAAAGAGAAAAAACATCTGGGAACATAGGCTTTTAATTAAAAAAAATATAAGGATTAAGCATTAAGAATAGCTTCCTTGAGGTCCAGCTTAAAGGTTACAAGCAAAACAAAAGTTAGCACAGAGGAGTCCACAAGCCATAAAGAAATACAAAGAGAGAAACCTAATCGCGTCATCCTAGACATTTCCTGATCTTACATATCTGGGGTTTTAAATGAGTAGTTTCTAGGTATGATACTAATCATAGAATCATAGAATATCAGGGTTGGAAGGGACCTCAGGAGGTCATCTAGTCCAACCCCATGCTCAAAGCAGGACCAATCCCCAACTAAATCATCCCAGCCAGGGCTTTGTCAAGCCTGACCTTAAAAACTTCTAAGGAAGGAGATTCCACCACCTCCCTAGGTAACGCATTCCAGTGTTTCACCACCCTCCTAGTGAAAAAGTTTTTCCTAATATCCAACCTAAACCTCCCCCACTGCAACTTGAGACCATTACTCCTTGTTCTGTCATCTGCTACCACTGAGAACAGTCTAGAGCCATCCTCTTTGAAACCCCCTTTAAGGTAGTTGAAAGCAGCTATCAAATCCCCCCTCATTCTTCTCTTCCGCAGACTAAACAATCCAAGTTCCCTCAGCCTCTCCTCATAAGTCCTGTGTTCCAGACCCCTAATAATTTTTGTTGCCCTCCGCTGAAAGTTCTCCAATTTTTCCACATCTTTCTTGTAGTGTGGGGCCCAAAACTGGACAGAATACTCCAGATGAGGCCTCAACAATGTTGAATAGAGGGGAACGATCACGTCCCTCTATCTGCTGGCAATGCCCCTACTTATACATCCCAAGATGCCATTGGCCTTCTTGGCAACAAGAGTACACTGTTGACTCATATCCAGCTTCTCATCCACTGTAACCCCTAGGTCCTTTTCTGCAGAACTGCTGCCGAGCCATTCGTTCCCTAGTCTGTAGCGGTGCATGGGATTTTTCCGTCCTAAGTGCAGGACTCTGCACTTGTCCTTGTTGAACCTCATCAGATTTCTTTTGGCCCAATCCTCTAATTTGTCTAGGGCCTTCTGTATCCTATCCCTACCCTCCAGCGCATCTACCTCTCCTCCCAGTTTAGTGTCATCTGCAAACTTGCTGAGGGTGCAATCCACACCATCCTCCAGATCATTTATGAAGCTATTGAACAAAACCGGCCCGAGGACCGACCCTTTGGGGCACTCCACTTGATACCGGCTGCCAACTAGACATGGAGCCAGTAATCACTACCCGTTGAGCCCGACAATCTAGCCAACTTTCTATCCACCTTATAGTCCATTCATCCAGTCCATACTTCTTTAACTTGTTGGCAAGAATACTGTGGGAAACTGTGTCGAAAGCTTTGCTAAAGTCAAGGAACAACAAGTCCACTGCTTTCCCCTCATCCACAGAGCCAGTTATCTCGTCATAGAAGGCAATTAGATTAGTCAGGCATGATTTGCCCTTGGTGAATCCATGCTGACTGTTCCTGATCACTTTCCTCTCCTCTACGTGGTTCAGAATTGATTCCTTGAGGACCTGCTCCATGATTTTTCCAGGGACTGAGGTGAGGCTGACTGCCCTGTAGTTCCCAGGATCCTCCTTCTTCCCTTTTTTAAAGATGGGCACTACATTAGCCTTTTTCCAGTCATCCGGGACTTCCCCCGATCGCCATTAGTTTTCAAACATAATGGCCAATGGCTCTGCAATCACATCCACCAACTCCTTTAGCACTCTCGGATGCAGCGCATCCGGCCCCATGGATTTGTGCTCGTCCAGCTTTTCTAAATAGTCCCAAACCACTTCTGTCTCCACAGAGGGCTGGTCACCTCCTCCCCATGCTTGTTGCCCAGTGCAGTAGTCTGGGAGCTGACCTTGTTCGTGAAGACAGAGGCAAAAAAAGCATTGAGTACATTAGCTTTTTGCACATCCGCGGTCACTAGGTTGCCTCCGTCATTCAGTAAGGGGCCCACACTTTCCTTGACTTTCTTCTTGTTGCTAACATACCTGAAGAAACCTTTCTTGTTACTCTTAACATCTCTTGCTAGCTGCAACTCCAGGTGTGATTTGGCCTTCCTGATTTCACTCCTACATGCCCAAGCGATATTTTTATACTCTTCTCTGGTCATTTGTCCAATCTTCCACTTCTTGTAAGCTTCTTTTTTGTGTTTAAGATCAGAAAGGATTTCACTGTTAAGCCAAGCTGGTCGCCTGCCATATTTACTATTCTTTCTACACATCGGGATGGTTTGTCCCTGTAACCTCAATAAGGATTCTTTAAAATACAGCCAACTCTCCTGGACTCCTTTCCCCCTCATGTTATTCTCCCATGGGATCCTGCCTATCAGTTCCCTGAGGAAGTCATAGTCTGCTTTTCTGAAGTCCAGGGTCCGTATTCTGCTGCTTTCCTTTCTTCCCTGTGTCAGGATCCTTAACTTGACCATCTCATGGTCACTGCCTCCCAGGTTCCCATCCACTTTTGCTTCCCTTACTAATTCTTCCCAGTTTGTGAGCAGCAGGTCAAGAAGAGCTCTGCCCCTAGTTGGTTCCTCCAGCACTTGCACCAGGAAATTGTCCCCTACACTTTCCAAAATCTTCCTGGATTGTCTGTGCAATGATTTTTCGTATCTGGCCTAAGCTTCTCACAGCATAGCTGCTTCCTGTCTGCCTCTCCCCAAGAATAACAGCAAACAGACAAAAGGGAGTCTTTGTTCAATTTTAAAAAGTTCTAGCCTTCCCATTTGCTCTTTTGGCCAGGTGCCCACTCACTTCTTTTTACCTATGCATCACAGTGAGACTTTTTAACCCCTTACAGGTAGAGCAAGTAGAGAACAGCTACTAAGAGGGATTCGATAGCTACTGGCTGGCTGGGTGTCCATAAAAGGGAGCTACCCCCTCTCTTCATTTACCACAGTTAAGTTCTGGGGAAGTTAATAGAGAATGATGATGACCTTTAAAACAAACTGTAGAATTCCATAGCAGGGATACTATTCTCTCAAAATTTATAGAATAGGTTGAAATTTCTATAGAAAGGATATATTTCTTTATCAAAAACTAGGGGGCTGGAAAGCAGGTAGGGATTCACCTTGCATGAAGGAGTCCCCGGATGGTGTTCATGGTGTGTCAGGGTTGTGAGGACATAAGCATGGAGTATAATGTACTCTGGCTCTCCTGTGCAGATCGAATGCTCCTAGGAAAATTAAATTACCTGCGGGGGAGGGACAAATTGGCCTCTGGCTCCCCTTGGACATGAGGGAGTACAAAGGTGGCCCTAGGATTCTAGAGCAATTTCTGTAAGACTCTAATGGTTTCTTAGCTATTCAATTCTCCATGACTTTTAATAAGGCAT
The DNA here is from genome assembly GCF_015237465.2 of Chelonia mydas. Classification (NCBI taxonomy): domain Eukaryota; kingdom Metazoa; phylum Chordata; order Testudines; family Cheloniidae; genus Chelonia; species Chelonia mydas. Next base: position 48,397,935 of record NC_051251.2, on the reverse strand, counting down.
TAGTGAACTTCCTTTCTTAAGTTTTTATGTCTTTTTTGAGCAATTTGACTGTTGGTGTGAACCAGAAAGTGCAAGAGAAAATCAAAATTGGCTATCTGGGTTTTTTTTTTAAAGCATATAAAATATTCTTCCCAAGAGACAGCAGCAATTTAATTATTGCATAATGTCTAAAATTATTTCCCATCCCTAGCAGAAATACTGGAGATGAACCAAAACAGCAATGTTGTATTTAGGAGATACCCTTGAACTTTGAGGGTTTGGATCTGAGACACCTTTCTTTTCGGGTATGCCAGTCAAGGGCCCACTGATGAGAGACTGACATACCTCCATGAAATACCTATTGTCTCCCTAGGTCAGTGAATATTAATGTTCATAGTTACCTTAGTCAAGTAAAAAAAAAAAGGGTTTTTTGTTTTGTTTCACCCTTATATTAGAGGTGAAAAGTCGAGCAGAGAGTTGATTTATGCAAAACGTTGGATATGTGAAAACGTATGTCTTGTTTATTCTTTTGTCTTTATTTAAATGGTTCATGTTGCCTATTGAGCACCGTGCTGTACCTCCTATGATAAGTAGTACATTTTGATGTCCTAACAAAACTGTCCTTTTCTCTTTCTTTATAACAGGGAGAATGTATTTGGATTCTGCAGAGTTATTGCTGCTTTGTGATCTAAAGTGAGTAACAGCATGAATAGCAACTAGACAAACAGAAGTTCACTGGGATAGAACTAAGGTCAGTAAAAATCTGGTCTGCATAGTTTGGCATTGGATAATCAGCTTGGAACTATGTTATGGTCTATGAAGAAATGACAGATGCTTTATGTTCCTGTCTTGTCACCGTGAAATCTTGAATTGTCTAACAAGCAATTAGAATGTTGGAGAAAATGGAACAAAGAAGGAAAAATAAAAGTGAGGGGTCATTTCTGCAGGTTCCTCTATATTGTACGTTGTGCTCCATTGCAGTGCTTGCTCTTAAAGTACACAATTCAGTTCCCATTAAAGTCAGTAGAAGAGTTCCATGTCTTGACTGAAAGCTGGATCAGGCCCAAACTATAGCATTTTAACATTACACTATTCAACTTCAGAATTACATAGAGTGGTTGCCATGATAACATTGACATTTACTGTGTGAGAGCCATTAATATTATCACCTCAATACACACATTTCCTGTCCTAAATAATACCAAGATAATATTGGTTTGCTTTATTTATCTGTAGTTTATTACTTTCAAATGTCAATATCAGTATTTTCATGGCAATTACAGTACATAATACTGAGGTTCCAGATGTATGCAGATGTAAAAGTAAAATAAAAAACACAGACGTTCCAATGATAAAGTTCATTATATAGCCTATATGAACCTTTGAACAGCTCAGTAAACATACATTTGTATATATCAAAGTCAACCCTACAAATCAGAACAAGTACAATCGTTTTGTAGGAAAATAAACAGAACATAATTAACTGACACACAGGCCTCTTGTGCAAATATGGTGGACATGGTGATTTTGAGAATCTGTCTGTACAACTTATGAATCCTAGTTGTTGTTACAAAGTTGTTACTATGAAGATTGCTGTGTCATGAATGATCAGAGACAAAAGTGGGTCATTAGAACTCAATGACCATCTATCCAAGGGAAAGTACCTCAGGTCAATGAGTTTGCATGAGCTGGGAGAATATATTTCCTCCTCCTGTCTGAAGGGAAGGGGAAAGTGGAAAGATACCAAATCAGGAAAAAGACACAGGTGACAAAAACAAAAGATTATAAAAGGACTTCCATGAGAAGACTCATAGAGACACTCAGGAAGTTGAGGCAGGAGGAAAGAAGGGGACAAACTAGACAAAATCAGGGGAAGCAAGCTGACCCAAGGAGAGAGGTGTTTCAAAACTCAAGTAATGCAGCTGCAGGGGGATGGACCCTGGATCCCACAAAGGACCCTTACCCCAGCCCAGAGAATGCTTTGGAGTGGTGAGAAAACTGCAGGAAGTGCATGAAAGGTTTATTCTTTTTGTATAGATTTGTGTTTCAAATGTGATTTAAGTAAAGAGCAATAATGTGCTAGACTTCTATGCAAAGTGTCTGTGTGTTGCTATTCTGCCACTATGAATGTTGATGAATAGTCATTGGACCAGAGAGAGAGAGAGAGAGAGAGAGAATATGGCCCTATAACCTAGTGGTTAGGGCACTCACCTAGGATGTGGGAGACCCAAGGTCAAGTTCCTCCATGCATAATACATTATTAATATACCACACAGTGGCTTCAATCGAAGAGATTGAGAGACACCCACCCCAGAATACCCTACAACCCGATGCTCAAGGCACTCTCCTGCAATGTGCATGACCCAAGATCAAATCCCTTCTCCACATCAGACAGAGGAGGGAATTGATCCTGAGAGCCCCATATCCCAGGCGAGTGCCTGGACCACAGGTTTTAAGGTTATGAGGAAGGTTGTCTGCTTCCTCATCTAGCCATTTTGTGAATGGCAGCTAAGTTTCAAATAATAATAATTGACCAAAACAAATTCTCAGATAGTTTTGGGTTCACAGAAATTGCAATTTTTTTTGCCAAACTATTTCTGAAAATTTCATTGTTGGTATATGCTATACCTACCACATGGCCTCTTGAAGAAGGAAATAAAGTCCACATCTTCAGGTGACGATCTGGGGGCAGGTGTTTTTAAGCTATTGGGGCATCTTGTCCGGGGGCTTAAGGCAAGTGGGTTTCTGGGACCCCATTTCCATGAAGGGGTAACAGACTGAAAGGTGATGCCCAGGAAATGTGCCAGAGAGGCCAAAGCAGGAAACAGTGCTGTAGCCTACTGAAATGCAGGGAAGCATAGCACACCGGAATTCAGTGTCTGAATGCCTTCACAGCAATGTGGTAAACTGCCAGCAGGAGGAGCCCAACCAGATCTGTGACAGTAGGTTTTTTATTTTGTCAGCTAAGTGGTGGATAAGTTTTTATTCATTTTAAAGCATGTATAACAATCTCTCCAATATTTGGTTAATGGAGGTCTTATTCTGCTCACTAAGAAATTGCTACTTTATTTATTGGTGTCTTTAGTTGAATGGCATAATTTTATGAATTTATAAAAATAGTCATAAAAATACCATTAAATATATATTGCTACTAGGGCAAAAACATATTTTACAATGAACTGTAAAGTTAAATGGTGTTAACAATTTGATCAAAAAGTCTGGCTGAATGAATTTCTATATATTTGTTACCTGAGTGTTCTCTAAATCCCTTAGTGATTTATTGTGTATAGCACAACAAGAAAAACCCCTCAGCTGTCATCACTTATTGTCTTGTGATGCTCAGCAAATGGCCATATGGCTCACATGGGGGAGGGGAAAGGGTGAAAACAGACTCATTTTGTTACATAACAGGATTACAGTATGTGAAAACAGGAAGAGAATATTTCCAAACCTAGGCTGAAATTAACCTTTTAATTTCATTTTAATGCTGAAATTAACCTTTTATTTTCATTTTAATTATGAAATTAAAGCCCTCCACACCAGTGAAGTCCTGCACTGGGGCTGTGTAGAAAGAGCTGCTACACACCCACTGTGAAGGGTCCCTGCACCAGGGTGGTGCTGGGGTTTGAGATGGGAGCAGGACATCAAGTATGCTTAAGAGTAGCACTGTCTGCATTTCACAACTCTGCAGCGCTTAAATCATATTAGCAGGGCTGCAGTCTAAGACTGAATTGACTTTCACTTTTGAATTTCAATAGCATAGGGGCTATGCTGTGTCCTTCTGGCCTCACTCTCCTAATGCAGGGTTCCAATAGCAGCTGTGGTCAGAGGAGTTCTTTGCGGTGGAGCTCCAATGGGACTGAATTGCCAAAGACCCTCGGCAGAGCTGCTGCAGGGAGATAGTGCTACCACTGCAATGCTGCAGTGCCCCTTCCCCCACATCCCTTGGGATTTACTGGGTTTCACCCACATGCTTGATGGAAAAAACCGCATTGACTTTCTTTTGCTTTCTTTCCCTACTCCTGTGTGAGTACAGTATTACCATGTCAGAGTGGTGATCCGATCAACAGTTATTTAAAATTGCATAGTTACAGTTCAAAGCTCTGTTTCCTCCACAGGCCCTGTCTCCTCTTTATCTGGTTGCAGATCTCCTCGGCATGGGGGAGAGGTGTCTAGGCCTGACTGACCCCCCTCCCGCTTGGATTTTAGGGGGTGACTGGATGGTTGCTCTCTGACTCAAGTGTTCTTAAGGTCCAGCTGTTAGGCTAACTCACCCCCAATCCTACTTTGTGCAACCAAGCCAGTTCATCTTATCCTTCATTACTAGTGCGCCCCCAAAAATTCCTCTTCTGGGTTCTGCTCTGTTCTGCTGTTATCTTAAGCAGTGACTCATAGTGCACTCAAGAAATACCAAAGAATGCATTTCTGATGTGAATTTTTGGAAGAACAATCATTCATGCTAAAATCTGCAAAACTTTTAGTTTTTGCAAACACTTTGGCATCAATTTTCTTTGTTGTAGAATGGGTTCTGCATGGATTTTTGCAGGATAAGTTGCTTGTGGGGAAGTTGACAATGAAAACATCCCTCATCAAAAGGACTACCCTACAGCTCAGCCAGTCTCTTGATTGAATAATTCAATGGTTGAGCTGTCACAAGGACCCACTTTCAGTGTGTCTCTTCTGAACTTCCCTAATCTGCGGGAAGGGAATTGCTCTCCTGTTAACTTTGTAAGACTTTTGGGAGAACTCCTTTCCAATACATCATCTTAAGGTATATATGAGGTGATACTTTCCTGGACTTCCCATAGACCCCTTTTCCACTAACAGCCCCCGCATACCAACGTCCCTCCCACTTTACTGTCCTTCCCCCATATTTCTGTCACCTCTTCACTGTCCTGTCTAATTTTCTACTTTTAAACTATAAACACATACGTTTTGACATATGTGTACATTGTTTTATCCAAAGCTGGTTGAATTCACTGGAAAGTCTCCTATTTAATATTTTATGTATGTAGAATTAGAAAACTTAAGCACATATTGTTTACAAGAAGAAAACTATTACTAGATAGTGGAAGGTGAGCAGTGGGCAAGGAATAAGAGATGGGATTAGAAGATACCTGCATGTTTTTAATGTTTGTGCTGCTGGAAACAAAAATGTTTGAGAAAACTAAGTTTTTATTTTGTAGAGGATATTATATTTATCAAAGTGAAACATGACCGAACAAAGACTTTTAAATGTGATAATTAACAAAAACATGAGTAATTACTTTCTCATGTGTTGCATATTATTTCTGATAATTCTGTATTTAGTAAGAAGTTCATAAGGCTATATTTGGAAAGTCTATTGGGACACCATGATGATGTCAAAGTGAAGTGAATCAAAATAGCAATGCAAATTACTGAAGAAGAAACACTACAATGTTAATATGAATTAGTCTTTAAAAAACCAAGGGAAATTATACATGCAAAAATGGGCTTTTAATCATGTTTTTCTTAGGAAAATGGCATATGACAATGACATTGTACATTACAGTCCCTTCTACATGTCTGATTCAAACCAGTAGCACACTTTGCTTTAAATCATTAGGTCCCACAGCAGTGGACAATATTTTCCACATTGGACATATTTATTTATACTTGAAATATGAAGTAATAGGTATACAACAAATAGGGAGGGAGCAATATATAGTAGCAGTTCCTATAAGCTTAGTTTGCTGATTCAGCAGCTGTGCTGTACATAATTTACAATAATGATGACTGGATATCAGGTTCATGTTGGACAGAGGAATTTGGGCTAAATATTTTGGTTATCTTTCACAGTTAGGGACAGTCTTGGTGTCCATCGTTTTTTTTTCTTTTAATGTATGTTAAATTGTAAAATAGACAGGGGAGAGCTGTTAGTGTTTAACTGAAATCACAGCAAGTTTCATTCTGTTGACTGAGTGATATTCACAAAACAAAGCAAGAAAATATTCAGTTTATATTTATCATGAGAAGGGTAAACTTTGAAGTGTTGAAAAGTGAATTTGGCCTACATTTTGGACTAAAACCTGTCTTGGTTTTCCCTCCCTACTGCTTTGAAATGGACTTGTAGCATATGGTGACTATAAGGAAGATTTTACAATGTCCCAAACTTCCTAAAGGTTCATGGAACAGTAAAACTGTTGCTTTTTAAATGAAATTGAAGTGTTTTGCAGCACCTCCAAAAGTGTTGAAGCTTCTTTAGATTGATTAAAAAATGCAAAGAGCAAAGACAGCTCTGCATGTGTGTCCATACCATTGCAAATTGTAGATTGAACAAAGAAACCCAGTAGAAAATTCTGTTCCACATATTGGGTGGGAAGGGGGGACCCTGTCTGTGCTCATAACTTAAACTATTAAAACAATTTCTCAGATCTCCATGAACTGCAAAACAAGCCATGTAAGAACAAAATCATTCAGCCATTGTTGAGTTGTAAATTCACAACATTTCTGACAGGAACAAATGGGACAAGTGTAAATTTTATTTTACCCATGAAGAATTCAAAAACATCTGAATGGATTTTGATGAAACTTAAAAAAAAGAAGTCTTTGAGCAGAGACCAAGCACTTGTCTAATTGGAAGTTCATGCAAAGAAGAGTTCATCTGTGTGGATTCCTCTCCCTCTTCATCCCCATCTGATTGCTGTCTTCAATAAGGTGATCTGCCATCTCTGCAGCACCACCCCCCTCATTGTCCAGATCCAAACAGTGCCCCATTCACAATGGGAGGGAATGGAGACTGAGAATCCTGGTGGGAGAAGTGAATAGACCTAGAAGGATGGACATTAGCCCTGGAAATCCACCAGGTTTAGGGTGAGGCCTGCACTAGGAAAAACCCTGCCTCTACTCTCCTTGAAGAAACAATAAGAGGGAAATTCATGAGCGGAAACTCTGAGATGTCTTCCTCCAGAGTACTCTTCTGTAGATTATATCCGGGAGATAATTTGGAACATGGAAAGATTCAGCCTGAAAAATATAAAATGGAGAAGGATGTGAGCCACTGAAAAAAAGAGGGGTGTTACCATGGAAGTTGCCTTTTACCTTTTACTAAAGCAGTGCCTACCGCAGCTTTTGTAAAATATTCACACAATTCTTTGTATACTTCTTTAAATCCTTTGCTAATTTATCCCTGCGCATACAGTCATTTTGTTATCTGAAGTATCATACACTTTTTCATATGCATTTATTTACAGTGGCTTCAGCAGAAGACTAGAAATGGAAAACTGTATTAAGTATTTCTTCTACAATTTGCATAACCTCCTCTAGAACTTTGAAGACAAATATAGAGGGGAAATGGAGAGTGAGAGGAACTGTACGATGATGATGAAGTCTCAGTTTTGATTCACTGTGACTTTGATGCCAGTCTGTCATCCTATTCTACCATGTTAATGGAGTGGAAGAATCTGCCTTGCAAGAGGGAGCGGAAAGAAACTGATGACTCTTCATCACCCTACAGAAACACCCTGGGAATGAAAAGGAGTCCTTTTGAAGATGGGCTACAGTCATATTGTAGCACATCAGATGAGAGGACAGGTTCCATGACAACTGGGACTCATTTTAAATGAACTGGATCATTGGGGGGTGAGCACATTACAGCTGGAGGGAAGGTGGCACTAATGGATAGATGTAAGCTTCCCTGTTTTAAAAGTTCTCTACTATTCCCAGATGAGTGCTCCATTATTGAGTTAAAAGAGCCGCTGAATTGGCTGAAAAGAGACATTTTTATATATAGCAGTACCTTTAATTCCTTAGAGAAACAGATATTCTTTTTACCAGAACAACCTACATAGCGCTATCTTCTCGAGTCAGAGATAGGGAACCAGTTATAGAAGAAAAAAATGATAAGCATGAGAAGACAACTAACTGTTGAGTGAGTTGCAGTTTCTGTGTAGTAGAGTTACACAAACATGAACTTTACCAGCTCTGGATGAAAAACAGGGCTACAGGTAATGTTGTGCGCACTCCCGTGCTCTCTCTCCACCTTCTCACAGGTGTTAGTGATAAACACATTTCAAGTGAACTTTCCTTATTGCATTATGTTGGGCAGTATATTGTGTTTTACTCAAACTGCTTATTTTCCTGCAAGCCCTTCTGTGGATCTTTTGGTTTCAACATCTAATCCTGCTTCTTTGTCTTGCTATTCCCGCACACTCTCCCTAGATGTACCACTAATAATAGTAGAGGCGGTAACAACAGAGACCTCATGATTAATATATATAATCACTAGGTAATTTAAAAATAATAATCGTTGTGTTCTTTGTATACATTATTTTTAAAATAATAACCAATGTGGGGAAAGGAAAAAGCTTTTCCTGGCAGTTAATGACTGGCTGGAGCATACGAGGGCTCAAGGCTCTTCACCCAGCTGCTCATTAACTGCCAGTGAAATGCCTAATGCGGTATTTAGTCACCATGGACCTAAAAGAACTTCTGATTTTCCTTTTTATTTCTCTCTGTAATTGACAGTCCCCTGTGCTAGGCTCTCCCCTGGTGCCACAGAGATCAATTATCCATAGGGAGAGCAGGCAGGATTGCTGTTAACCTCACCTCCTCTTGAGGTTTTCTGCTGTGTGTGGGGGGAAGCAAATTTAGATTAAGTTCTGAGCTGCAAAGGAATCCAAACAAAAATGATTCCTGCAGGGATGTGCTGAGCCAGCTGATTTCTGGCTGTCATTGTCTCACCCCATTCCTGATGAGTGCCGCTATTTTGGGGGCAACATTAGTTCTCAGTGTCTTCAGCAAAAGATGACACAGTAAGCATATATTTGTGGTATTTTCACCATGGTGCATGGTGACAGAAGCCACATAAACCCGAGGTAAATTTTGGCCCAAAATATGCAATACTTTATATACAGTTCTGAGTGCTGTTGCTTTGTTTGGTTTATAATTCAAATGTAAACCATATCTAATTTCTGTGAGTCAAATTCTATAAACCTCATTCAAGTAAACCTGCTCCTGGAATCAGTGGGAGTTTTGCCAGAGGAAAGATAGAATAAGGACAGGAGGGTTTGGCTCTAAGTGTTTTAGAAAGTGCTACCCCTCTCTTCAGAAACAAATGTAATAGACTCCTCTGTTACAAGGGGTACATGCACACTTATCGGTGTGAAGCACAAGTCCAACATACACTGCCATTGTTTATTGGGCATGTGGCTAATGCTACAGCAACAAGTGGCAAACTTCAAGAGCAGTGGAAGTTTAGGGCACCCCTGCACCAGTCCTGCAAGGGGCTCTGCAAAGGGAGACCCCCTGTGCTGGCATGGTGACCCACTGAAATCAACACATGTGAGACTAAAGGTCTCCTTGCAGGACCAGGCCCATACTCCGGGTAAAACATGTAGATGATCCATAACCCATTTTTCCTAATCTCTTTTATATGCACAACTGCGCTGGAAAAAATAACTGAAACAACTCTCTCATGAGATTCCCAGGACTTCCTACTTGTAGGGGGGACAAAGCATCCATTTAATCACACTTGATAGAAATATCATCCCAAGGCTTGGCCAAAGATTCATGCTGTTTTTTCCATCACTAGGTAATGGTATTCATCAGTAAAATACCAGTGACCAGAAATCAGTGAAAATTTTTAAGGTTTTGTGGGTTTCTTTTGGCACAGGCAGGAATGCTGGTAATTTTAAAATACATTTTCTTAATGTTTTTAATAGAAGGAAAGCATTTTGAATATACCCTTTCCATGAAAATCTCCCAGGTGTTGGACATGGTAAACAGGTGACTTTTCTAATTGCAAAATGTGTTCAGGCTATCCACTTAATTATCCCATAACTGTATCATAACAGTGAGACATGCTCTGGAGATCACAAAGCTTGCTTATTGTAATTCCCTCTTAATGGGGCTTCCAGCAGTGCTGTTCCGATGGTTATAGTATGTTCAAGAACATAGCCAAATAACTATTCTCCGGTTTGAACAATTGTGAGCATATTATGCTCTCCCTGCATTCATGTAATCAGCTGCCTATAAAGTGGAGTAAGTTGGCACTACTGTTTTTAAAGCTTGTAGTGTGTCATGTCTATATTCCTTGTACTTCTGGGTATCTGTGCTTGCACATCTCCAATCTTCATATCTCAAAATCAGCAGGAGATCTCAGGTGAAATGCTGGCCTTTATTTGAAGTCAGTGGAAGTTTTGCCCTTAACTTCAGTGAAGCTAGGATTTCACCCTTCATCTTTGCTGTGATGTGCACTGGGGTTTGAAACTCATCTCCCTTCTGACATGTGTCTTGGTTCATCTTGCTCCACTTTTAAAAAGCATCTAAAACTATATATATATAAAATTGTTGGCTCCAATATTGATTACCTTTCCCTTCCTTTTCTTCCCCACTTTTATTTGTAAGATTGCCCCCCACCCTTTGTTTGCTTTATATGTGTGAGTATTAAAAGGGTGTTTTTATACTATGTTCATATTGTTTAGTAATTTGTTCATGTTATGTTGTACAGTTCCTCCAAATGCTTTGGCAAGGGTTCACTTTCTAAATAAAATGATTTTTTACTTTACCATCAGCTAACTTACAGCCAGATTCTGATCGCCTTACATTGACTAATACCTTACTCCACACCTAGTCCCCATTGTCTTTGATTGATCTGCTTGTAGAGAAATATGCCGCTCATTGTGAGAGAGGTGATCAGAATCTGGTTCTTAATGATTCAGGGCCAAATTTTCCTACCCTTACCCATGATAACTCAGTTTCTTGGCAAACAGTCCCACTGAAGTTGACAAAACAACTTGCAGTGGGAAGAGTTCAAGAAGAGTAAGGGTGGTGGAATATAATCCACCAAAATGTTTACTCTTTCTCTAAAATCAGGCTGCAGGGTTTATTTCCCCCCTACTTAATATAAATCATAGTTATGTGCAAGTGCTTTATATGGTTATCACTGCCATGGTTATTTCTATCTCAAAACACTTGGGTATGGTTTAGGGCTGTCAATTAATCACAGTTAAGACATACAATTAACTAAAAAAAAATTAATCATGGTTTAAAAAACTGCTAAACAACAGAAATACCAATTGAAATTTATTACATATTTTGGATATTTTTCTACATTTTCATATATATTGTATTCTGTGTTGTAATTGAAATCAAAGTGTATGTTATTTTTTATTACAAATATTTGCACTGTAAAAATGATAAACAAAAGAAAGTATTTTTCAACTCACCTCATACAAGTACTGTAGTGCAATCTCTTTGTCATGAAAGTGAAACTTACAAATGTAGATTTTTGTTTGTTACATAACTGCACTCAAAAACAAAATAATGTAAAACTTCAGAGCCTACAAGTCCACTCAGTCCTTCTTCTTGATCCCTAAGACAAACAAATTTGTTTACATTTGCAGGAGATAATGCTGCCCTCTTCTTATTTACAATGTCACCAGAAAGTGAGAACAAGCATTTGCAAGGCACTTTTGTAGCCAGCATTGGAAGGTATTTACATGCCAGATATGCTAAACATTCGTGTGCCCCTTCATGCTTCGGCCACCATTCCAGAGGACATGCTTCCATGCTGATGACGCTTGTTAAAAAAAATGTGTTAATGAAATTTGTAATTGAACTCTTTGGGGGAGAATTGTATGCCCCTGCTCTGTTTTACCCACAATCTGCCATATATATTCATGTTATAGCAGGCTCTGAGGATGACCCAGCACATGTTGTTCATTTTAAGAACACTTTCACAGCAGATTTGACAAAACACAAAGAAGGTACCAATGTGAGATTTCTAAAGATAGCTACAGCACTCGACCCAAGGTTTAAGAATCTGAAGAGCTTTCCAAAATCTGAGCGGGATGAGGTGTGGAGCATGCTTTCAGAAGTCTTAAAAGAGCAACACTCCAATGCGGAAACTACAGAAAATCAACCTTCTGCTGGTGGCCTATCTGACTCAGATAATGAAAATGAACATATGTTGGTCTGCACTGCTTTGGATTGTTATCAAGCAGAACCCGTCATCAGCATGGATGCATGTCCCATGGAATGGTGGTTGAAGCATGAAGGGACATAGCAATCTTTGGCACATCTGGCACATAAATATCTTGCAATGCCAGCTACAACAGTGCCATGAGAATGCCTGTTCTCACTTTCAGGTAACACTGTAAACCAGAAGTGGGCAGCATTATCTACTGCAAATGTAAACAAAGTAGTTTGTCTGAGTGATTGTCTGAAAAAGAAGTAGGACTGAGTGGACTTGCAGGCTCTAAAATTTTACAGTGTTTAATTTTTGAATGCAGGGTTTTTTTAACATAATTCTACATTTGTAAGTTCAACTTTCATTATAAAGAGATTGCACTACAGTACTTAGTATTTTTCAATTTACCTAATACATTTCTTTTGTTTTTTACAGTCCAAAAACTTGTAATAAAAATAAATACGAAGTGAGCACTGTACACTTTGGATTCTGTGTTGTAATTGAAATCAATATATTTGAAAATGTAGAAAACATCCAAAATATTTAAATAAATGATATTCTATTATTGTTTTAACAGCGTGATTAATCACAATTAATTTTTTTAATCACTGGATAGTCCTAGTATGGTTATTAGGACCATATAAACAGCTAAATAGATGAAAAAAATCTGACTGTCTGATTGTGAGGAATGAAAACATCACCATACTTCAAAAACTCATAAGACATATTATCTTCAGCCTGTACGACTGTGACTGCACTACAGGCTAGAGATGTGATTATTCTCCCGCTCATGTACATTCACTCAAGCTAGCTCCCATTGAGCATGGATAGCAGTGTAACCGTGGTAGCAACCTTAACGGCAGTAGAGGCATGGCTGAGCTGACTGAAGTACATAGCCAGGGGTTTCAGGCAGGTTTGTACTCTGCATAGCTCAGCCATGCTTCTGTTGCTGCTACCAGTGCTACTGTGGCTACCCTGCTATTTATACTCAATAAGAGCTAGCGTGAGTATGTATACATGAGCAGGGGAATCATACCCCTAGCTTGTAGCATAGACAGAGCCTTAGTTTAGCAATGGACAAACCAAAATATTGTAGGGGTGTCCATAAAGGTAAAATGTTGACTATCTCAACAAATCCATTTTCTTTCGGTACTTTGAGATTTAGTATTGGAGGGCCATCACCCTAAGTGACTCCTATCCATTGAACGGCAATTACCCACATATTAATCAACATAATAGTACTCATATTGGGTGGGCAGGGAGTTTTTATAAGCAATAAATGCAAACTGTCATGTGCGTTTATATATTTTTCCAAAGTAAGCACTTCTTTGGCCCCATTACTAGTCTATTAGGAAGATAGGCATTGATTGCAGGTGTTTTAGCACCTGCTTTGAGATGAATTTGGGAATCACTGGTCTCCTATGACTTGAGAAAAAACAGCTTTAGTCTTGATATTGTTCTAATAATGATGCTTGGCAGCCAACTTGAATTATAATACCACAGCCGTGACTGCTGATGGGTTCATTGAGCAGTCAGTGTACAGAGCAGTCTATCTGTCAGACCATCTCCAGTGGGGTGTCCAGGCAGACACACACCCAGGAGCTGGGAAATCTCAGGGCTGTTAACTAGTAGTTCATGTTGCATGCTATGAAAAGAAGCACTCTAGGGATTAGACCAACTCTGAATTTAATGCTAATTCATGGTTGTGTTCCATGTTGTGGAAGCCTGACAGGATGGATATGAAAATCAAATAAAACAATGGTATTGAAATTTTCCCAAGATCATGATGCCATGCCTTACCAGGGACCGGTAGATATTGTTACTTAATATTATTACAGAGATTTAGCAAAACAGCTGGAAGACAGAGCACAGAGTAAATTTTTCTTTGTGACTTACTGATAAACATTCCTGCAAACATTTAGGCTGTTGATTGGCAAACACATTTACAGGGGGATTTTCAAGAGGTTGAGGGAAGGCACTTGGTATGAAAAGTGAGCACTTAAAATCTGTGGAATTTTCAAAGCTAAGGATGCGTGCAGATAGAGCTTAAAAAAAGAAATCTGTCTGTTCACCCAGATAGAAAGCTCCTGTTGCTTGAGGATATGGTATTCTGCCACCATGGCAGTAGGTTGGAAATGCAGTCTGTGAAATGGGCAGGCACTGAGGACTCACCATCTGGGAGGGAAATTCAGCCAGCGGAGACTCCTTTGTGCAAGGTTCCTCATAACTGGGACTTGGGTGACTGCAGGGAAGAGTACTATCATTCCGGTTTTTGACTTGTAGGGCCACAGTCCAACATTCAACAGCCCCCCTCATCAAACCTTGCCAAGGTACGAGATGCTTTTCACCTGTCACAGCACCTGCTGTCTTTATGTTGTTTGGCGCAATGAAAACCCAGCCAGAAAAGCCCTGTTCATAGGTGAAGTTCCCTAAAGGCTTGGTGCTGGTGGTTTGAGTTAGTGTTTAAATCTATATTGATTCGATTGTGCCATCTGCTCAGTGGCAACAATTTAAACATTTCCTCCAGGCTCACTTTGTATCATGAGATTAAAAGACATTTGCAGGCCTGTAATGAAAAGCAGGTTCACCAAATGAATGGCATTCACCTGAGCTCCTAAACAGAGCCACGTTCAGCTCCTGTTACATTGAGAAGTGCTGTAGAAAGACAATGGATGTAACCACGTACAGTCTACATAAATGTGAGTGTGTGTGTGTGGACAGTTTTCTTCATCGCAATGACCGACAATTAACAAGATAAAAGGCAGCACTAAAAGAAGTTTGGTAGGATTTACAAGTGAAGAGGTTAAGTGATTGATACAGTAGACACATTCTTAGAGCATAAAACCACTTTCTTGTCAGGTTTATCCTTTCCTATTGCCAAACGTATTTTTCTCCATTTCTTTATATTTAGAAAATTAAGCATGAAAAGAAATGACACTTATTGCTTTTCAGGTTTTCCATGTTGTTTGTCATTCAGGATTATGGTTAATAGACAATTCTGATGTTTGTGGCTAGGGTGCCTCTCCCCAAGTAACAAGGCAGTGGGAGCTGTGTGCTTGATAGCACCTTAGGCTAGGATATCCCTCAGGATAAAAAATCATAGCAAGCAAAGGTCTTGCTAATGTTGCCTCCTATTCATCTGGCCTTTTTAGTGAACTGAGATCAGGCATTCCCTTCCTGTCCCCCAGAGTACAACAGCAAACCAAAAACCCTGGCCTTCAATACTCCACAGTTCAGTGCTTCATTCCTGCCATCAATTAGAACAGTGATTGGATGTGAAATAGCAGCAAAGGCTATTAAAAATAATAGTGTGGTTTATCTTCCACTCAGTGATCAGTGAGTAATAAAACTGGCAGTCACCCAAGCTGTATTTTCCCTTTCAGCTTCCCAGCTTCCCTCTCCCGGCCCACATTTGCCAGAGCAGGGTCTAAAACTTTGCAAGAAGCAAATACAGCTGTTGCACCCAGGCTCAGGTTATCTTAAGATAACTTGTGTAGGACAATCTTTATGGAAAATGTAATAAAGATAAAACCAATGGTGCTATACAGAAATTATTCTAAGAACCTATGGAATGTAATAGAGTGGTGTCACAGGGTGTGTCTGCCCTGTAACCCTCTCGTTCCCCCCGCCCTCCTCCCCCGCTCCCCCCCCCCCCCGACCTAGTGTGGTGCTGCAGGCACTCCTGACTCAGTATGACTTCTCTCAGCCCCCCTTAAGGCCCCCTTTCTTAGAGTTGGGGGTCTCTGGGAGCTCCTCTGCCTTAGAAGAGCTTCTCTGTCTGAGTCCCTACCTACAATTGGACTTGAATGGCCTATTATCACTTCCAGGTGCTTGATATTCAATTAACTGCTTATCATGGTCACTGCTAGCCTGGATCCAGATTCCCCTTAAAGGGGCCAGCAACCCTGTGACGATACAGAATTTTTAAATCAGCTTGTATCTTTGCTGTACATTCAGTATGCTGGTTTAAAAATCCTTTAGAAAGGTTGTCATCCTCTCTTAAATTCTACAGAAATTTTCCATAAGGCAGCCTGCATGTCAAATTAGATACGGCTCGCAAGAAAATCTGGCTGTCTCAGTATTTTTGTTGGCAACTTTCTTTAAAAAAATATTAAAAATTCAGTATGTTGTATGGCCCTTTCTTGAGCATAAACTTCTAATCTGATCTGCACTTATAAATCCTGGGTGCATTAACTGAGCACTGTTAAAGGAAGAACTGAGCACATTAGTGAGCAATTTAGTCATTTCTTTTATGATTTCATAGAATATCAGGGTTGGAAGGGACCTCAGGAGGTCATCTAGTCCAACTCCCTGCTCAAAGCAGGACCAATCCCCAACTAAATCATCCCAGCCAAGGCTTTGTCAAGCCTGACCTTAAAAACCTCTAAGGAAGGAGATTCCACCACCTCCCTAGGTAATTCATTCCAGTGTTTCACCACCCTCCAAGTGAAAAGTTTTTCCTAATATCCAACATAAACCTCCCCCACTGCAACTTGAGACTATTACTCTTTGTTCTGTCATCTGCTACCACTGAGAGCAGTCTAGATCCATCCTCTTTGGAACCCCCTTTCAGGTAGTTGAAAGCAGCTATCAAATTCCCCCTCATTCTTCTCTTCCGCAGACTAAACAATCCCAGTTCTCTCAGCCTCTTCTCAGAAGTCATGTGTTCCAGTCCCCTAATCATTTTTGTTGCCCTCTGCTGGATGCTTTCCAATTTTTCCACATCTTTCTTGTAGTGTGGGGCCCAAAACTGGACGCAGTGCTCCAGATGAGGTCTCACCAATGTTGAATAGAGGGGAATGATCATGCCCCTTGATCTGCTGGCAATGCCCCAACTTATACAGCCCAAAATGCCATTAGTCTTCTTGACAACAAGGACACACTGTTGACTCATATCCAGCTTCTTGTCCACTGTAACTCCTAGGTCCTTTTCTGCATGACTGCTGCCGAGCCATTCGTTCCCTAGTCTGTAGCGGTACATGGGATTTTTCCGTCCTAAGTGCAGGACTCTGCACTTGTCCTTGTTGAACCTCATCAGATTTCTTTTGGCCCAATCCTCTAATTTGTCTAGGTCCCTCTGTATCCTATCCCTACCCTCCAGGGTATCTACCATGCCTCCCAGTTTAGTGTCATCTGCAAACTTGCTGAGGGTGCAATCCACACCATCCTCCAGATCATTAATGAAGATATTGAACAAAACCAGCCCCAGGACAGACCCTTGGGGCACTCCGCTTGATACCGGCTGCCAACTAGACATGGAGCCATTGATCGCTACCTGTTGAGCCCAACAATCTAGCCAGTTTTCTGTCCACTTTATAGTCCATTCATCCAGCCCATACTTCTTTAACTTGCTGGCAAGAATACTGTGGGAGACTGTATCAAAAGCTTTGCTAAAATCAAGGAACAACAAGTCCACTGCTTTCCCCTCATCCACAGAGCCAGTTATCTCGTCACAGAAGGCAATTAGATTAGTCAGGCATGATGTGCCCTTGGTGAATCCATGCTGACGGTTCCTGATCACTTTCCTCTCCTCTAAGTGCTTCAGAATTGATTCTTTGAGGACCTGCTCCATGATTTTTCCAGGGACTGAGGTGAGGCTGACTGCCCTGTAGTTCCCCGGATCCTCCTCCTTCCCTTTTTTAAAGATGGGCACTACATTAGCCTTTTTCCAGTCATCTGGGATCTCCCCCAATCGCCATGAGTTTTCAAAGATAATGGCCAATGGCTCTGCAATCACATCCGCCAACTCCTTTTGCACCCTCGGATGCAGCGCATCCGGCCCCATGGATTTGTGCTCGTCCAACTTTTCTAAATAGTCCCGAACTCCTTCTTTTTCCACAGAGGGCTGGTCACTTCCTCCTCATGCTGTGCTGCCCAGTGCAGTAGTCTGGGAGCTGACCTTGTTCTTGAAGACAGAGGCAAAAAAAGCATTGAGTACAGTAGCTTTTTCCACATCCGCTGTCACTAGGTTGCCTCCCTCATTCAGTAAGGGGCCCACACTTTTCTTGACTTTCTTCTTGGCGTTTACAAGGCAGCTGAGATGGAAGGCCAGTTTTCATCTTTAGCATTTGGATCAAATGTGGCTACATATCCCAGAAGAGCTAGATTGAGCTAACTCATTTCAAAGAGGTCACTGTGGAGTAGCCATATGATATCTGGAGCAGTGCAACACTTGCCAGTTTCAGTTGCCAAAATAAATTGTTTTATTTTGCATGAGTTCACATCTTCTGTGGCTTGGAAAGCAAAAGTCAAGGAAAACTACTGGGCTAATTCTCAAATAGTCCCTGTTCTGGAATGGAGCCGTGCCCCCAGGGCTTCCTTCCAAGGGACTCTTCACTCTGTAATGAGCCTCAACTGACCACAGCTCTCCAGCTGAGTTGTTGTTTCAGTTCAGTTC
Source organism: Chelonia mydas (assembly GCF_015237465.2). Classification (NCBI taxonomy): domain Eukaryota; kingdom Metazoa; phylum Chordata; order Testudines; family Cheloniidae; genus Chelonia; species Chelonia mydas. The sequence goes on along the minus strand of NC_051251.2, from coordinate 48,379,627 downwards.
ATTCCCTCTCCAGGGTATTAAAATTCAGTGTATACTGACCTCTTTGAGTTCTTCAGCCCCTTCCCGGGCATATGTAAATTCCCTTTTCTGGGACTCAGCCACCTCGCCTGCAGTTTATGGGGGTGGGAGACACGGGCCCTCCCACTACTCCAGGTCGTGACCCAGGAATCCTATAAATGGCAGCCACGTGCTATGACCTTTTAATTATTTGCGGTGACTACTGTTCCCTGGGCCACTTCCCATGCAGCCCCTTCAGCTTCACCCTTACATCAGGGCTCTTCTGGCTTGCGCCCCAGCAGTCATCTACTGGTCCCATTTAGCATCTGCTTTGTCCCCGGTACTGCAGCTCCTTCAGCCAGTCGGGAGCACTTCCTTGCTCCTCTAGCTCCAGGCAGCAACAGTCTCTGCTCCACCCCGCAGCTCCTTTTAGCTGGGTCTGCTGTGTTCTGATTGACTGCTCCCTGCAGCTTCTCTCTGGCTGTTTTCCCTGCAGCCAATCTAGGCAGCCTGGAGGACTCACCTCTACTGCTCTTTCTGAGGCAGGGTGTGGTAGGACTGCGAGGCCTCCAGAAGGGGACCTCAGGGCCTGTACATCATCACAGTGTTTCATAGTCAACTTTTCCTCACCTCAAATATCAGCCCTGATGAATATCTGCTATACCTAACTAATTATGTAAGTGTTAGAGATGGAGGGTGAAGTATAGGGAAAATTTTTCTTTAAAAATGCAGCTGACAATTTTATTACATTTTTGGAGACTTTTTTTTAATAAGGCTTTATGATGGGATCTCCAATCCTGACCGAATAATTTAAAAAAGCCTAAGATGTTTCACATGCAGCATATCTGTAAACAATAAATGTATCAAATGTAAATTGTGCACAGTATTTTTAATCATTTTAATCTACACATACATTGGCACCCCCAAGGAAATGACAATATAGTGGGTGGGTCTGTGAGGATAGGCTGCAGATTTTATGAGAGTAAACTTAACAAATTTATACAAAACTTTAACAATCTCTACTCTATAAATACCCCACTTCTTTGCAGATCAGTTTAACAACAAGCAGCAAGGCTATGTTTTCACTTTTTACTTCTATAGCATCTTTCATCTGTTGATCACAAAACGCTTTCTAACCAAACTTTAAGTCTCTCAACACCCTTGGGCAGTAGTTTTTTCTCACATTTTATACATTGGGAAAACTGGAAACAGAATGGTTACAGTAAATGACTTACTCAAACTCCCTCAATGAGTTGTATTAATATATCACATTATGATTATGGCCAAATAATTGCCTAGATGGAAAGATTAAGATAATCCCCATAAAAAGCCAGAATTTGAAATGGAACCTAGGATTCCTGACCAAGAATCCCCTGCTGTTCAACACTGCATTCCAGGTGCAAAATTCTGCACTTGCAGACCCACCTGCCAAGGGAAAGTTCTTCCTGTGCCATTAAAAGTATTGGAAACAATTAAAAATCTGAAACTCAGACTGAACCAAACCGTTTTTTAAAATATAGATCCAATGTGTTCATATAAGACCTCCATCTCCTTCTTCCTCCCTACCCTTCTAGGTATAGTGGCAGAACTTCTGTTGGAAAGGAGAGAAGAACAGGAGATCTGCTGTCATCCATGTCTGGCGTATTCAGGGACCAATATTCTCAAATAATTAGAGAAGCAGAGGGATCATATTGGATCAGATGTTTTACAATTTCTTGCTATAATTTGGGGCATAAAGGTCAAAAGAGATTTTTTAAGTTTTTAAGTTTAAGAGCTACATTCTGGTCCTACCTGAGGCACCTGGAGCATATTGCCAGTACTGTCTGGCATAAGAAGCCTTTGGCTTTGCAGGGCAAGATGGAGCAGTCCACATGTGGTTTTGTATCTGACCAGTCTGCTGCTGATGGCACAATACCAATTTTTGTAGCTGGCATGAGAAAAAAGTGAAAGAAGCTAAACATAAAAGTAAAAGTGCCCAGTGTTGTTTCAGAGTCCAAGCTTAGTGAGATGCAAAAAGAAAGCAAACACAACATAGGGAAGGAAAGCAAACACAACATCAGAGAGAGGGCCATCAGGAAACCTGTTCTAGCTCACTCATTTTCAGGGCATCCATCCCTCCATCCTGGAGGCTATTGTAAAGTGTGCCAGATGACTGTGTTCCCTGGGAGCCCATACATCAGCTGACAGATAGACAGAACAGAGGGCCCTCTGGCCTTGCCCCTTCTTTGTCCTTACACCTGGGCTGAACAGAGGGCAGGAGGGAAGAGAAGCTGGGTATTCTACTGGTTAAGAACTCCTTTCAAATGGGAATCTCTGTGCTTGCTTTTTGGCCTCTTTGTGATGCCAGAAAGGCTCAAAGGGGCATAATCCACCAGAGACAATGAAGATATACATGATGGGATGGAGTACCCTTTTAATGGAATCCCTGTAAATGTTCAACTGATTTCTGATCCCTTTGTATTATGACAAAAGAAAATATGTATGGCTGAGAGTGATGATACTCTCTGAAATACTCTTTTCTATTTCCTATCAGCCTTAGCCTAAGTGGCTCAAACTTAGCAAGCCATGCTTTTCGACTGAAACCCAGTGAGTTCAGTGATAAATCATTCTGGGAATTCATCTCAAGCTTGATGTGAGTCAAAAATGAGTTCTCAGTGGGATGGCCAAAAGAAATGATGCTTGGTAAAAATGACCACGAGAGGGGAAAAAAGCTAGCTGCTCATTCCCAGAATGGGGAAATCAATTAAATTACTTGTAAAGATTGAGAGTGAATCAAAGACAAGTAGCTTGACCCATGCTTTGTAGAGAAAATTTTCCTTTAAATACCACAAATGCTTAACTTTAATTGGAATTTTGTGCATGACGGGAGAGGGATATAAACCCCCTATATATTGAAAAGGGGGAAACCACAGGCCCTCAGCATGCTGGTGCTCCAGTATCATTGGTAGAGAATGCAGGTGTCACTTTGATGTGTGCTGACAGTCTGCATGTGGTAATATTTCATTTTTATTTCCTCTACACTGATTATGAATAAACTATACTTTTATCCTCATTTAGAAAATGTGACTTCTCTTATATTTAATTGCTTCCCTCTGCAGCTTGCATGGAAAAGGTACATCTATTAGTTGGGGGGCATAAACAAGGACAGCTCTATAAAAAATTGCCTAGTAAAAATCTGCTACTAAACAAGAACAGCTTCTAGCTGCAGGTGATTTCTAAATGAAAATATCTCCTGTGTCAATGTAATAGGAAAACAGAATAAATAAACCAGGAGGCCAGAACCTCAGCTGAAGTAAATGGTACAGCCCATTTACACCAACTGAGCTTCTGGCCCTATAACTTTTGCTCTCTGCCTTCCCACTCTTGTAGGCTAATTACCTCACTAAAGATTATCACCAATGCAACCACTAGCAAACTGATGGTGCACTAGGGTAACATTATCAAAAGTGTCTAAGAGGCTTAGGAGTCTAAGTGACTTTGGTTTCCCAGGGAGAAGCAGGTCATCCTCATAGGCTAGAAAGGAGGATAATTTTTGTTTTCCTTAAATGAAAGCCATCATATAATATTTTACTGATTATTCAGCCATTGTGAGATCTAAATCCATTGGGCCAAATCCTGCTTTCATTTACACAATCGTAAATCCTATATAACTATTCAGTAGAGTTACCAAGGATTTACAGTGGTGTATTTTGACCCTGATCTCAAAATACTAGGAATGTATTCATAAATAAGTATTATTCTGCTACTTGATGATTTTTGATTCCACTTAAGTTTTTGCAGAGAAATTACACATTGCTTTTTAATTGATATAACACATATTAGAAAACACTGAAGTTGCAATACTTTTATGTGCTCAGACACAGCTAGTAGGATGTGATTCCTGGAAGTGATAAACTCCAATAATAATTATTACAAGCCAATGAGCAAGCTAAGCTATTGGTTTACACAATTCCTGGGGCTGATTCAGTTGGACTTCTGATTACACACAGTCTTCCAATACCATTAATCTGTCTGACAATATATGTAAAGACCAAAAAAAAAAAAAAAGCTTCTTTTGCTAATGTCTAAGGTTATTGTAATAATTTGATATCTCAAATTCTGTTAATTATGACATGAAAGTTCTCTCTTCATATAACTGTTTGGTTTGGTTTTATGTAGGTTGACAGCAAAGCTCCTCTGTTGATATTGTTTGTATTACTGTAGTGCCTAGGAGACCTAGGCATGGATCAGCACCCCCATAGTGCGAGGCTCTGTATAGGCACAGATGGTCTCTGCCTTGGAGAGCTTACTGTCTAAGTATAAGACAAGAGACAATAGACAGACACAGACAGACTGTCAGGGGGGTACAGGAAACAATGTGACAGTAATGGTCAACATGACAGGCAGTGGTCTCAGCACACCGGTGGCCTAATTATTGTCAAATTTTTGTAGGCATCACAACAAAGGGAGGGTTTTAAGGAAGGATTTTAAGGAGAATAATGAGGGAGCTTTGCAGATGTTTAGAGGGAGCTGCTCCCAGGTGTGAGGGGCAACATGAGTGAAAGTATGAAGGTGTTTGTCTGCAAATTTAACAAATAGGCGATGGAGGCTAGCATTAAGGGCTGATTACAGGTGGAGTTGACCTGTCAATAGTGATAGGTAGATGATAGGTAGGGTGAGGATAGTTTTTGAATGGCCGGGCCTTAAGAATAGAGACAAAGAGCTTATTTTTGGTACATTGGAGAAGAAGCATGAATGATGGGATGCACAAAGAGGGATGATTTGGTCCGAGTGATAAGCTACAAAAGTAATCTTTGCAGCACCATTCTGAATGGATATGAGCAGGGCAAGACTGCAGTTGTCAAGGCCAGAGAAAACGATGTTGAGTAATCAAGACGCCAGATGATGAGACCCTGGATGAGAGTTTTAGCTATGCAGATGGATAGGAAAGGCCATAAATTAGAGAGGTTAAGCAGAAAGAAGTAACAAGTTCTAGACATAGCCTGCATATGAGGACCTAGAAAGATGTCCGAGTTGAGGATGACACCCAAGTTATAGGCCTGGTGGTGGTGTCCACAGTAATCAAGAAATAAGTTGGGGGTAGAGCTTGTAGGTGGGGAAATTAGGAGCTCTGTTTTAGCTATGTTGATCTTGAACTGACGGCTGACATCTATGAGGAGATGCCAGAGGCAGGCCAATAAGGGTCTGGAGGTAGAGAAAGAGACTTGGGAGTCATCAGCATAGAGATGGTAGTTGAATTTGTGTTTGCAGATGAAATTACCCAATGATTAGGTATAGAGGGGGAAGAGAAGGAGTCCAAGGACAGAGCCACATGGAGCCCTTACAGAACGTTGGGGGGCAGATGAAGGGGACCCTCTTAAGGACATATTGAAGGAGTGATTAGAGAAGTAGGAGGAGAACCAGGAGAGGAACGAGTCTCAGAAGCCAGGGGAGAACAAGATTTCAAAAAGAAGAGTCTGTTGGACAGTGTTGAAAGTAGCTACCAGGTCAAGGAGAATGAGGATTGAGTAGTGGTTCTGAGATTTGCTAGGAGGAGGTCATTGAAGAATTTGGCAAGAGTAGTTTTAATAGCCTGCAAGTGGGGAACCAGACTGGAGAAGATCTAGAATGGAATTTGAGGAGAGGAATTTCTGACATCAGTTGTAAACAGCATATTCAATAAACTTAAAGATGAAAGGAAGAAGAGGAATGTGTTAGTATTTGGGGAGGCAAGTGAGTCAAGAGTGGGGATTTTTGAAGACAGGAAAAAACTAGAGCTATGCAATATCAAAAAATAGACTATATTTATATGTTGTGTCTTTGCCATGTGACTTGTATGTCAGTTTCCTATTGGAGGAAATTGGTGAGACAGCCAGAACCAATATCTTGGATATATTGTTGCTGAACATGGGGATTTGAAACTGACTCTGGCTTACCTGAAGTTCAGACTGTTCTTCCCATTGTAGGGAAAGGTTTGAGCTGTGAACTCATATTCATGACATATCAATGTCTGTGATATTCAGAAATCACCCAAGCAAGCACACGTTATGGAGTTTTGTGTCAAGGGCTGGGCAAGAAACTAGCAAAAACGGAGTGGGGAAGGCAGGAGAGTACGTCTTGAGTTGTATGATTCTGTTTGTGGATTGCATGCTAAGAAAGTACAGCTTGAGACAAGTAAAGGAAAGGAGATGAGGAGAAAGATTTCCCATGGCTTAAACACAAAGCCCATATCATATTGTCTTTTCCCAGCCTTGCCTTGCCTTGCCTCACCAGCCTCTTTTCAAGGGATTCGGGAGCAGCTGATTGGTCTAAAGCTGCCCAGATTACCTGTTGCCAATTACATATCTCCAGTTTAACAACGAGGAGTCTGGTGGCACCTTAAAGACTAACAGATTTATTTGGGCATAAGCTTTCGTAGGTAAAAAAACCCACTTCTTCAGATGCATGGAGAGAAAATTACAGATACAGGAATAAATATATATTGGCACATGAAGAGAAGGGAGTTACCTTACAAGTGGAGAACCAATGTTGAAGGCCAATTCAATCAGGGTGGATGTAGTCCACTCCCAATAATTGATGAGGAGGTGTCAATACCAACAGATGGAAAATTACTTTTATAGTGAGCCACCTACTCCCAGTCCCTATTCAAGCCCAGATTGATGGTATTAAGTCTGCAAATGAATTGTAGCTCAGCATTTTCTCTTTGAAGTCTGTTTTTGAAGTTTTTTTTTTGAAGTATGGCTACTTTTAACTCTGTTATTGCACCACAATCAGCTTCAGCAGTGGGACCCTATAGGCAACTATATACAAGAAACCTATGGACCACCACGTTTACCTCCCCAAATACAGTAACCCACCAAGAAATCTGGTATTTACAGCCAGACCCTCAGATACCACAGAATGTGCTTAACACACTTAAAACTGCCTTCACCAAACAAGGACATTCCACCAGAGAAGTAGACTGCATCAGGGAAAGGGCCACGCACCAACTCAAAGTGACACTAAAACCTGCCATAACAACAGATGCAAAACCTGCAGACATATCTAAACTTCTATGATGATCAATACCTGCCACAACACACCTTTCAAGATCCATGTGTTCTACACATGCCTACCATAACATGTGGTCTACCTCATCTAATGCACTAAATGCACCAGTGACAGCTAAGTGGCAAAAGTGAAACAATCAATATGGTTTCGAATGAACTCACACATTAAAATGATAAAAGACAAAAACACAATATCACCCCTGGGTGAACACTTTCCATAAAATGATCACTCCATATCTGACCTCTCAGTCTGCATCGTCAAAGGAAACATGAACAACACCTTCAAAAGACAAGCCTTGTAACTTCATTAGACACTAAAAATTAAGGTCTCAATAAAGATGCTGGATTTATGTTTTATTACAACAATCTGTAACCCTCTAGCCCCTCCACTCCCTTCTTCGTCCAACAACTGCATCGGTGTTAACCAGCCACTTCACCTGGGCCTGTTAACTACTTCACCACTTTACCTGGGAATGGTCCCTTAGAACTTCTGTACCTGGAAAGATAATGGAGCAAATAATTAAGCAATCAATTTGCAAACACCTAGAAGATAATAAGGCGATAAATAACAGTCAGCATGGATTTGTCAAGTACAAATCATGTCAAACCAACTTGATAGCTTTCTTTGACAGGGTAACAAGCCTTGTGGATAGAGGGGAAGTGGTAGACATGGTATATCTTGATTTTAGTAAAGCTTTTGATACTGTCTTGCATGACCTTCTCATAAACAAACTGGGAAATACAACCTAGATGGACTACTATAAGGTGGGTGCATAACTGGTTGGAAAACCATTCCCAGAGAGTAATCATCAGTGGTTCACAGTCATGCTGGAAGGGCATAATGAGTGGGGTCCCGCAGGGATCAGTTCTGGGTCTGGTTCTGTTCAATATCTTCATCAATGATTTAGATAATGGCATAGAGAGTACACTTATAAAGTTTGTGGATGATATCAAGCTGGGCGGGGTTGCAAGTGCTTTGGAGGATAGGATTAAAATTCAAAATGATCCTGACAAACTGGAGAAATGGTCTGAAGTAAATAGGATGAAATTCAATAAGGACAAATGCAAAGTACTCCACTTAGGAAGGAAAAATCAATTGCACACATACAAAATGGGAAATGACTGCCTACTAAGGAGGACTACGGAAAGGGATCTGGCGGTCATAGTGGATCACAAGCTAAATATGAGTCAACAATATAACACTGTTGCAAGTAAAGCAAACATCATCCTGGGATGTATTAGCAGGAGTGTTGTAAGCAAGACATGAGAAGTAATTCTTCTGCTCTACTCCGTGCTGATTAGGCCTCAACTGGAGTAGTGTGTCCAGTTCTGGGCACCACATTTCAGGAAAGGTATGGACAAATTGGAGAAGGTCCAGAGAAAAGCCACAAAAAATGATTAAAGGCCTAGAAAACATGAGCTATGAGGGAAGATTGAAAAAATTGTGTTTGTTTAGTTTGGAGAAGAGAAGACAGAGAGGGGACATGATAACTGTTTTCAAGAACATAAAAGGTTGTTACAAGGAGGAGGGAGAAAAATTGTTATTCTTAACCTCTGAGGATAGGACAAGAGGCAATGGGCTTAAATTGCAGCAAGGGTGGTTTAGGTTGGACGTTAGGAAAAACTTCCTAACTGTCAAAGTGGTTAAGCACTGGAATAAATTGTGGAATCTCCATCACTGGGGATTTTTAAGAGCAGGTTGGACAAACACCTGTCGGGGTGGTCTAGAAAATATTTAGTCCTGCCTTGAGTGCAGGGGACTGGACGAGATGACCTTTCAAGGTCCCTTCCAGTTCTATGATTCTATGAATATGTGTTAACTACTAGTGCTAAGCAATCTCTTCCACCTTGTATTTAGGTGTGACACTTTGCATACCTTTGCAAGCAGAAGAGCTCTGTGTATCTCGAAAGCTTGTATTGTTCAACCGCAGAAGTTGGTCAAATAAAATATTTTATCCCACCTTGTCTCTTCAGTTTGAAGCACTAAGCTGAACTTTTGTAGTTTTTATCCAACTAACTGACAGCCTAAAGCTCAGTTTGATGTGGAGTGAACCAGGTCTGGAGTGATTTAAATTAAATATTAAAAGAAGGAAGCATTTTTATCTGGTAGTGACTGGGTACCTTGCTTCAGGCACTTGAAAAACATAACATAACATAACTGGAAAACCCTGGGGGCTTTATTCTCCTAGTTTACACCAGCTTTAAACTGCTGTTATTCCATTGCTTTAGTAGAGATATTCCAATAATTTACACCAATGCAAAGCATAAGTGTGTAAATTTCACTCATGGTGCGAGTTGCTAATTTTCACAATTGCTTGTGGAAATATCAGGTTTCACATGCAAAGACTTGCAAAAGATTCTAGAGATACACATGTTCAGAACTATCCAAAGGGTTTTCTGAACTGTTTTACCCTATTTCTTACAGTAACTACTATATATTATATCTATTTAATGCAAAACAAGTATATATGTGTGGTCTGTAAAATAAAATAATGTTTTTCTTGGATTTTTCCCCTCCATGGTAGGAATCCAGCAGCATAGTTGAAATAAGCATATGGGAAGCATTCATTATTTTAAAAAATCCTCTAAAAACAGAAAATAAGTAATTTTTTATCCAGTCAAATTTCATTGAGCTCAACCTTTCAAAGCTTAAAATAGGTTCAGTTTAAGAAGCAGATAGATTTTTTTCCATTTTTTCTAATTAATTTTGGAATATGAACTTATAAAGTCTCTGCATATATGACATGCATAACTTTACTGTATACTTTTAAGATCAATTAAAATAACTAACTTTGAAATAAAAAATAGAATAAATTAGCTATAATGGAATATTAAAATAATGATTTATCAGAGACCCATTGCTAACCTATACAATTAAAGAGATACACACGTGGTATAAGGATGAATATTGTTCCAATTTTAATCTTATAAACAATACTGAATGTTGAGATTTTTACTGATGCTTTTTAATAGGATCATGGTTGCTGCCCACATTAAAAGTAAGTTATTTCCCAGACACCAAGTGACTAGACCAGTGGTTCCAAAACTTGTTCCACCACTTGTGCAGGGAAAGCCCCTGGCGGGCCAGGCCGGTTTCTTTACCTGCCGCATCTGCAGGTTCGGCCGATTGCTGTTCGCTGCTCCAGCCCAATGGGAGCTAATGGAAGTGGCGTGGGCCAAGGGACATACTGGCTGCCGCTTCCAGCAGCTCCCATTGACCGAACCTGCGGACACGGCCCGGCCCGCCAGGGGCTTTCCCTGCATAAGCGGTGGAACAAGTTTGGGAACCACTGGACTAGACTAAAGACAGCAATTTGCTCTCACTCCTTCAATCAATGTTGATAAAATTATATTTTTTAAAAAGTTTAGATTTCAGTGTTTCTGTTTCTTGTTATTGAACAGTGTTGTTCCCTGCCTAGCTGGCAATAAAGCAGGCTGGTATGCTACCTAATTGCCTCAGTGCACATTGTCTGTATCATCAAAGTATGATGGTATTGTGCTTAACCATTTGAGCCATACAGTAGATCAGGCTTTAATACTTTGGTCTGCAGACAGAGGTGTGCCGAAACTGCAAAACATGTGTCTTGTTTCCAAACTGTCCCAGTTTGGAGGGTTGCAGATCGGGGATTGGATTCAGCCCTAAGTTTAGGGATAGAAAGCAGCTAGGAGATGAAGATTTGGATTTGAGCTTGGATTCTGAATGCTCTCAGTATTAAGAGGTGTCCCCCACCCCCCTCAGATTTTTGGTCAGACCCTGCTTTGCTACAGCATAGGCCTAGAGTCATAATGCTGTAAATTAGTGAGAGAGGGCCAAATTCAGGCCCAGATATTGATTCTGCATAGTGCATAGCAATGGAGCATAAGATTGTTTCAGTGGAAAGTGTAAGGCCACTGTGTGCACAAGTAAAGCAAAAGTTTTATGTCCCTTATGCACTGCTTCCTTATTCAGATGGCACCAGGATATCAGCAGATAATGGGCATGTCTGAGGAAACAACAGCATGGGGAGGAGGTGACCAGCCCTTTGTGGAGAAAGAAGTGGTTCGGGACTATTTAGAAAAGCTGGACGAGCACAAATCCATGGGGCCAGATGCGCTGCATCCGAGAGTGCAAAAGGAGTTGGCGGATGTGATTTCAGAGCCATTGGCCATTATCTTTGAAAACTCATGGCGATCAGAGGAAGTCCCGGTCGACTGGAAAAAGGCTAATGCAGTGCCCATCTTTAAAAAAGGGAAGAAGGAGGATCCTGGGAACTACAGGCCAGTCAGCCTCACCTCAGTCCCTGGAAAAATCATGGAGCAGGTTCTCAAGGAATCAATTCTGAACCACGTAGAAGAGAGGAAAGTGACCAGGAACAGTCAGCATGGATTCACCGAGGGCAAGTCATGCCTGACTAATCTAATTGCCTTCTATGACGAGATAACTGGCTCTGTGGATGAGGGGAAAGCAGTGGACATGTTGTTCCTTGACTTTAGCAAAGCTTTTGACACAGTCTCCCACAGTATTCTTGCCAGCAAGTTAAAGAAGTATGGGCTGGATGAATGGACTATAAAGTGGATAGAAAGCTGGCTAGATCATCGGGCTCAATTGGTAGTGATCAATGGCTCCATGTCTAGTTGGCAGCCGGAATCAAGTGGAGTGCCCCAAGGGTCGGTCCTGGGGCCAGTTTTGTTCAATATCTTCATAAATGATCTGGAGGATGGTGTGGATTGCACCCTCAGCAAGTTTGCAGATGACACTAAACTGGGAGGAGAGGTAGATACGCTGAAGGGTAGGGATAGGATACAGAGGGACCTAGACAAATTAGAGGAGAGGCTGAGGGAACTTGGATTGTTTAGTCTGCGGAAGAGAAGAATGAGGGGGGATTTAATAGCTGCTGTCAACTATCTGAAAGGGTTCAGAGTAACAGCCGTGTTAGTCTGTATTTGCAAAAAGAAAAGGAGTACTTGTGGCACCTTAGAGACTAACCATGAAGTGAGCTGTAGCTCACGAAAGCTTATGCTCAAATAAATTGGTTAGTCTCTAAGGTGCCACAAGTACTCCTTTTCTTTGTACCTGAAAGGGGGTTCCAAAGAGGATGGATCTAGACTGCTCTCAGTGGTAGCAGATGACAGAACAAGGAGTAATGGTCTCAAGTTGCAGTGGGGGAGGTTTAGGTTGGATATTAGGAAAAACTTTTTCACTAGGAGGGTGGTGAAAAACTGGAATGCGTTATCTAGGGAGGTGGTGGAATCTCCTTCCTTAGAAGTTTTTAAGGTCAGGCTTGACAAAGCCCTGGCTGGGATGATTTAGTTGGGGACTGGTCTTTCTTTGAGCAGGGGGTTGGACTAGATGACCTCCTGAGGTCCCTTCCAACCCTGATATTCTATGATTCTATGATTCTATGATCAGTTGAGGTGTGCTCCTTGGCATACATATGAAGTACTTAGATACTCACTTTGACTTTACTCCTGGTATTTGGCATGAGTAACTTGGTGGCTGTGCTGCAGCACTGTAACACAATATCAGGTTTAATTAATGAATTTCTTTTCCTGTGGGTAGAATATAAGTTATTATGAATTTGTGATGTGCGCTTCCAAGTAGGTTTGAAGTAACTTATTAATATGTATATAATATAGTAGATCAGTGCTGCCAAATAAGTATAGAAATCAGAATATTAAAAAATACTTATATGGTATCCATCCTGCTGAAGTGCTTTATAAAATTAGTGTACACAGGTTCACTTGATTGCTCACTGAAATAAAGCCACCTTGGGGGCAAAAAATGTGTGTCCTATTTAGAAGTGCACAGCACAGCAGTACTGTCACAACCTGTCTCGCTTTCTGAGCAGACACCGGGCTGTTGTGCAAGGATCCAAATGCTGAAGCCAATGTGCCGCTAAGCCCCTTGCATCTTGGTTAGTGACTGATCACCGTTCCTAGCTTTGGGTCTCTCAATGGCACTTTCAGGTGCACGCCCCATGTCGGACACCCCTCTTAGCAGTGGGGCCTGCAGTCTAGCTGCCTACACCCTGGAACCAGTGACTTATCCCTCCAAAGCCTCCCAGTTGCTTATTTCCTTTTGGAGAGCTGTGGTTTCCTAGTTACACTCTTCAGGGGTTATGTGGCAGGAAAAGCAATGAAGCACTGGCTTAGCAACAGATTTTCTTACTTTCCAGCCCTACCCCCTTTGCCCCAAACAGGTTTCTGTGAAGAGATAATCCATGCAAAGTACCTGCTAGCAGAAACCCTATTGTTCAAGAGAGCCATTCAATGCTGATGGCCCTTTGATTGCTTTGTCACGGCTTTCCAGATATAACTTCCTCCTACATGTCAAGCTTCTGTACAAAATGGATGATCTAATTCACAATGACTGTAACAGTTACAAATAGTGTTCATAAAACCAAATGGAATCCATATTTGGATGCAGACCTATTCCCCAAACTGTCACAAGTACTATAAAACAATTCAGCATAGAAACAGAGAACCTTAGCCAATTAAAACGAAAAGGGAAATTTAGGTAGAGAGACTATAATTACCCTAACTGGGATTTGTCTCAAAGACCAGTCCTAATTCTTATGTTGGTGAGTGCTTGATATGCAAGCACTAATGGTATCTGGGCCTCACTTAGTCACTTCTGCCTATTTTTAATTGAAAAAACCTGGTTTAATTTAGCTTTGGTAGCGAAAACTTTCTCTTCCTATCACTGCTTTGACTTCTTCAATCATGTTGTTGTTGTCTGACACAACCCCCTATCTCCTGTTTTAATTCTCCTTCCAAACACAGATAAACCCACCATCCTGCCAATTTTTATCACTTAACTGCAGATTTTGATTTTGTACAATGTTCATTATCTTGACAGCATGTGCTCCCTCCCTCTTCAAGTTCTCCTTGAGTTTCAGCAATGTTGAACACATTAATATTGATACAGCCAGTGAGAGTATGTGACAAGATACAAAATGTGCCCTGTTGCACAAATTTCATTTACTCTCATGGGGGTGGGGATGAGGGGATTAAGCTAAACAGAGAAGATTTTTTTTCTTTTGCTTTTATATATGCTGTAATTGACTAAAAATATTTCTCTCAAAACTCTAATGCTAGAATTTTTTTCCAACATAAATACTTTTGCCTGAAAAAATCTACAGTTTGGAATTACTATAACTACTTTTGAAAGTGAATTGCAAGCATAGAAAAATGTACCTTCCTCATGCTGTAAACAATACTCAGGAAGTTTACATGAAATAAAAAAGAGAATTAAATGGAATTATTATGTGTAATACCTGATGGGTATTCTCAGCTTAAAAGCATATTGTTAGTTCTTCAGCATATACTTTCAACGTTCTTGAAAACAGACACAGCACTCTGTTTTTGAGAGCTCTGTTATTAGAGTCCTTGTGAGAAATTCAATTTACAAAAGCTAAGAACATCAAAGCTAGGCTTTACCAACATAATTTTTATATACTTTAAAAGAGCAAGAAAGAATGTTAAATAACTATAGAAAAATGGCTTTACTTTTCTGACTTTGTAGCAGAATAGTGTTACCATATTAAAGAATCTATCAACTTATACTTCAGTAAGGCTTGTTTTCCAGAATTGTTGGTCAGATGTACAATGCTAATGTAATGTCATAGATTGGAATATCCATTCATATGCTATTGAATAAATAAAAAATAATATTGCTCATAGATCCAGGCTTTTTTATCGTGTCCTCCCAAGTCTGTGTGACTTCCCACATGGAAGTGCTTTGTGGAGCACCAGTGGAAACACCATAGCACCATTTCAGGCTATCTTTTCAAAAGTGTTTGGTACCCAACATGAGATGCTCTTTTGAAAATTAGATCATCTATTTTTCTGATTAAATGGGGGCTGAACTCTTCTGAAAATCTAGCCCTTACTGAGTAGCTGCTGTAAGTATCAGTCAATTAATTATCAAAAATGTTTAAAAAGAGTGAGAGATGAAAATTGTTAGCTATAAATCACTTTTTAAGAGCAATAATGGCCTACAGTATAATCCATCTTTTTGAGATTGTTTTGTGCATTGTGTATCACTATATTCCATTTTTAAAAGTCTACTGAAAACCCTAACCATCAATGAGGTAATTTCTATTGATAGTGCTTTGTTATTGAACCTGTCAGGGCCTAGAGCCGTTTTTGATGCAGGGCTGTAGGGTCTTTTTATTGCCTCTCAGACCACTGTATGCTAATGTAATTCCAGTAATACTGTACATTATACAGAGTGAACCATTCGGCAATTGAATTTGCAACTTGTAAATCATCTCAGTGTGATTTTATGTAGTCTACAGAACCTGACCCAATTGAAAATACAGTGTCACAGGTACTGAGACGTGATTATTTATAGAATTTTGCTTACAAAATTGTGATAAAGAGTTACATAATGTTTGTTCATCACTTCAGCATCTGGATGATTTCATTAAACTGTTTATTCCTAAAGTTTCACCTTATTTTATTGGAAAGTATTCTAAATTTTTAACAGTGATGGTGCAGGATCACACTGAAACAGGCTTTAATGTTAACTTCTCTCTATCTTGATAAGATATTAGTTAGGGTTTGTATTGGTCATTGATTAAACCAGATTGATACTTACATACTGTATCCTTGTAGGAATCCTTGTTCTTGAATGAACTGCCTTGCTTAGATACAAAAGCGTAAAATGTAATCTGATTAGTGCCTTACCAAAATGGATTTTGACATTAGTACTTTAACAAAAAATAACTGAAAATATATTCACACTGGACTGCTATAGCAGCCTCAGAAGATTTAAAATAATGAATTCAAATTCAAAACTGATAAGAGGAAATATTGAGGTTTTTCAGTGGAATGACGCACCTATAATAAATTGGGGAATGAACAATTTTAGGTAAGTTATGAAGAATCAGTAGGAAAATTGAAAGGTGGATAAGGAATTGGTTAAAGGGGAGACTACAACGGGTCCTACTGAAAGGTGAACTGTCAGGCTGGAGGGAGGTTACCAGTGGAGTTCCTCAAGGATCGGTTTTGGGACCAATCTTATTTAATCTTTTTATTACTGACCTCGGCACAAAAAGTAAAAGTGTGCTAATAAAGTTTGCAGATGATACAAAGCTGGGAGGTATTGCCAATTTAGAGAAGGACCGGGATATCATACAGGAGGATCTGGATGACCTTGTAAACTGGAGTAATAGTAATAGGATGAAATTTAATAGTGAGAAGTGTAAGGTCATGCATTTAGGGATTAATAACAAGAATTTTAGTTATAAGCTGGGGACGCATCAATTAGAAATAACAGAGGAGGAGAAGGACCTTGGAGTATTGGTTGATCATAGGATGACTATGAGCCGCCAATGTGATATGGCCGTGAAAAAAGCTAATGCGGTCTTGGGATGCATCAGGAGAGGTATTTCCAGTAGAGATAAGGAGGTTTTAGTACCATTATACAAGGCACTGGTGAGACCTCACCTGGAATACTGTGTGCAGTTCTGGTGTCCCATGTTTAATAAGGATGAATTCAAACTGGAACAGGTACAGAGAAGGGCTACTAGGATGATCCAAGGAATGGAAAACTTGTCTTATGAAAGGAGACTCAAGGAGCTTGGCTTGTTTAGCCTAACTAAAAGAAGGTTAAGGGGAGATATGATTGCTCTCTATAAATATATCAGAGGGATAAATACCGGAGAGGGAGAGGAATTATTTAAGCTCAGTACCAATGTGGACATAAGAACAAATGGATGTAAACTGGCCACCAGGAAGTTTAGACTTGAAATTAGACGAAGGTTTCTAACCATCAGAGGAGTGACGTTTTGGAATAGCCTTCCAAGGGAAGCAGTGGGGGCAAAAGATCTATCTGGATTTAAGATTAAACTCGATAAGTTTATGGAGGAGATGGTATGATGGGATAACATTGTTTTAGTAATTAAATATTCATGGTAAATAGGCCCAGTGGCCTGTGATGGGATATTAGATGGGGTGGGATCTGAGTTACCCAGGAAAGAATTTTCTGTAGTATCTGGCTGGTGAATCTTGCCCATATGCTGAGGGTTTAGCTGATTGCCATATTTGGGATCGGGAAGGAATTTTCCTCCAGGGCAGATTGGAAGAGGCGCTGGAGGTTTTTCGCCTTCCTCTGTAGCATGGGGCACGGGTCACTTGCTGGAGGATTCTCTGCTCCTTGAAGTCTTTAAACCACAATTTGAGGACTTCAATAGCTCAGACACAGAGAGGTTTTTTGGAGGAGTAGTGGGTGAAATTCTGTGGCCTGTGTTGTGCAGGAGGTCAGACTAGATGATCATAATGGCCCCTTCTGACCTAAATAAAATAAAAAATATCTATGAATAAGAACTAATCTGAAATATTGCCTAAACTTTGAACCAAAAGCAGAAAGTTCTGAAAATATTGTGACAAAGTTTGTGACTTTTCCTGACAGGGAATACATGTGAATTATTATCAGAACCTGATAACTTTTTTGAAAACTACTTTTTTATTTTGTTTTTTAAGGCCAAGTTAGAAAGAACACATTACAGTCCTATGGTGACATCAAGCCACATTTTTTTAAAAAATAGCCAGTCGAATGCTCACATTAAATACAATACAGTAAAGAATGACTGGGCTTCACCCTGCCTTGTTCATAGCTCCCATTCGTGGGTTTATGAACCCATGGAATGGGACCATTTTGGCTCTATTTTTGTCTTGTTTAACTTGAAAATTTAAACAGTTAATTTTTCTTTCTTTTTTTAATGTTGCTTTTTAAAATGTTCCACTGGGCCAGATCCAGCTCATTTACAACCTGATCCAACTCCCACTGATGTTGGACATTCACTCTAATGGGAGCTGGATCAGACCATTTCACTGGGGTTGCAATGGTGGTAGCTAAGAACGTTTGATGACAGCTCTGGATAAGACTACATTGTTTCTTAAAACTCATGGGGGTATATTTTTAAATTGTTACATCAGTATAAGGCTGAATTATGATATCTGAATTCCATTTTAAATTAAAAAGTTGTGTTGGGTATGGACTTTAATAATACTCTGAGCTGTTTAAAACTTTTATTTTAAAAGTTGAATTTGCAGCTTTAAAAACTCCCAGTTAAGCTTTTGTAAGTACTTATTGTAAAGGTTGAAATGTTGCCTGCCGTGGGTATCTCAAAGTGGGAAGGTAGTGGATTTTTTAAAGATATCTTGTTTTAAACTTCCCTGTCCTTTCGTCCCATTTACTAAAATATTTCAAGCATCTTCCAAAAAAGCAAAACAAAGGATGAGAGAGGCAGGATCACTGATTCAGCAAGGAATTTTAATCATGTGCTTAATTACCTTGCTGAATCAGGGCCAGGGAGCGTAATGAAGAGAGAGGAGGAGAAAGTTAAGGAAAAGCATCAATATCTCTTCTGCACTTACATTGTAGTTATTAAATACATACTCACTCACCCCTCTTCCCCCAAAACCAGACTAATTAGCTGGATCGATACACACAACCTCATGTTCCCATCACTGTCACTCTCCTCTTCCTCCTCCCCACATCCCTTGAGCAGGGTATTGTGATCACTACATGTTGTGCCATCTCTTTTTAAGCAAAATTGCCCATTGAAAGCAGGGGTCTGTTAGTGCTGGAGCCTCAGAATATTCCCTAAAACAGGAAGATTCAAAATGGGGCAGTACTTAGAGAATCATCTCTTAAATGCAGACACATTTCTGAGGAGGGTTTGTTTCTTTAAGAGAAGCTGGCATTTTGCCCTCCCTCTGCCAGGCATTGACAGTCAACCCTAACAATAGCCTCAGGAGGATATCCCTGCTGGCGTTCATAGGTTAAGGGGGGCATGGCTGTAACTCTTAGCACAGCCACAGCCTCAATGAATGATACAGACTAAAACTCAAGCTGTGTGAGAACGCTCTACTGCCACAGAGGCAGACAGCTTAGTGTGGATCTGAGTAATCTTCACAGTGAGAAACACTTATGTCATCAGATGCAAACAGACTGGATTCATTAGCTCATTAAATAGCTGTGACAGATCAGACTTCATCTGCCAAAACCTTAAATTTGATATAGGCTAGAAATTATAGTTCAAAGGGAATAATAGAAAATATGGATCCTGTCTCTTTAAAGAACATGTTTCAAGTCAACATCTTCTAGGGGGAGTCAACACTTGGAAAGAATGTTAATGTGCATCCCTGAGCATTGCAGATATTTGTCAATGATCCTGGTGGGTGAGGGGAGGGGTAGAAGGGATGTGATTTGTGCTGAGAAACAACCACTCTGTGGATATTTGAGGGATAAGGGGCAATATCTCTTATTGGACCAACTTCTGTCTGGTGTATTGCCTCATGTCCTTTGTCTCTCTAATATCCTGGGACTGACATGGCTACAACCACACTGCATACAACTCTGTGGATACACCTTCGGAAGACCATTTTGAATGTAAAACATGTTGAGGGATGGGAAATAAAAACTCAGGTTACTCACATGAAGAAAGGTCACATTGCTCCTTGTGACACTGAATAAAGGGATTGACGGAAAAAGACGTTCTACTTCCTCAAGAGTTATATCTGAACAAACATATGAAAATGCTAATGTGGCCTTCTGCACCACTGGTCTGATAAAACTAAGGGTAGATGCTATTAAGGAATCCTGGTAGAGAATAGTTCTTTGTTAACTTTGGAAACAAAAGTCCTACAGAGTTTATCTAGCATTTTGTGAGCAGTGGTCCTTTTCTTCTTTAGCTGACCTCAGTTTGAAGTGTTAATTATTATCCAACTAGCTAACAATCTACAGCTCAGTTTGAAATGGTTGAATGCAAAGTGAACCAGGGTCAGGGGTGAATTAAATTAAATATTAAACAGAATTAAAATTAAATTAAAATTTTGTCCCTCTCTAAGGCTAGGACTGAGGTGGTAGCTGATTACTCTGGTGTCTGACTTCAAAGATCAAATTTAATGTCAAGTCCACCATCAGAAAGGAGCTGCTCCCCCCACCAGAATACCCCACTAGCCGCCCCACATCTAGTATTTTCAAGACAATCTGCCTGCCAACCTCACAGGTTTTTGACTGATCCATCTTCTCCACCACTATTACTGTAAGTAAAAGTTCTCAGGTTGGGGAGCTATCATGAGGTGCTGGAAAACTTGAATCATGTTGGGTCAGGAGGTACTGGGCCCCAGGACTGGTGGAGGTTGGGAAGGAGGTGGTGGTTTTGGATGGGGATAGAAGGCTTTTTAGAAGAGAGGGGTGGAAGTTTATAGAACTGATGGATTTGGGGGTGGGGAGAATGTCTTACCCAAGTAATGTCATATGTATTGCTGCCATGCCAGGAAGACAATGAGAGAGACTCTGGTTAAAGATTCAGCAGCACAACTCTTGCTCTCAGGAGCATTTATATTGATGGCTATGGATAACAGCACTGTAATGTCATACAAAACCATTAATAGAATGGTGTATTGAAAAAAACAGTATTCTTCCTCACAGGAGCCTTCTTTGTCACAGCCTAAACAACAGCTACACAGTAACTTCTCCTTGCCACAACCATCTCTTATGTCAAAACAATTTTTTAATTTCATTAAAAAAGACTGCATTCAAGTGTGAAGGGCCCATGCATATCCCTCTCTATACCATTTAGTCCAGCCTTAGCTTTCCGAAATGAATGGTGGGATGCAGGAAGAGTTGCTACACAGGATAGCCTCCACACCCCTGGAATGCTGTGGAGATAGTGTTTGGGCTGCTCCAAATAGGCCAGTGTAGCCGGTAAAATTGAGAGCAATCTATCCCTGTGCACATGCAGTGCCCCAAACATCTGCATAGGGACAAAGATAGGCAGTGACTCACTATTATAATCTATAGGCTGGAATTCGAGTTGCGAAAGGAACTGAACAGGATCCTCATCTGTTGGAGGGTGAATTTATATTTTTCCCTTACTCCTAAACCCTCTTCCACACAATATGAAGCCCAGTGCAGGGAAGGGTGAATTTCAACCTCAGTGACTGGAAAACTTTGCTCTTAAAAGTAGGATGTAAAGATGAGAAAATTAAATTAATTAGCGTTTTCCATTTTGCTCACGGCCACCCCATTTTTGTTTCCACTGAGGTCAATAGCAAATGCCGATAGATTTCAGTGGGAAAAGGACACAGCTTGTAAAGCATTAAAACAAATGTGTGGTATTTTTTAAGGAAGACAGGAAAAGAGAAGACACAAAAAATATAGCATTTGTACAGTATATAGTTACACAAAGTTTTCTAACAGGACGTAGACACACAACAGTGTTGTTATAAGGTGTAATCTGAATTATCTCTTTATTAATTAAAATGTTCTTTATTTGTAAGTTGATAGGAGCTTCATATGCCTAGGATCAATGAGTCAGCTGTAAGATGTGATACTAGCGGTAGATTTGGAAACCCTGTACTTTCTCAGCATAAGTAAACAGAGTTAATCTTTAAATTGTAGCTAGCATGCATATGCATACCCTCAAACATCTGATGTGCCAAATTGATAGTGTGTGTGTATGTAAACTTATTTATCTGAATAGTAAATTCAACTACACAAGTTCATTAAAAAGATGAAGTAAACGATAGCAAGGCTATATGCTGAATCACACTGTATCACCAGTGACACTTTGCATTATTGTTTCTCTTCAGCACCGGTTCTCTCCCCCCCGCACACACTCTTCACAACAGTAAGTAAATAGCTAATATAGGAGTCAGGAAAAAATGTAATGCCATGTTTGGAAATATCTATGGTGACCAGATGTCCCGATTTTATAGAGACAGTCCCTATATTTGGGACTTTGTCTTATATAGGCATCTTTCTTGCCCTACCCCCGTCCTGTTTTTTCACACTTGCTATCTAGTCACCCTAGAAGTATCAAAGTACTAACCTGAGGTACAGTCTGAAATTCTAGAAAAAGTGCTGCTAGTCAAATGGGCCTTTGTTCTACAATGCTGAAGCAAATGGGATCTTTAATGGTGACTTCAATGCTATAGGATCAGGTCTATACTTGTCAAACTTACAATTTTAAATTGTAATTTAAAATGACTTGTCATTAAATAAAAAATCCCTTCTTTTCTGGGACTCAGCTATATATCAGGGCTACTGTACATAGCAGATACATTCTGTAGTGAATATGAGGCTAATATTTTGAACTGGCTACCGACTATCTAACAACCTACTGTTCTCACTGAAATAAATAGTAAAAAGTCATCCCTTACCACATCCCTCCCTTCCTCCCTCTAAAAGCCTAAAAAAAGGAGAAAACTGAAGCTGTACTAACTCCCATGGATACAATTGTATCGTAATGCTTGATGATGATGCATTTGTACTGTGACATTCATCCATCCTCTGGTATGCACTACAAATAATGCTGTGGTTGGGAGACTGGGAAGAATGGGACTGGGCTTTATTAACCCAGAGAGGTAAAATAAGACCCAAATATACTACTTGGCGAGGTGGGGTGGGGTGGGGTGGGGTGAGGTGGAGGGATTTCTGAGGATTTCAGATTTTCAGGGGTATTTAGGTTTCTAAAGATGCAGATAGGCACCTAATGGAAATTTCAAAAGAACCTAAGCAGGTTAGGTGCCTAAATCCAATTGCTTTTAATGGGGTATGGGAAACAACTACTTTCCATTGGGAGTTACATGCCAAACCTGCTTTGCATTTTTGAAATTTCCATTAGATGCCTATCTGCATTTGTAGGCACCAACATTCCCTTGAAAATCTGTCTCTCATTCTCTAGGGAGAATCATGCTCTGATCACCAGAAGGCACCCTATGCCTTGCTATATGCCTTGCTAGTGGCTCCACTTTGGAATGTGCTCAGAAATGTATTCTCCCAGCCCCTTTAAGATTAAGTGGTCCTTTTAGTCCAATCATATTTTCTATAAGTAAAGAGAACCTAATGTTTTTCAAGCAACATGACAAAGACTGAAAATTATTAGTCAAAATATATTAAAGTTATTAAATTCTTCTTTGGCTTTGAACTTAAATAGGATGCGGACGTAAAATGCAAAAATATATTAGCCTAGAAACAACATAGATTTAGCTTTTATGTTTCATATCAAGTTTTTTTCTCTTAAAATATTTACATAGAATGTAATAAATATATTCAGAGAATTGTACTATGCCACTGTCTGTAAAAATGTATTTGCACTATGTCAATGTTTTACACAAAATAATGGTATTACTATCAAATATTGTTTTCCAATAAAACACAAAAACTGAAATGCAGGTACTTGTACAATATGTAAAACTAAATTATGTCTTAAAGATACACATATTTACCTGTAATCTGAATCTCAAACACAAATTGTAATAACTATTGTGATGGAGCAAGGCCAGATGGCTATAGGAAAGTAGTGAGAAACAAGTATGTTAGCCCCAGGCTAAACAAATCCCTGTTACCATGGTAACCAGATGGCAGTTGCTCCAGGTTAATCAAGACACTTGGGGCCTATTAAGATCCTTCCAGAAAGCAGTGGAGACAGCTAGGTTGATTGGGACACCTGAAGCCAATCAGGAGCTGGCTGAAACTAGTTTAAAACCTCCCAGTCAGTCAGGTGGGGGGTGCATGTCAGTAGCTGTAGGAGGAAGTTGCGCTGTTGGAGAGACTGAGCCGTACACACCATATCAGGCACAAGGAAGGAGGCCATGAGGTAAGGGTGAAGTGAATCTTGAGGAAGTGGGGGCTGCTGTGGGGAAGTAGCCCAGGGAATTGTACGCATACTGTTTCTAAAAAGTTGGCTACCATAGCTTCTCCTCACCTCCCTCACTGGCTTATGATGAAAATGGCTCAGTAGGCTGTGATCCTTGCCTCTAGAGAGAGAAGGGCTATGTGGAGGGTCACAGTGAGCCTCTGAGGCTAGCAAAAATCCACCAGGAAACACGGGACCCATGGAGACAAGGACAGAGCTTTGTCACACTATATTGTACTTCAAGATTGCACTAAGAGTGATAAACATTTTTCCCAGTAATATATGTTCAATAAGGGCTAGATACTACAGGCACTGATAGTCCATAAATATCCTTGAGAGATATTCATAGATTCATGGATATTAAGGTCAGAAGGGACCATTATGATCATCTAGTCTGACCTCCTGCACAATACAGGCCACAGAATCTCACCCACCCACTCCTGCGATAAACCTCTCACCTATGTCTGAGCTATTGAAGTCCTCAAATCATGGTTTAAAGACTTCAAGGTAGAGAGAATCCTCCAGCAAGTTACCCGTGCCCCATGCTACAGAGGAAGGTGAAAAACCCCAGGGCTTCTTCCAATCTGCCCTGGAGGAAAATTCCTTCCTGATGCCAATATGGTGATCTGGTTAGCTAGATTAATTTTAGATATACATAGTCTAGATAGATGTTTTCAGAAGTTAAAATTAACGTAGGAAACTTTCATTGGAATGTTTATATCGACCAAATAAGCCTTTCATTTGCAGAGCAATGGATCTAATGTGCTAAAGAATGAAAAGAACATATACACCCTGTATTCTGACCAACAGCATCCATACAGAGACTCCTCTGTACTGATTAGCATGAATAATCTTCACATAATGTGTACAGACAGGTCTATTGCCAGGATAATATACATGTATATACACATGGACTGTGCGCTTTGATTCCTAGGCTTCATCTGGGGACTTTTTGTGGCTACTTGTTTGGAAGGACTTAAAAATTACCTCTATAAATTTTAAGAGAACAAGGATTGGGGAAAGAAATCTTCTACAAGGTAGGTTTTCTAGTGGCTTCCTTCTCTTGCCTGAACTTGGTGCATAACTTGGAAGCCCAGTTCAGTACTTAAAACTCTGGCTCACTATGGTATCTGTGTTTTTGTACTATGTTCATCATCATGGTGTTCCATATAACTTTATTTAAATTCATTCTTCCACACTTGTGTCTTGATAGCACTCTCATAATCTGATCATTACTTCTAGATTTGTCAAGTGTTTATAACCACTAGGATGAAATGACTAAGATGTGTGTATATATATATATATATATATATATATATATATATACGTCTTAGTCATTTCATTTAGGATTTTGGCACCTCAGCAATATATATATATTGCTGAGGTGCCAAAATCCTAAATATTCTTTCATTTGGTCTTGGATAGACATATTCAGACACAGACATGGATAGACATACCCATGAATGACACAGACACAAAGGGTCGAAAACAGTTTTAAAACCACTGCTTCTGGGTTTGTAATCTCTCTCCTTTTGGATAACCTGACCTAAAACACACTATTCGTAAATTAGTCTTAAATTAGGCTAAATTAATCTTAAATCAGGCAATTAATCTTTTCAGCCATAGCTTTCATTGACATCAGTGCGAAAGGACTGAAGGATTTGGACCAAACTAAAGAGAATGAAACAAAAACTTAAAGGAGATGATACATAAATGCACTAAGGAAAGAAACAATGCCTTTCTGCAAATGTGATTTGGACTTTCTCTCATTGTTTTATCCTCACCCAGCCAAATTAGCTGAAGCAAATAGCAGGTTGTGTATGAAACAAATGGATCCACAATGGCAAACATAAACATAGACACATGCTATTGGATATTATATTTCTTAGAAAAGCAACTTTAATGCTTGTGAATGATGTATGATTGGCAGTCCTGGGATACGTATGTGACTATCTGATGTGAAGAAAAGATGCAGCATGGGCAGTAGCAATGCAAGCTTTCCTCCTACACCTATACTGCCCTGCCAATGTGTTTGAGCCAGCCCTGTTCAGTAGAGACCACAATTAAGGAGCAAGAATCATTTTAGACTCCATGCCATTTCAAATCTCTGCCACTGAATCTCAATCCTCTGTACTACCAATATCTCTAGTCTCCATATAGTATCCATCTTCACAGCCATCCATGCCCTCCAGGCTTCTAAAAGAAGCACATTTTAAAAAGGGACAAGATCAGTTTTAAAATGATCTGGAAGTCTTTCAACCAAGCATATGGCTTGTTGGCCAGAGACCATGTAACAAAATAATAGGCTAATGCTGAGGCTTGTGTTAATAGTTCTGAATCCATAGTGCATTCATCCTCAGATGCACTCATCGCAAATAATTTATTTTGTATTTTGAGATATTTTAAAGGTTAATTGAAAAGAAAAACTATTTTGCCCTTTACTCTTTCACTTCTGAAAATTTGCTATTTCAATGCAAAAGGTGGAAAAATCACTGTAATCTGAGCTAAACTTTCCTCAATGAATGCAAGTACATGAGTTTGTGTCAAAGATAGATTAAACTTGTTTTAAGAAAACATATTTAAAAGCTACCATATATATGTATGACCATGCCCTGCTGACATCTACAATATGCCAAATAATTCCAGACAGATTTATTGTTTAAACCAAAATTGTTTTGTATGGAGACCTATACAGAAAAGTGGAGATAATTTTACATATCCATATATGTAATATCTTACATTAAGCATTTCAATTTGTATTAATTAATTAATGTAGCATGTGTGTATGGGATTTTGACAATAATTAAATTACAGTGTTGCAGGCATATAACAGGGAATACGCCTTTTGCTGAGAACAACTGCAACATGTGCTATCTACATTTAAAATGTTGTTAACCTCCCAAAACCAATTAACTATAAACAATAGATACATTTTTCCTTATATTTAAAGGAACCAAAAATACATTACTTTGAAAAATAATATATTGGTTCAACCCATTATTTGTGGCAGAGAGGCAGATTTACACACTGGAAAATATATACTGTTCTGCAAAGAAAATGATTTATGCAATAGTCCAGCATAATCTTTTTTGCATATTAGTAAAATTCCTCACCCTTTAACTTTAGCAAGTGTGTACACATTCTCATATTAATTACAGTAGAAATCCCTCTAAAAGTGCTTTTATTTTGTGTTAAGGTATTTTTAAAATTGAAAATCAAAAGGCAGTTGTGTTAAACAATAGTAGATTGAATCTAAATATTTATATATTCAGGACTTTCAGATGAGAAAATGCAGGAACCAAAGTTTTTCAAAGGCTTTACTTCACCACATATAAATCTGTAAAATACATCATAAAACAAGAAATAGTGAATTCCATTCTTTCTTATATGGCAATTCCAAGCTACACTTGAGCAAGTTAAATATGTCACTGTGTTACCTCATTTATTGCCCCCTGGTGACACATACCATCTAGTAGCACCAACAGCATAGTGCAGTGGGAGGACAAGATGAAAAGTGGACCGAGCACTGGAGGAAAATAGTCTCAGCTCTCCACTTGCCTAACCAATTATTGATTTTAAAAACTTGTTCATGGGAATTTAATGCTTGGGAAAGCTGCTGGACTGACAGCCCTGGAAAGTGAAACAACCTAGTTATCCAAAGAAGGGTACAAACTCAGGAAAAGGAGCGCAAGCTTCTCTGCACTGTCATACCAGTGTGACCAAACCCTTCTAGGGGACCAAATAAAGATTAGCTATGGGCTCCGTATCCATACTTTGTCCTCTCCAGTGAGATTACAAGCTAATATCCGTTGTGATAGTGATCTTCAGGGGCACAGGATCATCAGTGAGATTGGTAATATGATATAGAGCCTTTCCATGTAGTTTGCTGTTTATATCTCATAAGATCACCCACTGAATTTTGAGTAGCTGCTCACCAATGTGAGAAAGGGGTTTGCCGTCTGGTCCTATATTAGCATTTATTAAAAACTACTTACGAGCCCTTCACTTTGTTTCACCCCTTCTGAGATATGAAGTAATTTTGAGCACATGCAAACACAATGGTAACATGCATTGAATAGCATGTTTATTACAAGATCATCTGATGCCGCCAACATGGATAGACACAAATGATTGATTTTGCGGAAATATATGCTTTGAGATTAATGTAACCTGTTGTGAGATCCCCACAGAAACACTGCAGGATCTTTTAAGGCCAGATTAAGGTAGCCTTGTATTGAAGTCAGTTATATTCGTATGATAAGCTCATTAGAATCTGGCCCTTAATATAAAGAAAGGTTAAATGGGTCACTCATCAGTGCAAAACTGTTTGTATTTTTCATCCCCTTTACAGTCTCATTCATTAATTACACATATTTAATGCACAAATAGTTAAAGAACGATCTAAAACAATAGCTAAATTGGTTTGTGTTATATTATAATGGCCACCTGTCCAACAAGTACTAAACTCATTTCACATGTGCGATGAACAATCACCAGATGATTATAATATACTTTATATTGGAGGATCACAAAGAAATTTACAAGCTTCAGTGGATTTTGGCTCTATATCACCCCGGTGAAGAATGTAATATTATCCTGCTTTCTCAGTCTGGGAAAGTAGGGCACAGGGATATTAAGTGTCCTGTCTAAGATTGCACATGAAGTTTATGGCAGAGCTGAGTTTATAATTCATATTTCCTGTCTCCAAATTTTATTATTTAACCACAAGTCCATTTCTCATCCTCTGGCAATAGATTCTAGTTACTGTTAGAGCTGGTTGGAAATTCAGAGGGACTGCTTGGTGAGTACTTACCAGTGTGAGTGAGAGAATCCAAATCTGGTTCATAGGCTGCATGGGGACTACTCACATGCAGAAAGTTACTGCATGCATAAGTGTTGACAAGTTTGTGCTTTGCAAAACCCCAAAACTATTACTATTAATACAATGGAAATATAGGAACTTTTGTTACAATATTTCAAGTATAGTTGGTCAAGTTTTTTTTAATTGAAATGTTGACAACTTTTTTGTCGCTCTGTGCCTCAGTTTCCCCCATCTGACCTCCTTTGTAAAGTCCTTTGAAATCTAGTGATGAAAAGCCCTATGTAAGAGCTAGGTATTATCATTTATGATTATATTATTTATTATTATTATATGCATTGTAACATTAAAACTATATGGATTCTATACTTATATTTTTAAATTGCATGACTAACTAAAGTAACAAACTGGCATTA
Source organism: Chelonia mydas (assembly GCF_015237465.2). NCBI lineage: Eukaryota > Metazoa > Chordata > Testudines > Cheloniidae > Chelonia > Chelonia mydas. The sequence continues at coordinate 48,350,730 of NC_051251.2, read as the reverse complement.
TGGATTGACAGCTTTCCAACCAAAAGAACGGGCTTGGTACCAGAGTCTTAGTTTTACCCAAATAATCAAAGTTATTAGTTCATCCCTGGAGGACCATTTGTGAGTTTAGAACACAATCAGTGGCATCATTCAGCTGCAGAAGGAAGACTTCAGTTCACACATGTTCTTTTCTTTAGAATGGAACATCCCCAACAGTTCAACGGAGCTCAAAATTATAGCTGAGGACTGATCAGTTAAACCCAGGAGGGAAATAGAGTGAAAAATTAGTTTCTTAATATTGACTTGATTCTACATCCATCATTATAAATTAGATTGGCATATGATATTGGTTTAATTATATATATATCAATTACTTAAATCTCATAAAGATTACAATAGTTCTCCCTCACAAAACAATCTGTCAAGATCAAAACAGATCTATTTGAAACATTTTAATATTCACTGAACAATTAAGAACTTTCTGACAGCCTTTTCAAGGAACACACATGTATGTCCAGCTCCCTTTCTGCAGATAGCTCATTCACTCATCCATGCCCAGCTAAGTTAGGTTGAGTGCCCTCCATAAAAGCTTAAGAAAACTTTCTGCATTTTTGCCAAGGATGTTCCACCAGCAGATGAAAAAATTGAAGTTGGAAATGTTTTCTTGAACTTCAAAGCTTTTTGATCTCTCAAAGCTATACATCTAGTTGAGGGAGTAGGAGGCTAATGGATCACATACGCTGATAATTTCATTGATTATAGTGATATTACTGATAAATGTACAACAGATAGGAAGAGTATAATGAATTGGAACTTCTCTGAAAACTGAAGAGGAGATACTTTCCGTTGTTTCCCAGTCTTTTAGCTAGAAGATCTGTTCAACGTATAATATTTCTTAAGAGTAAATATTTGATTGTTAGATCAAATACAAAAGCAGAAGTATTACAACTAACCACTGCTCCTTCCCTTTTTTCTAACAATCCAAGACCTCCCTTAGTTCCCCTCTTAAGCAGCAAAGTCATATATTGTGGGTGAATGTATTTGATTTCTTTCCTACCATATAATTTGTTAGTGCCCTCGTTCATTAGGGACTTGTATATTATAGTACCTGGGTTCTGTTGTTGCCATATGTTATAAAGTGGTGGCCTCAGGGAATGGAAAGGAATCAAAGTAAATATGAAGCTTTCTCTATAAGACCTGTGGTATTCACAACAGTGTGCCCGATCACTTCTTTTAATAGATGTTTCCAATTTTAAGTGATTTATATTGGAGTGAAATCTATGTGACCTAAAAAGAGCTATGTGATAATATGATTAGAAACTGGAGGGGAGACTATGTGTGAAGTGCTGCATTTATTTTCCTGACAATACGGCATTGTCCGTTCCCCTGCCAATGCAGCACTCTTCATTACAGTATATTAATGACTGCTTTATCCTGCCTGGTTCGTTATTAGAAAGTATTTTCTCACCTCTAGCCTAATTTCACCTTGCTCAGTTTCATCCCATAACTATAGCATCTCAAACACCTAAACAATTCCTCTCTTATGTTGTCAACACCCTTCCTTCATTGTCATTTATATATCATTTGTATAATTCAGGTATTGTTTTAATCTTCAGAAATCAGTTTGTCTCATCCCTTAATCATTTGAGTTCTTCTCTGAATTCCTTCCAGTTTGTCTGTATATCTTTCTGGTGTGACATCCAGAACTTTGTGCAGTATTCTAAATTTGGTTCCTTCAGTTCTCTATGGGAGGATGTTTAATTAGCTCTGTGGTCCATAACATGATACCTCTGTGAATGTAGTGTAAAATCACATTAGCATTCTTTGCTGCCTTATCAAATTAAAAGTTCATATCTAATTAGCTGTCCACTTGCAGCCTTAGGCCTTTTTCTGTACATTTTCAAATTATTTCCCTCCTGCTAAATAACTTTCAGAGCATTTCCTTTCTTCTCACCTTCCAATTCCTTGATGTATTAACTAGCTTTTTTGCAGGTTGAATTTAATTTTCCACATTTCTCTTGGGGTCTGGATCCAAAGCCCATTAGAAGAGACTCCCAATGACTTCAGGGAACTTTAAATCAAACCTTAGGTCTCACCTTTTTCTGCCCTGACTGGTGGTGCTTGCAACAATCTTCAGCTTGGCGTCATCATATCTGTGGCATATGTTAAATATGCTGTTTCTTCTAGAAATTCACAAGCTGGCACTTCCTTGGTTTCAGTGGGAAAACATTTATCATGGCTTGCCCCCAAACTGTACAACTGATCCACAGCGTGGATGTGCTGATTTTAGGGAACTCTGCAAAGCCCATCTACTTCCCAGATATCTGAGTGGCCAGACCAGGGAAGAATTGGATTAGGAGATACTTGTCTGATCCTTTGCTATGATGGTATGGATTGGATTGCCTTTTTTTAATTGTCATTTCAGTTTTATAATTTCTGTATGATTAAGATCTTTGAACTCAATTTGCTAGAAACTATTTTTATAATTAATTATCAAAAGGGGTTTGTGTGCATATAAAATAAATATCTCAGGTTTCTCTTTCCCTTTGAATGTTTCTTTTATATTGATAATGAGCTGGGTGAAACTTTGTTATGGGGTGAATCAAAACCCTATTGAGGTTGATAGATGTGAACTCACCCCTCAATTAGCATAACCATAAATATAAGCCCCACCTAAGATAGTGTGTGTCAAGCTGCCTAGGAGCTTTGGGGCTGAATATTGTTTTGGGTCGGTGTGTGTGGGAGTGTGAGAGATACATAGGTCACAGACAAGAACAGAGAGAGAGAGAGAAAGGAAAAAAGAAAGAAAAACTAAGCAGGAGCCTGTAAGCACAGTGTGACCCTGGAAAAAAAGCTAGAGAGAGAGCTTTTGGGTCTGATGTTGGCTAAAGAGTCTTGTAAGGACTGGTAAGCTAAGAAACTGCTCCTTTTTGTTGGTGGTTCTATCTATGTTCAGAGACACAGGACTTTGTATGTTTCTTGTAAATAAGGCTTCACTAAAGAACTACCTGGCAACCACCAATTTCTCCCAGCTCCAACACCCACAGAGCCCTGAAATTTGACTAGCTGCTCGGGTTGAAAAGGGTCAATACTATCTAGATGCATTATTAGCCTGCCCTTTTCCAAGTGGAATCTTATTTTCTACCCATGTTTCTATTCTTTCTAAAATCCTCTGTAGGGTGCCCAGGTGTCCAGTTTTTCAACCGGAAAGTCAAGTCGAAAAAGTGATCTGACAGTGTCCAGTTAGATCAATTGACCAGATACCGAAAGTCCGGTAACTGCGGACAGGGGAGGTAGGAAGGTGCCAGGTCATCACCCACATCAGCCCCTACTCAGCCAGAGCCACCTCCTACCTGCATCAGGTGACTGAAGCTCTTAGCCCTGACTCCGAAGGCGAGTCCCTCCTAACTCGGGTGGATGGGCGGGGAAAAGCAATGAGCGACACAGAGAGAGGGGAAGAGGAGCGAACTGGGGGTGGGGCCTCGGGAAAGGGGCGGGGCCTGGTGGGTGGGGCAGAGGTGGTCCTCAGGGGGAAGAGGTCGGGAGGGAGAGGTTTTGGCACTCTTGCTGGAGTGTCCAGTTTTTAAATATTACAGAGTTGGCAACCCTACCTCTGTGATATTCTTCTTTCTTGACTGGTGTTTGCAAGTCCTTCCAATTTGTGAATTTCTTTAATGAGTTGTTTGCTTCCTCTTGGAGATCACTAATGTAGTCATTAATTAGTTCAATGAAGTTAGGTGATACGCCCTGCTAAGCATTACCTAAATGCATTTTATCTTACCAAAGTGCTAGAGTACATTTTGTAAGGTAGTTTTAAACTGCAAGCTACAGATCTGATAGGAGAAGGATAGAAGGCATTAAATCACACTTGTTTTGAGTGGAGATGCTCAGAAAATGTTTCTTTTCCCCTTGTAAAACCTTTAGAGGAAAAAATGTCAAATTTCTTCTCGGGGTTTTTGTTAAAAAAACGAAACCACCAAAAAGCTTTCTGGGCACAGGAAAGAATTTATAGTATTCCATTATTTGCATATTGGACAACACCCTTCAAAATAAATTTTCCACAACTTGACTAAATCACCTCATTGAATGCAAGCTGACTTGGTTCATTTCTCAGCTGTACCTGTCATTACATCACCTTTAAAACCACCCTTCCTCCCTCCCTGCATTCCACACCAATCCTGGGCTGCTCTAAATTACACACTAAGGGACTGTTGGGGGTCGCTGGAGAGTGAAAGTCCTCCAGGCACACACACCTTCTCCCAGACAGATGCACGCGACATGCTGTGATCATGTCACAGTATACTGGACCAATACCTTCACCCCATTTGCAAGGGCAGTTCCTAGTCAAATGGTTAAAAACAGTTTTATGGCTCTTTTGGATTGGTGGAGAGGTACAAAAGGGCTGTATTAGGGTTGGTAATCTGGCCTCCTGCGTTTCTGGACTGTGGGATGCATGTCATTACTGTTTTGTCTTATTTTGTTTGTTCAATGTACAAGACATTCCCTAGAAACACTTCTGTTTATTAAACTAACTGAGTTTGGGATAGCATGCAAAAAAGTATACTGGCCCTGATTCTGCTTTACACCAGTTCTACATAGGGTAACTTTGCCGATACGGTGGAGTTCTGTGATTTACGCCACTGCACATGAGATCAGAATCAAGCCTTCAGAATTTGACCTTGATACTTATTTTCACAGGGACCACTTTGCAGTAGTGAAGGCAGCTTAACTCAATAAAGTAGGCTCACCTTAGCATGGGAGGATCCTCTAATGGTGTAGAACTGATGTTCTGGGTCTCTCAGCACCTCCCTGTCTGTGACCCGTGTAGGAGGTGTGACCAAAAGAAAGAAGGGGAGTCCAGGGATTAAGTGCACTCTTACTAACATATTGGGGCCATACAGCAACCCTCAGGTTGCTCTAATTTACATTAGAGAATGGGGGATCACAAAGGTGGCTTAACCACCCTTTTACACACATTCTTCTATTCCCCAAATGTATATCGCAATTGGAGTCAGGGATCAGCACTTTCATTTCTAAATTGCCATTTGAATGTGTGTGTCTGGATTTAATAGCGGCTGCTTCCGCCTATGACCTCATCATTTTATTTTAGCAAATTAATCCTGGTAGCACGCTAAGTCACATCTTTAATAAATATTCATTGTCTATGGGCTTTGTTCTGTAGTCTCAGTGCTATTCATACATCCCAGCATCTCTTTCATCCAACTTAAATCTAAAAGTAATTTGTATATTCTATACATTTGTAAGGGTTCAAACAGAATATATGAGTTAATCAATGCTAGTTTGGCCGTGAGATGTAATATGTTATATACAGGAAGAGATTTCCACATATACTGTTGGGTGGCTACAAGATGAGGTGACATTACAAGATGAAGTATCATATTAGAATACCTCTGGTCTTAAACATCTGTGGTAGAGGGATAGGTTTTGTTTTATTTTGTAAACTTCCAAGTTTTTCCACTTGAAATGTATGAATGTTCACTTTTTCCAGGTTATTACTATTATTTCCATTACATAGCACATAGAAATAAAGGCCCTATTGTGATACGCACTGTAAATACACATTATAAGAGATAGTACCTGCCCAGCAGAATTGATATTCCAGATAGACAAAGGGTCGGAGAAAAGGAAGTTTTATCTCCATTTTACACATGGAGAACCAAGGCACAGAAAGATTAAGTGACTTGCTCAGGGTCGCCCAAGAAGTCTGTGGCAGAGCTGGTACCTGCCCTCAGATCTTCTGAATATCAGTCTTTTGAGTTAGCCACAAGACCATCCTTTCTCACTTTCCCTTAGAAGTGAATTGTTTGTTAGAAAATAAGAACGGCCATTGTGGGTACATCTAGCCCAGTATCCTATCTTCCTACAGTGGCCAATGCCAGGTTCTTCAGAGGGAATGAACAGAACAGGTAATCATCAAGTGATCCATCCCCTGTCGCCCATTCCCAGCTTCCGCCAAACAGAGACTAGGGACACGATCCCTGCCCATTCTGGCCATTGATGAACCTATTAACATCCAGTTCCTTTTAGAACCCTATTATAACCTTGGCCTTTACAACATCCTCTGGCAAAGATTTCCACAGATTGACTATGTGTTGTGTGAAGAAATGCTTCCTTTTGACATACTTTGGGATCCTTAGATGAAGGACAATGTAAAAATGATTATTAATTGGAGGTATCACAAGACTTTAAAGGACTCTCTCTGGGAGTCTTTTAATGATATCTTGTAATGCACCAACTTCACCTGAAGAAGAGCTCCATGCAGCTTGAAAGCTTGTATTTTCCACCAACAGAAGTTGGTCTATTAAAAGATAGTCTCACCCACCTTGTCTCTGTCATATCCTGGGACCAACAGCTGCAGACATTTATTTCTATATATTTTTTGTGTTTCTTTCTATATGTTGAGGCAGTGGGTGTTATCAGAAGACCCAATTAACTGAACCAGATGGGTAGAAGGACATGAGAGTGTAGGGGTATGGCCAATATTAAAGGCCATGAAGAACAATCAGTGACACACAGTTTGTATTTTGATTTTACTCTTCCAGAACAGTGAAAATTCGGATAGACTCTAAAACTCAAACATTGTAGAGATTATAGGATTTTGTAGCATGCTCTGAAATAGTGGGCTTTTAAATGCACTGTGGCAACTCATCCTCAGATTGACTATAAATTATGATTTTTTCCTTAAAATTCACCATTGGTCACACAATAAGGGACGGAGTGTCTGAAGATAAAGTTTTTCAGAATCTTGGCAGATGTCAGCAGCAATAGCAGCATATGAGTCGAAACTCAGCCCCAGTTTCACAAGCGTAGACTTGATTATCAAAAGAACAGTTAACTGTACCCAGTGGATTGTGCGAAAAAGCTGTGATCTCCCAATGAAACTGGTAAAATGTGTATATTTGTTGCAGTCTTCTGGGGCTTCTGTGATAAGAGTAGTACTTCATTTTAGTTAAACTTAAAAAAAAATTGTTTCCAATTGTATTGACGGCTAACAGCAGTCACACCAAGGACCATCAAAAAGCTCCAGGTCTTAGGTCTGTTTTAGCTGTGCTGCTTGAGGGATAGCAGATCCAGCATGATGTGGTTGCTCTCAGCAACAAAGAGTAGGCTAATGGCAGAACAGCAATTAGGTATTGATGGTAGCCAGAAGAGCAATGGGCAGGGGGGAAATGAACCACTTTTCAGAGAACTCAGTGGTTGCAGGAAATAGCTCTGTAAGCTACGATAACGTCCCCATCCTTTCCAAGTTTCAAAGGTTAAAGTATTAACCTCTGACAAATTCCAGGAAATTAACACACAAAATGCAGCATACTATTTTATTGTCAGGCAAAATAAAAGTGCAATTTATTAAGAGAACTTTCCCAATGCAATATTAAAACTGTGCATTTGGGGACAAATTAAGCATCTTGCAGTTAGGCAGGATGAAGAGAGATAACAGCCGAGCAGGAGCTGTTATCTAGAGCTAGAAGAATGATGCCTCTTTAAGCCAGCGGGGGGGCATCATGCCTCAGGGCTGTTTGTAGGTATACGCTCACTGGTGGCTATAGCAACCTGTGAAGCATGAGCTTACCTAGGGCAACTCCACAACATCTGGCTGATAGGAAAGTGAGGAGATTTGACTGGACATGGCTACCCTGAGACCTTGCCTAAACACACCCTCTTGGGTGCAGAATAAGCTCCTGGTAGCACTGGCCAGCTTTCATGCCCCATTGCATTCCCGGAGTGTGTGTAGCCAAAGTATTGCTTTCTGTTCTGTAGCAGTGCTAGGAAAGTGGAAGAGGTTCTTTGTATCCTCTCTTTCTGGGAACACCCCTCCTAAAGCGGCCAGAGTTGGTGCTTTTAACATTTGAAAAAAGCCCAGGAATGCAAACGTTAAACAACACTAAGCCAACTATATTTCATATAATTAACTAACACAGCGCTATCCAAGTTGGTTATGATCCTTAGGCACTACCACAATACAAATATATTTGTGGAATATTAATGTTTGTTAATAATTGTCTTTAGGCAGAGCCCTGATCAAGGAGTGATGAACAAGTTGTACCACCCCAGGAGGCCTTGTTCCTCAGAGGTACAATTCCTTCCTTGCTCCCCTCTTGCCCAAAGAGGAGGGAAGAACAAGTTGCTGTGACCTGTAAAAGGATACAGTTTATTTCCTCTGTTGTGGCTAGTCACCTATTCTGGCAACAGTGAATAGCGTGAGGGATTCTTCCACTCCCTATTCTTCTTCCCCGCTGTTCCAAAGTGAGGAGAGAAGAGTGTGCCCAACACAGACCCAGAATCTGGGCTGGCAGAGCAAAGAGCTGGAGAGGTTCTTTACTCTCCTTCTTTTCCAAGCCACAAAATAAAACTCAACATTTGGCTTACTAAAATACTTTATATTTTGAAATACATAGTGTCCCAAAGTGTACAACGTGACCAAGTGAACATTAATGTGGGAATATGATCATTTGTATTCCCATTACATATTGTTAACTGTGTGACCTTTGCCTGAATTTTTGCATTTAATTTCATTGATTTTTTAAAAAGAAAAACAGCAAGTGTTTTGACCTAATGTCCCATTCACTAGAATGAACCTTTCCTGTGATGTAAAACTGCTTCTGAAATTATTGCATGGCCAGGCATCAATACAGAGAACTACTTACTCATTTGCCTTTGCAATGTTAATGGTAGATTAGAAAACACAAATGCAGAGAATACTCACTAAGGTTTTAGTGCAAAGGAAGGCAAGAACTAGGTATTAAAGAATCAAGATATTCATACTGAAGAAACTCTCCTTATATCTACAATATATTTATTCTGGTTTTTAGTACATGAGGTGGGAAGCAGAGAACGGTACCAATCTCTTTATTTCAAGCGGTGCATCCAAATCCTGGACCATTCTAATGAGCAAGTTTCTTCTAGTGCTCCTTTATGGTGTTCATGTGTTAATAGCTTTTCCTAAGACCTGTCATTCATTTACCTCTCTTTTTTTAATCCTCCAGAGATTTATTTAACAGGTTGATTCCCTGCCGCATCCAGGAAAAAAAATCCTGATTTCAGCACAACCAGCTTCTTCCAGAATGACAGGCATTACAAATTAGTTATGAGATTCTTACCGGGAAGCAACCTGAATGTCAATCAGACTCTTTACTCTGAGTTCTCCAAACACAATAAACATGAAGTCCAAAGAGATGACAAATACTCCCAGTGGAAAAAATTGCTAAGATGAGTTTCTCTTTCAGTTACCAAAGACAATTCCAATGTCAAGAAAAGAGGCACATTTAAGGTGTGTCTGCCAAGTGTCCATCATTTTCACTGTTCCACAAAAAAAAAAAAAAATGCTCCCAAGTGAAAGAAAGCTATGTTCTAAAATACCTGATGTTAGCAGTCAATGCATCATCTTAAATGAGGGAAGGCAATGAATCCCAACCTCACTGTAAATAATTAATCCTCCAGTGATTTTCTATAATAACATTTTCCCCAGTCTGTCTAACCTTATGCAAAACCATTCTTTCTGCAAAATGAAAAAGGCATCAGGTTGTCATTTGACATTAAATACTTAGTGCATGCTACACTATTTAACAATGCTTTACTGAAATATTTAGCTAAGCCCTGCCACTACTTTAGTGATAACTTTTATTTTTTTTAATAAAGACGGACTTTCCCCCTCCCCATTTACTATGCAGTACTAATGAATGATTACAGCTGAGCTTGCTAGATTTACTGACATGTCCTGATCTGTAGGACTGTAGGGTCATGGCCAAATATATTTGTACAAACCAAACTGAATTTCTCCTATTACAATTGTTGTTATTTGCTGGTGGTAACACTGAAAATTTATTGTGTGCTTTCCAGGGGGGTACATATGCTAAACAGCTCACTGGGATAGTCTTTTTCTTTGATGTTTGTACATCACCTTGCACAATGAGGTCCTGGCCCATAATTCGGGCTCCTATAGGTGCTATAAGAAAAGGAGGACTTGTGGCACCTTAGAGACTAACAAATTTATTTGAGCATAAGCTTTCGTAAGCTACAGCTCACTTCATCGGCTGCATTAGTTATACCACAAGGTGCTATAGTTATACTACAAGAGGCCTGAATCAAAGCTCACTGAAGTAAATAAAAAGGTTGAGTAAAATCATATGAATACATGTTAATGATCCTTGATTTTCCGTCAGTCTCACTGCTGAATTGGCTGTATGTGCATGATTGTATGCAAGGATTAAGATATGACTGTGTTTACCATGTAGGAATAGCACCATTCCTTGGATGAATCATAAAGGAGAATGCAAGATTTCATTTAGACCCTGTATAATTTTGTATAGAGAATACCCTTGACTGTTGAACTATAATAACTCTTGGATTGTTCCATTATAACTCCTGGGGCTCTTTCATTACAGCGAGGAGGAGACCATCCTAATTTTATTAAGGAAGGGGAAAATGTTTATTTCTTATTTCAGCATTTTATAATGAATTTGTATCGTGCCCCTTGAATTACTTCATTTATGCTTTGTCCCAGATACAGCCATTCAATCTTTGCTTTCTTTACAGTTCTGTCAGCTGAACCAGAACAATTAATGAAAGAAATTAAGTTCTTGGTGAGCTACACAATTTTTTAGTCAAATCCTCATTGGATAATATAGAAAGCTAAGCAGCCTGTTATGTTTAGGGCTACCATGATAACAAAAGGAAATTATTTTAACATAACATAGATAGACAGAATACAGAAAAGGGAAGCATGGTCTCATGGTTAATGCAATGGCTGGGGACCCTGGAGATCTGGGTTCAATTCCCAGTATTCCCACAGAATTCCTGTGTGGTTTGAACAAGTGACTTAATCTCTGTGGCTCAGTTCCTTCTGCAAAATTGAGATACTACTACTTCCTTTAAGCTGCTTTGTCAATTTAGATATAAATTCTTTAGGCTTGGGACTCCCTCTTAATAGGTGGATGTACCATATCTGATTATTTGAGGAAGTGAGGGCTGATAACATGATAAGAAGCAAGTCAAATTATTGGTTTTGGACACCGAGAGGGAGATGAGTTAAAAACTATTGAAGGCATCATGGCACAAGTCAGGAGGGGGAGGAGATATGCAAAACTTGTCTGAATTTTCTAGACTTTTTGTGTGCTTATCCAAACAGAATCTTCTGAGGTTCACCCATCACTTTTTATAACAGAAGGAGGAGGTGACTTATGAGCTTGTAGTCAACCACACCTAATTTTAAAAGTGGAAATTAGAATTCAGATAGTTACTAGTGAGGTAAAGTACTTTTTTGGGGGGAGGGATCTCTTTTTTTCTCTTGTCTTTTCCCCCATGAAAAAGGGCCTCTTAAAGTTTATAAATGTAGTCACCCAAATAAGAACCATTTTGAATAAGTATCAGCTTGTTGGGATGTAGTAAAGAACTCTGTTTTATGGAAATACATATTTTCCTCTGAACTAAATTAATTTTAGGGGAAGAAATAACATTAAATATGGCTAGAATTCTCAAAATATTTAATTTGCTGTTGTTTTTGGAACATTATCACTTAGGACCTTATATAAAGCCCATATAAGTCAACAGAAAGACATCCTTTTGCTTCAGTGGACTTTGGATCCAGCTCTGAGTTTCTATTTTTGGAGTAACATACACCTCAGAATGAATACAGGTTAGAAAATCAGCCCCTTCCATAGCACTGTATCATGAACAATTGTGTTGAGATCTCTTTGTTCTTGGTATTAGAAAGATGGATGTATTATAGGCCCAGAGAGGCTAATGATCAAAAGCAGTAGCTCTCATTGATACCACTGTAATATTAAAAGACAGAAAACCCACAGACATGTGCTAGAGAAGAGAACAGCTCTACTTGCTTGCCGAACCAGAGGTGGGCGTTATGGACCTGACTTTGCAATCCTCACTAACACTGGTGAGTGTTTCTGAGAGTATTCCCAATGAAACTAATGGAGCACTTGTGTGAGTAAAAGATGCAGTGAGGTCCAAGGAGTTTTAGTTTTTCTCCAGCCCTGCTCAAAAGACATTCAGTGATGTTCTCCACAGAGAATAACCTTCTGAGTGTGAGTTATACCTTGAATCACCACATTTCTCAATGACAGTTTAGCATTTAAAGTGGATTTGGGTTTGATACACCCTATGCTGCCCACTAACCAGGCAAAATGTGTTATATTTTCCTTTCCTTTTAACACTTTTGTTTAACTAGAGCAGCTGCTTTTACAAAATGTATCAGTAAACAGGGACAATGAGGTAAAATTTTAATCATGTCAACAAGGTTTCCTTTGGAGTGTTTTATGGATAACTGCATGTGACATGACTGACGTGTCAGAGGATTTTGTCCTTTGCCTCATGTAACTTAATCTTTTCCCTTAGAAAGGGCAACATTTGTGACAAAACATAAACTCCTATCACTTCTGACCACATATCCAACCTATACTGTTATCTGACAGTAAATACATAGCCTAATCAAATCACTTATCTTCCCATGCTTCAGCAATAATATTGAGGGAATCTGAATAAATTACATCTCAAATGGTACAGCTGCTCTCAAACAGCAGAACTAATGAATTGCCATGACTGGAAGAGAGGGAACGATGACTTGCATTCATAATCTGAGACAGCTGACAGGCTGATGCCTGATCTGAAGCAGTCACCATAACTAATTACAACCTGAGAAATTAAAGCCATTTTTAAGTTAATGGTTAGTAAACACCTAGTAGCAATTTATAACAGGAAAAGGCTTACCCTACAGTTTACGAAGAGGACAGGAAGAACAAATTGTACTGATATGCTGACCCTGTAGCATTGATCGTCCAACCTAAATTAACCTTAACTAATGGGCCCAGACACATTCCTCTTTTAATCTCTCTTCATATTTATAGCTTTGAAGTTTTTATGGTATTCTGTTTCCAAACAGTGCCATTATTAAGGTCAGTCAATTATTATTTCAATACTAAGGACAGCTCAGTGTTCTGTTTTCTATACAGACATATTAATTCATCAAAAGCAGCAGTACTTGACCATATACAAGCATTCCAGTATTCTTAGCGTCAACAAAATGCATTCAGTTACCATCAAAAATAGGGCTATGCCAATAGCAAAATAGTTACGCTCCATTTTCACCTGCAGATAGTGGATCTGACATGCCAACCCTGTGTGCAGTACTGATCCTTGTTTAAACGCACTGACTTGTTTCCATTTGAGTTTTGAAGGCACTCAGAAACTCAAATCAAAATGTATTGAAAGCTATAAATCAACCCAGATCTGCTCAAAAATGGATGTAGGTTCCCTGGCTAGATTTGCCAATTTTAATGAATCACTTGACAAACCCTAACTGAGGTTTGAGTTTGAAACTAAATTTCATATGGCTTGGTTCATCAGTTCTCTCCCGACTTGAGCTGCTTGCACAAATCAGGTAGCAAACCAGACCAAGTTCTGGACAGAACATGAAGCTGGGATAAAAAATGAAAGGTAATGATAGAGACTGGTAAAATATTCAGTGGTAGTGAAGGCACCTAGATAAAGTTTGTTATGAAGAAAAGGACACTTAAAGGGGAAAAAAAAAGGTGGATCTGATTACCACCAGCCTTGTGTGGCTTCAGTTGGTGGTGCATTTTGCTCTCTTTTTCTCTTCTGCTCAGAAATCCTGGAAACTTCTGTACTGAATGAAATAACTGTTGGACTCTGGGGAGGGGGAGTCCTGACCTGAAGTGTTTGATGAGTAATCTTGCTGGAAGCATGTGGTGAGAATATAGTTTGTTAAATTAGGCACTAGTAAGAGTTTTATCTTTATTTTTTTCTTGTAACTAATTCTGACTGTTATGCCTCATTACTCATACTGAAAATCTCTCTCTTTGTAATTAATACACTTGTTTTATTGTTTTATCTAATCCAGTGTGTTTAAGTTGAAGTGTCTGGGTAACTCAATTTAAGATAGCAAGCTCGTGTATATTATTCCTTTAAAGGAATAATAGACTTAATATAATTGGACTGTCCAGGAGAGCGCTGAACACCCTCCAGTATAACCAAGGCTGGTGAGAGCCAGGCTGTGACTTGCAGGCTGCAGTTATGCAAACATCTGGGAGTGACCTGCATGCAGGTGGCTGGTTGTGAACAGTCCAGGTTGGGAGCTACAACAGCAAGGCATTGCAAGGCACCCCACATTAGAGGGAAGAGGTGACACAACTCCCCACTGGTCTGGCTTGTACCCTGGTATGCCACAGGTTCTAACTATAATGTTGCGTTACTGGGAAATTTAATAGCAGATGCAGGTTTTTTTCCTGTGTCCTTTGATAAGTCCCTAGAGATGCTTAAAATTTCAAACAATTTTATTAGTTCCTGTACTCATCTTTTTTAGAGATGTGAAGGGTGCAATGGTTCATTCCACTGAAGCAGATTTGCACAAGCCATTTATTTTGACAGACTTTATCTCCTTTGTGTATACTAAATTAATTGAAAACATTATACCAATAGTCCTTCACCTGACTGTTCTGAGGAAGAGTACTCACAGGATGCAGATTTCTTCAGACGAGTGTTTGAATAATTGTAAGATGATCAGTTCTTTAGCCATAAGATCTCAGTATTGCCTGATCCATTATTTTACATAGTTAATGAACTGTAGAATACGCCTGAGAGGCTGAAAAGAGTGTTGTTGATGCAGTGATGAGTTGGGAGCTTATATCCACTTATGGGAATGTGAAGCAACTGAAAATGTCTGGAATGAATTTTTAAAGATTTTCTTCAACATTTAACTTGAGAAAAATTATACCCAATAATATATAAGTGCTGCATTTGGGAACATAGTTTTATTAAACATTTACAAACATGGGAGTATAATGATATACATATTGTGGCGGGGCAAGGCCAGATGGCTATAGAAAAGTAGTGAGAAACAGGTATGTTAGCCCCAGGCTAAACAAATCCCTGTTACCATGCTAACCAAATGGCAGTTCCTCAAGGTTAATCAAGACACCTGGGGCCAATTAAGATCCTTCCAGGAAGCAGTAGAGACAGTTAGGTTGATTGGGACACCTGAAGCCAATCAGGGGCTGGCTGAAACTAGTTAAAAACCTCCCAGTTAGTCAGGTGGGTGCACATGTCAGGAGCTGTGGGAGGAAGTTGCGCTGTTGGAGAGACTGAGTAGTACACACCATATCAGGCACAAGGAGATTGGCCCTGAGGTAAGGGTGAAGTGGAGCTTGAGGAAGTGGGGGCTGCTGTGGGGAAGTAGCCCAGGGATTTGTACGTGTCATGTTTCTTAAAGGTCAGCTACCATAGCTGATACTATTAGGGTCCCTGGGCTCCTCTCTTTGTCCCCCCGAGACTGGGAGACAACAGAGATTGTGCAAGGGAGGATAGCTTCTCCTCACTTCCCTCGCTGGCTTATGATGAAAATGGCTCAGTAGGCTGTGACCCTTGCCTCTAGAGAGAGAAGGGCTATGTGGAGGGTCACAGTGAGCCTCTGAGGCTAGCGAAATCTGCCAGGAAACATGGAACCCATGGAGACAAGGACAGAGCTTTGTCACAATATCAATAAATCAGACTTTAAAGGGATTAAGAACTGGCTAACTGACAGTTCTGAAAAAGTAGTTTTCATTGAGGACTCATCATCAAATGACGATGTTTCCAGTGGGGTTCCACAGGGATTGGTACTAGTCTTGATACTATTCAACATTTTTATCTATGATCTAGACATAAATATAAAATCACTGTTGCTAGAATTTGCAGATGACCCAAAGAGTGGCAGAGTGATAAATAATGATGAGGACAGAATAGTCATACAGAGAGATCTGAATCACTTGCTAAGCTGGGTGCTTTTAAACAAAATGTGTTTTAATATCAAATACAAAGTTATACATCTAAGAACAAGGAATTCAAGCCACACGTACAGAACTGGGAACTGTATCCTAGATGAAGTGAATCTGAAAATGTTTTAGGGGTCATTGTTCTGTTCATTTGCTCTGAAGCATCTGGCACTGGTCACTGTTGCAAGAGAGAATGGACTAAATGGACCATTGATGGACCCAGTGTTGCCATTCTTATGTTTTTATAGTGAACAAGCAACTCAACATGAGCTCGAGTCTAAATGTGATTCTGTGGGGAAAAATGGGCTTTCCTGATACTTAGATGTATAAACCAGGGATTAATGAGTAGTAGTAGGGAGGTAATTTAACTGCTCTATACAACATTGGTGAGACTGATCCTGGAATACTGTGTCCAATTTTGGGGGCCACATTTTAAAAAGGAATCTGAAAAATTATGGTGTATAAAAGAGCCCTAAAAATGATCCAAGTGCTGGAGAATATGCCTTACAGTGAGATACTTAAAGAGCTCAATCTACTTATTAACTTCACAGACCAGCAAGAACATAGAGTCTCTGCCCCAGTACGTATACAATCTGAATGGACAAAAATATAAAAGTATTAGAAGGGATGGGGAAGGGATATAATGTGAAAGCAAAGGGAGTGACCAGCTCACTTAGTTTTCTAATACATCTTGCATTTAAATTATAATGTAAGTTACATGAATGAAATATGAGGTTAAGTTTTAAGAGTAGTAGTGGTTTTTAGTGAAAGCGTAGCTGAAAGAGGCACTTGAGGGAGGAAAGAGAGGTTGGTTGATGTACTGGAATGGAAGACTGTTATCTTCATAGATGGCGAGATGAAAAGTCATAGAGACAAGTGGTAACAATATGTCTTAGTAAGAGGTGATGAAATCTTCTTCTTGGCATCCACTAAGAAACATTAAATAAGATTTTTAACATAAGGAGAGTGAAAATATTATTTTCTAATAGAGGAAATAGTCTCTTAGCAATCCATAATTAGTTCAACTCAGCCCCCCTATTCCACAGCCTGAGGTCCGGTTTACCCAGTGTCCCCCTCCCAAGCTAAGATCTCCTGTATCTTGCAGAAGCTTAGTAACAAGCCACACTCACAGTGGGATCTTCTTTGGGTCCCTTCTGTAGGACTGACCAGCAGCCCAGCTGGCAAGTAACCACTCTTGGTATTATATTGAAGATCAAGGTGTCATGTTTATGTCATTCCTTAAAACTTTGATTTCACAAATCAATATCTTTTGAGAATTGTTAGGGCCTTTTTAGGATTTTGTAAAGTGATATTTTGTATCTAAATAAATTGTATACATTTGAGTTGATAGAGACAGAGAAGGGATCCAGACTCTCATACTAATCATTGCTATCATTGTTTTGAATTATTTCTGTTCCACTTAAAGAAATTACCATCCAAAGCAATGGAGACTGAAGTGATAGTGTCTTAGTAGGCAAACATTTATTTGTGAGGCTCTAATTATCCCTGTGTTCAAAACCTGTTTAGCCAATTACTAGACCATTATCCTGTGCAATCATAACAAAAATTCTAGAACACATTCACTCTGCGCTGTTGACTGTTGTGTGAAATTCTATGTCCTGACATCAATGGCCTGGGCCCAAGTTACTTAAAAATTCCTCTCCATCTCCAACCTGCCATTTGAACAATATTTTTTCTGAAACCCTGGAACTAACTATCCCAAGGGAGAAAGAAGTGCACAGCACCTGAGGAAAGGCACTCTTGGTGGTGGGCTGTATGGCTGTAATTTGCTACCTCAGGAAGTATATTTACCTAACAACATAAAGAAAGAGAAGAGCTAACTACGTTTTGCGTGCTACAACAAGATGCTTTTCTTTGCCCAAGTTTTGGCTGATAGTACTATGGAATGCTGAGCTCTAAGCTGACTGACTGTCCACATCCCTCTCAGATCTCTTACAGCTACAGGATGCAAAGGAGCATGACATTTTGCTACACTTAATTGGAAATGTTAATGATCCAGTTTAGTACATGTAAAGTGCCACACACACATTGCAGTGCACAATGACTTATAAATGCATGTAATAATAATAATAATTTGCCATAATTGTATAAATGTGGTTAAAGTAATTCAGGCAAGCATGGCATCTCCAGAGAATAAAATATCATCTTGAATGAAATGAGGAAGATGCCCTGAAAAATACTTTGGCCGTGTTAGTGTTTTCACGTATGCTGGGGAAAACTTAAATTTTTCCATTCTCAGTTTATTCCACCAGGCCCAAAGGGATGTCCCCTCAGTTCTTGTTCCTTGGGATAAAATCCTGCTTGCTGCATATCCGTGGAGCATGTATTTCACGGCAGTTACCCATGCTACACATTATAACGGCATTGGTGGTGAGTTCATTTGTAATTATGTGCTTTTTCACAGATGACAGGCTGCTGCTGTTCTGAACATCTCTCAAATGTTCAGTGAAATGATCAAACACCTGTTTGTTTCTTCAGTCTGTATAATTTGTAACATTTTTGCAGATGGTGCAGTACACAGTTCTCTTAGAGGTGCATTTTAAGGAGTCATGAATGACGACTGAAACTGTTGTAAAAGCACAAGGAGAAAATGTTGGAAAAATATAGAGATTAGAAGCCTCCAACTGTTCCCACTCCCATTCAATTTGTGAAGAGCGGGAGAAAATTTCAAGATTGCAAATGTTTCTCTGCTGGTACTCTGCCATTTTTCAGCTATGAAAAAGCTACTCTGCAATACGTAAGTGAAGTGGTTTACCCAGCTGATAAGTGCATGCCACTTTATCGTTTTTGGCAGGGATTGGTGGTTCATCATTTGGACACATCAGGCACTTACTTTGTCATTTTGTCACTATTTTAAACAATGTCATTTTAAATTATATGGTAGTCACAAAGTGCTGATCACAGGTGGATATTTAGCAGTTGCAAAGATTCATCTAGGCAGTATTGACTTGAAAGTGAGTTGTGGACGCAGTTTGGGCTTGGTTTATTTATTTATTTACTTTTTATCTTTAATCTTTATTGAATCACTGCAAAGTGATGCCAGAGGTGTGAATTATAACTTGATACATCTCAAATTCCCTATTTGTGATGGGGTCTGTGTGAACCACAACCTCTTTTTCCAACCATGGTTCGGTCACCTATTTATGCAGGAATTTTCATCACACTGGATGATAAAATTCATTAAAGTTCTGTGACGGGCTAGTTTTTTTTAACTCCAGAGTCAACCACATCTTTGCTTGGACCTGGTGTATTCATGTCACTGCTGTAAGTAGAAAATAATTGAAAACATAGGACCGGATCCTCAGTAAATTAGTATAGTTCCATTTTTTTGGACCTCATTCAATTTATAGCAGCTAAGGATCTGGCCCATGGTTAGAAGATGCAAAATCTTTTTCCTCTTTACCCATCCCTACCTCAGGAAGTATATTTACCTAACAACATATAGAAAGAGAAGAGCTAACTACATTTTAAGTGCTACAACAAGACGCTTTTCTTTGCCCAAGTTTTGGCTGATAGTACTATGGAATGCTGAGCTCTAAGCTGACTGTCCACATACCTCTCAGATCTCTTACAGCTACAGAATGCAAGGGAGCATGACAGGGATCCTTACCCAGGAGTAAGGGTGAGGTCTTCAAAAAAACAAAATAACCACAAACAAACAACTGCCCCCCCCCCCCACTTTCCAGCCACAATCCAATTATTGGAAAATACTACTAACACACATAATTTCTTCTTCACGCAAACAATATAAATTATAATTTGTTTGTTTATGCCATAATCAATTGTTTTCTGAATATTAAAATGTGATTCATGAGCCAGGAATACACAATAGGAGGATGCATAAATATTGCCTGGCACAAAAATTGTGGTCGCTTTCAGAAATCTGCTTGCGAACTTGAACATTATGGACATTTGGGTGAAATATATTTATTACCTTAGGAGCACTAAAATGACTGGATGTGAATTGGGTTATGACAGACATAGTATTAGCTAGTCAGTATTGATAGTTAATAGTAGGAAAGGGCCCCAGGTCTGTGAATTTACTGCTGGCTGCTACCTTTAGTCAGGTGCAGAGAGCCAGCACAAAGTCTATTCACCACTGAAATCCCTCATAAGATCTGTTTTAAGGGCTTTATTGGGATGTCAGCAGTGCAGAGGTCTTGCACTGCTGGTGAATATCACCTTTGAGTTGAGGGGTGGGAGTTAAGAAGAAAGATTCTGTTGGCACAAAAAGATTACTTTTTAAAGTGCTTAAAATGATAAAATGTTGAAACAAAAGTAATAAATATAATTATTCTATACATGCAAATGGAGTACTAGAAAATTGTTAAAAGAAAAGGAGTACTTGTGGCACCTTAGAGACTAACCAATTTATTTGAGCATAAGCTTTCGTGAGCTATAGCTCACTTCATCGGATGCATACTGTGGAAAGTGTAGAAGATCTTTTATACACACAAAGCATGAAAAAATACCTCCCCCCACCCCACTCTCCTGCTGGCAATAGCTTATCTAAAGTGATCACTCTCCTTACAATGTGTATGATAATCAAGTTGGGCCATTTCCAGCATAAATCCAGGTTTTCTTACCCCCCCCCCACAAACCCACTCTCCTGCTGGTAATAGCTTGTCTAAAGTGACCACTCTCCTTACAATGTGTATGATAATCAAGGTGGGCCATTTCCAGCACAAATCCAGGGTTTAACAAGAACGTCGGGGGGGGGGGGGGTTAGGAAAAAACAAGGGGAAATAGGTTACCTTGCATAATAACTTAGCCACTCCCAGTCTCTATTCAAGCCTAAGTTAATTGTATCCAATTTGCAAATGAATTCCAATTCAACAGTCTCTCGCTGGAGTCTGGATTTGAAGTTTTTTTGTTGAAGAATTGCAACTTTCATGTCTGTAATCGCGTGACCAGAGAGATTGAAGTGTTCTCCGACTGGTTTATGAATGTTATAATTCTTGACATCTGATTTGTGTCCATTTATTCTTTTACATAGAGACTGTCCAGTTTGACCAATGTACATGGCAGAGGGGCATTGCTGGCACATGATGGCATATATCACATTGGTGGATGTGCAGGTGAACGAGCCTCTGATAGTGTGGCTGATGTTATTAGGCCCTGTGATGGTGTCCCCTGAATAGATATGTGGGCACAGTTGGCAACGGGCTTTGTTGCAAGGATAGGTTCCTGGGTTAGTGGTTCTGTTGTGTGGTATGTGGTTGCTGGTGAGTATTTGCTTCAGGTTGGGGGGCTGTCTGTAGGCAAGGACTGGCCTGTCTCCCAGGATTTGTGAGAGTGTTGGGTCATCCTTCAGGATAGGTTGTAGATCCTTAATAATGCATTGGAGGGGTTTTAGTTGGGGGCTGAAGGTGACGGCTAGTGGCGTTCTGTTATTTTCTTTGTTAGGCCTGTCCTGTAGTAGGTGACTTCTGGGAATTCTTCTGGCTCTATCAATCTGTTTCTTCACTTCCGCAGGTGGGTATTGTAGTTGTAAGAATGCTTGATAGAGATCTTGTAGGTTTTTGTCTCTGTCTGAGGGGTTGGAGCAAATGCGGTTGTATCGCAGAGCTTGGCTGTAGATGATGGATCGTGTGGTGTGGTCAGGGTGAAAGCTGGAGGCATGTAGGTAGGAATAGCGGTCAGTAGGTTTCTGGTATAGGGTGGTGTTTATATGACCATCGTTTATTAGCCGGGTTTATAGCTGATCTCAAAGATGAAGTTCCTTTAGAACAACAAGTTTAAAAATAAAAGAGTTGAGGTTAAGATTAAGAAATAGGCCTAGATCCTTGCTCTATTTGAAGTCTATTTTTGCTTCTGTTGTTCCCATTGGTTTCAGTGGGAGCAGAATTGGGCCAAGAGGGACTCAGAACCAATGGCTTTCTTGTGCCACAGCCCCAGCAAATACTCTTACAAAATAATTTTTATTCTCTTTGGGGTGGGCATTAGCACACTAAATCACACAGATTAGGAAACCTAGTGGGACTGACTGATGGTGTTCAACCCAGCTGCTTTAGCTGGAAATCTGCAAGCAGAGCTACACCTGTAATGTAAACTCTGTTTGTGCTTTTGCCGTTAATCCAGCTTCATATTAATATCCAGAACTGCATGCATGTTGAAAACAGAATAGAAACACCTAGTCTGAGTCAGTTTCCAATTGTTTCTCTCTACACTCCAGGAATCTCGACTCTCCTGGACTTCTCTGATGTCAGGGAAATACAGTACAACCCTGTAACCACAACTCAACATTAAATAAAGTCTAGTAATGTCCCTCAGGATTATACTTAGCTCTTCACGGCACATCTGGTTCCCAAAATCTGTAGTGCAGTGAGCTGGATGCTAAATCATTATTAGTGGAAATAGAGTCAGAGGGCCCATGGTCCCTGGAGGGACTGTTGTTGAAGGGACACCAGAGAAACAGGGGGAGTTAGGACAGAAGCAGCTTGGCCTCAGGGACAGAGCAGTCCACAGTTTCACTTGTTCAGTTTACCCTGCATTAGCATCATTCTTTGCTAATGTAATGTGGTGGCAGTGGCTGAGCTGTGAGTTCTCTGCAGTGAACAACCTGGCAGAATGAGCCATGGAACTTGGTCTGAAGCCCGGAGCCCTGGATTTTGCAGACACAAACCTAGCCCAGTGATGGACCTGGTGAAAGGAGGAGTTTGAGCTGTACACGAACCTGGCCATGTAGGAGGACAACAACAGCAAGAAAGTAAAACTGTTACTTTAACTTATTGGGGATGTTTTCAAAGATGACAGGTGCTTTAAAGGAAATCTGTGACTGGAACCTGTGTCAGCTTACTGTGAAGGAAAATTCCAGTGATGCTACGTAATTTGGTACTCAAGAAGTTCAAAAGTCAGCAGACCAGGAGTATGACATCACCTGTAGATGTCTGTACAGCCTGGGCAAGCACCATGGTTGTTGTAAAGAAGCAACCAGGCAAATTACACATCTGTATAGACTCAAAGCCACTGAACCAGGCACTGAAAAGATACCACTCACTATCCACTTGCCCACAATTGATGACATCATGCCAGAACTTTCCAAAGCCAGAAGCTTCATGGTCCGTGACTGGGTTTGGGAACATAAGCCTGGATAAAGAGAATCCAGCGTGCAGACAAACTTTGCAACACATTTGGTTCCTGCAGATGGGTATGTATGCCAATGGGCATTACCCCAGCACAAGAGGTGTTTCAGAGAAGACTCATCCAAGTGTTGGATGCTGGAGGACTGCATGGGGTAAAAATAATTGAAGATAACATTTACATTGTATGAGAAAGAAGAAATGATACAGCAGATGAATGAGACCATGACAGAAAATGACAAGATTTTCTACATGCAGTGTAGTTGTAGCATGTCTGTCCCAGGATATTAGACACAAGGTGGGTGAGGTGATATCTTTTATTGGACCAGCTTCTGTTGGTGAGAGAGACAAGCCTTAGAGCCACACAGAGCTCCTCAGTCAAGATAGCAAGTGTCAGTAGGAACATAACCATATTTTCAAATTACAGATTAGCTGATGGCAAAGGAGGAATCATATTTTGAGGACAGAACTGTTATGCCCACCTCATTCTCTAAGGATGCCATGCAAAAAATACATGCCTCACACCTGGGCATTAATAGCTGCCCTAGGCAAACTCAGGTGTGTGTTTACTGGGTGGGAATGAACATACAATTCTGCTCCTGGATCGAAGAGTGTGGCACATTCTGGTCATGTGATAATTATCAGCATAAAGAGATTCTGTTACCGCATGAGCTCCCCATCCGACCATCGGAATAGGTGGGAGCGGATTTATTTTTCTTCAAGGAAATGTAGTACTTGATTACAATGGACTATTCCAATTTTTTGGAGGTCGATGCTTTGCCTGATGCAAGAAGAACATACGTGACTGGCAGACTGAAGCCCATTTTGTGAGATATGGCATTCTGGACACTATTAATCAACAATAGATCCCAATTTACCTCAGAAGGATTCAAGGAATTTACATACAAATGCGCGTTTGACCACCACACCTCCTCCACTGCACGCGTAAGGTGGAATCAGCTGTGGAAACATCCAAGAGTTTGTTAAAACAAGGATGTTTCTTGTGGTTCAGACCCATTGTTAGCATTTTTGGTACACTGGTGCCAAAACAGTCCAGCGCAGAAACTGATGGAATGAAGAACCAAAAGCCTATGAGGGGAGACCTGTTGAGGTCAGAAGGATGGAGATAACTCTGAAAGCAGATTGCCAACAATTAGAGAAAGCAGGGACTAGAGTATGAAAGATCAGTTAAGGACCTATCAGCCCTGGAGAAAGGGAATCCTGTGAGGATCCAGCCAGAAGGTGTGAACTAATGGAGTCATGAAGGGTGTAGTGACACCCAAATCACATAAAGTGACCGTGCAATAGGGACAAGCGATACAAAGGAATAGGAGACACTTAGGAGCTCGCAGACACAACACCTAGAGAGACCCTACAGAGAGACAAAGAACCACCTGGAGGACAAAACCAGAGGAAGGGAGAAGGCTCCAAAGAAAAATAGTTTGCTCGTCTCAGAGACAGGTGACATGGAAACAGAGATATGTTACTCCCTGTGTGGTTGCCTATTGAGGAGACCCAACTATCTCAAAGAGTATAGAGAAGATGAGCCTGTGGTAAAGACAAGACTACAACTTGGCATTGTGATAGCAACCTCTGGCCAAAGGGACATGAGGTGGGGATCTGGGCATCAATTATTTGTTTTTAATTTTTGTATTAAGTGTTCATTATACAGGGAAGATGTATCATCATCAGTGGATCTGGAGCAGAAGGCCCAATTTTCCTTAAGGGACTGTTATTGAGGGGACACCATCAGAACAGGGAACAT
Source organism: Chelonia mydas (assembly GCF_015237465.2). NCBI lineage: Eukaryota > Metazoa > Chordata > Testudines > Cheloniidae > Chelonia > Chelonia mydas. The sequence goes on along the minus strand of NC_051251.2, from coordinate 48,326,083 downwards.
GGGGAGTTACCCTGGAAGCAACATAGCCAAATAGACAAAGCTATGCCATAGAAAGATCACAATTCTAACTTACATGGCTATGCTAGTAACATTTTGTGTAGACCTAGCCTAAGAACCAGCTAACAAAACCCTCTTTAAAGCTGGGCATTCTGAATAGCCAGCTAACCTTCCCTTGATTGTGCTTTGACACTGGGGATCCCAGAGTACAACCTCTAAGGCAGGCTGGTTTTGAGGAAGCCCACTAGCATCTTTTAAACCTACGGGAGTAGGCCAAGTAGAAAGGCTTTGGATTCAACACTCTGCCTTACAACCACCACCCAGACTTCCTAGCCTGCTAGACTTGATCGCTTGACTTAAAAAAATCCCTGCAAAGACTCTACCTTGCTCTTGAGAATTTTGAACTATCCATCATGTACTTTAATTTAATTTAACATTATATAAGCTCAACTGAAAGTTCTGACTTTGAACATCCTTGAATTTGGGAAGAGTTTGAAATCTAGATCCAAACCTTGGAAACACCGACTTATCTTTATAACAGACTGTATCAAAATCTCAGATTTAGGGGGTCTGAAATCTGGATCCAGATGTTGATCTGAATTTTTCAGCATGAGATAGCATGTTTTCTATGGATTAGACTTGAGTAGCAACTGGGAAATTTACAATTATGGAGGAGAAAAAAAACACAAAACCTCTACTGAAGCATGGCTATTGGGAGAAGGAGCGATGATTGTCCTGAGGTCAGACTGCTTACTGTGCCTCCCACTCTCTGACTGCTGTGCAAGACCTGTCCTCAACTTTGATGTTGTCAATGGAAAATGGGTAAACCTGGATGCATGAGCTATGTCAACCATTACGTAAATTACTAGGCTGCTACATCCTCTTATTATTTTCATGGATTTGCTTTTATTTCTAAACATAAATGCGGATAAAAAAAAATTATTGTCAGACTGCCACAGGGTCCACTGATCGCTAGGGGCGCCTCCTCCTGGCCTCTCTGAGAATTAACTCCTTCCAGGTGCAGGCCCCTCTTCTGTTGCTTGCTGCACACCCTACTGCCACTCTCTCTCTTAGTCTCTGTGACTCTGGGCACTCCTTCTACATGACTTGGCTTTCAAGCCAGGTAGCTATATGTGTTTCCTCTTTCTGGGGTATCAAAGTCTCTTCTTACAAATGGGGCCATTCACTGCCCAGCCAGTGCCACTTCCCCAGTGGCTGGTAGGGGAGCCTGGGCCTGCCCTATACTCTGAGTTCCAGCTCAGGGACCCTCTAGTCAGCCGCCAAAGACTATTCCTTCCTGAACCTTGCTGCCTTTCCCCTGAGCCTCTCCCATATCTTCGGAGACTCCCCACTTCTCTGTGTTTGCCAGCCTCACAACTCCCTCCTCCTGGGGAGTAACTACGTGTCTCTATAGTCCCCAAACATACCTCCCTTCTCCAAGGGAGTGACTGCGGACTCCTTTCCTGCACCCCCCCTCTGCCATCATCTTCCTTCCTTTTATAAACTCTGACCAGCTCGTTCCTCCTCGTCTGGGATCCCTCATTCAGTCAGGGGATTACTTAAACCTCCGGATTCCCCTCAGCTGTGGCCTGCCTGGTTAATTGGCTCCTGTATTAGCCTGTGGTTAACCCTGCCAGGGCACGTGTGCGATGAACACCCCATCACACAGCTCCATGAGTATAAATTCCAAGACCCCTCCAGCCTCTAGAAAACAAAGGGTTTTAAAAAATGTGGGGACTCTCTACATGTTTCTTTGTTGAATCCCCATGCGGCATTTCAAAGAGGTTTTTCAACAGACAGGGTGGTGTGAACAGTTAGTGGCGTGCTTTCAAGATTTACGGTTTGATTTCTCACTGATCCCTTCCAACGTACCGTTTTAATCTTTTGTAGAGAACAGCTGGCCTATCATTTGGAGACATTGCCATGGCCATTTATCTCTGTGGGTGCTGCCCCTGTCCGCTGCATTGTTTTGCTCAAAGCAGATATTGTTTTCATCAATAGTGCCTTTCTAAGCCAAAAACAAGCATGTACCACTTTCCTTTTCGATCTTATTGATTCATTTCAGCGTTGCATGCTGTGCTTTCTTTAATCTCTGGGCTTGTTGATCATAGTGCTGGAAGTAATGCCACCAAAGCTGGGTAGTATTATTTATCCACTGTTTATTGGAAATGGGTGGGATCTGAATGAGCTAAAATTTCTATTCTGGGGCCTCAGTAGTATTGACTAAATATCTGAATTTAACCAAAAGTAAAATAAAACCCACAACATTTTGCACTGATGGTCTAAGTCTGTGTAGTAACACTGTTATAACACCCCGTATTTTAAAATCTTATTCCATATCCAGATATACTTGGCTCTCTGCCATCTCATTTTGCACACTCAGATTTCCTTCCATGTCTGATTGAAATTGGATGGATTGATTCCATGTCTATGAAATTGGACATACACCAATTTTGTGCACACAATCGCCTGTTTGTTCATGCCAACCATGAAGCTGGAGAACTTGCTTCACAAATTGTGTAAACAGGTGTAGGTTTGGCTGGAAGGTTGGTCTTGTACTTTAGGTATAAAACTGGGATTTGGGAAATCTGGTTTCATTTCCCACCTGTGTAAATGACTTCCTGTGTGATCTTGAACATGTCAGGTAATCTCAATGGACCTGATCCAAAGACTATTCATGTCAATGGGAGAGTTTCTATGGACTTTAATGCTAGGGGCTTTGGTTGGGGCCAACTCTGCCTTAATTCTTTATAGGCTAAATGATGTTAATATTTGTTTTTTCCCATCCTTTGTCTGTCTTGTACATTTACACTGTAAACCTCTTCTTCTGCGTATGTATGATGCCTAACTTGATGTGGTCTGTACTTGGTTGGCATCGCTGTAATACAAATAACAATGGAAGTAAGCACATTTTTGAAGGCTCAGTCAATTGTATGTGCAGAGATCACTTGTGGCTGGCTGAAAATTTGGCCCTATGCCTCCAAAAAGTGATCAGTTTTAGAGATTATATCATAAGAGACCAGACAAACTGATCTGGATGAACCTGTGTTGTAATTTCTGGGAAACAGTTTCCTTGGAGGTATGTTTGGAAACCAGTAGCTGAAAGACCACTCTGTTGAACAAGTGTAGTTATAAAATCATGTGTGTTTAACTAACACACACACATACACACACACACACAAAATGACTGAACTTAAAAAATGGATTGTAATAGACTGTGAATCCCAATGATGATAGAACCTGGTGATATTCTAAACAAAAGAGCTCACAACTATGCTTATAGCTGTTTCCCTCACTTTACACTGACTCAACAGACATTCTAGGCTTCAGAGTGATTTTGGGGGTTAATGTGTGTACTGGTTGTGTTTTGTGAGTGGTTGTGTTGATTTGAGTTGGGGTGGCTTGTGCTAAGAGATTTCTTTTGATTTGTGTAGGTGGCAGTTGGGTGCATGAATGTGGTTGTTGAGCCAAATAATACACTGGCTGTGAAGTCTCATACAACCAATGAAATTGTTGCATGTAAATTAGTAATGAGGGACTTTATTGAGTTACTTCTGATATCACAAAGGCCTAGGACTCTTGGCATGGCATAGATACATGGCTTACTGTAGCTGTACCAGCACCCAGGTGTGATTTGTAAAATCAAAATGGCTAAGAACTTAAAAACTGGATGGTAACAGATTGTGAGTGATGAGTCAATTTAGTGATATTCTGAATGAAAAAATCTCTCAGACATGTTTGTAGCTGCTTCCATTGCTTCAGACTTACTAGAGACATTTCAAGTTTCAGGGTGACACACAGTGACATTCGTGGTATCTTATTATATAGATAATATAGATCAGGGATTCTCAAACTGGGGCTCATGACTGCTCAGGGGGTCACAAGGTTCTTACATGGGGGTTGTGAGCTGTCAGCCTCCACCATTTATAATGATGTTAAATATATTTAAAAGTGTTTTAAATTGATATGAGGGGGTCACACTCAGAGGCTTGCTATGTGAAAGGGGTCACCAGTACAAAAGTTTGAGATTCACTGATATAGATAGTGGCTGTTGCGACCATGTTGGAAATAGCTGAGTTGATGCGTAAAGCTTGATAGCCAATTTTAAACTTGTGTTGAGGCTAGTGCAGAACTGTATTCTCCCCCACAGAGAGCCACTGAGAAGTAGAATGCAACCCAGTGCTCACAGAGGCTAAAGCTGTGCACTCAGCACTGTGAGAAATCAGGCCACTTTTTAGGTATTTAATTCTGGACCTTCAGCACTCCATTCTGAAAATCTTGTTCCCAGTGTTTTAGGATTGGCATGTGATAAATCAAAGGAAATAATAACCAAATCCGTTTAATTTATGAATATTTCTCATGCCTGTTGAAATCCTTGATGGAAGGTGCAATAGAAGAAAAAAAGTTAATATATCAGAAATATCAAGAGCATTGTTTGGTTTCTTAACATTTGAAATATTTTTTGATGTTGCCATATTTTGTATAAGGATGCCTTCGAATGCATGGATCATGTATAACATGCATAAAAAGTAATCTTTTGTTAAAGAATTCTCTGGGTCCAGTTTTTTTATATTCTAGCTGAAAGTGTGTGCATGAAAAAGCAGTGAGTGGTGTGCCCTTTAGTCATGTCATGTAATAAATTTGATGGGTTATGTAAATTGCAACATGACACAATCCAATGGTGAAAACCCAGACATCCTGGGAAAAATATTACACACCTCATGTTATTAGCCAGTATTAATTGGTACACAGCAAAGAGATGCATGTGTGAAAAATGACAGAGAGCTGGCACAGGCAGCTCCCCCTGGCATGGGAATCCGATGTGCATTTGAACAGCAGGAGGTTTGTATAGGAACAGTTTTAGTCTTTAACATTTGTACTAAGATGAGCTGTGTTGACCTTTGTGAACAACTAGAGTATATGAAAAAAACACTGTTCTGTTCTTCAGCTTTTAACTAAAACTCTTAAAATAACTCCTCGGCAGAATAGTGAACATAGCGTACAGCAGGTTCACAGTTTGGGGCTCTAGTGAGTGCAAGGGCTAACTTGGAGAAGATAGTAGAGGATGATAAAGTCATACAGTAAGAGAACTGTGAAGTTGAGCTGTATAAAACAATCTGTATCTTCTACTCCTGCCTTTTTTGTTGCTCCCCTTGCCCAAACCAACCACCTTTTCGCTGAGATTTGTTTGTTTTGATATTTTCTTACATCTTTCTTTTACTTTCCACATAAAAAAAAAACATTTGTTTGAAGCATTTCTTTTAAAAATCTCCACTCATCGTGTCTCTGTCATTGCAACAACAAAAACAATGTGTCTTTACGGAGCTAGTAAGTGCTTCTGTGCAGCACACAACTGCAAGTGTATCTATGAATCCACAAACAATAGAAATGAATGGATGTTTTCCAAATAAATGTGTGACTTGTTCTCAGAACTAGATTGTGATATTAGGCACAGCCCTGACCAGGGATGGTGTGTAAATTGTATCGCTCCAGCAGTAGCCCCAGCAGGCACTGACCCAGAGGGTATGTCTACACTGCAAGAAAAACCCCTGGCACTGAGTCTCAGAACCCAAGGCAATTGGCTCAGGCTACAGGGCTAAAAAAGCAGGATAGAACCTGGGCTCCCGCCCGAGCCTGAACGTCTCAGACCCAGCCCCCTTTCCAGGGTTTCAGAGCCTGGGATCCAGACCAAGCCTGAACATCTACACCAGTGGCACACAAACCTTTTACCTTGTGCCTCCCCTTACTCCTGTGCATCTCCCCCACTCCATACAGTTGTGGTTGGATGCTGGGACCAGGAGCGGGGCTGTGGTTGGGGCATAAGGCTGGGGCTGAAGCTATGGCTGGGCCTGGGGCCAAGGATCCTGGGGCCAAGGCCAGGGCCGCAGCTGGGGGCAGGTCTGGGGCTGTGACCAGGGCTGGTGTTGGGAGTGGAGCTGGGGCCGAGGCTGGGGGCATGGGGACTGGCCCAGGCCCCACCATGCCTCCTCAAATGTTCCTCCATACCTTCATAGCGGGGTGCACCCTACAGCTTAGGAACCATAGATTTTCACTACTATTTTTAGCCCCTCAATCCAAGCCCCACAAGCCTGGGCCAGCCACAGCCATGCAATGGGTCTTTTATTGCACTTCAGAAGTACCAGAGACGCATCTGAATTGCAATTCCTTCCCTTCTTCCTGGGTGCTAGTAATTTACTGAGGGTCTATGGCAGCAATAGATTACTAACCCCCATGGTGTCTCAGCGACTCCGGCCAGAAAGTTGCGAAGTCAAGCGAAGATTCTGCCTGTTTCTCACCTGCTTACTCTGGGAAGGGGTAAGCTGATGAAAAGTCCCACTCACTTCTACATGTATGGACCCAAAGTCTGAGAAGCCAGTGGAAGCTCTTCCCTCTAACTCCCTAGTGAATAGTCAGTGTCACAATCTAGCACTTTCTAAATTTAAATTTAACACTTGCACAATTCCACTCCACTGCTAAGATCTTTCATTTGGGACAATAAGACTGCTGAAGGCAAAAGTAAGATTCAGATCAAAACTTTGTGAATATACCTTTCATCGACATTTTGATTAGATCTTCTTTTGATTTTGCCAGTTGTAACTTGTGTAAAATTAATTAGGTGAAAAGTGTAATTGTGTGTGTGTGTGTGTGTGTGTGTGTGTGTGTGTATAGTTATGTTTTGTTTTGTTTTTAAATCACCATGCTGCAAAATCAGTAAACAGATGAGTCTCCCTAGTTTGTCTTTACATTTTTCACACAGCCTAATTGTCCCTCTCTTTTTCATCTGTACTCACCTTTGAATGTTCTTCTGAATTATAGCTCTCTGCTGTCCAAGAGAAACATACTGTAATTAGAGTTTCAAGAAAATGGAACTTAACTACTACTTTAGTGGATTTGATGGTCAATTGTTTTCCTGCTGCAGTTGATTCAGTTTTTTGTTTTGTTGTTGTTTGGAAAATGTGTTTGTTTATTTAGTTATTTATTTTATTTATTTATTGCTAATTTTGAGACAGTGAGAGGTTTGGATCTTCATGAAGCAGGTAACCTGGTGGTTAGTTTTATGGTAACAGAATCATAGAAATGTAGTGTTTGACAGGACCTCAGAAGGTCATCTAGTCCACTCCTCGACACTAAAGTAGGACCAAGTAAACCTATACTATCCTTGCCAAGCATTTTTCCCACTTCTTCTTAAAAACCTCCAATAATAGGGAGCTCACAACCTACATTCCAGCACTTAACTATCATTATAGTTTTTCCTAATATTCAACCTAAATCTTCCTTACCCTTCTTGTCCTACCTTCTGTGGACATGGAGAACAGTTGATCACCATTCTCTTTGTAACAGCCCTCAACATATTTGAAGACTGTTATCAGGTCCCTTTTCAGTCTTCTTTTCTCAAGGCTAAACATGCATGTTTATTTTTAACCTTAAACCTTTCATCATTGTTGTTGCTCTCATCTGGACTCTCTCTAATTTGTCCACATCTTTCTCAAAATGTGGTGCCCCAAACTGGACACAATATTCTAACTGAGGCCTCATTAGTGTTCCATAGAGCAGGACAACTACTTTCCATGTCTTATATACAACACTCTTCTAAAATGAACCCAGAATAGTACTAGCCTTTTTTTGCAACTGAATCATGTTGTTGTTTCATATTCTATAACCCCCCTCCCAAGATCCTTTTCTCCAGTCCTACTGCCTAGCCAGTTATCCCCCATTTACTCTTGTTTTTATTAAATTTCATTTTGTTGAAATCAGACTAACTTTCCAATTTGTCAAGGTTGTTTTGAATTCTAATGCTATCCACCAAAATGCTTGCAACCCCTCCTAACTTGGTGTAATGTACAGATTGTATAAGCATGCTCTTTATTCCACTATCCAAGTCATTAATGAAAATATTGAATAGTACTGGAGCCAGTATGTCCTCCCACTTTGACAGCAAACCATTGATAACTACTCTTTGAGTAAAGTTTTTCAACCGGTTGTGGATCCACTTTATAGTAATTTCATCTAGACCACATTTCCCTAGTATTTTTGTGAGAATGTCATGTTAGACTGTGTCAAAAGCCTATATTATGCTGCACTGTATTGTACCTTAAACCCAATGAAATGTTAAAATCACCAGTTAGTGGTTTTGTCCATGTTGAATGAAATAAGAATTAAAATCAACTTTCTCCTAAAACTTCAACTGAATCAAATATTTATTTCAGTTATTGTGGCACAAGTTTGTATGTCATTCTTTTGTCTAGCATTGAAAGTACTGCAGATATGCTAAAATCCTTCAGAAAAAGGGTATGCTTATGGACGTGACTAAATCAACAGTTTACTGGAAATCTTGCAGAATATAAAGATTTTAGTACAATTTATAGAGCAAAGAAGTCTGGGTAAACTTCTGAAATTATAAATTTGTATCTGAACTTTTAGCTGTTAATCATCATTAGTTGCCATGCAGGTTTTCTTTCTCTTACGATGGAATGTGCACGCATAGTGTAGGAAGACTTGTGATTGACAGTCTAGATACTTAAATTACAATTTATAATTTACTATTTGCATTGTGGAAATTCCTAGAGACTCCAATCAGAGATCAGAGCCCTGTTGTAATAGACACTGTAAAAACACACACATAGTAAAATGACATTTCCCAGTCCAAAAAGCTTAAAGTCTATATAGAAAACAACTGGTGGATACAACGAACCAACAATGAGGGGAACACAAAGTAACAGTGAGACAATTTATGAGAGGACTAACAAGCCAGGGTCACAGCATACCAGTTGCCTAACCACAGCCAAGTGTTCTGTAGGCATCACAGTATCACAGCATTTTAAGGAGAGATTTGAAAGAAGAGACTTCATTAAATATTAATCTGCCTTTCAGCATTTCTCTATCAAGTGCCAGGTTAATGATAACTTTGACTACCAGTTGAGGTCTGGAACATGCAATTACTTAACGTGAACAACTTTCCACTTGTGACTAGCTCCACTGTCTTCAGAGGGACTACTCACATGAGTAAAATTATTCACATTGTCAGGATCAGGCCCACAGTGATCAATTAGATTACTCATGTGAGTAAAGTATCTCAAGTGGATTTGTAGGATCAGTCATTTCATTTCTTCACACATTCATATGGAAAGGAAAACAGCAGCAGCAGCAAAGGTGCCCAGGTAGTAGTTTGACAATAAAGGTCTGGAGACAGCTTTCAAAACAGCCAGGAAAAAGAGGTAGAGCAGGGGGAGATGCTGAGTAGAAAATAGCAAAAGAATGTTTATCTGCTTAGCTGCTGACAGGGCCGGCTCTAGGTTTTTTGCCACCCCAAGCAAAAAATTTGCCACCCCAAGCTCCGAGAGCGCAACTGCCCAAGCGCTGGGAAAAAAAAAGGGTGGCCAGAATTGTGCAGCCCCAAGCACATGCTTGCTTTGCTGGTGCCTAGAGATGGTCCTAGCTGCTGAGTAAGGTATCTTAGCTTTACAGCAGTGGATTGGATTAGGAGCAGTCAAGCACCATCCTTAGCACACTTAGCAGTTCTTTGACTAGGGTCACCTTCTGGGTACTTCCATACCACATACAGGCTAAATCCTTAAACAGTGACTGCTAGTCTTATCACACCATGTTCTGGCCCTGTGGAGTAAAGAAATGAAGACGGAGAGGGGAGTGTGGGGGATGGCAGAGGGGGAGAATGCATGTAACTAGGCTAAGATTTGAAAACAGATCTCCAGAGGTAGATTACTGCACTAAGCTAATATAACTGTCCTGCTGGGGGCCATAACGATTTACACCATACATATTTATGAAGTTGCTCTGAAAGTAACATGGGGTTTCAGGCTAGGACAATTTAAAAATAAACAAACAAAAAACCCTCACCAAAAACAATATGGCCTATTTGAATTTGAATTTTTCCAGCTTTGGACACTTTATTTCACTTTCTAGCTGTTCATTAATACAGCTGGTTGGAAATCTTTAACAGACATTTTTTTCTGTTGGAGAATGCTTAGTCATCTCAATCAAAACATTCCATGGAGACAATTCAATGTGGATTAAGCTCTGCTAAACTGTAAACAGGTATTCCTTCAGAAACCTGTCTGCTTTCCAGGCAACTCCCCAACCTGGCTCTTTGGCAGCCTGCCTGGAGGGCTGATGGGGGCCAAGAGCCTGGAATCTCCAACTCCTAAGCTCCCAGACTCCTTCACACCTTGCCTGAAGGCAGACAGGAAGCTGAGAGCCTGAAAACCCTGACAGCTCCTGCTTCCAGATTGTGAGGCTTCTGGTTGAGCCAGGGCTTCCAAGGGTCCAGTTCTCCTTCAGCACCTGGTGAGTGGGCAAGGAGCTCGAAGCACTGGCTCCCAACCTCCCAGGTTTGCAGATCCTTGGAAGCCTGGGCTTTCAGGGCCTGTGGCTGTGGGGCAACCCATCAGCAGTTTGCCTCAGAGTCATAGAGTCCAGGAATTCTCTTTCATGAAAAATTATACATTTGGGGGTTTCATTCCAAATTGGAATGAAACCAGATTTGAAATCATTGAAATCGTCTGTGAAATGGAATTACCTTTCTGCACACAATACTATGTGTAAATTCATTTTTATGTATGAATCTGCCCACAATATAGTGAGTTAACATGGGGTCACAGGACTTAATAGTAGGACAACCTATTTCATCATATTGGAACGGATCCTGCTAATACTTAACCATACGCACAAGCTTTTGAGAAGCTGCTCAAAAACTCAGAATTATTGTTTCATGGGAGACTTTGATGTTTTTACATTTGTTTTCATTCTGAAGTGGAAGAAGAACAAATATGTTTGAATTTCAAGGAAAATGGAATTTCCTAACAGTTTTTTTTAAATAAAATAAAAATACACTTCGTGCTACAGATATGTCATTAAATAAATGAAATGCAAAAAATAACCAAAATAATAGAAAAATAAACCCATACAACAAATTAAAAATGAAATGAACTTTCAGCACTGCAGTACAGACAGCAACTACTTGAGCTATAGGTTTAACTACACTAGCTGACAGCAGGGGATGTCTGTTGCCCCAGAGTGGAGATGGAACACTGGGTCCTGGGGTTGGTTGTTGGGACAGGAGCTGCCCAGCCTGGAGCACTCTTTCCACTCTCTATTTGGGAGTTTCTGGAGCTCCTGCTCTATGTAGTACACCCGGACCATGTGTTGGGCTCAGGAAGAAGGAACCCAACCCATCTTGTCCCCCACTTTCCCAGCTACATCTGTTCTAGTACTTCCAAGTCATTCCCAGTAGAGTGATGGCCAGTAGAGGGAAGCCTGCTGCGTTGGCAGTCTGGTTTGAGAATGTTTGTGTATTTAATTATTGTTATTATGGTAAGTTGCCAGTTGTGTTCCTCAGAAAATAAGGGAGGGAAGGAACCTGCCAATTTCATGGGACAATGAAAAGGCACTTTCCTAGCCTGAAGGCATTCCACTTTCAAATTTCAAAGGAAACAATGGAGGTGTGAGAGCTTCTCAAAGAAAAGTTTACAAGAATCTTTTAAAATGGAATGTGTTGGGCAACCTAAATATAGGATGTCCACTAGTTCCTTGTAATCTCATATATATATCAATCAATCTCTCTCTCTCTCTCTATATATATATATAGTGAAAGGGTCAGGACAGATGGCTACAAGAGAGTGCTAGAAGGCAGATATATTAGCCCCAGGTTAAGTTGGTCCCTTTTCCCTGGGTAAGGCAACAGGGAAGGTTCCAGAACAATCAGGAACTTTCTGGAAACAATTAAAGCAGACAGGCTGATTAGAACACCAGCGGCCAATCAAGAAGCTACCAGAATCAATTAAGACAGGCAGGCTAATCAGGGCACCTGGGTTTTTAAAAAAGGCGCTCACTTCAGTTTGTGGTGTGCGTGCGAGGAGCTGGGAGCAAGAGGCGCAAGAAGCGGAGAGTGAGAAGGCGTACTACTGGAAGACTGAGAAGTACAAGCATTATCAGACATCAGGAGGAAGGTCCTGTGGTGAGAATAAAGAAGGTGTTGGGAGGAGGCCATGGGGAAGTAGCCCAGGGAGTTGTAGCTGTCACGCAGCTGTGACAGGAGCCACTGTAGACAGCTGCAATCCACAGGGCCCTGGGCTGGAACCCGGAGTAGAGGGTGGGCCCGGGTTCCCTCCATTCCCCCAACTCCCCATTTCCTCCATTTCCCCCCCCCCCCCCCCCCCGGGTTCCCTCCATTCCCCCAACCCAGAGGAGTTGACCTGGACTGTGGGTTCCACCAGAGGGGAAGGTCTCTGGCCTGTTCCCCAATCCACTAGGTGGATCAACAGAGACTGTGGGGATTGTTCTTCTTCTTTTTCCCCATGTTGGCCAGTGATGAGGCTAACTGAGAGAACAGCAGATTTGAGCCATGAAAGTGGCCAAACTGAGGGCTGCTGTGAACCTCTGAGGTGAGCAAATCCGCCAATAAGTGCAGGACCCACCAAGGCAGAGGAGGAACTTTGTCACTATATATATATATATATATATATATATATATATAAAAAAAACAGTCCCATGCATACATAATTACAGTGATGACTCTGGAGTTAAGATACTTCTGATACTAAATAAAATTTATGATCATATGACAGATAACAAGTGTAAATGTCAAGCCTATAAGGTCTAAGAATGTTGGCTTGCCTAATCAGTTTACAATACATCAGTTTGCCATTATCAGAGCTTGATGAATTAATATGTTGTTGTTATTCTCAAAGCGGATTTAATTTATTTGAAATGACAGTTTTATAAGAGTAGTGTAAGACATAAAATCTTGTTTCAGTATTATTAACAAATATAATTACCTGGAACAAAGAATAATTATACAAAAAGAAAATTAAAATCCCACAGGTTTCAGAAGTATATTTTCTTGAGTGCCATTGATTGTTTAAAAGAAAGAAACCAGTACAGTGTGTACATTATAGTACGTGCCTAGAATGCTGACCACAAAGGCTACAAGCTGTATGCTCTAAGCTCTGTTCAGCAGAAATTAGGCTCTGCAGATGCCAAACCACAAAATCTCCACAGGATGCAGTAGCTCAGTGCTAGTAGAGTCTTAATTCTGAATCAGTAGCATTTAGAATCAAACACACGCAAACACACACATACACCAACCAACAAATCCTTCAGAGCACTGAAAATTAGTATCCCTTTTCCACGTGTCTGCCACCAGCAGAGAGCATCTCCCATTGATGCAGCGCAGTGAAGACACTGCAATGACCTAGGCTACATCAACTCCAGCTACATTATTCACGTAGCTGGAGTAGCATAACTTAGGTCAAATTACCCTGATAGTGAAGAAACTAGTAGCCATAGACACACATAAGTAGTACAGCTCTGGTAGTATAGTGCTTCTGCATGTAGAGAGTATGTGTAATGAACAAATTGTCAGTAAATTGAACAAATCATGTCCAATCAATGCTAATGTCCACAAATATTCTTAAAAAATACAATAATGGCCTTACATATTTTTCAGATACTGCCAATGAAAGCCAATTGGGAATGAGATAAGTAAATATATTGTATTTATGCAATCCCATTCCAATTGCACTGTCCATGTCTGAGAAATATATAAGGTATATATAAGGTATAAGAAATATATAAGGTATAAGAAATATACATATGTATAAGGACATAACCACACTTATTAATAACACAGCAATATACTTATAACATTTTGCTTTTTTTAATTTGTGAAACTAAGTTTCAATTGAGCTTGATGCGCAAGTTGACTTATTTGATGGAACTTCTTCTTACAGCATTAAATATTACAAAGGCATTGCATTTCTGGAATGGCAATATTAAGTTTTCCCATGTGAGCCAAAGACAGTACAAAGAGAAGAGAAAAGTACAAACTGGAAAAACAGGCCAAAAATGGCAGAATAGTTGATCATAGTTTTCAGAACTCAATTAAATGTAGGAGAACTGGCAAATTAAGGGAGTCAGTAATTTAGTGGAAAACCACTGGGGCAGGTCCACTAAGCATATATACCAATGTGCTTCTTACCAAAAATGTTATTTTCTGTGGGAGAATAAAAATGTGCATGCCTGAGACAAATGTTACCTCACTAGTAGAAAGGGCCATTCTTGATTATTTTTTAAAAATATACACTAACTGTTTCTGTGTGTGGTGTTCTATGGTTGTGTGACTAGAAGAAAAACTTATTTGCAAGTATTCATTTGAATTCAAAACTGAAATTTTTGTTCCCTTGTATTCATGAACCTTTTGCATTTGCTTACCACCAAACATTTGAACACAACATTTGAGAGGGCACGCTCACAAAAAGGGAATTTAAACTCGGAAGAGTTAAAAATGGAAAGCACATTTTGAATTATGTATTACATTTGAAAATTCCCAATTAGCCATTTGCAATTCACAGTCTATTCGTTAGTTACATAAGCAACAAAACAAATAGCAAATGGTAGTTTATCAAAATTTACCATTAATTCGTATTTTTAAGTCTCGAAGGGACCATTGTGATAATCGAGTGTGACCTCCTGTATAACACAGGCCATAGAACTTCCCCAGAATAGTTCCTAGAGCACATCTTTTGGGAAATCCTCCAATCTTGATTTTAAAATTGTCCATGATGGAGAATTCTCCATGACCCTTTCTCAGGTGTTCCAAAGGTTAATTAACCTGTTAAAAATGTATGTCTTATTTTCAATCTGAATTTGTCTAGCTTTGACTTCCAGCCATCTTTCTCTACTAGGCTGAAGAGTCTATTATTAAATGTTTGTTCTCCATGTAGATAATTATGGGCTGTAATCAAGCTGCCCTTTAACCCTTTCTTTGTTAAGTTAAATGGAATGAGCTCTTTTAGTCTATCACTATATGGCATGTTTTCTAATCCTTTCATCATTCTTATAGCTCTTTTCTGAACTCTCTCCAATTTTTCAATGTCCTTCATGAACTATGTACACAGAACTGGACACATTATTCCAGCAGTGGTCACACCAGAGCCAAATATAGGGGAAAAAATAACCTCTCTGCTCCTACTAGAGAGTCCCCTGTTGTGCATCTCAGGATCACATTAGCTCATTTGGCTTCAATCTCACCTTGGGAGCTCATGTTCAGCTGATTATCCACCATGATCACCACATCTGTTTCAGAGTCACTGCTTCCAAGGATAGAGTCCCCCACTGTCTAAGTATGGCTTACATTCTTTGTTCCTGATGTGTACATTTACATTTAGCCATATGAAAATATGTATTGTTTTCTTATGCCCAATTTACCAAGCTGAATTAGTGACCTGTCCTCTTCATTATGTACCATTTCCCCAATTTTTGTGTCATCTGCAAAATTTATCAGCAATGATTTTATGTTTTATTCCAAGCCTTTGATAAAATTGTTGAATAGCATAGGGCCAAGAACTGATCCTGGTGGAATCCCACTGGAAATATGCCTGCTCAGTGATGATTCCCGGTTTACAATTACATTTTGAGACCTATCACTTAGTCAGTTTGTAATCAGTTTCATGTGTGCTGTGTTAATTTTATATTCTAGTTTTTCTAGGGTTTTTTTTTAATCCAAATGTCTTGTGGTACCAAGTAAAACGCCTTATAGAAATCTAAACAATAGTATCTTTATCAACCATACTTGTAATCTCATCCAAAAAAGGTTATCAAGTTAGTCTGACAGGATCTATTTTCCATAAACCCATGTTGATTTGCATTAATTTCTTTGCCCTACTTTAACTGTTTATTAATCAAGTCCCATATTAGCTGCTCCATCATCTTGCCTGGGATCAATGTCAGGCTGACAGGCCTATAATTACCTGAATTACCTATAATTACCCATTTACACTCTTAAAAAGTTGGCATAACATTAGTTTTTGTCCAGTCTTATGGAACTTCCCCAGTGCTCCAAAACTTATTGAAAATCAACATTAACCGTCCATTGAGCTCCTCAACCTGCTCTTGTAAAACTCTTGGGGGCAAGTTATCTGGACCTGCTGATTTTAAAATGTTTAATTTTATTAGCTCTGTTTAACATCCTCTAGAGATACTAGTCGAATGGAAAGAGTGTTATCACCATTTGATAAGACAATATTATCTGTTTTTCCCCAAATACAGAACAGAAATATTTACTGAACACTTCTGCCTTTGCTGCATTATTATTATAATTTTATAATTTCTATCTAGCTATGGACCTATACCATTGTCAGGATTCCATCAAATGCACAAGTTAAAATTTGCGCTGTTTGTTACTTTGATGAGCCGTGTGGTATTCTCACTGTTTCCTGACTGCATGACTTTTGCTTAACTAACCAAAACAGCATGAACTGTGACTTTTATTTGACCTTTGTACTGTATCACTGACAGAACCTAGCTCTTAAGCCACCTTAATAGGGTCAGAGAGGATCATGCTTTTATAAGGAGGTCCTCCTGTGGTATAAGACAAAACATAGGTGCTCTTTTGCTATTGACTGTGCTATAGAGGAAGTGCTCCAGGTAGTGTGGAGATACCACACCTGCTGTACACTCTAGATGTCGGCTTTGGTTGCTGGTGTCACACTTCCTGCTGGGGCAGAAACAAAGCAGCCCAGGAAAGGGCCGTCTCAGGCTGCAGCCACAGAGGAGTAGAAAGTTGGTTACCTCATTTCTGTACATAGTTCCAGCTCCTAATAAAAGGAGTATCTTGACACTGGTCTCAGCTTGGCAGTCAAATATTTCCAGGAATGGAAGGCACAGCATGTGGGATTACCTAGTGAAAGGTAAGGTTGACATGATTCCTACAGAGCCTGTACAACTGCAAGTAAGCCTCCCACCAGCCCTGAGACTCATGGGAAATGCTGGATGTGCCTGGAAAAGCTTCAAACAGCAATTTGAACTGTATATGGAAACAATCGGGCAAATAAATTGGATGATGGGGGAAAAGATTCCTCTGCTCTTAACAGTGGTAGGCACAGAAGCCTTGGAAATATATAACACATTCCATAAAGATGGTGGTAAGGAGAAGAAGAAAGCTCTGCAGAAATAATTAAAATGTTTGAGAATCATCATGTCCCTAGACAAAAATGTTACTTATGAGAGAGAGAGAGAGAGAGATTCAGGAAAAGAACACAGAATGAAGGGGAAACAATAGAGGAGTTTGTCACAGATGTCACAA